>NW_025334022.1:21130690-22382421 GCF_019186645.2 Phyllostomus hastatus
AGTCCTAAAATTATTTTGGTCCTTTGAAGGAAACAGCAAGGCTGATGTGGCCCCCAGTGAAAATGAGGTTGACACCCCTAGTTTAGAGGATCCACTACATAACTTCCAGCAGTCTTCAAAAATAACTCTCTTTTCCATCTTTCAAGACTTGGACAATTATTTCTAACCCTGGAATTGGATTATTAAACAACAGAGACTACATAATTATACCTGGAAGCATGAACCATTATTCTATTGCTCTTACTTAAAGGAAGAGAAAATTTTCCCTTATTAGCCTCCATGAAATTAGTAATGCCAACTCCAGTCTGTATGCTGCTGGCACTTTATATATTTAAGTTATGTTTATAACAGCAATAGTCTTTTCTTAAGAACTTTTCTTGAAATTAAGGCATGCTATCACTAGGCATGGAATGGTGCCTTGATTAGAGCTGGCCACAATGTAGTTAATTTAGAGAAAAGTGAGATGCTAGTTTTCTTCTCTTTTAACCAGTGCTCTTTGTCCTTTGAGGATATCGTTAACAGAATATAAGTATTTACTATGTGACACATACTAAATTAGGTACAAACTTGCTTATAGTATTCCACCAAATTAGAAAATAACCTTAGCTATAAGACACATAGCATTTTAAAACATTTTAAAATCATAAAACTTTAAAACAGATACAAAGTATAAAACACATGATGACTATGCAAATGCAAGAGCATTGAACCTGCATTATTTCACTTAATTCCCCTAATAAACCAATAAGATAAAATAAGAACCTCTTTATAGATGAGGATGCCAAAGAGTTGCAGTTTTGACAGTTGTCCATGGACATACAATGAGTCACTTGTATGTCCATGGACAAGTCACTTGTATGTCCATGGTCCAGAATTGAGACTGAAAGCTCAATTTTTCTTTTTTTAAATATTTTTTCCATTCTCAGTCACAGTTGATGTGCAATATTATATTAGTTTCAGGTGTACAACCCAGTGACTGGACATTTGAATAATTTACAAAGCAATCGCCCTGATAAATACAGTTCTCATCTGACACCATACATAGTTATTACAACAGTATTGACTATAGTCCCTATACTGTACTATACTGCACTTTACATCCCCATGAATATTCTGTGACTACCAATTTGTACTTCTTAATCCCTTCACCTTTACACCCATCCCCCAAACACCTGCTATCTAGCAACTACCAAAATATTCATTGTATCTATGAGTCTGTTTCTGTTCATTTATTTTGACTTTAAGATTCCAAATATAAATGAAATCATGTTGCATCTGTCTTTCTTTGTCTGACTTATTTTACTCAGCATAATACTTTCACTCTATAAACCTACATGTTGTTGCAGATGGCAATATTGTATTCTTTTTTATGGCTGAGTGATATTCTATTGTATATATAAACTTCTTTATCTATTCATCTATTGATAGATAGTTAGGGTGTTTCTATAGTTTGGCTATTGTAAATAATGCTGCAATAAACATATGTATGTATATGCTTTTTCAATTTAGTGTTTTGGTTTTTTTCAGATAAACACCCTGAAGTGGAATTGTGGGGTCCTTTTCTGTCTCTTTTTATAGCCTTTGATTTAAAATCTATTTTGTCTGGTATAAGTATTGCTACTACAGCTTTGTTTTTATTTTTATTTTTATTTTTATGAAATATCTTTTTATATTCCTTTACTTTCAGTTTTGTATGTCTTTCAATCTGAAGGGAATCTCTTGTAGACTGCATATGTAAGGATCTTGTTTTGTTATCTGTTCAGCTGCCATATGTGTTTTGGTAAGATAATTTAATCCATTTGCATTTAAAGTAATTGTTGATAGATATGTATTTATTGCCATTTTATTCATATTTTTGTTTTTTTCTTCTTAAGACACTTTAACATTTCTTGTAATACTGGTTTGGTGGTGGTGAACTCCTTTAACTTTTTCTTGTCTGGGAAGTTTTTTATCTGTCTTTTGATTCTAAATGAGGGCTTTGCTGGATAGTCTTGGTTATAGGTCCTTGATTTTCATCACTTTGAATATTTTGTGCCAGCCCCTTCTGGCCTATAAAGTTTCTATTGAGACATCAGCTGACAGTCTTATGGGAGCACCCTTGTACACAACTAATTACTTTTTTTTAACTTTAAAATCAGATTTTTATTTCCAAGAAGTCAAATTTGAAGAGCAATTATAAAATGCACATGTACTTGACAATAGCAAATACTTAAAAAGTTCAAATATCATACTATAACTATTTTTACTGTGTGATTTTTTCTTTATTTTTATTGATGACATTATTACAGATGCCCCCATCTACTGCTTTGCCCTCCTCCACCAAGCATCTGTCCCCCTCCCTTCTCTCTGACCATCACCACACTGTTGTCTGTGTTCATGGGTCATGCATATATGTTCTTTGGCTAAACCCTTCACCTTTTTTGATCCATTCCCCCCTCCACTCTGATAGCTGTCAGTCTGTTCCATGTGTCCATGCCTCTGTTTCTGTGTTGTTCAACAGTTTACTTTGTTCATTAGATTCCACATATAAGTGAGATCAGATGGTATTTGTCTTTCTATGACTGGCTTATTTCACTTAGCACAGTAACCTCCAGATCCATCTGTGCTGTCACAAATGTAAGATTTCCTCCTTTCTGGCTGTGTAGTATTCTACAGCTATTTTATTCATTCATCTACTGATGGGCATTAGGGCTATTTACATGTCTTGGCTATTGTAAATAACACTAATTTTCTCTTGCTGCTTTTAAGATTCTCTATCTTTAACCTTTGGCATTTTAATTATTGTGTGTCTTGGTGTGGACCTCTTTGTGTTCATCTTGTGTGGGACTTTCTGTGCTTCCTAGACTGATATATCTATTTGCTTCAGGAGGTCAAGGAAGTTTTTCATAATTATTTTTTCAAATAGATTTTTAACTCCTTGCTGTCTCTTTTCCCCTTCTAACACCTCCAATGTGTGAATATTGGTATGCATGAAGTTGTCCCAGAGTCTCCTTAAACTATGCTCACTTTTTTTGGATTCCAGTTTCTTTTGGCTGTTCTGATTGGGTGTTTTCTGCTTTCACATCTTCTGAATTGTTGATTTAATCCTTTGTTTAATCTACTCTATTGTTGATTTCCTGTAATGTATCGTTCATTTCAGTTATTGGATTCTTCATTTCTGACTGGTTCTTTATGTTTTCTATCTCCATTTTTATGTTTCCTTTCTCTTTCTTGAAATTCTCACATAGATCTTTAAGCATTTTTAAAAAGATTTTAGTTATTTATTTTTATTTTTAAATACTTTATTTTTTTTTAGAGACAGAGGAGGGGAAGGAGAAAGAGAGGGAGAGAAACATCCATGTGTGTTTGCCTCTAGTGCACCCCCCCATGGGGGACCTGACCTGCAACCCAGGCATGTGCCCTGATTGGGAACCAAACCAGTGACTCTTTGGCTTATAGGCCTGTTCTCAATCCACTGAGCCATACCAGCCAGGGTGTATTTATTTATTTTTAGAGAGAAGGGAAGGGAGAGATAAAGAGAAGGAGATAAACACCAATGTGTAGTTGCTCCCCACACACCCCTCACTGGGGTCCCAGCCCAAAACCCAGGCATGTGCCCTAAATGGGAAACAAACTGGTGACCCCCTGGTTAACAGTTCAGTACTCAATCCAATGAGCCACACCAGCCAGGAGCATTAAGCATTCTTATAACCAGTATTTTGAATTCTAGATCTGGTAGATTGCTTCTCTCCATTTAGTTTAGTTTTCCTGGAGTTTTGTTCTGTTGTTCCATTTGGGAAGTGTTTTTTTGTCTCCTCAATTTGTCTGCCTTCCGGTGTATATTTCTATGTATTAACCCTGCAGAGATAACAGTTGATCTGAGAGATACAAGCTCTTTTCATAAATATTGTTACATATATCGGGTGCATAGGTTCAAAATCATGACTAGCTGTGCATTTGTATGTGACTAATGTTAAGCCATTATGATTAAGCTGTCATTTTGGTTATAACATGCTTTGTAAGGGTGTGTGATATTCAATAGTAAATTGTATTTGAGAGATACCACAGATAAGGTCAAGTTAAAGGAGTTCATCATCACCAAGCCCTTATTATATGAAATGTTAAAGAGACTTACCTAAGAAATAGAAGAAGATAAAAAATTATGGAAAGTAAAATGACATCAAACTCACAACTATCAACAAATGAACCTATAAAAAACAAAAACAAAAACTAAGCAAACAACTAGAACAGGAACAGAATCACAGAAATGGATATCACACGGAGGGTTTCCAGTAGGAAGGGGGAGGGGAAGAATGGGGAGGAAAGTACAGGAAAGAAGAAGCATAATTGGTAGGCATAAAATAGACAGGGAGAGGTTAAGAATGGTATAGGAGACAGAGAAGTCAGAGAACTTATATGTACAACCCATGGACATGAACCAAAAGCAGAAATGCTGGATGGTTCGAGGTTGCAGGGAAGAGGGGGATAAAGGGGAAAAAAATGGAAAATTGTAATAGCATAATCACTAAAATATACTAAAAAATAAAGAATGTAAAGGGATCCTGACATGAAAAAGTTTGAGACCCACAATCTTTCCACATGTTAGGTATGATTTAAACATGGCTACCTCCAAAAAGCTTCCCTTTACCTTTAGACTAATTTAAATGTCCATATTACCCTACAGTTATTTTCAAGTAGTCAGCAGATTTTACTGAGTTCTTCAGTGTCTATAACTCCCACTCAGCCACAAGGCTCATGATGGCATCAATTGTATCTGACTAATGAAGCTCTGTATTCTCAGCACCTTGCAGAGTTTCTGGTATCAGGGGATAATCTATGGAATTTATAATCCTCTGTAACTCATCACATTAATAATCACAAATTATTATAATATATGGCTATATCATAATTTAATCATCCAAAATTGATAGGATGATAAAATTTATTGGCTAGAAGAGGTAGAAAGGATTTTCTACAGGATATAGGAATATGAAAAGGCACAGAAGGGAAAATATATAATAAAGTTGTGTGGTGCTTGGGTAGCATGGGGCACTGGGAATATAAAGGAAAGTAGAATATAAGGGCTGATAACTAGATAGGAGAATACTATCAAACATCTTGAATGCTATATTAATTAATTTAGACATTATTTAGTAGGTAATGCAGATCCATTGGCTGTGCTTAAATGTGACATGTTACACTTGTGCTCTAGGAAGATTATTGTAGTACTATATAGGATTGTTTACAGGAAGAGGCCAGAGAGTAGGAAGGCAATAAGAGGCACTCCCTCCTGACATCTCAACAATGAGTTGTTGAATAAATATTTTATCAGAGATAACAGAATCAAAAGTCATTGGATAGTAGAATGCCTAAAGTAATAATGGTCCAGGAAGAAAAAGAGTTAAAGATGTGATGCAAGTTCTTAGTCTGAGTGACAAACAGGGCAGTAGTACCATTTGCAGAAACATAACACAGAAAAGTTGTCTTAACATTGTGAGCTGTTGGCTTTATCTTTGCCATGTGAATATGAAACAGCAGTAGTGTCAAGTACCATGTATCAGCTTGAAGATTTTTGGGTCAAGGGCCAGTCAAGTACACTTAATCCATTAAAAATAAAAAGTTCAGCCCTGACCACTGTGGCTCAGTTGGTTGGGTGTCATCCCACAAAGCCAAAGGTTGTGGTTTAGTCCCAGCTCAGGGCATATGTGACAGGAAACCAATAGATGTTTGTCTCCCTCCCTTCCCTTCTTTCTCAAAATAAATAAAGTCTTTAAAAATGCAATAAAATTAAATAAAAATAGAAAGTTCAGAAGAATTAGGTTTTATTATCCTAGCTGATTCTCAAAGTGAACATAATGGGTAAGCCTTACTCCTAGAAAGGTAGGTTGAAAACTCTTGGTTGGGTAGGGTGGGTGGCATGAAGAAAGGAATTAGAGAACATGTATAATCTGAAAACGTATATCCAAAGGACCTATGGGTATTTGATACAAGCCACTGAGAATAATGCTCTTTAATAGTTTCCCAATTTCTATCAATTCTGCATCATTTTACTTCAAATCAACTCATTTTATTTTACTTATTAAAACAATAAGCACTAATGTCTGTTAAAATATGAATTTTAAGTGTTAGTATAACTATTAAAAATTTTTAAATGTTTATCCTGTGCCACTTAAAATAATCTTATGAAGTCCCACTGGTGACTGTATCAGAATTGTAGAAACATAGCTCTAAAAATCTTCTTTGATGAGCATATAATTAAAGACAGAATAACAAACTGTTGTGCATCTACAAAATAAGATTAAGAAACACTGCTTTAATACCTGTTCCTTTTCTTCTGTGGCATTGGGCTGTTTCCAATTTCATACTCAAAGAATATAAGCACTAAGAAAATTACCGTGGATTTTCCTTTTCTTTCAATTTTAATTTTATTTTTTTCCTTTTTTATTGCTGTTCGAATACAGTTGTCTCCATTTTCCTACCACCTCTTCCCCCCACACTACCCATGCCCACCTCCCACCCTCAATCCCACTGCCCCTTGGCTCCAACCATGGGTTCCTCATTGATGTTCATTTATGTCTGTTTTCCCTTCTTTTCCACATTATTTCCCTCTCCCCTTCCCTCTAGTTACTGTCAGTTTGTTGTCGATTTCAATGTCTCTGGCTATATTTTGCTTGAAGTTTCTTTTGTTAATTAGGTTCCACTTAAGTGAGATCATATGGAATTTGTCTTTCACTGCCTGGCTTATTTAACTTAGGATAATACTTCCCCAGTTCCATCCATGTTGTCATGAAGGGTAGGAGTTCCTTCTTTCTTTCTGCTGTATAGTGTTCAATTGTGTAAATGTACCATAGTTTATTGATCCACTCATTTACCAATGGGCACTGAGGCTGCTTCTAGCACTTGGTTATTGTAAATAGTGCTGCTATGAACACTGGGATGCATAGATTCTTTTGAATTAGTGTTTCAGGATTCTTAGGGTATAAATCCAGCAGTGGAATTGCTGGGTCAAAAGGCAGTTCCATTTTTAGTTTTCTGAGGAAATTCAATACTGTTTTCCACAAAGAATGAACCACTTTGTATTCCCACCAACAGTGCACTAGGGTTCCCTTTTCTCCACAACACCACCAGCACTTATTGTTTGTCGATTTGTTTATGGTGGCCATTCTGATCAGTGTGAGGTGGTATCTTATTGTGGTTTTAATTTTCATCTCTGATGGCTAGTGATGCTGAACATCCTTTCATACGTCTCTGGGCTCTCTTTATGACCTCCTTGGAGAAGTGTCTGTTCAGGTCCTTTGCCCATTTTTTAACTGGATTGTTTGTTTTCCTGGAGTGGAGTCCTGTGAGTTCTTTATATATTTTGGAGATCAAACCCTTGTCCAAGATATCATTGGCAAATATGTTTTCCCATATGGTTGGTTCCCTTTTCATTTTCTAATGTTTTCTTTAACCATGCAGAAGCTTTTTATTTTGATGAGGTCCCATTTGTTTATTCTTTTCTTTATGTCCCTTGCTCTAGGGGACATATTGGTGAAATATTGCTGCATGGAATATCTGAGATTTTCCTGCCTATCTTCTCCTCTAGGTCTTTCATAGTATCACAACTTATATTTAAGTCTTTTATCCATCTTCAGTTTATTTTTGTGTATGGTATAAGTTGATGGTTGAGTTCATTTCTTTTTCTTGCATGTGCCTGTCCAGATTTCCCAACACCATTTGTTGAACTGGCTATTTTGATTCCATTTTATGTTTCTGCCCCCTTTCTCGAATATTAATTGAGCATAGAAACTTGGGTTTACTTCTGGGGTCAGTATACTGTTCCATTGATCTATGTGTCTGTTCTTCTGCCAGTATTAGACTGTTTTGATTACCTTGGCCTTGTATTATAGTTTGATGTCAGGTATGGTGATCCCACCTACTTTGTTCTTCTTTCTCAAAATTGCTGTAGCTGTTTGGGGTCATTTATGGATCCATATAAATTTTTGAAGTGTTTGTTCTATATTTATGAAATATGCCAATACTATTTTAATAGGGATTGTGTTGAATCTATAGATTGCTTTAGGTAGTATACACATTTTGATGATATTAATTATTCCAATCCATGAATATAGTATATGCTTCCATTTATTTGTGTTTTCCTTCATTTCTTTCTTCAGTGTTGTGTAGTTTTCCGAGTATGGGTATTTTGCTTCCTTGGTTAGGTTTATTCCAAGGTATTTTATTTTTCTTGTTACTATACTGAATAGGATTTTTTTCCCTGATTTCTGTTTCTGATATTTTGTTGTTGGTGTACAAAATTCCTTCAGTTTCTCCATATTGACCTTGTATACCACTGTTTTGCCAAGTTCACTTATTAGATCAAGTAGTTTTGGTTTTTTTTTTTGTGGAGTCTATAGGGTTTTCTATGTATATTATCATGTCATCTACAAACAATGACAGTTTTACTTTCTCCTTTCCAATTTGGATGCCTTTGATTTCTTCTTCTTTTCTGATTGCGGTGACTAGGACTTCCAATACTATATTGAACAGAAGTGGTGAAAGTGGACAATCCTGTCTTGTTTCTGATCTTAGTGGGAAAGTTTCTAGTTTTTGCCCATTGAGTATGATGTTGGGTGTAGGTCTCTCCTATATGGCCTTTATTATGTCAAGGAAAGCTCCCTCTAGTCCCATTTTGCTGAAAGTTTTTATCATAAATGGGTACTGTAACTTATCAAATGCTTTTTCTGCCTCTATTAATATGATTATGTGATTTTTGTCTTTGCGTTTGTTTATGTGATGTATTAAATTTGTTGATTTGGAAATATTGTACCATCCTTGCATCCCTGGGATGAATCCCACTTGGTCATGGTGTATGATCTTTTTAATGTATTGTTGGATGCAGTTTGCCAATATTCTGTTGAGGATTTTAGCATCTATGTTTATCAGCAATATTGGCCTGACACTTTCTTCGTTGTGTCTTTACCTGGTTTTGGGATTAGGATGATGCTGGCTTCATAAAAAGAGTTTGGGAGTCTTCTCTCTTCTTGGATTTTTTTTTTTTGAAAACTCTGTGAAAAATAGGGGTTAGCTCTTCCTTAAATGTTTTGTAAAATTCTCTTGTGAAACTATCTGGTCCAGCACTTTTCTGTGCTGTGAGTTTTTTTTATTACTGCTTCAATTTTGTCAGCTGTTATTGGTCTATTCAGGCTTTCTGCTTCTTCTTCATTCAGTTTTGGGAGATTATATTTTTCTAGAAACTTGTCCATTTCACCTAGGTTTTCATGTTCTTGGAAATATTTCTTTGTAGTAATTTCTTACAATCCTTTGTATTTGTGTGGTATCAGTTGTAATCTCTCCTCTTTCATATCTGATTGTGTTTATTGGGGTCCTCTATCTTTTTTTTTCTTGATGAGTTTGCTTAAAGGCTTGTTGATTTTGTTTATCTTCTCAAAGAATCAGCTCCCAGATTTATTGATTCTGAGAATTGTGTTTTTAGTCTCTGTGTCATTTAATTCTGCTCTGATCTTGGTTATTTCCTTCCTTCTACTTGCTGTAGGCTGTCTTTGTTGTTGTTCATCCAGTTCTTATAGATGTTGGGTTAGGTTGTTCATTTGAAATGCTTCTATCACTATGAACTTCCCTCACAAGACTGTTTTCATTTGTCCCATAAATTTTGGACTGGTGTGAGTTCATTTTCATTTGTTTCCAGAAATTTTTTATTTTTTCCTTGATCTTATTCTTAACACATTCATTGGTTAAAGCTTTTCAATCTCCATGAGTTTGAGTGTTCTTCAGTTTTTTCCTTGAGGTTGGTTTCTAGTTTCAGGCCCTTGTGGTCTGAGAAGATGCTTTCTACAGTTTCAATTTTCTTGAATTTGTTGAGGCTTGTTTTGTGTCCTATCATTTGTTCTATCTTTGAAAATGTTCCATGTGCATTTGGAAAGAATGTGTATTTTGCTTCTTTGGAATGAAAGGTTCTATAGATATTGGTTAAGTCCATTTGATCTAGGGCATTGTCCAATGCTGCAATATTCTTGTTGATATTTTGTTTGGAAGATCTATCCAGTTTTGAAAGTGGGGTCTTAAAATCCCCTAGTATAAGTGGGTTGTTGTCTATATCTTTCTTGAAGTCCTCCAAGATTTTCTTTATGTATTTGGGTGCTCCTGTGTTGGGTGCATATGTATTTGTAATGTTTATGTCTTCTTGATGGATTCTCCCCTTGAGTATTATGAAGTGTCCTTCTGCGCTCCTTTTTAGGGCCTTTGTTTTGAAGTGTATTTTGTCAGATGTAAGTATTGCTACCCCAGCTTTTTTTTTTTTCCTGTCTGTTTGCATAGAATTTTTTATCTAGCCCTTCACTTTCAGTCTGTGCAGGTCTTCTGTTCTGAGGTGGGTCTCTTGTAGGCAACATATGTGTTGATCATGTTTTCTATTTTGCCATTTTAACTATGATGTGCCTTGAAGTGGGTCTCTTTGGGTTCCTCTTGATTGGGGCCCTCTCTGCTTCCTTGACTTGTGTGGCTTCTTCTCACATCAAATTGGGGAAGTTTTTTATCATTAATTTTTCTAATGGGTTTTCTATCCTTTGCTCTTCTTCTCCTTCTGGTATCCCTATTATATTGATATTATTCCATTGCATATTGTCCTGCATTTCCTTTAACCCCTCTTCATTTTTTGAGTCTTTTTTCTCTTTCTTATTCTTTTTGGGAGTTTTTTTTTTTTACTTTTTTAAATATACATTATTGATTATGCTATTACAGTTGTCCCATTTTCCCCCCTTCAGTCCCCTCCCACCTGCACATTTCCCCCCTGTAGTTCATGTCCATGGGTCATACATATAAATTCTCCTACATTTCCTATACTATTCTTACTCTCCCCCTTTCTATTTTCTACCTACCATCTATGCTACTTATTCTCTGTACCTCTTCCCACTCTCTCCACCTCCCCTGTTGGTAGCCCTCCATGTGATCTCCACTTCTGTGTTTCTGTTCCTATTCTAGTTTTTTGCTTACTTTGCTTTTGTTTTTCTTTTATGTGTGGTTGTTAATGACTGTGAGTTTGCTGTCATTTTACTGTTCATATTTTTAATCTTCTTTTTCTTAAATAAATCCTTGTAACATTTCATGTAATGAGGGCTTGGTGATGATGAACTCCTTTAACTTGATCTTATCTAGGAAGCACTTTATCTGCCCTTCCATTCTAAATGAAAGTTTTGCTGGATAGAGCAATTTTGGATGTAGGTCCTTGCCTTTCATGACTTGGAATACTTCTTTCCAGCCCCTTCTTGCCTGTAAGATTTCTTTTGAGAAATCAGCTGAGAATCTTATGGGCACTCCATTGTAGATAACTCTCTCCTTTTCTCTTGCTGCTTTTAAGATTCTCTCCTTATCTTTAATCTTGGCTAATGTAATCATGATGTATCTTGGTGTGTTCCTCCTTGGGTCCAACTTCTTTGGGACTCTCAGAGCTTCCTGGACTTCCTGGAAGTCTATTTCCTTTGCCAGATTGGGGAAGTTCTCCTTTATTATTTTTTCAAATAACTTTTCTGCTTGTTGCTCTTGCTCTTCTCCTTCTGGTACCCCTATAATTCAGATGTTGGAACGTTTAAAGATATTCTGGAGATTCCTAAGCCTCTCCTCAGTTTTTTGAATTCTTGTTTCTTCATTCTTTTCTGGTTGGATGTTTCTTTCTTCCTTCTGGTCCACACCATTGATTTGAGTCTCAGTTTCCTTCCCATCACTGTAGGTTCCCTGTATATTTTCCTTCATTTCACTTAGCATAGCCTTCATTGTTTTATCTAATTTGTAACCAAATTAAACCAATCCTGTGAGCATCCTGATTACCAGTGTTTTGAACTGTGCATCTGATATGTTGGCTATCTCTTTGTCACTTAGTTGTATTTTTTTCTGGAGATTTGATCTGTTATTTTGTTTGGGCCATTTTTTTTTCTTAACGCGCCTGATACATAGAAGCGGTGGAGCCTTAGGTGTTTACCAGGGTGGGGTAACCCACATTGCTGCTTTGTGACATTGTGTATGGAGGGGAGGGGTCCAGAGGGAACAATGGTGCTTGCTCTGCTCTCTGTCAGATTTCAGTCACTTCTCCTGCTACCCACAAGCAAATTTGGCCCTTCTTTTGCTGATTCCTGTGTGGGTGGGTTTTTGTACATTCTAGGACCCTGTGGGTCACTCCAATGAACTCTCCTGTGAGGCTGGGAGTTTCTCCCACTGCCACCTCAACCCCCACAGGTGTTTTCACTCAGTCGTTTGAGGCTTTATTTCCCAGAGCTGAGGCCCTGGGTTGCGCTCCACAGTTGTTTCTCTGGGTTTATTTCCACACAAATGTAGGACTACGCAGTCTGCAATCCGCCACCTTGTCAGTCCACCTACTACTGCCTTACGGGCTAGCAGCCTCCTTGTACTCAGCTCCACCATCTGCCCACTCACTGGTTCCACCAGCTGCCGCCTTTCTGGGAGTCCTCTCTGCCAGGCTGCCTGTCTCCACCCCTCCTACTGGTGTGGATGGATGTGTCTTCTTTAACTCCTTGGTTGTCGGACTTCCATGCAGTTCAGTTTTCTGTCATTTCTGGTTGTTTCTTTTTTTTTTAATTGTTGTCCTTTTGGTTGTTTGAGGAGGCACAGTGTATCTACCTACGCCTCCATCTTGGCCAGAAGTGGGAGATTTTTTTTTACTTTGTCCTCCAGCTCACTGATTTGATCCTCGGCTTCATCAAATCTGCTTTTGATTCCTTCTACTGTGTTCTTTAATTCAGAAATTGTATTCTTCATTTCTTCTTGTCTCTTGTTGACTGTTTCTATGTCCTTTTTATGCTGATATAGTTTGCAGTAAGTTCCTCATAATTTCCCTGTCATTTTTGGTAGTTTGCACTGAGTTCATTGAACTTCCTTGTTACCATTGTTTTTTTGTTTTGTTTTGTTTTGTTTTTAAGATTTTATTTATTTTTTTAGGGAGGGAAGGGGGGAGAGAGAGAGAGAGAGAGAGAGAGAGAGAGAGAAACATCAATGTGCGGTTGCTGGGGGTTATGGCCTGCAACCCAGGAATGTACCCTGGCTGGGAATTGAACCTGGGACCCTTTGTTCCCAGCCCGCGCTCAATCCATTGAGCTACGCCAGCCAGGGTTTACCATTGTTTTGAAGTCAGTATCTGATAGTTGACTTGCCTCTATTTCATTTAGCATTCTTCCTGAGGATTCCTCCTTTCCTTTAGATTGGGGGTTGTTTCTTTGTTTTCCCATTGTCTGTGGGACTCTTCTTGTTTGCTTCTGTTTCTTGATTTGTTTTGACTTCTGACTTTGTGTGTGAATTTCTATGGTGGGAGGTCTGTGAGATACAGTGGTGCCATCTCCTTGATCACCTGAACTTGATGTTCTTGGGATATCCTTTATGCCTTTTATGCTGATTTTCTGGATGTAATTGGGTTTTGATTGTTGTTGGGTCATTCTTTCATGGGTCCTTCCTTGTCACTGGTTGACTGATGGTCACTTTGCCCACCATGTCTTGTGTGCTATTGTGCAGGCGCTGCCTGAACAAAACCACAGAGCCCAAGAAACAAATCCACACCCACAAATATAGCTCCCCCAACAATACCACTATTAATAGCAAATGAACCAGAATTAATAAGGGTGTAATGAGATTAACACTATTATAAAAGATGGTGGATATGAGATGACTTACTGAAAGAGAATTGATTTTGAGAGGGTAGAGGGAGGAGCACTAATAAGAGTTGGAAGTTGGAACAATGAAAGGAAAGAAGGTAAAGTTTATCTCATGAATAAAGAAAGGAAATTAAGATTGTGGAATAGAATATGAGAAGGGAAGTGTACAATATTAGGTTTAAACAGAAATTAAAATAGTATGAAATAAAATAAAGTGAGAGAGAGAAAGAAAAAGGAAGGAAAATATTAAATAATTAAGAAAAATATAGGAGCCAAATTGGAGAGAAAGATCCATTGGAGTGCTATCAATAACAAATGAGCTAAAATTAATATAGGTGGTATGGGAATTAGAGGTGAAAAAGAAGCAAAGAAAATTCTAAGAGATGTTTAGAGGAATGGGCAGTGATTTTGTAATGATAGAGGGAGAGGGAATACTAAGAATGAGGGACAAAAAGTAGACTAAGTGAGGAAAAAATAAAATTTGGGATGTAAAGGAAAAGAAAAATAAAAGACCAGGATGAAAGAGAAATAGAAGAAAGACAAAAAAGAAAAAGAAAAAAAAAAAACAGGCTGAGACGACATGATTAAAATTTGAGTAAAAAAAAAGAGTAGGAGAGGGGTCCAGTAAAATTTGTTATTTGAAATATAGAGTTAGCGAAGCTTTATAGACAACCTTGAAAAAACAATGCAACACCAACAACCTTACCCACAACCAACTAGCAAAGTTAATTACAGGTGTGGAGAGAACATGGGTATTTTAATATCTGGGCAAAAGGATATGAAATTACCCTTGACAAAAGAATTCATTTTGAGTGTCTGGACAGGGGAGAAATCAAAAGAGTGTGGAATGGAAACAAGTTGTAACTAGAGAGAAAACTAAATTTGAAATGAGAATATTGCAAGGAATGAAGAAGGTAAGATGGGCTAAGAGGAGGGAGGGGCAAAATATGTGGATTGAAATACACTATAGTATAAAATCTAGTGACATTGTATATAAACTCGCTGGACAGAAAATGAATGTTATAAAGCTATGCAGGAAAGAAAATATCACAAATCATGAAGGAGACCACAGTGGCTTTCCTATCGGTAGTCTCTTGTATGTGTCTCTTGTATTTGCCACTGGTTTTTTTTTTTTTCTTTCATTTTTCTTTCTGGATCTGCCTCTGGTGCTGTCAGATGTTGATCCTGTCTGATCTTAGGTAGCCTGTTCCATACTTCCAGGGACCTGCTGTCACTAGCTGTCTCTTTCAATTGTTAATATGGTATCTCTGCACTCAGGAGTCAGATTATAAGCACAACAGGGTGGGGGAAATTTCTCCGGCAGTGGAGGCTGTTGTTTTCCCTCAGGTAAACTGCTGCTTGGAGGGGAGTGGTCTGCCTGAGCAGGATGATTGCTGTGTATGGGGGTTGGCTCAGCACTGGATCCTGGTGGCTATTCTCTCAGTTCTCTCCCTGAAGTCTCTGTACCCAGTCTCTCCTCAAGTATGCCTAGTCCATGCTGCTCTTGCCTTTGCCCAGGCCCTGGGTAAGTGGCTGCAAATGAAAATTTGTGTGTTGTCCCTTTAAATGGCCCTTGCATCTCCAACCATCTGTCTCTGGCAGAGAGCAACCCTGCTGTTTTTTCCACTGGTTGTTGTTATCTGCATACTTTTGGGGCTGTGGCATTCTAGGTTGGGAATCCTAGCTTAGGGTTTAGATCCCAATCTTCTTCGGGTGATCCAACTGGCCACTTAATTATCATGCTGGTGCTGCTGTCCGTGGGTACCCAGCCAGCCTTCTCAAGTCTTCACTGCACTCCTTAGCAGACTGGTTGTACTGAAGCCGGTTTTGTATGTTCAAAGTTATATGCTTCTCTCTGGCTATTGATCAGTAGTTTTTTCTGGGTGGTTTCTCCACAATTGAGTTGTTAATTCCAGATTTGTCCTGGGAGGAGGTCAATGTGACTTCCATTCACTCCTCCACCATCTTCCCCTTCCAAAACTATTCTTATTTCTTAATATTTTCAATTATAGTTGACATCCAATATTATATTAGTTTCAGGTGTACAGACTTAGGGTTAGACATTTATATAAGTTATGAATTGATCCCCCGATAAATCTAGAGCCCACCTGGCACCATACATAGTTGTTACAATGGTATTGACTATATTCCCTATGTTGTACTTTATATCCCTGTGACTATTTTGTATCTGCCAACTTGTACTTTTTTAATCTTTAAATTTTTTTATTGTTATAAAGTATGGTTGTCTCCATTTCCCCCCACTACTACCCCAACCCTAGCCATCCCCACCTCCAATCCTCAATCCTACCCCCAGTTGGCTTTGTCCATGTGTTCTTTATAGATGTTCCTGAAAATCCTTCCCCCCTTTCCTTCCATTATTCCCTCCCACCTCCCCTCTGTTTACTGTCAGTTTGTTCTTAATGGCCATTATAACCAATTCAACAAACAACAAGGTTTTGGAGAAAAGGAATCCTAATACGCTGTTGGTGGGAATGCAGACTGGTGCAACCACTGTGGAAAAAAGTATGGAATTTCCTCAGAAAACTAAAAATAGAACTGCCTTTTGACCTGGCAATTCCACTGGTGGGATTATACCCTAAGAACACTGAAGATTCAAAAGAACCTATGTATCTCAATGTTCATAGCAGCACAATTTACAATAGCCAAGGCTGGAAGCAACCTAAGTGCCCATCAGTAAATGAGTGCATACAAAGACTCTAGCACATTTAGACAATAGAATACTATGTAGTAGAAAGAAGGAAGGAGCTCCTAACCTTTGCAACAGCATGGATGGATCTGGGCAGCATTATGATAAGTGAGATAAGTCAGGTGGTGAAAGACAAATACCATATGATCTCACCTATAAGTGGAACCTAATAAACAAAAACAATCAAGCAAAATATAAACAAAGACATTGAAATTAAAAACAAAATGTACTTCTTTTTTAAAAAGATTTTATTTTTTTGTTTATTTTTAGGGGAAGGGAGGGAGAAAGGGAGAGAAACATCAATATGTAGTTGCTTCTTGCACTCTCCCTACTGGGGACATGGTCTGCAACCCAAGCATGTGCCCTGACTGGGAGTTTAACCGGCAACCCTTTGGTTTTCAGGCCTACGCTCAATCCATTGAGTACCACACTCAATTTGTACTTCTTAATACCTTCACTTTTTTCACCCAGCCCTTCAATGGCCCTTTCATTTGGAAAACATCATTTTGTTCTCTGTATCTATGAATTTGTTTCTGTTTTATTTATTTTGTTTTTTGGATTCCACATATAAGTGAAATCATATGGTATTTGTCTTTCTCTGACTTATTTCACATAGCATAACACTCTCTAGGTCCATCCATGTTGTTGCAAATGGTAAGATTTCATTCCACTTCTGTGTATTTATTCAAAGAAATCCAAAACACTAATTCTGAAAGATAGATGTGCCTTTATATTCCTTGTAGAATTATTTACAATAGTCAAGATATAAAGGCAACCTAAATGTTCACCAGTAGATGACTGGATAAAGAAAATGTGGTACATAATGCAATGTAATATTACTGGGCCATAAAAAGAATAATATTTTACCTTGGGTTTTCAATCAGAAGGTTATTGTCAACCTTCAAGGACAGGGGTTGGCCAACTTCAGGTGATAGACCAACTTTAGTTCATTGCCTGTTTTTATAAATAGAGTTTTATTGGAACACAGCCAAACCCACTTGTTTACATATTGTCTATGGATGTTTTCACAACTACAAAAATAGAGTTGAATAGTTGTAGTAAGAGATCAGATAGCTCACAAAACCTAAAATTTTTACTATTTAGTCTTTTAGAGACAAAATTTACTGACTTATGTTGTAGGCCATTGGTTATCAAATGTTTTATGCCTCTTGTCCCCCTATGCAAAGCCACTTTTACCCCTTTTATGTGGTTCTACTCATCCCCATCTCTGGCAGATTAGGGGTTCATGGCCTTGGCTTGTTCAGCCTGAGCATTTCATGTCTCTAGCCACAATGGTTGGTTCTGAGAAAGACATGTAAACAAAACTGGTTCAATAAGTTTAACTAGATCCAGACAGTGTTATCATCTTCCTCATATGACTTGGATTTTCCTATATCCTTCTAAGTCTAATTGATCGCCTGTGCTTTTGAGCACATTTCCTCTCACCTTTTCCATTAATCAACTCTCTCCCAGTGGTTTTTCCTCCTTTTTCCAAAAAACATGTTCAAACTTCCTTCACTTTCTAAAAGTGAGTTTTTAAAGATACTGAAGAACAGTTATTTTTCAATATGGTTCCCAGAGTCATAGAGGTACTTAAGGAGTCACCACAGGAGGGCTATAATCCAGGACTCAATAAATTACAAGTGACAGAAACCTAACTTAACCTAGCTTAAGCAAAAATCTAAAAACTGTAGTTTATACACATATATGGGGGAGGGAAAAAACAGCATTATCTTTTGGAGGGTGGGCTACTGGTAGTACAGGCTGCCCCCACTCAGTGAATGTCCTAGGAATCCATCTGTATCAGTGTACCATCTGGCATTATTGTGAGAGGCTGTGTTTGGCTTCAGTGAAATTTTTTGAAGATTCTTTCAGTGCATTTGTTCATTTCATGATGGGTGATTTACGAGCACACCTGCCCTCACTGCACTGAGTGTTTGGCAGCTTTTGACCAAAAACAGCATGATCCCCATGCCCTACCCTCCCTATTCACCGAATTTCACCCGGAGTGACTTTTGTTTGTTTCCCCAGATGAAGAAAGTCCTCAAAGGGAAATATTTTGCTTGTGGATGAGGTGAAACAAATAAACATAAGAAGCACTAAAAGGCATAAAATTCAATGAGTTCAAAACTGTTTTGAGCAGTGGGAAAGAAGTCTTGATGTATTGCAACAAATGGAGAGTATTTTGAAGGTGACTGAGGTTTAAACATGTAAGAATAAATACACATTTTTTGTAAATAAATTCTGGGTTTTCTGGGATTCTCCTCATGTAACTTCAAGTCTAGAGATATATGTTACTTTAGGCTGGGCAAGATGCAAGGGACATTAAACAGTGTCATTGGATTGTGTTTTCTCCCCCTCTCTCCCTGTATTTTCATTCCTTTGTGCTGGTTCTCTTTCAAGAGGCCCCTCTTCCTGACAGATCTAGGTTAACACTATAATTATAACTAGTATTCTGAATGGAAAATGAGTTCTCTGAAAGCTACAAGGAAGACAAAAATAATTCAATTTTCTACCAGCTCTTCCATTAATCAAGAGGATAAGTGGGATATTAACTTTGAAAAAGAATATGGAAACTCTCCTCTAAGGTGGGAGAGAAGCAGAAGAGGTCCTAAAAATGTGAGAAAAGTCATATCAGATGACCTTAAACTGCTCTACAAAGTAAAATATAATCTTTTTATATAGTATATATAAAATATATTTGTTGTGAATAGGAGGAGCAAAGTGGTGGAGGAGAGTGGCCTAAGAAAAGTAGAAGAGTTTGGAACAGCTCTCCTGCAAAATATTAGTTGAATAAACATATTGCTAGACAACAGTGACTACCCAGATGAGCTAAGAAATGATAAATCTACAAGGTTTAATCCAATCAGCTAAGATTAATGATTCTTTAATATGTTACCATCCAAGGAGAGGAAGTGCAGAAAATAGATGATGATGTTAACAGGTCTGGAGGTGGAGAGTGAGAGCAGAGAAAACCTACTGTATCTCACATCTTCTGCAACTGAGTAAAAGGCACCATTATTCTCCTAGTTGCTTAAATAAAACAATGATGAGTCAGCATTGATTTTGGTCTTCCCTTTCATTCACCACCCACATCAAATCTACTAGGACATCCTAACAGCTTCACCTTCAAAATAAATACTAAATTTTGCCATTTATCACCTTCTCTACAAAAGTCACCCTAGTCCTAGATACTCTCATTTTCAAACCTTCTATCAAAGCTGATTTCTTTTGTGCCTTTATAAATTAAAATATATATTAAACATTCCAAGATTTTTAATATATAATCTGATCATATAATGCTGCTTGGCTCAAAACTTTATCCAGCAGTTTAAATCACACACGGAATAAAACTCAAACTTCTTACTATTGTCTATAAGGCATCATGTTGATCTCCTAAAAACCCTGGTAGGTTTGATTTTGAATGCCTAACATTTGTACAAAAATCATCTGACTAATAGGTAGTTATTTTAATATATCTTTATATTTTTATATCCTTTTGGGTATTTGGCATTATTGAAACACAGCTTGATGTTCTTCATTGAAAATGCCAAGTGAAATTAATTCTTATTCCTCTACTATCAAAAAACTCAACCAGTGATTTCTAATTCTTTTTGGAGCTATAATGCCCTTTTAAATTTACCTTTGATAGCTTGATTTCTCACATTTTCTCCTTCCCCAAGCAAATGTGCTACATGTTATAGATATTTTTATAGTAAAAATTAATTTTTATTAGAGAAGCTGGAGTTATATGAGGTGTCAAACAAGGCTTAGACATCACTATACCTAAATTAAGATATGATTAAGTATGTACAGATCAGGCCCAAAATATTTTGGAAGCATAATTGAGTTTATGTTTTTGGTGGTGTGGAGACACATTTTCCACTTCAGTCTTTAGCCAATCTATTGCTACTTGTATTATTAGTACCTAAATGAGTTAAGAAAGGTGAGACCGTCACATCAGTTTCTCACTAAACGACATAGTCATTCCATACCAAAGACTATAGTCACAACAAAGAGTTTAACAGATGGAAAACTAGAGCAGAAACTTTATATCGTCTCAAAAGATTTTAGTAGAAAAGAATATACCATAATATACATTAGGCTTCTAGCTTTGTGAGACATTACATAATCAAGCCTTCTTTGGCCTTGTCATCCTGTCAATTTTAGAATTTCAAATACCCATGGATTTTTGTCACATCTTCAGCCATATGCCCAAAGCAGGTTGACAGTCAGCCAATGTATACTGATAAGTGATTAATGGATTGTTAGGGCCAGTGTCCATTCTGATTTATGAGATTTATATTCTGAATTGTTACTGCTTATGCAGTATTAGGTTTTAAAATACTTTTAATATCACCCCTGCCTAAATGGTTAATATAATAGAGTAAACAAGGTACAAAGATTAATATGCAAAATAAAGTCATATAAACAGATAAAATACCAGATTCAAAAAGAACATATCTAAGGTCTTTCATGAAAATGAGAATTTTAAGATTGTTTTATAATGTTCAAATAACTAACAATAGTAGTGGTGGTAGAAAGAACTTTCATTTATCAAGTGTCAGCTAGGTTTTACTATGGTAAATGTTTTATGACACATTTCATTTCATTTAAGCCTCACTGACAACACTATGAGGTACACATTACTTTCCATATTGTAGACATGAGAAAACTGAGGCTGAGATAAGTTACAATACGTAACTTGCCCATGGATTCTATAATATTAGAACCAAGATTTAAACTAATCTACCCTCTGCCTTACTATGAAAGCCCATGCATTTAATAGCTATTCTATTCCATCACTTTCTATTACACTCTACTTCCCTATAAAATACTACATTCTTTTAAGTTAAGCAAATTAATCCCAAATCAGAGTTACTATAAATTACAAATAATAAAACCTAGGAGTAGTCACATGTGATGATTTTTGGTTGCATAACACTGATTTAAGTTTGTATAGCATCTGATTCAAGTTCAATGACTTGCTTTTATTTCATTAATATGATTTAGTGCTATATCCCCAATTGCCCAAAGAGATTTGCTTTACTAAATCTGCATAAAAGGGAAAATGTCATGCAAAGCAATTAGAAAAGCAATGTAAACTTTAGTGAAAATTTAAATCACGGATAAGAGGGAAAAGTTATTGTTATTAAGGTGATTGTTATTAAGGTCATGTCAAAAAATGATTACAGTGAAGCCTCAGTTCTCGAACTTAGTTTTTTCTGGAAGGCTGTTCAAGAAGCTATTTGAAAACTGATTCTCTTTTGTTTGTTGCCTGACTGACATGTGACTAATCATACAGAAATCAGCATGAAAGGGTTGCTGGGTCGAGAAACAAAGTTTTATTTGACAACTGAGACAATTCTTTTGTGAACTACTTGGTGGAGAACCTAATAGTTCAGGATGAAAGGTGTTCGAGAACAAAGATTTGACTGTATATAAAAGTGGAATTGAAATATTTGTGCCAAGCATCCATAATTCGGCAACATGTTTATTATGATACATGTCACTAGTTTAAATATTAGCTCCACAATTTGTAAGTTACACAAATTTTTTTTTTCTATCAAGAAAGACTGCACTTAACAAAGTATATTTTAAGAATTTTCATCATTGCCCTGGGTGGTGTGCCTCAGTGGATTGAGCGCCAGCCTGCAAACTAAAGGGTCATTGGTTCGTTTCTCAGTCAGGGCACATGCCTGGGTTGTGGTCCAGGTCCCCAGTGGGGGGCACACAGGAGGCAACTGCACATTGATGTTTCTCTCTCTCTTTCCTTCTCCCTTCCCTTCTAAAATAAATAAAATCTTTTTAAAAAATCCTTAAAAAAAGAATTTTCATCATTTGAACCAAAGTCATCGCAATAAATTCAATAAATAAAGAATTTTCATAATTACCATAATTATCATTTACTAAACAACACTTATGTGCCAGGAACTGTGCTAAATAACTCATGATGTTAGATTTATTATCCCTAGTTTAGAAGTGAAGAAATGGAGACAAAGAGTAATAATATAAACATGTTAAGCATCTATTTCTTAACAATCTAAATTTTCAAAGATTATTAAAAATGAATGAGAATATGAGGTCATTTAATCCAAATATATATCAGTACAGATGTTCTAGCAAGTTTTTCACCTGTACTTTTAATGTCTAAGGCCTACTCCTATACCACAGAGTCACCTACCATCACACAAAAATACTCTGCACTCTCTTGTTGCTTACTATCTCTGCTGGATTAGCCACACTGATCCAACCTGCACTGTACTTCCTGCCTATTCTTGATCATCCCAACCTGATTTCCTTGTAATTCATTGACCTACATTTGGTTCAGACCAGATAGTTCAATATATTTAACCCTTTGCCCCCATACTTGATCATGTTCTAAACTCTCTTTTGGACTGAACACTGTGTTGTGTCCTTCCAGGACATAATAACTTATATTAAGAACTTCAGAGAGGCACCTTGATTTGAAAGTCTTGTAACTGGCTAAAATGTATCTTCCTACAATATATGCCTTTTGATTTTAGCCAGTTATAAAATTGTTTTTAACAATACAAGGCAACTTTTCTACCCAACTCCAACCTTTATTCGGTAGTGATGCAAGTAAAACATTAGCATTAATACTAGGATAAAAAACGTGTCCTTGTTTTGAAAGTGGAAGTTCCCTTCCTTGTGAACTTCCACAGTCCTGGGAAAATGGGATGATTGGTAATTCTGTAGTATATTTTAAACTGCAACTTTTCTGTGCTATACAATGGCTTTCAAAAACCACCATTTTATGAACACTGTCGAAGAAAATCTCTAACAAACACAGTTTCTCATAGGTAGAAAGAGTGCTAAGGTCATGAATGCACTAAGCTTAGAGCTGTAAATCCAACAATCTATACATTTGGTTCCTTCCCTACTCTCCAGGTACATGGAATAGATTGAAAAAAAAATCAAGAAGGCTTCACTAGAGATCTATTTAATTTATCAATAGCCAGGGAGGAGTGCTCTTAAGAAATTTGGTTTGGGAGTGGTGGGATTTAAATTAATGGCACTGATTTAATTTACAGTCCTTTTTTGTTTGCTTGTTTTAGCCTAGGCTTGAGTTCTTGTATGTAAATTACCTATTTCAGGATATTGGTAACTCAGGATATTAAGGGGTAGGCTGGGAAATGTCACTAAGATATGAAGGATATTTCAAAAATAACCCTTGTAAGGTAGAGATAACGGAATAATTTGCCCATGAATGTGTATTCTTTAGACCATGGGATGTATTACAAAAAACTAAATTAGTTGCCAACCTTTGAAACCCAAGAGATGTTCAAAATAATCTGAGCTCCATGAACATACATAGCACAATTTAAAGATGCTCAATAAAACAAACCCAGACTTCTAACTTTTCTTGAAAAATTAGATCTAGCTATATTGGGCCTTTACTGTTGTAAAGCAGTGCTTTAAATACTTTATATTATATCAGAATCCCCTGAAGGGCTTGTTATGCTACAGATTGTTGTCCCACCACTACCAGATTGTCAGTGGGTCTGGGGGCAGAGCTTAGAAATTTGTGTTTCTAACAAGTGTTTAGTTGAGCTACAAGTCCAAGGATGACACTTTGAGAACTTTACTGTAAAAGACCAATTTTACAGTATTATTCTCATGTTTGACTTAAAAATGAAAATAATGGACTTCCGGCAAGATGGAGGAATAAGTGGACGCACCGTACCTCCTCGCACAACCAAGATTAGAACAACAATAATTTAAAGATAGAATAACACTCAGAACTGATAGAGGATTTATCTGAATGGAAGTCGGACAGCCAAGAAGTTGAAGTAGACCCATATATCCAGACTGGTAGGAGAAGACAAGCCGGGTGGGTGCGGGACTGGTGTGGGTCGGCAGAGCGCGGAGGTCGGGGAAAATTTGGCGCGAAATCAGCGCGACAGCCATCGGGGTGCAAGAATGCAGCGGTGATCCCTGAGTACGCAAGCTGCGGCTGGCGGACCCAGTGAGGCAGCGATTGTGGACCAGGGCAGAGCTCGCAGCCCAGGATCCCAGTGAAGGGTCTGAGCCCAGGAGAACGGAACTACCGCCATTGTTCCCTCCCGTCGCTGCTCCCGCCCCCGCCCCCACATATAATGTCACAATCTAGCGACTGGGGTGCCCAGCCCCGGTGAACATCTAAGGCTCTGCCCCCCCACAGTAAAAAGAGCGACCAGACCGGGGGGGGGGAAGGAAAGACAGAGAAAGACATGTTTCCAACAAAACAGATCAGTCCCCCAGGACTCATCCTTTTGAGCGACCAAGAAATAGCCAATCTATCAGGTGCACAGTTCAAAACACTGGTGATCAGAAAGCTCATGGAATTGGTTGATTTTGGGCGCAATTTAGATGAAAGAATGCAGGTTACCATAAAAGAGATGCAGGAAGATACACGGAGGAGAGCCAATAGTGAAAGGAAGGAATCTGAGTCTCAAAACAATACAGTGGACCAGAAGGAAGATAGAATCAACCAAGCAGGAAAGCATGATGAAATAAGAATTCAAAAACTCGAGGAAAAGCTTAAGAGCATCCAGCACACCTTTAAACATTCCAACATCCGAATTATAGGGGTACCAGAATGGGAAGGGGAAAAGCAATGAATTGAGCACGTATTTGAACAAATAGTAAAGGAGAACTTCCCCATTCTGGCAAAGGGAACAGTCTTCCAAGAAATCCAAGAAATCCAAGAAGCTCAGAGAGCCCCAAAGAAGTTGGACCCAAGAAGAAACACACCAAGGCACATCATGATTACATTAGCCAAGGTAAAAACGAAGGAGAGAATCCTAGAAGCAGCAAGAGATAAGGGGACAGTCACCTACAAAGGAGTTCCCATCAGACTGTCAGCTGATTTCTCCAAAGAGACCTTACAGGCAAGAAGAGGCTAGAAAGAAATATTCCAAGTCATGAAAGACAAGGACCTACATCCCAGATTGCTCTATCCAGCAAAGCTCCCATTTAGAATGGAAGGGCAGATAAAGTGCTTTTCAGATAAGGTCAAGTTAAAGGAGTTCATCATCACCAAGCCCTTATTTTATGAAATGCTAAAGGGACTTATCTAAGAAAAGATAAAGAAAAGACATGTATAGTAAAAGGACAGCAAACTCACAATTATTAACAACCACACCTAAAGCAAAACCAAAAGAAACTAAGTAAACAACTAGAACAGGAACAGAACCACAGAAATGGAGGGCACATGGAGGGTTAGCAGCAGGGGGGTGGGAGGAGGAGAGAAGGGAAAAGGTATAGAGAGTAAGTAGCATAGAATGTAGGTTGAAAATAGGGGGAGGGCAAGAATAGTACGGGAAATGTAGAAGCTAAAGAACTCATAAGTATGACACATGGACATGAACTAAAGGGGGGAAACGAGGGTGGGAGAGGGGGTACAGGGTGGAGGGGAGAGAAGGGGGAATGGGACAACTGTAATAGCATAATCAATAAAATATATATAAAAAAAGAAAATAATAACAGTATTTATCTCATCAGATTGTTGTAATGATTAGGAGATTATGCATGTCAAGTATTGAGCATGAAGTCAGGAACATAGTAAATGGTCACAACTGTTAGCTCCCAGTACTGGCACAAGAACAGACACATAGACCAATGGAACAGAATAGAGAGCCCAGAAATAAACCCAAGGTCTCTATGGTCAATTAATATTCAACAAAGGGGGAAGAATCATAAAATGGAGTAAAAGTAGCCTCTTCAACAAATGGTGTTGGGAGATCTGGAGAGCTACATGCCAAAAAATGAAACTCAATCACCAACATATGCCATACACAAAAATAAATTCAAATTGGATAAAAGACTTAAACATAAGTTGTGACACCAGAAAAGTCCTAGAGGAGAAGATACACAAGAACATCTCAGATATTCCACACAGCAATATTTTCACCAATATGCCCCCTAGAGCAAGGGACATAAAGAAAAGAATAAATAAATGGGACCTCATTAAAATAAAAAGCTTTTTCATGTCTAAATAGAACAACGTTAAAATGAAAAGAGAACCAACTACATGGGAAAACATATTTGCCAATGATATCTCAGACAAGAGTTTGATCTCCAAAATATATAAAGAGCTGATACAACTCCAGTCCAGGAAGATGAACAATCCAATTAAAAAGTGGACAAAATACCTGAACAGATACTTCTCCAAGGAGGACATACAGAGGGCCCAGAGACATACGAAAGGATGTTGAACATCACTAGCCATCAGAGAGATGCAAATTAAAACCACAATGAGATACCACTTCATACCAGTCAGAATGGCCATCATAAACAAATCAACAAACAACAAGTGTTGGCAAGGTTGTAGAGAAAAGGGAACCCTAGTGAATGCTAGGGAACACTAGGGAACCCTGTTGGTGGGAATGCAGACTGGTGCAGCCACTATGCAAAACAGTATGGAATTTTCTCAGAAAACTAAAAATGGAACTGCCTTTTAACCCAGCAATTCTACCACTGGGATTATATCCTAAGAACCCTGAAACACCAATCCAAAAGAACCTATGCACCCCAATGTTCACAGCAGCAGAATTTACAATAGCCAAGAGGTGGAAGCAACCTACGTGCCCATCAATAAATGAATAGATCAATAAACTGTGGTACATTTACACAGTGGAATACTACACAGCAGAAAGAAAGAAGGAGCTCCTACCCTTCTTGACAGCATGGATGGAACTGGAAAGCATTATGCTAAGTGAAATAAGCCAGGTGGTGAAAGACAAATACCATATGATCTCACCTGTAAGTGGAACCTAATCAACAAAACAAACAATCAAGCAAACTATAACCAGAAACATTGACATTAAGAACAAACTAATACTAACCAGATGAGAGATGGGAGGGGATAATGGGTGGAAAAGGGGGAAGGTTTTTCAGGAACAACTATGAAGTACACATGGACAAAAGCAAGGTGGGGTGGGATCGGGGAGGGAGGTAGGGAAGGTTGAGGTGAGGGAGAGTGGTGGAGGGAAAATGCAGACAACTGTATTGAACAACAATGAAAAAGCTGTTAGCTGCTATTATTATAGTTATAATAATTACTAATTTTGATATTGTATTAGGGTTTTACAGAAAAACAAACAATCATATGTATATACGTACACACACTCATATATACACATATATAAACATATAGTATATATAGATGTATACACATATACATATATGGATATTTACTATAGGAACTGAGTCATGTGATTATGAAGGCCAAGAAGTCCCACAGTCTCCTCTCTACAAGCTTGAGAACCAGGAAATAGTGGTATAATTGAGTCTGAATCTAAAGAATCTGAGACTTGGAAGTTCAGACTTTCAAAGGCAGGAAAAAATAGTAGTCCTTGCTCAAGAAGAGAGTAGGGATTCACCCTTCCATTGCCATTTTGTTCTATTAGGGCCCTCTACAGATTGTATGATGCCTGCCTATATTGGGGAGGGCAGATCTGTTTTCTTGGTGTACTGATTCACTTACTACTCTCTACCAGAAAGCCCCCTCCCCCCCACACACAGAAGTAATATTTTAACAGCTATCTGGGAATCCCTTAGCCAATTAAGTTGGCACATAAAATTAACCATCATGGATAATATCCATCTCATAATCAGATGTTCACATGCTTAACTTTGTCTTCCATTTTACCATGTAAGCAAGCCACAGTAATCTGGTTTGGGAAGGAGTATTTATTATGTTGCTTGTCTAAACCACAGAAGTACATGTATCATAAAGTTAAGAGCTTCAAACACCTTATACTCCTACAATTTCCAGCTCTGGGCTATGGGCCAGAATTAGCCAAGAGACTGATGGCAGCAATGGTACACAAGACAAAGCTTAGTAGCACCCCAACAGACAGAACTAAGGACAATACGTAGGTAGCTCTCTCCTTCTTTCTGACCTAAGCTTTGGCTTTCCTATAGTGACAAATAGTTTTAGCATAATATGGATCATTACTGAATACCTACCCTGATAAGCAATAGAATTACTATTCCTATTCAATACATGAAAAAATGGAGGCTAATACAGGGACTTCTGGTCAAGATGGAGGTGTAGGTAGATATGCTTTGCCTCCTTGCACAATCAAAAGAAGGACAACAACAAATTAAAAAATAAATAATAAATAACCAGAACTGCCAGAAAATTAAACTGTATGGAAGTCTGACTACCAAGGAGTTAAAGAAGAAGAAACATTCATCCGGGCTGGTATGAGGGGTGGCAATAGGCAGCTGGGGCAGAGAGGACACAGAGTGAAGCAGTGGCTGGTGGACCAGGGGGTCCCACATTCACATGTGGATAAAAACTGGGAGGAACTACTGGGGAGCAAGATAGACTGCCAGAAAATAAAGCCTCAACTTCTGGCTGTAAAAATTTGTGGTGCTTGCAGCAGCAGAACAAACTACCAATCTCTCAGTACAGTCTGTTGGAGCAGCCCACAGGGTCCTATAATGTACACAGGCCCACCCACACAGGAATCAGCAGAAGGGCAAAATCTGGTAGGGCACCAGTCACTTGCAAGAAGCAAGGGAAGTGACTGGAAGCAGGTGAGGGCTGAACAAGGAGCATTGTTCCCTCTCTGACCCCTCCCCCACAGATAGCACCACAACATAGAAAAGAGGGTTGCCCTGCCCTGGTGAATATCTAAGGCTCTACCTCTTACAATATAACAGGTGCACCGAGACAAAGACATATGGCCCAAATGAAAGAACAAACCAAAACTCCAGAAAAAGAGTTAAGTGAAAAGGAGATAGACAACCTAACCTAGATGCAGTGGTCAAAACACTGGTAACCAGGATGCTCACAAAATGAATTGAGAATGGTCACAAAATAAAGGAAGAGATGCAGTCTACCCAAATTTAAATAAAGCGAAATATACAGGGAACCAACAGTAAAGGGAAGGAAACTGGGACTCAAATTAACAATTTGGAACAAAAGGAAGAAATAAACATCCAACCAGAAGAGAATGGAGAAACAAGAATTCACACACACACACACACACACACACACACACACACAAACAAGGAGAGGCTGAGGAACCTCTGGAACAATTTTAAACATTACAACATCTGAATCATGGGGTACCAGAAGTAAAAGAATAAGAGAAAGAAATTGAAAACTTATTTGAACAAATAATGAAAACTTCCCAAATCTGGTGAAGGAAATAGACATGCAAGTCCAGGGAGCTCACGGAGTCCCAAAGAACTTGGATCCAAGAAGAAACATACCAAGACACATCATAATTAAGTTACCCAAGATTAAAGTTAAGGAGAGAATCTTAAAAGTAGCAAGAGAAAAGGACACAGTTACCTACAAAGGAGTTACCATAAGAATGTTACCTGATTTCTCAAAAGAGACCTTACAGGCAAGAAGGGGCTGGAAAGAAGTATTCCAAGTCATGAAAGGCAAGGACCTACATCCAAGATTACTCTATCCACCAAAGCTTTCATTTAGAATGGAAGGGCAGATAAAGAGCTTCACAGACAAGGTAAAGCTAAGGGAGTTCATCATCACCAAGTCCCTATTATGTGAAATGTTAAAGGGACTTATCTAAAAAAAAAGATAAAAACCGTGAACAGTAAAATGACAACAAACTCACAGCTATCAACAACCGAACCTAAAGAAAAGAAACACACAAAAATAAAAACTAAGCAAACAACTAGAACAGGAACAGAATCACAGAAATGGAGATCGTATGGAAGGTTATCGGCGAGGAAGGGTACAAGCGAGAAAGGGGGAAAAGGTACAGGGAATAAGAAGCATAAATGGTAGGCACAAAATAGACAGGGGGAGGTTAAGAATAGTATAGGAAATGGAGAAGCCAAATAACTGATATGTATGACACATGAACATGAACTAAGGGGAGAAGGCTGGTGGGAATGGGGTACTGGGCAGAGGGGCATTAAGGGGAAAAAAGATGGGGCAACTGTAATAGCATAATCAATAAAATATGCTTATAAAAATAAACTGAGACTAGTACAAATCAAATAAATTACATAAGATCATACTGATAGAAATACATAGAGGTAGAAATCAAATCCCTGTTTATAGGTCTCCAAAACTTGTGCTTTTTCCACCATGTCATGTGACTTTTTCTTGTACCTCAGGATGTCATCCACCACATTTTTAATGAAATGAGTTAAGTTAGCTCCCAATGAGAATATCCTTACTACTTGTCCTCACCCTTGTGAAGGAGGATTGCTATGGCCCTTTCACTCATAAGCTCATGAGATAATAATGAGAAAGTTAGCTATTTTGGTGAGAGGGCTAAGGAAAGCATTAGAGTGGGAGAATTTGGGAATGAGAGTGTGACTTATTTTTCTCCAGATATCTCCATTAGAGCTGAACAGAACCTTGCATGTCTAATCCAGTCCCCTATTTTTACAGGTGGAGGCACTGTCTTACTAATTACAGATGAGGTATTATTCATTCACTTAGTCATCTTTTCTGCTTCCTTTCCAAGTCTTTTCTAAAATCAGAAATGGCATATGTGAATGAACTTCCTCTTTGGTAACCTAATTTCAAACACTGAGTAGGCTTAGAAACCAGGGCTAACTAGTGAGTATTGCAGATGGCATCTACTTAAGTGTGTATCTTTGAGAACTGTACAACTAATGTATTCAGACTAGTAAATTATTAAGGCTGCCATTACAGAACAAAATTTCCTAAAAAATCAGGACATAAAAGGCTAAATACTATATAATTTGTTCATAGATTACAATGTAGGAACAGGTTCATCTCTGGAACTGTACTAGGCAGAGGCAGAACAAATGATGTAGTGTTGATTACACTGCATTGCCTAGATAAGTCTCAGTCTATTAAGATGATACTATGGCCTTAGCTGATGTGGCTCAGTGGATTGAGTACCAGTCTGCGAACCAAAGGCTCACGGGTTCGATTCCCAGTCTAGGGCACATGGCTGAGTTGTGTGCCAGGTACCCAATAGGGAGCACATGAGAGGCAACCACAAATTGATGTTTCTCTCCCCTTATTTCTCCTTCCCTTCCCCTCTCTAAGAATAAATAAATAAAGCACTTTTTAAAAAAGAAGATGCTATAGCCCAGTTTCAGTGATTAGTACAAGTAAACTTACCCATAGACCTGTATGATACTTTAGTTGTCCTTAACCAGAACAAAATCAAAGCAAACATACCACTAATACATCTTTTTCATTTGGGACAAACTAGAATAAACAAGCAAAGACTTCTAGTAACAGCTTAGAACAACTATATCCTACCACAAAAGACCACATTAAATTGTAGAATGCACTCGAAATAGTTCAAAATGGAAAGTGCCTGATGCAATGGATGTATTTAATTCCAGATTCAGCTGGGAACTTTCAACAGTTCATCAATTTCCAACCCAGCTTTCTTCAGATAGTGCTATTGGGCAGAGTCATTGTTAAGCTAATAATTAATTTTTCTAAAGGGATTTTTAATTGAATGGGATTCTGGGGTGTGTTCCTAGAGATATGGCAAGCACCATACAATAAGTAGTTATATTTTTTAGTATGGTGAATTTACTTCAGAATTCACCTATAATGTGCTAATTGTCTAGGCCAAGAATGTACCTTGAGTTTCATGTTTTCCCTTTTCTTGTCCCTAAATAGTCCCCAGAGCTAATGGATCTAGCAATAAGTCAAGGGAACTTCTCAACAGGTCTGTCTGTCTCTGTCTGTTTTCACCATTAAACTTTTCTGGAAACCTCCAGCTAGAATCCAGCCTGACTTCTTGTAATACAAATGCAAGTTCTGGTCATCTGCACAAGAATTTCTTTTTGTTATTTCAACAACTACTTACTCTTGATGCACTTTGAACATTCAACCAGTTTTTATTTGCAGATTGACTTTGTTTTCTAATTCTTCAGGGTCTTTTCTCCTTTCATTTTTTAAAATTGATGGGATAAATAGTGAATTTAGTAGGCCATTTCAAATGATTTATTCATAAGGTTTCAAAATCTGAGCAAACTGTTTTATACAACTCTTCCATAAGGTTAAAAATAAAATTTCTACCTATGCCAAAATAAACATTAGACACAAAGCTCCTTTTGAAATGCAAAGATGACTACTTTTAGAAATATACGGGAGGATTTTCAAAATGCAAGTTTTAATTTCCTAGTCCATAATATAAAGATGACATTTAGAATAAGCAAGATGCATATTGGATATAAACTCAACTGAAAATGACCCCATCTCTCTCACTCCCATCCCAATCAATTCATTAGCAAGTTGATTTTGTGTCCTAAATACTTCTCCAATCTGAAAACTTCTCTTTATCTCCATTGCTACATAGTCCAAGTTACTTACCATCAATCATCTCCTGCTTAGACTGCTGCAAAACTTTGTAACTGGCTTTTTGCTTTAATTGTTTATTTCTATGGTAGACTGAATAATGCCTCCTCCAACACATACACACACATACACCAAGAATGTCCATATCCTAATCCCTATAATCTAAGCATATATTAATTTACATGATAACAAGGATTTGTGTTTTGATTAAGTTAAGGATCTTGAGATGGGGAGATTATCCTGAACTATAAACTTTGCTCCTATGTAATCATAAGGGTCCTCATAAGAGGGAGTTAGAGTTGGACACAAAAAATGAAATCATTGGAGCTGACTCCCAAGAGGCAAGAAGATGCTACACTGGTAGCTTTGAGAATGGAGGAAGAAGCCAGGAGAAAAGGAATGCAGTGGCCTGTAAAAAATGGAAAAAGTAAGGATACAGATCATCTCCTAGCATACAAAAGGAAGGCTTATGCCTAGATTTTAGCGTGATGAACTGATTTTGAACTTTTTATTTGTAGGACTATAAGATGATAAACTTGTGTGATTTAAGCCACTAAGTTTGTGTTAATTTGTCACAAACGCTATAAGAAACTGATATAACTACTACAATAAAAATTAAAAATTAAAATCTTCAGTGGCCACCCAAAACACTCTGAGAAGAGTCCAAAATACTAATGTGTCCTCCAACACTCTGTATTAATTGTGCCCCTCCAAAATCCACATTTTGAAGTACTAACCCCCAGTACTTCAGAATGTGACCCTATTTGTGGATAGCATCTTTACAGAGGCAATCAAGTTAAAGTGAGGTCATTAGGATGGGCTCTAAATTAATAAGACTGGTGTCATTATAAAAATATTAAGCACATAGACACACAGACAGGTAGAAAACAATGTGAAGAGACATAGGGAGAAATGGCCATGTAGAGAAGCCTGGAAAGGATCATTCTCTTATAGTTCTCAGATGGAATCAATCACACCAACAACTTGACTTTGGACTTTTAGTCTCCAGAACTATGAGACAGTAGCCACCTAGCAGTCCTAGAAAACTAATATGCCCTGCAGGATCTGGCCTCTGCCTACTTCTCCAGTTTTTTCTTAAGCTATTCTCCCCTTTGGCTCTCTCTGTCCTCCTGCAACATGGGCCTCTCTATTTTAAGTCTTCACATATGCCTAGGGACATTTCTCTCCCTACCTCTCCTTACTCATCCTTCAGTTGTCAGCTTAAATGTCACTCAGAGATCAATAATGTAAAGGCTACATTATTCATTCATAACATTCTGGCATTTTCTGTAATAGCTCATATGAAATTTGTAATTATAAATATATTTTGGAGAATATTCAATTAATGCCTTCCAGTGATGATGCCTATATTGATACTTACTGTATATACTACACCTAGCACATAATAGGTACTTAATAAATATTTGTTGAGTAGATGGATAAATTCATGCCCTGAGAAAAAATATCTCTGACATAATCTGCTTCAAAATATCATCCTTTCATCTAGACTTCACATTTCAAGAACAGAAACCTGATAGGATTAGAATCTTCATGAAAGGGTCCAGAAATAGAGTTGCCACTCTTTCTGCTCTTACCTTGAATATTGAAGATCCAGACTCCCAGATAAATGGACATTGCTACTGACACCTGGTCAGATACAGCCCTGTTTCTTTTATTTTTAAGTTGTGATTTTTTTCTTTTTTAATACATTTTATTGATTATGCTATTACAGTTGTCCCATTTTTTTCTCCCCTTTATTCCACTCCACCTTGTGCCCCACATCCCACCATCATTTCTCCACCTTAGTTCATGTCCATGGGTCATACATATAAGTTCTTTGGCTTCTCCATTTCCCATACTATTCTCCACCCCCTCTATTTTGTACCTACCATTTATACTTCTTATTCCCTGTATTTTCCTTCTTTCCCATCCCCTTCCCTGCTGCTAACCCTCCATGTGATCTCTATTTCTGTGAATCTGATCCTGTTCTAGTTGTTTCCTTAGATCATTTTTGTTTTTGTTACTTTTTATTATTTTAGGAAAAATTCTAGTGTCCTGGATCCTCAGGATGGTGACATTTCTGATATGTACATGCAAGGAAAAAGCTTGGTAAAAGAAATGAGATTACCAAATATTTACCATTACAAAAAATATGAAATTTGAAAGGAAAGCAATTTTTAAGAAAATTTGATTCTCATTAGGTTTCTGGATTTCATCCTTCCCCTCACCTGAATAGGCACTTCTCCAATGAGGACATACAGATGGCCTATAGACATACAAAAAGATGGTCAATGACACTAATCATCAGAGAAATGCAAATTAAGAGCACAATGAGATATCACTTCATACTGGTCAAAATGGCCATCATCAATAAATCAATAAACAATGAGTGCCAGTGAGGATGTGGAGAAAGGGGAACCCTTTTGCACTGTTGGTAGAAATGTAGATTGGTGCAGCAACTGCAGAAAGCAGTATGGAAATACCTCAGAAAAAGTAAAAATGTATCTGCCTTTTGACCCAGCAATTCTACTTCTGGGAATATATACAAAGGAACCCAAAACACTTATTCAAAAGAACATAAGCACACTTATGTTCATTGCAGTGTTATTTACAATCACCAAGATATGGAAACAGCCCAAGTGTTCACCAATAGATGAGTGGACAACACAACTATGGGACATTTACACAATGAAATACTACTTGGTTATAAAAAAGAAGAAAACCTTAGCCTTTGCAACAGTATGGATGGACCTGGAGAACATGATGCTAAGTGACATAAGATAAAGACAAATACCATGTGATTTCACTCATATGTAGAATCTAATGAACAAACTGAACTAACAAGGAAAATGGGGACAAAGTCATAGATGGGAGAACAGGTGACAGCTAGTGGAGGAGGGAGGTTAGGGAGTGGAGGGATTGAGTGAAAAGGGAAAAGGATTCATGGACACAGACAACAGTGTGGTGATTGTAGTAGAGGATGTAAGGGGAGTAAATGGTAATGGAAAAATATAATAAATGTTAAATAAAAAGAAAAAGGAATACTGTAACCAGAGTCATCATGGTAATTGCTTCAACCCTCCATTTCATCCTACATGTGTAGGAATTGCTATCACAGTCATAAATGAAGTCAAAAGTCATAGAACTAGATTACGCTTAAGCCTTAATTTATACAAATCTTTGCTTCATACTACCAGCTTTATACTACCACACTTTCTTTTTTATTGAGTTTGCTTATTTATTTATTATAAAAGAATTTATTTATTTAGTTTTAGACAGAGGGGAAGGGAAGGAGAAAGAGAGGAGAAAAAACATCAATGTGTAGTTGCCTCTAGAGTGCCCCGCACTGAGGACCTGGCTGCAATCCAGGCATGTGCCCTGACTGGAAATCAAACCAGCAACCCTTTGGTTCACAGGCCAGTGCTCAGTCCATGGAGCCACACTAGCCAGGGCTTTTTATTGAATTTTAGTGTGACATTGGTTAATAAAGTTATATGGGTTTCAGGTGTACAATTCTCTAAACATCATCTGTATATTGTATTGTATATTCACCACCCCAAGTCAAGTCTCCTTCCAACACCATTTATACCCCTCTACCATCTTCTATCTCCTCCCATCTCCCGTTCCCTCTGGTAATCACCATACTCTTGTCTGTGTCTATGAAGTTTTTTTTCTTAATTCCTTCCCCTTTTCCACTCACCCCTGGAAAGCATTATGCTAAGTGATATAAGCCAGTCAGAGAAAGACAAGTACTATATAATTTCACTCATATGCTGGATCTCTTGAACAAAAAAAATAGAAACTGACTCACAGAGAACAGATTTACAGCCATCAGAGGGGAGAGAAGTTGTGGGGTTGGGTGAAAAAGGTGATGGGATTACCGCCTTTTCCTTTTAACTGTCAAGGTTACTTCATTTTCATAAGTTTTCCTAATACTTGGTAAAAATCTCACTTCAAGTCATAAGGGAGTGAACGATAAAACAGTTATAAATGACCCATGGACATGGACAACAGTATGGGACTGACTGTGGGAGTGGGGTTGAGCACGGCATCAGGGAAAATTGGGGCAACTATAATAGAATAACAATGAAAAAGATATAAGGGAACAAGGAACACAGGTATCAATTTTCAGGGACTCCTTTTAAAAATTGTTCTTGTGTGACAAGCTTATGAGTAACAATGTTTGTATTATAAATTTACTTTCTCATATCATGGTCCATCATCATTTTAGCTTGGCATGATTTCAAGGCTTCTCAATAGCACTAGCAATTAGTTGTTTTTCTTTCTGGCTGCTTTAATAAGCTAAGCTACCTTTTAGAGTATTGTTTTGTATTATGGAAAATGTGAAAATACCCCCAATTAAAGTTATTTACTGCTATACTAAATTTGAGCTAGCCAACAAGACTAATGGCTCTAACTGAATCTGAAAATCAGGATTTGAAGTTTCTGCATTAGCTATCTCTTAAGATGTTGGATGGAGTTAACACTTACGCCATTAATTCAACTGTTTTCACAGTTGAATTTTTTGTTTCAATTATCATTTTAATCAAGCTATGTGGTCCTTTTCGCCAATAAGAAGACCAAATAAAATCAACTGTTTAATCTCTTGGCACTCAATCCATAAAATTATCAGTATAATCAATCCTGTTTGGTAAGCTGGTGTAAGTTCTGTGAAAGAAAGCTGCTATAACACCACACTCCCTGGGAAGCCAGATTTCTTTGCTTTCCTTGTCAGTTAATAAAGAATGATAGCTTATTGCTTCTGTGGTAAAGGTATCTTTCACAAATAATGATAGTTCAGTAGTTATGTTAGTTGAGTTTCAGGTTTTAAATATTAAAGTTCACAAACACCTATGCAAATGATGTCCATATATATATGGACATGTTTCATATATATATGTTTCCTTTGGTCATCCATAAAATTCAATGTGCATTCCTTTATGTGACCAGAATCTTAAAAATGAAATAGCTAAAAAAATGAAAGAGAAAATGGGTATCACACTGAATTACATAAAGGCAGTTAGGCAGTTATTGAACTACTTCAACACAAAAGAAGAACAGCAAAGTACTTTGCTGAAAATTAATTATTTGCCTATAGGCATATTTTTGGGTATCAAGAAACAAAAAAATGTTGAGAATGTATGAGTATTACTAAAGGTATAAATACATCATAGTATGGTGACTGAAACATTCCTAAGAATTAAATTAAACTGTTTTTTAAAGCTAGAAACCATAATTCTTTGTAACATTTGTTGGAACTCAGTTTCAGTAAACAACATTTATAATATTTGCAAATGAGATAAGGAGACTATAATCATGGTTTTTTTTCATCCTATGATTTTATATATTAGATGCTATATAAGGTCTTAATTTTTGTTACTCCTTGTGGGGAAATCAGGCTTGCTACATTATTTCCATATAAATAGTTTTACATTTTACATCTTAAAATTGGATCATTGCAGCCAGAAAATTCATACCAAATTGCAGTTCCTGGACACAAAGGCAGAGTTGTCAAAATATTCTCATTAGCTGAGTAAAATTTTGCTGTGAGCAAAAACAAGTCTCAGTAAGCTATCAATTAACCCACACATGAGAGTAAACTTATATCAAATAAGAATTATGTCTGTGATATAAAACACAGACCTACACACTGATGATAGTCATTTGAAAGTTTTTTATAGAATGAGTCTCCTTGATAGAAATCCTGGCCCCTTGATTAGAAATTAGAAGGTATTATCATCATATAGTTTCAGTTATAAGAACAATTTTCAGTGTGTCAAATGTCAATGTAGCAATAGAATCAACAGTCACATGGTAACCTTTGATAATGGAACCTATAAAGAAACCTAGGGCTGAAAAAAACAGTAACAACCCAACATCCTCACCCATCCCAAGTGGTTAGCATACCAGGCTAAAACTGGGGATCAGAAAGGAGGAGCCCTATATGGGAGAGAGTCTGAACAGTCATATGTGAAAAGTTTGAAAGAAAAAGTTTGCAGAGACAAATTACAACTTGATCAGGCAAAAGACAATGAATTCCTGGATTAGGGTTGCTGATAGTGATAGCTATGACAGTGGCTTTGTGCTGAAGGAAAGAGTCAACATGACAATGCAAAATGGGTTAAAGTGTGGTGATGGCTTCCCCTTACAATTAAGCAAGATACTTGTGCTATTTATCTGCTACAGAAACATGCTCTATTAATTCTTATTCTCTCCTTTATCTTTAACCACTTCCTAATTAGGGCCTTTCTTCTCTGCATACAATTAACCACAAATCTATACAGCTTCAAAATAACAATAATAACAATAAAAATAAGAATAGTAAGAAAAAGAAGAAGAAAAGAAAACCTTCCTTCAGCCCTGAATCCTCCTCACCTATCAGAATATTATTCTATTTCTCTCTGCTACTAAGCCCCTTGAGAAAGTAGTCTATAATTTGTTCTCCTCATTTCAACTCATTTCAACAATTAAAGGAACATTTAATGAGCACCTATATGTACCAGGTGTTATGCAAAGGCATGAAGACAAATAAATACATAATTCTAACTCTCAAGGAGCATGCAGCTAGTCAGGGGAAAAATGTATAAACAAATACAAGTATCCCACCTTCTGAACTCTTGCTATACAAACAAACTTAAGAACCAAACACTTTAAGGATAAATTTTTTTAGGTTGCACAGATATACCTCATTAGATCACTCTTACTAGTCAAAACTCAGAGCCAAATACAGGATTGGGTAAAAGTAGGTTTATAGTCATATGTGAAATATAATTTATTCTTAAATTATTATTTATTAGTTTTTATATTATTTTTCATGCAAACAACTGTAAATCTACTTTTGCCCCATCCTGTATATTCAGATCATTTGGTGTAATTTCTAATATGAATCCTTACAGTCCAAATTTGGAAACCAAATAGATTTGAACAGTGAGGGAAGCTTTGTTTTATAACATGATGTGATACTTCAAATAACACAAATATGTATAAGAAACATAACTAGTACAACTTCTATAAATCCAACACTGATTTTGTATTTCACATATCTAATCTTGAAGCTTTTAAAACTGTTGTTTGCCTCTTCATTCTTGATACTCTCCTTCACTGGCCTCCATGACAAAATTCATTCTTTACATTTCTCCTTGCAACTCTTTCCCTTTCTTAGCATTCTCAGTATATCCCTTTATGCCATAGGGACATACTTTAGACCCATACTATTCAAATATGGTACACAACCAACAGCATCATCATCATCTCAGATCATATTAGAAATGCATAATCTCAGGCTGCATCCTAGACTGAATGAATCAGAATCTGCAATTTAGTGTGATATCTTGGTGATCCATATGCACCTTAAATCTCAATAAATGCAGAAAATGCATTTGGCAAAATCCAGCATCCATTCCTGATTTTAAAAAAATAAATACTCTCAGGTAATATTATAAGGGAACTTGCACAGCAACCTAAGGAAACTACAAAATGACAGATTTATTTTTTAATGGTAAGAGATTAAATGTTTTCCCTTAAAGATCAGGAACAAGGCAAGGTTTCCTCTCACCACTCCTATTCAACATTGTCCTGGAGGTACTAGCCACTGGAAAATGTAAGAAAAACAACTGAAAGGCACATCAACTGGAAAGCAAGAAATAAAATTATCTCTAGTGACAGATGACATAATTTTTCATGTAAAAAACCTCAAGTACAATCTAAAACAATTAGTAGAACTAATAAGTGAGTTTAGCAAGGTCTGAGGATACTGGGTTAACATGTAAAAAGGAATTACTTTTCTTTTTTAAAAGATTTTATTTAGTTTTAGAGAAAGTGGAAGGCTGGGAGAAACAGAGGGAGAGAAACATCAATGTGTGGTTATCTCTCATGTGCCCCCTACTGGGAAACTTGCCCACAGCCCAGGCATGTGCCCTGACTGGGAATCAAACTGGTGATACTTTGGTTAGCAGGCAGCACTTAATCCACTGAGCCACATCGGCCAGTGCAAATTATATTTCTATATATTAGCAATGTACAGTGGAATAAAAAAAAATCTTTGATGTAAATTTAGGAAAATATGTGCAAGATCTGTGGGCAGGGGAAAATACTCTGGAAAGTATTATTGAAAAATCTTAAAGATGTACATAAATGGAGAGACATACCACACTGATAGATTAGAAAACTCTATATTGTTTGGTTTCCCCAAACCAACCTACATAGTCAAAGCAATTACAATCAAAATACTATCAGAACTTCTTTGTAGACATGGACAAGTTTGTTTTTTTAAAAAAATCGGATGAAGCCCTGGCTGGGGTGGCTCAGTGGATTGGGTTCAGGCCTGAGAACCAAATGGTCATCAGTTCTATTCCCAGTTGGGACACAGGCCTGGGTTGAAGGCCAGGTCATCAGTAAGGGGCATGTGAGAGGCAACCACACATTGATGTTTCTCTCTTTCTCTTTCTCACTCCCTTCCCCCTGTCTAAAAATAAATAAATAAATAAATAAATAAATAAATCTTAAAAAATAATAAAAATCAGATGAAAAGGGAAAGGAACCAGTATACACAAAACAAGTCTGAAGCAGAACAAAGTTGGGGGAAACATTCTGCATGATACTAAGGCTTATGGTATAGCTTCAGTAATCAAAGTGTGATATTAGCAAAAGGGCAGACATATAGATCAATGTAACAGAATACAGTCCAGAAATACACACATATATGGCCAACTGATTTTTGACAAAAGATAAAGGCAAAGGTGCTTGTATAATTGCATACCCATATGCAAAAAAATGAACTTGAATCCATACCTCACATTTTAAACAAAAATAACTGAAAATGGATTATAGATCTAAATGTAAAATCTGCCAGTATAAGACTTTTAGAAGAAAACAGAATAAAATTGTTGTAACCTTGGATCAGGCAAAGATTTCTTAGATATGACAAGAAAATATGATTGATTAAAAAATAAATTAAGAACTTCAAAAAATACTATTAATATAATGAAAAGAGAAGTCATAGACTCAAAAATATGTGGAAATTACATACATCCAAAATGAGTTGTATCCAGCATAACTTTCAAAAATCAGTATCTCTCAAAAAGTTAAGTATTGAGTTACCACATGTCCCAACAATTCCATTCTTATTTATATATTCAAAAGAACTGTAGAGAGTTCCAGCCAAGATGGAGGCATAGGTAGAAACTCTTCACTTCCTCACACAACCAAAGGGAGGATAACAACCAATCTAAAATCAATAAACAACCAGAAGTGCCAGAAAATCAAATTCCATGGAACTCTGACAACCAAGGAATTAAAGAAATAGTCAGTCAGAGCAACCAGACTGGTAAGGTGGCAGACACAGAGAACCTGTAGCAAGGCAGCAGACCATGTGGGCAGGGATGGCTGAATGGGAAACTGAGACTCAGAGCTGACTGTGGACTATGGAGGTTGCCATGGTGGGAGAAACTCCTGGTCTCACACAAGAGTTTGTTGGAAATTGGGGCTAGAGGCAAGCAGGCAAAATGCATTGTTCCCTCTCTGGCCCCTCCCTTACAGGCAGCAACTACAGTGCAGCAAGGAGGGTTGCCCTGCCCTGGTGAATACTTAAGGCCCCACCCCTTACAACTTATCAGGTACCTCAAGAAACTCTTCACTTCCTCACACAGCCAAAGGGAGGATAGGACCCAAAGAAATAGGGCCCAAATGAAAGAACAGAGCAAAACTTCGGAGAGAGAGCTAAGCAATGAGGAGATTGCCAAGCTATTTGATGGAGAACTTAAAACCCTGGTAATCAAAATGCTCACAGAAATGATTGAGTTTGGTCAAAAAATGAAAAAACAAAGGAAAGATACCCAAAATGAAATAAAGTAACATATTCAGGGAACCAACAGTGACAGGAAGCAATGATTTGGAACAAAAGGAAGAAATAAACATCCAACTGGAACAGAATGAAGAAATAAGAATCCAAAAAAATGAAGAGAGACTGGGATAACTTGAAACATTCCAATATCTGAATTATAGGGGTACCAGAGGGAGAAGAACAACAGCAAAAAAAAAAAAAGAAAAAGAAAAATTATTTGAACAAATAATGAAGGAAAACACCCCCAATCTGGCAAAAGAAATAGACTTCTAGGAAGTCCGGGAAGCCCAAAGAGTCCCAAAGAAGTTGGACCCAAAGAGGAACACACCAAGGCACATCATTAAGTTACCCAAGATTAAAGATAAAGAGAGAATCTTAAAAGCAGCAGGAGAAAAGGAAAAAGTTACCTACAAAGGAGTTCCCATAGGACTATCAGCTGATTTCTAAAAAGAAATCTTACAGGCAAGAAGGGGCTGGAAAGAAGTATTTGAAGTCATGAAAGGCAAGGACCTGCATCCAAGATTACTCTATTCAGCAAAGTTATCATTTAGAATGGAAACGCAGATAAAGTGCTTCCCAGATAAGGTCAAGTTAAAGGAGTTCATCATCATCAAGCCCTTATTATATGAAATGTTAAAGGGACTTATCTAAGAAAAAGAAGATAAAAATAGGAACAGTAAAATGACAATGAACTTACAACTATCAACAAATGAACCTAAAAGAACAACAACAACAACAACAAAACAATGAAAACAAAAACTAACCAAACAACTAGAACAGGAACAGAACCAGATAAATGGAGATCACATGGAGGATTTTCAGTGGGGAGGGAAAAGGGAGGAGTAAGGGGGGAAGGTACAGGAAAGAAGAAGCATAATTGGTAGGCATAAAATAGATGGGAGGAGGTAAAGAATGGTGTAGGAAACAGAGACGCCAAAGAACTTATATGTACAACCCATGGACATGAACTAAGGATGGGGAATGCTGGAGGGTTGCGGGTGTGGGGTGGAGGGGGGATAAAAGGGAAAAATTGGGAAAACTGTAATAGCATAATCAATAAAATATACTTAAAAAGCAAAAGAACTGTAAACATGTCCACACAAAACTTATACATGAATATTTATAGCAGCGTTATACATAATACACAACAAAGAAACAACCCACATATCCATTCAACTAATGAATGGATAAACAAATGGTGGTATATCCTTGCAATGTGATATTATTCAGCCATAAAAGGGTAAAAGTACTAATATATGATATAATATGGATTAATCTTGAATAAATTTATGCTGAATGAAAGAAGCCAAACACAGAACACATATGATTCTATTTATATGAAATGTACAGAATACACAAATCCATAGTGATAGAATACTATCATTTACAAAAAAAGAAATGAGATGAAAAACAACCAGAACATTACTGGTAAGAAAACAGTTTGTTAGTTTTCTTCAAAACTTAAACACAGCCCTGACAGGTGTGGCTCAGTGGATTGGGCATTGTCCCATGGACTGAATGGTTGCCAGATTGATTGCCAGTTTGATTCCCAGTCAGGGCATAGGCCTGGGTTGCAGACCAGGTCCCCAGTTGGGGGTGTACAAGAGGCAACCACACACTGATGTTCCTCTCTTTGTCTTTCTTACTCCCTTTTCCTCTCTCTAAAAATAAATAAATAAAATATTTTTTAAAAACTTAAACATAAATTTACCATATAATCCAGCAATCCCATTCCTATATTTTTACTGAAGTGAAATTAAAAATCCCTATATATTGAGGTTTTCAATATCCCTATGATATTGCCAAAAATCCCTATATATCCTGAAGCAGAAACAACCCAAATGTCTTTAACTGGTAAGTGGATATACAAATTGTAATACATCCATAAAATGGAATATTACTTGGCAATAACAATAAACTACTATTTTATTCAACAACATGGGAAAACATCAAATACTTTATACTATATAAAAGAAACCAAAGTAAAAATGCTTTATAATAACATTTTAAATGTATGATTCATTTTTATAAAATTCTGAAAGAGTCACAACTCTAGAGTCAACTAACAGATCAAAGGTCAGGGGCTGGGAGTATGGGGAAGATTTAATTATAAAAGAGCAAGAGGCATTTATGAGGTGGTTGAATTGTACACTAATAAGTATGACTCATTGTATGAAATTTTCTCATTATCAGTGTCAGAGTTATTTTTGTCCTTTTCTTGTAACTTTATTATATTATATATCAACCATTGTATGGTTACTGGTTTTGTAGGCATCCTTATTTTACATTGACTGTGAAGTCCTTGATGGCAAGAGTTGTATCCTGCTAATATTTAGCAGAGCTGGTCTTTGCACAGTATAGCTGCTCCAGAAATATATGAAAGAGAGGAATAATTCAAGTGTTTGTATGCCTCGATGAGTGAGATAATGTTCATGCCACTAACAATGACAAGGAACTGAGAAAAGAAGGCAAAGAATTAGACAGAACCTTTTCCTCAAATGACTACAAAAAATCAGAGCCCAGTAGGATTAATAACTAAGATTACCACAGAGAAAAGCCAAGAGAGTAGGCAAGGCTGGGACAGGTATCATAAACAACTAAAACCAGCAACATTTTGATTTCAGTGGCTGAAAATCAAAATCCAAAGGCCACAAAATACAATGGGGGTTTTTGTTTTTTTGTTATGAAAGACAGAAATAAGGCAGAATGCTTGAATACACTGATGCAGAGAGAAATATCTGGAGTCTAAAGCACAAAAGTTAATGACAACAGCAACTACATTTGCATACTGCTTTCCACTTTTCGAACTGCTTTCACAGTCATTATCTTGTTTAGTCATTGTAGGATTTAATTAGCAAAGTTATTTACATATTATACATATTTATCATCTTCTACAACTACCAAATAAAGCAATAAAATTTCCACAGACATTTATGTTCATTTCTTATTAGCTCAATACTTTCAAAGTTTCGAATCTTTCCCTTCATAAACATAATTTAGGCTCCTCTTTTATCTAATATAGTTTGTTCTATGGGTCAATATTCCTCCTGGATCTTTTATTTATCTACATTCTGTTATCGCACTGAGATTTTTCTTTCTTATGTATTTTTATTGAGATATAATTGGCATAACATTTCAGGTGTATATCATAATAATTTAACACTTGTATAAATTATAAAATGACCACCACAATAACTCTAGTTAACATATATCTGTACACAGTTATAATTTTATTCTTGTCATTAGAACTTTTCAGATGTACTGTCTTTGCAACTTTCAAATATAGAATATAGTATAATTAAATATAGTTACCATGCATAACACATTCCCACAACCTACTTATATGTAAGTTTGTACATGTTGACCACCTTTACCCATTTCACTCACCACTCATGCAGCAAATTTTTATTCAACTCATGGTGCTAGATCTTTCTGCTTTTCTGCTTTCTCTTAATAGGACCTGAACTATCAGTCTTGATATTGCCTTCACTTAAAGCCATCCATATCTTAAAAAAAATCTTCCCTGAGAAACCTCTAAAGATGAAGAGCTAAGGTATGTCTTTCTCCTCTTCATAATCTCTTGAGCAAGTATGGTGTCCCCTCTGAAACTTTGCATTAATTTTAAGCAGTTGTTTATTACATACAGCAAGGCATTGTAGTTTTATCCTGGTTTTTCTAGTTCCTGCAACCTTGTAAAGATATGTAAAATGTTTCACTTTTTTGAGTTCATCAGTTCCAATTTCACAAGCAGAGTCTTGCGATTTCTTTTCTTACAACCCTGTCATTTCTCACCTGTCCTACATCTTCAGCCATTAGTGTCCACTATCCAACAGTCCTCTTGATTTTTGATAATGTTTTTTTCTTTTGTATAAAGAGAAGGCTTCTCTTCAGTTATTCATCTTTCTCTTTCAATGCTGTAAGAACAGTCTCTGTTACAAAGTACTGATACGTGCTACTACATGGTCAAACCTGAAAAACCGTATGCAACATAAAAGAAGCCAGACACAAAAAAGCACAAACTATATACTTCCACTTATATGGAATGTCCAGAATGGGAAAATTTATGGAGGCAAAAAGTAGATTAGTCAATGATATTGTAAGAAGTATGTATGGTGTCACATAGGTACCAGACTTATCAGCGTGATCACTTCATAAGTTATATTAATGTCTAATAACTATCATGTATACCTGAAACTAATAGTGCATGTCAACTGTTATTTAAAAATAAAAATAGTATTTTTAAAAAGTATATTAGTAGTTGCCTAGTGCTATGGGGATAGGTAATTAATTACTGCTAATAAATATGGGATTTTTTGGAGGAAAAGATAAATAGCTAAATCTGAATTTGAGAATGGTTACGCAACTCTTTAAATGTAGTACAGAAAATCACTGAAGTGTACATTTAAAATGGGTGAATGTGGGGTATATAAATTGTACATTCAATAAAATTGTTTTTAAAAAGGTAACCCAATGATAACTGTGGTATAAGGGGCAAGTTTCAAGCTTCAAAGTATCATATCATTCCAGACCATCCTTCCTCCTGTGGCGCAAAGTTTGGTTCCTGCTGATACTGTACTGCCACTCTAAAGAATTATAAAAGGCCTTAGTCTGTACATTTGTTTAGATTATCAGTGGGAACTGTATATTATTAAAATAAAGGAAACTTGGCACCACAAAATGTTTGAATATTCTTGTTTCATGTTCTAATGATGATTCTAAATCTCCCACAATTGCCTAGTATGAACAACCAACCTACATACTGCCATCACTATTTTCCAGTTGCTGTTAACATAAACTCTAAATAGTCAGGTACATCTCTCCCTATTTCCATAATGTACTCTGACACCAAGTTCCTGTTGGAAAGATTTGACCAACTCCACCACTGATATACTCCAACACAGAATTTTAAGTAGGCAGAAGTTTTACATTTCTGATCACAAAAGTCATGCTAATTATTATAAAACTTCAAGAAAAAATACATAGAAGAATGATATCCATTGCCTAGGTTAATTAGCTAACATTTTGTAGTTATATCCACAAACAGATATATAAAGATGAAATGATAACTGTACATAAAGTTTTATAAGCTGGATCTCTTTCCATATTAATAATTACAGTAATTTATCATTTTAAGATCTGCATATGATTCTATCATAGGGATTAATAAAATGTATTAGTATTAATCATTTAAATTTTTCTAAGGTTTGCCGAATATGAATGCTGAAATGAGCATTGTTATACATAGATATTTCCATATTTGTTTGATAAATTCTTAGAAGTAGAATTGTTGAATGAAGGGCTATCAACTTTTCAATTAAGGTTGATTTCATAAGTTTCCTCCTAGAAAGAGATGACCAATTTATGTTGTTGTCAGTGCTGTATTAGAATACTTACTTCCCCCAACTCTCTCCAACACTGAGTATTAGTTTTTTCCATTGCTGTAAATGTGAGTTTCAAAAGGTATTAATATCCATTGTTTACATTGCATTTATCTAATTTGCAATTGAAGTTAATTTGTAAATCTTTATTTAAAATTTGTATTTCCATCTTTGAACAATTTTATACTGATTTGTTAGTTTGGAAACATGATTTCTAAATGCTTTTATAAGTCCAATACGTATGCTACTGAATAGATGGCACTTTGACATTAGCAAACCTATATCCTGGTTGTTTACTTAAATGGAACTATTTGTGGCCAGGAACACCTTGATTTATGACCAAACGTGGAGCCATTTCCTTAAGAACTCCATCATTCTTTATTTACCACCCTGATAATCTATGCATCTTGCCAAAATTCTCTATGTATTTTTCACACACTCATGTGAGTTGCTGAGCATACCCCTCTGAACTTAGGGAAGCCACAACCATGATGACTGTGATTTCTGAAACTATAAGCAATATAATATAATGTATGGTCATATAGAGCAAGGCAATAACAAGATGGTTTCTGGAATTGGACAGACCTGGATTTGAATCCCAGCTCTGCAACATAGTTTATTTGATTTCTCTATGTCTCAGTATCTTCATTCATAAAGTGGAATGAATAATAATGCCCCCTGAGAGTGCTACTTGGAGGATTTATTGAGCTATTATATGTTCTGTACTTACACAGTGAGTGCCAAAAAAATTACTGCATACATAGCACGTTTAGTATTACTACCTATTATAATAGAGATGGAGAGCAAAAGAAAATAACTGGATTCCCTGGAATTTGAACTTTCTCTTTCATATACATTAGAAAATGACTGACTAGACAGAGATCTGCCTGAGTTTCAGCATCTACAGGAGTATCCAATGTAACTCAGAAACCACTGTATCATAAAGAAGTTAAATACAAAACAAGTATATATAGTCGTAACAAGTTGTGCCTCTTTAATCCCAGTGTCAAATAGCTTCACCATGCTACAACCCACCATGCTTTCAACCAAACCCAAAGTCCATAACAGAGATAACCAAACAGATAAAGCTGAACAAGTTGGGGAGTAGAAGCTGCCATACTAAAATACTAACACTAAGTGTATTATTACCACTACTAAACAGGCTGGTGGTGAACCATCAGGCTCACAGGCTTCTGTTTCCTCTGAAGAGTAGCTCAGTTTTGGCCCAGAGGTGAGCCATCTAAAACTTTCCACCTGGCTTCTAGAATTTAGGAGAACCTCTTTACCAAAGAGGTAGGCAAAGAAGCAGGAAAAGAGATGCCTTGGACAACCAAGCTCAACTTTTCATCCCTCAATTCAAGGACATACTCTAGGATCTAATTTTAAGTTCTATCTTCCTCATAGCCCTCTTGGAATTTGCAGAATAAAACAAAAAGTAAAAAAGAACTTCATTCTTCAACATGAGCAGAGTGCCAAGAAGCACATTTAGGGAAAGGGACAGTGAACCCTCCCCCCAAACCAGCTTCTGGCATTCCTTTAACACAACCAATGCTACACATACCTCAGTGTTACAGTATTCATTCTGGGAATCTTCTTATTGCTCTGATGCAAGCAGTCTCTCTAATATTGTAGCAAATGCTGGCTGAGAAATGTATTTTTGCAAATATTTATGTTGCATAGGCAACTTAGAAGCTTCCATAGCAACCCAGCTGGTTCTGAGAAATAATAAAATATTAGTGTAATCACCAGATATAAAAGCTGAAAGTCATAAACATGGTGTGGTTTCATCTAAGATTGCACCCAAGTCTCTTGAACCCCTTTCCAAGGCACTTTCTACTATGCCACTTGCTATTTCATGAGTTGGTAAACTATTGTTTTATGACAAAAACCTGCATTCTGAGAAGGAAAGGAATGTTGCTATTGCTAGCTACTTTTTTCTAAGCAGGGAGGTAGCACGGTAAGGTCTGTCAACTGCTACTTCTCCTGGCCAGAGATGGTGTTTTCAAGCAGCAGGAAAGGTGGGATAAAAATATGCTCAGCTTTCTAGACACATCCTTATAAATTTCACCTTTTCAGGCTGAGGATGGGGGCACAATAGTTAAGGGTTATATTCCTTGGAGGGTGCAGACCTCTGGATTTATTCATCATATGATTTACTTTTTTATTGTTTTTCTATTAAAGTTGTCCCAATTTTCCCCCATTGCTCTCCCCTGCCCCACCCCCCACTTAATCTTCACCCTGTTGTCCATGCCTCTGGGTCATTTATATTTGTTCTTTAACTAGGCTCTTCCCCTTTTACCTCCATTACCCTCTCCCACCTCCCCTCTGATCACTGTCGGTTTGTTATTTACTTCCAGGCCTCTGGTTCTGTTTTGCTCATTTCTTGTTTTGTTCATTAGGTTCCACTTATAGGTGAGATCATATGGTATTTGTCTTTCAGTGCCTGACTTATTTCACTTAGAATAATATTCTCCAGTTCCAGCCATGCTGTCACAAAGGGTAGGAGCTCCTTCTTCCTTTCCGCTGCATAGAATTCCATTGTGTAAATGTACCATAGTGTTTTGATCCACTCATTTACTGATGGGCACTTAGGCAGTTTCCAGCACTTGGATATTGTAAACAACACTGCTATGAACATAGGGGTACATAGGTTCTTTTGAAATACTGTTTCAGAATTCTTAGGGTATAATCTCAGCAGTGGTATAGCTGGGTCAAAAGGCAGTTCCAATTTTAGTTTTCTGATGAAATCCCATACTGTTTTCCACAGTGGCTCAAACAGTCTGAATTCCCTCCAACACTGCACTAGGGTTCCCTTTCCTCCACATCATCTCCAACACTTGTTTGTTGATTTGTTTATGATGGACATTCTCACTGATGTGAATTGGTATCTCATTGTGGTTTTAATGTGCATCTCTCTGATGGCCAGTGATGTTGAGAATCCTTTCATATGTCTCTGGGCCCTCTGTTTGTCCTCCTTAGAGAAGTATCTGTTCAGCTCTTCACCCATTTTTTAATTGAATTGTTTGTCTTGGCATTAAATCATATGAGTTCTTTATATATTTTGAAGATCAAACCCTTGTCTGGGGTATTATTGGAAAATATGTTTTCCTTTATGATTGGTTCTCTTTTCATTTTGATGATGTTTTCTTTAGCTGTGCAGAAGCTTTTTAATTTGATGTAGTCCCATTTATTTATTCTTTCCTTTATTTCCCTTGCCCTAGAGGATATATTGGTGAAGTATTGCTCCATGAAATATCTGAAATTTTATTGCCTATGTTTTTCTCTAGAACTTTATAAGAGTAAATGAACCTAAAGGCATAAGCTAGGATCAAGGAAGTTCCAAAGTCAAGAATATTCACATGATAGTAACAATTCTTGACCAACCTTGAGCATTATAAAATCACAATAGATAGAGAATTCCAGCCAAGATGGAGGCTTAGGTAGAAACACTTCACTTCCTCACACAACCAAAAGAAGGATAACAACCAATTTAAAAACAATAAACAACAGGAAGTGCCAGAAAACAAAGGTGCATAGAACTCGACAACCAAAGAATTAAAGAAACATTCACTCACACTGGTAGAAGGGGTAGAGATAGGAGTGGGGCAGCCAAGCAGAGAGGACGTTTGGCAAGGTGGCCAAGGTGGGGCTGGCAGAACAGGAAACTAAACACTCAAAACCCCTAGCAGTGAAGTATTATGGGGGCTGTGATGGCAGCATAAATGCCCAGTCTCACAGCAGAGCTTGTTGGAAAGTGGGGCTAGAGCAGAGCAAGCGAGCAGCATTGTTTCCTCTCTGATCCCTCCCCCACAGACAGCTCCACAAGGCAGCAAAGAGGGTTTCCCCACCTTGGTGAATACCTAAGGCCCTGCCCTCTTATAACATAGCAGGTGCACTGAAACAAAGAAATATGGCCCAAATGAAAGAACAGATGGAAACTTCAGAAAAAGAGCTAAGCAACAAGGAGATAAACAACCTGTTTGATTCAGAGTTCAAAGCACTGGTAATCAGGATGCTCCCAGAACTGATTGAACTCAGTCGCAAAATGAAGGAAGAAATGAAGGCTACTCAAAGTGAAATAAAGCAAAATATACAGGGAACCAACAGTGAAGCAAAGAAACCAGGACTCAAATCAATGATTTGGAGCAAAAGGAATAAATAAGCATTCAACTGGAACAGGATGAAGAAACAAGAATTCAAAAAAATTAAGAGAGGCTTAGGAACATATGGGACAATTTGATGAAGGAAAAAGACTTCCAGGAAGTCCAGGAAGCTCAGAGAGTCCCAAAGAAATTGGACCAAAGGAGGAACACATCAAGGTAAATCATCATTAAGTTACCCAAGATTAAAGATAAAGACAGAATCTTAAAAGCAGCAAGAGGAAAGGAGAGAGCTACCTACAAAGGAGTAACCATAAGACTATTATCTGATTTCTCAAAAGAAGCCTTGCAGGCAAGAAGGGGCTGAAAAGAAGTATTCCAAGTCATGAAAGGCAAGGACCTACATCTAAGATGACTCTATCCAGGAAAGCTATCATTTAGAATGGAAGGGCAGAAAAGTGCTTCCCAGATAAGGTGAAGTTCAAGGAGTTCATTATCACCAAGCCCCTATTATATGAAATGTTAAAGGGACTTCTCTAAGAAATAGAAGAAGATAAAAAAAACTATGAATAGTAAAATGACAACAAACTCATAACTATCACAACTGAACCTAAAAGACAAAAACCAAAACTAAGCAAACAACTAGAACAGGAACAGAGTCACAGAAATGGAGATCACATGGAGGGTTATCAGTAGGGAGGGAGTTGAGGGAGAATGTGGGAAAAGTTACAGAGAATAAGATCCATAAATAGTAGGAACAAAATAGACAGGGGGAGGTTAAGAATAGTATGGGAAATGGAGAAGGCAAAGAACATATATGTGCAACTTATGTACATGAACTGAAGGGTGGAGAGTGGGAAGTTACAGGGTGGGGAATGCAGGGCAGGGGGTGATAAAAGGGAGAAAAAAATTGGGAAAACTGTAATAGCATAATGGATAAAATATACTTAAAAAATCACAATAAAGGTGGTCCTTGAAGAGGTAGCCCAGTTGTGGGGTAGGTTCTGGGCCTCACATAAGAAAATATATACAAACTGTGAAGGAGTATAGCAGGTCCTTGAATAACATTGTTTCATTATAATGTTGCTAAGATGTGTTAGGAACTTGTCTCTTCTTTACATCTATTAGCTTGTTTTAAAATTGGTTTTATTATATGTTGTTTCACTAAGTCAAAGAACCTATTGACAATGTTAAGTGAGGACTTACTGTACATGCCCTAGTCATGGGCAAAAGCAGCAATCATTATACCGTTTGGGCCATCCTTTTGGGCCATACATTTCCCCTATATAAACAGCACCACTACCTACCTACAGAGATAGACATTGAACTCAATAGTAGTTAATTCATTGGTTGGTCAGTAGCCAGTAACATTGGCTCTGTCAGAAATCTGAACTAAGCACAGGGTGTGAGTGTAAGAGCTTAAGCTGATTCACTATTAGTTTCTGGTTTGCAAACAAAAGACTTGCCTAAGACAATGAGAAAAAAAATATTTTTGCCCCTGACTTAAAAAGCTGAGCAAATCTCTCTCCATAAAAGGTGAATAGGCAATTTGGAGTTGCCTTAGGTTTAGGTTTGGGTGTGGTTACCAGCTATGGTAATCAGGAAAAGCAAAATTTTTCATTTCAGCCGAGCAAAGTAGGAAACCAATATCCCAACCTGTAAAAGTCTGGCATACCTGGAAAGTTGGAACTATGGATTTAGCAAATAATTTTAGAAGCAGGAGGACAACCAGTGATTATACAGGAAAAGTTTCTTCCATTTCCTACCCCTTGGAAAGAACACAGGAATGTTCTTTATTGATGGGAAGTCCATCGTCTTTTTTTTAAAACAAGTTGGAATTGGTTCTTTTATGGAAAAACATGAAATAGAATCAAAATGAAAATAAAACCAGTTTCTAAAAAACTAGTCCCTGCAATTTCCACCTCCTACCTCTGATCATCCAGGTGGATGAAGCCCTGACCCCAGGGCAACTAAAGAATAAAGGTTGTCTGTCCCTCTTCTTCCTCCATCCTTTCCCTATCTTTATTTTCACAGTGGAGGATTCATAGTCTTTCTAATCAGGAACAGGAGGATCTGGGGGAAGAATTCCTGAACTACCCTGACAAACCAATCCCTGATTACCAGTTTATGAGATAGTATCTTAAGAACTGATCTTTAACAGGAGAATTTTTAAAAATGTAAATCTGGAAACTAATAAAAATGAATGGAACAGTATTAATGGCAAAATCTTAGACATAATGGCAGGTACTTGTGAAAATATGTGAAGAGAGAACTTGTAATCATCCTCTCTCATGTATACCATTACTAGCATTAGGCAGGCACTGCTATATATGGTAATTGCTTTTTTAAAGATTTTATTTATTTTTACAGAGGGGAAGGGAGGGAGAAAGAGAGGGAGAGAAACATGAATGTGTGATTGCCTCTCATGTGCCCCTTTCTGCAGACCTGGCCTGCAACCCAGGCATATGCCCTGACTGGGAAATGAACCGGCGACCCTTTGGTTCACAGGTTGGCACTCAATCAACTGAACCACACCAGCTAGGGCTGGTAATTGTTGTTTAATTCTTTATATACCCTTTTCTCATTCTCAACAGTCCAAACACTTTCACCTTCCACACATCCTACCCTCCACTGTTTTAGCAATTTGATGGTTTTTGCTTAAATTCAACCAGTTTGCCACATATCATTTGAATAAAACAGTCCAGAATTAGAATACTCAAGTGAAACTCCAACCACTAATGTAGTGCAAATTGAGGTACTGTACTTCTTTGGGTTCCTTAAAATGTTATACGATAAATTGCTGACACGATACTGCCTTGTTATACCCTTTGACTACCTTAGCAAGGATTCTTAATGCAGACTCACACTGTAAGAATTCATAAATGGGTTTCAGGGGACCTTTGAACCTCCTGAACTTAGATATGAACTGTGTGCATGTGTCTGGCTGTGTTTGGAGGGTGAGTTTCTAATGCTTTCATTAATTCTCAAATTGATTTATAACAAACTAAACCAAAAAACACCTCTTCCATACTCTTTCTACAGCTCCCAAACTAAGGCAGAACAAGCAAGACAATTTTTCTCTTCAATTGCATCACAACATACATGTTCCTGTTGGCTGCAAGAAAATGGAACTATATGTTAGAATGGTGGAGTCAGACAATTTAGCAACTCAGTTCAGCAACTCAGCATTTGAGTTCTGGCTAGGAAAGAAGTCAGAGCCAACTATAAGAAAAACTATAAGAGAAAGTTTATTTAGAAAGTCACAGAGGTAGAAGTAAGTGGTAGAAGAAATGGGCTCAGGAAACAAGTTACAGAGGCAAAAGCGGGGGGTCCTTGGAACTTATGAGAGAAAAGGTTAAAGGTAACATGCTCGGGGGAAGAAGAGGGTGAGGGGAAAGGCACAGGCATGCTTCTAAGAGGGAGAGCACCCTGGGTCATCTGTCCTAAGGGATTTTAACGGTGGTAATTTCAGGAGAGGTCCCAGGGGAGGATCTCAACAGAATATTCATCAGTTTTCCAGGTGTGTCCCTTCAGGGTCATGGTTTCCACTGATTGGTCAATGCCAGGGCAGGGGGTCATTAGGCAATGCAGCTGGTCCTCATGTCAGCCATAACATCACTTATCTAGATTGCTGCTTTCCTGGGCCTGGAGCAGAAACACAACTGAGGCCTACATGTATCTGATATTGGTCAGAACCTTATTGTCCTGGGGGATTAATTCTTAAGGGCTATTTTCAAACCCCCTTATTCATTTCTCCTTCTAAGGGGATCTAACACATGTGAATAGCAACATGCTTGGGGAGGAAAGGTCAAGAGAGGGTCCGAGCTATAGGACCAATGATATACTAGGGGAGGAAAGGTTACCCTGGGGGTGAGGTTCTTGTTTCCTCCATTTTGATTATTGCTAGCAGTCAGGACTTTCTGCCCTGGTGACCTTCTGTATCTGGGCCATTGTCCTTGCTCTGCTCAGGACTGTCTAACTGCCTCCCACATTCCAACTAAATTTGAATCACAGAATTATGGAGCTTGGTGGGACCACAAATCCCATCTAGATAAGACCTCTGTAAGCTACCTCCTTTTCACACCTGGGGCCAGTCCCCACTCCCCACTACACACACACAAACAGTGCCCCAGTATACAAGTTAGGATAGGTCTTTACCTTAGGAAGAAAAAAGGTAAGGTGTTTCAGACCAACTTTTATAGTACATGAAATCATCTAGTCTTTATTTCTATCCATAATCTTTTGGTTTTTTATATATTTAACAATTTTATTGAGATAAAATTTTATATAACATAAAATCGCCCATTACCCATAATCTTTTACCTCAGTTTTAATAACCTGTTTTCTGCCTCATTCCTTGCTCCCTGGTTCAGATAAATAGATTCTCTACACCTTAGTTCCTCTCTTGTAACCTGGCTGGGACCATAATTCCTCTAATTTTCCCCAATCTCCCTACAGTAGACTAAAGTTCTATTCCTTTTCCTTTTCAAATGTTCTAAAGGAAAGTCATTTATTTGGCCCCTACTGTATTTTGGGCACTGCTTGGTAATTAACATATGTTCCCTTATTTAATTCTAATAGCATTTTGAATACATAATATTTCCCCAACTTCACATAGGGAAACTGAGGCTTAGTAAAGTTTAGTAATTCACCAAATTCACCCTGCTAAGTAAGAGAATTGAAACTTTAACAGAGAGCTGAGTTAGGGCAAAGTCCACTTTGTCACTGTTCTCCCTTCTTCATATCAAATGTATATTTGATCTGAACATTACATAATCTTTTCTTACATGTTCTACATAATTCTCTAGATACCAACTATGGTAGTTCCCTTTATCTACAATTTTGCTTTCCAGGATTTTAATTATCCACAATTAACCACAGTTTGAAAACATTAAATGGAAAATTTCAGAAATAAACAATTCATAGGTTTTAGACTGCTTGCCACTGTGATGAAATTTCACTGTCCTGTCTGTCCCACATGGGATGTGAATCATCCCTCTCTCCAGTGTATCCACACTGTATATGCTACCAGCCTGACAGTCACTGAGAAGCCATCTTGGTTTTCAGATCAACTGTCTCAGTATCACAGTGCTTGTGTTCATGAAACCCTATTTTAATTGATAATGGTCCCAAAGTGCAAGGGCAGTGATGCTGGCAATTTGGAGAGGCTAAAGAGAAGCTAGTATAGGTATGTATATATGTATATATGCATGTATGTATGTACATACATGTGTATGTATAGGAAAAAATATAACATACATACATATAGTTTGTTACTGTCTGAAGTTTCAGGCATCCACTAGGGGTGTTATAATGTATCTCCTGTGGAATGGGGATTTTCTTTTCCTTTTTTTAAATATATTTTATTGATTATGCTATTACAGTTGTCCCATTGCCCACCCTTCATTCCCCTCCACCCTGCACACCCTCTCCCACCCACATTCCCTCACTTTAGTTCATGTCCATATGTCATAAGTTCTTTAGCTTCTACATTTCCCATACTATTCTTGACCTCCCCCTGTCTATTTTCTACCTACCATCTATGCTACTTATTCTCCATATCTTTTCCCCCTCTGTCCTCCTCCCACTCCCCTGTTGCTAACCCTCCATAGGATTTTCTTTTCTATCTAGAAAGCTCATATTGTTTTTTTCTTTCTACTGTACAATCTCTTTCAATTCCCACCCCTATTTCCTTCAGTCAAAAAATTCTGTCAAATCTTCCTCCTTTCTGTCCCCTAAATCCATTCTTGGCTCTCTGCATTCACTGTCGTACTCTTGTTCAGATTCCCATATCTCTCAATTACTCTTAACTTTCTAACTGTTTTGTCTTGTCTTCAGTCTTGCTTTCCTCCACATTCATCCTCCACCCAGTACCACAGATTTTGCATGATATCCACCATTTAAGCCAAAATACCTTCCCATTGCATACAGAATAAAGTCCAAACTCTTCAACAGATAAAAAGGTCCTTTGTGATCTGGCTCCACCTTGTCATTCTAGGGCCTTCTGTCAACACTTAGTTCATGTAATATCACTCTACCTAAACTTTATCCCCACCCAGGTACTAATTGCTTCTTGGACAAGCCATCATCTTTCATTAAGTTCAAGACTTTGTACAAGTTGTTCTCTCTGATTAGGATGTCTTGCCTTTCTTATTCATTGTGAAAATCTAATTATATTTTAAATTCTAGTTCAAAAGCTAATATTCACTGTGAAACCTTCAACTTCCCCATGAAAAATAAATTATTTCCTTATTTGGGCTCTTACTGTACATTTGTATGCCTCCTTCATAGTACTTACTGCACTATAACTACTAATGACATGTTTCTCTTCCACTCTAAAGTGCAAGCTCATTATTGACAAAGACTGCCTTATTGACTTTCTATCTCCAGCATTTAGCATAGTGATTGGCATAAATTAGGTGCACAATAGGTTCATAGTGAATGAAAGAATAAATTATCTTTGCCTGTAGTAGGCAAAGTAATGGCCACCCCCACAGATTTCCATTTCCCAATTTCTAGAATCTGTGAATGTGCTACTTTACATGCAAAGGAGAAGTTATATTTGCAGATGGAATTGAGCTGCTAATTACCTGACCTTAAAATAAGAAGGTTATCCTGGATGATTCTAGTGGGTCCAATGTAATCACAAAACTTCTTTTAAGTGGAAGAGGGGGAGCATAAGAAAAGTCAGACTCGGGAAGATGTGACTCTGGAAGAAAGAACCAGAGAGATCCCAGCATGAGAACTCAGCTTAATGTAGCTGGCCTTGAAGGGACCTCAGAGCCAAGGAAAGTGAGTGGCCTCTAGAAGCTGGAAAAAACAAGAAAGGAGATTCTCACCTATAGTCTCTTGAAGAGAATACAGCCTTGTTGACATCTTGATTTTGTACCCAGAGAGGCCTGTGCCAGAATTCTGGTCTAAAGTTATGTAAGATAATAAATTTATGTATTAAGCCACAGGTTTGTAGTAATTTGTTATCATAGCCATAAAAAAGTATACAATGCCCAAAGTAAGTTTTGCTCTCCTAAGGGAGTACTGCCATTCACCTTTTGATAGGTAATGTTACAGCAGGTCTAAGCTTTCATGTCCATCAAGACCACTTGCATATCCTCAATATTCAGATTCCTGGAATCCAATCCTAGGTGATCTGATTGAATTTGTCTGATGTTTTAAGACTCAGAAACCTATGTCCTAACAGGCACATACAGGTGATTGTAATGCAGTTATTAAGATAAATATATTTTTGAGAAATATGATATTATTATTAATGTTCATGGGATCTTGAGTTAAAGGGACCTTGATCCAACCTATGCATTTGCATGCACAGCCCCCACCCATCTCATGTACCACTGTTGCCTCTCTGCTTATAACACTCCTCATCTTTACCACTACTGTCCTCTGTTTAATTAAACCTTGTCCCAAATCTACATGCTGAGTTAGATAGGTGCCTCTGTTCCTGGCTGTGGAAACTCTTTTAGTGAATGTTGTTAACTTGCCTTTATCCTCTCCATTTATCCCTCCCAACCATGCATATACAACTGATCAGTGGCCAGCTATTTTATCTCACTTTCCTCCCAATCTCCTAACTGCTACATATTTTCCTAAACATGGTTGCTATGTATATGGCTGGCATTCCTTATTCTGACCAACCAAACATTCAGTCACGGTAACTACAGTGTTGGTTTGACAAGCTTACAACCTTTGAATGAAATATGTTTACATGACTATTTTGAGCCAAAACCTTTGACTAGATTTTCTATCAGCATACCCTGCTGCCCTTTAGAACAGAGGTTCTAAAACATTAGTGTGCAAAAGAATCACTCAAAGAGCTCACCTAAAAATGAAGATTGGTACCAATACTCTCAGAAATTCTTTTTCATTATTATTTATGGGAATTTATTATTTTGAGGCATAACTTCTTCTTGTATTTTTTCATTACCATTTATCCCATCTTCAACCTCCATCCATTTCTCCCGACCTGCCACAATCATCACACTGTTGTCTGTGTCCATGAGTCCTTTTTCTTTTTTGCTCAGTCCCTCCAACCCCAAACTCCCCCACCCAGAGCTGTCTGATTCAGTAAGTTTGAGGTAGTCCTCAAGTATCTATATTTTTATATTAGTACCCTAAGTGATGCTAATGAATGCAGTCAATGGACCAGACTGTGAGAAACTCTGATCTAGGAGGAGTTAATTAACTTTCAGAAGACTAACCTTATACCCCTTACCTTAGTGATGGGAATATTGCAACCTTCCTGAACACCCTAAAAATATTTGTTCAACACACTTCCCTTTCCTTACTGCTGATTTAATTTTACTCATTATACAAAGCAATGAGATTATTTCATTGTGAATCTTGTCTATCTCTAGACTTTAAATATCATCAGAACATCTCCCTTACTAAATGTCACAAAGACACTATTTCTTGGCATACAAGATTTAATGAAGAGTAAAATATCACTTTAGAAATACATGATGCTTCTGAAGCTATTAAGTGGAGTAAACCCAGGATGAAATTCTAGTAGATACGTCTAAAAAATATTTTCTAATGTAAAACCTAGGCAAAGTACCTCCTGTTAGTGCTGCATCTATGGAGAAGAGTGGCATAATAGGATCACAATATAACTAGAGCAATATTCTGTGTTTATAAAACTCCGTTTAGCAAATTTTAGCATGAGGAGTTTCTCCTAATTTAATGTCTTTGCCATTTGCAATCCTTTGTATTTTGACTGATTACCCATTCTGTCTCTTCCTCAATTGTTACAGATTCATTTAACAGAGAAAAATAGCATTAGCCTGAAAACAAATTACTCATTGAAAAGGTCAGAGTAACACGATTTTGTTCTATTTCAAAAGAAGAGATGGAAATTATAAATTGTGTAGCCCTCAATCCTACCTCCACAAAGTACAAATGTTCTTCTAAAAGTTGGTCTTTGATGCTCATCAAAGCCCATTAAAATGCATCAGATTGTACTTATTCAGTCTAAATCCTTTCAGTATATAAATTACTCTTGGGGGAATCTCAGAGATGCAGTAACTCTTTGGGGTCTTGGTTGGTGAGTAAGTGCATCACAGCAGTCATTTACTAATGGACCCTGTGGCCTAAATGAGTTAATGCACTCCCCAGGGGACAGGCTGGCTTAATAGTCTAGTTGTCTGTTCTTAAAGGCCTTAAAAAATGGATATCATTATGGTGACATTATCCTTTCAATACAGATTTCAAACTTGCCATAGTATATTACATTTAAAGTATTCTAATTCTCAGAATGAAACTTATAGGGGTAAAATTCACATGTTCTTACTAGTTCATACGCTCACCTCCATCAGTGAAAAAACCTCTCCAGCAGTGAAACAATACACAATTCAAACCTTTTGAACAGCTAGGATTTTATCATAATGAAATACCACAGGGACATGGTTAGAGTAGTTTAACCATTAAAATAACATGGAGTTGTAGGGCAAGTTTTAGAGTGGTCCTGAGTCCTTCAGGGCCTTGGAAATCTGCTATAGGGTGAACCTTATCTAGGGTGACACAGAACAAATTAAAGCTGCTGAGGACATAGGGATTAGAGACAAGTAGTGATACTCTGGTCAGGCTCTTCCTGAAGCCCTTTTATAAAAATATGGGCCTTGTTCATTCAGACAATGGCACATATACTTGTTAACTAACTTTTACCTATAAATTGCAAAATAATCTACATTAAAGTAAAAGTTGCAAAAGGAAGAAAAACTCAAGTACTTATTACTAACCTAATGTAAAACCTAGCTCTCAAAATGTTGGCTTATCCTAACCAACCTATAGGCTGTCTCAAGCTGTTTTAAGATTCTCTGGTCCCACATTACCATTTTTCTCCCAGCTACTATTTTGAGTACAGGTATTAATTTACTTTTATTTATTTATATTACAACATTGTTCTTAAAAGAAGTTAATTTTTTTTCAGTTACCTTGAACATAAAGGTCCTGGGGACAATAGTATTTTCTTAATCCACATAGCTTTTTTCCTCTCTGGGACTCCAAACTTCTAAGACATGCCTGTTGCTTCTTTGTCAAGCAGCCATGAACCACCTTTTAAAGAGCATATAAGCCTTTCCTTTTTTTACTTTTGTTTTCCTCTCCCCCAATTTTCATCATGTTTCTAATTCACTCATTCCAGTCTATCCCCTTTGGGCATAATCTGGTTTTTTAAAAGGTACTATGCACAAAGAATTTCAAGTTGCTATCCACAAAGAATTTCAAACAATGTGCCTCAAAGTACCTGAAGACTATTAATTACCATGATTTTCACATAACCATGTGTTTTTACTTTTATGTACAAGTACTCTGTGAACATTGAATCTGTGCTTGTGTACATTTCTTCTATGGCTGAAACTGCTCACACAAAATAGACTGGCAAGCATAAAAATTTATTACATTCAATCACAAGGATGGTCAAATATACCTCATCAACTACAGCATGGTTGAATTGTTTGCACCCTTTAGAGATGGTGTTAACATTAAGAGAGTCCAAGAGATTATTAACAGAATATATTTGCACCCTATTTTACAATTCATAAACACTTTCACAAACTTGGCCCACATTTAAGCAATGAAGGATTAAGCTTCCAAGAAGTACATTGATTTGCCAAAGATCAAAAAGCTAATAACTATCAGAATATGTCATTTTTCACCTGGCACTTGATATTCTGTGAATACACAGATTACACAAGTCCACAGACTAGCATTCTATTAGAACACTATAACCACGGGTCAATTTTCAATAAATATTAATTGGGTGGGTCTAAACTCATTCTGAGGATACTTGGTGTGATAAAAAAGAGCCTGTGAAGCTTTTAAATTTTTGCCAGGACTAGCTTCATTCTTGAGACAGTTCTTTCTGCATCAAGTTTCCATGAATCACATGACAAAAAATAGGCCTTGTCATGCTAGTCTATTTAGAAGTGAGTGGCTCCAAGGTAATAGGCAACTATATACAACTATATATGGTTATAGTTATATATAACTATATGGTTGGACACAGGAAAGGTCAAATACCTGTAGTTTACTTGAATCTCTGCCCCATAGGAATGATCCAAATTAGATGATGATTAACTAATTATACTATAAATTGGGTAGGTATAGGGTTATATACACACAGAGCTCAGGTGGCCCAGAGGGTTGTATCCTAAAGGATCAGACTTCAAATAGTCCTAATGCATAGCTAGCTATGTACACACTGACATTGCAATAAGTATATCCTCAGACAAAGAGTATCTGTCTACACCCTCACACTTACATATCCTTCCCAAAGACTATTAATAATGAAGGTAAAATAAGCATATCTCTCATGTTCACTCCTAATGATCCAGAATAAAATGCCTTGGCCTATATTTCTCCTTTTATTACATTAAAAAAGTTAGTGGAATCAAGTGCCTGTAATACCACAGTGAAGACTACACCTCTAGCCATTAATTGGTACTGTCAAGGAGGAAAAACTTTGCTTCTCTTCTCTTATGTTCAGTAATTGGAGGCCTGCAAATTAATCTGATAAGAGATGGATTAGCAAGAGAAAAAACAGATTTAATTATGTGTATATGCATGTTGTGTTCACAAAGAAATGTAATTCAAGAAAGCAGTTAGAATCTGGAGCTTATAATACCACCTTTAATAAGGGAAGTGGAGGGGCAGAGGGGCACTTCTGTGAGAACAAAAGGCTTTTAGGAAAAATAAATGGGCCCTTAGGAGAATAGAAGGAGCTCACACAAAATAGGAGCTCACATGATGTGATAATTGTATGACAATGTCTATTTAGGTGACTTTTTTATCTAGGGGTTAACTTGCACTGACTTCTCATCTTCAGTGATAAGAGTCAATCTTCCATGGTTCTGAAACTCCCAGGGAGGCAATTTATGAGAGTTAAATTCTTTGGGGAGGCTTGGGTCTTAGGAAGATAAAGGGAGTTCAGAAAAAGCCTCTTCTTTCAGCTGTGGATTCTCAAATGTGTTCAGTTCAAAATAATGCTTTTGCCACTGTGGCATATTCTAGACCCCTTCAGCACATAATTTTTTTGCCTAATAGCACTACAGAACTCCTTATTAATGAGGGACATTCTGTTTTAATTTTTCTTCTCTGATGGACCCTTTTGGAAATCAGTTATATACTAGGATCCATTACAATATTAAACATGCATTGGTAGCTGGTTCAGTATACCTGAAGAGAAAATAACAACTTTTTAAAAATACATTTTATTGATTATGCTATTACAGTTGTCCCATTCCCCACCTTATTCCCCTCTGCCTTGCACCCCTCACCCACATCTCCCCCGCCCCCTTAATTAATTTCCATGGGTCGTACATAGAACTTTTTGGCTTCTCCATTTCCCATACTATTCTTAACCTCCCCCTGTCTATTCTGTATCTACCATTTATGCTACTTATTCCCTGTACCCTTTCCCCCATTCCTCTCTCCCCCTCCCTCTGATAACTCTCCATGTGATTTCCCTTTCTGTGATTCTCTTCCTGTTCTACTTGTTTGCTTAGTTTTTTTTTTTGGGGGGGGGGGTGGTTTAGGCTCAGTTGTCGATAGTTGTGAGTTTGTTGTCATTTTACTGTTCATGTTTTTTATAATACTTTTCTTAGATGAGTCCCTTTAACATTTCATATAATAAGGACTTGGTGATGATGAACTCCTTTAACTTGGCCTTATCTGGGAAGCACTGTATCTGTCCTTCGATTCTAAATGATAGCTTTGCTGAATAGAGTAATCTTGGATGTAGGTCCTTGCCTTTCATAACTTGGAATACTTTCCAACCCCTTCTTGTCTGTAAGATTTCTTTTTAGAAATCAACTGATAGTCTTATGGGAACTCCTTTGTAGGTAACTCTCTCCTTTTCTCTTGCTTTTTTTAAGATTCTATCCTTATCTTTAACGTTAGGTAATGTAATTATGATGTGCCTTGATGTGTGCTTCCTTGAGTCCAACTTCTTTGGGACTTTCTGTGCTTCCTGGACTTCCTGGACATCTATTTCCTTTGTCATTTTAGGGAAGTTCTCCTTCATTATTTGTTCAAATAAGGTTTCCATTTCTTGGTCTCTCTCTTCTCCTTCTGGTACCCCTATGATTCTGATGTTGGAACATTTGAAGTTGTCCCAGAGGTTCCTAAAACTCTCCTCATTTTTTTTGGAATTCTTTCTTTCTTCTGGTTGAATGTGTATGCCTTCCTTCTGCTCCAAACTGTTGATTTGAGTCCCGGTTTCCCTCTCATCACTGTTGGTTCCCTGTGCATTTTCCTTTAATTCACTTTTCATAGCCTTCACTCTTTCCTCTATTTTATGACCATACTCAACTATTTCTGTGAGTATCCTGATTACCAGTGTTTTGAACTGTGTATCTGATAGGTTGGCTATCTCTTCATGGCTTAGTTGTGTTTTTTTTCTAGAGCTTTGATCTGTTTTTCATTTGAGCCATATTTTTTGTCTTGATGTTATGTTGTAAGGGGTAGAGCCTTAGGTATTTTCCAAGGCAGGGCAACCTATGTTGCTGCATTGTGGCACTGTATGTGGGGGAGGGGTCCAAGAGTGAACAATGCTGCTTGCTCAGCTCTCTACTGGCTTCCCCTGCTTCCCACAAGCAAATTGGGCCCTTCTGGTGCTGGTTCCCAGGTGGGTTGGTTTGTACACTTCTAGGACCCTGTGGATCTCTCTGATGAACTCTCCTGTGAGGCTGGGAGTTTCTCCTGCCACCTCAACTCCCACAGATTTTTTAGTCAGAGGTTTTGAGGTTTTATTTCCTGGCCCTGTAACCTGGGTTGCACGGTCTGTGTCACTCTCCAGTTGTTCCTCCTGGTTTATCTGCATGCAAATGTGGGACTGCCTACTCTGCCAGCCACCACCTTGCCTTGAGTCCTTTCCACCCCAGCTGCCCATCTCCGCCCCTCCTACCAGTCTGGATGAATATTTCTTCTTTAACTCCTTGGTTGTTGGGCTTCCATATAGTTATATTTTCTGGCAATTCAGGTTGTTTTTTGTTTTTAAATTTGTTGTTGTCCTTCTTTTGGTTGTGGGAAGAGGCACAATGTATCTATCTACTCCTCCATCTTGGCCAGGAGAAAATAACTTCTTGACTATCTTAGACAAATGAGGGTGTCTTTACCTTGTCTTTAAAAGTATCCTGATATTATTTAGAGTTCCTCTAAACACCTAAAATGGTGGCATGACAAGTTTCTTTGAAATATAACTTATTGAGTATAATATCTGTGCTTTTTGAAAGTAAAGTAAAAGATCATGGCTAGGCTATTTTTTTTAACTAACTGCCTATAGGATTTAAATGGAAAAGTCAAATGCACATGCATTGCAGTGATAAGGACAGGATGAAGCCTATGGAGAAAATATTAGGATTCCTAGGAGTTCTTTCTAATGCCATGTATATTTTTCTATGGGAACATAATTATGAATTTGTAATGAAAGTAAATAGCAATATATAGCTTAATATTTAAAATCTGCTTTAAAAAGACCTTTTTCAAGCAGGCCTGTGGTGACAGGAAACATTACCATACTTTTTGGACTATAAGACTCACTTTTTACCACACTTTTGCTTCAAAAATTTTTTCCTATTTTCCTCCTCTAAAACCTAGGTGTGTCTTATGGTGCGGACCCCAGACACACCTAGGTTTTAGAGGAGGAAAATAGGGGAAAATTTTTTGAAGCAAAAAATGTGTGTCTTATAGTCTGAAAAATATGGTAGTCAATATATTTGTGGTATGCAGAATAATGACCATCCCCAAAATGTCTGTGTCTTAATAACCATAACTTATGAATATGTTACCTTCTATAGCAAAAGGGACATTGAGGGTGTGATTGAGTTAAGGATATTGAAACATAGAGATTATCTTAGATAATCTGGGTGTGTCCAATAAAACCAAAAGAATTCTTATAAGAGAAAGGATGGGAAGCAGATGAGTCATAGGAGGAGGTATGACAACAGAAGCAGACATTAGAGTGATGTGACTGCTAGAAGAATGCAATGAGCCAAGGAATGCCAGAGGCCTTTGGAGGCTGGAAAAGCAAGGCACAGATTTTCCCCTAGATCCTTCAGAAGGACCATGGTTGTGCTGACACCTTGATTTGAGCCCAGTGAGACATGTTGAGAAATGTCTGGAAATGTAAAAGAATAAATTTGTGTTGTTTAAAGCCACAAGTGTGTACCAGTTTGTTATAGCAGCCATATGGCACTGATAACATTCATCATATTCTCATTTCCTTAAGTCAGGGCTTGCTTATGCTTTGACTGAGTTTGGACCCTGGCAATAAATATAAGAATGTGACATTCCATTCAAATATTTTTGCAATGGAAAATACCATTTTTATTTATTAATGTCCTCCATAAAACTAGTCAAGGTATAATTAATTAGGGGAAAAACTCAGCTTCTTCATTTGATGTATAACAAAAACAGTTCAGTCACTGAATTGCTGTACTTTCCTATTGCACCCAAAGGCAGGAATTTGTTAAAACCTGCTTAATAACTTCTTAATAAATCACATCCTAATCACTGAAAAAGAAGCCAAATTCCACAAGAGAATAAGGCACTGCCCTCAGATAACAATATGTGGGAATGCTAGTTAGATGAGGACACAGACCCGGACCTTACAGAACAAGATATGCTTCTTTGCCTGAGCTGGCAAGGACCATGTAGGACAGCTTTAGAAGGAAGGGCTTTTGTTACCTGTATCAGGATTAGAATGATCAGCTTTCATTGAAGCCTGACTCTCCATAATCCTACCCTGCTTCTTGACCCTGATCATGACCCAATTTCTGATCTAAGGATCTACAACCATGAAATGCCCCTCCACAACTTGTTTTGACTATATTCAGTAGGTACCCACACCTAGCTTAAACATTGCCTGTCCCTACTATATAATGATTTAGAATATGTCCCTTTACCATCTAGCCTATAACCCAACTTGTTTGTTCCCAATTTTTATTCTTTGTTGATGAAACACCACTATTTTTCCCTAGGTTGGATAATCAGAAATAGTTTAAGCACTAAATATTATATTTCAGTTTATGCAGCCATACTAAGATGGCTTGTAAGTACTGTTAGAGTTCACAACAGCTGCACCTAGCAAATGGAAAAAGCAGAACTCAAATCAGATCTGCCTGATTCCAAAGCTCATCTCTTAAATACTATATGATACTGTCTTTCACTCAGAAAATAAGAATCATTTCTAAATTTACCATTCATACAGAATCATTCAATTCTGCATCCATATACTATCTCTTAATAAACTGTAGAACTCCAATTCTACTGCTTTCTGTCCCAACCTTGCCCCTCTTACTAACATCCTAAATCATCTTTCTTGATATGATAAGCTTTTATGTGCTAAATGTTAATGCTAAGGGGTTGAATTTCATTAAAGAGTTTATACTCATAAACCAAAACAGTGATGGATGAGTGGACTTCAAGACCTAAAACAAGTGTATAATTTAGTGATGCCTTTCCATATCCCTAAAAGAATATGATAATTGAAATCACCTGCTTATAGAACTGGTTATGTTAATATAACACTTGAGTTAATATCCTAGAAATGAAAGAAAGCTTTGGGGGTACTACCGGCTCTTAAAATCTAAAGAGCAATGGCTGTTTCACAAAAAGTATTTGCTCAGAAGGAGGCTCAGTGCTAAAGCCAATGCATTTATACTGCTAAAGAGGAATGAATTGTTCTCCTTGTTGTGGGATAACACTTCAGTGGCCATTATACATTTGGAGAATCACTGGGTATTGAAGGTTGATGAGCCTCAGATAAATGTTGTAATTGTAGAATTTGATTTTTCTATAATGATTTTCTCTTTTATAATGGAGGCTAAAAGAAGCACTAGCCATATTATATTCTTAAGGAAGGTAAATTTGCAATAAAATGAAATAGGTAGCATGGAGGTAGCATTCACTTGCTTTACTGCCATTTCTTCTTGTTACCACATTTCTGTCATTGCACAGCTGTTTTGAAATGTGCTATATGGAAGCAGTTGAGTGTAGTGCTTGAGAACTGGATAATAATATTGAAGGTAAATTATAATTGAAAAAAATTTTTATTTAAAAAGGACCTGGTTATGAACTCACTCTTTGGAATCAAACAAACCTAGATTCAGTCCAGTTCTGCCATTCAAATACCATGAGTCTGAAATTTTAATTTCTTTGAGCCTCAGGGTGTTGCTGTGAAAATTAAATAATACAACAGAGCATCTAAAATATCACAACTTTAAAGAATTTTTTGTTGCTGTAAGTAAAAAAAAATTCCTAAACTAGAGGTTGTTCAGTTATTTTGCAAACCAATATAAACTAAAGAGCTTCTCTTCCACTACAGAGACAAATAATTAATAAAATATATCAAAACTTTCTTTAGTGTAGTGATGTCTTTTACTTCAATTTATGACACAGTAACCAGTAGTTGACTTCTCTTCCTGCTTCTAAACTGGAAAAATGTACAAAAAATGTGAAACCTCTGTTTTCATACATAGAACCAAAGACAGTGCATGACAGAAATCCTTCTGAAGAAAAAACAAGTAGATGGGTCCAAGGAACATGCATATGGGTCCCATTATGTCTTTGACTGAATAGGAAGTTGTCCATGTATAGGGTGACATTCTGTGAGGCCAAAGAACAACTATAGGGGAGTTGTAAGCTGAACAATTCTCAGAGCTCACACATGACTGAAAGTATACTATTAGTTCTTATCAGCTAGGCAGGGGTCAGCAAACTCTTTAAAGGGCTACATAGTAAATATTTTAAGCTTCGGTCCCATATGGCGTCTGTCACTTAATCTTTGTGTGTTTTTTAATAAACTACCCTTTTAAAAAATGTACAAATAGCCCTGACCAGTATGGCTCAGTTGATTGGAACATCATCCCATAACTGAAAGGTTGAAGGTTCGACACCTGTTGGGGTACATACCTAGATTGAAGATTTGAATCCTGGTCTTGGTGTGTATGATCTCTGGTCAGGGCACATTCAGCAGGCAACCACTTAATGCTTTTCTCTCACATCGATGTTTCTCTCTCCCCATTCCTTTCTCCTTTCCTCTCTCCTTTCCTCACTCTCTAAAAGCCATTAAAAAAGGTCCTTAGGTAATGATAAAAAATGTAAAAATAATTCTTAACTCCCAAGCTTTTCAAAAACAGTTCACAAGCTGGATTTGACCCAGGAGTTACAGTTTGCTAAACTGTGAGCAGGACTGTAGATACCTCTGAACACAAGGCATATTCAGAAGAGACCCAAAAAGGTCACACCTTAGTAATAGTATTAAACTAGACCTAGAATAAAGGATATTCTTCTGACTCACACTAATACAGCCTAAACACAATCCTCAAATGATCAAGAATAGAACAATTATAAGAATAAGGGAATGTTATTATACTCCTACAAATATTAATAGGGTACTTAGGCAATATTAACAATATTTTTAAGCAATAAATTTAACAGTCAGGTGAAATTGACAAATTTCATGAATGATACCAATTATTAAAATTGATATAAGAATAAACAGAAAATGAGTGACCTCATAATGATTAAAGTAATTAAATTCATAACTGAAAACCTTTACACAAAGGAAACTTCAAGCCCAAATGACTTCTCTCGTGAGTTCTTTGAAACATTTAGAAATAAGTAATACTAAACTTACAGAAATACTTTCAGAGACTAGAAGAAGGAACACTCTCCAACTCATTCTATGAGGCCTATGCTACCCATGTACCAGACTAGACTCAGCTATTACAAAAAAACAATCAATTCACTAATATCATCATGAATATAGAAAAAGTCCTTAAAAGTACAGTCACGCACCACTTAACAATGGAATATGTTCTGAGAAATGCATTGTTGGGCAATTTTGTTGTGTGAACATCACAGTGGGTACTTGCACAAGCCTAGGTGGTATAGCCCTCTGCACACCTAGGCTGTACATATAGCCTATTGCTCTTAGGCTATAAGCCTGAAGAGAATGTTACTGTTTAAAATAACAAGAGATTAAAACAAGCACAAGGGAAAATGATGCAATCAAGAGACATGTAATCATAACATGTATAAGACTTCTGTAGGTGTAACATCGTATTGTCCTTATAGCATACTTTTTTATAAGTAGGAAAGAGCACACTCCAAAATAATGATAAAAAGTACTAGAAGACATAAATAAATGGAAGCATATGCCATGTCCATGGATTGGAAGAATTAACATCATCAAAATGTACATACTACCCAAAGCAATTTATAGATTCAGTGCAACCCCTATTAAAATACCAATAACATATTTCATAGATATAGAACAAATATTTTAAAAACTTATATAGAACCATAAATGAACCTGAATAGCCACAGCAATGCTTAGAAAGAATGAAGTAGGAAGGATCACAATATCTGACATGAAACTGTATTACAAGTCCACTGTAATCAAAACAGTCTAGTATTGGCATAAGAACAGACACATAGACCAATGGAACAGAATAGAAAACCCCCAAATAAACTGTCTCTATGGTCAATTAATACTTGACAAAAGGGTAAGAAGCCTAAAATAGAGTAAAAAGAGCCTCTTCAACAAATGAGGTTGGGAGATCTGGACAACTACATGTGAAAAAAAATTGAACATCAATCACCAACTTATACCATATACAGAAATAAACTCAATATGGATACAAGACTTAAACATAAGTTGTGACACCATAAAAGTCCTAGAGGAGAATATAAGCAGGAAAATCTCAGATATTCCACTCAGCAATATTTTCACCAATATGTCCCTAGAGCAAGAGAATAAAGGAAAGAATAAACAAATAAGACTACATCAAATTAAAAAGCTTCTGCATGGCTAAAGAAAACATTATCATAATTAAAAGGGGACCAACTGCATGGGAAAATATATTTGCCAATATCTCAGACAAGGGTTTGATGACTTCACTCCAGGAAGACAAACAATCCAGTTAAAAAATGGGCAAAGGACCTGAACAGATACTTCTCCAAGGAGGGCATACAAAGAGCCCAAAGACATATGAAAGCATGCTGGGCATCACTAGCCATCAGGGAACTGCACATTAAAACCACAATGAGATACCACTTCACACCAACTGGAATGGCCATCATACACTAATCTACAAACAACAAGCATTGGAGAAAAGGGAACCCTGGTGCACTGTTGGTGGGAATGCAGACTGGTGTAACCACTGTGGAAAACAGTATGGAATTTCCTTAAAAAACTAAGAGCGGAATTTCCTTTTGATCTAGCAATTCCACTGCTTGGATTATACCCTAAGAATCCTGAAACACCAATTCAAAAGAACCTATGCACCCCAATGTTCATAGCAGCACAATTCACAATAACCAAGTGCTGGAAGCAATCTAAGTACCCATCAGTAAATGAGTGGATCAGAAAACAGTGGTCCATTTACAAGATGGAATACCACATAGCAGAAAGAAAAAAGAAGCTACTAGCCTTCAAGACAGCAAGGATGGAACTAGAGAGCATTATGCTGGTGAAATGAGCCAGGTGGTGAAAGACAAATACCATATGATCTCACCTATAAGTGGAACCTAATCAACAAAACAAAGAAACAAGCAAAATATAACCAAAGACACTGAAATACAGGACAGGCTGACAGTGACCAGAGGGGAGAGAAGAGGGAATCCAGGGGAGAATGGGAAGGGTTTACAGGAACAAATTTAAAGGACACATGAACAAAAACTAGGGGGAGGGTGGTAATGGGAGGGAAGTAGGGAGGGTTGGGAGGGTGGGCTGGATAGGGAGTAAAAGGGAGAAAACTGTACTTGAACAATGATTAAAATAAAACTAAAAAAAAACACAAAAAAACAAAACAAAACAAACAAGCAAGCCAAATGTAACCAGAGACATTGAAATAAAGGACAAACTGACAGTAACCAGAAGGGAGGGCAAAGGGCAATAACTGGGGGAAGATGTAGAAGGGTCTTCAAGGAACATGTATAAAGGACCAATGGACAAAGCCAAAGTGGGGAAGGATTGAGGGTGGGGAGTGAGGGTGGGTGGGGTGGATGGGAGTGGTGGTAGGGATATGGAGATAACTGTATTGAGCAACAACACAAAAAGTACTGTATAGTATAGTAAATACATAAACCAGTAGCAGTCATTTATTATTATTATGAAGTATTATATACTGGACATAACTGTACAAGCTATACTTTTATACAACTAGAAACACAGTAAGTTTGTTTATACCAACATCACCACAACATGCGAGTAATGCATTGTACTACAATGTTATGATGAGTACAGTGGCACTAAGCCATAGGAATTTTTTAAGTCCATTATAGTATTATGGGACTACTGCTGTATAGGTGGTCTGTTTCTGCCCAAAATGTCATTATGCAGAACATGACTGCACTAGAAAATTGATCCCAGCTATACACAAAATGATAATGTATCATGATCAAGTGAGGCTTATTCCAACATTACCAGGCTCATTCAATATTTGCATATCAGTCAATGTGAATCACAATATGAAGAAAGTAAAAAGAAAAATCATATGACCAACTCAGTAGATGCAGAAAAAGCATTTGTCAGCAATTCAACACCCATTTATGATAAAAAAAAATCTAATTAAAAATGACATCTACAGCCCTAGCCAGGTAGCTCAGTTGGTTAGAGTGTTGTCTGCATACGCCAAAGCTGTGGGTTCAATCTCTGTTCAGGGCACATAGAAGAAGAGACCAATGAATGCATCAATAAGTGGAACAACAAATCAGTCTGTCTCTCTCTCTCTCTCTCAATTAAAAAAATATTAAAGAAAGGTTAAGAAAAAAGCATCCTTGAAAATAATTTAAAAAGGACATTTACAAAAATCTTACCACTAACATCATACTTATTAGTGAAATACTAAATGCTTTTCTCCAAAATCAGAATGTAAAGCTGTCCACTCTTACTGCTTCTATTCAGCTCTGTACCTGATGTCCTAGAGAATGCAGTAAGACAAGAAAAGTAAATAAAAGAATTATTTTGGAAAGTGTCCATTACTTTTCTAACAGCATTGAAGAGATTTTTCTGCTTTGCATGATTAATTTTTGTATATTTGAGCTTAAAGCCTGTAAGCTTAAAAGTACTATTTCTAGTACTTTTTGATAGATTAACTTTTCCTTTCAAATATGGTTTCATATTTTATAAAAATTCAAAAACAGACCTGTTTCATCTATGCTTCAAACAGTGGTATTTGCAAAATGTCAGTAAATGTTAGTTACTATTTTATTTATATTGGATATAATTTCAAATATAAATATGTGAAGTTAAATTGGATACACTACATTTAAAAAATGTTACACTGTACATATAACTTATGGTAATGACTTTTCAGAGTCTTGAAATATCTAAGAAGACTCTGGAAATCATCTATCAGGTCTGCTGTAAAAGACACTTTTCTGGGGACAAGAAGTTGTTTTAGCCTTAGGATCTTTATATGATTAAATTAACTCACACTAAGCTATTAATGCTGCCCTCTAAATGATTGTTTTTATTACTTCATTAAAGCATAATTTACATATGGGAAAATGTATCAGTCAGCTTTGAAAAATGCATACAACTGTGTAAGCTACACCCCTATCAAAATATAGAATATTGCCATCATGTCAGAAAGTTCTGTGGTGCCCTATCCTAGTCACTCCTCTACCATAAGAGAACTGTTGCTCTGTTATCACCATAGATTAGTTTTCTTTGTTTCAGAACTTCATATAAAGAAAACTACACAGTATGTTCTTTTCTGGGCCTAGCATCTTTCATTCAGCATAATGTTATTTTTTTATTTTTATTTTATTGTGGTAAGAACATTTAAACATGAGATTCAGACTCTTAACAGATTTTAAGTGTACAACACATTATTGTTTGTCCATGTGTCCTTTATACTTGTTCCTGCAAACCCTTCCCCTTTTCCCCTGAAATTCCTTCCACATGTACAAAAACAACGGGGGGTGGAAATGAGGGGCAGGTGGAGAGGGCTGAGGGGGGTGGGCTGGGATGGGAGTAAAAGGCAGAAAACTGTACTTGAACAACAATCAAAATTTAAAAAAAGAAAAGAGTATAGAGATACTTCAAAAAATAAAAAAAACAATACATTATTGTTTATTATAGGCACTGCACCATACAGGAGATCTGTAGATCTTATTTATCTTGTTTAACCAAAACTTCATATATATTGAACAGCTACTTCCTATTTTCACCTTCTTCCCATCCTCTGACAACCACCATTCTACTCTCAGCTTTTAAGAGTTTGACTACTTTAGATACCATAAATAAGTGGATTATGCAGTATTTGTCCTTCTGTGACAATCTTATCTCACTTAACATAATGTCCTCAAGTTTCATTCATGTTGTTGCATATTGTGGAATACTCTTCTTTTTGAGGCTAAATAATGTTCCATTGTATGTATACATCCCATTTCTTTACCCATTCGTCTGTTGATGGATATTTAGGTTGTTTCCACATGTTGACTATTATAAATAAATTTGCAATGAAAATTTTGTGTTAAAATCTCTTCAAGATCCTGATTTTAATTCATTTGGATATATACCCAGATGTGGGATTGTTAGACCATATGGTAGTTTTAATTTTTTGAGGAACCTCCATACTGTTTCCCATCATAGATTCAACATTTTACATTTCCACCAATAGTCCAAAGAAGGTATTACAGGATTAATCAAAAAAAAAAATTTCATGAAACATCCAAGTCCCCTTGGTCAAGGAAAGATAGGCCTTCCTACCCTGTCACATTATAGGTAAGAATATAGGTGGCTGAATAATATTTTGAAATGTTAACCATAGCTCCTTTATTTTCAGTCATTCAGAGCCACCATTCCATTGCACATGCTTCAAATAGCAAGCCAGTTCTGTGGTAACTGCTTCATGTGAAAGACGTGACAGAAAGTAGAAACAAAATCTAGCTTTGTCTCTAGAGACCCTAAAAAGAGAGAAAACTCCAGGCATAGATAAGAGTTTGCAGAGAAACTACAGGTCTCTTAGAAATGAGGAATACCCTCTGAGAGCCAAAAGAAAACCACAAACTGGGGGGGCGGGGGGGCGGGGGATGGAGCAAGGCATTGGTATGATGAAGTCAGTGGGGTAGAGCGAGAAGAGGCAGGATCTGAGGAGACCAAAACAGAAATGAGGTTTGCACTGCAATAGGCTTCTATGAAGAGCATTATTCCACTGTCTAGGAGTTTCATGGGATTATTCTGCCCATACTTGACCTTAGCAAGCATAGGCTGTTAACCATACACAAGGGCTAAGCTATCAGTCCTTCTCCTTAGTATCTCTTATAAATTTTCTTTTAACAACCACCAGCACCACACCCAGTGACTACCAGGTGTAATATTTGTCTGGCCAGGTGACAGTCAATGTGGAAAACATCTTTAGCAGGGTCCAAGGACAGCAGGAACCTAAGAGAAGTGGGGGAGGCAATATGGTGGCATTGAAAGAAAGCCCTCATACATGTACTTATGAACTGAGAGGAACTAGATCTGTTTTGAGACAGAACATTGGTTAAATGCTCCTACCTTTCAATCCTTCCTCCCATGAAAACAGCAAATAGAGAACCATCTAGTCAAGCAACCAAAGTCAATTAAAAAGCGAGGTTTTTGCTTTTCCTTTTCAAAACTACTAGGATCTGAGGGTATTATAGTTAGATGTCATGCCATTCCAGAGACAAAACATAGACCGTATTTTTCAGACCATGAGATGCACTGAGATTTTAGAGGAGGAAAATAGGGGAAAATTTTTGAAGCAAAAAATGTGGTAAAATATTTAATAACACAAATAGCATAATATTTCACCAATGTAAATGTAAACATAACTCAACAGCAGCATTAACAACCATTATTCTTTCCAAATTGTTGGGGGGGGGTCCATCTTATAGTCCAAAAAATACAGTATATTTTAATTGCAGTTAAGCACAACATTACTGTATGTGTATAACATGAATATAGGGCCTCTATTTTTTTTAAGGACTATATTATATAACAGTGGTGGAAAGCACTGGTATAAGGAAAGAATATAATCTTTGCAGCAGACCAATGTACTAATCCTAGCTCCAGTACTTATCAGATATTTGTCATTAGACAAGTTAGTTAAACTGTATGAGCCTCAGTTTCCTTTTCCATTAAGTTTCCATTAAGCTAATATTACTTTCTCTGCCAGGTTTTTGTGAAAACTAGAGGCAATAACCTGATACTTGGTACTAAACTACTTATTACAATACCTAGCCCATAGAAGACATTTAGTAAATGGATTTATTAATGAAAAACCTTTCTGCCACAGTACCACCATTAAAATTTCACTTGTTTGGGTTAATAAGCTCCTCATGTAAACCAAAGCATTCCCAGCCAATGTAGTAAAACACACAATTTGCCTTGAGCACCTACACTTGGACTACTCTTTTTATGCCCTTTTGTCCTTATATTGGTATGTGGTTAGACAGAGAGAGATGAGAGAATTCTTGGGAGAAAATGGAACAAAGAAAAATTTCCATATCTGGTTTAGGGTTGTGACTTTGGAAGTTGGGTGATAGATGTGACATATTTAAGAACTTATTTTTTCTACAAAACGGAGCCAGACCAGGCATACAACATAAATCTTCCTGATGTTATGATACAATTAGTGCCTTATCATTTAAGTACTACTCTTTGAATATGACTAAAAATATATATGTATATGTCTTCCCCCAACTTTGTGTATTTCTGATTACCTTAATCATTCATTACTTTCTCAAACATTACAACATAAAAATGAGGAATGGTTTTTAGTTAAGAAAATTTGCAAGAGAGGACATAATAATGTGGAACAGCTGCAGCCATGAATTTTATGAATGCTTTGTTGAAAATAACATTAAATGGCAAAATCAGTTGCCAGATTAACTGCAGTGTTTTATACTGTGTGGAAAATTCATCATTCCTACTTATCTGTGATGAGAAGAAAATGAAATAACTTACCTTGATTTTGATTGGGTAGATTCCATCAACACCATCTTCTTTTTTTAATTTTATTGTTGTTCAAGTAGTTTTCTGCCTTTTCTCCCCTTCTCTTCCCCCCACCCCAGCCATCTCCACCTCCCTCCCCTGATTCTTCCCCCCTTGATTTTGTTCATGTGTCCTTTATAGTTGTTCTTGAAAACCCTTCACCATTTCCCCCCCATTATCCCCTCCCATATCCCCTCTGGTTACTGTCCGTTTGTTCTTAATTTCAATGTCTGGTTATATTTGGCTTGCTTGTTTCTTTTGTTGATTAGGGTCCAGTTAAAGGTGAGCTCATGTAGTATTTGAATTTCACCACCTGGCTTATTTCACTTAGCGTAATGTTTCCCAGTTCCATCCATGCTGTCACAAAGGGTAGGAGCTCCTTCTTTATTTCTGCTGCATAGAATTCCTTGTGTAAATGTACCATAGTTTTTTGATCCATTCATTTACTGATGGTCACGTAGGTTGCTTCCAGTACTTGGCTATTGTAAATTGTGCTTCTATGAACATTGGGGTGCATAGGTTCTTTTGAATTGGTGTTTCAGGGTTCTTAGGATATAATCCTAGCTGTGGAATTGCTGGGTCAAAAGGCAGATCCATTTTTAGTTTTCTGAGAAAATTCCATACTGTTCCCCATAGTGGTTGTACCAGTCTGCAATCCCACCAACAGTGCACTAGGGTTCCCTTTTCTCCACAATCTCTCCAGCACTTGTTGTTTGCTACTTTGTTTATGATGTCCATTCTCACTGGTGTGAAGTGGTATCTCATTTTGGTTTTAATTTGCAACTCTCTGATGGCTAGTGATACTAAGCATCTTTTCATGTGTCTCTGGGTCCTCTGTGTGTCCTCCTTGGAGAAGTGTGTGTTCAAGTCCTTTGCCCATTTTTTAATTGGGTTGCTTGTCTTCCTGGAGTGGAGTCAGGTGAATTTACCATCATCATTCCTTTTTTGGGGACTTAATATATAGAGGGTAATGTGTAAAAAGTTGTAGATATAAAGATAAAATGCCTGAATTCAAAGAACTTCAAAACAAATTAGAAAACAGGCTATACTGACAAACATGAAAGCATTGTATCAGAATAAGAGTTGATTAATAGGTATCCTTTGTTATCAGGTACTATCTAGTTCCTGGGCTATGGATCACTGCTCTGTATAATGTAGACACCCCAACCCTCAACCTATCCACTTAATCACTGACTTTAGTATAAGTGACAAGCATAAGTGTAAGTGACTTAGTACAAGTGAAAAGCACAGGGTTTTTCAGATCAAATTTTGCAAAATTATGGTCCACAAGCCAATGAGGCCTAGGAATACATTTGTTACACTGTACATATTTTTCAATTACTATTCAAATTGGTAGTTTACATTTTAAAATTGTTTTGTTGCACTTTATAATTTAGATTTTCAGATTTTTCTTGCAATCAAAAATATCTGGAATCTGGCAACGCTAGATCTATTTTCCACATTACAACAAGTAGCTATTGCTAAATAGTAGAAGCAATCTTTAGACAGGACATAGCAACATCATGTCTTTCAAAGGCCTCATCACTCCTTTTTATTCCTTACACCTGGCTTGTTTCCTTCCCTTTACATCTCAGCATCTATAGTCATTTCATTTTGTGACTCATGGCTTAGCCACACTCTCAGACTAAGCATGAATCTCATTCTGGTCTAATTCTGACCCAAATTTCTACCTTGTTTATACTGCCACATTCCTTGTCTAAGAAACCTTTCCAGCACTGGGAATTCATGACTTTGGGCTTCCTGCTCCTATTCTTATCCCAGTAATATTTCTTATTAAAAACTATACCCCCAAAGTAACTTCAACCCTATTGACAATCACTTCATGAATTCATCTTTACCAATTGCCACTAAATTTAGTGAAACCAATAGTAATAAGAAAATATGGTTGGCTGATCAGTTAAATGAAAAAACTATTTAATTATATGCATATATAACATGATATAGCAAGTTCATAAGCCCCTGAACCAAGCAAAGATTTCAAAAAAACCATGGTTCCCCTTCAAAATATGTAATAATAGGCAGTAATTAAACTCACATTAAAATCATGGAGTTGGGCAAGGACCACTAAAGAAAATAAAAACTTTCAGGTGATAGGTTGATGGGGAACTCTATGTTCACATAGTGCCAAAGTACATCCTCATGGATTGCTTGCTAACTGAAATGGGAGAAAAGGATAACTTTTCAATAGAGCAAACTGGCAGTCATTGTCTTTACCCACTCATCAGATTAACTAGTGATACTTTCACTAGCACAGAGTCAACATATTCTATGTCTCTCAGTGTGATATAATATGCAACATACAACCTCATATATGAGGTTGTCCTATGGAAAACATTTAACCTGAATCCAATAAATCTCAATTCTAAATTACAGTTTTCAAAATTATCAGGAATAGAGGAACAAGTTCAGTGCCACCACAAGGAAAAACAGGTAAAATGAAAAGTGAATTATTACATAGTATAATATTCCCAATCTCTTTAATTGACAAAATGATAGGAAGAGAAGAGACATGACAAGAGAAAAAAGAGTCATATAAATATATGAATATTTTAGTTTGTTCAGAAAGTATTCATTCATGTAATATGAAAAATATAGACATTTACTGAAAACTATACCAGAAAAATTGTACATAACACCAAAAATGAAATATCAGAAACAGAAATCGGGGGAAAAACCCATTTTCTATATCAACAAGAAAAATAACATACCTAGGAATAAACCTCACCAAGGAAGTGAAAGACATGTACTCAGAAAACTACACAACACTGAAGAAAGAAATTAAGGAAGACACAAACAAACAGAAGCATATACCATGTTCATGGATTGGAAGAATTACCATCATCAAAAGGCCCATACTACCCAAAACAATTTATAGATTCAATGCAATCCCTATTAAAGTACCAATGACATATTTAACAGATATAGAACAAACATTTCAAAAATTTATATGGAACCATAAATGAACCTGAATAGCCACAGCAATATTCAAAAAGGAGAACAAAGTAGGAGGGATCACAATACCTGACATCAAATTATATTACAAAGCCTCTGTAATCAAAACAGTCTGGTACTGGCATAGGAACAGACACATAGATCAATAGAGCAGAACAGAGAGCTCCAAAATAAACTCATGTCTCTATGGTCAATTAATATTTTTCAAAGAGGGCAGAAGCATAAAATGGAGTAAAAATAGCCCCTTCAATAAATAGTGTTAGGGCATCTGGACAGCTACATGCAAAAAATGAACTCAAGCACCAACTTATGCCATTCACAAAAAAAAAACTCAACATGGGTAAAACACTTAAATATAACTTGTGACACCATAAAAGTCCTAGAGGAGAACATAGGCAGGAAAATCTCAGATATTCCATGCAGCAATATTTTTACTGATATGACTCCTAGAGCAAGGGACATAAAGGAAAGAATCAACAAGTGGGACCTCATCAAAATAAAAAGCTTCTGCATGGCTAAAGAAAACATTAGCAAAATAAAAAGAGAACCAACTGTATGGGAAAATATATTTCCCAATATCTCGGACAAGGGTTTGATCTCCAAAATATATAAAGAACTCACATGACTCCACACCAGAAAGACAACAATCGAATTTAAAAATGTGCAAAGTACCTGAACAGACACTTCTCCTAGGAGGACATACAGAGGGTCCAGAGACATATGAAAGGATACTGATCATCATTAGCCATCAGGGAGATGCAAATTAAAACCACAATAAGATACCACTTCACACTGGTCAGAATGGCCATCATAAACAAATCAACAAACAAGTGCTGGCAAGATTGTGGAGAAGACAGAACCCAAGTGCACTGTTTGTGGGATTGCAGACTGGTCCAGCCACTATGGAAAACAGTATGAAATTTTCTCAGAAAACTAAAAATGTAATTGCCTTTTGACCTAACAATTCCAGTGCTGGGATTACACCCTAAGAATCCTGAATCACCAATTCAAAATGATTTATGCACCCCAATGTTCATAGCAGCATTATTTACAATGACCAAGTGCTGGAGGCAGCCTAGGCGCCCATCAGTAAATGAGTGGATCAAAAAAACATGGTACATTTACGTGATGAAATACTACACAGCAGAAACAAAGAAGGAACTCCTATCCTTCAAGACAGCATGGATGGAATTGGAAAGCATTATACTAAGTGAACTAAGCCAGGCAGTAGAAAACAAATACGATATGATTTCACCTATAAGTGGAATCTAATGAACAAAACAAACCATCAAGCTAAATATAACCAGAGACATTGATATTAAGAACAAACTGACAGTAACCAGAGGGGAGGAGGGAAGGAAATAACAGGGGAGAGAAGGGAAAGGTTTATCAATGAAAAGGTATAAAGGACCCATGGATAAAGCCAAAGAGGTGTAGGTTTGCGTGTGGGAAGTGGGGTGGGTGGGGTCGGGGAAAGTGGTAGTGGGAAAATAGAGACAGCTGTATTCAAAAATTAATAAAAATTATTTAAAAAAGAAACATTGTACATAGGACAATGACACCTCATGCCCCTTCAGAGCAGGCACCTTGTGGCTTCACACTGTTCTCCCAATTGTCATCAGTTGCCTGTTGTATTTTCCAGAATCTCATTGATGGTCTGATTTCTCTTTCCTTTCAAAGGTGATTTTAGTTTTGGGCAAAGCCAGAAATCACAGGGTGCCAAATATGGGCTGTAAGGGGGCTGAGTCATCTGGGTGATTTGATGTTTTGCTAAAAAACTCTGCATGAGACATGATGCATGAGTGAGTAAGTTGTCATGATGAACCTTCCAATCACCAGTTGCCCATAGCTTCGGCTTTCTGAATAATCCTAATAGTTTCCAGGGAGGAATGTTCAGACTTCATGCAAAATGTGATACAGATTTGTTGCTCTACTTACTCATTTTCAATGGGACAGCCACACAGTACATATGCTCACTCAATGGTGTCTACTGCCCCCACTGACTAGTACAGTGAAGTCATCATTGTTCACACATGCACGTTCCGGTCCACTCTCTTGGCTGCCAGGTAACATCCATGTCACACAAACCATTCTCATTATATTAACGATGGCTGGACTTTTTCCAGACAGACAGAAATTTATTTAATTTTAATTAAAAGTATGGACTGGAAATTCATCAAAAAATCTTTTCAGTATAAGCAAGCAATGGTTTGATCATTCACAGAAAGAGAAATGGTTTGCACAATATCTGAGGACAATAAAAAGCTGTGAATACAGATTTAGGTAACCACCAGCTTGGAATGGTTTACCCTTATAACCGCCACTGTGAAACCACTTAGATATTAAGCCAGTTCCTCCAGAATTCTCGATCTCTCTTACATATTCTTTCCTCCACTAATTCCTCCTCATCAGATATCAGCTTAGCCATTCCTCCCCCCAGTTTTGTTTTAGCTTCACTCTTACAATGTGTCCACAGTACTCTGTTCTATCATAGGACTTAATTTACTAAATTATGTGTATGCCTTTCCCCGTGAGTAGAGAGCTTCAACAGGAAAAAGACTAACATTTCCAAAGTGTTTAAATTTAGTCCAGCACCTGGCACAACATAGACATTTTATAAATATGCCATATCTTGTTACTTAAAATTGAATTATTTCTGGATCCTCTTAATTCTTAACTCCTCCTAATTACTGGAGCCCAGTTATCTGACAAGATTTCATTGTCAAACTGCCTGTAAGTCTGTCTTAATATCGCCTCCCAGTGGAATTTTATTATGCTGTTCTGTTCACCTATCAATGTATCCCTGTTACTTAACTTTCTAAAATGTAAAACTCAATGTCACTGTTCTTTCTTGCTGTATCGAAATACTGAGATTTTCTTGGGGAGTTTTTAACTATCTGAGATATGACTGAGTTGAATGGCACTTTAGTGACACCTTAGCCACTGAATGTCCATTATCTGAATGATAGTTAAGCTTGATGTAAAAGAGTGATCCAATTGTGTTGTTTCTTCTTCATCAAGATAATCATTTATCCTCCTTGTCACTCTTTCCAAATTGTCAGCACTTTCTTCCCTTAAAATCCCAAAGAGGCTATCAAATACAAGTCCAGTTTAAATTTTGAGTGTCTTGAACATTTCTGGTCTTATAGATATCTCTTTGACACAGTGGGCTGATCTACAATATATACTTATCCCCTCTATTAGAAGGCAGAAATGAGCAACTCTACATGAACCCACAGAATATATTTAGTAGTAAGGCTGCTTTTTTAGGGTTGAATAGAGAAGTATTGCTAAAATTAGAGACTCGTTATTTTCAAATCTACCACTCATCAGGCAGTGTTACAGCATAAGGATGTTTATTAGCTATTACTTACATTTTTTAAAGCACCATCAGTATGTTTTATGCATAGAATAAATAAGGTCTCATAAAGATCCACACATTTCATGAAACCTCTAGGAAGCAATCTAGTCCTCATTCTGGAGTTTAATAAAGGGCAATAACTAGTTTTATGAGGTTTTCAAAATGTGAATATTTGGACCAGTTTGTCCCAAACAGGCAAAACAATTAAAGAGTCTGATACATCCTCAGACTTTTACAAAGAAAATAAATACATTATCTCTCTCTGCCTTGCTTCTGACTTTAGTTAATTGTCAATGACTCTTGCTGCCACATAATGCTTCAGATGGCTAAGTTGTACTCAGCACTCTCCAGCCTTCTTGATTATATGCCATTTTAAGCTTAAAATGCAGCACCCTACACAACTGGTGAATGCTATGATCTGTCAAACCAGTCCTTTCTTTGTCCCTTCATCAACACGTTCCAATGTCACATTCATTCAAAGTCCTCAAATGCTAGTTACCTGACTACCGTATCTTTCCCCATTTTTATTTATAGAGAATGTAATCTCTATGTTGTCAGAGTTCATCACTGCATCCCTAACACCCACAACAGTACCAAGTATATAGAAAATGCTTAATGAACTTTTGTTGGCTAGATGAATAACCATAGCAGCTAACATTTGTTGAAAATTTACCATGCCACACACCAAGTGCTTTAAAAGTTTTATTGTACTTAATACTTATAAACATTACAATGAAAAAGATGCTGTAATTATTCCCATTTTATAATTGAGGAAATTTAGGATCAGAAAAGTGAACTTTGTTTAGGAAGACTATACTTGTAACTATAACATATCAGTGTTCCTTAAGGAACAGTAAGAAAGTAAAGAATGTTTAGGAATTTAGTACACCCTGAATGCCTATAGAAATTAAAAACATAGCTATTGCTGAAAACTTTCAATGTGTGAGGCACTATTAGACACTTTACATCTCTTTAAATCTCACAACAACCCTATGATAGGCACTATTAGTATTCCAATTTTATATATTGAGGAAGTAGGGCACAGAACAGCTAAGCAACTTGTCCTAAGTCTCAGTTGGTAAGTGAAGGAATTTGACTTCATATCCCTGAAGACATCTATGAGTGGAGAGACTATATATTTGATGACAACTACAAAATGCTAGAGACTTTCACACATTGTCAAAATGCTAGATACTTGCACACATTTTATATAATTCCCCCCCAAACCCTATATTCTATTATCTTCAGTTTAAGGATGAGACAAAGACTTAGAGTAATTTCTATCTCAAGGTCACAGAGTTTAAAAGTATTCTGCTCTCAAGGCCTGCCCCAATAGGTTGGTTTAGGGATATAAGCATGGTAAAACTGAGAAAGAAACTAACAGAAAGAGTAACCAACTTAAGGAAAGCCTAGACTGAGAAGAGCAGAGTATAGGAAGGGGCAAAGGAAAAAAACAAATGAACAAAAAAACCCATGAAAATTGATGTCCACAATGACAGAGATGGATTTTGTTTGAGGTATGGTATATTAGTAGCATATACAGTCATTAAGAACACTGTTCAACTAGGTTTACTTTTTAAATGAACTACTCACTAGCTTTGTGAATTTGACTAAGTCACTTTAACTCTCATAGACTCAGTGTCCTAACCAATAAAATGGATATTATAATAGTGCCTTCCTCAGAGTGTCATTGGGAAGATCACCTGCTATATAGCATGTGCTAATTAAATGCTAGCAATTGTTATTGCCATTAGTGAAGAAACAAAGGACAAATGCTTATTTCCATTGCATCCACTGACTATCCAATCCTGGCCTGGTCCCTGCTTTTCATGCAGTGTTAGGTATCAGAAAGAGGAAACATAATTCTTAAAGACCCTTTATACATAATTGCTAAAGTGCTTGAGCATTGTGAATTTGAGTAATGACTGGATTATCTTATGTTTTTGAGTAATGGCTGACTCCTTTAAATATATCTATAGATTTACTAGATATCTGAAAGATATCCTAAAGTTAACATGGCCACCAGCCTTCATACCTTGGCATCTGTGGGATTTACACTGTCATTTTCCTACCTATCTTAACACTCATAAAGATAGCTTCCCACTGCAGTTTCAGTTGACTCACTTGCCATATGTGTTCTTTTCTAAAATATCTTCTAATCAGTATTCTCCCAGTTTCTTGGTTTTTTAAAGGGAATTTTCCAGTATCATTTGCCAATTCTGTACTTTCATCCTTTCTTCTGCCCTACCATTGGTGCATCAGCCCATTTACTACCAGACCAGAGGATCTTCCACCTCTAAAAATAGTGAATTTGCCCTTGGCTTCTTGAATAAAGTAGGCGCTGTATGCTAGGAAGTGTGATGAGAACTTTGACAAGAATTATCTTCCTGATTTATAGCAATGGCCCCATGAAGTTGGGATCCTCTATCACTATTTTACAGAGGAAAAAATCAAAGTAAAAAAAATTAAGTGACTCTCTCAAATCTACATAGCTGTTTGGTGGTGCTATGGTCTGAATATATTTGTGTTACCCCAAAACTGATATGTTGAAATGTAATCCTCAATATGATGGTATTACAAGGTGTAGCCTTTAAGAGGTAATTGGATCATGAGAGTGAAGGCCTCATTGATGGGGTTAGTGTCCTTATAAGAGAGACCCCAGAGAGCTCCCTTGACCCCCTTCCTTCATATGAGCACACAGTGAGAAGGCAGCAGCCTATGAACCACGAAGGAGGACCTCACTAGACAATGAACCTGCTAGCACCTTGACCTAAGACTTCCCAGCTTCCATAACTGTGAGAAATAACTTTTTCTTATTTATAAGCTACTAATTCTATGCCATTTTTGTTATAACAGTCCAAAAGGACATAGAAAGACAAGAAAGCCAAAACAAACTAATGGAAACCAAAAGATTCCAAGTCCAATGAGCTTTAGGGTAGCCTATATTTTAGTTTAAACAGCTTGTTTCTGCTTGCAGTGTAAGGATGCAAAGCACATTACATGTTTCTGAGGTCCCAGTGAATACGCATTTTTGTTGGAGAAATGATACCAATGTAAGTGTCTACTGATAGGCTACACTGCTATGTCCTTCCTTGCCACTGTTTAGCACATTCTGCTCCTTCTGATGATAATATATTTTCTCTTCTTTCTTTCATTTGATAAATCCCTACCCTGCTGTGGGAGGCAGGATAATGTCTCTCTCATGAAGATATCCTAATCCCCAGAACCTATGAATGTTGCCTTATATAGCAAATAGGACTTTTCAGATGTGATTCCCATCTTGAGAAGGGCAGATTATATTGGACTTTCCAGTGCAGTCATATCTGTCATTATAAGGGAGACAAGAGAATTAATTAGAGAGAGAAAGAAAAATTTGAAGATGTTATGCTGTTGATTTCTAAGATGAAGGAAGTTGGCCATGAGCCAAGGAATGCAGATGTCTCTAGCTCAGGGAGGCACAGGGATGATTATGACCTAGAACCTCCAAAAGGAATACAGTCAGGTCAATACCATAGTTTTAGCCCACTGAGACATATATTGGCTTTCTGACCTCCATCATTGTAAGAGGATAAATTTGTGTTGCATTAAGGCACTATACTGGCAGATAATTGTTACAGCAACAATAGGAAACTAATATGCTCATTTTCAGGGCTGAGTTCAGATATCACCTCTTCATGAATGTCTCTGTAATTTCCCTATTTTAGTGATGTCAGTGGTCCCACTAATTGGTGTATGTCTCTACATTACAGAATTCATCACCAAGAAGCCAAATTCCACTTCATTTTGATCCTTCAGCTCCTCTCTTCTGGATGCCTATTGGTGTGTGAAGTGAAGAGGAAAAGACATGAGGGTCAATTTCACACTTTTGCTACAAATGACATCCTGGGAAGTAAACTGAGATCTATGGAAGGTAAACACTGACATTTCAGCAGCTGAATATATGTTTCTCTTTTGGAGGTTCTTAGGTGTGGCAAGCTTATCTACATAAGCAAGAAATAAGAGTCACCCACCAACCTGGCCCTAACCATATTTCTGGTCTTGTCTTTTTCACTTCCTATTACAGACTACATCAGGCAGGACCCAGCCAAGAAGAGCAAACCCACATCAGCCAGCTCAACAAGGAAATTTAATAAAGGAAACAAGTTACTACAGTGTTAGAAGAACAGAAAGGAGGCAATATAGAGCTTAGTAACTGCAAGATGCTGCTACAACCCACAAAGCTGAGGGACAAAGACAGGAGATAATATTATCAGAACCTAGGAACCAGGAGCCAAGGTTAGCAGGAAGGAGCTGGGGCCTTTGAGGAAGAGCCAATCAAAGAAGTTGGGACCCTGGAGCTTCCCAGGAAGAAACAGAGTCACAGAGGAGACATTGACAAGTGCCAGAAACCCAAATGAAAACAGGGCATAGGATATCATGGCTTTTCCCCTTCTCCTGCCCTCCAATTTCTTACTAGCATCTCCTATTAGTTAAACCAAGCCAGGAGCCATGTCATGAAGAAGCCCAGGAAATAGAGTTTGCAATGGTCTAAACTCACACAGGGCAAGGGAAGGACAGAGAAAAAATATAAAAGCAAAAATAATCTTCTTGCAGTTTCCCAGATTCACCACATCTTTTTGTTATTCTCTTTACTTGAATTGCATCCCCTTCTTCTCTTATCTCAAATATGACCTCCTTCTCTGCCTACCTCAGGCTTCTGACCACACTATTCATTTGGTAATTAACATATAGTAGTTCCCCCCATCCACAAGGATAAGGTCCAAGACCTCCAGTTGATGCCTGAAATGACAGATATATACTGAAGACTATATATTTTCCCTACACATACATACAAGCAATAAAATTTAATTTATAAGTTAGGTACATTAAGAGATTAACAACAACAATAATAAAATGGAACAATAATAACAATATACTGTAATAAAAGGGATGTGAAGCTGCTTTCTCTCAAAATATCTTATTGCACTGTATCCACAGCATGGATATGCAAGATAAAGGAATGATTAACATCCTGCAGGTTGGGGGGTAGCAGCACAGCTGAGATTTTACCACACTAGTCAGAACAGCACACAATTTAAAACTTATGAATTTTTTGTTTCTAGAATTTTCCATTTAATATTTTTACATCAGGTTGACTGCAGGTAACTCAAACCAAAGAAAGCAAAGCTGGGGATAAGAGGGCACTATGAATCAATTCTGAGTAGCAGCAGCACTGTTATTTTTGCTTGCATGTACAGTGTAAACACCCACATAAGTTTTTTTTGAGGTGAGGGGAGATCTACACATCTAGATTTCCCACAGCCATCTAGCACATGGCAGGATTTTGCTTGGTTGCCTGTATACCAATGCTAACTACTGTGTGATATTCTTTACCACCTTCATATTTCCTATGAAATTAAGATGTAATATTGAAACATTTAACAATTAGTATGGCATGGGCACCATGCAATCAGAATGTACCCCAGCTTGAAAAGATCGGACTCCGGCTATAGACAACTACTACACCTCTACTGGTTGGTATATCCTGCTGAACATCTGGCTAGGCTACATGGGAAGGAGAACAGAATCTGCAGCCAACAGAAATATCCTAAGTGCATTATTTGACCATAGAAGTCTAATTATGAAAATGTATCATTAAGTAAAACAGCAGAATATAAAATAGCATGGTCCCTAAAAAATGTACTAAACAATTTTTACACACACATACATTGTGTGCATTGCATTATAGTATACATTTTGTTATATATTATTTATAATATATTATACATGGATATATATTACATGTTACTTATGATGCCTATATTTTTCATGAACACACACACAAATACACAAGCATTAAAATGATAGAGTATAATGATGAATGAGAGAGGTGAAAGCAGACATCCCTGTCTTGTTCCTGATCTTAAGGGGAATGTTTGTAGTTTTTCCCTGTTGAGTATGATGTTGGTAGGGGATTTGTCACTTATAGCATTTATTATATTGATTTATGTTCCCTCTATTCCCACTTTACTGAGAGATTTTATCATAAATGGGTGCAGATTTTATCAAATGCCTTATCTGCATCTATTGATATGATCATATGGTTTTTATCCTTCATTTTATTAGTGGGAAATTGAATTATTGATTTATAAATATGCTACCAACCTTGCATTCCTAGAATAAATCCCACTTGATAATGGTGTATGATCTTTTTAATGCATTGCTATATTCAGTTTGCTAATATTTTGTTGAGGATTTTACTGTCCATGTTCGTCAGGGATATTGGGCTATAATTTCCTTTATTTGTAGTGTCTTTATCTGTTTTTAGAATTAGGATAATGCTGGACTTGTACAATGAGCTTGAGAGCCTTCCATACTCTTGAGTTTTATGAAATAGTTTTGAGAAGGAGAGGTGTTAGTTCTCAGAATGTTTGGAAAAATGCACCTGTGAACCCATCTGGTCCAGGACTTTTGTTTCTTGGAAGTTTTTTGATTACTGCTTCAATATCACTAGGTGTAATCTGCCTATTCAGATTTTCTGATTCTTTCTGATTTACTTTTGAGAGATTGTCTGCTTCTAGGAATTTATCCCTTTGTCCAGATTGTTGGCATATAGTTGTTCATAATATTTTCTTATAAGTCTTTGTATTTCTTTGGTGTCAGTAGTTATTTCTTCTCTTTAACTTCTGATTTTATTTATTTGGGTTCTCTCTCTCTTTTTTCTATTTAACATAGTACTGGAAGTCCTAGCCACAGCAATCAGACAAGAAGAAATGAAAGACATCCAAATTGGAAAGGCAGAAATAAAACTGTCTTTATTTGCAGATGACATGATACTGTACATACACAACTCCAAAGATTACCCCAAGAAACTACCAGAACTGATAAATTCATCAAAGTAGCAGAATACAAAATTAATATCCAGAGATCAGTTGCATTTTTATATGCCAGTAACAAACTAACAAGGAAATTAAGAAAACAATCCCATTCACAATTGCTTCAAAAAGAATAAAATACCTAAGAATAAACCTAACCAAGGATGTAAAAGACCTGTGCTCAGAAAATTATAAGACACTGAAGAAAGAAACTGAAGAAGATACAAATAAGTGGAAGCACATACTGTGTTCATGGATAGGAAGATTTAACATCATTAAAATGTCCATACTACCGAAAGCAATCTATATATTCAATGCAATTCCTATCAAGGTTACAATGACATATTTCACAGAACTATAACAAATATTTCAAAATTTTATATAGAACCACAAAAGGCCCCACATAGCAACAGCCATCCTGAGAAAGAAGAACAAAGTTAGGAGAATCACTCTACCTAATATTAATCTATACTATAAGGTGATAGTAATCAAAATCACCTGGTACTGGCATAAAAACAGACACACAGATCAATGGAACAGAATAGCAAGACCAGAAATATACCCACACCTTTACAGTCAATTAATATTCAACACAGAAAGCAAGTACTCACAATGGGATAAAGGTATTTCATTCAATAAATGATGTTGGGATAATTTGGCAGATATGTACAGAAAAATGAAGCTAGACCACCTTCTTACACCACACACAAAGATTAATTCAAAATGGATCAAAGACTTAAATGTTAGATCTGAAACCATAAAAATCTTAGAAACAAACATAGGCAGCAAAACCTCAGACGCTGCTTGTAGCAATTTTTTATAGGATATTTCTCCCCAGGGAACTGAAACAAAGGAAAAAATAAACAAATAGGACTATATCAAATTAAAACTTTTACACAGCAAGAAAAAACATCAACAAAATAAAAAGAAAACTCACAGAATGGAAGAACGTTTTCGCTGATACATCTGATAATGGATTAATATCCAAAATTTATAAAGAACTGATAAAACTCAGAAGGAAGATGGTGGCTTTACTCTAGGCAACATTTTTCTCGGCTTCTCTGAAGAGGAGGGAAACTTGCGGATCGGTGGAGAAACAGAGCAAGTGGACTAGGTTACCGAATCACTTTTGAAAGCAGGACATCAAAAATTATTGCGATCACTGGAAAACCAGATGGTAAGGAGACTGCTTCAGGACAAAAGGGACCCAGGGATCAGCGCGGGGTCTAGGGGTGTGCAGTCCCCAGGCCCGGGGCTCCTGGGTATGCCTCAGGGCTCCCGGGAGAGGGGAGTCGCTGCGCCCTCCACCAAATATGGGGGTTGAGCAACTCCAGGGGAGAATGTGTTGCTTGAAGGAACAGATTGGCTGGTTGGTCTGGGAAAAAATCGCCCAGGGACTATGAACACCCACCCAGAGACCTGGGAGAATTGAGGGCCCCCAGCCAACATGACTGCCCCTGGTCGGGAGAGGCGCCAACACCCCTAGCCCGGTCAGGGTGCGGATCAGTGGAAAACAAAGAGCTGGGAAGGGCTCCACTCGTGCCCCATCGGGAAGCCTGACTCGCGCCCACTGTGAACTTGGAAAGGTTGCGGCATGGCGCTAAGGGCGATCCTAAAGCCCGAATCTCAAAAGTTTGGTGGAGGGGCACACACTTTTACGATTCCCAAGGAGGGCACAGTGAATCCTAAAACCTCACAGATGCCTCCTGAGATCATAGAGCTGGAACCCTGCAGGACCCTGGAGTCCGGAAGAACGCAGCAGTGAGCTCTAGAGAGCAAGTGTACTTGGGAGCGCCCAGGGTACCTGACAGTCTTGCTGAGATCTGGCTGGGAAGAGAGAGAAGCATTTCAATGCTCCCTCAGCCAGCTGAAGCCAACAAGATCAGAAAAACTTGTCTGGCCAGTTAGAAACCAACAAGAGGTTTTTCTTATTTTGTTTTGTTATGTTTGGTTTTGTTTTGTTTTTGTGGCTGTTGTTGGTGGATTGATTTTATATTGTGTTTTATGTGACATTTTATTTTTCAATTCTTATTATTTTTATACCTTGCAATCCCTTATGTTTCTCTTCCATTCATCCTAGTATGATTCTTTCCACTCCAAATTTATCTCTCCTGCACTCCATCTTCTGCTTTTCTTTCCTTTCTTTTTTCAGTCTTGCAAGTTACTATAAATTTGTATTATCTTTTTCTCACTTCGACATTTTTTATTTTAGTAATATTTTGGTATTCTTTTTCTTTCTGTATAATGTTCTTTGCTTGGCTGGTTATACTGTCATTTGATAGGTTCCCGCTGGTATCTCAGTCACAATGTGCTGATACCTTACTATTCTTCATCTGTGTTCCATTAATACACCTCTCAAGGTTCTATACTCTTTATTCTTGTTATCTAGATCTCATCAATTCTGCCACGAGACTGTCACTGTACTATTACTGTTAATAAGACCTAGTCCATACAATTGTAAATACTACTCAATACCCCTACCTGATCTCAGCCCACCTTGCAATTTTCTGAACTATACTATTGTGGGGGTTGTCTCTATTCTTTTACACACTACTCCTATATACTAATCTTTAATCCAATCCTACCTTAGAATCTGACCTCCCACGGCCTCACAGTTTTCTAGATACAACTACAATCCTCTTGTCCCCAATAAGAGTCTTACCCTCTTTCCATCCTTTCTAAAACATGGATAGTGGGGTGGAGGATCATGGTTAACACTATAAGGAGCAAAAGGATAACCCATCTCTTCTCTACTGGCTGCTAATGTAAACATCATAGTAGATTGTCTTGTTGTCTTGAACCATTTCGTCTTACTCCTCCAACTGATCACAAAAAAAAGAGTAGGGGGAAGCTCTGAACACCAGGATACATGAAGGAGATTGCACCACTGAATCTCACAAATATTCTACCACAGAAGTTCACACCATAATTTCAGGGATTCAGAAAAGATCAATTTAAGAAACAAGAAGAAAAAAAGAAGAAACCCATGAACAATGAGAAAACAAAGAAACAACTCCCAATTGAAGGGAAACGAGGAAGCCTCAAGAAAAATGCTAAATGAAATAGAGGCAACTCAACTATCAGATATTGAATTCAAAGCAATGATTATCACGAAATTCAATGAACTAACAATGAGCTATCAGAAATTAGAGGGAAACTACATCAATCTCACTGCAAACTATATAAACATGAAAAAAGAAATAGAAACGCTCAACAAAGGTCAAGAGGAAATGAAGAATACAATTTCTGAACTGAAGAACACAGTAGAAGGAATGAAAAGCAGGGTCGATGAAGCAGAAGATCGGATTAGTGAGCTGGAGGACAAGTAGAAAACAACATCCAGAAAGAGCAAGAAAAGGAAAAGAGGCTCAGAAATAATGAAGAGGGATTAAGAGAAATGCAGGACAATATGAAACATAATAATATCCGTATAATAGGGATACCAGAAGGAGAAGAAGAAGAGCAAGGGATCGAAAACCTATTTGAAAAAGTAATGAAGGAGAACTTCCCTAATTTGATGAGAGAAAAAGTCATACAAATCCAGGAACCATGGAGAGTCGAATCAAGAGGAACCCAAAGAGGCCCACCTCAAGACACATCATCATTAAAATGGCAAAATTTCAAGACAAAGAGAGAATCTTAAAGGCAGCAAGGGAGAAAAAGGAAGTAACATACAAGGGAGCTCCAAAAAGGCTAACAGCTGACTTCTCAATGGAAACACTTCAAGCCAGAAGAGAATGGCAAGAAATACTCCAGGTAATGAGAACCAGAGGTCTACAACCAAGGCTACTATATCCAGCAAGGCTCTCAATCAAGATAGAAGGCCAAATAAGAAGCTTCCCAGACAAAAGCAGTCTAAAAGAATACACCTTGACCAAACCAGCTCTGCAAGAGATCCTAAAAGGACTGCTTTAAGGAAGGGAGGGAAAAGAGAGAGAGAGAGAGAGATAGAGAGAGAGAGAGAGGAACACACGTACATAAAAGACAATGAATAAGTACCTATCCGTAATAACCTTAAACGTAAATGGATTAAATGCTCCAATCAAAAGACATAAAATAGTTGAATGGATAAGAAAAAATTACCCACATATCTGCTGTCTACAAGAGACCTACCTCAGGATAAAAGACCTACACAGGCTGAAAGTGAAGGGCTGGAAACAAATCTTCCAAGCAAATGGACAGGAAAAAAAAGCCGGGGTAGCAATACTCATATCTGACAAAATAGACTTCCAAAAAACGTCCATAAAGAGAGACCCGAGTGGTCACTTCATAATACTCAAGGGAAGAATCCATCAAGAAGACATAAATATTGTAAATATATATGCACCCAACATAGGAGCACCGAAATACATAAAGAAAATCTTAGAGTACTTCAAGAAAGATATTCACAGCAACACAATTATAGTGGGAGATTTTAACACCCTACTATCAAAAATGGACAGATCTTCTAAACAAAATATCAACAAAGATATTGTGGCATTGAACAATACCCTTGAGGAAATGGGCTTACTGATATATACAGAGCCCTCCATCCAAAAGAAGCTAAATACATTCTCAAAGATAGACCACATGATAGGACACAAAACAAGCCTCAAGAATTTCAAGAAAATTGAAATCATACCAAGCATTTTCTCGGATCACAAGGGACTGAAGCTAGAAACCAACCCCAAGGAAAAAAATCCCCAAAACACTCAAAAACATGGAGATTAAATAGCATGCTATTAAACAATGAATGGGTCAAGAATGATATTAGGGAAGAAATCAAAAGGTTTCTGGAAACAAATGAAAATGAACTCACAACAACCCAAAACTTATGGGACACAGCCAAGGCAGTCCTGAGAGGGAAGTTCATAGCGATACAGGCCCACCTAAAAAGGTTAGAAACATTCCAAACAAACAACTTGACCCTACGTCTACAAGAACTCGAGGAACAACAACAAAGGCACCCCAGAGCAAGCAGAAGGAAGGAAATAACCAAGATCAGAGCAGAATTAAATGACGTACAGACTAAATGCACAATTCTAAGGATCAATGAATCCAAGAGCTGGTTCTTTGAAAAGATAAACAAAATCGACAAACCTTTAAGCAGACTCATCAAGAAAAAAAGAGAGAAGACCCAAATAAACACAATCAGAAATAAAGAGGAGAGATTACAACAGATACCACTGAAATACAAAGGTTTGTAAGAAATTATTATGAAGAACTGTATGCCAAGAAATTTGAAAACCTAGGTGAAATGGACAACTTTCTAGAAAAATATAATCTTCCAAAACTCAATGAAGAAGAAGCAGAAAGCCTGAACAGACCAATAACAACAAAAGAAATTGAAGCAGTAATCAAAAAACTCCCAACACACAAAAGCTCTGGACCAGATGGTTTCACAGGAGAATTCTACAAAATATTTAAGGAAGAGCTAACCCCTGTCCTTCACAGACTATTCCAAAAAATCCAAAATGATGGGAGTCTCCCAAACTCTTTTTATGAGGCCAACATCATCCTAATTCCAAAACAAGATAAAGACACAACAAAGAAAGAAAAATTCAGGCCAATATCACTGATGAACATTGATGCTAAAATCCTCAACAAAATACTGGCAAACCACATCCAACAATACATTGAAAAGATCATACACCATGACCAAGTGGGATTCATTCCAGGGATGCAAGTATGTTACAATATTTGCAAGACAGTAAATGTAATACATCACATAAACAAAAGCAAAGACAAAAACCACATGATAATATCAATTGATGCAGAAAAAGCATTTGATAAGGTACAGCACCCATTCATGATAAAAACACTCAGCAAAGTGGAATAGAGGGAGCATTCCTCAATATAATAAAGGCGATATATGAGAGACCTACAGCCAACATCATACTCAATGGGCAAAAATTAAAATCTTTTCCACTAAGATCAGGAACAAGACAAGGTTGTCCACTTTCACCACTTCTATTCAATATAGTATTGGAAGTTTTAGCCACAGCAATCAGACAAGAAAAAGAAATAAAGGCATCCAACTCAGAAAGGAGGAAACAAAACTGTCACTGTTTGCAGATGACATGATAGTGTACGTAGAAAATCCTATAGACTCTACCAAAAAAGTGCTTGACCTAATAAACGAATTTGGCAAAAGAGCGGGATACAAAGTCAATATCCAGAAATCAAAGGCATTTCTGTACACCAACAATGAAACAGCAGAAGCAGAAATCAAGAAAAAAAATGCCATTCAGTATAGCAAAAAGAAAAATAAAATATCTAGGAATAAACCTAACCAAAGAGGTAAAAGACCTGTATTCAAAAAACTATATAACACTCAGGAAAGAAATCAAGGAAGACACAAACAAATGGAAACATATACTGTGTTCATGGATCGGAAGAATTAATATCATCAAAATGTCCATACTACCCAAAGCAATTTACACATTCAATGCAATTTCTACTAAAGTACCAATGGCATATTTCACAGACATAAAACAAACACTTCAAAAATTTATATGGAATTATAAACGACCCCAAATAGCTGCTGCAATTTTGCGGAAAAAGAGGAAAGTAGGAGGGATCACAATACCCGACACTAAACTATACTATAAGGCCACTGTAATCAAAACAGCCTGGTACTGGCATAAAAACAGGCACATGGGCCAATGGAACAGAACAGAGAGCCCAGAAATAAACCCAAGTCTCTATGGTCAATTAATATTTGACAAAGGAGGCAGCAACATAAAATGGAGTAGAAATAGCCTCTTCAACAAATGGTGTTGGGAGAACTGGACAGCACATGCAAAAAAATGAAATTTGAGCACCAACTTACACCATATACAAAAATAAATTCAAGGTGGATAAAAGACTTAAATATAAAAGGTGACACCATTAAAGTCCTAGAGGAGAACGTAGGTAGGAAAATCTCAGATATGTCACGCAGAAACTTTTTTACTGACTTGTCCCCTAGAGCAAGGGACATAAAGGAAAGAATAAACAAATGGGACCTCATCAAAATTATAAGCTTCTGCACAGCCAAAGAAAATAGTATCAAAATTAAAAGAGAACCAACTGTATGTGAAAACATATTTGCCAATGACACCTCAGACAAGGGTTTAATCTCCAAAATATATAAAGAACTTACAAGAATGCACTCTAAGAAGACAAGGAATCCAATTAAAAAGTGGACAAAGGACTTGAACAGACACTTCTCCAAGGAGGACACACAGAAAATCCAAAGACACATGAAACGATGTTCAATATCGCTAGCTATCAGAGAGATGCAAATTAAAACCACAATGAGATACCACTTCACACCAGTCAGAATTGCCATCATAAACAAAGCAACAAACAAGAAGTGTTGGAGAGGTTGTGGAGAAAAGGGATCCCTAGTGCACTGTTGGTGGGACTGCAGACTGGTACAACCACTATGGAAAGCAGTATGGAACTTCCTCAGAAAACTAAAAATGGATCTGCCTTTTGACCCCTGCGATTCCACTGCTGGGACTCTATCCTAAGAATACTAAAACACCAATTCAAAAGAACCTATGCATCCCAATGTTCATAGCAGCACAATTTACAATAGCTAGATGCTGGAAGCAACCAAGATGCCCATCAGTAAATGAATAGATCAAAAAACTATGGTACATTTTCACAATGGAATTCTATGCAGCAGAAAGAAAGAAGGAGCTCCTATCCTTTGCAACAGCTTGGATGGAGCTGGAAAACATTATGCTAAGTGAAACAAGCCAGACAGTGAAAGACAAATACCATATGATCTCACCTTTAACAGGAACCTAAACAACAAAACAAAGAAACAAGCAAAATATAACCAAAGACAGTGAAATAGAGGTCAGGCTGACAGTGCCCACAGAAGAGAGTAGAGGGAATTTCAGGGTACAGTGGGAAGGGTTTACAGGAACAAACTTAAAGGACACATGGTCATAAACTAAGGGGAGGGTGGTAATGGGAGGGAAGTGGGGAGGGGTGGGAGGGGGGACTGGATTGGGAGTAAAAAGGAGAAAACTGTATTTGAACAATGATTAAAATAAAATTAAAAAAAAAGAATAATAATTAAAAAAAGAACTGATAAAAGTCAACATTAAAAAACAAACAATTAAAAAATGGGCAAAGGATCTGAATAGACACTTCTCCAATGAGGACATTCAGATGGCCAATATGAAAAGGTGCTCAATGTCAACAATCATCAGAGAAATGCAAATGAAAACCACAATGAGATATCACCTCAGACCTGTCAGAATGCCCATCATCCATAAATCAACAAGCAAGTGCTGGCGAGAATGCGGAGAAAGGGGAAACCTACTGCACTGTTGGTGGGAATGCAGACTAGTGCAGCCACTGTGGAAATCATTATGGAGATACCTCATAAAAGTAAAAATGCATCTGCCTTTTGATCCTGTGATTCCATTTCTGGGAATATATCCAAAGGAACCCAAAACAGTAATTCAAAAGAATATAAGCACCCCTATGTTCACTGAAGTGTTATTTATGATCACCAAGATATGGATGCGGCCCAAGTGTCCATTAGTAGATGAGGGGATAAAACAACTATGGGACATTTATATCATGGAATACTACTCATTCATAAAAAAGAAGAAAATTTCACCCTTTGGGACAGTATTGATGTACCCGGAGAACATTATGCTAACACAACAAGCCAGACAGAGAAAGACAAATACCACATGATTTCAATCATATGTGGAATCTAATGAACAAACTGAACTAACAAGGAAAGTAGATAGAGAACAAGATGACAACAAAGTGGGGAGCTTAGATGGTGGAGGGATTAAGCAAATAGGAAAAAGGACTGATGGACATGGATAAATGTGGTGATTGTGGGTATGAGGGCGTTATAAGGGTACTAAATAGTAATGGAAGAAAATAATATAAGATTGAAAGAAATAAAAAATAAATAAAACAGAGTATAATGCAATGGTTACCTCGGTACCCATTAAGGGTTATAATTATTTCCCTCTTAATTTTGCTTATTTAGATTATCTGATTTTTCAAGAACACTCAAATATCACTTATATGACAATAAAGTTTACAAACTAAATGAATTAATTTCCTTCAACTGTTTCATTAATCTCTAGCAGGTGGATAATGAATGAAAGTGAGAAGATGGGATGAGGGTTATAATACATGCTCTAATGATACATTTTTAAAATACCCAATAGCATGGAGAGGTTTTACGCTCCATGCATGCTCTCTAGACCTCAGAGAATCAACATGAAAAATTAAATTTCATAAAAAATCAGTATTTCTATGCACTGTTGTGAGGAAGAAAAAAGAAGAAACAGCTTATTTTAAGGTGTGCTTTAAATTTTGAATGGAGGTCAGTATTTCATAAAAAGGGGAGATTGGTTTAGAAAATTATCACTCTTCTTTTTCACTAAGCCCACCTGCCACCACAAGTGACACTTCAGAAGTCTTTGCATTTTACTCACTTCCAAAACTATAAACATCCTGTGGCTTGATCACTGAGGTCAACCATAATCTGCATCTCCTCCATGATCAGGCCAGGCTGGGAGTTCACGGCCAGCATTTGGATTCACAGCAGGTAAACACATAGCCCAGGGGGACAGGCCAATCATAGATGGGATAACATGACCTTTTTCAGTTCTGGCCCCCATAAGAAGAGAGCTGGCAGCCATAGGTGCCCAACAATAACAACTCAGCTGTCTGGGACAAAAGCACAATGTTTCCAATGTGACATATCAAGTGACCTCTATATAACTGTGATTGATTTTCTTTACTGAGATTCTTTATTGCTATTTTAGTTCTATAATACTCAAAAATCTTCTGATGACACTTCCATTCTCTCATTCTCATCTTAGGCTATTATGGAGACAGTGACAAACCCCATGTTTTTCCATTCCTGGTTGTTTCCATTAACTCTCTCTTTGACTTGGATCTCTACATTACGTCAGCTCTAAGTCTGAGGATTTAATTTCCTTTTTTCCAGCAATTAATGTAAGTTATTAATAAGCCTTATATTTTCAAAAAGGTTCAGCAAAATGTCAACCACATCCCTAGTCTATAAAGATAAAAAGCTATATTTAGCTTGTTTCTATTGAAAATAGCTAAAATCCTGCATGGTATGAAAGAAGAGAATAATCTGATCAATTTGTGTCTTACTTAAAAAACTTTGACGTTTGAGTTTCCTTAGTGTTGTTTATGGTTTGAATTAATATTGTTCCACTGAGTTTAAAATACAGAAAGCATTTAAATTGTATTATTGATCCTCATAAAGCATGTCATGTACACCAGTCTCACATGCTGTAAATCCTGGGCATGTGAATGGCGTTTTGTGACTCTCATTGTTTGTTAAGGTATCCTAACCAGAGAATTGGATTCTAGATGAATTGTCCCCTGATAGTCATGCAGAATTTTCCCTAAAATAATGGATATCAGGCTGTTAGTCACTTTGTTTGCAATCATTGCCACTTTGCCAAAGTTATAAAGTAAAAACTCAAAATCTGAACCAATCAGAAACCTGAGGCTCAGTTCTCTATGGAGCATAAATAGAACAAAGATCTGCATGTTCACAAGCCAGTGTCAGTGCCTCTAGTTTGTCCTTGTGTTCCTTTTAAACATCTTCCCTATGATTAAAAAATAAACAACAACAAAAAAGAAAACAAAAAACTCTCCATGAAAAGGAACTCAATGTTAAGAGGTGAAGGGAATAGGTTGTTGTGTCTGTCTGTCCTCAGGATAAATGTTCAGACCCCAGGAAGGGGATTTATAGAGAGAACTGACACTTTGAAATCTAGAAGGAAGGTGATAATGGGGAGAGGGGATGGGAAGTAAGCCATTAAACTCAACCTCATACCATAACCTTATTTAAACTCCACAGAAGATAGAAAGCAGCAGAAGCTAGTGGTGGGGTTCAAGGCTTTCCCAGTGTGCAAATATGTATTTGTGTGCCTGTGCCCATGTGTTTTGGTCCATGTGTGTATGTGTGTGAAACACCCAAATGTGAGTTCTATACACATGTATGTATGTGAAGCTCTGTGCTCTGTGCTCCAGGTTGTGTATATGTGTAGGTCAAGGAAAGCTTTCAAAACCAAGAATAGAAATAAGTTGCTGATATTATCCTCTTTGCTTTGTATGTCATGTGAATGTCCTTTCTATTCTTTGACATTATTAACCATATTCTTGGCCTTACACTGGGTGGGAGGGAGAGGTCCCGAGGCACAGCAGATGAGAACAATGTCACTTTTGGATCAAGAAAGGCAATCTGTGGTTGACATTTCCTGCTCTTCTATAGTGTGCCTTTGGAATTTTGGAAAGCACATAAGAACATGCTACAGGAAGGTAGGAAACTGGACCTTCAAGAACCTGCTCTCATTTTAGCTGTCTCCATTGTCTAACTGGTATCAGTAACATAGAATGGCTTTCTCTTCTGTTTCTTACTTGATACTTCTTTTTTAATATATTTTATTGATTATGCTATTACAGTTGTCCCACTTCCCCCCCTTTATTCCCCTCCACCCTACACACTCCCTCCCACCCACATTACTCCCACCTTTAGTTCATGTCCATGGGTCGTACGTATAAATCCTTTGACTTCTACATTTCCTATACTACTCTTAACCTCCACCTGTCTATTTTCTACCTACCATTTATACTACTTATTCTCTGCACCTTTCCCCCCTCTCTTCCCCTCCCACTCTTGCACCCACTCACCTACTGATAACCCTCCATGTGATCTTCATTTCTGTGATTCTGTTCCTGTTCCTGTTCTAGTTGTTCACTTTGTTTTTGTTTTGTTTTGTTTTTTAGGTTCAGTTGTGAATAGCTGTGAATTTGTTGTCATTTTACTATTCATATTTTTTATCTTCCTTTTCTTAGATAAGTCCCTTTAACATTTTATATAATAAGGGTTTGGTGATAATGAACTCCTTTAACGTGACCTTATCTGGGAAGCACTTTCTCTGCCCTTCCATTCTAAATGATAGCTTTGCTGGATAGAGTAATCTTGGATGTAGGTCCTTGCCTTTCATGACTTGGAATATTTCTTTCCAGCCCCTTCTTGCCTGCAAGATTTCTTTTGAGAAATCAGCTGATAGGCTGATGGGAACTCTTTTGTAGGCAACTCTCTCCTTTTCTCTTGCTGCTTTTCAGATTTTCTCCTTATCTTTAATCTTGGGCAATGTAATTATGATGTGCCTTTGTGTGTTCCTCCTTGGGTCCAACTTCTTTGGAGCTCTCTGAGCTTCCTGGACTTCCTGAAAGTGTATTTTCTTTGCCAGATTGGGGAAGTTCTCCTTCATTATTTTTTCAAATAGCTTTTCAATTTCTTAGTCTTCCTCTTCTCCTTTAGGCACCCCTATGATTTGGATGTTCGAATATTTAAAGATGTCCTGGAGGTTCTTGAGCCTCTTCTCACTTTTTAAATTCTTGTTTCTTCATTCTATTCTGGTTGAATGTTAATGTCTTCCTTCTGCTCCAAACTGTTGATTTGAGTCCTGGTCTCCTTTCCATTACTGTTGGTTCCCTGTAGATTTTTTTTATTTCACATAATGCAACCTTCATTGCTGCCTCAGTATTTTTTATACTGTTGCAGTACCCAGTGAGTTCCTGGACCATCCTGATAACCAGTGTTTTGAACTGTGCATCTGATAGTTTGGCTCTCTCTTTATTGCTTAGTTGTATTTTTCCTGGAGCTTTGATCTGTTCTTTCATTTGGAATATATTTTTTTTGTCTCAGCACAACTGTTATGTAGTAAGGGGTGGAGCCTTAGGTGTTCACCAGGGTGAGGCAACACACGTCAATTCCTTGTGATGCTGTATATGGGGGAGAGTTCAAAGAGGGAACAGTGCCTCTTGCTCCACTCTCTGCTGATTTTCAGTCATTTCCCCTGCTACTCACAATCAAATTGGGCCCTTCTGGTGCTGATTCCCATGTGGGTGGGTTTGTGTACATTCTAGGACTCCATGGGTTTCTCTGACAAACTCTCCTGTGAGGCTGGGAGTTTCCTCCCACTGCCGCCTCAACCCCCACAGGTGTTTTCAGTCAGAGGTTTTGAGGCTTCATTTCCCCATGCTGGAATAGCCCGTGTAGCCCTGGGTTATACGGTCTGTGTTGCTCCCCAGTTGTTCCTCCCAGTTCTTCTGCACTGGAATGTGGGACTGCCTATTCTGCAAACCACCACCTCACCTGGTCCTCCAGCCACCACCTTGCCTCGAGTCCTTTCCACTGGGCGGCCCAACCCCACCCCTCCTACCAGTCTGGATGCATATTTCTTCTTTAATTCGTTGGTTGTTGGACTTCCATACAGTTTGATTTTCTGGAAGTTCTGGTTGGTTTTCATTTTTAAATTTGTTGTTGACCTTCTTTTGGTTTCGTGAGGAGGCACAGTGTCCTTATTTGACACTTCTTACCTTCTGTAATTCCACATTAATTAATTGTGAGCATCTTTCCTTTTTTTTTCCTACCCTTTTGTGAATTTTGCTTGCCACTCCCATTCATCCTCTGAAATTGGACTCAGGCCCAAGGGCATCCTTCTCTGAACTTCCAGACTTGAAGTTGCACTTTTGGCTTACACTGCCTCCTGAGTTTTCTTCCAGCACACTTACGTATTAGAAACATTAGTTTATTGTGCCTCATCTTCTCTACCCCCAACCACTTCACAAGCCTTGTTTCCTCAATGCCAAGTACAGTACCTGTTACTGAGCAGGCATTCAATAAATGTTTGCTCAAATATAATTTCCAATATAAGAAGTGTCCAAGCCTATATAAACATTTCATTTATTTATTTGAGCCAAAACTGATGACAATTTCCAGGAAGCAAGATCTCTGATGCCCTATGACCATCTTAAAGGCAGGAATTCTGTTGTCTTTGTCTCTCTGTTCCCAATACTAACATACTACCTGGTATGAAATTGAGACTCAATGTTTACTAAACTGTAAACAAATTTTCTACCCCCAAGTCAGTTTTCCCTTGCTCTTCCAAAGGAAGAGTGACCCTTCAATTCAGCTATATTTCCTTAAACCCATTCATGGCAGGACTCATTACAGAAGCTAAATAATTGAGCTAAATAATTAAATTGTCTTTATAAAAACTGCCTTTGCCTGACACCTGAAAGATGTCATTTCCTTCCTTAAAAATCTACAGTTCAATACATATCATGAATGAATTGATACAATTAATATTTTCTGGAGGCCTGCTATATGCCTGGCACTGTGTATGTTCTATGGAAGAATATAAAGATATATGAGATATAATCTCTGTCCTTTCAGGATATATAAAACATAACCAAATTACTCTGCTATAAGACTTTGTGTGATAAATGCCATATGAGTGTTTGTTAGCAAGTTGCCAGTCCAGAGGAAGATGAGATGTTATCTCTTTGGTATAGTCAGTAAAAGCTTCCCAAACAAGGGGGCATTAAGCTGGACCTTAAATTATGGGTGGGATTTACACAGGCAAAAGGGAAGAGCTTGAATAGAAGAAATAGGAGGGAAAACTGTGTGGGTAAATATATTTGCCAATTACAAATCAGACAAGAGTTTGATCTCCAAAATATATAAATAACTCACACGACTCCACTCCAGGAAGACAAACAGCCCAATTAAAAAATGGGCAAAGCCTTGAACAGACACTTCTCCAAGGAGGACACACAGAGGGTCCAGAGACATATGAAAAGGTGCTCAGCATCACTAGCCATAAGAGAGACACAAAGTAAAACCACAGTGAGATACCACTTCACACCAGTGAGAATGGACATCATAAACAAATCAACAAACTAGTGTTGGAGATGTTGTGGAGAAAAGGGAACCCTACTGCACTGTTGGTGGGATTGCAGACTGGTGAACCCACTGTGGAAAACAGTATGGAATTTCCTCAGAAAACTAAAAATGGAACTCCCTTTTGCCCCAGTAATTCCCCTGCTAGGATTATATCCTAAGAACCCTGAAACACCAATCCAAAAGAACCTATACACCCCAATGTTTATAGCAGCACAATTTACAATAGCCAAGTGCTGGAAGCAACCTAAGTGCCCATGAGTAAAGGAGTGGATAAAAAACTATGGTACATTTACACAATGGAATACTATGCAGCAAAAATAAGGAGGGAGCTCCTACCCTTTGTGACAGCATGGATAGAACTGGAGAACATTATGCTAAGTGAAATAAGCTAGGCAGTGAAAGACCAATACCATATGATCTCAGCAAAAGTAGAACCTAATCAGCAAAACAAACAAGCCAGAAAAATAGAACCAGAAACGTGGGAATAAAGAACAAACTCACAGTGACCAGAGGGAAGGGGGAAGAGGGATGATAGAGGAAATAAGGGGAAGGGTCAACTCAAGGAACATGTATAAAGGTTCTACGAACAAAGACAACTGGGGGAGGATTGAGTGTGGTAGATGGGGATGGGTAGGGTGGGGAGAATAATGGGGGGGAATGGGAACACCTGTAATTGCACAACAATAATTTTTTTTAAAAAAAAGAAGAAACAAAAAGGTAACAATCACAGAATTAGCAATTTCTAAGAACCCACGTCTGCGGCTTTACTCTTTGTTTTTTTTTTGTTTGTTTGTGTGTGTGTTTGTTTTGTTTTTCAAGAGGTAAAATTTCTACCCTGGCCAGTGTGGCTTTGTTGGTTGGAGCATCCTCCTGTGCACCAAAAAGCTGAAGGTAAGACCCCCCATCAGGGTACACACCTGGGTTATAGGTTTGGTCTCCAGTCAGGGCACATATGAGAGACAACCAATTGATGTTTCTCTCTTACATTGATGTTTCTGGCTCCCATCGAAGTTTCTCTCTCTCTCTTTCTCTCTCCCTTCCTCTCCTTAAAATCCATAAATGTGTATCATTGGGTGAGGATTACATTTTTTTACAAAGAGTAAAAGCTTCTTGGGAATATAATGTGGCCAATCTGTCATCTTCTCGAGTAGAGCCCCAAGTGCTGTGCTTTACAGTCAGACAGGGATAGTAGGCCATTTCCTAGAGTGATATAAATCTCCCAGTGAGCTGACCACAGAATGGTTGTTCTTGGGTATACATGCGCCTTTCCCCTTGAATAATATCATTGCCTGTATAATAGCTGCATTTTAAAGAGAATGAGATGGAATGAGAGGGAGCAAAAGTGAATTTTTTCTTTTTAAAATATATTTCATTGATTATGTTGTTACAGTTGTCCCATCCCCCCCTTTATTCCACTCCTCCCTGCACACCCACTCCCACTCGCATTCCACCCCACCTTTAGTTCATGTCCATGGGTCATACATATAAGTTCTTTGGCTTCTACATTTACTGTACTATCCTTAATGTCCCCCTGTCTATTTTCTACCTACCATTTATACTACTTACTCTCTGTACATTTTTCCCCTCTCTCCCCCTCTCACTCTCCCACCCACTCGCCTACTGATAACCCTCCATGTGATCTTCATTTCTGTGATTCTTTCCCTGTTCTAGTTGTTCACTTAGTTTGTTTTTGTTTTGTTTTGTTCTGTTTTTAGGTTCAGTTGTTAATAGCTGTTGTCATTTTACTGTTCATATTTTTTATCTTCCTTTTCTTAGATAAGTCCCTTTAACATTTCATATAATAAGGGCTTGGTGATAATGAACTCCTTTAACTTGACCTTGTGTGTGAAGCACTTTATCTGCCCTTCCATTCTAAATGATAGCTTTGCTGGATAGAGTAATCGTGGATATAGGTCCTTGCCTTTCATGACTTGGAATACTTCTTTCCAGCCCCTTCTTGCCTGTAAGGTTTCTTTTTAGAAATCAGCTGAGAGTCTTATGGGAACTCCTTTGTAGGTAATCATCTCCTTTTCTCTTGCTGCTTTTAGGATTTTCTCTTTGTCTTTAATCTTGGCTAATATAATTATGATGTACCTTGGTGTGTTCCTCCTTGGGTCCAACTTCTTTGGGACTCTGAGCTTCCTGAACTTCCTGAAAGTGTATTTCCTTTGCCAGATTAGGGAAGTTCTCCTTCATTATTTTTTCAAATATGTTTTCAATTTCTTGGTCTTCCTCTTCTCCTTCTGGCACCGTTATTTTTCAGATGTTGAAACATTTAAAGATGTCCTGGAGGTTCCTATGCCTCTCATTTTTTCTGAATTCTTGTTTCTTAATTCTGTTGTGGTTGACTGTCTATTTCTTCCTTCTGCTCCAAACTGTTGGTTTGAGTCCTGGTTTCCTTCCCATCACTGTTGGTTCCCTGTACATTTTCCTTTACTTCACTTTTCATAGCCTTCATTTTTTCATCTAATTTGCAACCATATTCAACCAATTCTGTGAGCATCCTGATTACCAGTGTTTGGAACTGTGCATCTCATAAGTTGGCTATCTCTTTGTCGTTTAATTGTATTTTTTCTGGAGCTTTGATCTGTTCTTTCATTTTGGCCATTTTGTTTGTCTAGGTGTGCCTGTTACGTATAAGGGACAGAGCCTTAGGTGTTCACCAGGGTGGGGCAACCCGTCTTTCTGCGTTGGGATGCTGTATGTGGGGGAGCAATCTGAGAGGGAACAGTGCCACTTGCTCCACTCTCTGCTGATTTTCAGTCACTTCCCCTGCTACCCACGATCAAATTGGGCCCTTCTGGTGCTGATTCCTTGGTGGGTGGGATTGTGTACATTCTAGGACCTTGTGGTTCTCTCCAACAAACTCTCCTGTGAGGCTGAGAGTTTCTCCCACTGCTGCTGCAACCCTCACAGGTGTTTTCAGTCAGAGGCTTTGAGGCTTTATTTCCCTGTCCTGGAACCCTGGGTGCATGGTTTATCTGGCTCCCCAGTTGTTCCTCCTGGTTTATCTGCATGTGAATGTAGTGCTGCCCAGTCCACAAGCTGCCACCTCACCAGCTCTGGCAGCCGCCACCTTGCCTGCCCCCAGTCCTCCAGCCGCTGCCTTGCTGTAAGATCTCTCCACCCAGCTGCCCGTCTCTGCCCCTCCTACAGGTCTGGATGAATGTTTCTTCTTTAACTCCTTAGTTGTTGGACTTCCATACAGTTCAATTTTCTGTCGGTTCTTGTTTTTTTTTTAATTGGTTTTTGTCCTTCTTTTGGTTGTGTGAGGAGGCACAGTGTGTCTACCTATGCCTCCATCTTGGCTGGAAGTTGGTCTGTGGTTTTAAAGTGATGTGCAGAAACCAGCAGAATCAGCACCACCTATTCAGAGTCCCTCTTGGCTCTGGCAATGGGGTGGCAGCTTGAGGGGCACCAGTGGCATGCAGGGGAAGGCTGAGGTATCTGGCATCAAGGTGAGCAGAAGCCATTGTCCCTTTTCTAGGCCCTCCCCCCAACAGAGCCGGCAGACTGGTGCCACAGCTGAGATTCCATCAACCTAGCTAACACTGTTTGACTCCCAAAAGTGAATTTTTAGTAGTTTTTAAATAATAGTATATTTGTACTGGCAGACAAAGTTCTCAAAATATTCCACAAGAAATTTATGAATAGAACGTTTTCTTATCATAAATAGAATTTTGTTTACTTGATGCCAAACATCTAACTGAAACAAAAATATTCTACAAAAATAATGCCTACTTGGAATTAAACTTTTGGAAATATCCAGAAATACCTGGATGGTGGGCCAAAGTTCTTATTTCCTCAGCATTGTGTAAACATAGCCTTAGTCTCCTTATTGGTACACCAAATCTTTGAGCAGGTTCCCATTCATACCGTCAGATATTTCTGCTGGAATCTTGACCACCTCACTGATTTTGAAGAGGAAATGTGTGCTAGAGCACAGCTATATTGGATTTTTTTATAGTAGCAATTCACCTAATTTGCCCTCAGTTTGGTACTAGTCATCCTTTTATGATGATTTAAAAGCACCATTCCCTCTTAGCTGATCCATTTAAGGAGGGTTAAAATGATTCCACTTAAGTGATTAAAATGTCACAAAATTTGATACCAAGTGCACAATGATCCTAACTTTTCATTAAAATCCTTTACATAGTGTAGTTAATGTTTAAAATATTTAAAGTAGATTAAGAGGAGAACAAAGAAATGATTCGCAACTGTGACTGTGACAGGGTATGGATACTAATGATGCTCTTTTTCCTTCCTTTTCTCATATAGTACCATCCCTGTGCCTTTTATTCAAGATCCTACTTAACTTATATTGCAACACTAAATACCAGTTCTTGGTGCTATGTGATATGATACATATATAAAGATACAATTAATCTCTAGTCTAATATCTCTCTGAGAGATAAGGTGTTAAACCATGGTATTATGACTCCCTAATGCCTAAGGGATAAAGTCCAAACTCTTTAGCCTGACATATAAAGTCCAAACTCCTCAGGCTGGCCCCAACTGACTTTTTCAAAGACATCTCTCTCTCCTCCTTTACCCAAATCCTATGCTGTAACATATGTGGTCTCTTCACTGCCCCCTGAAAAAGCCATGGTTTGTCTGCCATATGCATATTTCTTATACTGACCTTCTTGCTTTCATTTTCACATTTTCAACTACTTCTATTCCTCAAGTCTCAGTACAAGTTTTTCTTCTACAAAGCTTCCCTCAACCACGCCAAGCCTCAATGGTTTCTCTCTCTGTAAATTACAACAATCTTATGACATACCATCTTATTTAAATAATATGTATATCTCCATTACCTCCTTGAGGACAGGAAAAATGTTGTGTTTCTTTTGCTGCCTCTTACAGTTCTCAATAATATAGCACAGAGCAGGACTAAATAAATCACTTATAACGTAAGTTAGTAAATGGGTATAAATAAGAACTTGAAAATGTGTACATATACCGCCACCAGGCCAGCTTTGTTTTTTTTTTCTGCTGAATACTTCCATATTTTTTGTCCTGTAAAATGTAAATATTCTTTGTAAAGAAAAAAAGCATCAACATATGGACTTGCAGTGAAGCTCAAACCATTCCAGATGCCTAATTCTGTGTCCTGTGATTCCTATGTATTAAGTCCAATTGATTCCAAAGGACATTGTGTTGATAGATGCTTGGAGAACTTGAGAAACAGCCTTTTTAATAATAATACAGTTTTAAGTCTAGAAATTGTTCAATCACAATGTCTTTGTGGTATTTCAAGTGATAAAAATAAAGCAACCAGGAAGTAAAGGTAGTTGTTTCAATAAATGTTCAATAAAAGTGCATAAATGCAGCAAGAACTACAAAATCTCAATGGACACACCTGTAAAATGTGCCACTAACACAGTCTATATGCATCATATCATCTATAATCCAATTTTTCCCCTAAGAAGAAAATAGAAGAAATGTCAATGAAGGTTTAAATGTCATAAAGCAAGTATTTAAAGTAGTTATATTCATAGGGAATCTTCTCTCTTCTGTAAAAGTAATCTTAGAATTCACCTCCCCCCAGCCGAATTCATCTCCCATCATTACCTTTTATCCTTCCAGCTCAGAGGAAGAAATGTCTCCCCTTATGCTCAAAGGTATACCTCCACTAGTGTTCTCCGATCTTCCTTTCTTTTTGCTCAACTCTGTTTCAGATTAAATAGTGCCTTTGCTATTTGGCCATCAGCTTGTAGTCAGCTCCAGATATATCACTTGTATTTGTATGTATTATTTTCATATATTACAACATTTCAAACATGACTATTTGATCTAACTAAATTAGAAATTCTTTAAGGGCAGGCACCTCTTACACAACCAAGAAAGTACTGAGTACACTGAAATCAGTGTTCAGCACCTACATAAATGTACAGAGCTGAAGTACTATGACAGCCTGACCTTTAGTTTTTAAAAAGGTATCATAACCATGTAGCCCTTATCTACATGCTTGAGGCAATTCACTATGTAGCAGTTACAACCCATATTGTGCTATCTTCCTTCATACTTGGCCTCTGATCCAGCCAAGCAAGACTGTGTTCCACAAACCACACCCTACTCCCTCCCCATTTTGTGCCTTTCTACATGTATTTCCCTTCTCCTTTCTATATATCATTCCCTTCTCATGGACTATATTGTTCCTTTCTCTTCTCCCTCACACTGCAAACCCTATTTAGACACACCTCAAGTTCTATTTCCTCTGTGAAGCCCTCACACAAAAATCGAGCAAACATTTCTCTCTTCTCCACCTACCCACTGAACTCATTGTCTTCCATTGACTTTGCTACTTTATTTTATTTACTCCTGAATTCTCTTCTTGGTGTTCTCTATTGGTTTCATGTGAAGAATGAAGAACAGAATAGTAGTATCTGATCAAATCACACTTCTTTAACCAAAAAATGTTTGTTGGTGTTGGGGAGCCAGTAAAGAAAGTCTAAAATCCTTAACATAACACTCAAAGACAGCCAATGTGGTGCTAACCAACCTTACCAGTTTTGGGCAAGACTCAAACTAAGACTCTGTCACCTCAGACTGCCATAAGAAAATTCCATAAACTGGGAGATTTAAACAACACAAATTTATTTCTTCACTGTTCTAGAGGCTAGAAGTCCAAGGTCAAGGTACTGGCATGGTTAGTTTCTGGTGAGAGCTCTCTTCCTAGCTTGTAGATGGGTGCCTTCTTACTGTTTCCTTATATGGGAGAATGAGGAATTGAGGGAAGAAAAGAGGAGGGAAAGGGGAAGGGAAAACATGCTCTCTGATCTCTTTTATCATAAAAGCACTAATGCCATCCTTATGACCTCATCTAAACCTAATTATCTCCCCAAGGCCTCATGTTCAAATACCATCACATTGGGGATTAGTGCCCTAAAACATGAATTTGGAGGGGACACAAGTCAGTCTATAGCAAACTCCCACTATACCACATACAATCAGTTAAGTGAATGGGTAAGTATGTAGACTAAGTTTGTAGGCTCTAGATTCTACTACTTATTATCTGTGTAAATTGGACAATTAATCTATTTTGAGTCTTAGTTTCCTATCCATTATATAAAATAGGGATAATAATGATACTTAATAGGATTACTCTGGGGGAAAAATCAGATTGTTTACATAAAACACATAGCCAGTACCTAATACAAAGCTAAGTGCTCTCTAAATGGGCACAATGCTTACGATATACTCATCTGGCTTCTTTTCCTAAAATATCTTCTCAGCAGGTCTGTTTATCTATCACTTTCTGTCAATCCTTCAAGTCCCAGCTCCAGATACTACCACCATATCCTTCATAAGTCTCCTTAGATCCCTAAGTCAGAATTATAGTGCCCATCTTCTTCTAATGGACTATGTTTACGGCTCCCATTCTGGTACTTACCATAGGCTGCCTTAGTCTGCTTAGATTAAGATATTTAAATACAAAAGCATTAAACTGTAAGCTCATGGCTTAGAAGTATATGTTGCGCGTGGGTCACTGGCCAGCAGTGACCACGGAACACTGTGGATGGCTCGACGATAAACACGCGAGAAATAACAACATGCACAGAGACAAACTAGTTTCTGTGGGGAAGTAGGGACAGAATGGCCACCCCCCCTAGTGGGGAGCGCACTGATTTACCGTCCATACCTGCTTTTATTAGGCTCATTTTGCATAATAATTCAGGTAAAGTACAGTACTCATTAGGGGAAGTAAGGAACTATAGAAACCAAAGAACTCTGCCGGTCTATTGAGTTGGGGTCAAAGAGCTGTAAGACTGAAGAACAAAATAACTTCCTCCTAAGACCCTTCTCATTCAACTGAGAGCATTCTAAACAAAGAAGGTTTCACAGTAATTTACATGTTCTTTCTTAGGCCTGATCACCCCGGGGAATCCGCACTTCTCAGTACCGAGCTGCAACACCCTGTCATTGTTTTAGGCTTAGGTGGAGCAAGGGAACTAGGTAACCAAGAGATAAGGAGATTTTCTCCCAGACGCTGAGAACTCAGGCTATGTCAAAGCCGAGGAGCGAGGGTCCATCACCCCCCTTTTGCTGCAGCCCCCCCCAAGTCCTTCTTTCGGGGGCCTCCCAAAGTGATCGTGCCTGGCTTAGGTCGTTCCCCCGTGGGGAATCTTACCCGTCTTTGGCTAACCGACCAATCTTTTGGGGGTTCAGTTATGAATAAAGCAGCAGAAGCAGCATTCCTGCCAGGAAGATAAGCTTTTATCTCCTTGCCGGCTTACGGTTCCAAGGGCGTTCCCTTAGCCTTAGCTAGGCGGGGGTTTCAGCCTCTGATACCAGTCAGGGCGGTTCCCAACAAGTATAGGTATTACCTTGCCCACAGCAGGTATTCCATATAATGAACTTTGATGGGCAAAGAGTGAATATACTATGGTTTTATTCTGGTCGTGCTATCTCTATATAATGGTAGTATTTTGAAAGAATCACTCTTAAATTATTTGCTTCAATTTTATCAGCAATAAAATGAGAATATATCCCCATCTTATGCATATTGCTTACCAATAAACTTTGCATTGTAGGAACTTCATGGAATATGATTATAAATCCTAGCTTTGTCACTTACTAGTTGTGTAACCCTGGGCAATTCTTTTATTGTGTCCCAATTTCTTCCTCTAAAAACAGGAATAGTAAGATATTTCTTTTAAGGATTAAAAAAGACTTTATAAAATTCCTGAGGCCTGCTAGAACTCAGATGAATTCAGTAAGTGCTAACTCATTTTCTCATTCCCCAGTGCCACCCAGGGCAAGGACACACTTTCCTAGCTATGCTTCCATTCCTGCATCCATTGATCCTGGGGTAACCATTCCTCTCTAATACCTTTCTCACCTCCTTGCCTCTCTTTCCTTCCCAATACATTTTTGCTTTCTACTGTATGGCTTTTCTCCATCCCTCTTCCTGCTATATCTTCTCTCCATTTCCATGAGACACTGGTTATGACCTGAAGCTGAGAAAATTCCTGGACCCATGGCTTTACCACTTAGAGGGGTGGCAAAGCCAGTGTTTCTTCACACACTATTGATGCTTCAGTGGGAAAGAGTGTTTCTGGCACCCATGGTTGAAACATGACATGGATTTTCCCACAGAAATGTGGTGATCATCAGCATCTATGGTATTATTAATACAGCGTGATCCTTCAAATTATGGATTACATAGGCTTTTATGAGATGGCCTGGGAACCTGATGACTGGGGAGACCATTGTTTTCTATGGGAAAAATGCATTCCACATTCCAAGTAGCTGACTCACAAACATAATATTGAAATACAAGCCAGATATGAGTTACCCACTTTCTGTACTTTTTTTCTGTGCTACCCAAGATCAAGTCTAAAGCTAGGTGCTCCAGATTGCTGACTACTTACAGAAACTATATAACTGAAGAATATACACAGTATACTCTCATGCAGCAAGTCTTTGACCTGTACTTTCTACCTGGAATATTCTGCCTCCTCCACCTCACCTGGCTTTTACCTTCTCTTCCTTCCAAGTTTACCCAAGGCTTCACCTCCTCCTCAAACTTGGATCAATTTCCCTCAGCTCCCATGTGGCTAGATTCTCTTCTTTATCCCCAGAGACCCCACATTCCTACCACTTCTAGAACACTTATCACAATGCATTGCCATGGACTAGCTTCCTGTTTGCTTTCACTTGAGGATAGGGACTTTTATTTTTGTTTCTCCAGTTTATAGGACAGTATTTGGCCTTTAGTGGGCAATCAAAGAGAATTTCTTTTTTTAACTATATTTTATTGATTATGCTATTACAGTTGTCCCATTTTTTTCTTCACTTTATTCCCTCTGCCCTGCATCCTCCCTCCCACCAGCATCCCCCCTTAGTTCATGTCCATGGGTTGTACATATAAGTTCTTTGGCTTCTCTATTTCCTATACTCTACTTAACTTCCCCCTGTCCATTTTGTACCTACCATTTATGCTCCCTATTCCCTGTACCTTTTCCTGACTAGGAGCTACAGATGCAATGGAAAACACACAGATAGTTATTATCATTGACCAAAGGGGTGGGGGATATGAGAAGGTCACATGCCTGGGCTAAAGGGTAAGAGCTAGAAATACTAACAGTCAGCACATGGTATACAATGGCTTAGTTGCTGGATCTTTCACAGATTCTGAATGATAGTAAATGCTCAATATTAGCCAATTAAATTAAATAATCAGATAATCATATAATGTCAGAACTACTAGACATCTAAGAGAAGATCTTGTCTTCCTCTTATTTTCAAGAGAATTGAAATCCAAATATAAGCTAGGACTTGCCATTCACCCAAACTAAACACCCAAGAGCTCTCTCTCATTTAACAGCTCCCTTTCTGACTTCATAGCCAGCCAGGGTAAGATAACCATTGCACTCAAGGGGAACTCCAAACTGTTACTCAACCTTCTGTCTTCTAATGTCATCTTACCTAGACATCAGGGCCAGCTCAAGTTACAAAACCTAAGGAAAAATAAAATCAGATATTGAAAAAGCCCATGAAAACCATCCAGCTCAAACTGTCCCATGCAACAATAAAAATATCCTCTGTCAATACACTTAACAAGTGTTAACTGCTCCCTGCACAAATAATAATATTCATGTTTTATTAGATTTCCTAGGATATCTGATAGAAGCATTCCATATTTTTATTGATATTCTATACATAGTCTACATTTATGTTGATAATATTTAGCATGCATTTTTTAAAACAAATGGCACTGGAGTAAGGTGTTTGAATAATAAAAATGGTCAGAAAGTATATAGGGAAAGTAGTTAAAATTTCCAACAGCAAATGATTTCTCCCATTGATCATATTTTCCCACCGAGAGTGAAGATTTCAATGATGACTTTTTAAAGTCATAATTGTCAATGAATACCTTGTTGAGAACATCCAAAGAAGGCATTAATTCACTTTTATATTCATGTGTTTATACATATGTTATGAGTAGTAAGTGATTGAGTAAAAATAGCACTGGACTAGAGTTAGGGACTTCTAGTCCTGGATCCCCTATTGACCACCTGAGCTATCCTGTGAAAATCACTCTCCTTCTATGAGTGTCAGTTTCCCCATTTGTAAAATGAACAAAAATTGATCAGTGTTCTCTCAGAGCCCTACCTTAATATCTTTACATGTGTTCAGGATACAATTTCCTGTGTAAAAAAGGAATGCTAGTCCCTTAAAAATGTTCACAAAGTATTAAACTGGCACTCTTTGTGATTTTTCCCTGCTTAACAATCTGTGATTCTTAAGTGGCTAAGTCAGCACAAGCATCTATCGATGCAACAGGTTTGAAATAGGGGCTATTCTCAATAATTGTCTATCAAACTAGAAACTGTTACTTTCTGAAAGTGAAAAAATAATGGATAAAGTAGGCTACCTAGAGGAACTTTTTCCATCCTGAGAGATAGTTTGCAAATGTGCTGCTGATGAGTTTCCAATGTCAACCCAGTTTTCATCTAAACCAAACTACAATTAATGTAAGCTAGGCTGTGACAAGTAATGTCATAACATGTGGGAGTGGGAGAGTGTTTTTGTGGATTCTAAGGAGAGCCAAAATGTAAGAGTATGTCAATGTGCTCTGTCTAGGACAATCAGTGCTCTGAGTCTAAAAGCAAATACCAGTTCTCTAGAGAGAACTATTTGTTGGAATGGAGAAGGACTGTCTTTCAGGCCACCATATCTTGATAGAAATGCCCCCAGAGAACATCAGATTCCCTTTGTTCTGACTCTATGCTCACAAAGTAATATTCTGATACATAATTTCATCTCCAGAGTGAACTCACTAATCAGGAGGGGATGATTTGTACAAAAGATTGACACCAGTTATATTGCTGGATGAAATTCTTACCATAAATTAAGAAAATGGACCTCTGGAAGATAAATTTTGTCTGATGTTCATTAGCATGGGGAAACTGAACAAAATGAGCTTCCATTCTCAAAAACTAAGAAATCCAGGATCTAGAGTAACCTCATCAAGAATGGCCTTCACCCATGCCACCTGGCCTGAAATGGGTAGTACTACACTAGTATCATTTCATTCCTTACCAAAAACTTCAGATACCCAATTATCTCTTTATGGGACCCACCACTAATAACATCAAACACATTTTCCAGTCCAGACTCATTAACTCCATTATCTTTGCTCTATTTCAGGGCCATAGTTTCAGTCAACTATCCTCCCAGGAGGTTCAAAGTTGATGAAGCTTTAATAAGTAAATACTATGACAAAAAGTAACAATTATAGGAGAAACAATGAAAATAATGATATCGGATCACTGAAAACCTACAAAGAAACACTGCTAGGTAACACTGATATTATCAATAAAATAGATCTGTGACTTTACTTCAAATCCTCCAAAATAGCACATAGGACATTACATGATGTAACTAATCCCTGTCTAACTCTCTGACCTCATTTCTACTCATTCTTTCAAGACACCTCCTGACCTTTAGTCACGTAATATTGGGTTGGCCAGAAAGATCACTTGTGTTTTTCCATATAATGGCTCTAATAGTGCTTAGTTGTCTTTAACTTCATTTGAAACAACTTTATTAAGATTGTATTGTGACAGCTATCATATCAACATTCATTTAAAAAAACATCAAAATTGGTGACTTTTTGTGCAGCCATTCTAACATTGAAGATGGAAGAATACATGCAACATTTTTTTAGTGTATTATGCTTTATTATTTCAAGAAAGCCAAAAACACAATGGAAATTTAAAGAAAAAAGATGTGTACAGTGTATGGAGAATATGCTGTAACAGATCAAAGATGTTAATGGTGGTTTGTGAAATATCTAGGTAGTACTGACACTTTGGCCAAATAATTCTTTGCTGTAGGGCTGTCATATGCACTGGGAGATGTTTAGCAGCACCCCTGGCTTCTACCTACTAGAAGCCAATAGCAAGAGATAGTTGACATACTCTAAATATCCAAATCAATGAAGTTGTTGGTGAAAACAAAAAATGTGTCTTTTATTTTATGGGAAAAAACTAAATGGACTTCTTGGCTAACCCAATATATTGGCAGTTCCTGTTTATGTCCATTTTTTTATGTATGTAGTTCCTTCAGCCTAGAGTATGCTTCTCACTCTGAATTTTTTGATTCAGCTTATAAGAGAACAGAATAAATCACTCCAAAATATGCCTTTCTGGCATAAGGACTACTTTGAGCTGGTTATATTTTAAGAAAAATCAGACAAAGGAAAAGTCTGAAAACTGAGAAGTTGCCTTTTTATAAGGGGTGCTTACTTTTATAAGGGAAATATCTATTTGTAAGGGTGTTTCCCTCTCTGTGCCAGGAAGAAGATGCATAGATCTCTACAAGCTGTAATCAGTGGAGAAGGCAATGACTTAAATCTGCATAGCAACCTCATCCTTGTTTACTGTGCTCTTCCTGGTAACCTCTGATAATTGGTTTTCCTCCCCACCCCCACCCAAAAATCTTTTTTTTTGTCTTGCTGGAGTTGGTACTTAAGTATATATGTGGTTGTTTAGTCCGTTTCAAAGAGTTACTCAGTTTTCTTGGTTCTCTCTCATGTATACAATAGGTATACATGTTATTAAATTTCTGTTTTTCTCCTGTTAATCTGTATTGTATTAAAGAGGGAGTTTCAGCCAAGAATCTAGAAAGGTAGAGACAAAATTATTTTACTTTTTCTACAAGGTCAAGTGTCATCTTATTCCTTAAGCTTCCAATAAAAATAAGTTATCATATTTTGCCATGTATAATGCATACTTTTTTAACCAAAATTTTTAGGGAAAAATAAGAATGTGCATTATATATGGGTATAATGATTACATACCATGGGCATAGTAATGGTTATAATAATCCCATGTATAATGTGCACCAAAATGTGGGTTGCATTATACATGGCAAAATACAGTAAGTATCCTTCTATGTATTTCCATAAAACCCTGTATATGTGCATGTAAAAACTCTTTTTTAATGAAGAAAGCATGTTTTCTTTATTTTTTAAAAGATTTTATTTATTTATTTTTAGAGAGGGAAGGGAGGGAGACAGAGAGAGAGAGAGAGAGAGAGAGAGAAACATCAATGTGCGGTTGCTGGGGGTCATGGCCTGCAACCCAGGAATGTACCCTGGCTGGGAATCAAACCTGGGATACTTTGGTTCCCAGCCTGCGCTCAATCCACTGAGCTACGCCAGCCAGGGCATGTCAAAACTCTTATGTTACTGCATTATGATTCCTAGTTTTCCTTCCTGTGTTCACTGTTATGCCATCAGCTTCTTGAAGGAAGATGTGAAATCTTATTCATTTCTCTGTCTCCAGTTTTCTAATAAACAGTAGGTACTTATTAATACATGTTTGCTGTATAAATGACTGAATTCCTGTACAGAAAAGAGTATGGCAGAACTCCAAAGGGATGATTCAACTATTGGAAGCCATGAACTTGAGTTATAAACAATTTTCTTTTCACTTGCACACCAAATTTTCTCCAATGTCGTTTCTCCATGTCTCAATCTTCCTCTTCAGCAGCTTTGCCATAGTTTTTAATTGTTGGTCACTTTCTTAATGAAACTCGAAAATAAATCATTCTTCTGGGAGCAGACTGAGCTCAATATCTGGAGGAGGAGTTAAAAGAAGGAAGAGAAAATTAACACCAAAATGGTCTAGAAAACATTGCCTCCCTGCCTCCCAGAGATCATTGTGAATTGGATCCCATATTTATCTTTCCTTCTGGGTATTTGAAATACTGTCAGACTAAGTAATAAATGTCAGATGAGCTGAAAAATGTCTGGTTAATAGGACAGCATTTCTTACAAATAGCCCAAGAAAGGCTATTCGAAACTTCCAACATAAATGTGGCTTTCAAACATTATAGTCCTGAGGCAATGTCATGCTTTCTGGGGAGAATAGAGAATATTTCTTTCATTGTTCCTCCAACTTTTTGACAAATACCTCCTTCTCCTCTCAGTGATGTTACACTTCAGCTTGCGCTTCACAAAACAGGCAAGAAAAAATAAAAAAAAATAATCAATATCACTAATACCCACAAAACTACTGCTTCAAATGGCCATTTTTGAACTAACTTGTATATTTGGCCTATGACAAAATTGAAAATTTTTTATCTCCTTTTCTGAACATTGTTCTTCCATCCAACTCACTTTTCACTCTTCTCTGTCTTCTCTCCTTCCCCTACCCTCTTCCTCTTAGATACATCTGGAATTATTATTTTCCAATGTTGTTATATATTCTGTAATTTGGCTTTAGTTAGAATTATTGAATGGATTTTTGGTGCCATTTTTAATTTGTGACATATATTAATTTTAGTTTTAAGTGCTTTAGTTTACATTAATTCTATAAACTTATAGATAAATTCTGGTTTTTACCTTTAAAGTCAAACACATATGTTTGGCTAACATGTAGTTTATCCATTATTTGCTTGGTATTTTTTTATTACCTTAAAGCACAACTTTGTATTAAGAGTAAACTGAAATTACTGGTGGATGAGTACCCTGGGTCATCTTATAGCCTCAGTGGAATTTTCTACACAAAGCAGTAAGGGCTTCTAATGTTTGAAAGGCTTTCTGAATTACAGAGGAATGTAGTGTAGACTCTTTAGTTATGTACTAGAGGGGAATCAGGAGTCCAGTGCTCAGGTAAGTCATTTAACTCAGTGGAAAGTCAAATCAAGTCAACTCCTCAGAATTGCACTGATGTCTGGCTGTGTCTACATGCCAGGTACATTTTTGTAAGTAGAATACTTAATGTACTTGGCTATCACAGATTTGTCTCCTTAATGACAAAAGCTTCCTTTAGCTTTTAGTTATCTAAGCAACATTGTGCCTCTATTTTTTGATTTCCCAAGTGAAAGGTGAAAACAAGGATTCCAATACTTTTGGTAAAACATTTATCATTGTTAACTAATAAATTGGTTTTTAAACATTTCTCTATGCTTTGGTGGTAAAAATTTCATCTCCCAGAGCTAAATCAACCTGGGACAAACACTACCAACTTAACTCAAAGAACCAAAACCAGATAGCAATAGGAACCTCAATCTTCAATAGCCCTATAATTTATGTTATAATGTACAAACTCCTTAGCATAGCAGTCCACATACTTCATAATCTGGCTTCCACTCTTCTAGCTTTGATTTCTGTGCTTCCCTACATTCAACTATACTTTACCTACTCTAACTTCTATGCACTGGCTATTCCCATTGTATCTAGTGAACCTAAAGTCTAGGGCAAATATCGACTGTTCCATAAAGACTCCTTACTTCTAAGGTGGAACTGTTACTTTCTTGATGTGGACACAGTAATTGATTTATATCTCTAATACAACATAGAGTGCATTGTATTATAGTTACATGTCTATCTTCCTCACTTGATTATGAGTGCCTTGAGGACAAAGGACCATGTCTCTTTTATGTTGATACCTAAATTCCAGAATCAGAGTTAACTCCTCTTTGTACTTCCAAGGCCCTCTGGGCATACCCCTACTTTCACACATAGTGTACAATATCCAAACCATTTCTTTACAAGTCCGTCTCTTAGACTGTGAACTTGTCTAGATTAAGGTCTGCTTTGTTCATCCTTGACTCTCCAGCAATTATCACATGAACAGAAACATAGCAATTGTTCGATAAATATTCAGCAAAATGAAGTGGAACACAGACCTTAATATCATTTGCATAATTTCTGCCTATCTAAGATACCATCAAATGGGATAAATTCGACATTCACAATTTAAAAGTGATCACAGTGTGAACATATTAATCAAATTTTAAAAGGATGGTACAATCAAAAACATAAAATGTAACCCTACTACTATCCATTGAAACAAAAGGAAAAGCAAAATAATTTAACAGATAACTGTTGTATGCCAACAGGAACTTTCTAAGTCCTGGTGATACAACAAAGAAAAAGATGAATTCCTTGTATTCATGGAGTTTACATTGTAGTGGGAAAAAAGACAACAATAAATTTAAAAAAAATTAAAGTATAGCATCTGACAAGGTAGTGCTATGAAAAATAATAAAGCAAGATAATTTCAATAATAATAGAACAGAGCCCTGGCTGGCATAGCTCAGTGGATTGAGCACAGGCTGGGAACCACAGTGTCCCAGGTTCGATTCCCAGCCAGGGTACATGCCTGGGTTGCAGGCCATAACCCCCAGCAACCACACATTGACATTTCTCTCTCTATCTCCTTCCCTTCCCTCTCTAAAAATAAATAAATAAAATCTTTAAAAAATAATAATAATAATAATAGAACAAAATACATTTGCTTTGATTCTGTGACAGTTTCAAGCCTATTTCTTTAGGTGTCATATATAAGCCTTTGTATTCTGCAGGTTATTTATTACCTATGGATATGCAAATTGATATCTTTAACATTATTAATGGTTGATGTAATCCATACAACCATTGATGTTAAACAAGCTGGGGGTGGGGCAGGGGAAGGAAAAACAATGAGAAAGAAGACAATGGAAGGAAGCAAAGTGAATAAAGAAAGTACAGTGGACTAAATTAGTATTTTTTCCATATATGAGTTTGCTCTTGAAATTCCCATCATGGAGCTGCTATATAGGCAAAGATTGACCTTATAATAAAATTCACTGGGCCTAAGTCCACATGGACCTAGTTGCTATTGACTTCTATAAAAGAGATAAATATTAGAGCAAGATTCCAGTCCTATCATTCTTCTCAACTTCCATTTCTTATCACTACAAGTATCTTTCATTTCTTCCCTTATCATGAACCATCTCATCTCTAGCAGCAGCAATGATGTTTCTTTGAAATTCTAACTTTTTAAAAAATCCTCACTGGAGGATATGTTGTATTGACTTTAGAGAGAGAGTGAGGAAGAGATAGAGATAGAGAGCAAGAGAGAGAAATAGGGAGAAAGAGGGACAGAGACATCAATGTAAGAGAGAAATATTGAACAGCTGCCCTGACCTGGGATCAAACCCACAGCCTTTTGGTGTATGTGATGACACTCCAACCAATGAACCACCTAGCCATGGCTGAAAGTCTCACTTCATAATAACCAATTCAGATCGGCATTACAGAAGATGTCTAAGTGGTAAAACATTGTTATTCAGTGCTATTTCTGGAAAATGAAATAGTGTAATCTTTTAATAAAGGAATTTGGCAGTTGTTGTAACAGGTTTAGTTATAGTTCTCAAATCTTTACAAAGATATCACTAGACTAAATCATTCAGCAAAAAAGGTATGTCTGTATCTTTAGTAGGCCATACTCAAATTGCCATGCTGATTGTTTCTGCATAAATATCCTGATATGAAAGCAAGACTTTCATACCTTAAGAAAAAATAAGGCACTACAGAAAAAATAAGACAATCTGGTTACCTGAGGATATTTTTCTTTTTTAAATCACTGTATATTTTCAAATAACAAATAATTTTTTACATTACTTAAGAATATTTGTGCCATATATTTACTTACATTCTTGAAAAGTTTTATTTATCCAAAATGAAAAACAGGATCCTATTTCCACATCAGTTCTCTTTAAAATGGAAAAAATGGGATGACCTGTATAACTCTTTTTAAAATTCATATCCTTATTCACAGTTCAGTGACTTGGGGCTAATCCCTCAGGGATGGAATCAGCATGAAATGGTTAATAAGTATTTTTTAAGAGAAAGGGGAAGAAAGGAAACGAGATAGAAGGAGAGAAACATCAACGTGAGAGAGAAACATTGATAGTATGCCTCCTGTACATGCCCTGACAAGGGACCAACCAGGCAACCTGGTCATGTGCTCTGACCAGGAACCAAACCTGTGAACTTTTGGTTCACAGGATGATGTTTCAACCAACTGAGCCACACCATCCAGGGCAAGTACTTTGTATTATTCATTTATTCTAACTTTCTTGTATTCATTCAAATACAAGTTTAATACAAGTACTTCACATGCACTTCCGAAAAATTAAATGTCACTAATCACCAAAATGAAAAAATTTTAAAACAATCATACCAATCAATAATAAATACAATGAATATTTTGGTATATAGCCATTCAACACTTATATATAGGCTGGTATAAATAAACACACAACTACTTTCATATTATTAGATATTTAAGCTGTTTAGATTTTTTTTATTATTCTTAACCCTGCTATAAACATCCTTGCAGCTAAATTGTAATAGCTATTTTCTAAGAAAAAAATGCTAGAAGTGAAGGATCAAAAGGCATGAAAATATTTAAGACTTTTAAATATTGTTAAAATACATTGCAGGAACATTGCTTGATTTACACTAAGCTGCCATTAAAAATAATAATGTCTGTGACAATAATATTACAGCCACCCAGTTTCTCTGGTGTCTCACCAATAATCAGTATTATCATTCTTCGTAACGTCTGTTAATTTGACAGATTAAAACATGTAATGGTATCTTTTAAATAGAAGAATCTTTTTAAATTAGTGAATGAATAAACATTTGTTGAATATCTACTGTGTCAAGTACTGTACTAAACTCTGAAATTCACATAACCAAAGAAGACAGCAACATTGGCTCCAAAGAATTTAAATTCTAGTGGATATTTCAGACATGTACACAAATGATAGACATGAAACATGCTACCACGAAAGCTATAACAGAAGTAAAAGTAAAAGTTATAGGAGAGCTGCCATGAATAAGTGGTTTTCCTGAGCCCACTTAAGCATACAAAGGCATTTCCATTTTCCGTGACCTGAGATTCCATATACAGAAGAAGCCAGATATTTAAACAAGAGAGAACTGAAAAGTTCACACACTTTGGAAGAAAGCAAAGAAACTACCAAATTATATATGCCAATGTAGAAGGATTAACAAGGGCTGGATATAGCAGGAAATGCATCTGCATTTTTTACACAGAAAACCAATAACCTGTTACACTGTGTGCTCTGCTACAGAGCAGAGGGTAAGTGACACAGTTTCTAGGAGATATCTTCATAGTTTTTAGGTTGGACAACTATGATCTAATCACCATTTACCATTTCAACACACAGAGAAATGAAAGTATTTAGGAACAAACACAAACATATTTATAAAGTTTACTAGGTTCTTTTTTATTATTGTTCCAGTAAAGTTGTCTCCATTTTCACCACACCATGCCCCACCACCCCAACCATCCCTACCTCCCACCCTCAAACCTACCTGCTTTGGCTTTGTCCATGTGTCCTTTATACATGGCCCTTGATGGCCCTTTCCCTATTATCCCCCATTATCCCTTTCCCCCTCCTCTCTGGTTACTGTCAATTTATTCTTTATTTCATTGTCTCTGGTTGTATTTTGCTTGCTTGTTTGTGCTTTTTTTTTTTGAGACTGTGTTTTGGGTTTTTTTTTTTCCATTTTTTAATTTCACTGTTGTTCAAGTACAGTTGTCTGCCTTTTCCCCTCACCTCTCCCCTCCACCCCAAACATCCACACCACCCTCCCCTGATTCCACCCCCCACCTTGGTTTTGCCCCTGTGTTCTTTATAATTGTTCCTGAAAACCCTTACCCTCACCCCTCATTATCCCCACGCATCTCCCCTCTGGTTACTGTCCATTTGTTCTTAATTTCAATGTCTCCCATTATATTTTGCTTGCTTGTTTGTTTTGTTGATTAGGTTCCACTTATAGGTGAGATCACATGGTATTTGTCTCACCACCTGGCTTATTTTACTTAGCATAATGCTTTCCAGTTCCATCCATGCTGTTAAGAAGGGAAGGAGCTCCTTCTTTCTGCTGCATAGAATTCCATTGTATAGATGTACCACCATTTTTTATCTACTCATTTACTGATGGGTGCCTAGGCTGCTTCCAGCACTTGGCTGTTATAACTTGTGCTGCTATGAACACTGGGGTGCATAGGTTCTTTTAATTAGTGTTTCAGGATTCTTAGGGTATAATTCCAGCAGTGGTATTGCTGGGTCAAAAGGGAGTTCCATGTTTAGTTTTCTGAGGAAATTCCATACTGTTTTCCACAGTGGTTGTACCAGCCTGCAGTCCCACCAACAGTGCACTAGGGTTCCCTTTTCTTCACAACCTCTCCAACACTTGTTTATTTGTTTATGATGGCCATTCTAATCAGTGTGAAGTGGTATCACATTGTAGTTTTAATTTGCACCTCTCTGATGGCTAGTGATGCTGAGCATCCTCTCATATATGTCTGGGCCCTCTGTATGTCCTCCTTGAAGAAGTGTTTGTTCGGGTCCTTTGCCCATTTTTCAACTGGGTGGTTTGTTTCCTGTAGTGGAGTCATGTGAGTTCTTTATATATTTTGGACATCAAACCCTTGTCTGAGGTATCATTGACAAATGTGTTTTCCTATATTGTTGGTTCTCTTTTCATTTTAGTGCTGTTTTCTTTATTGGTGCAGAAGCTTTTTATTTTGATGAAGTCCTATTTATTTATTCTTTCTTTTATGTCCCTTGCTCTAGCGGATATATCGGTAAAAATATTGCTGCATGGAATGTCTGAGGTTTTCCTGTCTATGTTCTCCTCTAGGACTTTTATGGTGCCACAACATATATTTAAGCCTTTTATCTACCTTGATTTATTTTTATGTATGGTGTAAGTTGGTGATCAATTTTCGTTTTGTTTTTTTTGTTTTTTTTTTTTGCATGTAGCTGTCCAGGTCTCAGAACACCATTTGTTGAAGAGGCTATTTTTACTCTGGTTTATGCTTCTGCCCTCTTTGTCAAATATTAATTGACCATAGAGACTTAGGTTTATTTCTGAATTCTAATCTGTTCCATTGATTTACGTATCTGTTCTTATGCCAGTACCAGGTTGATTTGATCCCTCCTACTTTTTTTTTTCTTTCTCAAAATTGCTGCAGCTATTTGGGGCCATTTATGGTTCCATATAAATTTTTGACATGTTTGTTCTATATCTGTGAAATATGTGATTAGTACTTTAATAGGGATTGCATTGAATCTATAAATTGCTTTGGGTAGTATGGGCCTTTTGATGATGCTAATCTTTCTAGTCCATGAACATGGTATATGCTTCCATTTGTTTGTATCTTCCTTAATTTCTTTCTTCAGTGTTGTGTAGTTTTCTGAGTACATGTCTTTCACTTCCTTGGTGAGGTTTATTCCTAGGTATTTTATTTTTCTTGTTGCTATAGCAAATGGGATTTTTTCCCTAATTTCTGATTCTGATCTTTTGTTGTCGGTGTATAAAAATGCCTTTGATTTATGAGTATTGACTTTGAACCCCGCTGTTTTGCCAAATTCGCTTATTAGGTCAAGTAGTTTTTGGTGAAGTCTATAGGGTATTCTATGTACACTGTCATATCACCTGCAAACAGTAACAGTTTTACTTCCTCCTTTCCAGATACTATATTCTTTCTTCCTCCCTACACTGATGATAGGTAAAAGCAGTATCATTTACCAAACACTAATATATGCCAGGGGTTTTCACATATTGCCTCATTTAATCTTCTACATTTCCCATAACTTCATCCCTATGTATACAAAGTAAGACCATTAAATTTAGAGAGGTTATGACACCTTGTTACAGAAGTTAAAACTGGAAGATTTTACTATTTTCTAAGGACAGAATCTATTTGATGTCTATTTTTACTTTCTTTCCAAAACAATTTCTGGTATTATGAGGCAGCCTAGAGAGTGTCTCCAACTTAGCATAGATCTTTCAATTGCCTTAGTTACTCATTATAAATAAAATGATAAGAAATTATATATATTATTCCTCATCAGACTTGTAATTTTTAATTATTTAATGTAAAATAAGATTATATTTTAATGTAAAGTATATACATGCATATTTTGAATCCACTAATCATTACAGAAACACATTTTTACAGCTGTTTTAGGCTGTCTACATACAGAGTGAAATGGAGAACTGAAGCAATTATTAATATCACTCTAGCCCTGACCAGGTAGTTCAGTTAGTTTGAGCATCCTCCCAACATACTAAAGTTGTGGGTTTGATTACTGGTTGAGGCACATACAAAACAACCAACAAATGCACAAATAAGTAGAACAAAAAAATTGATCTCTCTCTCACTCCCCCTTTCCTCTGTCTAAAATCAATGAATAAAGTTTTTTAAAAATATCATTGTAATCAAAACCATTTCCCCTTAATTTTTGTATTGTTCATATAAACTGCTTTAAGGCCTGAGTAACCCAGATATTTTCTCAGTTTTTGCAGTATATGGAGATACAGATTTCAACAGATCATTAATTACACACCTAAAAAGCCACCACATTAATGGAAAATGAATGGTTCTTGCTCTTTATGTCTGCATTGAGAATAGTACATATGTTCTATAACTTTGTTATAAACACTTTAAAATAAAACTAGATCATATACACAGCCATTTTTGGTGTTTTGTTATAATTAATTCTTTTTGTTATACTTACTTTTAAAAACTTTGTCAGTGATTCATTTTATTTATGATAAAATTCTCTTACATAAGATTTTTCCCCCTCCTGCTTAACTGCACTGTGAGTGAAAAGTCACTAGACCCAGATTTTCCATTTGTAATTTGAGAGGCAACAACACCCTTCAGGACTCTCCCAGTTTCCTTTACTGAAACAGGAGTATTTAGGGACATTGTAAGTGAATGTGGATGCCACTCTATGGTTTACACTTCTAGTACTTGGAAAGCTTTTCATACCTCATGCTGCCTTGGAGAACCTTGCATTAGCATTTTAAAAACTCAAATGGAGGTAATCAACCCCCTTGGCCATTATATTCTGAAAAATCAGAGCAACCTGTGTAAATAACAAAGTTGTTTGAAAAATGAAAGAATTGACCTGACAAATTGGACAAATGTCATTGGTTACTCCATTGGCTGGACAGAGGAGCTTGGTTGTCTATACTCCTGAGTAAATCTTGTACAACATAAAGTACAGCCATGTATTGCACAACATTTTAGTCAATAATGGAACACATATAAAACAGTAGTCCCATAAGATTACAATGGAGATGAATTTCCTGTAAAATTGGAAGACTATGTAGTTTTGGAGCCATTTTCTTTTCTTTGTGGGAGCAATATCTGCAAGGAGTAGCAATAAATTCCCTTTCACACACAGCATCTCAGTTGTGAGTGCATAGATTACATCTCCATCAGTCAGCTGTTGACCTGTTTCAGCACAGAAGAGCCTGTCCCCTCATCACTACATAATGAGAGGGCTCTACAGCTCTCCTGGATCTAGCCTGATGGTCTTCAGTGTACATTGCTATACATCATTTGTTGAGGACCTAAGATTCTGGAGAAGGACACAAGTCCACAGGAGCTACCTTCACAAGTGTTAAGTGCCACTGACACTTTAGTAAAAGCTATCTGTGTTAGTGTGGAGCTAGCCTGTCCCTGTACTTTGAAAATATGTTCAGGTTGTAATGCTGTAAAGCATAGATAAGTTTCCTTTCTTTTATCCATTCAGTGCCAGAGAGAGCCCTTTTGCCAGGTAGTGTCAATGGGACCAAAAACAAACGTCCAAAGTCAAGCTACTAAGTCCCAGGTCAACACCCTCTCCATGTTAAACACCCTCTTTTTTTATGAATAGCACAATGTTCCTTAATATGACCACTGCTCCAACATGCAACAGCCCAAACCATATTCCTATGGCAATCCCTATGTTCCTTTATCTCTCTGCTTTGTTTTTTTCTTCCTGCTGATACTCAGGCCACCTTTCACACCCTCCTGACAGACACTATTGTGGTAATTTATGCCTTACCCAGCCAGTTTCTCCTTGATATTTCAATTAATTCAGCCCACATAGAGCCTCATATTCATGTTCATCCAGCCTACAGAGTTCATGGAATAGCATTGACAGTTTTGATGTTCTGTTTCTGACCCTGTTGGAAGGAACCAGGGGCAGGGCTTATGGGACAGTGTTTATAAAGTCTACAGTAGTGTCCTAGCCCTTCACATTCACTTGCTGACTCACCCAGAGCAACTTCCAGTCCTGCAAGCCCCATTCATGATAAGTATTGAACCCCATAAAGTATACCATTTTTATCTTTTATATGGTGTTATTACTGTATCTTTTCTAGGTTTAAATATATTTAGATACACAAATACCATTGTGTTATAATTGCCAATGCTATCTAGTACAGTAATATGTTTTACATGCTGTTTGTAACCTAGGAGTAATAGGCTACACCACATAATCTAAGTGTATAGTAGGCTATACCATCTACAGTGTAAGGGTACTGACAGTATTCATACAATGATGAAATTGCCTAATGATACATTTCTCAGAATGTACCCCATGGTTAAGGATGACTATAATATATAGTATTGTTACTTTAATGTTTTTTTTCTTTTTTAAAAATTTTATTTATTTACTTTTCGAGAGAGAGTAAGGGAAGGAGAAAGAGAAGGAGAGAAACATCAATGTGTGGTTGCCTCTCATGTGGACCCCACTGGGGACCTGGCCCACAACCCAGGCATGTACCCTGACTGGGAATCAAACTGGTGATCTTTTGGTTGGCAGGCAGGTGCTCAATCCACTGAGCCACACCATTCGGGTAACATTTCTTAGAGTAAGAGTCTTCCAGGGATGAATTCTTTAAGATTTTGTATATCTGAAAAAGTTTTCATCTTTATTTTTGAAAAGTATTTTCATTAGGTATGGAAAAATAGGTTTTGTTCTTTTTTCTTTTGGTACTTTAAAGATGCCTTTCTGTTATCTTATTGCTTTCATAGTTTCCAGTGCAAAATCTGCTGCCATCCTTATCTTCGTTCCACTGTCCATATGTGACAATTTTTCTCTGTTTTGTCTGATTCTCTTTTTATCTCTGATTTAAGTAATTTGGTTATGACATGTGTTGGTATAGTTTTCTTCATGTCCCTTGTGCTTGAGGTTCATTGAGCTTTTTGGATCTGAGGGCTTACAGTTTTTATCAAATTTGGAATATTTTTTACTATTATTTTTTCAAATATGTTTTCAGTGTCCCCCTATCTACTCACTTAGAGATTCAAATTGTGTGTATATTGGACTGCCTGATATGGTCTTATGGCTCACTAATACTCTGTTCTTTATTTTATTCTCTTTTTTCTTGATCTTTCATTTTGCATACTTGGTATTACTGTGTCTTCAATACTTTTTCTACAACGTCTAATCTCCCATTAATCCCATTCAGCATATTTTTAATCACAGACATGGTAATTTTTATCTCTAGAAGTTCAATTTGGGTACATGGTTGCATCTGCCAAGTATCTAAGTTTTTTTAACATAAGGAATGTAGTTATAATAACTATTTTAATTCACTGTGTGGTAATTCTAATATCTGTGTTAATTCTTCAGTTTTGACTAATTGATTTTATCATTTTTAATTAAATTTTCCTATTTCTTTGTTTGACTGGTAACTTTTAATTAGATACCAGGAACTGTGATATTTCCCCTGGTTTTGTGCTTGATAATTTTGTGTTCCCATAAATCTTCTTAAGCTTTATTCTGAGATGCAGTTAATTTACTTGAAAAGAGTTTGATATTTTTGGATCTTGCTGTTAAGATTTGTTAGGTAGGATCAGAGCAGTCAGCGTTCAGTCTAGGAATTATTATTTCTACTACTCAGTTGAAGTCCTTATGTGTACTCCACCCAATGTCTTATAAATCATGAGGTTTTCCAGCCTAGCCAATAGGAACAGGCACTATTCCTAGCCCTATGTGAGTGTGAAGCACTGTTAATTTTAATTCCTTGAAATGTTTAATTTCCTCAGCCTTGAGTAATTTTTTGTATATAAGTCCTAATTTGAATTCATCTGAATACTGAAAGGGAGCCCTCCTCAAATCTCAGGAGTTCTCTCTACATACACCTCTTTCTTGTCCATTACTTTGTCCTATAAATTGTAGCTACCTTTGTCTCCTTAGATTATCAATTCCATTGCAACAACACAGAGTGTACACTAAGCTCTGCCTTAGTTACTCCTCCCTGCAATATTACCTGAAGGTTTTCTCCATGAAATAATCTAGGATAGACTTCCAGCAAAGATGGAGGTTTAGATAGATTCATGCCTCCTTGCACAACCATGAGAAGGATAAAAACCAATCCAGAACTGCCATAAAATTGAGCTGTATGGAAGTCCTACAACCAAGTATTAAAAGAAGAAACATTCATCCAGACTGGTAGGAAGGTAGAGATGGGGAGGCAGAGTGGAGAGGAAGTGGCATGGCATGGTGAGACAATGGCAGCAAGGTGGCAGCAGTAGCAGCAGGCAGAACAGGCAGTCCCATATTCACGTGCAGCAGATAAAAACCAGGAGGGACAACTGGAGAGCAAGCAATCCATAACCTCTGGCTATAAAACCAGTGGGGGTTGGGGCAGTGTAAGAAAGTGCTGGTCTCAGCAGAGTCAGTTTCAAGGGCCCACAGAGTTCTGAACAGAAACAAACTCATCCACTCTGGGAATCAGTGTGAAGACAGCAGCTTGAAGGGTGGCAGTCACTTATGTAAAGAAGGGGGAAGTGACTAGAAATGGGGCAAGAGCCAAGCAAGCAGCATGTTCCCTCTCTGACCCCTCACCCACATACACCACCACAAAGCAATGAAGCTGTTTGCAGCACCCTGGCAAATACCTAAGGCTCTGCCACACACTACATGATAGATCTGCCAACATAAGGAGTCAAAGCAGCTCCACTTAATATGCAGAAGCACAGGGAGGCTGCCAAATTGAGGGGACAAAGAAATATGGCCCAAATGAAAGAACAGACCAAAACTCCAGAAAAAGAACTGACATGGAGATAGCTAAACCATCAGATGGAGAGTTCTAAATACTGGTGATCAGGATGCTCAGAGAAATGACTGAGTATGGCCACAAAATAAAGGAAGAAGTGAAGGCTATTCAAAGTGAAATGAAGAAAAATATACAGGAAACTGAGAGTGAAGGGAAGGACACTGGGACTCAAATCAACAATTTGGAACAAAAGGAAGAAATAAATATTCAACTGGAACAGAAAGAAGAAACAAGAATTCAAAAAATGAGAAGAAGCTTAGGAACCTCTGGGAAAAATTTAAACATACCAACATCTGAATCATAGGGGTGCCAGAAGGATAAGAGGAAGAACAAGAAATTGTAACCTTACTTCAAAAAATAATGAAAGAAAACCCCCAATTTGACAAAAGAAAGAAACATACAAGTCCAAGAAGCTCAGAGTCCCAAAAATGTTGGACCCAAAGAGGGCCACCTCAAGACACATCATAATTAAAATGCCAAAGGTTAAAGATAAAGAGAGAATCTTAAAAGCAGCAAGAGAAAAGATGAGAGTTTTCTACAAAGAGTTCCCATAAGGCTATCAGCTGATTTCTCAAAAGAATCCTTATAGGCAAAAAAGGTCTGGAAAGAAGTATTCAAAGTCATGAGAAGCAAGGGTCAACAACTAAGATTACTCTATCCAGCAAAGCTATCATTTAGGATGGAAGAGCATATAAAGTGCTTCCCAGACAAAGTAAAGCTAAAGGAGTTCATCATCACCAAGCCCTTATTATATGAAATGTTAAAGGGATTTACCTAAGAAAGAGAAGATCAAAACTATGAACAGTAAAATGACAACAAACTCACAACTATTAACAATGGAATCTAAAAAAAAACCAAACTAAGCAAACAAATAAAATGGAGATCACATGGAGGGTTATCAGTGGGGAGGAGGAAGGAGGAGAATGGTGGAAAACATGCAGGTATTAAGAAGCATAACTGGTAGGTACAAAATACAGGGGGAGGTTAAGGATAATATAGTAAATGCAGAAGCCAAAGAACTCATATGTACAAGCCGTAGATATGAAGTAAGGGGGAATTGCTAGAGGGAATGGAGGTACTGGACAGAGGGGAGCAAAGGGGAAGAATGGGACAATTGTAATACCATAATCAATAAAATATACTTAAAATAATCTAGGACAACCATAGGGTTGATTCCATTGTCTTGAGGATCACTGCGTTCATTTTCTGGTGTCCAGTGTCTTGCAAACTATTATTTCATTAATTTTGGGTATTGTTTGTTTTATGTGGCAGGGTCAATCTGGTCCCTGTTTCTCCACCTTGGCCAGAAGCAGAAATGTTTGCTCCTATTTTAAATTATAAATATACACTATTTCTGGGGGAATAGTACTCACTGAGAAGAGCTATAATTACTTAGTTATCATCTAAAACCTAAGATGCTGGCCCAGGCCAGGTGGCTTATTTGATTGGAGTATCATCCTGTGCACTAAAAGGTTGTGGGTTTGGTCCCCAGTCAAGGCACATATCTAGGCTGTGGGTTGGGGGTGTATACAAGAGACAACCAATCAATGTTTCTCCCATTGATGCTTCTCTCTCTCTCTCTCTCTCTCTCTCTCTCTCTCTCTCTCTCACTCACACACACACACACACACACACACACACACACACACACACCAATGAACATATCCTTGGGTGAGGATTAAAAAAAAAATAAGACTCTGATCCTACCCACACAAGGCACCTGAACAAGCCTGTGAAAACAAAAGCAGGAGGTAGCCTTCGTTGCTTGATATGGTGATAATTTATAGGTGCTGACAACATTGCCCTGTTTCTGTACTTCTATATGTAGGTAATTTACCCATATCATTCACTTATTTGGAAGATCCTCTTTGTTCTGGGTGTGAAACAATCAGAGTCTAGATATAGAGACCTTATGATAACCAGCACACCCTTCCTTTGTGTAGGTTTATACATATTTTATATGTCAGTTTATATATTTTAAAAGAGCATTCACACTCATTCACATCCTTTTTTTCTTTCTTCATTGTTGTTCAAGTACTGTTGTCTCCACTTCTCCCATCACTCACCCCACTCCAGCTATCCCCATTGTTTACATCTTACCTGACTCTTGATGTTCATAAGGCACTAGAAGATTAGGTATTTTCATCTCCATTCACAGAGGTTAAATGATCTGCCTGATCACATCATTAGCTACTGTCAGAACAATGGCTGGCTCTCAAGCTTCCCAACTCCCTATCTGAGATTGTGTCCCCATATCATATGGCTTACTAATAGCCTATAAAGATAGGGTTGGTATATCTGGGCTTTGTAAGGGAGGGCTCTGCCTATTAAATAGAAAGATGAACAAATCAGACTAGGAGAGCCACTGTAGCAGCAATCCCACAGAGGTGCAGGGGAGTCATATTCTCATAGCCTATTTTGATAAAATGCAAAATTTCAGGCCCCAGCTGGATGTGAAAGCTTGTTTTCCTCCCTCCTAGCCATCATGCATTATTCATGTAAAGTGACCTCACTTACATGTCATAGGCACATTGTGATGACAGAAGCTCCTTTTGTACTGGCATAGAGATGGCCTTCTTTCCTGCTGCTCTAACTTGGTCTACTTTCCCTGCTTTATATAGCTGCCACTGGGACTGTCACTCCAGTGTGTTAATGAGCTAAAATGAGTGTTTAATTATTGCAGTTATCCCTCATTTTTGGCAAAGCCCTTGTGTACTCAGCCTTGTTTTCTATCTTCAAAAGGAATCCTATTTAACTCCTTGAACCCAAAGGTTCTGTTCTTCATTGCTCTGACACTAAGGCTCTGCCAGTTGTCTCGTCAAGGATCTGGACATGGCCACAAGGCTGGCTGAGTCAGTTCTCCATTGATGGACAACTGCTCTTACCTGGCTGACCCAAGCTACATGCTCCCTGACCTGAACCAATAGGAAATATGACAGGATTACCTTAGAACCTCTCCTTGCCCTATTTTTCATCCTTCCTGCCACACCTCTCTATTTCTTTAACTTAAAAAGGTAATGCAATAAAATGTCTAAATATCTTTCTGGTATCCTGAAAATGTCCATCTGCCAAAGAAATCTAAATATGAAAAAATTTCTTTAGAGAAAGTAGGAAATTATTGATGGAAGCAGATTCTAAAACTGGAAATAAGCAAAGAAAAACATACTGGGATTTGTCCAAAGAAGAATTTAATGTTGATAACCACCCAAGGTTACTGAGTGTATGAGAAAGGGACTTCACAGGACTCTGTGCTGGTTAATGGTGCTTTGAAGAATGATCTCTGAATGATTTTAGTGGACTTCCAAGTGTGAGAATATGTATATATGATTCACTCATAGCCTTGGTTTTTAAAAATATGCCCTTATCTTAAAAATACTGTAAAGCAAGACAACTTTACTTATGCAAAGACAAGGATAAAATTATTTTTATAAATATATACTACCAAAAAGTTTCTGAAGCAATTAGTTTGTTGTTCAATAAACATAGCAGGGAGGCAGTCTCTACTCAAGGGATTTTCTTGTAGGTTTATAGAAACTTAACACTAAAACTAGTTTACAACTTCAAGGCTTCACAAACTAGTTCTTACTCCCCTTCTTCACCTTGATTTCTTCAGCTATAGTGTTATGAGTGTATTTGGTTATTTTTTTTCTCATTTGGACAGACATTCAGGGGGATATTACAGTAATTTTCAAAAGAAGTAATATATTAGAATTATCCGTGAAAGCTGTAAGACATGAGATAGCAGAGTCCTACCTCAAATCTACAGCATCCAAATTTCTGGGAATAAGGCTCACTTTATATCAACACTTGACTAATATATGTTTCCTATTAAGAACTTTTAGATTAAGAGATATCTAAAAAATTAGATAATTGAGTTTGTAGTAGTTTATTATTGCTACTCTAACAAACTACCACAAACTTAGTGACCTGAAACAGCACAGATTACTATATTATATAGTTCTAGAGATCGGAAGTCCAAAATGGCTTCCACTAAGCTGAAATCAAAGTGTGCATAGGGCTGTATTCCTTTCTAGAGGTTCTAGGAGAGAATACCTTGCCTTGTCTTTTCCATCTTTTAGAGACTAACTGCATTCCTTTGCTTGTGCCCATCTTCCATCTTCGAAGCCAGCAATGGTTTGTCAAGTCTTTCACTTGGTGGTATCTTTCTGATTTTACCTCTTCTGCTTCCCTCTTCACCATTTAAGGATCTTTGTGATTACATTGTGCCCACTCATATAATCCAAGATAATCACTTTAAGGTCATCTGATTACCAACCTTATTTCCATCTGCAAACTTAATCCCACCTAGTCATATAACAGTATGTTTACAAATTCTGAACATTAGAACGTGGACAACTTTAGGTGACCATTATTCTCCTTACCACAGAGTTGATCTATTTTAATCACTTCATTTGGCAGAAGAGACACAAATAACTAAAAGGACTAGCCAGTTAGTGGTATTAAGGTCCTCAAAGTTACCATTTTGTTCATGTCATTCCTGAAATCTAATAACCAAATTCTGTCAAGTTGGTACATATGACTCTAAACCAATGAACTCTGTCCTCTCCTTAATTCAGTCCCACTTTGCCAAATTTCCTCTTTACTTCCACCTGATGTTGCATAGATACATGCACGTGTTCAAGTTATTTGCACTTTCTAGCAGCCAATTAAAGGCAACTAGAAAGTAATAGCTAATCTAGGTCAAGCCACTTCTAAGTACCAGTGGGATTTGAAATGAATCCTCTTTGTCCTGTGATTAACCATGCATATTAGAGGATTCCTATGCTTTCTGAGGTTATGAAGTCTGAAAGGAAGTTCTGCCCATTGTTCCTAATGCGTTGCCTGGACTCTACCCCATGCTTTTCTTTGGCAGATGCTGTCATTATCCCACAGGGAGAATCCCACTCCTATCTCTTCATCCCAATCAAACTTTAATAATGATTCTAATGTAGAATTGATCCAATTTATACTTTTATAACATTGAAATTTCATCCTTATCTTTGATTTCTCTCTTCAGCTCTCTCACTAACTCTTTTTTGCTTAGCCATCTTTCAACTTGCCATTTCTCCTCCAGGCCAGAACACCGCCTTACCCAAACAGATGCTCACTTAATACTTGTTGAATGAATTAATGAATGTTTGAATGAGTGAATGGATGAATTAATGGACTATCTATATAGCCTAATATTTGGCTCCTATCTCCAATTTCTCTCCCTTCAAATACATCCTTCTTACTTCTGTCCAACAGATCCTCTTTAAACCAAGATTCAAACTGAGTCATTTCCAGCTTTGGTTGCCTACAAAATAAAGTCCAAATTTCTTACCTTGACATTTAAAACCATTCAAAATTAACCTCCTAACAAACTTTCAAGCTTTCTCTCCTACTGCACTAGCTCTCCTCTACTATTCTCCAATGTCAGTCTGTAGTGACAGCTCATGCTCTTGGATTTCTGATTACAACCTGTTCTTTATGCCCTGGTGCTTCATACTTATGTTTTTCACAACTTGGAATGCATGTCTGTCCCTCCCAATCTCCATGGCATAATCCTCAAGTTCTAGAGTTCTAGCATTTGAGCTATTTGCTCTGTGAATTCCTCCCAAAGCACTCTGCACGCTCCTGTCCATTATGCAGGTCTTACTCCTTTTGTATTCTCTACAGGACTTTGTACTAAGTACAGACTAATCTACACTTACTAAATAATTACTGATTTAATAATAGAGTAGTACTTACATTGTTAATGGTTTCTGAATCATAAAAAGGTTTATATTTTTGGCTTTATATTACACTGATAGAAAATTGTATTAAATATATGTTAGGAGGATTTTTTCCAAAAGCAAGAAGCTTTTCAGTCAACAACTGGTTAACCAGAAAAGCCAATTAACCAGAAGATCTATTCCTTGCTCTCAATTACACACACCAATGGAGGAGAGCAGTGAGGCAGATGACCTAACACAGTAGATAACCAAAAACTCTGCCCGTTGGCTTACAGTCTCTCCCCACCACACACACACTCCTCCTTTCTCTGCCCACTGCACTACACCCCCTTGGCCTCTAAGCAGATTCATTATCCTGATTCTGCTTGGCTTGAGCTATGCAAAAATGAGTTTGAATTCTCTGCACACACATTGATTTACCTGACTTGTACTGGTTGCTTCTTATCACCTAGCCACTCAGCAAGGCCCTGAATGAAAGAAGACAGAGATAGGGCAGGAGGAAGGGAGGGAGGGAGGGAGAGAGAGAGGGGAGAGAGACAGAGAGAGAGAGAGAGAGAGAGAGAGAGAGAGAGAGAGAGAGAGAGAGAGGGAGAGAGAGAGAGAGAGAGACACTATATAGTCTTTGCCTGGAAATTATTCATAATTTTTAAATAAAAGAAGTTTGCAATCTAGTTCAGCACTGAATTTTTTCAGCCCCAACACACCAAGGGATGCAACACATCGTCATAAATTGCAATTACATACAGAAAAAAACATAGAGACGTGAAATATCATGATATACTAAGGGAAAGTTAAGAGCAAAAGATCAAGATTTCTCTGTAATCTGGATAGTATACTTAGGGGAAGTTGAATGTAGAATGCATAGTGGGGGGGGTGTAGAAAAGGCAAGATGGAAAGGCTGGTTGAGGCCAGATTTTTGAAAAGCCTAGTAAGCCCAGCCAAGACATTTGGACTTGATCCTAGAGGCAATAGTGAACTGAGAAAGGAAATGGCATTGTGTAATGGCAGTGGTGACTGCAGAGTCATGGGAAGGATCTAACAGTTCTGAGTTAATCATTTGAGCCACAGAATCTACAGAGAGTAAGTAAATCTGAGAATTTAAAGGTATAATCCCCTATTTAAGATAACTTTTTTTGAACTTCTACTGCCTAAAGGATTTAGACATGTGATCTCTAGTAAAGAAACAATAAACAAGTTCCTAACACAGTGCCTTTCACATGACAGACATTCAGTAAGTGACCAATAAATTCAATACAATGAGAGATGAGGCTTGATAAGATATATTAAGAAGACCCAGGACAGAGCTATAAAAGGCCCACTGAGAGACTTTATCTCCCTGGTGCTTATTATAAATAAAGTGAAATCTTATACTCAGAAACTGAAAGAAAATAATGTTCAAAATCCCCTGCCTAAAATTCTTAAGTGAACTCCCTGCTGCAATCAGGATTAAGCCCAACCTCATTAGTTAGGGCTAAAAGCTTTCCATGATTTTGTCCCCACCCTACTTTCCATGCCTGCTCTCCTAATATTCCCTAACACAAAGCCTGTAATATAACTAGATGGCCCCCAAATTTATACTAAAGAAATGTCAATGCTTGTCTAACCATAGACAGTCTCTGTAGCCTAGATAGTCTTGATTTTCTCTCAGGAATGCTATGTAGTCCCTATGATAACCAATTATTACAGTGGTCTTTGAAAATGCAAAATGAGGACCACAATGTCTAGTGTGGTAGTGTTTAGACCTCAGAATTAAGCCAACACTTGGACTCATTCTTATATCAACAATTTGGCTTGCCCAGTTCTAATGAATGGGTAATGTCTCAATGCCAAAGGCAAAGCTTGAATTACTCTTTAAATTCCTAAGGACAAAATTACAAATGGGTAGAGCCCTTGGTAAACCGGCTACAGCATGCATACATGATTAGAATAAATTTTAATGATTTTGTATGTGTGCTTATCCTTTGGAAGACAACCATACATAAAGATGCCTGAGCTGGAATGAGTTTGAAGTTATTTAATGATTTGGAATGTACCCATTAATTTGTAGTATTCCAAGTAACGATTTTAGGTTATATTTATGGTCTTTCAAAGTGCTCCATAATAACAAGTCAACTCATCACACTCTAACTTAAATTTTAAGGTAACTATAATAACTTTTTAATTGAACATCTGAAACTGAAGGTCCGTATGGCTGATTAAATTTAGTTTTAAATCCCAGCTCTAAAAATCATCTCTGTCTCTCTCTGTCTCTCTATTTCTTAATATATATATGAGGGGGAGATTATATATATATATATATATCCATCCCTCATTGACTTAGCCTTTACCCAAGATAATCAGCAACCCTCAAGGCAACAGAAGACAGAAGACAATATATATCCAGGACCTGACTAATGCTCACATGGCTTGGACCGGTACTATGCTAAAGAAAACATCTTGACCTAAGTCATATTGTCACCACACACACCCAAAAAGAGGTAATTATGTCAAGTAATGGACATGTAAATTTACCCTAATGTTGCAATAATTTTGCAATCTATACATGTATCAAATCATCACATTGTATATCTTAAACTTACATAATGCTATATGTTAATTATCTCATAATAAAGCTGAAATAAATAAACACATGAAAACCAAAGTACCAAACTCTTTACCATGCCATTGAGGCCCTGCATGATCTTTCCTAAACTCTAGGATTTCTGGCTCAAGGCCTAGAGAGCCAGGACTTAGCTGGTTGCAGAACAGTCTACAACCTAGAGCATAGACAGCCAGACCAACATAAGGTAGATTATCTGTGAAAGTGTCAGTAAGAGATGTTGGAAGGGGGGGGTGGGGAATATTCACTTGATAAGAGATCACCTTTTATTTTTCCTTGAGTGCATCTTCAAACTTGCTATAAACACACCCCTCTACTTGTATGCTGGATTCCATTCCATTTTGCCTTGAATTCTAATACTGTAACTATGCCCTCTCCTGTAACTTCAGATTCTCCCTCTCTGGGGGATTATTCTTATATGCATACTAACATGACATAGTATCTCCTGTTCTTACAAAAAAAAATGCCTTGACCTTCTATCTCCTTCTGTATACAATCAATTGCCCTGATCCCTTTCCCAACACCATATCTTCAGAGTGGTGTATTTCTCCATGTCTGCTCCATCACATCCCATTCTCCTTCCCACTCCACTCAGGCTATGTCCACGCTATATCACTGAAACTTCTATGGTCAAAGGCATCAATGCCATTCATGTAGTGACACTCAATAGCTGTTGCTTTTGCTCTTATATTACTTGATTTCTCAGTAACGGTTGATTTGTCAATTAGCATAGTTGGCCACTCCTTTCCCTTTAAAATACTTTTTTCATGTGCCTTCCTTGATAATATGCCCTTGGTTCCCCGCCCCCCACTTGTTGCTTCTGCTCAGCCTTCATTTCTGGATCCTCCTCTGCTAAATCTCTTAATGTTACAGTGTCTCGTGTCTTAATTCTCAGTCCTAGACACCATTCTGTAATCTATCTACACTTTGTCTAATCAATATACTGAGGATTCTCAAATTTATATATCCTAAACCACTACCTGACATTTGTATTTGCATATTTGATAAGCATTTCAAACTTAAATTGTCTAAAAAGCACTAATAATCCATCTCTCTTCCCCTCTCCCTCACCTTCCAAATTACTTACTAATCTTACATATTTTGGAAAGCGGTATTACCCAAAAATACACAACGGGCAATGCAAAATCTAGGAGTTATTCCTAATCTATTCTTTCCATCATCTTCAACCCCAGCATCCAAACCATAAGCAAGTTCTGTTGAATTAACTTCTCTGAATTCATTCATACCACTCTCCTTTTGCTTAGCTTCTATGTTTCATTGAATGTGCCCTTCTTTTTGTCTTCAAAATGCCAACTTGTCTTAGAACCTTTGCACCAGCTATTCTTTCCTAAATGCTCTTCCCCCTGATTTTCACATTTCTGTCTTGTACCATTTGATTCTAAGCATAAATGTTACCATGTCAAAAAAAAAGCTGTCTCAGGCATCCAGGGTGGAGAGGACTTGTGGCAAGGTGGTGGCTGGAATACTGGGCAGTCCTGCATTTGTGCGTAAATAAATTTGGAGGAACAACTGGGAAGAGAGACAGACTGCACAACCCAGGGTTCCAGCACAGGGAGATAAAGCCTCAAAACCTCTGACTGAAAAAAAACCTGTGGGGATTGTGACGGTGGGAGAAACTCCCAGCCTCACAGGAGAGTTCACTGAAGAGACCCACAGGGTCATAGAACATACACAAACCCACTCACCCAGGAATCAGCACCAGCAGGGCCTAATTTGCTTGTGGGTAGTGGAGGAAGTGACTGTAAGCCAACCAAGCAGGTGGCATTGTTCCCTCTCAGACCCCTAACTCACATATAGCTCCACAAGAGCCAAGTGGGTTGCCCCACCCTAGCAAATACATAAGGTTCTGCCTCTTACTATGTAACAGGTGTGCCAAGACAAAAGAAAAATGGCCTAAATGAAAGAACATATCAAAGCTCCAGAAAAATACAACTAAGTGATGAAGAGATAGCCAACATATCAGCTGCACAATTCAAAACACTGGCAATCAGGATACTCACAGAAATAGTTGAGTATAGTCACAAAATTGAGGAATTAGTGAAGGCTATGCAAAATGAAATAAAGGAAAATGCAGAGGGAACCAACAGTGATGGGAAGGAAAGTGGGACTCAAACCAACATTTAGAGCAGAAGGAAGAAACAAACGTTCAACTGAATAGAATGAAGAAACAAGAATTTTTAAAAAATGAGGAGAAGCTTGGGAACCTCCAGGACAACATTAATCACTCCCACATACAAATCATAGGGGTGACAGAAGAAGAGGAAGAGCAAGAAATTGAAAACTTATGTGAAAACATAATGAAGGAGAACTTCCCTAATCTGGCAAAGGAAATAGACTTCCAGAATGTCCAGGATATTCAGAGAGTCCCAAAGAAGTTGGACCTAAGGAAGCACACACCAAAGCATATCATAATTACATTACCCAAGATTAAAGATAAGGAGAAAATCTTAAAAGCAGCAAGATAAAAGGAGAGAGTTATCTACAAAGGAGTTCCCAGAAGACTATCAGCTGATTTCTCAAAAGAAATCTTGCAGGCAAGAAGGGGCTGGAAAGAGATATTCCAAGTCATGAAAGGCAAGGACCTATATCCAAGATTACTCTATCCAGCAAAGCTATCATTTAGAATGGAAGGGCAGATAAAGTGTTTCCCAGATAAGGTCAAGTTAAAGGAGTTCATCATCACCAAGCCCTTTTTTATTATATGAAATATTAAAGGGACTTGTCTAAGAAAAAAAAGATAAAAAACATGAACAGTAAAATGACAACAAACTCACAACTATCAACAACCAAACCTAAAGAAAAGAAACACACAAAAACAAACTAAGCAAACACCTAGAACAGGAACAAAACCAGATAAATGAAGATTACGTGAAGGGTTATCAGGAGGGAGGGGGAGGGGGAGAATGGGGGAAAAGGTACAGGCAATAAGTAGCATAAATGGTAGGTAAAAAATAGACAGGGGGAGGTTAAGAATAGTATGGGAAATGGAGAAGCCAAAGAACTTATATGTACGACCAACAGACATGAACTAAGTGGAGGGAATGCTGGTGGGAGGGGGGTGCAGGGTGGATGGGAATAAAGGGAGGGGATGGGAGAACTGTAAGAGCAGAATCAATAAAATATATTTTTAAAAAGCTATCTGTAGGCTTCCAGTCATTCTTCCATTACTGTCTTTTAGTTCATTGCATAGCACTTACTCTTGTTATCTGATATTTTCTTACATATGTGCTTTATTTCTGTATTCACTAATAATCTTCCTTCAGCTAGAACATATACTCCATGACAGTGGGAGCATGGTTTTCCTTGTTCAACATTATATTCCTGGTGTCTATTACAGTGCTCTGCACATAATAGGCACTTAAAATTTTGTTGAATGGATAAATGAATATACATAATTCCTAAGATAAGGGATTTTAACAAAATTTAAAATTTTGTCATATAAATGAAGGAGAAAAGATTTGGAAATATTGTTATAAATAAGAACAAATTAAAGAAGAGCATAAATCAAGGTACCATGAAAACAAGGCTGTTAGGAATTATAGAGGAGTATAAGAACTTTTTACTTTATAACATCCCCTCTTTGTTTCTCCATTATTCTAGGTAAAAAGCCTTAAAAGGCACTGGGCCTGTGAAGTTGTCTTTGAAGTCAGCAAGCAATGTGTGGGCAGGTAAGACTGTCTCATTCTCTTGTCACTTTTTGAGGAACAGAAGAATCCCAACAGATAATTCTGGTGATAATGGCTACTAAGAGGCGAAGAAAACACATAAACTGCGTAAGTGTGCTAAGGCATAAAAAAAGGAGGGATGCACCAGGACTCAAGATTTGAGAAGTGGCCTTGGGAGCAATTCTTCTCATACAAGGTAAAAGAAAGGGACAGTTGGTTGAGGTAAGTAGAAGGTCAACATGCAGAAGGTCAAGCAGTTGTAGGAAGACAGTACTTCCTCTGATAGATAGGTGGGATGCAGCATTAGACATTTAAGAACTTCTTGTTTGGTAGAAGTTAGCATAGAAAATCCAGTGAAATAAAAAGATACAATTTCTAAGAGGGCTAGTAATAAATCAAGGCTGGAACCTAGGCACAAAATATCCAAGACCAGGTGTCTAACACAGAAACCCAGTTATAAGGCCTGGGATCCAAGAACAGGTCTTTGTCATGGGAACAAAAAAAAATCTTAATTGTTATACTGATAGCCAAGGTCAAATCATGATCAGATATGATGCCTAGGATGCTAAGCTACTGCTCTAGGGCACCTGAGAATTCCAGTCTCAGAAAAGACTGGCACTAGATTCTAGAGGTAGGCTGAAATTTCAGGTGATTAAAAACATCCTCAGTTGTGAGGACAGGAGAGCTCTGGGGATAGAGAGCCTGAAAGGTCATTACTGAATGTGATGCAAGACATATACTTGTGGCCAAGGCTTTCTTGTATGATTCAAATAGCCCAACATGTGTGTGAGATTCATTAGTGGTTGAAGGTGCCTAATTATGTTGGTGAGAGGCCACCAGGAATCAGAACTTAATTACTCTCAACCACCTGCTCTCCCACAAGTCCAGCCAAAAGTGAAGATTCTCCAAGGATTCTCTTGATTGTCCTGCTGCTTTTCAGAACCCAATAGCCAATTTCAGAAGATAAACTTCCTCCAGAGAAGGTAGGATGTTAGTCTCCAAATGTTTGGAAGTATGAGCTCAGGTCTTCTGCTTTTGCAGCTGAATTCCAAAATGTTACTACTTTCTTAGTAATTTTTCTAAAATTACTATGAATTTTTTATAAACTGAACAGTTTCTCTACACATTAACAGAATATTGAAATGTGTGCAGCCAAGAAACAAGAATAGAGCTTTGTGTTCTTTCAGCTTGGAGGTGGCATGTGGAAGCTTGCTAAGCCAAGTTAATTTCCCTTGTATAGTCAGCAATTGCATTTATTCTTAGACAAAGGTGTGAGTATGATTATTTAGCATTACAGATGTTTGATGAGTGTAATGAAGTTTAGCCAAACAACAGAAACCTTAGATGCCAAATACATTGTAGTCAACACACCACTTTGTTTGTATAAGGGTACTCTGAAGACTTCAAACAGCTATTATGTTAAACTAGCACCTAATCCAAAGGGCCTTGTTTGGCCAAGAAGTGCCAGGTAACTTAGATTATGGAAATGCAAAAACTTTTTTGGCTGCTCAGGGATCTTATGCATTGAAGATACTAAAAGATCTAAGAGTTAACTAAAAACCTCCACAGGGGAAGCACATTCCTTCCATGAGATTGAAGTTGTTATAACCTATCTCCATTTGGTTTGGTCTGAAACTTCATGAGTAGTTGGGATTTGTTGTCTCCTGTAAACTGAATATGACTTACATCATATGCCTCTTTCAAAAGTCTGCTTAAGCCTTACTTCCTCTACAAAGCCCAGTCTCAGGTGGATCAAAGCCAGCCTTCTTGAACTGCCATGGCACCTCCATTTCATACACTGATTATTAAAGTTATCATACAGTACTACATTCATTTGCTAACCTCTGTGTTGTCTAACTAGATCATGGGAATCTTGAGGGCAAGAGGACATTTTTAATCATCTATGAATCATGAAAATCTAGTGTAGTACCTGGTACATAGAGGTGATCCAGAAATATTACTTGAATTTTGAACAAAATAAAATGTTACAAAATCACAAGCTTAACCTAATTTGTTTGATTCAAGCATCTCCTACCCATTCATATGTTCACAGATGGCATTTGAATGATGCTGCTCTAAATTAATAAGACTCTCTATTGACCTCGTGTCCTCTGCCTCATAGTGTGGGGGATAAAAGACATGGTATCAACTAAAGAGTTTATTATCTTGTTAGGGAGAGAATATGGGCAATCCTGAAACAACCCATTGGCATTTGTACTTAAGTTGGGCTCAAAGATAAATGAGATGATGGTTGGTAATAGTACCATTCTGGAAGTAGGATTGGAACTAAACTTTGAAAAATCACTTTGGCAGCAATAAACAAAGGATAATAGGCTGAAGGCAAAGCACAAGCAAAGAAAGACCAAGAAATGGGAATAAATGTAGCATGCTGGACAATAAGGAGCTTTTTGTTTTGGGTTTTTTGTTGCTTTTATTTTTTTAATTGTTTAATTACAGTTGTACCTATTTTCCCCCATTACTGTCCTCTGTCCTACCAGCCCCCCATCTCCCACTTTCACTCCCCCCACCCCGGTTGTCTTTGTCCATAGAGCTTTTTGACAGGCAACAGAAGGGTATTAATGGTTTTGGAGTAAAGCATAAAAATGAATGAAGGACACTGATGACAATGACAAAATAGCATCGATAAATATGTGGTTATGTGAGGAAAACTGAGAGTGGAGGTCTAGGGAAATATATTCTGTATCTCTACATACCATGATAAGTACTACAAGAAAGTGACTTTTGTTTCCCTTTATAGTGCTCTGCATGAGAAGTTGTCACCAATGACCTTACACTAGGTAAGCTTCCTTTGCAAGGCCTAAGAGTAAAGTCTGTCCTAGGGTACAGAGGGATTGAAAGAAGGTTCTTGTGTTCTAATGAAGCTGGATGAAGAGTCTCACCATTACTGCCCCTTACAAATGCTGTGAGATCACTAGACTGAAATACCATGATAATGTAGACACCCTTGTCTTGTTTACAGCTGTATCAACAGCATCCAGCACAGTGGCTGACACAAAATAGGCACTCAAGCACATTAGGTCAGTGATTGAAAGAAATGATATTATAGAACTTAGCATAGTAAGTTATGCAAAATATAAATTGGTTCTACCTATTTAACTATTATGATGTCCAGTAAATTGATTTAACACACTTATAGCTAAACATGAGTGCTAGGTACAGGTAATAAAGACAATGAGATGCCCTCTCTGACCCAAAGGACATAGTGTCATGGGTTGGATAGGGCACATGTGCACTCACACCTATGGATTAAGGGAGAAATCCCTCTTTACAGTTACTGCATGCAATATCTGTATCACCATGGTCTGAAAGTCTCAGAGCTTATCCTATTTCTTCTCATATAGTGGGGGAGATAAGTGACAGACATCATCTTCATTTTACAGACAAGGTACTAAGAATTAAAAATAGTCACAGAATTAAAAATCACCTGGATCTTCTATCACCTTACATGCAAGGAGGAAATAAGAGTAAGGCATCTCATAGGTGTGTACCTCACAAGAGGGTGGGTGCAGGAAAGAGAAGTACATTGGCCCATAAAGAGAGTGAAGAAATGATCATCTCAGATTGTGATGCCTTCAAAAGTATACTCAAATAGCTGTAACAGGTATTTCTCTCAATATAATAGCTCTTTCTCTCAATGAGCAGATAGAGAAACACTGCCACAGGCTTAAGGCTCAGAGGGCCCTTGCATAGGACTATTGATAATTGGATAAAGGCCACACTAAAAAAGAGAAGTAACAAAGCCTTTTCAGCAATGAGAAGCCCTTATTTAATGAGAACAGCCAGACACATTTGTTTGACAAGAGTCTTTTCGGCACATATTATATGCGACACTTTATTTAAGTCTAAGGATATACAAACCATGAGACACAGTCTTTTCTGTACAGGAACTTGTGAACCAGTGAGACAAAAAATTAAATGCACAATAATCTATCTCCAAGCCAATATTCAGTGTCACTAGAATACAATCTATTTGTATCTACCATAGAGAAACATTTTTACATGTTCACAATATGGCATTTTTATAAGGATAATCCCTGTAACAATATTCACAAAAGCAAAAATCATGAGACAACCTAAATGTCTTTCAATACCAGATGTCTGCATATACCTAAGCATGACCATACTATGTATAGTGAGAGGTAATTAAAAAGAATACAGTAAATCTTTTTGCACTAACATAAATAGGTTTTCAAGACAGAACCGAGTCAAAAAGCAAGTTGCAGAACAATACATACAGTGGGAGTCGGTAAACAGAGAACATCAGATTTATCTGCAAGGATTTAAATTTTAAACAATTTTGATAAGACTATATATTAAAGTATTAGTTGAGTAATTAAAAATAAATTTATTTTAAATTTAATCTTTATTGTATTTTCCCACTACCATTCAGTCCCCTTAACCCCTTCCCCCAGCAATCACCACAGAGTTGTCCATGTCCATGAGTCCTTTTTCCCTTTTTGATCAATCCCTCCACTCCTGACCTCCCTCCCTCAGTTGTCATACTGTTCTCCATCTATGAGTCTGTCCCCATTTTCCTTGTTAGTTCAGTTTGTTTATTAGATTACACATATGACTAAAATTATATGGTATTTTTCTTCTCAAATTGGTTTATTTCACTTAGCATAATGTTCTCCAGGTCCACCCATACTGTTGAAAACAATAATTTTTTCTTTTTTACAAGAAAGTAGAATTCCACTGTGTAAATGTCCCATAGTTATTTTATCCACTCATCTGCTGATGGACACTTGGGCTGCTTCCATATCTTGGTGATTGTAAATAACACTGCAATGAACAGAGGGGCGCTTATGTTTTTTCAAATGAGTGTTTTGGGATCCTTTGGATATAGTCCCAGAATTAGGATCACTGGGTTGAAAGGCAGATCCATTTTTACTTTTTTGAGGTATATCCATACTGCTTTCCACAGTGGTTGCACCGGTCGCATTCCCACCAACCGTGCAAAAGGGTTTTGCTTTCTCCACATCCTCACCAGTGCTTGTTGTTTGTTAGCCATTCTGACAGGTGTGAGATGATATTTCATTGTGATTTTAATTCGTACTTCTCTGATGATTAGTTACATTGAGCATCTTTTTGTATGTCTGCTGGCCATCTGTACATTGTCTTTGGAGAAGTGTCTATTCAGGCCCTTTGCCCACTTTTTAATTAGGTTGTTTGTTTTTTTGTTGTTGTTGTTGTTGATTTTTGTAAGTTCTTTATGAATTTTGGATATTAACCCCTTATCAGATGTATTGGTGAATATATTCTCCAGTTCTGTGGGTTGTCTTTTTGTTTTGTTGATGTTTTCCTTTGCTGCTCAAAAACATTTTAGTTTGATGTAGTTTCATTTACTTTTTCTTTTGTTTCCCTTGCCTGGGGAGATATATCCAATATAAAGAATTTTGTGAGCCATATCCCAGATTTTGCTGCCTGTTTTCTGCTATGATTTTTATGGATTCAGTCTCAATGTTTAACTCTTTGATCCATTTTGAATTTATTCTTGTGTGTGGTGTAAAAAAAGTAGACTATTTTCATTTTTCTGGATGTATCTCTCCTATTTCTCCAATACCATTTATTGAATAAACCACCTTTAGCCTATTGTATGTGTTTGCTTTTTTCTCAAATATTAATTGTAAACATAATTTAAAATATGTATGTATTCAATTTATGTTTATATGTCCATAGACATAAAAATATGTCTATATCCAATTTCTCCTTCCTAGTGTTTTGTATTTTGTATGTCTTTTTCAATTCTTAAATGGATAAGAATTGGGGTAATGGAAGGGAAAATGTTCACAGGAAGGAAAGCAACATGCACTAAGTCATCAAAGCCTGTGAAAACAAAATAATGCTAAAATATAGGGCATGAGGGTTGATGGGTACAGAGTTGGGTGGTGGGGGAGGCATGGGATGAATTGAAAGTGGAATGATGAGAACAGATCATAAAGTGGTATGTATGCCAAGTTAAGGAAACTCAATTTTATTCCTAAGGTAGGGGAAAACTGTGGGATGAACTTTAAGAAGATAAACTTCCAACAGGTCCTTCTGATTATTGAGTGGACAAAAGATTGAGAGGAAGGGGGTTGGAAAGAAGGTCTTTGTAAAATCTTTTATTTTCTATTTTTTATTGTTGTTCATGTACAGTTGTCTCCATTTCCCCCCCACTACTCCCCACCACCCCAGCCATCCCTACCTCCCACTCTTGATCCCACCGCACTTTGGCTTTGTCCATGTGTCCTTTATACATGTTCCTTGACAACCCTTCCCCTCTTCCCCCCATTATCCCCTCCCACCTCCCCTCTGATTACTATCATTTTGTTTTTAATTTCAATGTCTCTGGTTGTATTTTGCTTCCTTGTTTGTTTTGTTGATTAGGTTCTACTTATAGGTGAGATCATATGGTATTTGTGTTTCAGTGCCTGGCTTATTTTACTTAACATGATGCTCTCCAGATCCATCCAAGCTGTCACAAAGTGTAGGAACTCTTTCTTTCTTTCTGCTGCATAGTATTCCATCATGTAAATGTACTACAGTTTTTTGATCCACTCATTTAGTGGTGGGCATTTAGGTTGCTAGCAGCACTTGGCTACTATAAATTGTGCTGCTATGAACATTGGGGTGCAAATGTTCTTTTGAACTATTGGTGGGAAAGCAGACTAGTGCAGTCACTATGAAAGACAGTTTGGAATTTCCTCAGAAACCTAAAAATGGAACTGCCTTTTGAACTGGCAATTTCACTGCTGAGACTATACCCTAACAATCTTTGTAAAAATCTTAAGAGAGAAATGTTGAGGTCAAGAACTGAGATAACAGCACTAAAAATGGAACCAAAAGTACCCCTGAGAGAAAGTAACATATATTCTGGCTAATTAGAGGTAATTGGTGCTTGCCTGGGAGAGAATATTACCAAGAATGTTGTGAATTTTTATGGCTTGAACAATTAGGTAGATAGTGGTATCATTGACTGAAATAAGAAATCAGGAAAAGTAGCTGATTTGGAGACATAGGGGAGAGGACTGATGAGTTACCTTTTAAACATGCTGAATTTGATGTATTTTTGAGATATCCATATAAACATGTGACTGTAGGCCCATCCATGTTTTCACAAAAGGCAGAAATTCCTTCTTTTTAAAGGCCAAATAATATTCCATTGTGTATATACAGGGATGACTGAAAGTAGGTTTATAACTGTGAGTATATGAGACAGTTTTTTCTTGTATTATTATTGATTGTTGTATTATATATTAGCATTACAACTATAAGCCTAGTTTTGTCCACCTCTTTATATATGTATACCACATTTTGTTCATTCATTTGTCTATCAAAGGACATTTAGGTTATTCTCACATCTTGTCTATTATGAATAGTGCTGTAATGAACATGGGAGTACCAATATCTTTTAGAAATTCTATTTTCATTTCCTTTGGATATATATCCAGAAGTGATATTTCTGGATCATATGGTAGTTCTATTTTTTATTTTCTTGAGAAATTTCCATACTGTTTTCCATTTCTGCTATACCAATTTACTTTTCCACCAACAGTACATCAAGGTTCCCTTTCTCCACCTTGTCACCAAAACTTATTGTTTATTGATTTATTGATGATAGCCATTCTAATGGGTATGAGGTAATATCTCATTGTGGTTTTGGTTTGCATTTTCCACATAATTCGTGACATTAAGCATCTTTTCTTGTACCTATTCGCCATTTGTATGTCTTATTTTGTTTTTGATAAATGTCTACTCATATGATCTCACCCTTAGCGGGAACCTGAACAACAAAACAAACAAGCAAAATATAACCAAAGACACTGAAATAGAGAACAGGCTGACAGTGACCAGAGGGGAGAGGGGAGGGAATTTCAGGGGAAAAGCGGAAGGGTTTGCAGGAACAAGTATAAAGGACACATGGACAATAACAATGGGGGTGGAAATGGGAGGGAGGTGAGGAGGGCTGGGGGTGGGCTGGGATGGGTGTAAAAGGAAGAAAACTGTACTTGAACAGCAACTGAAATAAAATAAATTTTAAAAATCATTACATTAAAAAAAGAAATGTCTACTCAGTCCCTTTGCCCATTTTGTAACCAGAGTCATTTTCTTTTTTTGTTTTTTTTTTTTGTTTGTTTGTTTTTGCCATTCAGTTATTTGAGCTCCTTATATATTTTGGATATTAATCCCTTGTCAGGTATATGGTTTGCAAATCCCATTACATAGATTTGACTTTTCACTCTTTTTATTGGTTCCTTTTCTATATAGAAGCTTTTTAGTATGATGCAATCCCATTTGTCTATTTTTGCTTCTGCTGTCTATGCTTTTGGTATCATGACAAAAAGAATCATTGCCAAGACTAATTTCAAGATGCTTTTTTTTTTTCTTCAAGTACTTTTACAATTTAAGGTCTTATATTTAAGCCTTTAAACCATTTTGCATTGATTTTTGTATGTGGAGCAAGATAAGGTACTAATTTCCTTCTTCTAAATGTGGATATCCACTTTTTCATCACCATTTATTGAAGAGACTATCCTTTTCCCCATTGTGTGTTCTAGGTACCCTTGTGGAAGATCAGTTGACTGTAAATGTGTGGATTTATTTGTGGGCTCAATATTCTATGCCACTGGTGTATATTATGCCACTATCATAGTGTTTTGATTACTGTTATGCTAAGTAAAAACTGCATCAAATCATTTATATGTGGAACCTAAGAGTCAAACTCATATAAAAAAAAACAGTAAAATAGTGGTTGCCAGAGTCAGGAAAAAGGAAGAATTAAAATGTTGGTCAAAGATTTAGCTATGCAAAATGAATGAGTTCTGGAAATCCAATGTACAGCAATGTGACTATAGTTAAGAAAAATGTATTGCATACTTGAAATTTGCTTAAGGTAGATCTTAAGTATTCTCACAACACCAAAAATAAATAGTAACTCTGTGATATGATGAATATATTGTTAGCTTGCATGAGGTGATAATTTTACAATGCATACACATAACAAAATATCAAGTTGTATACCTTTAATATATACATTTCTATTTGTCAGTTATGTCTCATAAAGCTGGAAAAATAAAGCTTAAAAACTAAAAGTTTCAGAAGATATTACTGTAAGCATTCAGACATATAGTCTGAACTCAAAATAACTATGAATTGTGGTCATCAGTGCACAACTTCAGTTTCAGTCATAGAAATTGATAATACGAGAAGAGTTTGTACAGATAGAAAAGAATTTGGTTGAATATTAAATTCTGGATAACACTAATGTTTAAATGACAAAGTAGAAAAAGATCAGAAAGATAGAAAAGAACTAATCATAAAAGGAAAGGAAGGAATACAGAATTGAGAAAGTTTATCAACATTCTCATATGTAGACAAAAAGTACTGTAAGACAATTATTGAGAGTACCAATTAGAGTCCTTAACAATGAAGTCTTTGGTAATTTCAGTGAGAACATTTGAGGTGGGGGGTAACAGAATAATGTCCCCTATGCCCTAATCCTTGAAGTCTGTGAATATACTAGGTTACATCACAAAGGGAATTTTGCAGATGTAAATAAAATAACATGGGATGGGGAAGTTATCCATGATTATTTGGGTGACCCACTGAATCCCAAGGGTTCTTGAACATAAAGAATTTTAATAGACATGAAGAGGTTAAGAATAGTATAGAAAATGGATAAGCCAAAGAACTTACATGTACAACCCATGGACATGAACTAAGGAGGAGAATGCTGGTGGGAGGTGGGTTGCAGGGTGGAGGGGAATAAAGGGGAGAAAAAGGTGGGACAATTGTAATAGCATAATTAATAAAATATATTTAAAAATAAAAATTTTAAAAAGTGAAGAATTTTTTCTGGCTGTAGTCAGAAAGAGATGTGACTATGGAAGAGATAACTGAAGAAATATAACCAACATTGCAAGCGTTGAAGATGAAGGAAGGGAAACTATGAATCAAGGAATGTGAATAACCTCTAGAAATTAGAAAAGTCAAGGGAATGTATTCTTAGAGCTTCCATAAAGGAATGCAACCCTGTCTACACCTTAATTTTAACCTAGTGAGACCATGTCAGACATCTATGAAACTATAAGACAATAAATGAATGTTATTTTAAGACACTATATTTGTGGTAATTTGTTACAGCAGCCATAGGAAACTAATATAGAGAGAGGGACAGTAGTAAGGATAGAAGTCATATCACAGTGGGATGAACAGTGACTAGGAGGTGAGAAAACAGAGATGATGAATAAAGACGATTCATTCAAAAATTTTAATTTTTAAGTAGAAAGAGAGCATTAAGAAGAAGAGCATAGAATTTTGAGACAGGAGTTTTGTGATTTTCAAGATTTTATGTATTTATTTTTAGAGAGGGGAAGGGAGGTAGAAAGAGAGGGAGAGAAACATAAATGTGTGGTTGCCTCTCACACATCACCTACTGGGGACCTGGCTTGCACCTCAAGAAAGTGCCTTTACTGGGAATCAAACTGGCAAGCTTTTGGTTCACAGGCTGGCACTCAATCAATCCACCGAGCCACACCAGCCAGGGCTTTTTATTTTCTTTAAGATAGGGAATAAATGAACATATTTAAATGCTGATAGGAAAGTGGTTAGGAAAATGGAGGAGAGATTCTTGGGAAAGCAGCAGGAATAGAGTATGAAAAACAAACACAGGAGCAGCTAGCAATATCAAATAACAGAGATTCAGAAGGCAAAAAGGAGCTAGGTGAGAGAGGGGAGACTTCTGAACCTAGAGTTCTAATGGCAGTGTGAGGGTCCAGAATGAACCCCAAGATATGCTTCAGTGGTATGCAAATTACTTTGAACTAAAGGCAATTTTAGCTTTAGGCTCAAGAATAGATAGCTTCTGCCTGCCCCCTAGAAGATTTTGAAGTAGAGACCTTGACCATAAGAGATTACCAGAGATAACATCTTTTGACCTATGGGGCCCTGCAAACATTTGTGTACTAAATCTCAGATCTTCACATCACCCTGCAATAACTTTTTTAAGCATCAAAACACCCTACTTCATCTGTAGCTCTGGATGTCTTATATACCTCAATACCCTTCTCTGTTTCTGAACCTCTCATTGTGGGGGGTATCTTTGACTCTCATATATGTAGAGTTCCTGTGAATGCAAGATTAAATTTGATTTTTTCTTGTCAATCTGCCTCCTATTGATTTGACCACTTAGCCAGCCCAAAAGAACCAGAGGAAGGAAAGGGGAAGTTTCCCCCTTCTCTACAGTAGAAACTCAATTTAATCCCACTTGCACAACCTGAATGTTCTTTCCTAGGCGGTTAAGACTTAGAAAGCCAGGAAAAACAGAAGGTTACCTGAGGTCCAGAGAAATGAAATGACCTATTCATGTAGAAGAAAAGGGGCCACATACTAAACCTGACAAACTCAGGGGGAGGCCTACATGGTGGCCTTACAAACTCAGAGACCTAAAGTAACCACATAGGATGGCCTGAAATTAAAACTTTCTAACTAGAGGAGGAGGGAAGATGGTGGCATGGTAGGAGGGAGCAGATTCCACTTCCTCCTACACACAGGAGAAAAACCTAGCCAATCTATGGAGGAACAGAGCAAACAGCCAACAGTACCACAGCATATATTAAAATAGATAAAAAATTGTAGCAGACATTGAAAAAACAGATGGTAAGGAGAGTGCTTCAGAGCAATAAGGGCCCAGGGATCAGTCAGGGACCAGGGAGGCTGGAGCCCCAGTCCCAGCACTCACCGGCTCTGCCACAGGGCTCTTGGGAGAAAGTCGAGTCAACTGCTCCCTCCCAGGCCAAAAAAAGTTTGAGCAGTGCCAGGAGAGACCTGGTTGCTTGAAGTCACAGAGAGGGGAATAAGGACTAAATGTCAAACACACAGGGGCTGTGAGCACCCACGCATAGCCCTGGGAGTGTTACAGAACAAACAAGGTGGGCCTGGGATGATATACTATTATTGAAAAAAAAAAAGCCCCCAGGTCCGTCATGTCCGCCACCAGAGGAAAGATGTCTCTCAATGCCAGAGATTTGTGAAAAGGAAAGGAAATGTTTATTTAATGCTATGCAAACTTAAAGTAGTGACCTAATGTCTTCACCAAAAATCCCAAAGTCCCTTTAAAACACCCACAAACAGACACAGTCCTTCCTTCCTTCCCCCTTTGCCCAGTCCAGAGTACCGTATCTCAGGAAAGGAAATAGAAGTCCATGGCTCAGGCAGTCCTCTGGTTATTCCCAGTTAGTACTCCATTTCGACTGGGAGACCTCCCTGGGTTCCCGGCACCCTCAGCTGAGTCGCCGGGATCTCTGCTAAAACCAGCTGGTGGTTCCCCCTTCTAAAGCTGCGGGGGTCCCCACTTTGGCAAAGGCACGTGGTCCTCTCTCCCAGGGCCACAGGAGTCACCATTCTGCCAAAGCCGCGTGGTTCTCTCTCTCAGGGCTGCGGGAGTCTCCACTCTGTCAAGGCCACGTGGTTCTCTCCTCTCAATGGCTGCCGTGTCTGGGTTTAAATCCCCGCGCCAATCTTCCTCTTCAGCCCCATTTCCAACTCCTCCTACACTTGGGCACACTTGCTCTCAATCTGCTGTCTTCTCCAGCTTTTCTGGTTGCCATCGTGGGTCTGGGCAGGTGTGACCCCATGTCATGGAGCCAATCTTCTCCCAGCTCCCACGCAGGCGCTGTAACTTGGGGGACCTGCCCCCAGTCCCATCTTGGGGGGGAGATCCCTTTCCATCCCCCTGGCCTTGAGCATGGCCATAGCTATTTAGCATATCTAAGTGACCAGCCAAAGGCTATAGGTATGTTAAATGACCATGCCATGGATTAGCTGCAAAGCTGCCCTGCATGTTCTTGCTCTGTGTGTCCCTTCCTCCAACTCACACCTGTGGGGGAAGGGGTGGAGACATCTTAAAATTTCCTGGACACCTTGAGTTCTGGACCCCATTTCAAATGCCTATTTGGGGTCCTCCTTATTGGCTGCACCCTGTAACAGGAGGAGTGAACGCCCGAACCTGTGTGACCAGAGGTGGCCTGGCTGCACGCCCACACCTGCAACTGGGGAAGAGTGTGCTTTGTGGAAGACCTGGAGCCCACACTCGTAAACCCAGGGACAGTGTGCACTCCACAGGAGACCCAGAGTCCACGACTGTAAACTCGGGGAGAGTGCACACTTAGGAATTCCCAGATCACACACCCAAGGCCTTGCGGAGAGGTGCCAAGCTAGCTCTGGGGAGAATATGTGCTAGAGGCTGACTGAGTGCTGAATAGGAAGGGAGGAAAGTGATACCAATTGCCCCTCAGCCTGATGCAGCCAGCAAGACCAGAAAAACCAGTTTGGACAGTTTGAAACCAGCAAGAGGTTTTTTTTTTTATTTCTTTGTTTGATTTTTTGCTTTTTTTAAACTAATTTTTTATTTTTTCATTCTTATTATTTTTATATCTCTCATTCCTTTTGCTTCTCTTTCCTTCTTTCTAGTTTTATTCCTTCTTCCTTTCTTTCCAATTTTTCTCCTTCTTCCTTCCTTCTTCTGCTTTTTTCCCTTTTTCTTTTTACATACCCACAAGTGACACACAAAAAACAAACCAGGAACTGTGAAAAGACCAGAGTTGGACCCAAGGAGGCAGCATGCCAATAGTTTAGACAGTGACACAAACTTCACTTTGCTATTATAGAGAACCTGCAAGTAATTGCATATTTGTATAATTATATTTTCATTATTCTTACATCTTTTACTTTAATCATATTTTTGTATTCCTCTTCTTTCTGTAAAGTCTTCTTTGCTTGGCTGGTTATATTGTATCATTTGACAGGTTTCCTCTGTTATCTCAATCATAGTGTATTGCTAATTTACTGTCCTTCACATCTCTTATCTTCCATTAGCACACTACTCAAGGTCCTATAATCCCTATTCTTGATATCTAGATCACATAGATACTGTCATATGATTGTTGCTCTAATATTATTGTAAATAACTCCATAAAATTGTAAACACTATACAACACCCCTCCCAGATCTTAGCCCAATTTACAATTTCCTGAACTCTATTACTGTAGTGGTTAACTCCATTCTCTCACACACAACACCTATTTACTATCCTTTACTCTCACCTTACCTCAGAATCTGACCTCCCTCAACCTAACTGCTTTCTAGAACCAACTCACAATCCTTCCCTCCCCAACAAGAGTCTTATCTTCTTTCCATCCTTTCTAAAAAGTGGCTAGTTGGGTGGAAGATGATGGTTAACACTATACATAGCCAAAGGATCTCCTATCTCTTCTCTACCAGCGGCTACTGTAAATATCATAGAATATTCTCTTGTTGTCTTAAACTATTTTGCCTTCCCCTTCCAACTGATCACAAAAAAGAGTAGGGGGAAGCTGTGAAGACCAGGATACCTGAAGAAGATTGCACCACATAATCTCACAGGTATCCTACTACAGAAGTTCACACAATAAACCCAGGGAACCAGAACAGATCAATTTAAGAAGGTCAAACTAAAATGAACAGTCTCACAAACAATGGGAAGACAAAGAAACAATCCCCAAATGAAGGGAAATGAGGACACCTCAAAAAGAATACTAAATGAACCAGAGGTAACTCAACTATGAGATATGGAGTCCAAAGCAATGGTTATCAGGAAGCTCAATGAGCTCACAGTGAATTACCAGAAACTACAGGGAAAGTACAGTGAATTCACAGCAAACTATATCAAAATGAAAAAGGAAATAGAAACTATCAACAAGGGCCAAGAGGAAATGAAAAACACAATATCTGAACTGAAGAACACAGTGGAAGGAACCAAAAGCAGGATCGATGAAGCAGAAGACTGAATCAGCGAGCTGGAGGACATAGTAGAAGAAAACACCCAGAAAGAGCAAGAAAAGGAAAAGAGGCTCAGAAAGAATGAAGAGGGATTAAGAGAAATGCAGGACAATATGATATGTAATAATATCCATATAATAGGAATACCAGAAGGAGAAGAAGAAGAGCAAGGGATAGAACACCTATTTGAAAAAGTAATGATGGAAAACTTCCCTAATTTGATAAGGGAAAAAGTCACACAAATACAGGAAACACAGAAATTCCCTATAAAGAGGAACCCAAAGAGGCCCACCTCAAGACACATCATCATTAAAATGGCAAAATTTCAAGACAAAGAGAGAATCTTAAAGGCAAGGGAGAAACAAGAAGTAATCTACAAGGGAGTCCTGATAAAGTTAGCAGCTGACTTCTCAATGGAAATGCTCCAAGCCAGAAGAGAATGGCAAGAAATATTCCAAGTTATGAGAACCAGAGACCTGCAACTAAGGCTATTTTACCCAGCAAGGCTCTCAATCAAGATAGAAGGCCAACTAAGGATCTTCCCCGACAAAAGAAGCCTAAGAGAATATACCTCCACCAAACCAGCTCTGTAAGACATGCTAAGGGGCCTGCTTTAAGGAAAGGAAGAGAGACACAGAGAGAGACAGAGACACAGAGAGATACAGAAAGACAGAGAGACAGAGAGAGAGAGGAACACAGAGACAAAATGGAAATGAATACATACCTATCCATAATAACCTTAAATGTAAATGGATTCAATGCTCCAATCAAAAGACATAGAATAGTTGAATGGATAAGAAAGCATGACCCATACATATGCTGCCTACAGGAGACCCATCTCGGGACAAAAGACCTACACAGACTGAAAGTAAAAGGCTGCAAACAAATTTTCCAAACAAACAGAGAGAAAAAAAAACAGGGTAGGAATACTCACATAAGACAAAATAGAATTCCAAAAGAGGGCCATAAAGAGAGACCCAGAAGGTCACTTCATAATACTCAAGGGAAGAATCCACCAAGAAGACATAAACATTGTAAATATATATGCACCCATCATAGGAGCACCCAAATACATAAAGAAAATCTAAAGGACTTCAGGAAAGATATTGACAGCAACACAATTACACTAGAGGACTTTAACACCCCACCGTCAAAAATGGACAGATCTTCTAAACAAAATATCAACAAAGATATTGTGGCATTGAACAATGCCCAAGATGATATGGACTTAGCTGATATATAGAGAGCCCTCCATCCCAAAGAAGCTAAATTCACATTCTTTTCAAATGTACATGGAACATTTTCAAAGATAGACCACATGATAGGACACAAAACAAGCCTCAACAAATTCAAGAAAATTGAACTCATATCAAGCATTTTTCTTAAATCACAAGGGACTGAAACTTGAAAACATCCCCATGGAGAAAACCCAAAACACTCAAAATCTTGGAGACTGAATAGCATGCTATTAAACAATGAATGGGTCAAGAATGAAATTAGGGAAGAAATCAAAAAGTTTCAGGAAACAAATGAAAATGAACTCAAAATAACCCAAAATTAATGGGACACAGACAAGGCAGTCCTGAGAGGAAAGTTTATAGTGACACAGGCATACTTAGAAAAGATAGAAACATTTCAAATAAACAACCTAACCCTATGCCTATAAGAACTCGAGGAACAACAACAATAACTGCCCAGAGCAAGTAGAAGGAAGGAAATAACCAAGATCAGAAGAGAATTAAATGACATAGAGACTAAAAGCACAATTCTAAGTATCAATGAATCCAGGACCTGATTCTTTGAAAGGATAAACAAAATCAACAAGACTTTAAGCAGACCCATCAAAAAAAAAAAAAGGGAGAGGACCCAAATAAACACAATCAGAAATGAAAGAGGAGACATTACAACTGATAACACTGAAATACAAAGGTTTGTAAGAAATTACTATGAAGAAATGTATGCTAAGAAATTTGAAAACCTAGGTGAGATGGACAAATTTCTGGAAAAATATAATCTTCCAAAACTCAATGAAGAAGAAGCAAAAATCCTGAACAGACCAATAATAGCACATGAAATTGAAGCAGTAATCAAAAACCTCCCAACACACAAAAGCCCTGGACCAGATGGTTTCACAGGAGAATTCTACAAAGCATTTAAGGAAGACATAAGCCCTACCCATCACAGACTATTCCAAAATATCCAAAATGATGGAACTCTTCCAAACTCTTCTTATCAAGCCAGCATCATTGTAATCCCATAAGCAGATAAAGACACAATAAAAATAAGAACTTCAGGTCAATATCACTGATGAATACAGATGCTAAATTCCTCAAAAAAATACTAGCAAACCACATCCAATAATACATTAAAAAGATCATACAACATGACCAACTGGGATTTATCCCAAGGATGCAAGGATGGTACGATATTCACAAATCAGTAAATGCAATACATCACATAAACAAAAGCAAAGACAAAAACCACATGATCATATTGATAGATGCAGAAAAAGCATTTGATAAGGTACAGCACCCATTTATGATGAAAACACTCAGCAAAGTAGGAATAGAGGGAGCATTGCTCAGCATAATAAAGACAATATAGGAGAGACCTACAGCCAACATCATACTCAATGGGCAAAAACTAAATTCTTTTCTCCTAAGATCAGGAACAAGACAAGGTTGTCCTCTTTCACCACTTCTATTCAACATAGTACTGGAAGTTTTAGCCACAGCCATTACACAAGAAAAGGAAATAAAAGGCATCCAGATCAGGAAGGAGGAAACAAAACTGTCACTGTTTGCAAATGACATGATAGTGTACATAGAAAATCCAATATATTTGGCCAAGAAACTGCTTGACCTAACAAATGAATTTGGCAAAACAGTGGGATACAAAGTCAATATCCAGAAATCAAAGGCATTTTTGTATACCAACAATGAAACAGCAGAAGCAGAAATCAAGAAAAAAATCCCGTTCAGTATAGCAAAAAGAAAAATAAAATAACTAGGAATAAACCTAACCAAGGAGGTAAAAGACCTGTATGCAGAAAACTAAAGAACACTGAAGAAAGAAATCAAGGAAGACACAAACAAATGGAACCATATACCGTGTTCATGGATCAGAAGAATTAACATTATCAAAATGTCCATACTACCAAAAGCGATTTACACATTCAATGCAATACCTATTAAAGTACCAATGGCATATTTCACAAATATAGGACACACACTTCAAAAATGTATATGGAACCATAAATAACCCTGAATAGATGCTGCAATTCTGAGAAAGAAGAGTAAAGTAGGAGGGATCATAATACCTGATACCAAAGTATATTACAAAGCCAATATAATCAGAGTAGCCTGGTACTGGCATAAAAGCAGGCACGTGGACCAATGGAACAGAACAGAGAGCCCAGAAATAAACTCAAGTCTCTACAGTCAATTAGTATTCGACAAAGGGGGCAGCAACATAAAACTGAATAAAAATAGCCTCTTCAACAAATGGTGTGGGGCGAACTAGACAGCTACGTGCAAAAAAAAAAAAAAGAAGCTTAAGCATCAACTTACACCATACACAAAAATAAATTCAAGGTGGATAAAATATATAAATATAACCCGTGACACCATTAAAGTCCTAGAGGAGAAGATAGGCAGGAAAATCTCAGATATTTCACGTAGCAACATTTTTACTGATATGTCCCCTACAGCAAGGGACATAAACAAAACAATAAACAAATGGGATCTCATGAAAATAAAAAGCTTCTGCACAGCTAAAGAAAACAGTATTTAAAAGAAAACTAACTGTATGGGAAAACATATTTGCCAATGATACCTCAGACAAGGGTTTGATCTCCAAAATATATAAAGAACTTACATGACTCCACTCTAAGAAGACAAGCAAACCAATTAAAAAATGGGCATAGGACTTGAACACACACTTCTCCAAGGAGGACACACAGAGGATCCAGAGACATATGAAAAGATGCTCAGTATCACTAGCCATCAGAGACGCAAATTAAAACCACAATGAGATACCACTTCACACCAATCAGAATGGCTATCATAAACAAAGCAGCAAGCAACAAGTGTTGGAGAGGTTGTGGAGAAAAGGGAACCCTAGTGCACTGTTGGTGGGATTGCAGACTGGTACAACCACTATGGAAACAGTATGAAATTTTCTCAGAAAACTAAAAATGGAACTCCCTTTTGACCCAGCAAGTCCCCTGCTAGGATTATATCCTAAGAACCCTGAAACACCAATCCAAAAGAACCTATTCACCCCAATGTTCATAGCAGCACAATTTACAATAGCCACATGCTGGAAACAACCTAGGTGCCCATCAGTAAATGAATGAATCAAAAAACTATGGTACATTTACACAATGGGATTCTGTGCAGCAGAAATAAAGAAGGGGCTCCTACCCTTTGCAACAGCATGAATGGAACTGGAAAGCATTATGCTAAGTGAAATAAGCCAGGCAGTAAAAGACAAGTACCATATGATCTCACCTTTAACAGGATCCTAAACAACAAAACAAACAAACAAGTAAAATATAACTAAAGACACTGAAATACAGAACAGGCTGACAGTGACCAGAGGTGAAAGGGAAGGGAATTTCAGGGGAAAAGAGGAAGGGTTTACAAGTACAAATATAAAGGACACATGGACAAAAAATAGGGGGGATGGAAATGGGAGGGAGGTGGGAAGGGATGGGTGGGTTGGTTAGGTGGATACTGTCCAGCAGGATCTGTGGTCACTGCAGATGCTCAAGATATGAAATACACAGGGACTATTGAGTCCTGTGGAGCAATAGGAATGGAATGCTCACTCCCTCAAGGATGGAGCACACCGAGCCACTGCCTGAGTAGGCTTTTTATTAGGTAGTATTGGGTAGGAACACAGATATGGTTTGTTGATTATAGTCTAGCAGGGAAGATGAAACCAGTAGATAACTTTCAAAAACTAAAAGAGCTCACACTGAGTTTGGGGTTTTTTCACCTAAAAACTACAGGACCTAAAGGGCTAGTTTCATTTCCTGCCTGTGCCTTCATATTCTAATTAAGAGCATCCTCAGCAAGCAGGTTTCACAGCATCTTGCATATTCTCTGCCTCAGGTCTAATTACTCCTGGAGTTCTGCTGCCTCTGGTCTGGACTGCACCGCCCCTTGTCAATTGCCACAGGCCTGAGTCGGGCAGAGGAGATAGAGGCAGCTGGGAGATTTGTATTTCTCACAGGTAGAATAAGGAGTCAGGCTTTGTCAAAGCCGAGGGGTCGGGGATTGATCACCTCCTCATTTCCACAGCCCCCTGAGTCTTTCCCTGAGGGTCTTCTCATGTGATGTGCCTGTCTCAGGTCCATCCTTCTCTGAGGAATGTTACCCGTCATTGGCTAACTGACCAAGCAATGGGGGCCAGACATGGAGCAGGCAGCACTCATGCCAGGGAGACAAGCTTATTTCCTTAGTGTCTCTCAATCAGCCTTAGCTATGGGGGGTTGCAGCTCCTGAAACCAGGCAGGGCAGACCCCAACAGGCTGGGATGGGAGTAAAAGACTGTACTTGAACAATTAAAATTTTTTTAAAAAATAAAAATAAATAAAAACCGTCTAACTAGAGGCAGTTCATGGTAGGTTGTTTTGTCCCTGGCCAGTATCTTTCCTGACAAAGGTCAATCTTTACCTTAAGTGAACCTGTTTTATTGTGTTTTTGCATCTATGATAACACCTTTGGAATGTCAGGTTCGTTTTTCCTGGAAAAAAGGAAAAGTTCCTTTCCTGGAAAAATGAAAAGTTTCTTTTTCCAAACCCTTCAGGACACAATCTCCCACAAGATCATGAGACCACAGAGCCCATCATTGTTGTTGTTATTGTGTTTATTGTTAACTGTTGACTATCCTATACCCACTAATGTAAAAGAAGTATGTGTCCATCATCTTACTTTCTATTCAATCCCAGGGTCCCTCCCTTTGCTTTCTCTCACCTTCCTAATCTAGCAGCAATGGATTTTATGTAAACCCCCTTACATCTTCTCCTTTGATTGTAATGTAAAAATAAGGTGTAAAGCTGCCATTCTCTGGAGCATTTTCTTAATTCGTTGAGATTTTGCTTCCAGGCAATTGTCAGTTTGGCTCAAATAAACTCATAAAAGTTCTTACAGGTTTGGACCTTTCTTAAATTGACATTCAGAATAACAGAGAAGTTGCCTAAACTTTCATTTTCCTCAGCTGTGGCATGTTAAATGCAATGCATTAAAGTGCAGTGTCTAGCACACAACAAATGCTCAATATAATACAGCCATTATTATTATAAGTTATTAAATCTTTCATAACCTGTATAGCTAGGTTTTAGAAGCATGAGATATATAGTAAGACAAACTTAGGTTTGAGTTTCAGTTTTACCACTTATTTGTTATGTGGCTTTGGCATAGTGATTTATATGTACTAAACAGGTATTCTGGCTTCATGTTCTGTACTCTTTCCACTATGTCACACCTATTCACCTATAAATAGTTATTAAATATTCATAACATTTGATGGTAGTATTGTATTTGAACAAAAAACACTAAATATTGTAATCAAGTCAGCCATCATGTGAAACAAATTCAGAGGTTCCTGAGTGTATGATGGGATGTTGTCTCTTGTATCAGTGATTGGATATTTACTTGTATAGTTAAAATTCATCTCTTCCTTTCATCATTTTGAAGGTACATTGATTTCAATAAAAACCTATAAATGAGAAGTACAAGAACTTTGAATCCACAAAAGTGAAAATGAATGGAAGAAGCACATAAGTTCAAGGGGGAAGTCAAGAGAGAAAATGGGTCAGAGATTTCAACTGCTATGATTGTCTCTAGGCTCTATGTGTGTTGTGGATATCTTGCCTGATTTTAAGAGTTCATTAAATATTCCATTAAGGGTGAGAGCAGGCAGGGTCAAGTGTCACACTCAAGCTGGCCTAGTAATGGGAGCAGAGCCACACAAGGTCATCTCCCTGCTGATCCCCAACCACCTCCCTCCCACCAACCCTCTCTACACAATACCTTGCCACAGTAAGTAGCAGAGGAAAAATGAGCTTTTTAGAAAATATTATCATAGGGGCCAGAAACAGCTTCACCATTCATGCAGAATTCCTCAACCTTTGCTTGACATTTTCCTAACTACTCAATGAGGATGGCAGGAAACTACCTGAGAATATATAGTCCCTTTAGGCTCCATTTCACCTTGCAATGTCAATTTTGTTCAGATATATGGCCTAGTCAGTAGCTTCTTACCTTAGTGTTATTATTTTTTTCATGAAATGGATGACTGCAGTTTTGTGTCCCCTTCTATTGAGAGTAAAAGAAGAAAAACAGGTATATTCCTCTTGTCTATCTCTCAGTACTCTATTTTCCCTTATGAAATATTTCTAAAGTCCTATGTGTGACTTACAATCATAGTTTATATGATTTAAAAACATCTTTATTGTATTTTTTTCATTACCATTTAGTGACTTTATACCCTACCTCTCCCATGATTATTTTAACCTGAAAGGTAGTCAGTGTCTCTCTCTGGATTACTTTTGTTAAGTAACATGCTCTAATAATCAATTAGTTTAATTATTCTACTTACAAGGAGATCCCATATTTTACTAAAATTATTATCAGCATATGCCTGAAACCCCTCTTAATGGCTTTGGAGAACTCTTTTGCAGGCTCTGAAATCTGTGCAAACACTATCAAATACCCAGGGTAAACTTAAATTGAGATAATCAAACACTACATAATTTATATGTGTTACCAACAGTCATTCTTTCTCAATATTACTGCTTTGAATTAATAGAGTGTGATTTTCCCCAAGGGCCCAAAGGACTCCACAAGCAGAATACATTCATCCTCCCTGCTACCCCTGTGGCCAAAGAAGGCACAAGAATGATTATTCCCATTTTACAGTCTTAGAGTATGAGGAACTAGTACATAAATGATGTGCTACACAGAAAGTTGGAGGCAAAGATATAAAACATACTGAAAGTAGAATAGAAAAAAAATGTTCAGAAGACTAAATGACCCTGGCTATCTGTGACTCTGGAGTTAATTTAAAGAGACAATTAGTCAAAACATGTCATGAGTCCTGTTTTATTCAATCTAATATCAAAAAATGCCAATGGTATCAAAACTAGACATCTTTATGGACCCAGGAACCAAGTGAAAAATATGCAACTGACTCTTGAGCTGAAGTAGAGGTATTATTGCTTGAGAAGACCAGCTTCATAGGAGAGAATGTTCCTATAGACCTAAGAGGTATGTCAACAACTCTTCAGGCTACCCGAAAAGCAGCAATTGGACAAGAAGGGTTTACCTGAAACAAGGGAAACAAAAATGTTGTCAAGAACACAGACGTAGGAGGGCCCAGAAGGCAACAGCAGTGTAGTATTATTTTGAATCATGCCAGTTACCATCCAAGAAAAAAAAAGAGTAAAAAATAATATCCTGATAATGGAAGAATTAATTACACTAAGTAATCACACCACAGAGTCAGGTATAACCTACAGAACTGTTTTTCTTTTAATGAGAGTATATGATAAACACAACCCCAGACAGCTCAGTGTAAGACTAGGTAGGGAGTGGGTCCACAGAACATGCCTGTCAAGTTGACCAATAGATTCAACTCATAGACTATTTATCAGACAGGTATCAGGAGAACAGAGCAGAAAAGAGAGTCAGAAGCATTAGTTAAGTCAGCCACTTTATCATGTTTACTCTACTCCTTTCTGTTCATGAGGATCTTCATTTCTTGTTTAGGTAGGTGGTATTGTGGGATCAATGTCAACCTGTATAGTTACAATCAAAGACAGGAAGTATATGTAATTCATCTTTGCAATTTATTAGCTTATTGATCTTGGAAAAATTACTAAAATTTTCTGAGCCTTTTGTAAAAGTGGGTATATTAATAGTACCTACACACAGGCTGCTATAAGGATAAAATAAGATAAAGCATGGCAACCCTTTGCAGCTATTATTGTTATCATTATCAGGATCATCATTCTAACCCAGTTCTCACTATGCTTGTGGCTGTTTATGGGTCTTAGGGCTCCTAACCCTGCCCTATCTTGATGAGATACATATTTTAGCTACTTCCTTGATCATACCCAGGAATCAAAGGCTACCTCCACTCAATCAGAAGTTCTGGCCTCAGTGTGAACTACCAAACAACCCAGAAGTTAAACAATTCTTGACTTGTGATAGAACTTCTGTGCTTCTATTGATGGTTCTTGATCTGAAACTACCTAAAATTCTGGATTTCTAACTGCCTTGACCTCAGAGATGCAATTTCTTTTCTGTATCACACTCATATTCCTGGATTCCAGATCTTTAGCTTACTTCTGAGCATACAGAACTCTAGACTTTTTATTTCCATGGTTTCTAAGTCTCACCTCACTTTAACCTTCTGGCAATCACTAATAAAGGAAAACTTCCAATTGCCCATCCAGAATCAAATTCCTATTTCAGGTTGCCAAATCTGATAATTGCTATTATAATCCTGTGCTTAGGCAACCTTGTCTCACTGGGTCATGATACTAAAAGCTAAGTTGTTCCATTCACCTTAAAGGAGCCAGTTGGTATGATCAGTTAGAATCACCATTTCTAGTTTCTGATTGTGCCAGATCAGTCTAGTAATGGCATCAAATACATGAGCAAAGAACACGAATGGCATTAGCCCTACCAACTTTCTGTGACTACAGCTATGCATGTTCAATAATCCATTTGACAACAGTAAGAAAATAAGCTTGTAAATAATTCTACCACAGAAACACACTTTAAGCTACATATCATACTGAAATATTTCAAAGTTGGAAATTATAGTCTCAGATATGCAAACGAACACTAAATGTAAGCTTAGACTAAACATAAATGTTCCCATAAGAAGTTTATTATGCAAATAAATAAATTTGAGTAGGACCAGGAATTATCATGACCCTGTGGCAGTTTATGAGGAGAAAATATGAGGCCAGAGTTTACAACCTGAGGAAAAAAAATCAACATTTCAAAAGTTTGCACCTGACACTTTTTCACAAGATTACTAGGAAATAGAACTTAAAATGACCTCCAATCTCAGATACATTAGTTCCTGAGCCTCTTGGGTTTATGCTTAATCAGTTTCTGGAGAATGTGAGTTTTCCAAACACAGTTACCTTAAATGAACAAAGATAAAGGTGTATAATAAACCCTTCATGCAGGAGGCAGGAAGAGTCTTCATGTACTTAGCCTCTATGGCATGTGTGAATTATAATGGCTGGAAACACAGAAAGTGTCAGGATACAGGATAAGAAACCACCCCTTGCAGAGGGACTGTCAGCAGGATTTATGCATAAATGTAGCCAGTTTGAGCCATGTCTGCAATTTTCTTTAATGTGAGTTTCTTCATCAGTGGATAATCTTTAAAAAGAATCTGTGGTAAATTTTTACATTAAATATAATTCAATATTACATATTTTGATCTATATTTCATACATATTGTTTTTCTTCCTGAAGTTGATGATGTCTCAAATGATAGCCATGGGAAGAGATCCATGAGAAAGGGGTGTTATGCTAAGTGAAATAAGTCAGACAAAGAAAGACAAATACTGTATAACTTTACTTGTATGTGAAATCTAAAAACAAACACACAAAACAGAAATGGACTCACAGATAAAGAAAACAAATTGATGGTTGCCAGAGGGGAGAGGAGGTGGGCAAAAAAACTCATGAGGATTAAGAGATATAAATTTCTGGTTATAAAATAAATAAACTATGAATATATAATGTACAGCATAGGAAATATAGTCAATAATATAATAACTTTCTACAGTGACAGGTGGGTACTAGAATTATTGTGGTGATCACTTCATAAGGTAAATATATGTCAAATTCTTAATGTTGTATACCTGAAACTAATATTCCACATCAACTATAAATGAAAGGAAATAAATAATTGTTTTTAATATATTTTATTGATTATGTTATTACAGTTGTCTCATCCCCCCTTATTCCCCTTTGCCCTGCAAACCCCCTCCCACCCACATTCCCCCCCTTTAGTTCATGTCCATGGGTCATATATTTAAGTTCTTCAGCTTTTACATCTCCTACACTAGTCTGAACCTCCCCCTGTCCTTTTTCTACCTACCACTCATGCTACTCATTCTCTGCACCTTCCCCCCTCTCCCTCTCCCACTCACCTGCTGATAACCCTCCATGTGATTTTCATTTCTGTGAATCTGTTCATGTTCTAGTTGTTTGCTTAGTTTGTTTTTGTTTTTGTTTTAGGTGTGGTTGTTAATAACTGTGAGTTTGCTGTCACTTTACTGTTCATATTTTTTATCTTCTTTTTCTTAGATAAATCCCTTTAACATTTCATATAATAAGGGTTAGTGATGATGAACTACTTTAACTTGACTTTATCTGAGAAGCACTTTATCTGCCCTTCCATTCTAAATGAAAGCTTTGCTGGATATAGTAATCTTGGATATAGGTCCTTTCCTTCCATGACTTGGAATACTTCTATCCGGCCCCTTCTTGCCTGTAAGGTCTCTTTTGAGAAATCAGCTGACAGTCTTATGGGAACTCCTTTGTAGGTAACTGTGTCCTTTTATCTTGCTGCTTTTAAGATTCTCTCCTTCTCCTTAACTTTGACTAATGTAGTTATCCTTATCTTTAATCTTGGCTAATGTAACTATGATGTACCTTGGTGTGTTCCTCCTTGGGTCTAACTTCTTTGGGGCTCTCTGAGCTTCCTAGACTTCCTGGAAGTCTATTTCCTTTGCCAGATTGGAGAAGTTCTCCTTCATTTTTGGTTCAAATAAGTTTTCAATTTCTTGGTCTTCCCCTTCTCCTTCTGGTATTCCTATGATTCCGATGTTGGAACATTTAAAGATATCCTGGATATTTCCAAGTCTTTCCTCATTTTTTTGAATTCTTATTTCTTCATTCTGTTGTGCTTGAGTGTTTCTTTCTTCCTTCTCAAATCAATGGTTCACACCATTGATTTGAGTCCCAGTTTCCTTTCCATCACTGTTGGTTCCCTGTACACTTGTCTTTATTTCATTTAGCATAGCCTTCATTTTTTCATCTAATTTGTGACCAAACTCAACCAACTCTGTGAGCATCCTGATTACCCGTGTTTTGAACTGTGCATCTGATAGGTTGGTTATCTCTTTGTCACTTAGTTATATTTTTTCTGGAGCTTTGATCTGTTCTTTCATTTGGCCCATTTTGTTTTCTCTCGGCGTGCCTGTTATGTAGTAAGGGGCAGAGCCTTAGGTGTTCACCAGGGCAGGGCAATCCACATCACGGCATTGTGACGCTTTATGTGGGGGAGGGGTCTGAGAGGGAACAATAGTACTTGTTCTGCTCTCTGATGATTTTCAGTTACTTTCCCAGCTACCCACAAGCAAATTGGGCCCTTCTGGTGTTGATTCCCAGGTGGGTGGGTTTGTGTACATTCTAGGACCCTGTGGATCTCTCCAACAAAGTGTCCTGTGAAGCTGGGAGTTTCTCCCACTGCTGCCTCAACCCCCACAGGTATTTTCAGTCAGAAATTTGAGGCTTTATTTCCCTGAACTGAAGCCCTGGGTCACAAGGTCTGTCTTGCTCCCCAATTGTTCTTTCTGGTTTATCTGCAGGTGAATGTGGGACTACCCAGTCCACAAGCTGCCACCTTACTAGCCAGCTGCATGCAGCCTTGCCTGCCCCACTCCACAATCCACCACCTTGCTGGGTCTGCCAGCCATTGCCTTTCCCACCCTCGCCCTCCAGCTGCTGCCTTGCCATGAGTCCTCTCTGCCCAGCTGCCCATCTCTGCCCCTCCTACCCGTATGGATGGATATTTCTTCTTTAACTCCTCGGTTGTTGGACTTCCATACAGTTTGATTTTCTGTGAATTCTGGGGGGTTTTTGTTTGTTTTTAAATTGCTGTTTTCCTTCTTTTGGTTGTGTGAAGAGGCACAGTGTATCTACCTGTGCCTCCATCTTGGCCAGAAGTCCAGAAATAAATAATTGTTTTAAATGAAAATAGATAAACACCTATGTTAGAAGAGGAAAAGCCCAAGTAGGGAACCAAAAGCTAATCTCCTCTGCAATGTGATAAAGTTTGTGTCTCCAAAGAGCCTTGGCCTGATACGTAAGCTGACCATAGGTACCGTAATAATTTTAGGACATGTTTTAAGGGATATCAAAAAAGAAACTGCAATGATCCCCACCCAAAACATCTCCACTCTTTGCTCCTACATAAATATCCTATAATTCAAGATTCATTGCCCCTCCTGTAAGAGTCATCATGAATATCATTATTTGTTCATTGTCTATCTCCCTGGCTAAACTGCAAATCCCATGAAAATGATTACCATGCTTGTTGTGCCATGTGATATTCATTTTTGAACTGCATTGATTTAAGGCACTATTAAAAATTAATTATTCCTCTCAGTATTTGTTATTTGCATTTCTTCAGGGCTGATATAACCTAGAGTTCTGTCAGTTATTCTCATTGCAGTGTGAACACATTTCTGCTGAGAGCTAGTTGTAATTGAAGGATGGGTTGTATGTGGGTGAGGTGGAACATAATGATACTAGGTAGGTGAGTCAGGAAGGCAGTGCCACAAAGTGGGGAGGTTAGAAGGATCTGGAAGAAAATCACCATTTTGCTGAGGTAACTCTAGCCTGGCACAGAAGTTACTCAGGTGCCTCGATCCAGCATCCAGGAAAAAAAAATTTCCACCATCCAGGAAAAAAATATACTGCCTCCCTGACAGTCGGTGTTACTTCAGCTAATGACCTGGTTTTCACCAAAAAAGAGCACTCTTCTCACTCCATTACCCAGTACTGCACTTACTATCTTATTCGCCACACTCTGGAAGCTTTACAACAGCAGTCAGCTCAAAAAGCACATCTGCATGAGAGTAATTAGTCACCTCACATTCCCTTCCATCTAGATTGGGGATTTGTTACACACTTTTTCCCATAACTCTCTCCCCATGGATTAACTTTCTCCCAGTGAGTTGATTCATATTTATCAGAAATGCATCAAAAATCACAGCATCACAGAGGGGAAATCTAGAATGTGATGCTGCTGCTTCCTATTAATCTGTACCTGGAGGCTGTTTTAGTAAAGGTTTGTATATGCTCTGTGAAATTTGAATTCATTTGCTGTGTGTGTGCATGCACATACACAGAAGCATGTGTGTATTCTCCCACCAATGATGAGAATGTGCCAGTGATTCTCAAATGTGTGTCTGTGTGTGTTTGGAGGAAGAGTGGAGGGGTTGTACCTAGCAGAATTCTCAAGGGGCTTTTTAAAACTACACATGCTCCCTGGGAGATTCTATAACTTTCTTATACCGACAACCCCTCCTCCAAGTTTAAAATCACTGCATATCAATGTGTGATGTTGCTGATGGATGTCAATTTCACAGTGTGGAGGCAGAAAACAAGTTGAGAACCACTAAATTAAGCTCAAGATTAACAACCAAATGCTTCCCACTCCTATCCTATCACTTTTACACATTCATTCCATTAGGAATCACAGTGGAAACTGCATTACCAAACCTATTAAGAATTGCCTCAGGAAAAACAATTAGTTGAAATTCACATCTTCTATAAATTACATTACATATAGTTTAGATTTTCTTGAATCTTTCCCGAAATGACTATACTCTCCTCTGGTGAAATTCAGGCCCTCATCACTTCTTGCAGTTGCCTTCTAGATGGCCTCACTGACTTCAGCCTTACCCCTTCCAAGAAGGGTTGTCTTATTAATCTATAAGCCCTAGTCAGTTACTCCCTGTTTCAAACTCTTCAAAGGTTTCAACATCCAAAATCCTTAGCAGAGCATACAAATACTTCCATAAGTTGGCATTTCTTTGCCACTTCAATCGCATCACCTTTTAGTTATCCTTATAGTTTAAAGTTGTCTACTCTGCTGTTAATACTTCAAGTCTTCTGAAACAGACCACTGTGCTTCAGACCTCCATGCCTTTGTAGTACTCTTCACACTTCTTGAAAAAGTCTTCCTCAAACCCTTTTCACTTGGTAAACTCCTGTTCATCCTTTAGAAACTTGCTTATATGTACCATCCTGTGATATTCTACATTTCACCAGACGGTTTTCCCTCCCTCCTCTGTATTACTTCTATATTTTGTGCATACTTCTATTGCTGCATGTGGTGTATTGTAATGTACTCTTTGGCTTATACATTTGTCTGTCTTCCCTACCAGATTGAATTCCTTGAGGTTAGAATCGATGTGTATCTTCATATCTCCAGCTCCATGCACAGGGCTGGCATATAGCAGCTGATAGTATATGTTTGGTGAATTCAACAAAGCAGGAAAGAAAATGAATTTATATTTCAAATCGAGGCAGTCCCCCTTTTATTTAATGGAATCATAAACCTCCCAAGTACAGAATAATCAGTAACTCTACAATCACCCAGGCAAGCCACAAATACTGTCAATGCTTTTTTTGGACTGCCTCTTAAAATCTTTCCAAACCCACTGCTACTCCCCTAGGTGAGACTTTTGTCCCACTATGCTTGACTAATACTGCACTAGCCTCCTATCTTATCTTCCTGATTCTGTTCTTTCTTCCTTCTATCAGCTACTCCCCCATATTTGCCAAGCCCTACAATTCCCCTTTCCACACAGTAGATCCTCATAGTTAACAGAATAAAGTCAAACTTATAAGCTATGTATTAAAGCTCCAGCCCACAGTTCCTAACTCATATCTTCTTAATAGGAGCCCTCCTTTGAAAGCCGTGCCCCAAAGGGAGGAATAGTTAATCGATAGTTCAAAGACCATGTACAAGTTTAAAATATATGGCAAAAAAATCAGAGTCAGATATAAAACAAACTGTAAAATGTCCTTTAACACACACTTGTATATTTCCTGATCCCACAGATGCAGAGCCTTCCAATTATCATCACTTACTAGCAGCGTACATTTTTCAAAAAAGAAGAATGAACCTACAGTGACATATCATAATCATCCACAGACTGTAGTTTACCCAAGGGTTCACTCTTGGTATTGTACATTCTATGGGTTTGAACACATGTATAATGATGTATGTTAATCATAATAGTACCATACAAGGTATTTTCACTGCCCTAAAAGTCCTCTGTGCTCTGCTTAGTCATCTCTACTTCACCCCCAAACTCTGGCATCCACTGATGTTTTAATTGTGTCCATAATTTTGCATTTACTAAAATCTCACATAGTTGGAATCATATAGTATGTAGCCTTTTTGGATTGCCTTGTTTCACTTAAGAATGTGCATTTAAGTTTCTTTTCATGGCTTGACAGCTCTAATTTTTGTGTGTGTGTGCTGAATAACATTCCATTTTACTACAGTTTATCCATTCCCCTACTGAAGGACATGTTGAATGCTTTCAAGTTTTGACAATTATGAATAAAGCTTCTATAAACCACTATGTGCAGGGGTTTTGTGGACATAAGTTTTCAACTCTTTTGAGTAAATAAAAAGGAGTGGGATTGATGGATCCTATGGTAAGAATACATTTAGTTGTGTAAGAAACTGCCAAACTGTCTTCCAAAGTGACTGTACCATTTTGCATTCCTACCAGCAATGAATGAGAGTTCCTGTGCTATATACCCTCTCCAGCATTTGGTGTTGTCAGTGTTCTAGAATTTTGTCATTCTAATAGGTGTATGAATGTATCTCATTATTGTTTAAATTTGTATTTCTCTGATGATAGATGATATGGAGTACTTTTCATATGGTTATTTGTCACCTGTATATCTTCTTTGGTGAGGTGCCTCTTAATGTCTTTGGACCATCTTTAAATTGGATTGTTTTCTTATTCTTCAGTTTTAAGAATTCTTTTTATATTTTGGATAACAGTCCTTTATCATATGTGTCCTTTCAAAATAATTTTCCCAAACTGTAGCTTGTCCTCTAATTCTCTTGATATTATATTTTACAGGGCAGAAGTTTTTCATTTTAATGGAATCTATCTTTTCAATTATTTCTTTCATGGTTCATGTCTTTGATGTTGTATTGATTACAATAAATTATATTTTTCAAATGCTGTACCAGCCTTGCATGCCTGGGATGAAACCTATTTGGTCATGATATATAATTCTTTTTATACTTTTTTAAGATCTTCTTTATTTTTAGAGATAGGGGAAGGGAGGAGAAAAAGAGGGAGAGAAATAACAATGTGTGGTTGCCTTTCATGTACCCCCTACTGGGGACATGGCACACAACCCTGGCAGGTGCCCTGACTGGGAATCCAACCAGTGAACCTTTTGTTCGCAGGCTGGCACTCAATCCACTGAGGCACACCAGCCAGATCCTTTTTATACTCTATGAATTTTAATTACCTATATACGGTTGGGGATCTTTGTATCTATGTTTATGAGATGATATCATTTTTCAGTTTTTTTCTTGTAATGTATTTGTTTGGTTTGGGTGTTAAGATAATGCTGGCCTCCATAGAATAAGTTAGGACATACTTCTGCTTCAACTCTCTGAAAGAGATTGTAGAAAATTGATAAAATGTATTACTTAAATGTTTAATAGAATTCACCTGTGAACCAATCTGGGACTAGTGCTTTCTGTTTTGGGAAGGTTATTAATTATTGGTTCAATTTTTTCAATATATATGAGCATGTCCATAGAATGTATTGCTTCTTGTGTGAGTTTTGGCAGATTGAAACTTTCAAAAATTGTTTAATTTCATTTAGGTGATAAAATTTGTGAGCATAGGCCCTGGCTGGCATAGCTCAGTGGATTGAGCGCAGGCTGCGAACCAAAGCATCACAGGTTCGATTCCCACTCAGGGAACATGCCTGGGTTGCAGGCCAAGGCCCCCAGCAACTGCACATTGATGTTTTTCTCTCTCTCTTTTTCTCCCTCCCTTCCCTCTCTAAAAATAAATAAACAAAATCTCAAATATATATATTTAAAAAAAAGAAAATAATTTTTAAAAATTGTGGGCATAGAGTTGTTTATAGTAGTTTTTATTACCCTTTTAATTCCCATGGCATATGTATTGATATTCTCCTTTTCATTTCTTTTATTACTATGTGTCTTCCCTTTATGTTTTTCTTAGCCTGGCTAGGGGCTCATCAATTTTATTTATCTTTTCAAAGAACCATGTTTTCATTTGTTGATTTTCTCTATTGATTTCCTGTTTTAAATTTCATTCATTTTTTTAAAGATTTTATTTATTTATTTTTAGAGAGGGAGATAGAGAGAGAGAGAAACATCAATGTGTGGTTGCTGGGGGTCATGGCCTGCAACCCAGGCATGTACCCTGACTGGGAATCGAACCTGGGACACTTTGGTTTGCAGCCTGCACTCAATCCACTGAGCTATGCCAGCCAGGGTAAATTTCATTCATTTTTGCTCTATTCTTATTATGTTTTTTATTCTTCTCACCTTGGATTTAATTTGCTCTTTTTGTTTTAGCTTTCTAAGGTGGAAACTTATGTTATTGATTTTAGATATTTCTTCTTCTCTAATATATTCATTCAGCATTATAAAGTACTGCTTTCACTGCCTTACACAATTTTTAAGTTGCATTTTCAACTTACACCATATACCAGAATAAATTCAAAATGGATAAAAGACTTAAATATAAGTCATGATGCCATGAGAGTCATAGAGGAAAACATAGGCAGAAAAATTTCAGATATTCCCACATAGCAATATTTTTACTGATATATCTCCTAAGGCAAGGGAAATAAAGGAGAAAATAAACAAATGGGACTACATCAAATTAAAAAAAACTTCTGCATGGTTAAAACAAAACAACAAAATGAAAAGGGTACTGACTTTATGGGAGAACATATATAAAGAGCTCATACAACTCAACACTAGGAAGACAAAGAATCCAATTAAAAAATGGGCAAAGGATCTCAACAGACACTTCTCCAAGGAGGACATACAGAGATGCTCAGCATCACTAGTCATCAGAGAGATGCAAATTAAAACCACAATGAGATACTACCTCACACCTGCCAGAATGGCTATCATTAAAAAATCAACAAACAACAAATGCTGGTGAGGTTGTGGAGAAAAGGAAACCCTACTGTACTGTTGGTGGGAATGCAGACTGGTACAGCCACTGTGGAGAACAGTATGGAATTTCCTTAAAAAACTAAGAATGGAACTGTCTTTTGACTCATTGATTCTGCTGCTGGGAATATACCCTAAGAACCCTGAAACGCCAATTCTTATTGGTGTCAAAACAACTTATACACCCCAATGTTCATAGCAGCACAATTCACAATATCCAAGTGCTGGAAACAGCCTAAGTGCCTATCAGTAAATGAGTGGATCAAAAAACAGTAGTACATTTACTACTAATGATGGAATACTATGCAGCAGAAAGAAAGAAGGAGCTCTTACCCTTTGTGACAGCTTCGATGGATCTGGAGAGCATTATGCTAAGTGAAATAAGCCAGGCAGTGAAAGACAAATACCATATGATCTCATGTATAAGAAGAATTTAATGAACAAAATAAACTAACAAACAAAATAGAACCACACACAAGGAGACATGGAACACACTGACAGTGATCAGAAGGGAGGGGGAAGACTGATAATAGTAGAAAGCAGGGGAAGGGATTAGACAAAGAACATTTATGAATGACCCATGGACATGGACAACACTGTGGAAACTGACTGTAGGAGCAGAGGGTGGGATTCACAGAGGATAGCCAAGGGGGAAAAATTGGGATAATTGTAGTAGAATAACATAAAAAATGATTGAAGAAAAAAACAAAAAGAATAAATTTCTTTTTCTTTTGAGTGCCTGACCCACAACCCAGGCATGTGCCCTGATCAGGAATCAAACCAGTGATCTTTTGGTTTGTGGGAACAATGCTCAACCCACTGAGCCACATCAGTCAAGGCTAGAAGTGTGCTGTTTAATTTCCATGTATTTGGGGATTTTTTTAGACCTCTTTCTATTATTGATTTCTAGTTTTATTCCATTGTGGTCTGATAGAACACATTGTGTGATTTCTATTTTTTTACACTTTTCAAGGTGTGTTTTATGATCCAGAATGTGGTCTTATTTGGTGAATGTTCTCTGTGAGCTTGAGAAAAATGTGTATTCTGCTGCTGTTGGATGAAGTAGTGTATAGATGTCAATAATATCCACTTAATGTTGTCACTAGGTTCAACTATGTCCTTACTGATTCTCGGCCTGCTGGGTATGTCTATTTCTGAGAGGTAGGTGTTGAAACCTCCAATATGACAGTGGATTCACCTATTTCTTCTTATAGTTCTGTCAGTTTTGCCTCATGTAGTTCAACATTCTGTTGTAAGGAACATACATATTAATAATATTATGTCTCCTTGGAGAACTGATCACTTTATCATTATTTAATGTCCTCTATACATGATAACTTTCCTTATTTTGAAGTTTGTTCTGTCTGAAATTAATATAGCTATTCCTGTTTTCTTGTACTAGATTATTACATGGATTATTTTTCTCTATTTACTTTCAATCTATGTGTTTCTATATTTAAGTTGGGTTTCTTGTAGACAACAAATAGTTGGGGTGTATTTTCTTATCCACTCTGAAAATCTGTATTTTAATTGGTTTGTGTAGACCATTGGTATTCAAAGTCATTCTTGATATAATTGGATTAATATCTACCATGTTTATTACTGTTTCTACTTGTTGCTCTTGTTCTTCGTTCCTAGTTTTCTCCTACACTCATTTTCTGCCTTTTCTGGTTTTAACTGGGTATTTTATATGATTGATTTTCTTTCCTTTATTAGCATTTCATCATTGCTTTACTGTTTTTTTTTTAGTTCTAGCTCTAGAGTTTGTATTCTCTAGAGTATAGAGAACTGATATACTCTAGAGAATACAAACTCTGTTATCTCCCTACTCTAGAGTATACATTCACAACTAATCCAAGTCTAGTTTCAAATAACACTATACTACTTCATGGGTAGTGTGAGTACCTTCTAATAACAAAATGATACTAATTCCTTCCTCCCATCCCTTGTATCATTTCTGTCATTCACTTCAGTTATATATAAGCATATGCATATTCATATATATTAAGCATACATAATCAAATACATTGTTGCTCTTATTTTGAACAAATTTGTCTGTGAGATCAATTAGTATCAAGAAAAATAAAAGTTTTTCTTTCACTTTTACTTATTCCTTCTTTGATACTCTTCTTTTTTCATTTATATCTAAGTCTCTGGCCTTTTTATTCTATTCTTTCTAATGAATTTATTTTAACATTTCTTTTGAGGGAGGTCTAGTAGCAACAAATTCCCTCAATTTTTGTTTCTCTGAGGAAGGATTTCTTCTTCACTTTTGAAGGATAATTTCACAGGATACATAATGCTTTGTTGGCAAGATTTTTTTGTATCAACACTTTAAATATTTTACTCCATTCTCTTCTTGCTTGCATGGTTTCTGAAGGGAAGTTAGATGTAATTTTTACCTTTGTCCCTCTGTAGGTAAGGTATGTTTCTCTCTGGCTTCCTTCAATATTTTTTTTTGTTTGATTTTCTATTATTTAAAAATGATGTACATTTACACAATGGTATGCTATGCATGATAAAGAAAGAAGGAATTCCTACTGTTTGTGAAAGTTTGGATGGAACTGTAGAATATTAAGCTAAGTGAAATAAGTCAGTTGGTGAAAGACAAATACCATATGATCTCATCTATAAAAGGAACAAAACAAACAAAAATAAGCTAATGAGCAAAACAGAACCAGATGCATGGAAACATGGAACAGACTGACAGCAACCAGAGGGGCAGGGGAGAGTTATTATGGTGGAAAGAAAGGGGAGAGACTAGTCAAAAAGCATGTATGAATGACCCATGGATATGGACAACAGGATGGGGATTGACTATGGGAGTGGGATGAGTGGAAGAGGGCAAAGGGGAGAAAATTGAGACAACTGTAACAGAACAACAATAAAAAATAAAAATTAAAAAATAAAAAATAAAGAAAGAACTAAATAGAAACTCAAAAAAATGAATGCTGAGGTATAAATTTTTTATATTCATCATGACTGGTGTTCTCTAAGCTTCATGAATCTGTGATTTGGTGTCTGATAATAATTTGGGGAAATTCTTGGTCACTGTTGTTTCAAATATTTCTTCTATTCCTTTCTTATCCTTCTTGTATTCATATTATACATATGTTCCATATTTTATAGATGTCTTACAGTCCTTGGACATTTTTGTTCTTCTTTTAAATATTTTTCCTGTAAATTTTCAATTTTTGAGGATTCTATTGATATATCCCCTGGCTCAGAGATTCTTTCCTTGGTTGTGTCCAGTCTACTAATAAACACATCAAAGACATTCTTTATTTCTGTGGCAGTGTTTTTGATCTCCAGCATTTCTTTTTTGGTCCTTCCTTAGGAATTCCATCTCTGTGCTTATATTGCCCATCTGTTTTCACATGTCCTTTACTTTACCCATCAGAGTCCTTAGCACATTTATCATAGTTGTTTTAAATATCCAGTCTTATAATTCCAACATCCCTGTAATGTCTGCTTCTGATGTTTGATTTATCTTTTCAAACTTTGTTTTTTTGCCTTTTGGTATACCTTGTAATTGTTTTCCTTGATAGTTGGATATGACAAAAATAAGAGACTGCTATAAATAGACCTTTAGTGATGTGGTAGTGGGGTATGAGGGGTGGGAAAATGTTCTATAGTGCTAGGATTAGGTCTCAGTTTTCTAGTAAGCTTGTCCCTTTGGACTGTGAACTTCTCAAGTTATTCTGTTTTTTCTCCCCAACATTGTTGGGAGAGGATGGCCAGAAGGAGCTGGAGTTGGGAATTTTCCTTCTCCCATGTGGAAAGCTACAACTGGCTAGAGTTGTATATTTTCTTTCCCAGGTCACTTGGGCTTTGCTAATATCCCAGCAGGTTAGGCTCTGGCTAACCAGTCTTCCCTGAGGGCCAGCCTTGTTGAGAAGAATACAGTGTGTTTTTAAATGGTTCCTGAAGTCTTGGAGCTAAAAAACAAAGTTAGAGTCTGAATTTAAATATGAATTTTAATTTCAATTAGAGTGCCAAATATACTGGTCACGAGTGCAAGTGGTACTCTAACCTTACAAGTATCCACTCTGTGCTATGGTCTTTCCTATAAGCCAGCCTCCAGCCATTGTTATGAACCAGAGGCACCAGGCCACCTATATGGCCACCAGCCATACAGGCAACACTGGTACCAAGGAACAACAGTGAGCCAACACAGGTGACTATTCTATTCACTCAGGTTAAATTGATGCAGGTTCAGTCCAAATCTATAAAAATCTAGTAATAATAATAATTACTCAGAAACATCATTCAAGAGAATTTGGAGATAATGAACCCAAGTCCCAAGAGTCCAGAACAGGTCTGGTCCAGGGGGTAGCTGGTCAACATCTTGCAAGGCAGAGTCTATGGCAGCTTCATAGTCAGCTAAAGCAGGGTCAATTTGAGCAGCATCTTTCAGTTTCTCTCAGCTGCTGTTCAAAGGCCTTTGCTTTCATACTCTGGGATGATGCAATATTACATAAGCCTCTGATTAACACATGTTGTTTTATACCATCTTGATAGGCACATGTGGTTTATGTCATTCTACTGTGCACACTTTGAGAGAGTGGTGTTACCCTTTAGATAGCACATGTTTACCATGTTCTACTGCACACTCAAAGGACTGCATAATCCCTCTCAGTCACTGTTCTACTGTACATGCTCTAAACATGGCTTCCCTCAATGCCATCTTAGTTGACAGGACTAACACCATCTTAGTTCAGTCCTGCTCTCCACAGTTCCCACTGCCAGAAGCATGAGGGGATTTTTATCCAATATTTACTATGGGAATCTTGTTGAGTTCCTGGAGGTAAACCTCACAATATTGCAAAGGCAACTTAATTACTGTGTCCCCTAGAGTATTTAATTTCCAGAGTTGTCTGCATTGAGTTTCCAAAAGTTCATCAAGTGCCATTAAGGTTTTCCTACCCAGGCACTGGTTCCCATGGCACTTCCTGCTCATGACTCTGCTCCAATAAGCCATGACTCCTTGTATTTGCCTGTCCATTTCTCCATTCTTGGTTGCACCATTTGCCTTGTGTTCTCCTCTCCCCACTCTTATTGACCTAAGAAGAGTTGCTGATTTTTCACTCTGTTTGTTTTTTTCCTTGTTAAGATGGAGTGGTGACTTCCAAACTCCTTACATGCAGAAGTGGATAAGCATACTTAGTTTTATGTTATATTTTGATACATTTTCTTGAAGCAAAAGTTATCATCTCATTGATCCTCTCTCTCGTACCCATCCCAGTCCTATGAGGTAAACAATATTAGCAGCCTGAATCCTTCAACACCTTTCTTCTGGCTCTTAAAATCATATACAAGCATAGAGATACACATCTGGAAAATTCTACCACAATTTTACTGTTTACCAAGATACTTGCTTCCTCTGTCAAAATGTCAACATTGTTTCTTATTACATATTTAGATACATCATGAGGTCAAAATATGCTATGGAATATAAAATATGTTTACATGTATTAGTTTAGAAAAAAAATATTAGTCCTATTCTCTAACCCTAGCATCAAAATGAAGGGGTTCTTAAAGAAAACAGGCAGCTAAACCATCAACCATCTTGCTAAAATTTAAGCCTAATGAGTTACTATGTGATTAAAATTATTCAAAGGCTTCAAGCTCCAAGATATTGGGTACTAAAATATTATCTAATTTTCATAGCTACTTTATAAACACAAGAAGGACTCAAGGCAATGCAGTATATTGTAAAACACCTGGATTGGCAGGCACAAGGCCAAAATTCTAGTGTCTCTCATCTACTAAATAGGTACATGCATTTAGAAAAACTCTTTTCTAATTCAATGCCCTCACATGTAAAATGATAGAGTTGAACTTTATGAACTCTAAAGGTCTTTCCAGCTTTAGTATTCTATTTCATATTAATAACTCCCATATCCAGAGAGATAGCTTCATATTACTTAATGAGCTTGGCTCAACACATACATAGCATGGATCTGTGTTTTCTAAACACCCTCTGCTTCACTATTCAGGAAGGCCAGAAAAATACTAGCTCATCTTTTGGTTATTCATTGTCTTGCCTTTATAATTCACCTTTACTTTTCTACTCCTACTTTAATATTGAATAGTTTCTTTTGGCCTGTTGGTTACTAAAGAGATAGATGCCTGTGCTCCAGATCATGTCCTTGGTTTCAAGTTCTACAAAACCCCTATCTTCTGATGCAAAAATGTCCCTTTTCACCACAGTTTGTACATTTCTAGGAGACCTAGGTCTGAGTTTTAGAGAGGTCTTCAAATCCTCTAACATTGTAAGCAAAATTTTGCATGCAGATATACATGTGTATATTTCTAGGAAGAGTGTTTTTAACTTTCAAAAAATTCACATAGAAGTCTGGGATCCAAAAATGATTGAGAATCAATGTCAAGTCCTAAAGTCTACCCTGAAAGTTCCCCTATGCCCTACTTTGTTCTGAGCACCTGGTTCAGTACTTGGTCTTTCTTATGCCAGCCCCTACAATCATCCTCAACCCTTCTTGCTTTAACTTTCTCCTAGTAGAATAATTACCATTGCCAATTAATCCCAATCAGTTCATTCTGGATTCTTAAGTTATCCTTTCTCTTGTTTCCACAAGATATTTAATGACCCTGTTCCTTACACTCAACTCTTGGTCTCCCAATTTCTCCACTACTTAGTGTTCTGCATTATTGAACCACAATCTCTAATTAGATACAGTTCCCATACAACAATAGCATTTGTAACATTTTAGAATTTAATAATTATGTCAACAATCATTATATATGCCAGGTTCTCTATGTTCTCTGCATTGTCACATTTATTTCTCACAACAATTCTATCAGCTAATTACTATTATCTCTATTTTCTAACTGATACAATTGAAGCACAGAGACATTAAGTAATTTGTCCAAGGCCACATAGCTGTTAAATGGCAGAGCCAAGGCTGGTTATCCAAGTCTCATGACCCCAAAACCCCTGTTCTTAAACACTATTATGAGTTTCTTTTCCATTCAATTTCTGAGATCATCATCTTACAGGTAGATTTCATGGCAAAAATTCCACAGACTGACTTTCTCTGTGGACTCAAATATAACATTTTAATAACTTAAAATATTTTAAGACTAAAATTGTACTCCTAGTCATATGTGCAAGAAAAATGAGTGTATATGTCCATGAGAACATTTTTACCTGAGTGCTCATAGCAGATATGTTCACAATAGTGAAAAAGCATAGATTACTCAAATGTTCATCAACACATGACTAGATAAATAAATTGCATTATATAATGGAATGCTACTCAGCAATAAAAATAAAGTACCTACAAATACAACAACATGGATATATATCAAAAACATAGTGCTGAGTGAAAGAAACAGGGCACAGGCAGCTACATACTTTCTATTTATAGGAAATTCTAGAAAAGAGGAAACTGAGATAAGTGGTTACCTTTGGGTCCAGGACATTGCCTGGAAAGATAATGGCAATATTAAGCTATCTTGATCTGGATGACATCTACATGATAATATACATTCATTAAAATTCACCGAGATATACACTTAAAATCCTATGTAACTAAAATGTTGAACAAAATCCAGTGGGCAACTGCAGTATGAGTAAGAGATCCAACTAAGTAACATTACAAGGCCCAAAATATATACCTTTAAAATATGTAAATATATTCAAGTCTCCGCTTATTTTTTTCTCACTGCCCAATCCACAGTCACTGTAAAGTTGCCAAAATGGAGTAGTTCCCTTAGGTTAAAGCAATGGTTCTTAACTGGGGGCTATTTGGGTCCCCAGGTAACCTTTAGCAGTTTTTGGACACATTTTCCATTGTCACAACTGGGGGAATTGCTGGCAGCATCTAGAAGCAGGGATGCTACTAAATATCCTACAATGCATAGGACAAGCCCCCACTGCAAAGAATTATCTGGTTTAAAATGTCAATAGTACTAAGTTGAAAAACTCAGAGTATTGCTACAGCAAAATAAATTGCTATGTAATGAAACCAAGGAGCAAGTGTGTGAACAAATCAACATCTGTTAAAACCAATCATTTCAGCTAGCTGTCCCTGTTGAAAACAGTGATCACACTGTGACTGGGGTACAGGGTATGGGTGGTAGTGAAGTGTACCCTTACCATGGAGCTTGGTGGGATATTAAAAAGGGCCTCCAGAAGGAAGCTCAAGGGCACTGAGAGGTGGGACTGAGTAACCAAAAAAAACAAATCCTTCAAAATCCAAATTTCGACCACTTAACAATTTTGTCTATGGTGACCCATGCCAGTGAAGACAATGTTTCTTCTTCATCTGATTTTTGTTCAAGAAAAATAAGTTTGAGTGAGGGGGCTTATTCTTCTGCCATTAGCTTGGAATTTTGTTTCTTTTTAAAAATACCTACTTGCAAGAAATTAAGCTGCTAAGAAGGAAGTCACATTAGACAGAGACAAGAGGAGGTGTTGCCCTAGCAACCAAAAGTACTTACAATATTTTGTGAAACTCATTGTGCAGTATTTAATTTTTTACTCACTTTTTTAAAACATGGAAAGGCTTGAAATAGCTTGATAAATAATTGCCCGAAAAGGCTTAACACTTCCTAATATCCCGTCATGAAATTTCTTTCAACACTACCAAGGACATAATTCTGAATTGTAAATGCAAAACAGCATAATAGACTCCTTCCCCCCTTCCTTTCATGAAAAAGGTCTACAGTGTAAAGCAACAAAGGAGCTCTCATACAGTACAAAAGAGGTTTCTCTCACATACCAGTTTCACACTCTATAAGCATGTAAAAAGCATTTCTCAAATCATTCCTTTCAAAGAGTAGCAAGACTGTCTTAAGAACCAACCATGTTACTAGCTGATCTCTTCAGCTCTAACAGATGGGATACACCCAAGTCAGATGGAAAAAATATCCATGAGTTTTTAAAATAAGAAAGTAATGTTTCATTTTATTCAAATGGTTCAACTATTGTTAAAATGTTTGTGGTTGAAAACATATATAGAAAACCAGCATAGTATAGCAAAAAGTACACAGGCCTTGAAGATAAAGTAGTCCTTGTTCTGTCACTAACTAGCTCTAGGTATCAGACAAGTTACTGCACCTTTCTGGGTCTGTTACTTTATGTGTAAAGTAAGAAGGTATACTAAATAATTTCTATATTTTCTTTCAAATATATCACTCATGTTATAATATATCACAATACAAAAGGGACTCTTCTTTCTAATTTTATGCAATTTTAAATCTTTTTATATATTTTTTAAAAGTTTCATGTGCAGTGCTTGAGTTCTTGCTGTGCCTTTTCTAAATTTATTTTTTAACCAGTATTCTAATACTTAGCATTGGTGAGCAGTCCTTTCAAAGAGCTGTTCATAACATTGGTTATATAATAACCGCCCCCCCGATATTGTCAGCAGTGCATTTACCAGCTATAGGTGAATCATTCCAGAAATGTTAGCTTATGAGGAATTCACTAAAGACAGATTGTGAGCTGTTCAAAGCTGCCAGAACACTTGTACTCACCAGAGACCACTGAGACTTTAACAATTGATACTTCTTGTGCATATATACAAAGAAGAAATTGATCCACAGGAAGAAAAGCATTCTAAATTAAGAACATTTTGGGGGAATTAAAGGAGCAAGAGAAAGACCATTGTTCTTTTCTAAAATGTGAATAATTGAATTAGCTGTATAAACTCATACTTCAGATTTAATTTATATAACAAAACTACCTACATTCTCCAACAAAAAGATGTTTAAAGTACTTTTTATCTTTACATTATAAGAGAAGTCACATCTATATGCTGCTATTAGAGGGCCATATTCAGACTATATCAGTGGAAAAAAAAAACAAGTTAAATGCCTTACATTTGGAGATATGGCACTTTTAACAAAACCACACTAAGAAAAATACAGGATCCCAAGTAACAATAGTTAATACACTGAATAGATAGTGGTAAACATTCCCTAGACTTCCCATATGCAGTCTTTAGTTTGCCTCATAGCTTCTATCAATGTTATACCCTGCACTTCAAGGCAAAGATTTATTGTACCTTCTAAAGTGAACAGAGATCATTCATATTCAGCTCCTCTATACATTTTATTCAATTATTTTTCAGATATGAAACAAAGGAAAAATACAATCTTGATATAATAAATACAATTGGAAAAAACATAATTAGTAAATCAAATATATTAGAAGGCAGAAATGGCATAGGCAAAGAAGCCAAGAAGAATTTAAAACAAATTTCTATTGATTCTTTCCACAGAAGCTATTCCACCTCAGTGTTCCTCAGTACAGCTTGAATTACCAGATGGTAGAATGGTTATCTAGCTAAAAGTTCTAGCTATAACCAGAGACCAAAGAGTTTGAGAGAAGTATACCATAGGCTCTTTTAGTCTGTTTCCCTCTGTTATAAACATGTAATCCATTCTGGATATAGGGAAAAAAGATGAATACAATCTTAAGGAAAAGCTTAAATTTTATAGGGCTAAAAATCATAGTAGCTTTAGTTCTTAGTTGTAATCAGAGCTTTAATTGAATTCAATCTTGAAGATTTAGTTCAGCTTATTAATATACCCCAACAAGTTAGCCTATATCATCTCATTTAGCATAAGTCCAATTATTCAATACATATTGAGTGCCTATTATGTGCTGACCTCTTTTTGCAAGTTAAGAGAAAGGGAAGCAAGAATAGAGTGGATACAACTTAGCCCCCTCCTTCAAGTACGTTAGTCATAAATGCAATGTGATTTGATGACAGATACGGGTTTCCAATTGAAAGAGTAAACACATTTACCCAAGGCTAAAAAAAATGGATAGTACAAAGAAGTCTTCACTTGGAGATATTTGAACTATGCCTTGAAGGATGAGTAGAAGACAAGGAGAACAATGGATGTGAGTGATGTATTAGGTAAACACAAGAGCTGTGCCTAAGACATGGAAGCACAGGAAAGGATGGCATGCACAAAAAACTGTAGAATTACTAATGTGGTATAGTTTGAGGTGGGTTTCCTGTGTGAGCTAGAAGGGATTAGGCTAGAGAGATGGGTAGAGGTTATCTCTAGAAGGCACTTCTATGTCATCATAAGGTGTAAAGACTTTACCATAAGAGCTATGGAAAGCCATTACCTGATTATCAACATAGATTGATATGATCTGAATTGCATTTTAGAAAAATAGCTCTGGCAGCAGTAGAGAGATAGGCTGGAGGACATTAAGTCTGGAGTTGGAGAACTACGGCAATAATCCAGACAGAAAGTGACAGCACTGAAAGTGATAGCTGTATATTATAAATTCCCACTTTTCTCAGCAGCCCAGGAATGAGAAGTTTTGTTATATTAACCCACAGTTAAGTTACCAGGATGGACCAGTAGAATAATGAGGTGAGAAAATAAAGGATGATAGCAAAGTGCAGCTGAAGTGATGAACTATGGGGTTCAGACTGGCTGTGAAATGAAGTAAAGTAACTGAGGGATAAAAGATGTAATAGGCAAGATTTTGGTCCCCATGATTTCCACCCCTGGTGTTACTCCCTGATTATGAATTACTCCCTTTATAACCTTATATGGCAAATGGAAGGTTACCTGGGTATGACTAATCATTTGAGCCCATAACAGAATTTTGTCAAGCTGGTGGCAGAAAGGGAGGTCAGCGAGATTGAAGTGGGGGGGGGGCGCGTGAGATTGTTGCTTGCTTTGAAGATGGAGGTGATCACAAGCTGAGGAACACAGGCAGTGTATTGGAGTTGAGAGCAACCCCAGCTGATAGGAAACAAGAACATGAGATCTTAGTCTGACAGCTACAAGGAACTGAATTCTACCAACAATCTGAGGTGAACATGAAAAGATTCTTTCCCAGAGTCTCCATATAAGGCCTCAGCCTAGCCAACACCTCGTTTCAGCCTGATCAGACTCAAAACACAGATCACAGTTGAGTCTTCTGACCTACAGAACTGAGCTAATAAATGTGTGTTGTTTTAAACTGCTAAATTTGTGGTAACTTGTTACATAGCAATAGAAAACTAATGCAAGAGATTAGGAGAGAAGGATGGACATCAAAGTATCATGGGTAGGACACATATATTCGGACATGTGTACTGGGACATATATAAATAATAAGCCCTGGCTGGCATAGCTCAGTGGATTGAACATGGGCTGCGAACCAAAGCATCGCAGGTTCAATTCCCAGTCAGGGCACATGCCTGAGTTGCAGGCCACGGCCCCCAGCAACCACACATTGATGTTTCTCTCTCTCCCTCCTTTCCCTCTCTAAAAAAATAAATAAAATTTTTTAAAAAGAATAATAAAAATAGGAGGTTGCAGTCTAAGAGTAAAATATAGAATGTAATACTTTGGAGGTAAAGTAGTAGTTCTAGGTTATGGAAATGAAGTGGAGATAAATATTGTTGAAACAGTGGACAACCACATACAGTTGTACATGCTGTGCACTGTACAAATCCAAATAGCACCACTTGCATCATATACATCATATATTTGTATATTTATTACAATAATTTTACAACACATGGTAGTAAAGGATTTTGAAGAAGGAGTGCATTTTCTGATTCACAAAAACAGCATAATATGAGTTAGCTAATATTAGTTATAAGGTAAAAAAGACAGGCAGGGAGTGGTATATACAGATGGCATGAGTCTCAATTGCATGGTAATGAATGAATGAGGAAAGCAGAGAATGTTCTGAAATCAGCTCTACAAAACAAGAAGGATTAACAAGAAATAAACTGTATAAGAATAATAGAATAGTATGGGGCAGGAGCAGTAAGTCAGTTATTACTTTGTTTCCACAAGATCATAGCTCCCTTAAATTAAGTCACTGCCATATACAAAGATTATAAAGTTAAAGCCAGCCTGACACAAATGAGTCAATACTAATACATCATTTGTGGAACAACTCCAAAAAAACATACTAATTACCAACTACCTTTATTTTACATATGAGAAAACTGAAGTTCAAGGTAATAACTTGTGCAAGATCACACAAATTACTAAATGGTAAAGCTAGAATTTATTGAAAGAAATGGGTCTTTCTGTCCTTCTACCCTAGTAGGATTCCTTCCAAGCAAAGAAAATGCTTCCTAACCCTCTGTATGTTCTAATTGTCCAGCTGCCTAGAGCCACCCTGTGTGGTACTCCAGTGTCTCCAGTTAGTTCTCTAGGCTCCTGTTCTCCTTCCTCATCTGTACTGAAACCATAGAGCCCAGGTCTGGAGCAGAGTGGAACTGGGGAGGCAATCTCTCCATACTATTTGCTTGGGAGAAAAGGTAACATAAGGTGACTCAGTTCAAGTGCATGCCTCCTCAGAGACTACATTAAACTGGGAAGACATGTAGCAGTCAATTAGTGATATCATCTCATTTGTACTACACAGATGGTTGTGTCTCTCATAATGCTGGCTTTGGATATCCTGGCTCTGATACAGAGCTGGACATGCTGGTGCAAAAACTATCTGTGATATTGGAGACAGAGCCCTCTGAAAATATAAATTCTCCCCCACACAGCATGCATGTGCACTCATGCCCACATACACATTAAGAAATAGTATTGGCCTTCCAGAGTGCCAAGTTCTAAGCATCCAGCTCATCACAGAAAACAGTCTGAATTTTGGAGCTGAACAAATTGCCTAAGTTCTATCCCTGAGACCAAGGTGATCAGATCACCGAGGAGATGCCCACAACCCCAGGGACCACAGGATATCTCCCATCACCCACAGAGATCTGAAAAGCCAGAGCAGTACAAGAGAAGCAAATTACCTAGGTTCTAGACTACATATACATATGTTTACAATACTAATTGCAACATTGAAAGCAAATATTGATATGCTTGGTATTCTTATATGATCTTGATTCTCTCCTCTACTTTGTAAGATCTGGAATTTTCCCATTTCAAGTTTCCTCCATTATGTCCAGGCAGAAAAAATTTAACTGGATTCAGTAAAATACAGTGAGCTTACATCCTCTTACTACTAACATCTAGATTGAGAAAAAATCTATACCAAATATGACAATGTTTTAGATTTCCATGTGTTCTACTAAACTCTTGTGGAGATTAGAGTCACAAACGGTGGCTACAAGTAAAATTGTATTTTGGATCTTTGTTTTCTTTTTCCAGGTAATTCATTTTCTGAAGTCATTTTAGAAAACTGCAACGTCATAATTATTAACAAAGTTTTTTGATGTTACATGTAATTTTACATTGGTAATGATTAAAATTTCATGTGGAATGTTAAAAAAACATATTTTGGATGATATCTTCCTGAATTACTACTCAGATAATTCCAAACCACAAGACTACTAGTTACAAATTAATGGATATGCTGAATAAAATAATACATGTGGTAGCAAATTTTTAGTTAATTGCCACAATACACAACTTCACTTTCAGTTGACAGAAAGGGTGTTTCCACTGTTTTTTACTCAAGCAGCAAATCAAAGGTGATTTTCTTAACCAGGTGATTACATGTATAGACAAGGAGGTAGCTTGGTTTTATCAACAAATCACTGCTAATACAATAGATATTATAAACTGTTCAGTTTTGTTTTTCCAACTAAAAAAGGAATCTCTCAGTCATATGGGCAGGCCTTATAGATATACCTGATAAACTGTTGGTGAAAAAAAAGGCTGCATTTTCCTGGATGCTGCTTATTAGCCTATGGTGGATACAAATGATCTAATAGTAGGTTCCATGTGAAAGAACTCCTGGGTACTTTAATGATTTTTTAAAAGAAAATGTATACAAAACAAGAATTATATTTGTAGTCATCTACATGTATGTTCAGTGTCCAGAATAAATTGTACCTAATCTCCGTTTATCAGTGCCTGTTCCTGTCATTATGTATAACTGCTTCACCTGCAGGCAAGAAAGGTACAGCCAACCAGAAGAGGGCAAAAGGCTTGCTGCCAACCACCCACACAGACTGAGTGTATTCATGCCATGTCTTTTTCAGCACCAACTAGTAAAATCCTTTTCCTCAACCAAATGTGTAACAGCAGCAAAGTCTGATGAGGACAGACCATCTACCATTTTGGCATACATCAGTGGTGAGTCTGACTGCATTTTAAGCCACAATCATTTCTTTGTTCAGAGCTAAAGAAAAATAGTATTTACACATAAGCTCTTCTTGGTCCTAAAAAACCTTATTTCCATACTAATGAATGACCCAGTTTATAGTTACAAAAATGATTTATCCTTGGCAAAAGGAATATATGACACCTAACAAAGAGACTGATTCAAGAGTGTCCCATTCCCCATTACAACCTGGTTTAGAAGTCAAATGAGGAACAGATTCCTGGATTGGAAAAGAAAATGATGCTTCTCTCTCTCTCTCTCCCCTCCCCCTCCCCCCATTTCTCATCACACGCACACAGACACACACAAACACCACAAACTTCAATCACTCACATTTACAAACATATCCACTGAGACTTGCTCACACCCAATACACTAATATACACACAAATACTACAGATTCTCACAACTGCACATGGTCACACCTACTTATACCCAACTACAAAAATGTGAGGATACCATATACTTCACACTCACACACATTCACACATTCATAGAGCATATTTCATATTCCCTACTAAATTCAGCATGATTTTTCTGCTTTCTCCTCTCTAATTTGACTCTTTTTTGTTTTACCTCTAGAATCTTCTATAGTTTCTGACCCTCTTCACCCCTGTCTGTGAGGCCAGATTTATAAGATATAAGCTTACTGTTGGGGCTTCAGGTGGGTGGAAAGAAGAAAAGAAACGATGGGCTGTTTTCCTTCTCCATCCCCTTCTTAGATAAAAGTTCGCCACACTGGAGACAGTGAGTTATATTCACTTATTATCACTTTGAATTAAGTCCGTTTTTTAGCTTTAAGACTTTGTGGCCACTGTGCATGTCTTGATACCAGGTGGCAGGGATAAAAAAATGAACTGGCGACTTTAACAGAATCTCTTGTACATGATGACTTTGTAAAGTGTCTTCATAGTTTTACATTCAATCTTAACCATCTAAGAATAATAATAGCCAACTTGGTTACAGGCACTAGGAATGTCTACACATGCATTATATTATTTTATGTTCAAACCAATTATTTTATATTATTGCTATAAGTCTTCTTATATTAGTGATAAGGAAACTGAAGTTGTCATAGATTAAGTTATGTAAGGGGAAAAAGGTTTTTGCTTTTCTCTACAGCCTTTCTTGTTCCACAACCCCTCAAAAAATTGCTATTTTGATCAGTCAATATCCATAACACCATGTGAGGGGAATTTCTTGGAAAAGGGTTAACTGTATAGAAAGATCACACTCATGTTATGACACTTCTTAGCATTGGTAAGCTAGTCAAGATAGCCTCAAAACCCAAGCATATTGATGTTTTCTGCCTTCCTCTCAAACAACATCATCTCAAATTCCATTATAATGACTGGTCAGAGGCTATAAGATTCCTAGAACTGGATTTGAGTTTACTGAGTGGGAGAGACCCTCTAGACTACACCAGAAGCTTCAACCCAGCTTTCCTTGGTACTACTTAGGGATTATCAGGTACTAGCCCAACCTAAAATTACTGTGTACCTTGTTTGTTAGAGAGGGACATGACTAGAGAAAAAAATTAGTCATTCTTGTTTCCCCAGTGTTAATACCAACACAGAATTGCCCAAATTCTTCCTTACTCACTCAGCTCCAGGCACATTGTAGTTCTCTCTTGTTTTCAAACACATTGAAACATTTCCTGCTCTAGACATGTTGCATACCTCATTTTCTTCACCTGGTATGGTAGACTCTTTAGCACCTTCCCACCTTTTCATTATAAGATCCATTTTATCCTTTGGTGATGAACCTAAATGTCTTTGGACACAAAGTTAGTTTCTTTACCACCCCTGCCTATTATTCATTTTCTCAGCTTCTTGTTTGTTGCCTGTACAACATTACTCCATTTTTAAATTTTATATTGGCCTTTTTAATTATTTATTTTGTCCATCTCTTCAACTAGAATGTATGCTCTAAAAAAATTAGAAGTTATTTGTCTTGTTTTCCACTGTGTCTCAAGCATCTAGCATAGTACATGGTGTACTGTGGGCAATCAATAAACATCCAAAATCATAGACTGAATAAACTGAGTGAATGATAATGTAACTTGCTAAGGTCACACAACCACAAAATGGCAGAGTAGGATTTAAACTCAGTTTTTTTATGACTCCAGTGCCTTCAGAAAGGGTATAATTACAAGAACTAATATGTGCTGAATATCTATCATTTTCCAGGCTTTCTGTAAGGCCCAGGATACAAAAAGATGAAAAAGGTACAGACCTGTCATTGGAGAGCTTAATGTATTGCAAAAGACAAATAAGTAAATTATCCATCCTTTAATCCAATAAGTATACATTCAGACAAGAGTCTGGAAAAAGAAAAAATCCTGGCCTACAGAAAGCTCATTTTCTCTCATGGTGGTTCTTCATCAGAACTGAATTTCAAATTTACCCAGGGACTATTTTTTAACTGTTTCCTTGGTTTCTTTTCTTTTTAAAAAGATTTTATTTATTTGTTTATAAAGGAGGGGTGAGGGAGGGAGAAAGAGAGGAAGAGAAACACCAATGTGTGGTTGCCTTTCACATGCCCCAAACCAGGACTTGGCCCACAACCCAGGCATGTGCCCTGACTGGGAATCAAACCAGTGACCCTTTGGTTAGCAGGCAAGTGATCAACCCACTGAGCCACACTGGCCAGGGGTACCCAGGAAATGTTTATGCCTAGGCAATACCCTCCCCTCTGCCAAGGTTGTGACTCTCTGGGTCTGAACTGGTCACCTGTGTTTGTTTAAAAGCTTCAAGCTAATTTGAATTCACAGTCAGGTTGGCAAATCACTAGTCTACTGGAACATAATGTGATATACTATTTTAGAAGAATAAATGAAATGTTATAGGAGTCAAGAGGATAAAAGGTATTCACAAAGAAGTGACATTTAAAGTGGTTATTGAAAAAGAGATGTGTTAGATGGTGACGGAAAGAAAAGTAACATGGAGACACAAACAAGATCAGTGCAAGTATTTACTTCAAAGAGAAAAATAAGAGTAAAAATGTTTAGACATACCTTGGATATATTGCAGATTCATATCACAGTAAAGCCAGTCATAATCTTTTTGCTGGCAGAGGGTCTTGCCTTCAATTTGTAAAAAAAAATCCAACATCTGTTAAGCATGATCAAGTAAAGAGCAATAAAACAAGATATGCCTGTACAAGTTTCCTTAGGACCTTAAACATTAGAGCCCAAAGGACCTTAGAATTCACCTAGAAGAGTACTTCTCAAACTTCAATGTGCATAGGGATCACCTGGGGATTTTGTTAAATGTAGATTCTGACAGAGGTCTGAAATGCAGCCTAAGATTCTGCATTTCTAACATGCTCCCAGGGGATACCATGCTGTTTTGCCCCCAGACAACTCTTTGTGCAGCAAGATTTTAGGGATTCTGGGAGGAACACTGACTTGCCAAGGTCATTACTGAAGTGGAGGCATGCCAACAGACAACTACAACACAGAGCCAGATCAAAGTTACCGTCAATCCATTCAGAGACAAAGACCCAAGCTCTTACTGCAGGGATGGCAGAGCCAAAACCAACACCTGGGGTACTTTATAGCTTGTCAGATCATGCAACTGTGATCACTCTTTCTCTAGCTGCTTCTCCATGAATAAAAGCTAATCTTATACCTAAAGGTTTAGGACTTTATAGGCTCATGAGAAACTTTCTCTGTCAATTTATTCTTAAAGGGAGAAGGAATGGCAGATAAAATAAAGAGCTAACCCTATGACACTTGATAACAGAAATCTTTCTTGTACTTTAAAATTACTCAGATTTGAAGGAGTCTAACCTGGAGCAGTAGAATTTCAGAAATACTCCTTTCTTAGTAATAGATCCTGACTGAGAAGAATCTTACTCTGCTATGACATTACAGAGGTTTCAAAGTGATACAAAGGAACAACATTCAGGGCAACTAATAAGTATTCATGCTAAAGCAGTTAAAGCACAGGTGAAGCCATAAAATTACACTCACACCTTCAGAATAACTACTTAAGCACTGTTTGCAATAATAAAGTGTGTATTTGTCAAATAGCTAACCTATCAAAGCTAACATCCAAGTGTAACCTTGATTGTTGCATTTAATCTTTCTAGCAATCCTGACATAACTGTATATTATTACATCTGTTTTAGAGGTTAGGACACTGAACCTCAGAGATGTTAAGTAACTTACAAAACTATACATCTAATAAGAAGCATGGCTGGGATTGGACTCCTAATGATCTGACTCCAAAACCTTGTGCTCTTTCCATTTCAGTGAACTGCTTTCCCTAAGAATGCATGATATGAGCTCCCTATTTCTAGTCCCTACCTATCAATTTACTGAGCACAGGAAATTTCTGTCAAAGCACCCACTCACTTCTCCCTTAAATTAACTAAGGGTTTAATTGTTCGCTTCAACTCATTTATTCTGAGATAGGCCCATTGAGAAATCAGCTTAGGATAGTATAGTTCATGGAACACCAGCACCAACATGACCTGGACTTGTTTAAAAATGCAGAGGCAGATTTCTGGTCAAGATGGAGGTATAGGTAAACACAGCTGGCCTCCTCACACAACCACATCAAAATTAAAACTAAACTATTCAACAACTATCACTAAGAATCATCAGAAATTGAGGTAAATGGAAGTCTGACAACTACAGAATCAAAGGAGCTACATCAATCCAGACTGCTAGAAGGAGCAGAGACATGGAATGGGTTGGTCTCACAACCACGTTTAGCAAATAAAAATTCGGGAGGGATATCTCAGGAGCAGAGCCCCAGTCCAACACCAGCCCTCCCACCCAGCCCAGGGTTCCAGTGCCAGGAAGATAAGCTCTCATATCTTCTGGCTGCAAAAACTAGCATGGATTGAGAGAGGAAGATGGCAGCAAGCTAGGAGGCAGCAGATTCCACTACCCCCTACACACAGGAGAAAAACCTAGCTCATCTGCAGAGGAAAACAGCAAACCTCCAACACTCCCCAGCATATATGAAAATAGGAGACCAAAAATTGTAGCAGACATTGAGAAACCAGATGGTACGGAGAGGGCTTCAGGACAATAAGGTCCCAGGGACAGGTATGGGGACCAGCACGGCTGCAGCCTCAGGCCTAGTGCCCACCAGGTCTGCCACAGTGTTCTTGGGAGAGAGCTGGGTCAACTGCTCCCTCCCTGGTCAAACAAGGTTTGAGCAGTGCTGGGAGTGACCTTGTTGCTTGAAGTTGCAGAGAGGGGAATACGGACTAAGTGGCAAACACAGGGGCTATGAGCACCCACAGAGTCTGTGGACACCAGCTCAGGAGAGTTGAGAGTCGCCCTGACAGGACCTGACCCCAAGAGTCCCCTGTCTGGCTGGAGAATTGGGCTGTGTGAGAGGCCAGGCCATTGTACAGAGCAGCAGGCTTGAGTAGGAGGAATTTCTCAAAAAGAAAAAGTGAAAACAAAGAGACACTATTTAGGGAATTCTCCTGCAGAAATCACTCCAACTGCCTCCCCACCCAGCCAGGCAGTGCTTCCAAGGGGAGGAGGGGGGCCCTGCATGCTCCCATAGCACGGGGAAGGGTGCACGCCCCAACCCATGGTGCCAGAGACAGCCTGGCAGAGTGTGCATGCCTGCAACCCAGGGACAGTGCTCTCCACAGAAGGCCCCAGCCCACAGTGGTAACCCCAGGAAAAGTGCTCTCTGAGAAAGGCCTGGATCCAGCACCCAGGGCCCCATGGAGAAGCACCAGGCTAACTCTGGGTAGAGTGTGCAGGAGGCTAATTGAGTGCTGATCAGGAAGGGAGAAAAGCCCCTCAGCCCAGCAAGACCAGAAAAACTGGTGTGGCCAATTTGAAACACCCAGAGGCTTTTTTTTTAAGTCATTTTTTTATTTTTTAATTGTTATTATTTTTTATCACTCAATCCCTTTTCCCTCTCTCTCCTTCTTTCTTGTCTTATTCCTTCTTCCTTTCTTTCCAACTTTATCTCTTCTTCCTTTCTTCTTCTGCTTCTTTTTTTTTTTAAATACCCACAAGTGAGACAGAAAAACCTGGAATTGTAAAAAGACTGGAGTTGGGCTAAAAGAGGGGGCATCCCAACAGCTGAAAAAGTGAGACATATTTCACTTTGCTATTACAAAGAACCTGCAAGTTATTGCATATTTGTACTATTATTTTTCATTATTTTTATATCTTTTATTTTAATAGTATTTTAGTATTACTCTTCTTTTTGTTTAGTCTTCTTTGCTTGGCTGGTTATACTGTATCATTTGACAGGTGTCCCCTGTTCTCTCTTTCATAGTCTATTGCTAATATACTGTCCTTCACTTCACTTGTGTTCCAATAGCACACTACTCAAGGTCCTACGTTCCGTATTCATGTTATCTAGATCACATAGATTCTGTCATATGACTGTTGCTCTAATATTATTGTAAATAGCTCCATACAGTTGTAAATACTACACAACAACCCTCCAAGATCTTAGCCCACTTCACAGTTTCCTGAATTCTATTACTGTAGTGGTTAACTCTATTCTCTCACACACTATACCTATTTATTATGCTTTACTCTCACCTTACCTCAGAATCTGACCTCCCACAACCTCCTTGCTTTATAGATACAACTCACAATCCTTCCTTCCACAACAAGAGTCTTATCTTCTTTCCATCCTTTCTAAAAATTAGGTAGGTGAGTGGAAGATCACGGTTAACACTGTACATAGTCAAAGGATCTCCTATCTCTTCCCTACTTGCTGCTACTGTAAATATCATAGAATTCTCTGTTGCTGTCTTAAACCATTTTGCCTTACCCCTCCAACTGATCACGAAAAAGAGTAGGTGGAAGCTGTGAACACAAGAATACCTGCTGTAGAGGAAACCCAACAACAAAAGAACAACCAACAGAGAACAACAGAAGAAGGTGAAGGAAGGAGTGGAAGCCACACTAACCTCAATCCAGAACCTACCTGGAAATACAACTAAATAGTGGATAAATTACCCAGAACAAACAATTGAACAAGAGCAAGACAGAATCCTTGAAACCTTATACACATGGAAGAAACAACTTGAACACAACCTGCCCTCATCATCACAACAAAATACAAGAGGTGGTGGACAGAGTGACCCTCTCAGTTAACCAGCTGGTGGGAAGGAACCACCAAAAAAAGACCCAACAATAATCAAAACCCAAAAACAAACACAGAGCCAAATTAAATGACAGCCAAAGACCAGTTAGCTCGGGAGATCAGGAGACTGCACCACTGATTCTCACAGGTATTCTACCACAGAAGTTCACACCATAAACACAGGGAGCCAGAACACATCAATTTAACAAGCAGAGGCTAACAAGAAAAGATTCACAAACAAAGGAAAGACAAAGAAAGAATCCCCAAATGAAAGGAAAGGAGGAAGCCTCAGAAAGAATGTTAAATGAAACAGAGGCAACTCAACTATCAGATATTAAGTTCAAAGCAATGGTTATCAGGAAGCTCAATGAAATCACAGTGAATTACCAAAAACTACAGGGAAACTACAATGAGCTCACTGCAAATTATATCAACATGAAAAAAGAAATAGAAACTATCAACAAGGGCCAAGAGGAAATGAAAAATACAATTTCTGAACTGAAGAACACAGTAGAAGGAATCAAAAGGAGATAGATGAAACAGAAGATTGTATCAATGAACTTCAGGATAAAGTAGAAAAAAAAACACCCAAAAAGAGCACGAAAAGAAACAGAGGTTCAGAAAGAATGAAGAAAGATTAAGAGAAGTGCAAGACAATATGAAATGCGATAATATCCATATAATAGGGATTCCAGATGGAGAAGAAGAAGAGCAAAGGATAGAAAACCTCTTTCAAAAAGTAATGATGGAAGACTTCCCTAATTTGATGAGAGAAAAAGTCACACTAATCCAAGAAATAAAGACAGTCCCAGTCAAGAGGAATCCAAAGAGGCCAACCTCAAGAAACATCATAATTAAAATGGCAAAATTTCAAGACAAAGAGAGAATTTTAAAGGCAACAGGGAGAAACAAGAAGTAATCTACAAGGGAGCCCCGATAAAGTTAGCAACTGACTTCTCAATGGAAATGCTCCAAGCCAGAAGGAAATGGCATGAAATATTTGAAGTGTGAGAACCAGAGGCCTGAAACCAAGACTGCTTTACCAAGCAAGGTTCTCAATCAATATACAAGGCCAAATAATGAGCTTCCCAGACAAAAGAAGTGTAAAAGAATACACCTCCACCAAATCGGCTCTGCAAGAGATGCTAAAGGGGCTGCTTTAAAGAGGGTAAGGAAAAGAGAGAGACAGAGAGGAACACAGGTATGAAAATGGCAATGAATAGGTACCTATCCATAATAACCTTAAATGTAAATGGATTAAATGCTCCAATCAAAAGACACATAGAATACCTGAATGGATAAGTGCGTGATCCACATATATGCTGCCTACAGGAGACCCACTGCAAAAGACAACAAAAGACCTACACAGACTGAAAGTGAAGGGCTGCAAATAAATTTTCGAAACAAAAGGGTAGTAAAAAAAGCCAGGGTAGCAATACTGATATGAGAAAAAATACACTTCAAAACAAGGGCCATAAAGAGAGACCCAGAAGGTCGCTTCATAATACTCAAGGGAAGAATCCACCAAGAAGACATACACATCGTAAATATATATTAACCCAATTTAAGGGCACCCAAATACATAAAGAATATCTTAGAGGACTTCAAGAAAAATATTGATAGCAACACAACTATAGTAGTGGATTCTAACAACACACTGTCAAAAATGGACAGATCTTCCAAACAAAATATCAACAAAGATATTGTGGCATTCAACAATGCCCTAGATGACATGGACTTAACTGATATATATAGAGAGATCCCTTCATTCCAAACAAGCAAATACACATTCTTTTCAAATGCACATGGAACATTTTCAGAGATAGACCACATGACAGGACACAAAACAAGCCTGAACAAATTCAAGAAAATTAAAATCATTTTCTATGACCACAAGTGACAGAAACTGGAAACCAACCTCAAGGAAAAAATTTAAAAACACTCAAACTCATGGAGACTCAATAGCATGCTATTAAACAATGAATGGATCAAGAAAAAAAATAAGGAAGAAATCAAAAAGTTTCTGGAAACAAAATAAAATGAACTCACAACAACTCAAAACTTATGGGACATAGCCAAGGCAGTCCTGAGAGGGAAGTTCATAGCGATATAGGCATACTTAAAAAAGACAGAAACATTTCAAATAAACAACCTAACCCTACATGTACAAGACCTCAAGGAACAACAACAAAGACAGCCCAGAGCAAGTAGAAGGAATGAAATAACCAACATCAGAGTAGAATTAAATGACACAAACACTAAAAGCAGAATTCTAAGGATCAGTGAATCCAGGAGCTAGTTCTTTGAACAGATAAACAAAATTAACAAGCCTTTAACCAGACTCATTAAGAAAAAGAGAGAGAAGACCCAAATAAACACAGTCAGAAATGTGTTTTCTGAAATACAAAGGATTGTAAGAAATTACTATGAAGAACTGTATGCCAAGAAATTTGAAAACCTAGATGAAATGAACAAATTTCTAGAAAAAATATAGTCTTCCAAAACTCAATAAAGAAGAAGAAAGCCTGAACAAGCCAATAACAGCACATAAAATTGAAGCACTAATCACAAAACTCCCAACACACAAAAGCCCTGGGCCAGATGGTTTCACAGGAGAATTCTACAAAGCATTTAAGGAAGAGCTAACCCCTATCCTTCACAGACTATTCCAAAAAATCCAAAATGATGGAAGACTCCCAAACTCTTTTTATCAACCTAGCATCATCCTAATCCCAAAAGCAGATAAAGACACAATAAAAAAGAAAACTTCAGACCAATATCACTGATGAATATGGACACTAAAATCCTGAACAAAATATTGGCAAACCACATCGCAGAATACATTAAGAAGATCATACATTGTGACCAAGTGGGATTCATTCCAAGGATGCAAGGATGGTGCAATATATGAGCAAATCAGTAAATGTAATACATCACATAAACAAAAGCAAAAATAAAAAACACATGATGATATCAATAGATGGGGAAAAAGCATTTGATAAGGTACAGCACCCATTTATGATGAAAACACTCAGCAAAGTAGGAATAGAGGGAGCATTCCTCAACATAATAAAGACCATATATGAGAGACCTACAGCCAACATCATACTCAATGGGCAAAAACTAAATTATTTTCTCCTAAGATCAGGAACAAGACAAGGTTGTCCACTTTCACCACTTCTATTCAACATAGTACTGGAAGTTTTAGCCACAGCCATTACACAAGAAAAGGAAATAAAAGGCATCCAGATCAGAAAGGAGGAAACAAAACTGTCACTGTTTGCAGATGACATGATAGTGTACATAGAAAATCCAATATATTTGGCCAAGAAACTGCTTGACCTAAGAAATGAATTTGGCAAAACAGTGGGATACAAAGTCAATATCCAGAAATCAAAGGCATTTTTGTATACCAACAATGAAACAGCAGAAGCAGAAATCAAGAAAAAAAATCCCGTTCAGTATAGCAAAAAGAAAAATAAAATAACTAGGAATAAACCTAACCAAGGAGGTAAAAGACCTGTATGCAGAAAACTAAAGAACACTGAAGAAAGAAATCAAGGAAGACACAAAGAATTGGAAACATATACAGTGTTCATGGATGAGAAGAATTAACATTATCAAAATGTCCATACTACCCAAAGCGATTTACACATTTATGCAATACCTATTAAAGTACCAATGGCATATTTCACAGACATAGAACAAACACTTCAAAAGTTTATATAGAACCATAAATGATCCTGAATAGCTGCTGCAATTTTGAGAAAGGTGAGCAAAGTAGGAGAGATCACAATACCTGATACCAAAGTATATTACAAGGCCAATATAATCAAAATAGCATGGTACTGGCATAAAAACAGGCACATGGACCAATGGAACAGAACAGAGAGCCCAGAAATAAAACCAAGTCTCTACAGTCAATTAATATTTGACAAAGGGTGCAGCAACATAAAATGGAGTAAAAATAGCCTCTTCAACAAACGGTGTTGGGAGAACTGAACAGCTACATGTTAAAAAAGGAAACTTGAGCACCAGATTACACCATATGTAAAAATAAATTCAAGGTGGATAAAAGATTTAAATGTAAATCATGACACCATTAAAGTCCTAGAGGAGAACACAGGCAGGAAAATCTCAGATATTTCACACAGCAACATTTTCATTGATATGTCCCCTAGAGCAAGGAACATAAAGCAAACAACAAACAAATGGGATCTCATAAAAATAAAAGGCTTCTGAACAGGTAAAGAATACAGTGTTAAAATAAAAAGAGAACCAACTGTATGGGAAAACATATTTGCCAATGATACCTCAGACAAGAGTTTAACCTCCAAACTTGATAAAGAACTCACACGAGTCCATGCTAACAAGACAAGCAACCCAATTAAAAAATGGGCAAAATACTTGAACAGACACTTCTCCAAGGAGGACATACAGACGGTCCAGAGACACATGAAAAGATGCTCAGTATCACTAGGTATCAGAGAGATGCAAATTAAAACCACAATGAGATACCACTTCACCATTCAGAATGGCGATCATAAACAAAACAACAAACAACAAGTGTTGGAGAGGTTGGCGAGAAAAGGGAACCCTAGTGCACTGTTGGTGGGATTGCAGACTGGTGCACCAACTATGGAAAACAGTATGGAATTTTCTCAGGAAACTGAAAATGGAACTGCCTGTTGACCTGGCAATTCAACTGTTGGGATTACACCCTAATAACCCTGAAACACCAATCCAAAAGATCCAATGCACCCCAATGTTCATAGCAGCACAATTTACAGTGGCCAAGTATTGGAAGCAATCTATGTGCCCATCAGTAAATTAATGGATCAAAAAACTATGGTACATTTACACAGTGGAATTCTATATAGCAGAAATAAAGAAGGAGCTCCTATCCTTTGTGACAGCATGGATAGAGTGGGAGAGCATTATGCTAAGGGAAATAAGCCAGATGGTGAAAGTCAAATACCATATGATCTCATCTTTAACAGGAACCTAAACAACAAAACAAACAAACAAACAAAATATAACCTAAAACACTGAAATAGAGAACAGGCTGACCAGAAGTGAGAGGGGAGGGAATTTCAGGGGAAAAGGGGAAGGGATTAAAGGAACAAGTATAAAGGACACATAGACATAATCTAGCAGGGGTGGAAATGCGAGGTAGGTGGGGAGGGCTGGGGGTTGGCTCGAATGGGATTAAAGGACGGAAAACTGTACTTGAATGACAATTAAATTTAAAAAAATTAAAGTATATAAACTTACTACTAAAAAAATTATATTGAAATGAAAGTTAATAAAAACTCAAAACTCATTTGAAAAAGTAGCAGGGATTGAGTGAGTGGAACAAACTTCTGGAGTCCCAATAGCTACTCTTAAATAACCCACACACAGACTCACTCAGATTTCCTCTGGGTGCCAGCACCAGGGTAGCAGCTTGAAAGGCATCAGTGGCATACAGGGAGAAACTGAAGTGTCTGGCATCAAGGTAAGAGCTGGGAGACAGCATTCTCCCAGACAGAAAGGTGGGTAGAGGCCATTGTCCCTTTGCTCAAACTTCTCCCCCAAAGCCACATACCTGGCATATGGATACCACATCTGAGACTCCATCAACATGGCTAACCTGTTTGCCCAGCCCTGGAGATCCTCGGAGACTCCATCCCACCTAAGCTGCTTTTCCATATTATTGGCTGGGCTTGGATCATGCTTCACAACTTCCTAAATCCTCTCAAACAGCAACAGCTGGCCACAGTGAGCATCCAGCCACCATACCTCTTGCTAAGTGGCTGAAGGACCAGCACTAGCAACAGTCAGGCCAGGTTCAGAGCTTGGCTTTGCCTGGGAACTCAAAGCACAGCACAAGTAGCAGCCATCTGAAATTGCTCATACAGGGTATCCTCAGGCAGAACACAGGTTGTGGCTGACCTTGACCTGCACCACCTGGGAAACCTCAGAGCCTACACACCTAGTGAACAGCTACAAACCACATTCAAGCACCACTATCCTGACACTGCAGAGCTTATTCTCCATAGGTTGGTGGTCTGTGATCACAACCAGTCCTTGCAGCTGACTGGCCTGGGTAAATCCCTCCCATTGACCTACCAAAAGCAATCAAGTCTCAACTACAGGAGGATTATGTACTCATTCCACATGAGTATGGACATCAAGCACCCAGATTAGATGATAGGGGAAGCTATGCCACTGGACTTATCCCACTGGACCCTACAGGACACCTCCTACAGTAGGCCACGCTTCCAAGACAGGGAGTCATAACAGCTCTACATAATATATAGAAACAAACACAGGGAGGCTGCCAAGGAAACAAAGAAACATGGCCCAAATGAAAGAGCAGATCTAAAATCCAGAAAAAGAACTAAACAAAATTGATATAAGCAATCTATCAGATGCAAAGTTCAAAACACTAGTTATAAGGATGCTCAAGAAACTTAATGAGGACCTCACAGCATAAAAAGATCTAGTCAGAAACAAAAGATATACTAATTGAAAGAAAGAACAACTTACAAGGAAACAACAGTAGAGTGAATGAATCTGAGAATCAAATCAATGATTTGGAACATAAGAAAGCAAAATGGAATTGATCAGAACAAGTGGAAATAAGAATATAAAAAAAGAGGATACTGTAAGCAGCCTCTGGGACAACCTCAAGCATTCCAACATTCTGCATCATAGTGGTGCTAGAAGGAGAAGAGTAAGAACAAGAAATTAGAAATCTATTTGAAAAAATAATGAAATAAAACTTCCCTAATTTTGTGAGGGAAATAGATGTGCGAGTCCAAAAAGAACAGAGAGCCCCAAACAAGACAGATGCCAAGAGGACCACTCGAAGACACATCATAATTGAAATGCCAAAGGTTACAAATAAAGACAGAATTTTAAAAAATACTATATTTATTTTTTGTTGTTTTTAAATTCTTTTGGTTTTTATTCTTGTTCAAGTACAGTTTTCTGCCTCCCCCCCCGCACACTTCCCAACCACCACATCCTTCCCCACCTCCCTCCTCTGCTTCCACCCCCTTGTTATTATCCATGAGTCCTTTATAGTTAACCTGTAAATGCTTCACCTTTTTCCCCTATTATCCCCTCCCCTTCACCTTCTGGTTACTGTCAGCATGTTACCAGTTTCAATGTCTTGAGTTATATTTTGCTAGCTTGTTTGTTTTGTTGATTAGGTTCCAGTTAAAGGTGAGATGATATGGTATTTGTCTTTCACCAACTGACTTATTTCACTTAGCATAATGCTCTCCCACTCTACCCATGCTGTCGCAAAGGATAGGAGCTCCTTCTTTATTTCTGCTATATAGAATTCCACTGTGTAAATGTACCATAATTTTTTGATCCATTCATTTAATGATGGGCACATAGATTGCTTCCAATACTTGGCCACTGTAAATTGTTCTGCTATGAACATTGGGGTGCATAGATTCTTTTGGATTGGTGTTTCAAGGTTCTTAGGATATCATCCTAGCAGTGGAATTGCTGGGTCAAAAGGGAGTTCCATTTTTAGTTTTCTGAGAAAATTCCATACTGTTTTCCATAGTCGGTGCACCAGTCTGCAATCCCACCAACAGTGCACTAGGGTTCCCTTTTCTCTACAACCTCTCCAACACTTGTTTGTTGATTTGTTTATGATGTCCATTCTCACTGGTGCAAAGTGGTATCTCATTGTGGTTTTAATTTGCATCTCTCTTATGAGTAGCAATGCTGAGCATCTTTTCATATGTCTCTGGACCCTCTGTATCTCCTCCTTGGAAAAGTGTCTGTTCAAGTTTTTTTCCCATTTTTTAATTCAGTTGCTTGTCTTACTTGTTTGGAGTCATATGAGTTCTTTATATATTTTGGAGATTAAACCCTTGTCTGAGGTATCATTGGGAAATATGTTTTCCCATATTTTTGGTTCTCTTTTCATTTTAATGCTGTTTTCTTTAGCCATGCAGAAGCTTTTTATTTTGATGAAGTCCCATTTGTTTATTCTTTCTTTTATATCCGTTGGATATAAAAGAGGATATATCAGTAAAAATATTGCTGCATGAAATATCTGAGATTTTCCTGCCTATGTTCTCCTGAAGGACTTTTATGGTGTCATGCCTTATATTTAAGTGTTTTATCTATCTTGAATTTAATTTTGTGTATGATATAAATTTGTGGTCAAGTTTCTTTTTTTTTTTGCATGTAGCTGTCCTGTTCTCCCAACACCATTTATTGAAGTGGCTTTTTTTGCTCTATTTTATTGTTTGGCCCCTTTGTCAAATATTAATTGACAGTAGAGACTTGGGTTTATTTCTGGGCTCTCTATTCTGTTCCATTAGTCTATGCACCTATTCTTATGAAAGTACCAGCCTGTTTTTGATTACAGTGGCCTTGTAAAACAGTTTGATATCAGGTATTGTAATCTATGAACTCTATCATATCATCTGCAAACAATGAGTTTTTATTCCTTTTTTCCAATTTAGATGCCTTTTATTTCCTTTCCTTGTCTGATTGCTGTGGCTAGTACATGCAATGCTATGTTGAATAGGATTGGTGAAAGTGGACAAACTTGTCTTGTTCCTTATCTTAGTGGGAAAATTTTTGTTTTTACCCATTGAGTATGATGTTGGCTGTAGGTCTCTCATATATAGCTTTTATTATGTGGAAGAATGGTCCCTCTGTTTCTGCTTTGCTGAGTGTTTTCATCATAAATGGGTGCTATACCTTATCGAATGCTTTTTCACCATCTATTGATATCATCATGTAATTTTTGTCTTTCCTTTTGTTTATGTGATGTATTACATTTACTGATTTGCTCATATATTGTACCATCTTTGCATCTTTCGGATGAATCGCACTTGATCACAATGTATGATCTTTTTAATGTATTACTAGATGCAGTTTGCCAATATTTTGTTGAGGATTTTAGTATCTTTGTTCATCAGTGATATTGGTCTGAAGTTTTCTTTCTTTGTTGTGTCTTTATTTGGTGTAGGGATTAGGATGATGCTGGCCTCTTAAAAAGAGTTTGGGAGTCTTCTGTCTTATTGGATTTTTTTGGAATAGTCTGTGAAGAATAGAGGTTAGCTCTTCCTTAAATGCTTTGTAGGATCCTCCTGTGAAACTGTCCAGTCCAGGGCTTTTGTGTGTTGGGAATTTTTTGATTACTGCTTCAATTTCATCAGCTCGTTATTTTGTTAGTGGTCTGTTCAGGCTTTCTGCCTCTTCTGCTTCAGTTTTGGAAGATTATATTTTTCTAGAAATTTTTCCATTTCATGTAGGTTTTCAAATTTCTTGGCATATAGTTCTTCATGGTAACTTCTTACAATCATTTGCATTTTTGTTTTGTCAGTTGTAATCTCTCCTCTTTCATTTCTGATTGTGTTTATTTGGGTCCTCTCCCTTTTCTTCTTGATGAGCCTGCTTAAAGACTTGTTGATTTTATCTTTTCAAAGATCTGACTCCTGGATTTATTGATCCGTAGAATTGTGTTTTTAGTGTCTATGTTGTTTAATTTTGCTCTGATCATGGTTATTTCCTTCCTTCTACTTTCTCTGGGCTGTCTTTGTTGTTGTTCCTTGAGTTCTTGCAGCTGTAGGGTTAGGTTGTTTATTTGAAATGTTTCTATCTTTTTTAGGTAGGTCTGTATTGCTATGAACTTTCCTCTCATGTCTTCCTTTGCTGTGTCCCATAAGTTTTGGACTGTTGTGAGTTCATTTTCATTTTCTTCCAGAAACTTTTTGATTTCTACCTTGATCTCATTCTTGACCCATCTGTTGTTTAATAGCATGCTGTTCAATTACTGTGTGATATTTCTTGTGGTTGGTTTTTGGTTTCAGTCTCCTGTTGTTGGAGAACATACTTGATGTGATTTCAATTTTCTTGAATTTGTTGAGGCTTGTTTTGTGTCCTATTGTGTGGTCTATCTTGAATATGCTCTATGTACATTTGAAAATAATGTGTATTGTGCTTCTTTGGGATGAATGGTCTATATATAGCAGTTAAGTCCATGTTATCTAGGACATTGTTCAATGACACAATATCTTTGTTGATATTTTGTTTGGAAGATCTATCCATTTTTGACAGTGAGGTGTTGAAATCCCCTACTATAGTTGTGTTGCTGTCAATATCTTTCTTGAAATCCTCCAGGATTTTCATTATGTATGTGGTTGCTCGTATGTTGGGTACATATACATTTACAATGTTTATGTCTTCTTTTAAAATTTTTTTATTTATTTGTTTGTTTATTTGTTTATTAGAGAGAGGGAAAGGAAGGGGAAAAGAGAAGGAGAGAAACATCAATGTGTGGTTGCCTCTCACATGGCCCCTACTGAGGACCTGGCTGGCAAGGAAGGTATATACCCTGACTGGGATTCAAACCAGTGACGTTTTGGTTCACAGCCCACGCTCAGTCCACTGAGCTATACCAGCCAGGGCTGTTTGTGTCTTCTTAATGGATTCTTCCCTTGAGTATTATGAAGTGACCTTTTGGATCACTTTTTATGGCTCTTTTTTTGAAGTCTATTTTGTCTGATATGAGTATTGCTACCCCAGCCTTTTTTTCCTGTCCATTTGTTTGGAACATTTTTTTCCAGCACTTCACTTTCAGTATGTGTAGGTATTTTGTTCTGAGGTGGGTGTCTTGTAGGCAGCATATATCTGGGTCACGATTTCTTATCCATTCAGCTATTCTATGTCTTTTGACAGGAGCATTTAATCTGTTTATCTTTAATGTTATTATTGATAGGTCCTTATTCATTGCCATTTTTCTGTACCTGTGTTTCTCTTTCTCTCTTTTTCTTCCTTTTCTTAAAGCATTCCCTTTAGCATCTCTTACAGAGCTGGTTTGGAGGAGGTGTATTCTTTTAGACTTCTTTTGTCTGGGAAACTCTTTATTTGGTCTTCCATTCTAATTGACAGCCTTGCCAGATAAAGTAGTCCATTTGCAAGCCTGCAGTTTTCATTACTTGGAATATTTCATGCCATTGTCTTCTGGCTTGAAACATTTTCATTGAGAAGTCAGCTGCTAGTCTAATCAGGGCTTCCTTATATGTTACTTCCTCCTTGTCCCTTGCTGCCTTTAAGATTCTCTCCTTGTCTTAGAATTTTGCCATTTTAATGATGATGTGTCTTGAGGTGGCCTCTTTGAGTTCCTCTTGATTGGGGCTCTCTCTGTGTCCTGGATTTGTGTGACTTTTTCTCTCATTAAATTAAGGATGCTTTCCATCATTACTTTTTCAAAGAGGTTTTCTATCCTTTGCTCTTCTTCTTCTCCTTCTGGTATCCCTAGTATACAGATATTATTATTTTTCATGTTGTCTTGCAGCTCCCTTATCAAATGTTCTTTCTTTCTGAGTCTCTTTTCCTTTTCTTGCTCTTTCTGGGTGTCTTTTTCTACCCTGTCCCCCAGCTCGCTGATTCGAACTTCTGCTTCATCAAGCCTGCTTTTGATTCATTCTCGTGTGTTTTTTATTTCCCAGATTTTATTGTTCATTTCCTCCTGTTTTTTTGTTTATAATTTCTATTTACTTTTTCCTACTGTTTTAGTTCTCACTCAGTTCTTTGCAGTTGTCTGTGAGTTCCTTGAGTATCTTTATAACCATTATTTTGAATTCTATATCTCATAGTTTGGTTGCCTCTATTTCATTTAGCTCTTTTAGTGGGGAGTCTTCCATTTATTTTGATTGCATGTTATTTTTTTGTGTCCCCATTTTAGGTGATTCTTTTTGTTTGCTTTGGTGCTTCCTGATGTTTCCCTTTGCTAGCTGTCTTTGTAGAGTGATTTTCTATGGTAGGAATTCTATGGGGTTCAGTGCTGTGGTCTGTTTGATTTCCTTGTCTGGACACTGTAGGTTTGTCCTTTCTTCTCTTTGTGTGAGATCTCTTGTTGTACAGATAAAGAGAGAATCTTGAAAGCGGCAAGAGAAAAGCAATTAGTTACCTGCAAAAGAATTCCCATAAGACTGTCAGCTAATTTCTCCAAAGAAACTTTGCTGGCTAGAAGGGAGTGGCAGGAAATATTCAAAGTCATGAAAAGTAGGGACCTACAGCCAAGATTGCTCTACCCAGCAAAGCTGTCATTTAGAGTCAAAGGACAGATAAAGGGCTTCCCAGACAAGAAAAAACTAAAAGAGCTCATCATTACCAAACCATTATTATATGAAATGTTAAAAGGATATATTTAAGAAAAAGAAGATCAAAACTATGAACAATAAAATGGCAATAAACACATATTTATCAACAAATGAATCTAGAAAATAAATTAAGCAAACAAGAACAGTCAGAATCATGGATATGGAGAGTGTTTTGATGGTTGCCAGATGGGAGGGGGGTATAGGGGAATGGGTGAAGATGTTAGGGGATTAAGAAGTACAAATAGGTAGTTACAGAACAGCCATGGGGATGTAAAGTACAGTACAGGAAATGAAGTTGCCAAAGAACTTATATGCATGACCCCTGGACATGAACAATGCTTCAGGGATTGCCTAAGGGAGTGGGGAGTGCTGGGTGGAGTGTATCATAAGGGAGAAAAAAATGGGACAACCGTAATAAAATAATCAATAAAATATAATTTTAAAAAGAGAAAAATTAAAATTGAGGGGAAAATGCAGATTCTCAGAATGTACCCTGGACTCCTACATGTGAACCATGGTGGGTCAGGCCCAGAAATTTTTGTTTTAAGAAATCTTCAGGTGATTCAGATATGCATTCAAATTTAAGAGCCACTGCTCTTTACACTCTCTTCAGTTTAACATCTAGCTGTAAACTAGTTCATCCTAACAGAGTGAGAATTTAGAAGAAATTGATTCAACTATTTCTCCTGATTAAAATACAATAATGAAACAAAATTAGAGATGTAGTTTCTCAAAAATAAGATCAGCCTTCGTTAGGAAGATTTTCTATTCAATATAGTGGCTTTTTGTTTCATAAAAGCTTACAAAAATGATCTGAAATCCACACCCCTCAAAAAATTCCTAAAAGGTCATGTATCAATTTCCTTAGCATTTAAATTTCTAGAATAACTAAATGCTTTATGTAATTTATTTAACCAAATAAAGACTCAATTTTCTTCACAGTGCCCTAGCCCATCTCTTAAATTAGAGAACAAAAAATTCACTGTTCTTTCTGGCATAAAATTTCAACTACATGACTTAATTTTCAAGGACTAGCAGCACTATTTTTCAGCCTATATTCATGTTCTGAACCCAAAACTCTCTGTTAAAACCATGAATCAGGTTGACATGGTAACTAACCAGTAGAATTATTATCACTCCCATCTGTGAACTTTTGTTTCCTCTTTTGGGAATTCTATTTTTTCCCTAAAACTCTTCCTATTGATACCCTATTCATCTTTGAATTCCTATGCCATACCTTACTGCCTCACCCCCATTTTCAGGCAAATAACATCATGTAGTCAAAAAATATATACCATGGCTTTGGAGTCAGAGAGACTTGAGTCTCCATTCTAAATTTATTATTTAACATCTTTGTGTCCACTAGAAAGTTAGTTAACTTTGATGAGCCTCAGTCTTCTCTTCCATAAAATGGGGTAAGTAAGAATATACCTTGCCAAAGCATGAGCTTTCCTATGTCCCTTCTGTGAAGCAAGGCCACATGGCTGACATATTTGTTGCAGTGGCTACAAGGTTGCTATGTCATTTCAATAGGAAAACACCCCTGGATCATTAACAGAATTATTAGAAACTCTCAGCCCACATTAATCCCTCACTTCTATGGATTCCTAGAACAGTTGAAGGCTGTATTACATAATTTACCACATAATATAACTGTCTTGTATTGTGCAACTTGGAGGCCATGAAGCCTAAGGTATGTGCAAACTATTGTTATAACCTTCTTCCTTTAAGAAAATACAAGAGGAAGTCATGATTTGACTTGAATATGGAAATTAGGAGCCTGAGATAGTGAAAGAGTCTGATACAAAATCTTAGGAACTGGGCTTCTGGTCAAAATGATGGAGTAGGTAAATGAGATACTTGCATCCTCCCACAGCCACATCAAAATTATAGCTAAACTACTAAAGAACCATCATTAAGAATTCCCTGAACCTTCAAAACATGCTGATCCATTTCAATTGTGATATGTCACCCTTAATTATTACCACTGCCATGAGCAAGGCAGCACCTCCATTTCCTGTGTCTCAGCAACATTCTACTTGAAATTCCTATCTTCCATACTGACACAGATGAGGGACACATAACAAATCTATGTTCAATAAATACACTACAAAGAGAGAAAGAGAAAAATCCTCAGGCTTAAACTTTGAATGACCTGCCACCTCTCCGTGAGTAGTTCATCTTGACAATATCCAGGGCAAGCGGTCCAAGAAGCTGTCACATTCTAATCATATCACAAGCCTTGCCAAAGCATGAGCTCCACCACGTTCCTTTCATATAGCAAGGCAACATGGCTGACAGATTTGTCCCAGTAGCTATACCAAGGGAATACATGGCAGATATGTGGATAAATAAATAAACCTCAGGCTTGATGTCCTATTTTATCAAAAAAATAAAAAAAGAATCACCTGACATCTAGCTAAATAAAAGTCCTTTAGTTAAGGATATAAAGAACCCACACTGAGACTGGTAGGAGGGACTGAGATGCTAAACAGCTGATCTCCTATCTATGTGTGGTGAATAAAAATCAGGAGTCATATCTCAGTACCGGAGGTCCCCTATCAGGAGTAAGGGATCCCCAGCTCCTACCATGATTCCAGTGCCAGGAAGAAAAGTCCCCATAACTTAGGGCTGTGAAATCCAACAGGGATTGTGGCTTAGAGAGACTGAGGACATCTAGAGTCCCAGGGTTGCCTTTTGAAGAGCCTGCACATGAACTTACACAGACTCACTCTGAGCTCCAGTGCTGGGCAGCAGCTCAAAAGGTGTCAGGGGCATAAGGAATAAACTGAATTGTCTACATTCAGGGTGGGGGCTGAAGGAGCAGCTTTCTCCTAGAGAGAAGTACTTACAGAGGGCATTGTCCCTTTTCTGAGCCCTCTACTTGTAAGCACAGGTAGGTGCCATAGGTGAGACTCCACCTACCTAACTCACAATGTTCACTCTGCCCTCGTGATCACCTGAGACAACACTCTGCCCAACCTGTAGGCCCACCCAAGCCCTTTCCAGTGGATATTCCTGTCATTGATCATGTCTTGAACTTTCCTAAAATCTCTCAAAGGTTCACAAACCCCAAACAAGCAGCATCAGGCTTCTGCTTGCCCTGTACCACTTGCTAAGTTGCCCCAGGCCTGGCACTAGTGGCAGCCAACCTTGGTTCACAGCATGGCCTCTCCTGGGAAACTCCAAGACCAGCACAACTGGAAGACATCTGCAGATCACTCTGTAGCTCATACCAAGTGGCCCTAGGCAGAGCACAGGTAGTGAGTGAACTTGGCCTGCACCAAGATACCCCAGGAACAACACACCAAGTTGCCAGCTTTAGATTACCAGAGCATCAACTAACTAACTCTACAAACAATACACTCAAAGAGTTTTTTTAGTAGGTACCAGAGCCCTGTTAAAGCAAATCCTGGCCCATGGGGTCAGCCCCTTCACAATAGCTTCTCCATTATAGTTATGGCAAGTTCTCACAACCAATCAACCTCAGGGTCCATCCTTCCACTGAAGTGTCAATACCAATCAAGGATCATCTACAATAGGAGAACACACACAACTTACATAAGGAACTCACCTGGAGAATCCAGCTAGGTAGCCAAAAAGAATGCACCACTGGACCACACAGGACACCTACTACATAAAGCCACTTTACCAAGACTGGGAGACATAGCAGCTCCACCTAATACACAGAAGCAAACACAGGGAATCTGCAAGAATGAAGAGACAAAAAAACATGTCCCAAATGAGAGAACAGAACAAAACTCCAGAAAAATAAAAATATATAAAAAAAACAAAAGGTAGATAAGCAGTCTGCTAGATGCAGAGTTCAAAACACTGGTTATAAGGATGCTCAGGGAACTTAGGGGAAGAATAGTTGAGTTTAGTGAGAACTTCCAACACAGAGATAAAAATCATAAAACTGGAGATAGAAAACATAAAAAGGAATCAAGTCAGAATGAAGAATAATATAATAACTGAAATGAATAGTACATTACAGGGAATCAGAGGTAGAGTAATGAAGCAGACAATCAAATCAGCAATTTGAAAGATAAGGAAGATGGTGTCAGAGTAGGAAGGAGCGGATTCAGCTTCCCTCTGATCAGGGGAGAAAATCCTGACCGATCTATGGAGTAGAGAAGCAAGCAACCAACATACTTCAGCATATGTGAAAATAGGGGACCAAGGACTGTGGCAGAACCAAAAAACCGGACCCTAAGAAGAGTGCTGCAACAAGGTAGGGTCCCGGGGACCAGTGTGTGGTCCAGGGGCTGCAGCCCCAGGCCCAGGGCCCGCTGCTGGGTTTGCCACAGAGTCCTTGGGAGAGAGCCTGGACAACTGCTCCCTCCCCAGCCAAACAGGGTCTGAGTGGCACTGGGAGGAATCCAGGTGCTAGCAAACACACAAGGGCTATGAGCACCTTTGGAGGCTGTGGACAAAGGAGGGGCTGGGTCGCGCAGCAGGCCCTGACCCCTACAGTCACTGGTCTGGCTGGAGCGTTTGGTGCCAGGAGAAGCCAGGCCACGGTGTGGAGAAGCATGCTTGAACAGGAGGAATTTCTCAAGAGGAAGGAGTGAATGGACAGACACTGTTTGGGGAATTCTCCTAAAGTGCTCAATCGGTCCAGCCTCCCTGCCACGCAGCCATGGGCATGCGGGCGCGCCTGCAGGGAGAGCATCCATGCACCCCAGTCCACAGCAGTAACCCTGGGGAAAGACCTGATTCCCACACCCAGAACACAAGGCTGAGGAGCCACGTTAGGTTCCCAGACAGTGAGGGAGCCAGTGCAAGCTCCGCTGACCAAGGAAGAAAAGCCATACCAATCACCCCTCAGCCTGCTGCAGCCAGCAAGTACAGAAAAACCAGTTTGGCCACTTTGAAGCCAAGAGATTTTTTAATTTGATTCTATTTTTTTTAACAATTTTTAGTTTTTCAATCTTTATTGTTTTTATTCTCTTTTGATTTCTTTTTCCTCTCTTTCCTGATTTCTTCTTTTATTCCTTCCTCCTTCCTTTCCTCTAATTTTATCTCTTCTTCTTTCCTTCATCTGACTTTTCTATTTTTACTTTTTAAGTTTTTTTAAATACCTACAAGTGAGACAAAATCCTGAATCTGTGAAGACACGAAAGTTGAACCCAAAGAAGGGGCATCACAACAGCTGGGACAGTGAGACAAACTTCACTCTGCTATTACAAAGAACCTGCAAATTATTGCATATCTGTATTATTATTATCATTCCAGTATTCCTACATGTTTTTTAAAAAGATTTTATTTATTTATTTTTAGAGAGGGAAGGGAGGGGGGGGAGAGAGAGAGAGAGAGAGAGAGAAACATCAATGTGCGGTTGCTGGGGATCATGGCCTGCAACCCAGGCATGTGCCCTGACTGGGAATCGAACCTGCGACACTTTGGTTTGCAGCCCGCGCTCAATCCACTGAGCTACACCAGCCAGGTACATCTTTTTTTAATAGTATTTTTGTATCCCTCTTCTTTTTGTATAGTCTGCTTTGCTAGCCTGTATATATTTTATGACCATACAGCTTTCCCCTGATATCTCTTTCCATAGTGTATTACTAATCTACAGTCCTTTAACTCACCTGTGTCCCATTAGCACACTACTCGAGGTTCTGTACTCCCTATTCTTGTTACCTAGATCTCATAGATTCTGTCATATGATTGTTGACCTAATATTATTATAAATAATTGCTATTCCATGCAATTGTATTTAAATCACAACACCCCCATCCAGAACTAGGACCATTTTAAAGTTTCCTGAACTCTATTACTGTAGTGGTTAACTCTATTCTCTCACACACTACACCTATTTACTATACTTTACTCTCACCTTACCTCAGAATCTGACCTCCCACAACTCCCTGCTTTATAGATCCAACTCACAAACCTTCCTTCCCCAACAAGAGTCTTATCTTCTTTCCATCCTTTTTAAAAATCAGCTAGTTGGGTGGAAGACCACGGTTAACACTGTACATAGTCAAAGGATCTCCTATCTCTTCCCTACTTGCTGCTACTGTAAATATCATAGAATTCTCTGTTGCTCTCTTAAACCATTTTGCCTTCCCCCTCCAACTGATGACAAAAAAGAATAGGTGGAGGCTGTGAACACCAGGATACCCACTGGAAGAGGAAACCCAACAACAAAGGAACCACTAACAGATAACAACAGAAGAAAGTGAAGGAAGGAGTGGTAACCACACAAACCTCAATCCAGGACCTATCTGGAAATACACCTAAACAGTAGAGACAGTACCCAATACAAACAACTGAACAAGAGCAAGAGAGAATTCTTTAAACATTATACACACGGAAGAACCAGTTTCAACACAACCTGCCTTCACCAGCACAACAAAATACAAGAGATGGTGGATAGAGTGACCCTCATTTAACCAGCTGGTGGGAAGGAACCACCAAAGAAAGACCCAACAACAATCAAAACCCAAAGGCAAACACAAAGCTAACTTAAATGACAGCCCAAGACCAGTGAGCTTGGGAGATCAAGGAAACTGCACCTGAAACTCACTGCTATTTTACTAAAGAAGTTCACACCACAAACCCAGGGAGCCAGAACAGATCAATTTCAGAAGCTGAGGTTAACAAAAAGAGTCTCACAAACAATGGGAAGACAAAGAAACAGTCCCCCAATTAAAGGAAAGGAGGAAGCCCCAGAAAGAATGCTAAATGAAATAGAGGCAATTCAACTATCAGACTGAGTTCAAAGCAATGATTGTCAGGAAGCTCAATGAGCTCACAGTGAGCTACCAGAAACCACAGGGAAGCAACAATGAACTCACTGAAAAATACATCAGCATGAAAAAGGAAATAGAAACTCTCAACAAGAGCCAAGAGGAAATGAAGAATACAATTTCTGAACTGAAGAACACAGTAGAAGGACTGAAAAGCTGGATCGATGAAGCAGAAGATCCGATCAGCGAGCTAGAGGACAAAGTAGAAGAAAACACCCAGAAAGAGCAAGAAAAGGAAAAGACGCTCAGAAAGAATGAAGAGGAATTAAGAGAAATGCAAGACAATATGAAACGTAATACTATCTGTATAATAGGGATACCAGAAGGAGAAGAAGAAGAACAGGGATAGAAAACCTATTTGAAAAAGTAATGATGGAAAATTCCCCTAATTTGATGAGAGAAAAAGTCACACAAATAGAGGAAACACTGAGAGTCCCAATCAAGAAGAACACAAAGAGACCCACCTCAAGACACATCATCATTAAAATGGCAAAATTTCAAGACAAAGAGAGAACATTAAAGGCAGCAAGGGAAAAACAAGAAGTAACATACAAGGGAGCCCCAATAAGGCTAACAGCTGACTTCTCAATGGAAACACTCCAAGCCAGAAGAGAATGGCAAGAAATATTCCAAGTAATGAGAACCCCAAGTCTTCAACCAAGGCTACTTTACCTAGCAAGGCTCTCAGTCAAGATAGAAGGCCAAATAAGAAGCTTCTCAGACAAAAGAAGTCTACAGCAATGCACCTCCACCAAACCAGCTCTGCAAGAGATGATAAAGGGACTGCTTTAAGGAAAGAAAGGAAAAGAGAGAGAGAGAGAGAGAGAGAGAGAGAGAGAGAGAGAGGAACACATGTACATAAAAGGCAATGCCTAAGTACCTATCAATAATAACATTAAACGTACATGGATTAAATGCTCCAATCAAAAGACATGGAATAGCTGATTGGATAAGGAAACATGACCCACACATATGCTGCCCACAAGAGACCCACCTGAGGATTAAAGACCTGCACAGGTGAAAGTGAAGGGATGGAAACAAATTTTCCAAGCAAATGGACAAGAAAAAAAAGCCAGGATAGAAATACTGATATCTGACAAAATAGACTTCCAAAAAAGGACCATAAAGAGAGACCCAGAAGATCATTTCATAATACTCAAGGGAAGAATCCATCAAGAAGACATAAATATTGTAAATATATATGCACCTAACATAGGAGCACCCAAATACATAAAGAAAATCTTAGAGGACTTCAAGAAAGATATGGACAGCAACACAATTATTGTGGGGGATTTTAACACCCCACTATCAAAAATGGAAATATCTTCCGAACAAAATATCAACAAAGATATTGTGGCATTGAACAATACCCTAGATGAAATGGGTTTTACTGATATATACATAGCCCTCCATCCCAAAGAAGCTAAATACACATTCTTTTCAAATATACATGGAACATTTTCAAAGATAGACCACATGATAGGACACAAAACAAGCCTTAACAAATCCAAAAAAATTGAAATCATACCAAGCATTTTCTCAGGTCACAAGGGACTGAAGCTAGAAACCAGCCACAAGGGAAAAAACCCAAAACACTAAAAATCATGGAGATTAAATAGCATACTATCAAACAATGAATGGGTCAAGAATACTATTAGGGAAGAAATCAAAACGTTTCTGGAAACAAATGAAAACAAACTCACAACAACCCAGAACTTATGGGACACAGCCAAGGCAGTCCTGAGAGGGAAGTTCATAGCAATACAGGCCCACCTAAAAAAGTTGGTAACATTTCAAACAAACAAGCTAACCCTACGTCTACAAGAACTTGAGGAACAACAACAAAGACAGCCTAGAGCAAGCAGAAGGAAGGAAATAACCAACATCATAGCAGAATTAAATGACATAGAGACTAAAAGCACAATTCTAAGGATCAATGAATCCAAGAGCTGGTTCTTCCAAAAGATAAACAAAATTGACAAGCCTTTAAGCAGACTCATCAAGAAAAAAAGAGAGAAAGCCCAAATAAACACAATCAGAAATGAAAGAGGAGACATTACAACTGATAACACAGAAGTACAAAGGATTGTAAGAAATTACTACAAAGAACTGTATGCCAAGAAATTTGAAAACCTAGATGAAATGGACAAATTTCTAGAAAAATATAATCCTCTAAAACTCAATGGAAAAAAAGCAGAAAGCCTGAACAAACCAATAATAGCAAAAGAAATTGAAGCAGTAATAAAAAAACTCGCAACACACAAAAGCCCTGGACCAGATGGTTTCACAGGAGAATTCTACAAAGCATTTAAGGAAGAGCTAACCCCTATCCTTCACAGACTATTTCAAAAAATCCAAAAAGTTGGGAGTCTCCCAAACTCTTTTTATGAGGCCAACATCATCCTAATTCCAAAACAAGATAAAGACACAACAAAGAAAGAAAACTTCAGGCCAATATCACTGATGAACATTGATGTTAAAATCCTTAACAAAATACTGACAAACTGCATCCAACAGTACATTAAAAAGATAATACACCATGACCAAGTGGGATTCATCCCAGGGATGCAAGGATGGTACAATATTCACAAATCAGTAAATGTAATACATCACATAAACAAAAGTAAAGACAGAAACCACATGATCATATCAATAGATGCAGAAAAAGCATTTGATAAGGTACAGCACCCATTTATGATAAAAACACTCAGAAAAGTGGGAATAGAGGGAGCATTCCTGAACATAATAAAGGCCATATAGGAGAGACCTACAGCCAACATCATACTCAATGGGCAAAAATTAAAATCTTTTCCACTAAGATCAGGAACAAGACAAGGCTGTCCACTTTCACCACTTCTATTCAATATAGTACTGGAAGTTTTAGTCACAGCAATCAGACAAGAAAATAAAATAAAAGGCGTCCAAATCGGAAAGGAAGATACAAAACTGTCACTGTTTGCATTTGACATGATACTGTACATAGAAAATCCTATAAACTCCACCAAAATCTGCTTGACCTAATAAATGAATTTCGCAGAACAGCGGGGTACAAAGTCAATATCCTGAAATCAAAGGCATTTCTGTACATCAACAATGAAACAGCAGAACCTGAAATCAAGGGGAAAATTCCATTTGAAATAGCAAAAAATAAAATAAAATACCTAGGAGTAATCCTAACCAAAGAGGTAAAAGACCTGTATTCAGGAAACTACATAACACTGAGGAAAGAAATCAAGGAAGACATGAATAAATGGAAACATATACCTTGTTCATTGATTGGAAGAATTAATATCATCAAAATATCCATACTATCAAAACCTATTTACACATTCAATGCAATACCTATTAAAGTACCAATGGCTTATTTCACAGACATAGAACAAACATTTCAAAAATTTATAAGGAACCATAAATGACCCTGAATAGCTGTTGCAATTATGGGAAAGAAGAACAAAGTAGGAGGGATCACAATACCTGACACTAAACTATACTACAAGGCCACTGTAGTCAAAACACCCTCGTATTGGCATAAAAACAGGCACATGGACCAATGGAACAGAACAGAGAGCCCAGAAATAAACCCAAGTCTCTACAGTCAATTAATATTTGACAAAGGAAGCAGCAACATAAAATGACATAAAAATAGCCTCTTCAACAAATGGTGTTGGGAGAACTGGACAGCTACGTGAAAAAAAATGAAACTCAAGCACCAACTTACACCATATACAAAAAAAATTCAAGGTGGATAAAAGACTTAAATATTAACCGTGGCACCATTAAAGTCCTAGAAGAGAACGTAGGTAGGAAAATCTCAGATATTTCACGAAGAAACTTTTTTACTGACATGTCTCGTAAAGCAAGGGACAGAAAGGAAAGAATAAACAAATGGGACCTCATCAAAATAAAAAGCTTTTGCACAGCTAAAGAAAACAGTATCAAAGTAAAAAGAAAATCAACTGTATGGGAAAACATATTTGCCAATGATACCTCAGACAAGTGTTTAATCTCCAAAATATATAAAAAACTTACATTACTACACTCTAAGAAGACATGCAACCCAATTAAAAGATGGGCAAAGGACTGGAACAGACACTTCTCCAAGGAGGACATACAGAAGATCCAAAAACACATGAAACGATGTTCAATATCGCTGGCTATCAGAGAGGTGCAAATTAAAACCACAATGAGATACCACTTCACACCAGTCAGAATGGCCATTATAAACAAAACAACAAACAACAAGTGTTGGAGAGGTTGTAGAGAACAGGGCACTGTTGGTGGGACTGAAGACTGGTACAACCACTATGGAAAACAGTATGGAACTTCCTCAGAAAACTAAAAATGGATCTGCCTTTTGACCCTGCAATTCCACTGCTGAGACTATATCCTAAGAACACTAAAACACCAATACAAAAGAACCTTTACACCCCGATGTTCATAGCAGCACAATTTACAATAGCTAGGTGCTGGAAGCAACCTAGATGCCCATCAGTAAATGAATGGATCAAAAAACTATGGTACATTTACACAATGGAATTCTATGCAGCAGAAAGGAAGAAGGAGCTCCTATCCTTTGCAGCAGCATGGATGCAGCTGGAAAGCATTATGCTAAGCGAAACAAGCCAGGCAGTGAAAGACAAATACCATATGATCTCACCTTTAACAGGAACCTAAACAACAAAACAAAGAAAAAGCAAAATATGAACAAAGTCACTGAAATAGAGGACAGACTGTCAGTGACCAGAGGGGAGAGAAGAGGGAAGGGTTTCCCTCTTCAGGGGAGAATGGGAATGGTTTACAGGAACAAATTTAAAGGACACATGGACAAAAACTAGGGGGAGGGTGGTAATGGGAGGGAAGTGGGGAGGGTTGGATTGGTGGGCTGGAATGGGAGTAAAAAGGAGAAAACTGTATTTGAACAATGATTAAATTTTAAAAAATTATTCAGAAAAAAAGGAAAGAAACCTTCTATTTGTAAAATTATGTAAATTGACTTGTCCAGTAATAAAATGGTAATATGAAAAAAAAAAAAAACAATGGCTATAACAAGACACAAAGAAGGGCCCAGCAATTCCACTTCTGGGTATAACAAAACCCAAGGAAACTCAAAACATTAAATTGAAAAGACATATACATCCATATATTCACTGCAGCATTATTTACAATAGCCAAGATATGGAAGCCACATAAGTATTCACCAATCGATGAACAGATAAAGAAGTGTTGCATATATGCAATACAATATGACTCAGCCATAAAAAGAATGAAATCTTGCCTTCTGCAACATGGAGTGAAGGTTTGGGTATTGTGCTGAGTGAAATAAGTCAGACAGAGAAAAGCAAATGCCATATGCTTTTACTTATATGTGGAATATAAAATATAAAAATCAAAAAGCAGAACAAAAACATACTTATAGATACAGAAAACCTTTTGACAGTTGCCAGATAGGAGGGTTTGGGGTAAATGGGTGAAAAAGGTGAAACAATTAATAATTGGTAGTTACATGATAGTCATGGGGATATAAAGTACAACACAGGTAATACAGTCAACAATATTGTCATAAATATGTATGGTGTCAGATGAGTACTAGATTTATCAGGATGATCACTTTGTAAGTTATATAAATGTGTAATCACTGGGTTGTACCCCTGAAATTAATATAATATTGTATGGCAACTGTAATTGAAAAATAAAAAGGTATTTATACACCAACAATGAAATATCAGAAACAGAAATTCAGAAAAAAATTTCATTTGCTATGACAACAATAAAAATAAAGTACCTAGGAATAAACCTAACCAAGGAAGTAAAAGACCTGTATTCAGAAAAGTACATAACAATGAAGAAAGAAATTAAGAGAGACACAAATAAATGGAAGCATATATGTGTTGGGAACCGCCCTGACTGGTGTCAGAAGCTGAAACCCTGGCCTAGCTAAGGCTAAGGGAATGCCCTTGGAACTGTAAGCCAGCAAGGAGACAAAAGCTTATCTTCCTGGCAGGAATGCTGCTTCTGCTGCTTTATTCATGACTGAACCCCAAAAAGCTTGGTCGGTTAGCCAAAGACAGGTAAGATTCCCCACGGGAGGGAACGACCTAAGACAGGCACGATCACTTTGGGAGGCCCCCCAAAAGAAGGACTTGGGGGACTGCAGCAAAAGGGGGTGATGGACCCTCGCTCCTCGGCTTTGACATAGCCTGAGTTCTCAGAGTCTGAGAAAAAAACCTCCTTGTCTCCCAGTTGCCTTAGTTCCCTTGCTCCACCTAAGCCTGAAACAATGACAGGGTGGTGCAGCTTGGTACTGAGAAGTGCGGATTCCCCCGGGGTGATCAGGCCTAAGAAAGAACATGTAAATTACTGTGAAACCTTCTTTGTTTAGAATGTTCTCAGTTGAATGAGAAGGGTCTTAGGAGGAAGTTATTTTGTTCCTCAGTCTTACAGCTCTTTGACCCCCAACTCAATAGACCGGCAGAGTTCTTTGTTTTCTATGGTTCCTTACTTCCCTCTAATGAGTACTGTACTTTACCTGAATTATTATGCAGAATGAGCCCAATAAAAGCAGGTATGGACGGTAAACCAGCGCGCTCCCCACTAGGGGGGGTGGCCATTTCGTCCCTACTTCCTCACAGAAACTAGTCTGTCTCTGTGCATGTGTCGTTTTTTCTTGCGTGTTTATCTTCGAGCCATCCACAGCATTCCATGGTCACTGCTGGCCGGTGACCCATGCGCAACATATATGGTGTTCATATATTGAAACTATTAACATCATCAAAATGTCCATAGTACCCAAAGCAATTTATGCATTCAACACAATCCCTATTAAAATACCAATGGCATATTTTACAGATATAGAACAAACATTTCAAAAATTTATATGAACCACCAATGACCCTGAATAGCTGCAGCAGTTTTGAGAAAGATGAACAAAGTAGGAGGGATCACCATACCTGACATCAAACTATATTACAAGACCTCTCTCATCACAACAGTCTGGTACTGGCATAAGAACAGACACATAGATCAATAGAACAGAATAGAGAGTCCAGAAATAAGCCCATGTCTCTATAGTCAATTAATATTCAACAAAGGGAGCAGAAGCATAAAATGGAATCAAAATAGTCTCTTCAACAAATGGTGTTGGGAAATCTGGACAGCTACATGCAAAAAAAAAAATGAAACTCAACCAACAACTTTCACCATACACAAAAATAAACTCAAGATGGATAAAAGACTTAAAAATGAGTTGCGACACCATAATGTCCTAGAGGAGAACATAGGCAGGAAAATCTCAGATATTCCACACAGCAATATTTTCACCAATATGTCCCCTAGCACAAGGCACAATAAATAAAAGAATAAACAAATGGGACTTCATCAAAATAAAAAGCTCTGCATAGCTAAAGAAAACATGAGCAAAATGAAAAGGGAACAACTGTATGGAAAAATATATTTCCAGATGACATCTCAGACAAGAGTTTGATCTCCAAAATATATAAAGAACTCACAGGACTCCATATCAGGAAGATAAATAATTCAATTAAAAATGAGCAAAGGACCTGAACAAACACTTCTCCAAAGAGGACATACAGAGGGTCCAGAGAAATATGAAAGCATGCTGAATATCACTAGTCATCAGAGAGATGCAAATTAAAACCACAATGAGACAGCACTTCAAACCAGTCACAATGGCCACCATAACCAAATCAAAAAACAAGTGCTGGCTAGGTTGTGGAGAAAAGGGAACCCATTTCATTGTTGGTAGGAATGCAGACTGGTGCAGCCACTGAAGAAAACTGTGTGAAATTTCCTCAAAAATAAAAAACCTACAAATGGTACTACCTTTTGACCCAGTGATTCCAATGCTGGGATTATACCCTAAAATTTTTGAAACACCAATCCAAAAGAATCTATGCACCCCAATGTTCACAGCAGCACAATTTACAATAGCCAAGTGCTGGAAGCAACCTAGGTGCCCATCAGTAAATAAATGGGTCAAAAAACTATGGTACTTAAACACAATGGAATACTTACTACACAACAGAAAGAAAGAAGGAGCTTCTATCCTTCAAGACAGCATGGAAGGAACTGGAGAGCATTACACTAAGTGAAGCAAGTCAGGCATTGAAAGACAAATAGCATGTGATCTCACCTATAAGTGGATCCTAATCAACAAAAGAAAAAAGCAAGCAAAATATAACCAGAGACATTGAAATAAAGAACAAACTGATAGCAACCAGAGGGGAGGGGTAAGGGTGGTAACAGGGGAAAGAAGAGGCAGGAGCAAGTCAAGGAACATGAATAAAGGACTCATGGACAAAGCCAAAGGGATGTAGGATTGAGGGTGGGGTGGGGGAAATGGTGGCAGGAAAATGGAGACAATTGTACTTGAACAAGAATAAAAAAGTATTTAACAATACTTAGGAATGAAGGTGTTACAGGGTGCAGCCAAGAGGGGGGACCCCAAATGGGCATTTGAAATGGGGTCCAGAACTTAAGGTGTCCAGGAGATTTTAAGATGTCTCCATCCCCCACCCAGGGTGTGGGTTGGGGGAAGGGACAAATGGAGCAAGGCCATTGAGATCTGTTTTGCATAGCAACAGCCTTGCAGCTACCCTCTGGCGTGGTCATTTAACATATCTATAGCCTTTGGCTGGTCGCTTAGATATGTTAAATAACTGTGATCATCTCTGAGCCAGGGGAATGGAAGTAACTTCCCCACCAACACGTGACTGGGGGCAGATCCCCCCAAGCTACAGCGCCTGCGTGGGAGCTCGGAGAAGCTTGGCTCCAGGACATGGGGCCACACCTGCCAAGACTCATGATGGCAGCCCAGTAAACCTGGAAGGATACGAGTTCTGGAAAGTGAAGCTGAGTGTGGGACGAGTCAGAAATGAGGCTGCAGAGGAAGATTGGCCGCGGGGATTTAAAACCCAGACGTGGCGGCCATTGAGGAGAGAACTATGCGTCTTTAACAGAGTGGAGAACCATGTGCAGCCCTGAGAAGGAGAGCCATGTGCAGCACTGAGGAGGTGAACCATGTGCAGCCTTGAGAGGGAGAGAACCATGCGCAGCCCTGAGAGAGGGAGAACCATGCATCTTTAGCAGAGTGGAGACTCCCGCATCCCTGAGAAGAGAACCACGCGGCTTTGACGGAGTGGAGACTCCTGCATCCCAGAGAGAACCGTGCTGCTTTAGGAGGAGAGAACCACGCGGCTTTGGCAGAGTGGGGACCCCCACAGCTTTAGAAGGGGGAACCACCACCTGGCTTTAGCAGAGATCCTGGCAACTCAGCTGAGGGTGCCAGGAACCCAGGGAGGTCTCCCAGTCGAGATGGAGGACTAACTAAGAACCAGAGGGCTGCCTGAGCCATGGACTTCGTTTTCCTTTCCTGAGATATGGTACTCTGGACTGGGCAAAGGGGGAAGGAAGGAAGGACTGTGTCTGTTTGTGGGTGTTTTAAGGGACTTTGGGATTTTGATGAAGACACTAGGTCACTACTTGAAGTCTGTATAGCATTAAATAAACATTTCCTTTCCTTTTCACGAATCTCTGGCATTGAGAGACGTCTTTCCTCGGGCGGCGGACATGACGGACCCGGGGCCTTTTAAATAATAGTATATCGTTCCAGGCCCCCCTTGTTCTGTTCTGTAACAGTTTTTGGCGACCACGAAGGGACGATAACTGTCTGTGGCAGACCGACCCCCTCAGGTGTGAGAGAGTGAGACTTCCAAGTTTTCCCCGTCTAGAGAATTCCTCTGCACTCCTCCTGAGGGCATCGCCCACCTCTCATGCCTGGAAAGGTGAAAAGGAAACAAAACAGGGAGGGAGCAGAGATGTGAAGATGGTTTGGTTGAAAACTGGTTTCTAAACACCGTTTTGGAACAATGGAGCTGTGGATAATGGTTTGGTTAGTATGCTGCTCCCAGGTTGCCCCTGTCTGCTCATTTACAGTTTCGGTGAGCCCAGGTGGCAGTAAGGGAACCTGTATTCAGGTTTGGGGAGGAAGCAAACCCCTAGGCTCTGTAGGCCGAGCCTGCATGTATGGCGGGGATCGGACAGCAAACCATGTGGGTGTGTCGCCATTTTGGGTAAAATGGAGGATGAGCCACGTGAGTGCCCCACCTTGGAGGGTGGGTTGTGCATGGGCACCACCATCTTGGATGACCCGGCATGCATGGGCGCTGCCATCTTGGAACTGGACAAGGTGGTGGGCTAAGGGCTCTCTTCAGATTATGGGCTGTATGCTCCTACTGTGTTGGCATTGCTTCAGTCAGGTTCTCTGTGTAACTGGTTCTGATTGGAATGGCTCTGGTTCTGAAGGTCATGAACTGAGGTCCAAAGGTGACCATCTGATATATAGGGTGTTTGCAAGGTCTAAGCTTCAGAAAGCTGCAGGATGTCCCTGCAAATCTAGGGACTTTTAGTGGAAGGTACCTGCCTCGGCCCGCGAGGCAGTCAACGGGGTCCGCCGATATACCTGTAACGGATGAAAAGGGATGGGACAGGAGGCACGAAAGAACGACAGCAAGTCAAAGGATTCTGATCAAGCTGCAATTTTATTTCAAAATGGAGGGAGTTATATAGAGGAGGGTAGGGGAAGGCAGATAGGGGAAGTAGCTCTGGTTGGTAGCTTTGGGGCGTGCTCTTAGCTGGGATTGGGTAGGGGATGCATGATAGGTGCGTGATCAAGGCACTGATTGGCGTGCGGTCCGCGTGCTTAGGTGAAGCGGTTACATGACTCCTGACCGCAGATATCCTGTTATGCATGCGCAATTTCCATCTCTGGTTGCATCAGCCTACTTTAGGCTTATCCCTGCCCCCAACATCTCCTCCCTTATTTTTATTTTTAAGGTGAGGAGTGGACATTAACCGGCTAGGGGAGGCAGTGGTCTGGCTCCTCCTGAGCTCGTCCTGAGCTCTGAAGTACCTTTTGCGGAGGAGAGGGTTGGGGTACTGACCTCTATGCAAGCCGACTTGCCTCTCAGGAGACATGGCAGGGCCACCTTTGGGGCAGCTTCTCCTTGCGATGCTTTGCTCTGCACCTAGCGGTATCCATTACATTTTATATGTAAAGTATAATGCCAAGGGTTATACTGTTCTCATAAGAGGTGGGGAGGGGTGCAGGGTCTATGCGCGAGGACATTCTGGGAAAAAACGCTGCGAGTCAGTGCCAGGTTTGTTCATTTCTAGCTGATGATAATGTATCTGGATAGATTTGCCAAGGAGGGAGTTAAGTTGGTCTCGGATGAGGTTTGTGGTGCACCTGAGAACCCAGGGAGCAAAGGTCAGGAAGAGAATGATAGCTATTAAAGGCCCGAGGAGAGGGAGAAGAAAGGGGAGTAGTCTGTTGAAGGCTGTAAGAAAAGGGCTTTCAGTTAGGGCTTTTCGTCGTTTTTCCAGATCTTCTTGAAGGGTTTTGATCTTGCCCCGGACGACGCCTGACTTGTTGGCATAGAAGCAGCATCGTTCCTGTAAAGCTAAACAAATGCCTCCCTGCTCTGCTGTGAGTAAGTCTAGGCCCCGTCTATTCTGGAGGACTACCTCCGCTAGGGAGTCTAGTTGGTCTTGAATGTCAGTAATAGTACTGGATAAGGCTTGGACATCATCGACAAGTTGTTTGGAAAGTTTTGTATAGGAGTGAACTGCAACTCCTAATCCTGCAGTTCCGGTAGCTACCGCTCCAGAAACTCCTAGACCAACAAGCAGGGGAATAATAGCTAAGGCTCTTTTGTGTCGTCCTGCGAAGTGGTCAAAAGCAGGAACGGGGACGGGTTCATCCCCTGGGATAATGTCTATGTCAGGTAGTAAGGCAGCTAGGGCACATAGCCCTGTCCAATTGGCGGGCAGGGTGGTGAAAGCTAGATTATTACCACAAACGAATGCTCATCCTGGACCAGGGCAGAGGGATGTGCTGTAATTAAGCGTGTGGCTACAATTGGTAAAGCTAGCGAAACCAACAGAAATATCAAAAGAATTATTTTGTAATTTCTTATAGATGCAGGGGGAGGAGTAAAAAAGCATAGGCTGAACTCTAAAGGATATGCTGAGGGTGCAATTTTGTTCGGTGATATTTAGGGCTGATATGTTGGTGGGGACAGCTAGAGGCATGGGGGTGCCTTGGCTTAAGCATAACCAGCAATCTTGGGCTAGTGTAGGGTTGGAAATATTTAATGACCGATGGGTGGCCGTCAAGATGTCTGTCATTTGGGTATCTAGATCTATTCCTCGCGACTTGGGAAGAGCCAGAGGGTGATGGGTGAGTTTAGGGAATTGATTTTCAATGAGCTGTTCTATTTGGTTCTGAACGGTGAGTTCTCTTATGATATCTTGAGGCCCACCTCCATCAGAAGTGTGAATAGGAGGAGTTTGTTCCCAGCACACTGACTGTCCTACAGTGCCTTGGCAGCTGGCTTGTAAGTATTTGGTGGAACTAAGGCCAACGACTGATGAGCTATCTCCCCAGTCTCCTACGTTGGCAGCATTTTTTGTTTTCTGGAGTATGGCAGTAAAATATGCCTTATTGCCAAGGGTACACTCTTGAACATTATTGTAGCAAGAAGAGTGCATTGTTGAATAAAAGGAGGTGCATGGGCATGGTCCTGGCTTTCCATTAATGGCAGGTATGATAGGAGGCTTAGGTACACAGGACCATTTGGGTTTGGACATCCCCCCCCCCTGTTGCTGTGGGTGAATAAGCTAGGTAAGCTGTTTTTGTGTTGCAGTCTACTACCTGAGTATAAGACGAGGGGATGGCATGATCGGTAGTAGTTCCTCCACGGCATTCACACGGTGGCCCAAAGAGGACGTGGTAAATATTGCCAGGCGGCGCTTGAAGCCCTCCATATGTTCTTAAGTGTAAGAGTGCTTGTAGTAACAGGAAGAAGAGCCATTGGGAGAACATGTTTTGCCTGAAATAGAAAGAAGAGAAAATCTCCTCAGGGCGTATTATTATTCCCTGGGATTTGATTAGGTTCAACTGGTGGGGCGGGGCGATAATTGACATGTTTTATTAGCCTTTCGGGGAGCCATCGTGGGCCATCTTCTTTTTGATCATAAATACAGGCTGAGCCTCTCCCCCATATAAGGACGGGGTCTGGGCCTTTCCAGGCGTGAGTGAGGGGGTCGCGCCACATGACCGTGGCTTGTTGTGATGCGGTTTGTGGGTGCCAGTGGCGATCGGCTGCCGAACGACCCTGTATGTCCAGTGTAAGAAAATTAAGCTGGAAGAGGGCATGATTTAGAAGATTTCGAGGTTGTTGTTTTGAAAATCCAAGAGGAGAGTGTGTTAGGCAATTAATGGCATTCTTTAAGGTTTGGTGGGCCCGCTCTACTATACCTTGTCCTTGAGGATTGTAAGGGATTCCAGTAATATGCTTAATTTGAAGTTGTTGGCAAAAGGCTTGGAAATTTTTTCCTGTATAGCCAGGGCCATTATCTGTTTTAATGGTGTGGGGCTTGCCCAAGGCGGAAAAGCAGTGGATCATATGAGAGATTACATTTTTTGACGCTTCTCCTGTTTGGGGTGTGGCAGCTATAAATCCACTAAAAGTATCAACTGTAACATGAATAAATTTTTGCTTCCCAAAGGCGGCAAAGTGGGTAATATCCATTTGCCATATAGCATTGGGTATAAGGCCACGGGGATTAATGCCTAAATGAGGCACAGGGGCTGAGGTTATACAATGAGGACAAGCTTTAACGATGTCCCTAGCTTGGTCTCTAGTGATTTTATAAAGAAGGCGAAGGGTATGGGCATTTAAATGGCGCAAGGTATGGGCTCGTGTGGCCTCAGTAACTGGGTCTGTAAGAATAGGGCAGATGGTCTGTGTGGCAACGTCAGCTAGGGCGTTGCCTTCTGTTAGGGGCCCAGGAAGGTCAAGGTGAGCACGAAGATGTCCAATATAGAAAGGGTGTTGTCTTTGTAAGATAAGGTTTTGTAGTTTGGTGAATAAAGGGGTGGCATTAGTGGAGGGTTTGATGAAGGGAACTGTTTCTAGTAGAGGGACTGACTGAGCTATATAGGCGCTATCAGTATAGAGGTTGAACGGTTGGTTGGCAAGTGAAGTAAAAACTTCAAGTATGGCAAACAATTCTACGAGCTGAGCAGAGGAGTAAGGAGATTTAATTGTAAAAGTTTGTTTATTAATGATATAGGCAGCTGTGCCGTTTGAAGATCCGTCGGTAAAGACGAGGGTGGCTTTAGGAATTGGAGCTGCTTTGGTGAGTTTAGAAAAGATGAACTGATGAGTTTTAGCAAATTGAACGAGGGGATCACTAGGGTAGTGATTATCAAGATTCCCTGTAAAGGAGGATAATGCTATAGCCCACTCATCAGAAGTTTGTAGAAGCCAGTTTGTTTGGTCATGTGAGTAGGGAATAATTATTGAATCAGGGTCTTTACCAAATAGTTGGCGGCTGGTGGATCGCCCCTTAATAATTAGAGTGGCAAGAAGGGAGGGATAAGTAAGTAATACTCGTGAGGGAGAGGCTGGTAGGTGGACCCAAAGAAGGGAATGGCCATTTTTTTGTAAGGTCTGTGGTTTTTGACTGCCAGAAAACTCCAGTAGGTGTATGGGCTGTAGGGAGTAATATGAATACTAGAGGTAGGTTATAGGAAATCTGTTGAGCGCTTTGCCGTTGTATGGCTTTGTTGATAATGGTTAAGGAATGTTCTGCTTCGGGGGTTAAGGCACGCGGAGATAAGGGATCTGAGTCTCCTTTCAGAATGTTATTGAGTGGGAGGAGCGCTTCTGTGGGCAGCTTTAAGTATGGCCGGAGCCACTGAATGTCTCCAAGGAGCTTTTGAAAATCATTGAGTGTTTTTAAATTATCAATTCTGAGGGATATGCGGGGGGTAAATACTTGTTGGTGACATAGTTCAAACCCTAGATAAGAATACGGATCAGATGTTTGCACTTTATCAGGGGCGATCTGTAGTCCCCGGTTAGCAAGGCATGTGATCATATGGGCGTGACAGGCCCTAGCGGTATCACCGTCAGGGCAGGCTAGAAGGATATCGTCCATATAATGGAGGATATAAGCCTGGGGCCATTGCTTTCTGACTGGGGCGATGGCAGCTGCAACGAACTTTTGACACAAGGTGGGGCTGTTGGCCATGCCCTGTGGTAGTACCTTCCAATGGTAATGAGGCATAGGGCTTTGAAAATTGGTTTGAGGGACACTGAAGGCGAAGTAGGGTCTGTCTTCAGGGTGGAGGGGAATGGTAAAAAAGCAGTCTTTTAAATCTATGACAATTTTGTAATAATTGGCAGGAATGGCAACAGGTGACGGGAGACCAGGCTGTAGGGCTCCCATGGAGACCATAATTTTATTGACGGCTCTAAGATCTTGTAGAAGACGCCATTTTCCAGATTTCTTTTTGATGATAAAAATAGGGGTATTCCAAGGGGAATTAGAAGGCTCAATGTGCCCTGCCGCAAGTTGTTCCTGCACTAACATAATAGCAGCGAGGGTTTTTTCCTGAGTAAGGGGCCATTGATCAACCCACACAGGTTCAGTGGATTTCCATAATATTTTATCTGCATGGGGTGCAGGACTGTCAATGGCTGCTAGGGTAAATTTTGGGTATATCCCAGACCTGTCTTATTAAACTTTGGATTAATGGAAATGGGTTGAGTGATGCCTTGATGGTTTTTTCCTAGCCCTTGGCCGGGTACGAATCCTTGGTTTAGCATTTGAGTTATAGCAACGTTACTGGGGCTATATAAGACTACTTTCATTTGGGCGAGAATATCTCTCCCCCATAGATTAACAGGCAAGTTAGGTAGTACATATGGGGTCACGAAGCCCTGGTTTCCTTCATTGTCTTCCCATTTAAGGGTTTTAGAGCTTTGTTGTGGATTGGTAGACTGTCCTATGCCACGCAAATGTGTGGCAGCTATGGTTAGGGGCCAATTTCGAGGCCATTGAGACTCAGAAATAACAGTGGCATCGGCTCCTGTGTCAATAATACCTGAAAAGGCTTTACCATTAATTCTGAGTTCGAGTAAGGGACGGCCCTCGGTAACCTGTTGCACCCAATATGCATCTGAAGAGCCGGGGGGCTTGACCCTCGAAAAGGTTTTTGAAAATTGGAATTAAGATGTTGAAGGGGGAGGATGATTATTTGGGCTAACCTAGTTTCTTTGGGGATGGTAATTAAATCTGAAGTGGTGGAAAGGATAATTTGGATTTGTCCTTCAAAATCATTATCTATAATGCCAGGGAGGACTTGTATCCCTTGTAGGGTGGAACTGACTCGGCCGAAGATAAGCCCAAAAGTATTAGGCGGTAGGGGCCCGAAAACGCCGGTAGGGACTATTAGGGGGCTATTGTCTGAAGTTAGTACTGTGTCGGTGGCGGCACAGAGGTCCAATCCTGCGCTGCCTGCTGTGGCCCTCCACAGGTCTGTGACGTAGCGGCGTGATTGATTACCGGGAGGGCAGGGATCTGTGGGTGGAGTGATCGGGGAGTGAACTGTGTAGCCCCGGAGTTCACACCCGGTATGGGGCCCTGGGGCTGGGCCCTGTTGGAGTTTCCCTGTGGTGAGGGAATAGGCTGTCCATAAATGTCTGTCTTAGATCTACATTCTGAGGACCAGTGAAAACCCTTCTTACAGCGAGGGCATTTCGTGGCAGGGGCTCTTGGACTATTAGTAGTAGGCCCTGTTGGGTTTTGGATCTGAATTTGAGTCTGATCTTGGCTCTTCTGGGGGCAGGCTCGGGAAAAATGTCCAGGTTGGTTACAGTTGTAACAAAGGCGATTAGGGAGGGCGCCCGGCTGTGGGGGGCATAAAATTTTGTAAGGCGGCACCAATGGCAAGTCCGAAAGCATGGGCAGAGCCGATGCCGGAGCGGAGGCGAACATAGTCACAGAGCTCTCCTTGGCGATAGGGGCGGATGGCATTTTGGCAAGCGGGGTTGGCATTTTCATAAGCTAGGTGTTTGACGAAAGCGTTTTCACTTTCACCCGCGCCAAAAAGCCTCTCAGCTAATTCTTGTAAACGACTTATGAAATCACTGTATGGCTCGTCTGGGCCCTGTCTTATTTTTGCAAGAGAGGTGGTTGCGGTGCCCTTTTGTGGAAGGCGCCTCCATGCTTTAAGACCCGCGGACTGGATCTGGGTTAGAAGTCCGGGGGGAAATTGAGCTTGCTTTTCATTGCTATGATAGGGGGCGGAGCCAAGAAACTTGAGAATGGTCCAATTTTTAGAGGAGGATTTTCGCATATTGCGCTGAACAAACTGTTTAGCGGTGTCTTCATATTCGCTTTTCCAAAGAATAAAGTCACCTCCACTTAGCGCTGCCTTCGCTAGAAAGAACCAATCATTGGGCATGAGCCAGCGCTCACTAAGATTTTCGATTAGGGCGAGGGAAAAGGGAGCTGTGGGCCCGTAATGTGTTACAGCAGATTTGGCTTTTTCTAATGTTTTAAGGCTAAGTTTTTTGTATGTGTGGGAATAAGTTTGGGGGGCCGCAGTATCTCTTGTACTGGGCTCTGCTTCATCTATATCAGAAGGGGAGCTGTCAGAATCCTCGGGGTTGTCGCTATCAGGAAGGGGGGTAGCTGCAGCCGCAGCTGAACTATCTACGTTCTCGGTCCTATCTGGGCGAGTCTGGGATCTAGTAACAGGGAACGCTAAAGTCTCGTGGGGAGGGGGACTGATCGTAAGAACGGAGAGCTCATTGGCAATGGTTTTAATATCTCGGATGAAAGTGAGGGTTTCCTGAAGGAGAGGCTTTGGAAACGGAGTGAATGCGGCGGTGGCCGCCAGGGGCAAGGTAGTGGGTGCCTTGCACGCCGCGGGTGAAATGGCGGACGCGCCATGCGCTGAAGGCAAAATGGCGGCGGTGGGTGCGTGAGAGGTACTATAAGGAGGCGGTTTGAATGGTGGAAGGACTGCCGCCACGAGTGGTGGCCAGTCAGGATTCTTGTAGTGAGCGGCCTTGTCCTCTAATTCTGCCTGTTCAGAGGGGTCTAACTGGTCGCCGGGGTCCTGGGAATTGGGGGGTGGAGCAGAGGAATAGAACTCCTGAAGGGGAGGGTACAGAGAAGGGACTTGAGGGTCTGTATCTATCTGGATGGAGACAGAAGGGCAATTTGAAGGCGCTCGTGAGGGGGGTCGCGAAAGCGAGTCAGCATGAGCGCCGGGGAGGCCGTGAACTGAGGGAGGCTTTTGAGGGGGCCGGGGAGTGACTGCGGAGAATTTCTTGCCCTTCTTTACAAAGGCGCTGTATGTCAGGGGAGTTATTGTGGTTTTTAAGGATGTCTGTTATGAGGTTATAATAGTTAAAGGCAGTTATAGGGATGGTCTCGGGACCAAAAACTTTATAATAGTCATTTAGACAATCGCCTACACGGTGCCAGACGCGGGAGTCAATGCTACCCTCCTGAGGAAACCATGGGCAGATTTTAAAAACGAAAGTGAAAAAGGAATTTAAATCTTTTTTACGAACCCTAATCTTTCGCACCTTGAGGGATTCCTTTAATTGACTAACGAATAAATCACGTTGTGAGCATGCCTGTCCCATGGTTGGGTCTTACCTTTGAGATGCCGCTGTCGGGGAACGGGGGTCGTCAGGGAATGCCGGCGCGCGTTCGGGCGGTCGCGGTGAGCCGGGCGAGACGCTGCAAGGCAGCCGAAACGCTGCGATCAACGGGGACAGCGGTCCGCACGAGCAGTCAGCGGGGCCCCACGTTGGGCGCCACTTGCCTCAGCCCGCGAGGCAGTCAACGGGGTCCGCCGATATACCTGTAACGGATGAAAAGGGATGGGACAGGAGGCACGAAAGAATGACAGCAAGTCAAAGGATTCTGATCAAGCTGCAATTTTATTTCAAAATGGAGGGAGTTATATAGAGGAGGGTAGGGGAAGGCAGATAGGGGAAGTAGCTCTGGTTGGTAGCTTTGGGGCGTGCTCTTAGCTGGGATTGGGTAGGGGATGCATGATAGGCGCGTGATCAAGGCACTGATTGGCGTGCGGTCCGCGTGCTTAGGTGAAGCGGTTACATGACTCCTGACCGCAGATATCCTGTTATGCATGCGCAATTTCCATCTCTGGTTGCATCAGCCTACTTTAGACTGATCCCTGCCCCCAACAGGTACCTGTAGTGTTAGGGACTTTTAGCTGCCACATGCTGAGTTTAAGTACTGAGTTTAAGTATAGTCCTTCCCAGTGTGGGAAAGGACCCAGGATTAAAAGAAAATAATGGTTAAATCTGGATGTGAAAATTATGCGTAAAAGATGTGAAAGTTTTAAACCTGGAGTAAGGGAAACCTGAACTACCTGTTGCCGGTTTCATAGGAAAAGAGCAAATTTCTCACATTGGTTTTGTTTCTGGATCAGAGACTTTCTGTACTTTAAGACCTAGGATAGGTCGCTGTAACCGGTTGGGGAGCATGCCTTTGCCACGCGGGACCCAGGAAGGGTCATTTGGGGCTGATGAGTGCTTCAGCCAGAGGCAAAGGGGGCATGTCTCTGCCATGAGACCGGATTGGAAGAGAGCAAGTCTCTGCCATTGGTGTTGTTTCTGATCAGAAACCTGTACTTTGAGACCTAGGGAAAGGTCGTATGTAACCGGTTGGAGAGCATGCCTTTGCCACTTGGGACCCAGGAAGGGTCTTTTGGGGCTGACGAGTGTTTCAGCCAGAGGCAAAGGGGGCATGTCTCTGCCAAGAGACCGGACCTGAAGGAGCATGTCTCTGCAAGGCACCGATGGACGCATTGGTGTAAGAGAATGCTTCTACCTGTGTATTATCCTGGAACTCTATGTTTGGATTTTGCTCTGTATCTGCTCTGAAAAGGAAATTGAGGATTCCAGGGAAGGTTGAAACTTCACACTCTGTAGGAAAGTTTTGAGAAGCCTGGTGGATATCAGAAGGAAAAGGATCTTCCTTCACGCTTTGTATTTTTCTCCCTACCTGATCCCTCCAGAATTTGGCATTCTGAAGGAGTGATAATATAAGGTTTCTTTGCATAAAACCAATAAGACCAGTCATGAATAGTGGTTTTGTTAACCAAGACTTTGACTGGAATGTCACGCCTGAAGGAGGCATGTATGGGTTCTGGTCGTCACCAGAAAGCCCTGAGGAACTGGGATTGACTTGTGAAGCGAGCGTAAGCCCACGAAAAAGCCTGGTAGTTTGGTTGGTTGTGTGATTCATGGCAGTCTTTCCAGGGAAGGAACGAAGGTTGCTTTCCTGAAAGATGTCCAAAAGGAACATGTAAACACAATGGAAGCCTCAAGGATTTGAGTGAAACAACTGGTACAGGTGAAGCCAGATGGCAGATGTGTGGCTCTGCTTCTGTGCCCCAAGAGGGGTGGACTGAGAAGTCAATCTAAAGGCTCCCTGTGTGAATTCCAGCAAGGTAGACTCAAGGATCATAAGTGATCCAGGCTGCTCTTGGTGTGTTTATGCAAACAAACAGTCAAAAATTGAAAGTGGGACTCAAAGTAGTCCTTTAATAACAGTGAGGGTGATCTTAAGGAGAAAAATTGTGGTTCAAGGAAAATCACAATGCTTAGTATTGGACATCAGAATGGTGCAGCTAACTGTCTTGAAAGTTTGTTTTCATTTGAAAGTTGAAACTGAGTTTGTAATATCACCAAAGATGTACAATTTACAGGTACGGAGGACCTTTGAAATTGCCATTGCTAAATGTTATTGCAGAAAGAACCTTGCAATTGAATGTCTTCCCAAAAGACAGTCTCACAGGCACAGAGACTGGTTTGGGGATTGTTGTGTGAATTAACCTGTGTGTTCTTTTGTTTTCATAGGGCATATGCCTATGACTTCATTACCTGAGTAATTGGTTGAATGAGTGAGTGAATATAAACCTCGCTTTGAGGAGCCCATTTTCATCATCACCCCCTGAGACTCAACGGTTTGGCTGAACTGAGTGGTTGGATTGGCGAATGGTTTGGGCGGTCTGTGGGCTTCACTTTAGAACTAATTTTGCCTTTTCTGTCTTGACGGCTTGGACAGAAAAGGCCGAAATATCTGAAAGGAGGGAAATCCTAACATATTCCCCTCAGCCCGAGTGAAGTATAGCGGGCCACAAGAGTTTCGGATAGGTGTAACATGCTTTGTACACCTTCCTCCAGATAAGCCATTCTTTACTTAAGTTCCTGCCTTTGTCATTTAGTGGTTATGATTTAATTGTGCCTTCCAATTATTTCCAAATCTGTCACCTCCAGAATATGACCAGGATGCCAACGGTCCAGTAATGCCAGCCTTTGGACACCAAACCTGCGACTTCCTGGTGACAGCCAACTGACCAGGATTCTGTAAGGTCCTTCCCCTTACAGGAAGGACTCTCTCTGTGCTACACTCCCCCCTTTCAGGGCACCCCTGACCCATGGGTGGGTAAAACAACATCCATTTCCAGCTGGAAGCAGTTACAAGAAGATGAGATCTTCGTCCATTGTCCTTTAAAAGAATTTAAAGTGGGTGTATATCTGAAAGGAGGGATTGTTACAGGGTGCAGCCAAGAGGGGAGACCCCAAATGGACATTTGAAATGGGGTCCAGAACTTAAGGTGTCCAGGAGATTTTAAGATGTCTCCAACCCCCCCACCCCAGGGTGTGGGTTGGGGGAAGGGACAAATGGAGCAGGACCATTGAGAGCTGTTTTGCATAGCAACAGCCTTGCAGCTACCCTCTGGCGTGGTCGTTTAGCATATCTATAGCCTTTGGCTGGTTGCATAGATATGTTAAATAGCTGTGATCATCTCTGAGCCAAGGGCATGGAAGTAACTTCCCCACCAAGATGTGACTGGGGGCAGATCCCCCCAAGCTACAGCACCTGCGTGGGAGCTCAGAGAAGATTGGCTCCAGGACGTGGGGGCCACACCTGTCCAGACTCAAGATGGCAGCCCAGTAAAGCTGGAAGGATATGAATTCTGGCAAGTGAAGCCAAGTGTGGGAGGAGCCGGAAATGAGGCTGCAGAGGAAGATTGGCCGCGAGGGATTTAAAACCCAGACTTGGCGGCCATTGAAAAAGAGAACCACGCGGCTTTGGCAGAGTGGGGACTCTCCCCTTCCCACAGCCCTGAGAAAGAGAACCACGCGGCTTTGGTAGAGTGAGGACTCTCCCTTCCCGCAGCCATAGAAAAGAGAACCACGCAGCCTTGACAGAGTGGAGACTCCCGTGGCCCTGGGAGAGAGGACCACGTGCCTGTGCCAGAGTGGGGACCCCCACAGCTTTAGAAGGGGGAACCACCACCTGGCTGTAGCAGAGATCCTGGCAACTCAGCTGAGGGTGCCGGGAACCCAGGGAGGTCTCCCAGTCGAGATGGAGGACTAACTAAGAACCAGAGGACTGCCTGAGCCATGGACTTCTATTTCCTTTCCTGAGATACGGTACTCTGGACTGGGCAAAGGGGGAAGGAAGGAAGGACTGTGACTGTGTTTGTGGGTGTTTTAAGGGACTTTAGGATTTTTGATGAAGACATTAGGTCACTACTTTAAGTTAGTATAGCATTAAATAAACATTTCCTTTCCTTTTCACGAATCTCTGGCATTGAGAGACGTCTTTCCTCGGGCGGCGGACATGACGGACCTGGGGGCCTTTTAAATAATAGTATATCGTTCCAGGCCCCCCTTGTTCTGTTCTGTAACAAAGGTCCTTAATAACTGGAGCTTCAGAACTTTAGAACAGTAAAGGCACTCTAAGGGATAGGAGTGTGAGCATCAGGTGAGAAAATTTGTTAGTAGTAATAAATTAACAAAGTGTTTCAACAACTTTAATTTAAAATAAAGAGAATTCAAGGTTATCTCTAATCACAAGAATTTCACTCATTTTCATTCTAATGTATATTTTTGAATGAGAAAGAAAGGGTGGTGTGTTAGCTTGTTCTTAACCTAGGTTATACTCATGATCTCTGTCAAAATTTAAAAACCATTCACATAAGGAGCTTGATATAATGGCCTCCTATGAAAAGGAGGTCTTAAAACAAGAGGTCAGGTTGAAATGGCATAGCTCTTCCTGATACTTGCACACTGCCCCTTCCTTAACTGACTTAGATGTCACAGAATTAAGATGTGACCATTAGCAAGCTGTTGAGCTGATTGTCCCTGAAGGCTCCTTCAAAGAGGACTTGGGTTGTGCTTTAGTATAAAGGCATATATATTCTATGGGGAAAAGTGGGCGTGACATACCTGGGATAGTGCCACTTTTCCTTAGGGTTTTTACTCTGAGCAGGGTATTGCACATCACCCTTTTTCTCTGACCAAGGCAGAGGTATAATAGTGTTCCATTTAGAAGAAGTCTAACCCATCAAGTGAGAGCTAAGTGAAACCCTCTGGGGTACTGGTGCAGAGTCCAGCAGCCACTATTAGAATGGTGGAATGGTTCAGATTTCTGGATAGGACCTTGGAGCTGAGATCAGCAAAGTATATCTCTAATGAGGTGGAAGAATTGTTACAGGGTGCAGCGAAGAGAGGGGACCCGAAATGGGCATTTGAAATGGGGTCCAGAACTTAAGGTGTCCAGGAGATTTTAAGATGTCTCCAACCACCCCCCCACCCCCCCGACTCAGGGTGTGGGTTGGGGGAAGGGACAAATGGAGCAGGACCATTGAGAGCTGTTTTGCATAGCAACAGCCTTGCAGCTAAACTCTGGCGTGGTCATTTAACATATCTATAGCCTTTGGCTGGTCGCTTAGATATGTTAAATAGCTGTGATCATCTCTGAGCCAGGGGAATGGAAGTAACTTCCCCACCAACATGTGACTGGGGGCAGATTCCCCAAGCTACAGCGCCTGCGTGGGAGCTCGGAGAAGATTGGCTCCAGGATATGGGCCATACCTGCCCAGACTCATGATGGCAGCCCAGTAAAGCTGGAAGGATATGAATTCTGGAAAGTGAAGCTGAGTGTGGGACGAGTCAGAAATGAGGCTGCAGAGGAAGATTGGCCGCAGGGATTTAAAATCCAGACTTGGCGGCCATTAGGAGAGAGAACCATGCTGCTTTGAGAAGGAGAGCCATGCACAGTCCTGAGGGGGAGAACCGTGCTGCTTTAGGAGAGAGACCCACGCGGCTTTGGCAGAGTGGGGACTCTCCCCTTCCCGCAGCCCTGAGAGGGAGAATCACGAGGCCTGGACAGAGTGGGGACCCCCGCAGCTTTAGAAGGGGGAACCACCACCTGGTTTTAGCAGAGATCCCGGCGACTCAGCTGAGGGTGCCGGGTACCCAGGGAGGTCTCCCAGTTGAGATGGAGAGAAACTAAGAACCAGAGGACTGTCTGAGCCATGGACTTCGTTTTCCTTTCCTGAGATATGGTACTCTGGACTGGGCAAAGGGGGAAGGAAGGAAGGACTGTGACTGTGTTTGTGGGTGTTTTAAGAGACTTTGGGATTTTTGATAAAGACATTAGGTCACTACTTTAAGTTTGTATAGCATTAAATAAACATTTCCTTTCCTTTTCACGAATCTCTGGCATTGAGAGACGTCTTTCCTCTGGCGGTGGACATAACGGACCCGGGGCCTTCTTTCAATAATAGTATATCGCCTCAGGCCCCCCTTGTTGTGTTCTGTAACAGAATGACTAAAAGGAAAAATTACTTTTAACTACTTGTGTGGTCCTACTCCATCAATGTGGCCTGAACTTCCCCACTTCCATCCATGAGATTCTGCCCCCTGCTTTGGAACCTGGTATATGTGGGTTTCAAAATAAATGATGCACCTTTGTGATTCATGAAACTGGATTTACATATGGGGGAATGACTAGTCATAAGGCATAAAAACATCAGCTACCAGTTGAAAACCTTGGTTTTATTATTTGTTCCTCTCTCTTCAATTCCCTTTATTGAATTATCACCCAACACTATCAAATCTTCCTATTTAAATATTACTTAGACCCTTTTCCTCTTCAATACTCTATTACCACTATTAACACTGCTCTAGTTTGAGCCCTCTGATCTCTCACCTGAACTTTTGCAAGTGCCTACTTAATGCTGATCTTCCTACCTCCATTCTCACTGGTATAGACAAATATAAAATCTCCCTGGAAGACTTTTAAACCATGGCATCTATTACATGGTGTCTTGATTTTTATTTTCAGGTTTTCTTAACAAAAATCTTCAAGTGAACTCTGTAATAGTAAAGCAATTTTAAAATCTATAAAATGTACAAAATTATATTGCTGTTTTGAAAGGCTGCAAGTTAAGCAGTGTTGAGTGGGTAATGTTAGTCACCATTTAATCCATAAAGAAGGTGTGTTTAGTAATTTTTATTTCAGATAGATCCATTAGCTGTGTACAGGAGCTCCCAAGTATGTTTTACCTAAAACAAAATCACAGCTAACACATCATTAGTTGCCAATATCAGATCTTTACTTTTCATGATTTCAAGACTCCATGTCAAGTCCCTTAAATTTAACTTTTCAAGATTAACAGATCTACAAAGCACAATTCAGGGATGCAATGTTTAGATATTGGCAGAATCCCTCCCCTATGGCATCTGCTTCTGCATTTGCATGTATGCTCATAGCTGTAAATCACATATATGAATGCATAAATTCCCAGCAAATATAAAATTTTATAAAAGGGAAGAGCATAATTTTGTAAAAAGGTAGGAGGTGAAAGATCTGATTTCCAGGAGGAAAGATGTTGGGGAAGTTAATAAGGAAGATGATCTTTACTTCTGTGTTCCAAATTGTTCTGTGTTCCTAATTATTCCCTATTTCTACTATATAATTATATTCTAAAATTTTGTTCAGGTTTATCATTTCTATAATACTAGCATTTTATAGTGCTAGTTTACAAATCACTTTTTGCATATATCATCTCACTTTGCATTCCAAGTTAACAAAATCAGTTTGCCTTACCCTTGGTGAAGGTCCAAAGAGGTCTAGCAAAAGCACTTAGACCAATGGCCAAGGCCTTGTTTTACTACTTACTGTATAGGCTTGAATACAAAGCAAACTCTAGATGCCTGAGTTTCATGTGTAAAATGAGGGAGCTGGATCAAATCTTAAATTGCTTCTAGTGCCTAAATTTTGTGATTTCATTGATAAAAACATGAGGTTCCACAATCTAAACATGCCCTGATATGTGAAGTGAATGCATTTATTATATCTTTCAAAAATAAAAATTAAGCCCTCACAAATAATTGAAGCATTTCACATAGGAGAGCATCAGTAGTCATGCAACAACAGCAACACTAATATCTGGTTATTTTATCTTTATGCTGAGAAAAATTTGAAAGGCAAATAATAAACTATGCACTATACTTCTAGAAAGTTGAGTTCATTACAAATTTACTCTTAAGTTGAGTTGAAACCTGCTGCTTCACATCTCTCCTCTTGCTCTTTTATAAAAATACAAGGCAAAAATTCTTTATGTGACTGCCTTTTGAAGAGTGGAACACAGCTACAGCATCTCTCAATTTGCCTTCTTTTCTCCAGACCAAACATTCACAATTTGAAAGAAACTTCACCACCCTGTTCACCCTCCTCTGCACACATAATCATTTGGTCATCATGCTTTTAAATTGGGCCTACAGAGAACTGAACACAAACTACTAGATATACAGCAATTACTTTGTTAGTATCTTTTGAGTCTTGGATTTTTAAAAGACTCTATTGAAAGCTATAGATATTCTTTTTTTTAAGATTTTTTTTTATTTATAAAGAGGGAAGGGAGGGAGATAGAAAGAGAGAGAAACATCAATGTGCGGTTGCTGGGGTCATAGCCTGCAACCCATGCATTTACCCTGACTGGGAATTGAACCTGCGACACTTTGGTTCGCAGCCCGCGCTCAATCCACTGAGCTATGTCAGCCAGGAAAAGCTATAGATATTCTTCAGAGAAAGTTTATATATATTTTTTCTCTGAAAGTATATATATATTAATATATCTCTACATTTAACATATATAATATATCTATCTATATATAAATATGTATTTATATATACATATAACCATATATATTGTAAATTATCAGTTCTTTCATAAATCACTAATGCTCATCCAGGACTTCCTGCTAAGAACCCCTATCCTAGGTATGTCTAGAGAAAAGTATGGCTACTGATTCTGATAATTCTTATACTATATTCTATTTAAATAAATAGCATAATGTTCATCTTACTAAAGAAAGAAAGGGGATAAAAAATAATTAATTTTGAGGTAGGAGTACTAATATACAATGGAACCTTGGTTCTCAAACTCAATTTATCCCAGAAAACTGTTCAAGAAGCAATTTGTTCAAAAACTGAATCTCCTTTGCCACCTGAGAGATGTGTGACTGATCATATAGGTATCGGCATGAAAGGGTTGTTAGGTAGAGAACTGAGACCTCAAGATTTTGTAGACAACAGAGACATATTTTCCGTGAACAGCTTGATCAAGAACTGAATTGTTCGAGAACCAAGACATTCAAGAAACAAGGTTTGACTGTAATTACTATACATGTTTTCAGGTATTTTTAAGAGACTTGTGGGAATTCAACTAAAATAATCTAACTGACCTACCCATATAACTAATTTTTTTAGTAAACATTGTGACTACCCTCCAGTGCGAATTCATACTAATGCACCTAGAGTGCCAGGTAATATCTCAGATGATACATGTTAAACAATATGATAATGATTCATTCTTAGCATGAGGAACTGTCAAGCAGAAAAAATACAGTCATGCAATTCAATACACTTCCACCCATCAAGAAGATGTACACTGTTGGTGGGATTGCAGACTGGTACAACCACTATGGGAAACAGTATGGAATTTTCTCAGAAAGCTAAAAATGGATCTGCCTTTTGACCTAGCAATTCCACTGCTGGGATTATATCCTAAGAACCCTGAAACACCAATCCAAAAGAACCTATGCACCCCAATGTTCATAGCAGAACAATTTACAATACCCAAGTGTTGGAAGAAACCTAGATGTCCATCAGTAAATGAATGGATAAAAAAACTATGGTACATTTACACAGTGGAATTCTATGCAGCAGAAAGAAAGAAGGAGCTCCTACCCTTTGCAACAGCATGGATGCAACTGGAAAGTATTATGCTAAGTGAAATAAGCCAGGCAGTGAAAGACAAATACCATATGATCTCACCTTTAACAGGAACCTAATCAACAAAACAAAGAAACAAGCAAAATATAACCAAAGACACTGGAATAAAAAACAGACTGACAGAGTTCAGAGTGGAGAGGAGAGGGAATTTCAGGGGAAAAGGGGAAGGGTTTACAGGAATGAGTATAAAGGACACATGGATAAAAACTAGGGGCAGGTGGAAATGAGAGGGAGGAGGGGAGGGCTGGGTGGGTGGGTTTGGATGGGAGTAAAAGATAGAAAATTGTACTGCAACAACAATTTAAATAAAATTTTAAAAAAGGAAGATGTTTTCTGGTGTCCTAATTTCCATTCAATAAAGCATATTAACCTCCTGTTGAACAATAAAGTTAAATCAGATATAATCACAGACGGAATAGCAATCTCTTTAATCTCATGTATTTTCTTAGGTACAATGATATTATTTTTGCTATGAGTATTCATCAGGCACAGAGAAAATGTTGATTCATATACCTCATTCTCTGTAATCTAATACTGCTGTACTAGAATGTTTGTCAAAAAATTAGAAGATAAAAATTGGGAGAAAACTTTCCAGTTCTATATAAGGAGTTGGTTTATGGATCCTGCCCTGCATCTTAGAATGATGTTATAGTTGAAAGCAAAAGAAAATACCCAATCATTGTCATATGAAAGTAATCACAGGTAGCTGATCTTAAGTATCATTAACCTACTTATAGTGATTTCTAAGTGTTTTAGATTGAGTTAGTGATCCTAATTCATCACTCCTGCCTGGATCCACTCCTTTGTCAAGTGACTTTACAGTTCCTCTCCCTAAAAGGCAGCTTGTGAATTTAGGCTAGACCATGCGACTCTCTTTGTCCAATGGAACATGAGTGGAACACACCGTGTGCCAGTTTCAAGTCTTAGCAATAAGAGGATCCTCATGTTTCTCATGTTTCTGCTTGTCCTCTTACACTTTTGTCATCACATGAGAAAAGCATCCCTGAATAATCAGCTAGTCCAAGACCCCCAGAGAAGACACAGACTCAATCTGCAGCTAAGAGCCAACCAGCTGAGCCCCGTTTTGTTCACCTGACCCCCACCCAACCCATAGACAGGTGAACAAAATTAATGCTTACTGTTATATGCCACTGATAGTCTGTTGTTAGGTGTTTAGCAAAGGCTGACTAGCACAACATACTAAAATCTTTTATTCAGCAGCATATCCTTTTTACCTGTGACATGTATGTATTACACACACTGACAAAATTTAGAGTGTCAGGTACTGTGTTTGACATAGAGCATGCCATGGTAAACAAACAATGCTCATGGTTGCTTATTGTCCATTGGTTTGAGCTTCATAATACCTCTTACCCCTCTTGACCTAACTGTAAGTATGGTGGGATGTCAGAAAATCAGACCAGGAATTATTTGATTTATTTATAAGCAATTCACATTTATATTCATATAGCAATGATTCACATTGGCATGCTTTCCAGATAACTGAAGTTTGAGTCTCAAGCTCAGGAATTTGTACCACATTGGCAGGAGATGGTATTACCCACTTATGTATCATCCCAAAGGACATGGAATATTATTTATTTTTTTCTCAATGACTCAGGGCTACCATTATTAACCACGGTTATTGTATTCTGCTGTAATACACCTTTCTCTCCAAAGTTCTCTTTCTCCTTCTTACTGGAAGGCTGTCAGCTGTCCATTCTTCTGCTGTTATGCAACCTGACTCTAATAGTCTTCTTTCCCCTAACTTGCCTTTTCATAATTCCTACATCTTGATCAGATAACCAGCTTATTAAGTATATATTAAAAGGAAAGAGACTCTGAGTGTGACACTCTGACCCTGTCATGTTAGGTGAAGGGTTTTTATGCATGGGCTTCTTAATAACAATTCCTGGCCCTCAGAATTCTTTCTTGCTAACTTTAGGGTTCAAGACAATATTCCAGAAAAGAGGGACCATTGGATGACAGTCTGACTTTTAAGGGAGGTTCGACATACCTTACTTTTATTGTGGTTTAGAGATCTTTAAAGTTTTTTTCATATAATCTTACTAAATAATCACAAAACTGTTCAAATAGCTGGACAGAAAGGGTCTCAAACCTAAATGGATTCCCACTCCAGTGTGAAAGCAGGACATTTCTTTTCTTTCCAAACACCTTAGTAGGATTACAGAAAATCAGCCCTGGCTGGTGTAGCTCAGTGGATTGAGCGCGGGCTGTGAACCAAAGTGTTGCAGGTTCGATTCCCAGCCAGGGTACATGCCTGGGTTGCAGGCCATAACCCCCAGCAACCGCACATTGATGTTTCTCTTTCTCTCTCTCTGTCTCCCTCCCTTCCGTCTCTAAAAAAAATAAAATAAATAAAGTCTTAAAAAGATTACAGAAAATCAATAGGTGTAAGCCCTAAAACCTCAAGCACCATACAACTGTAAGCAGTTTATCTAAAAAGTAAGCACCAGAAATGAAACATGACTATAGGTATTCAAACATGCCAGTTCATTAGCAAAGTATGAGGAGAAATATCACTCAGGAGTACAAAGAGAAGCTGGATGAATACTTTGCCCACTTTAGTTTTGGAACTTCTGGATCAGTTGTATAGAATTTTATTTAACTAAGCAAATCAGACCAAACTAGCCCATACTCATTTGCTTTACTTTTTAAAGATTATTTGTCTTAATTTTTTAGTGTTTTCAGATTGTATTTCTTTGTTTTCCAAAATGGTGGTTAAGAAATCAGATACTGAAGCAAGATTCCTATTTTAGAAAGGGCTGGGATGGCAGTAAAAGGCAGAAAACTGTACTTGAACAATTAAAATAAAACAAAAACAGAAAAAATAACTTTTAGACCACCCCAAAAAATAGAAAGTAGGAAGGTTTTGCTATTTTTTCCTAGGACAGGTTTGAACTGCACAGGTCCATTAAAGGTGGATTATTCTTTTTCAATAAGTACAGACAGCCCTTTGCCTTTGTGAGTTTTGCATCTCTGTGTTAATTTTTATTTCTCAGAATCAAATCATCAGTTGTTCAGAAAGCTAAATTAATGTGAAAGATTTATATGTTTATTTTCCTACCATTACCAGGGGTAACAGGGCTGAGGATTACTGCATTTCTGAGTGTGCAACAATGTTACATATGATGTTACCATCAGTTTTTCCAATCACATCTAACAGTTCCTGGGATGTAACAAGCATTGGATAAGTGTTTGAGGAATCAGTAGATTTGTAAACTCATCAGATTTGTAAATTATTTGCCTTGTTTCTTCAAGTTACAGCTATTTGAGAATCAAAAAATGTTGGGAGCCGCCCTGCCTGGTTTCAGGAGCTGTAAACCCGCACCACCACCCCATGGCTAAGGCTGAGTGAGCGACCTTCGGACCAGAAGACACTAAGGAGACAAAGCTTATCTCCCTGGCAGGAGTGCCGCTTCTGCTCCTTTTTCCATAACTGTCCCCCTATGCTTGATCAATTAGCCAATGACAGGTAAGACTCCTCAAGGGGGGAATAGCCTAAGACAGGCACAATCACATGATGGCCCCAAGGAAGGACTGGGGGGCTACAGCAAAAGGGGGTGATGGACCCTCACCTTCAGCTTTGACAAAGCCTGAGTCCTCATTCTGTCTTCAAGAATTCTCCTAATCACTTGGCTGCCTTGCTTCCCCTGCCTGACTTAAGCCTGAAACAATGACAAAGGGTGGTGCAGCCCTGGGCTAGAAAGGGCAGGTTCCTTGGGTAATCAGGCCTGAGAAAGAATACATAAAATCCTGTGAAAACTGCTTCCCTAAGAATGCTCTCAATTAAATGATAAGGGTCCGAGCAGGAAATGAGTTTGTTTCCCAAAGTTTTGTAGCCCTTTAGCTAACTGACCCTGACTCAGAATAGGCCCTCATAATTCTTTGTATGCTATCTATTGTTTGATCCTTACTGCCTGACAATGATTAATGAACTTTACTTGTATTCCTATGCAAACTGAAACCCAATAAAGACCTGTCAAGGCAAGGGTTGCCAGGCTGCTCTGAGGCACTCTCCTCTTGAGAGAATTGTCAGGCCACTCTAAGGTGCTCTCCTTTGAGAGAGTGGCCATGCCATCCTTTTTACTCCACAGGACTCGGTAGTCCATGTGAATTTATCTTGTATCTCATCCATAATGCCATGGACACTGCAGGCCGGTGTCCGTGTCAAAAAAAATAGAACTAGATTTAATGAATCACTAGCCTAATATTTGCCAAGCTATTTGTATTAACAACGACTTCCATTATTAATTGCCTTCTGTGTACAAATTCCCAGTAATGATACAGAAAGAAGAAAGCAGATGCAGGAAGAGAGAGCAAGTGGGGAAAGAAGCAGTTGCCCTGAAGTATGACTAACTGTTCCAAACACAGTGCCTTTGGCTTTGGCTCACGTAACTTTCTGTGCTGCCTTCCACTGTACACTGCATGTCAGCACCTCTGATAGAATGAAGTAAAAACAAATTCCTTCTGTTTCTCTCCACAAACAGCCTATGCACATAGGCAGTTAATGGGTTCAAATGCCCTCACAAAAAGCATGTTCCATCTGTAGGCTCCATTTGCCACATGTGGGGTTGTGTAGAAATAGTTCTGAGAAAAGGTCTCAGCTATCTGTTCTCATCATTATCTCCGATAGCATTTAAAATTTTATGACATGAAAATATGTAGTTTGGATTGCTGGTTCATATTCTGTTCTTTAATCTATATAGCTCACTGAGCAATTTAATTGCAATAGGTAGACATTTGTATGTCCTGTACATATTTAACTTGAGCAACCCTATAGCCAGATTCCTCCAACAACTATCTAAACATCATTCATCTTAAATTCAGTTATTCTGTAGGGTCTCAAAACTATTTTCTATTTGTTGTAGTTACTATTTAAAGAGATCACATGGTGAATTCTTTTTAAACAGTTTTTTTTTTCATTTCCTTTTATTAGGAAAAAAGTAAAGCAGTGGGGAAAGTAAAAACTAACTCCCCAATTTTTCCTACTCTTCTCCTAAACACCCTTATCAACAAAGGTAACACTGTTGGCAGTTGAATATATATCCTTCAGGTCATTTTCTATAGGCATACTAACACTGATACATACATATATATGTACATATATTTGCACACATACACACTCTATACAATCATTCATACCCTATTTTTTGACTTTTTATGATTTGCCATTCCTAGTTTTGTAATCCCATTTTCCATTCAGTTTTTTGCAGTATTTTAAAGATAGATCTTCATACATGTGTGAACTGCTATAATAAATACAGAAATCAGTGATCATCCCTGTTGGTGATCAAGTGTGTGTGATGTATAGGTGAGTGTGTGTGTTTCACCTAGCAGATCCAGACAAGACAAAGTTGAGAGAACTAGTTAAAGCCAACCAGGTATTTTTTGTTTATAAAGCTTGAGTAGGTTCTTAAATTGGAATATCATTTAGTTTAAAAAATAAAAAGTACATCAACACAAAAAATGATTCAAAATACAAATGGTATAAAAACCAATTAAATCAGGAGCACTTATTCACTCAAAAATATGTGAGTGCCTACCCTGTGCAAGGCATAGTGCTAAGAATTATTGATATAGGGATAAGATATGGTCTAATTACAAGGGCTAATTACAAAATCTATTATAAGTGCAGTTTCACTTAGTCTCCAGTCCCTTTTCTCTAATAGAAAGGTAATATCTCCTAGCCATCAGTGTCTAAAGGCAAAGTTTTAGTTCCAATTTTCATATACAACTGAGGGACAGTCTACAAATATATTGACATTAAAATGTCAAGATCGTAAAAAAACGAAGTCTAAGAAATAATCACATATCAAAGGAAACTAAGGAGACATAATAACTCAATGTGATACCATATTCTGGAATACAAAGAGACATTAATGGAAAAACTTGGGAAATCCAAGTAAATTCTGGAATGTAATTAATATTATTGTACCAATGTTATCTTAGCTTTGACAAACATATACAGTAACATACATATGGGGAAGCTGGGTGAAGGGTATAGAGAAACTCTGTATCATCTTTGCAAATTTTCTGTAACTTTACAGTTATTCCAATATAAAACATTTATTTAAAAAATAACAGCCAACAGTAGTAAAGGTAAGGAGGTATAGAAATAAAATAGCAGTTTGGTATTTTTATATTTTCTATGTACTAGGCACCAGACTAACTATATGTATGATCCCAATTAAATCTCTAAAACAGTCTGAAAGATCTTATTATTACAATATCAGTGAAGTAAAATAACTTGTCCAAGGACACCCTGGTAGGAAGTGGTAGAGACAAGATTGGGAGGCTGATATCAAGACAAAATCAAAGTCTAGAATCCTAACCACTATATTATACCACTCCCACTAAAGAACTTTTCTTTTTTTTTTTCATGAGGTTCCAGACCACTTGACTTTCTGCCATGTAACATATTCAGATAAATGCTATCTTTGTGGAAGATTTTGTATTTGCTAAGTCTCATTTCTCATGGCCAAGACTTACTAAATCAATTGAGACTTTTCTTTTTTTTGTTTTGTTTTTGTTTTATTTTGTTTTAACTTATTTTGCTGCTTCTGTTAGCTGTCAGCTATCTCTGTCATTTTTCATTTGCACATTCACATATATCCCTTACTCCACTGACAAGGAACCCACCTTCTAGTCTCATCAGAACAATAAAGTCTATCTGCAGTCTCCACTTGGAATAATGCATTAGTGTGCACTAGGAGCTGATTCCCATAGTAACTGAGTTGGGTTATGCAACACTGCCCTTTAGTCTTGTGCTCATCTCTGCATGAGTGTCTCAAGGATTCATTTTTTTCATTGGCCATTTGTACCTAAGGTTAGGTCTCATACTGCCTCATTATCTTAAAAATATTCCCTGTGGTTGCTGGTCACTGGCAATATCATTCTGGCATAATTCACCATCCAAGCCACACTGAGCAGTCATAACTCATTTCTTCAATGCCCTCTCTTGAAACCCCAGTGTTGACATTGCCTGCTCTTTGCTATTGGTGTGAGTTACCATGTTTTTAATGCCAAAACATTAGTTCCAAAAGGAAAAGAAGCTGTTCTGGGCAAAGGGCCTTAGACAACCAGTGTCCATTGGAAACTGCTTCACTTTGAAACTATTTCTTTTCTTCTCCAACTACAGGTAACAGAACAAAATGGCTGGCCGACTCACTTTGTATAAATGGACACTCAAAATCTAACCACTGATTCTCCAAAAATAAAGGCCCTTTTCAACATTTTAGAGCTGCTAGGTGATTGTTTCTTTTTTAAGGGAAAAAAAGGAAACAAAGTCTGTAATCTACAGAGTGGGAAATGCTAGCCTGACCAACAAAATGCCCATCTTATCCCTCAGGAATATCACTCAGAGAATCTGTAGAACAGCTTTGACCCAAAGAGAAGAAAAGAACATCTTTCTGGATATAGGGGATTTCTATGAGAAAGGCAGCACAGTAAGATACTCAGCCAGTTCATACTTATTCTCATTTTATTATTTGGCAGGTTAATTTCACTAAATATCCCTAAGGATCCTGCCTGCTCTGACATTATAATAGTTCAACAGTGGAACACAGATCAAAAATGTAGTTCAAATGATAGAACAGTCCCAATCTTGTCCAACTAGCCTATGGTGTTCAAAACACTAACTAGTATGCAAAAAAGAAAAACAATTTGCCTCACCCAACCAGTTTTCTCTTCTCCCAATACTTCTTGTCATTCAGAGTAGTCTAACTCCTTTCCTTTGAATGGCCTCACTCATTCCCACTCCACATCTTTGTCCACAATATTATCCTTTCTTGGTAGTTCTTCCTTTTCTACCTAAATTCTATTACTCTTTCAAAGTATACCTCAATATTTGCTGAATCAAGTTTTTACTAATTTCTATCAACCAGTGATCTTACCCTTTTTTGAACTCCAATACTGTGTGAAAAAACTGATAATTCTTTTGTTTACCTGGGTGTTCAAAATTTGTTCTGTGTTTCACCTGTATCTTTTAAAGAGGTATTTCCTCTAATTGCAAATAAGTTGAATATATTTGAAACCTTTATTTGGAAATACCTTATTGATTACTTCCAAATACGCATATCATGAAGAAAATATACTGTATTTCTTTAAATATATTTTAGCATTTCAGAATTTCTAAAAATGACTCTTTCATAATTAATCTCAAATTATATTTTATTGTATCTTAAAATCTGAATTAGAGTGTTTTATTTAAAAAATGAATTTTTCTTACACACATCATTATCTCAGCATTTATTTTGCATTTTAGTTCTTTATTACCAATCTGTTGTTAATTAACATTTATTAAAACAAACATTTAGAGGAACAATGTAGTGGGCACATATATTTTCATAATGTTTATTATAATTTTAAAATAAATTACTTGGTTTTTAAGAAAATAAAAATAACTAAAAAGTTATTTCTGATTTCAATCCAAGGTTTCTCTGAAGTAAAACAAATGATCAAGTCCCTTTATATTTATTGAGATAAAGGGAAGAAAAGGTTTGTCTTATTGTACTCCAAGAAAAAAATGTTAAAAATAGATTTAACTCAAAAGAAATACCAGTCTGACTACAGAAACTCCAAAACAGAGCTTGGAAGTAGTCTGAAGTGAAGTGCTCTGATGTTTCCTGGCATTTTTCACATTGTTATTATTATTTTTTTTATTATTAATAGTAGTAGTGTTAGTATTAGTATCATCAGAGACTGTTGCTAAGACAAAATGCATCTAACAATAGTCTCTAATGATACTAACACTACTACTATTAATGATAATAATGTGAAAAATGCCTGGAAACTTCAGAGCACAAATACCATATGATCTCACCTTTAAGTGGAACCTAATCGACAAAACAAACAAGCAAGCAAAATATAACCAGAGACATTGAGATCAAGAAGAATCTGACAGTAACCAGAGGGGAGATGGGAAGGGATAAAGGGGACAAGGGGGGAAGGGTTTTCAAGAACAACTATAAATGACACATAGACAAAACCAAGGCGGGGTAGAAGCAAGGGAGGAAGGTGGGTTTGACTGGGGTGTGGGGGAATGGGAAGGGTAAATGCAAACAACTGTAATTGAACAACAGTAAAATATTTTTTAAAGACAAAATGCAGCCAAATGTTCTGTTGAAGAAGTGAAGTTTTGGCAAAGGCTTTAGTGAAGGGCATAGACCATTTTACCTGAGAGGGAAAGTTAGAGATATATGGGGAAGAGCTTTGCTTGAGTAAAATAAAGAGTAAACTAAAACAAAGTATTCAGCAATCCACTGCAAGGGTGTAAATCTTTTTAAAACAATGACTTAGACTAGTACAGTGGTTTTCTTAACTCTGTTAACTACTCTTAAAGGTACAATCAAGTAGCCCAGATCAAATATTCAACCAATATTTATTGAGAAATATCATGTGCAAGGGATTGTGCTAGATGTTATAGGAGACACAAGAGAATATAACACACCTGAGCTTATACTTTAATATAGGGAGCTTTTGTTGGAAGGGATTGGGGGAAGGGAGAGATTTACAAAAATTTAGGAATCCTTGACTTTTCTCTCATCCATCATATTCTTTAAAAAAATCAGTCATCTCCTTTTCCTAAATTTCACCCTGGATACATTTTTATGACCCTCCAGGCTGTCCTGTGCACAACTGTCAGAGTGATCTTTATACTGTATATGCTGTATGATTGAGCAACACCAAATTACTTGTGTCAGAATCACATGTATCTGGACTCTCCAAGGTTGTTCCCTCCATCCATATTCACTGTAGGTCCTGACCAAAAATCACCTCCTAAATAAAATGTTCCCTGACCCTTGTGGGCAAAAATATGTAGTCCTTTCTCTTTGACCTAACAGCACCTACAGATAACTGATTAGCACTTGGTAAAGTATATGGTAATTAACTGTTTATATTCCATCTCCCTCTGTTTAAACAGTTGTGTAAGACAGGACTCAGTTGCAGGAAAGAGAAGCCACTCTACTGCTATTTGCAACAATGTGGATAGATCTTGAGAATATCACACTAAGCGACATATCAGATGGGAAAAATCAAGAACCATATGATTTCACTCATATTTAGGACATAAAACTGAAAGCAACAAATGTACAAACAAGTCAGACAAACAAAAACACATAGATACAGACAACATTATTGTGATTACCAGAGGGAAAGGTGTGAAGGGAGGGTAACAAAGGGTAAAGGGAGGTCAAATACATGCTGATGGAAGGAGATTTGACTTTGTGTAGTACGTAAACACACAATGCAATATACAGATGATGCATTATAGAGTTATACACATGAAACCTATACAGTTTTATTAATCAATTTTAGCCCAATAAATTAATTTTTTTAAACCCACTCTAGCATCTTTAAGCAGAAAGCAAGTAACACACAGGATTAGGTATTTATTAGATCTCTGGAAGTGATAGACGAGTAGACTCTGGTCTACGGCCAAACCACACAGAGTGTGCCTGATCTCATCTGGCCTAGGAAGCTAAGCAGTGTTGGGCCCAGTTAGTACTTGGAAGGGAGATAGATGAGTACACCGTGGATTGGGCCTGCATGAATGACTTCCAGAAAAACACGCCTGGCTGGCCCCCTAAAAGAACTTTTTCCACTATTAGGAAAATACAGAATCAGGAGGCCACCACTGAAAGCACTAAGATGTAGAACACACTAGTACACTACATGTAATTCAGATAGGAATTACACATCATACTGCCTCAGTAAGGTACTCAGTAAGATGACTATATCCAAGAATTCTGCTTCAGAAATGCCCACTTGAGAGCAACATGTAGGACAGTGGTATGGGCACTATCTCATTTCTGCCTTTAAAACCCCATGTAAGTGCACTTATTTGGTGTTACAAGCAAAACCCTAGCTATAAGAGACTCTGTGAGATATGTATTTATAACTTCAAAAAATTGGCAACATAGAAAAGCACATCAGAAGGAAATTAGAGTAGATATTAAGTAACAATCTGCTGTTAAGTACCATGTATCTTTAACACCTGAAAATTGTTTCTGGCTCAGGAAATACTTAAAAATGCCTGTTGAATTCATGAATTCTGAATATAAAAATACTACAAAGGCCATTGCTATATTTCAAAGATGTCCCTGTTTTCTGTTTTCTCTTTTTTTATGATTGTGAAAATTATTTATTTTACAAAAACACAGAATAACCTAAACATAAAACAGAAGGATGTTCATTAAATGAATTATGATAATATATTATGCAGTCATTATGATGTAGATTTCTCTATTGACATGGGAAGATACTCATGATCTACATGGAAAAACCAGTGTCAATCTATATCACCATAAATATAAATTCCAGGTAAATTAGAGATATGAATATGAGAAGCAAAACTTTAAAACTTTTAAAACTTTGCAAGTAGAAGAATAATCCCATGAAGGAAAATAATTATAAAATAAGAGCATATATAAGCACTAACCATAATGGAAACTGTTAAATCTGACTCCATTAAAAGGTGAACTTTTCTATAAAATGAAGTATCCAGATAAGGTATATACATCAACTAAGGATTATTATTAATATTATATAAAGAAATAATCAAAACTAAAAGTGTTTCCCTTAGGTTCAGGAACAAGAGAGGGATGTCAGCATTCACCACTCTTATTCAACATAGTAGTAGAAGTTTTAGCCATAGTAATCAAAACAGAGGAAGAAACAAGAGGCATCCAAATTGGAAAGGAGGAAGTAAAACTATCTTTATTCACAGATGACATGATATTGTACAGAACCCTAAACACTCCACAAAAAACTACTAAATCTAATAAATGAATTTGGCAAAGTAGCAAGATACAAAATTAATATTCAGAAATAAGTGGCATTTTACACAACAATAGTGAATATCAGAAAGAAAACTAAGAAAATAATTCTATTTACTATTGTGACAAAAAACAAAAACAAAAATAAGTTACCTAGGAATTAATGTAACCAATACTCAGAAAACTATAAGGCAATAAAGAAAGAAACTGAAGAATATACAAATAAGTGGGAGCATATACAGTATTCATGGAATGGAAGAATTAAGATAATAAAAAATTGCCCCTACTGACCAAAGCAATCTAATATATCCAATGCAATTTCTATTAAATGCCAATAACATATTACACTGATCTAGAACAAATACTCCAAAAATTTATATGGAACCAAAAAAAAAACACCAAATAGTTTCAGCAATCTTGAGAAAGAAGAATAAAGTTGGAAGGATCACAATACTTGGTATCAAACTTTATTTCAAGGCCACTGTAATCAAAACAGTCTAGTACTGATATAAGAACAGACACATAGATCAATGGAACAGAATAGAGAACCCAGAAGTAAACCCACATCTCTATGGTCAATTAATATTTGACAAAGGAGGCATGAGTATATAATAGAATAAAGACAGTCTCTTCAATAAATGATGTTGGGAGAATTGGACTGGTACAAGCAACAAAATGAAACTAGACCATCAACCTACACCATACACCAGAATAACTCAAAATGGATAAAGGACTAAAACACAAGCTGTGACACCATAAGAGTCCTAGAGGAAAACCTAGGCAGTAAAATATCAGATGTCCAATGTAGCAATATTTTTGCCAGTATATCTTCTAGGGCAAGGAAAATAAAGGAAAAAAATAAACAAATGGGACTACATAACAAAACAGGTTCTGCATGGCTAAAAAAAATCATAAATATGCAAAATGACCTGACCCTATAGAAGAACACATTTGCCAATGATACATCAGATAAGGGTTTAATCTCCAAAATATATAAAGAATTCATACAACTCAAATCCAGAAAAATAAACAATCTAATTAAAAACAAAACAAAAAACAAAAATAACATGATCATATCAATAGATGCTGAAAAAGAATTTGATGAAGTGCAGCATCCATTAACAATAAAAACATTAAGCAAAATGGGAGTGGAGGGAGCATACCTCAACATAATAAAGGCCATATACAAGAAACCTACAGCCAACAATATACTCAACAGGCAAAATCTAAAAGCTTCCCCCCTAAGATCAGGCACAAGACAAGGGTGTCTGCTTTCACCACTTCTATTCAACACAGTATTGGCAGTTTTAGACACAGTGATCAGACAAGAAAAAGGAAAAAGGCATCCAAATTAGAAAGGAGGAAGTACCACTGTCATTGGTTGCAGATGACATGATAGTGTACACAGAAAACCTTACAGACTCCAGCAAAAAACTACTCAACCTAATAAGTGAATTTGGCAAAACAGCGATATACAAAATCAATATTTAGAAACCAAAGGCATTTTTGTATATCAATAATAAAATATCAGAAACAGAAATTGGAAAAAATTATATTTTCTATGGCAACAAGAAAAATAAAGTACCTAAGAATAAACCTAACCAAGGAGGTAAAAGACTTGTACTGAGAAAAAAATACAGAACACTGAATAAAGAAATTGAGAAAGACACAAATAAAAGGAAGCATGTACCGTGTTCATGGATTGAAACAATTAACATAATCAAAATGTCCATAATACTCAAGCAATTTGTAAATTTAACACAATCCCTATTAAAATACCAATGACATTTTTCATATAGAACAAATATTTCAAACATTTATATGAAACCATAAATGACCCTGAATAGCCTCAGCAATTTTGAGAAAGAAGAACAAAGTAGGAGGGATCATAATACTTGATATCAAACTATACTACAAGGCCACTGTAATCAAAGCAGCCTGGTACTGGCATAAGAACAGGTACAGAACAATGGACCAGAAGAGAGTTCAGAAATAAACCCATGTCTCTATTGTCAATTAATATTTGACAAAGGGGGCAGTAGAATAAAAAGGAGTAAAAATAGCCTCTTCAACAAATGGTGTTGGGAAATCTGGACATCTACATGCAAAAAAAGTGAAACTCAACCGCTGACTTACACCATATGCAAAAATAAACTCAAGATGGAAAAAATATTTAAATATATGTCATGGCACCATAAAGTCCAAAAGGAAAACATAAACATAAAATTTCAGATATTCCACATAGCAATATCTTCACCAATATGTCCTGTAGAGCAAGGTATATAAATTAAAGAATAAACAAATGGGACTACATCAAATTAAAAAAAACTTCTGCACGACTAAAGAAAACATCAGCAAAATAAAAAGGGAAACAATTGTATGGGAAAACATATTTGCCAATGTTACCTCAGACAAGGGTTTGGTTTCTAATATATATAAAGAACTCACAGGACTCCACTCCAGGAAGACAAACAGTCCAATTAAAAAATGGGCAAAGGACCTGAACAGACACTTCTCCAAGGAGGACATACAGAGTGCCCAGAGACATATGAAAGGATGTTTAACATCACTAGCCAACAGAGAGGTGCAAATTAAAGCCACATAAGGTACCTCTTCACACCTGTCAGGATGGCCATCATTAACAAATAAACAAATAAGTGTTGGCAAGATTGTAGAGAAAAGGGGATCCTAGTGCATTGTTGGGAATGTGGACTGGTGCAGCCACTGTGGAAAAGAGTATGGAATTTCTTCAAAAAAACTACAGATGGAACTCCATTTTGATCCAGCAGTTCCACTGTCTGGATTATACCCTAAGAATCCTGAAACACCAATTCAAAAGAACTTATGCACCTTTATGTTCATAGCCGTGCAATTCACAATAGCCAAGTGCTGGAAACAGCCCAAGTGTCCATCAGTAAATGAGAGGATAAAACAAACAAACAAACAAACAAACAAACAGTGGTACATTAATGGAATACTATGCAGCAGAAATAAAGGAGCTCCTACCCTTCGAGAGAGCATGGATGGAACTGGAGAGCATTATGCTAAGTGAAATGAACCAGGTGGTGAAAGACAAATTCCATATAATCTTACCCATAAGTGGAATCTAATCAACAAAACAAACAAGTGAGTGTATAAGAACCAGAGACAAGGAAATAAAGAACAAACTGACAGTGACCAGAGGGATGGGGGTGGGGAGTAACAGGGGAAAGAAGGGGAACATGTACAAAGGTCCCATGAGCAAGTACAATGGGGTAGGGATTGTGTTTGGGAGCAGGAGTTGGATAGGGCAGGGGGGAGCAATGTGGTGGGGGGAGATGGGGACAACTGTAACTGAACAACAATAAATAAATAAAGTAAATGAATTATCCATTAAATATTAAAAAAATGGGCAAAGAACTTCAACAGACACTTTTCCACGGAGGACTAACAGATGGTCCATAGACATATGAAAAGATGCTCAATATTGCTAGCTATCAGAGAGATGCAAATTAACACCACAATGAGATATCACCTCACACCAGTCAGAATGTTCATCATAAACAAACCAACAAACAACAAGAGTTGGAGAGGTTGTGGAGAAAAGGGAACCCTTGTGCACTGTTGATGGGAATGCAGCCACTTTTCCACACTGGTGCAACCATTGTGGAAAAGAGAATGGAATCTCCTAAAAAAAAATTAAGAATGGAACTGTCTTATGACCCAGCAATTCCACTGGCAGGAGTATACATGAAGAGTCCTGAAATACCAATTCAAAAGAACATATGCACTCCTATGTTCATAGCAGCATTGTTTATAATAGCCAAGTGCTGGAAACAGCCTAAGTGTCCATCAGTACATGAGTGAATAAAAAAAAAAAAACTGTGGTTCATTTATACAATGGAATGCTACACAGCAGAAAGGAAGAAGGAGCTCCTACCCTTCGAGACAGCATGGATGGAACTGGAGAGCATTATGTTAAGTGGAGAAAGCCAGGTTGTGAAAGACAAATACCATATGATCTCTCTTATAAGAGGGATATAATGAACAAAATAAACTAATGCTCAAAATAGAACCAGAGATATGGAAACATGGACCAGACTGACAGAAACCAGAGGGTCAGGGGGAAGTTGATAACGGTACGAAGAAGGGGAAGGCATTAGTCAAAGAACACATATGAATGAACCATGGACATGGACAACAGCATAAAGATTGACTGTTGGAGTGGGAGGTAGCCTGGGTGCGGGAGGGGAAAGGGGGGAAAATTGGGACAACTGTAACAGAATAACAATTTTTAGAAAAAAAATGTGGTTTGGTTAATAATGCAAATGTATATATAAAATCAAATTGAATGTGAAAAAACATAGGAATAGAGGTATGCATGATCTTTATTTTGTTATTTGTGCTTTTCTATATTGCCCATTTCTTTTTCAAATATATTTTACTGATTACGCTATTACAGTTGTCCCATTTTCCCCCTCCACACCCCTCCACCCTGATCACCCTCTCCCACTCACATTCTCCCCCCTTTAGTTCATGTCCATATGTCTTAATTTCTTTAGCTTCTACGTTTCCCATACTATTCTTCCCCTCTCCCTGTCTATTTTCTACCTACCATCTACGCTACTTATTTTCTGTAACTTTTCCCCCTCTCTCTTCCTCCCACTCCCTTGTTGCTAACCCTCCATATTATCTCCATTTCTATGGGTCTGTTCCTGTTCCAGTTGATTGCTTAGTTTGTTTTTGTTTTTGTTTTAGGTGTGGTTGTTCATAATTGTGAGTTTGCTGTCATTTTACTATACATGTTTTTTATCTTCTTTTTCTTAGATAAGTCCATTTAACATTTCATAAAATAAAGGCTTAGTGATGACGAACTCCTTTAACTTGACCTTATCTGAGAAGCACTTTATCTGCCCTTCCATTCTAAATGAAAGCTTTGCTGGATAGAGCAATCTTGGATGTAGGTCCTTGCCCTTCATGACTTGGAATACTTCTTTCCAGCCCCTTTTTGCCTGCAAGGTCTCTTTTGAGAAATCAGCTGACAGTCTGATGGGAACTCCTTTGTAGGTTACTGTCCCCTTATCTCTTGCTGCTTCTAGGATTCTCTCCTTCATTTTTACCTTGGATAATGTAATTATGATGTGCCTTGGTGTGTTCCTCCTTGGGTCCAACTTCTTTGGGACTCTGAGCTTCCTGGACTTCCTGGAAGTTGGTTTTTTTTCTTTGCCACATTGGGGAAGTTCTCCTTCACTATATGTTTAAATAACTTTTCCACTCATTGCTCTTCTTCTTCCCCTTCTGGTACCCCTATAATTCAGATGCTGGAACATTTAAAGATGTCCTGGAGGTTCCTAAGCTTCTCCTCATTTTTTTAAATTCTTATTTCTTGATTCTTTTCTGTTTGGTTATTTCTTTCTTCCTTCTGGTCCACTCTATTGTTTTGAGTCCCAGTTTCCTTCCCATCACTATTGGTTCTCTATGAATTTTTCTTCATTTCTCTTATCGTAGCCTTCAATTTTTCATCTAATTTGCGACCAAATTCAACCAATTCTGTGAGCATCCTGATCACCAGTGCTTTGAACTGTGCATCTGATAGGTTGGCTATCTCTTAGTCGCTTAAAAATATTGGCTCTGAGGCTTTGATTTGTACTTCAGTTTGAGCCATTTTTTTGGGGGGCTGTGGTCACGCTTGTTACATAGTGAGGGGTGGAGCATTATAGGTGTTCTCCAGGGCAGGGCAATCCAGTCACTGAGTTGATTTTGTATGTGGGGGCGGGGTCCGAGAGGAAACAATGGCACTTGCTCCTTTCTCCGTTGGATTTCAGTCCCTCCCGTCACATCCCCCAAGCTAATTGGGCCTTTCTGGTGCTAATTCCTATGTGGGTGTGTTGCAGGGTGCAGCCAAGAGGGGAGACCCCAAATGGACATTTGAAATGGGGTCCAGAACTTAAGGTGTCCAGGAGATTTTAAGATGTCTCCAACCCCCCCACCCCAGGGTGTGGGTTGGGGGAAGGGACAAATGGAGCAGGACCATTGAGAGCTGTTTTGCATAGCAACAGCCTTGCAGCTACCCTCTGGCGTGGTCGTTTAGCATATCTATAGCCTTTGGCTGGTTGCATAGATATGTTAAATAGCTGTGATCATCTCTGAGCCAAGGGCATGGAAGTAACTTCCCCACCAAGATGTGACTGGGGGCAGATCCCCCAAGCTACAGCACCTGCGTGGGAGCTCAGAGAAGATTGGCTCCAGGACGTGGGGCCACACCTGCCCAGACTCAAGATGGCAGCCCAGTAAAGCTGGAAGGATATGAATTCTGGCAAGTGAAGCCAAGTGTGGGAGGAGCCGGAAATGAGGCTGCAGAGGAAGATTGGCCGCGGGGATTTAAAACCCAGACTTGGCGGCCATTGAAAAAGAGAACCACGCGGCTTTGGCAGAGTGGGGACTCTCCCCTTCCCACAGCCCTGAGAAAGAGAACCACGCGGCTTTGGTAGAGTGAGGACTCTCCCTTCCCGCAGCCATAGAAAAGAGAACCACGCAGCCTTGACAGAGTGGAGACTCCCGTGGCCCTGGGAGAGAGGACCACGTGCCTGTGCCAGAGTGGGGACCCCCACAGCTTTAGAAGGGGGAACCACCACCTGGCTGTAGCAGAGATCCTGGCAACTCAGCTGAGGGTGCCGGGAACCCAGGGAGGTCTCCCAGTCGAGATGGAGGACTAAGAACCAGAGGACTGCCTGAGCCATGGACTTCTATTTCCTTTCCTGAGATACGGTACTCTGGACTGGGCAAAGGGGGAAGGAAGGAAGGACTGTGACTGTGTTTGTGGGTGTTTTAAGGGACTTTAGGATTTTTGATGAAGACATTAGGTCACTACTTTAAGTTAGTATAGCATTAAATAAACATTTCCTTTCCTTTTCACGAATCTCTGGCATTGAGAGACGTCTTTCCTCGGGCGGCGGACATGACGGACCTGGGGGCCTTTTAAATAATAGTATATCGTTCCAGGCCCCCCTTGTTCTGTTCTGTAACAGGTGGGCTTGTGTACATTCTAGGACCCTGTGGGTCTCTCCATTGCACTCTCCTATGAGCCTAGGAATCTCTCCCTGTGCCTCAACTCCCACAGGTGTTTTCAACCAGTATCTCAAGGTTCTATTTCCTGGCGCTGGGACCCTGGGTTGCGCGGTCTGTCTCACTGCCCAATTTTGCTTAGTTTATCTGCACACGAATGTGGCCCAGTAGCCAGGCACTTTGCGTGCAGTGCCTTGCTTCACAGTCACTGCCTTGCTGGGTCTGCCAACCGCCTGTGCACTCTGGATGCCTTACTCACCCAGTATGCCTTACATGCCCGGGATGCATTCTGTGTCGCTTTTTGTGCCATGACCCCTCTCCACTGGCTGCCTGACTCCACCCCTCCTACCAGTCTGGATGAATCAGTATATTTTAACTCCTTGGTTGTCCGACTTTCATACAGTTCAATTTTTCTGTCAGATATGGTTGTTATCTTGTTCCTAAATTGTTGCTGACCTTATTTTGGTTGTGTGAGGAGGCACAGTGTTTCTAGCTATGCCTCCATCTTGGCCAGAAGTTCATTCCTTAACAAGTAACTTGAATTCATATTATTTTGAAACCATACATTCATTATGGAATATTTGCAAAGCACATCAAAACACTGTATTGAAAAAGCCCCCCATCATCTCACTACCTTTTAGAGAACCCCACAGCAAACAGTTTTGGCATAGTTCCTTTCATTGTATTTTCCTGTGTCCCTTTTCTGTCCCTTCATAGTTGAGATGGGACTATTTATATTTTCAATGTTTGTTTTTATTCATTTATTCTAAGTATTTCCCCATGTTACAGAACATCAAGGGGGGCCTGGGATGATATGCTATTACCCAAAAGGAACCCCCCAGGTTCGTTATGTCTGCTGCCAGAGGAAAGAGGTCTCTCAATGCCAGAGATTCATGAAAAGGAAAGGAAATGTTTATTTAATGCTATACAAACTTAAGTCATGACCTAATGTCTTCATCAAAATCCCAAAGTACCTTAAAACACCAAAAACATACACAGTCCTTCCTTCCCCCATTTGCCCAGCCTGGGGTACCATATCTCAGGAAAAGAAATAGAAGTTCATGGCTCAGGCAGCCCCCGGTTCTTCCCATTAATCTGTGCTTGACCTCCCTCAGTTCCCGGCACCATCAGCTGTGTCACCGGGATCTCTGCTAAAGCTGGGTGGTGGTTCCCCCTTCTAAAGCTGTGGGGGTTCCCACTCTGGCAAAACTTCATGGTTCTCACTCCTCAGTGGCTGCAAGGAGGGGGGTCGCCACTCTGCCAAAGCTGAGTGGCGTTTCTCTGCTAAAGCCTCATGGTGATTCTCTCTCACAGGGCTGCAGGAGTCCCCACTCTGCTAAAGACCGAGTGGTTCTTTCTCCACTGGCTGCTGTGTCTGCATTTAAATTCCCATGCCAATCTTCCTCTGCAGCCCCATTTCCTACTCCTCCTACAATCAGTTACACCTGCCAGCACTCATATCCTTCCAGCTTTACTGGGCTGCCATCCTGAGTCTGGGCAGGTGTGGCCCCATGTCATGGAGCCAATCTTCTCCAAGCTCCCACCCAGGCACTGTAACTTGGGGGACCTGCCTCCCAGTCACATCTTGGTGGGGAAGTTACTTCCATTCCCCTGACTCAGAGCATGGCCACAGCTATTTAACATATCTATATAATCAGTTAAAGGTTATAGATATGTTAAATGACCATGCCAGAGGTTAGCTGCAGAGCTGTTGCTATGCAAAACAGCTCTTTGTCCTTTCCCCCAACCCACACCTGTGGAAGGGGGCGGGGGGGGGGGGTGAGGACATCCTAATATTTCCTGAACACCTTGAGGTCTGGACCCCATTTCAAATCCCTATTTGGGGCCCCCCTCTTGGCTGCACCCTGTTACACCCATACTATTTTAATTTTTATATGCACTATTTCTATAGTTGTGTACTCTTTGCATGTTTGTAAATCTGAAACTATAAATGTGTTTTCTAGAAATTCTAGGGTATATTTACCTACCAATTTCATAATACAAGTCTCAAACTTCACAGCTTCTTCTGTACATTGACTGAGGATAATGAGTTATCTGTCAGTTCTATTCCTGCCAGCATTCCCCAATTACTAAAATGCCCACTTGAATAAGCAAAATATTAAGTGGATATATTAAGCTTTCTTTTAGAATGAATCAACTGGAGGCTGTCTCAATACACTAGCAAAGCTTCTTTGGAGTCATATCTTCCTCTGGTACAAAGCTGGTACTTAGATTTTTTTGTGCCCTTCATTCAATAGATTAGAAGCTGACAGTTGACAACTGTCAACTGTCAACTGTCAACTGTCAACTGTCAACTGATAGATTGTCAACTGTCAATTGTGTAGATCTGGTACACACCATGAGCTGGTGGCCCCTATCAGGGACACTGAACATGCTTTTCAAACCTCTAAACTATATGCAAGAAAGGGTGACACTTTGAAATATGATTTTATGGTGTAATCATCCAGAAACTCATCAGTATGCATGGGCACCTTGACATTTTATTGCTGTGAAACTCATCATCTACCACCTTAAAATATTTCATTTGTTGGATTTAAATTCAGTAGCTTTGTCTTTCCCTAGGTGCTATTTTTAAAAGGTTATTGATGTCTTTCTGTGAAAAAATAAGGTGATAAATATAAATAAGATACTTTGAAACTGCTACTTCATTAATTTGTTACTGTCTTTTATAATATTACATATTCTTGGGTCATTTAAGACAATTCACTCTCTTAAGCAAGATGCAAACAACTTTGCCTTTTTAGATTGTAACATAGAAAGTAACAAAAAATTAAGATGGTTGGAAATATTTTGAATGGATCACTTTCCAGCTTCCATGGAATGCTAAATAAACCCCTAGTCATCACTTGGCTGTGGTTACCCAAACCTGACATCTAGCCCTCTCCCACCATCTAGCTGCTTTTGACTTATACCTCGCCAGAATACTGATAGTCTTCTCTTGTTAGCATATAAATAATCTGAGAGCACATTTGAATTTTAGCCACTCCAGACACTTGCCCTACCAATAAACCCTGTAAGAGAAGGGACTGTGTCTTCTTCATCCTTGTAATCCCAATCAGTGCCTAGAATAGTGCCTGTGGCACAAAATAGGGAAAAATAAAGCCTTGTAAGATTGAATTGCTATTACCTAGGAAAGAAATTCCCAATTAAATTTTGTTAGTCATGAACCACAATGAATGTTGAACTAAAAAGCATGATTGGGGTTGTATGTGTGTGAGGGAATGGGTTAGATCACACCAATTAATGATTTAAAATAGTATCCTGCTTCTGAAGACTATTGTGTCCTCCCAAAATTTGTATGTTGACACCTACTCTGATGGTATTTGGACGTGGGGCTTTTGGGAGGTGATTAGATCATGAAGGTAGAGACCTCGTGAATGGGTTAGTGGTCTTATGACAAAGACCCTAAGGAGCACCTTATCCCTTTCCACCTGAGAGGACCCAGTGAAAGGTCACCATCTATGAACCAATAATTTGCCATTGCCTTGATCTTAGACTTCTCAGCTTCCAAATCTGCAGGAAGTACATTTCTACCAAGTCCTTCAATCTATTTGTTATAGCTGTGGACTAAAATATTTATCACATAAAATATGTGCTTTGCTTATGAAATGTGAAACATGCTGCATTATTTCTAGATCTCAATTCAAAGGAATGTGAAGACTTCTCTAACATATACCTCTCTCCTACATGAGTAGTAACAAAATGTAGTACATAATCAGGAGTACATACAAGCTTCTTATGGTACTGGTGTTGTCAACTTTAAAATATAATATGGTTCATCCATAAACATTTCCCAAGTCCTAATCTTCCTTAATCATCTGTCTGGAATTTATCTTGTTAGCATAGACAGCACTGCAGGTCTTTCTGTCCCCTCAATTTAGTTACTAACTGCAAACAATACTAGGAAATTCCTTGTAAAGGAATACCCCAAGTATTTGGTATACTGTAAGATTCTTGAAGGCTTTCTTCACTCCTGTGTCCATAGTGTTTATTACCTATTGGTTTATGGTAGGAAAAACCAATTGAATATCCTTACCCTTCTAATTCTTGAGCCAAAAAGTGAGAATGGGAGTGGCTGACAGAACTTGAAATTCTTCTGAGGCCATTGTTTGAGTTCACATCAATCTTTTCAGGTGCCAGCAGTAATAACCACACCTACTACACAGTCCAATAGTTATACAGTGGCCACAAAGAAAAGGAACTTGTGATAATGTTGCCCAAGGACTAAAAGAAATAACAGGGGTGCTAGAATATGGCAGTGTCACAAATCTCCCAGTTAATTCTTCAATTTGTCTTCATAACAAATAAACAATGATACCAATACAAATGTTTCAATGTCTTCACAGACTCCACAAGTTGATGGGGACAGCAGTCAACATGTTTTATACCTGTACCACATATATGCTAGATTCAAATTCTTTGCTATAGCTCAATGCAAGTAATGACATTTTTCATTAGGCAGACCATATGCTTTTATTAAAGTAGCTCATTTAAACGGAAACTGATACACTTCTAAATATTTAGAATGCATTCCTAGCTCTGTACCCACATTATTATATACACTCCCTTGTTCTTGGGATATTAATAGTTCCAATTATGCTTACAAATAAATGTGAGTCTAATGGCAAAATTCTAGCAAATGGCTTGCATTGTTTATTGCTGGAAAGATAAATTGTATTAGGAGACTGCTCTATCAGACAATGTAGTTAAAATCAAAGGTGATGTGAATGCTAAAATTCATTTGGGGACATTCATACAGTAAAGCTAAAGAACCACCTTGGATAATTTAGCTGTTCTGATGTTTTGCCCTTAGGGCTTTAGTTCTGTTATATCAGTGGTGCCATTTGTGTGATCTCCCAGACCTCTTCCAGTCCTCAGGCCCTAGGCTACAAATGTCAGTCACTGTTAGAGGTGATGCCTTCCTTATGTTAACATTGTGTTTAACAGTTTTTTTCAAAGATTATCCATATGCATTATTTCCTTTGACTCTTCAGACTAGAAGAGCCAGAGTAGGTATTCTCATTTCAGAGGTTGTCAAAGTGAAGGTCAGAGGGCTAGTAAAGTAATTGGTGCTAGTCAGAGGCCTTTAGGAGTATTGCATGTGATACACATTTAAGGTTAGGCCAGAAAAGCAATAAAGAAAATGGGAAAGATTTTGAATCATTATAAAAACAATGTGTGCATATTTTAAGATGTCTACACAATTTATAAGTGCATAAAAGACTCCATCCTCTCTTCAAATATCTCTTCCTATGGGTAACTATTGTGGGATGCCACTGTGCATGGTGTGGGCCCAGCTCCCACTGGGAAATGCACAGGATCCATGCCCACAGATAGGTTTTCTCGTGGGGAATCAGGCCTGCAATGTACCTTGGCCTCTATGAGTCTTGCTTTTTGCTAAAACTCCCTCACCCTAAATTGAGGACATTTACTGCAAAGCAACTTCCTAAAAACCATGCTAAATATTCCAAGGATGAGTGTAACCAGTCCAACTACTTTTGCTTTTTCATTTGCAAATATCCCTCTTCTGTGATGTGATTACCAGCATCCTCTCCTTTGTTTTCCGTATAAGGTAACCACCTAAAGTGAGCCTGTGCATAGTTAACGAGGACCTTCTTGTAATGTTCGGAGTAAGGCAATAAAAGCTCATTGGAGCAAGGACCAAGACTTTTGTTCCCCTTTAGAGAAAAGCCATGTAGTCCCTTTTCCTCCACTGGATTCGGTAATCTGTGTGAATGTCTCATTTTCATCATAATGACGTGGACCCCACAAGCTGGGGTCCGCATCAAACTATTATGAACAGTTTAGTACATATCTAAACAGTCTTTTTTCATGTGTGTGTTATAGATATGTCTACAAAAATAATATATTATAAATGAGAAATTGATATTATTATCTTAATATGCCAAGGACATCATGGCACTACTGTAGATCTACTTCATACCTACAAATACTGCTGCATCCCATAGAATGGATAGACCCTAGTGCCTTAGAGGTAGTTTTTTGTTTATTGCTATAATAATAAACAGTGCTGCAAAGTACACTATTGTTCAGATATGTTGGCACACTTGAGCATTTCCTTAGGATAGTTGCACAGATTTGGAATTGCTAGGTCAAAACAATTGTATATATGTATGTGCTTATATGTATATATTTTAAATTTTAATAGATAGTATCTAAATGCCTCTCAAAGAAGTTGTACCAATGTTCATGTGTAAAAGTGCCTGAGGGCTATTTTGAAGAAATAACTGGCAGGATGTGAGGACTGGCTGGATTTGGAGGGGAAAGCAAAGTCAAAGATAACTTAAAACTCTTAGGTCTGAGTGATGTTAAAAATGGTATCACCTTTGACAGAAACAGAGAAGTTTGAAGGGAGCTTGGTTGAATTGAAAAAATAATAAAAGAGAATAAATATAAAAGAACAGAATGCCAAAAGACTGAGTCTCTGGGCTGCCTATGGTAAGAAAGCATAAAGAAAAGACATCAAAGGGAACAGAGGATGTGCAATCAGAAATGTAGGAGGACAAATCTATAAAGGAAGAGTTCTAAGGAGAGGCTAGACCTTGTGACATGCCATTGAGGTAAGGAATAAAAGATATCTTTGGATCTAGTGATCAGAAAATCACTAGCAACATTTGAGAATACAGTTTCAAATTGGGGAACTGTAAGAGATAGTGATTTTTTAAAAAGGAAAAAATAATGGAAAGATCAGTCATTATGGAAAGTTGGTAATGAAAGGAAAAAACAAGGTGGGGTGGCACTGAATAATATGTCCTCCTGCCCATTCAAACATTTGGAATTCCTGTATTTAGGTCTTGCCACTTTTTCAGAATATAAGTGATCTCTAGTGACATACAGACAGTACAGGTGGAGTGAACTCTTCTTAAGCTTTCATTAGCTTACAAGGAGTTAGGTAGTGCAGAATAAAAGAAGGAAACAGCAGGAAGGGGAGAAGGGAGTAAATACAAGAAAATAGTAAGATAGCAAAGACTTGCTTCAGTTACTTCAAAAGCTTGCTTTATTTAAATTGCCAACCCAATTAAGTAAATCATGTTAGTATACACAATGTACTACTACACAACCATTAAAAACAATTGCATAACTCTCTCTAGTCTATATTGACATGAAAAGAAGTCTTCAATATATTTGGGTGAAAACATAGGTTATAAAATGGCAAGTTTGTGTATAGGTGGTAGGGTTATGGGTGATTTTAATTTTCCTCCTTGTACTCTTCTACATTATTTAAATTGTAAATGTGAGTTTACCATTTTACCTAATCAATAAAGGCATTTTTAAGTGCCTTCCTGCCACCAGGCCTTGGGAAAGGGCAATTCCCACTGTTCTGGCAAACACAGATGGTAAAGGAGGGGAAATGGGGATAAGGCCTGAGAGTACGTCTTTCTAGAAAGATTGTCAGGACAAATAAGTCACAGCTAGTAGCAAGATAACACAGGACATTTTGACAAGAACAATTTCTGAGGTAGGGATCAGAGATGAGATGAGGAATAAAGTGACACAGGAATAGGATGGAACAAGACAGGGTGGAAGAGCTTCAGAGGTAGGATGAAGGTCAGACAAAATGGTACTATCTCTGGCACACTATATTCTGTACCTTTTTTTTAAGGAGGAAGATGTAATATTTTGTTCTTAGTTCAAATGTCATGTTTCTAGTCAGAGGGACCCAACCCATGCCCTAAAATCAGATTTTTTGAATATGTTATTTTAATTCTCCTGGCATATTTTCAGAAAGGCATCAAAACTGAACCCCAAGTACATATCTCAAAAGTTTAATATCAGACACTCTCTAAGCAATTCCTGCTCTGTGAAAGTCTTCCAAGGTCACATTCATCTCTTTGTTATAAAATGATATCTACCTTAGGAAAATGGATTCACGAGTTCTAGCAGTAACTCCTTGCAGGTAGGGAATGCTGCCAAGTAAAGGGACCATCTGTACTCAGACAAAAGCAAAGTCACTTTAGTCAGCTGCTCCATTTGCCTCTATTTAACTAAGTCCTATAAATGGCCATGCATCCTTCCCCCACATTCCAGATATAACTTGTTGAAAGTATCTAAGGAACTTGGCAGGCACTTCTGTCCACATTTTAAAAAGGAACACAGAAGGAAACCAGTCACTTGGTAATTTGTTGAAGACATGAGGGGTTAAAATGATTACTTCATTCCACTTAAATATACAGATTTTCTTAAGATGCTCCTTCACAAAGAACCATTTTTAATCTGCATTCATCAATATTCAAAAGGTAACAGTCCTGGAGAGAGAATCTCTGCCAGGAGTCATCACCTGACACCTACAGTAGACTTGCGGGTATATCAAAAACTGTTATTCATGTGGACCTTTGATTAATCCACTTTAATTATCTCCATGGTCTACATGGCAAACCCAAATGGGTTTTCATTATGAAGGAAGAATCATTATATAATTGCCAGTGATGCAAAATTAATGAAAATAACTCAAATCTTATAGTAGACTAGCATAGAAAGCAAAAGCTATAACAGGTGTTTAGTCAAAGTAATTTCCAAACTTCAGAACTGATCTTTTTCTTTTCATAAAGCAGAACCACAGCCCTGGAAATGCAATGAAGAAATATTACCTAACCAAAATGAATTCAGATCACATTATTGCCCCTGGAGTATTTTTATCTGCACTGAAAGGATACAAACACCTAGCAAAGTGATGACTTCCACTATTTAAGTGCTTGCCTTAGAAATTATTACTTAGTCAACCAAAGGGTTAGGGGAAGAAGTAATAAGCAACTGAAAATCCATCTTAGGCCTAATTAATGCTGAAAAACAGCAAAAGAGTGCACACATTTCTATCACATGTGCATATTTTGGAGCTCTTCCCCCTCATGTACTCCTTCTCCCACTTAGCTTCTTAGAGCTACAGCATAAAGAAAACTGTATCCACATATACAGTTGACCCTTGCACAATGTGGCAGTTAGAGGTGCTGACCCTAATGCAGTTTAAAATTGGTGAATAACTTTCTGACTCCCCCAAAACTTTACTAATAGCTTACTAATTGACCGGAAGTCTTACTGAAACAGTCAACACATATTTTGTATGCTACATGCATTATATACTGTATTCTTACAAGAAAGTGAGCTAGAGAAAATAAAATATTATTAAGAAAATCATATGGAAAATAAAATACATTTCAGCATTTATTGGAAAAATCCACATATATGTGAATCTACACAATTCAAGTCCATGTTGTTCATGGGTCAAGTGTATGCTTTTAATTCAAGCCATGATCACTTATTTTGGTAATCCATGTAGTTGCTGAAATAAAAAATTCTTCCTCATTCTTTATGTATTTTAAGAATTAAAAACTCAAAAAGAAAACCATCAATTCTATTTTTTAATGTGCACAAGTTTTGAGGAAAATTTCATATATTGCAAAAATGGCAAACACATAAAAAGCTCCACCAATTCAGATATTAAGGAAACACAAATTAAAATCACAATGACATACTATTATACAGGATTAGAATTACTAAAATTTCACAAAGTTGACAATATCAAGTGACATGAAGTGCTGGTAAGGATGAAAACCAATTATATATATATATAATATAATATAATATAATATAATATAATATAATATAATATAATATTATATAATATATAATATATATATTATATAATAAGAGGCAATATAATATATATAGCCTCTTACCTGAGAATATGTTTATTGTTTTTAAATATAGAGGAAAGGAGTGAGCAAAAAAGGAAGGGGGAGAGAAAGAGTGAAACAGTGATCGTTTGTCTCCCATACACACCATAACTGGGGATCCAACCCACAACCTATGTATGTGCCCTGACCAGGAATCAAACCTGCAACTGTTTGGTGTATGGGACAAAGCTATGACCAACTCACCCACCTGGCCAAGGCAGGATGTTCATATATTTTTAATGGGAATACAAAATGGTACAACCATTTGGAAAACAATTTAGCAGTTTCTTATACAGTTAAGCATATATTGACCATGTGACTTAATAATTCCACTCCTATATATTAGCTTAGAGAACTGAAAATTCATGTCTACACAAAAATCTACACATGAAAGTTTATGGTAGCTGTATTCATAATTGCCCCAAAGTGGACACAATTCAAATATCTACCACTTGTATGAATAAACAATCTGTATTATATCTATTCAGTGGAATTCTACTCAAAAATGAAAATAACAAATTACTAATACATGCAGAAACATGGATGGATTTCAAATGCATTCTGTTGAATAAAAGCAGCCAAACCTGAATAGAAACTTGTATGATTCTATTTATATGCCATTGTGGAGAAAGCACAGCTACAGTTTAGAAAACAGATCAGTACTTCCCAGAAGTTGGAGTTCATGGGGAATTGATTACAAAAAGATATGCACAAGGAAACTTTTGGGGAGTAATGACATGGTACTATATCTTGATTATGGTGGTTACCTGACTATGTATTTGTCAAAATTCATAGATCTAATAGTAACAAGAGTGAATTTTTATGTATATAAAAATTATATTTTAATAAATCTGACTTTTAATAAAAAGGCCATCCTGATCTCATCCAGTTTATGTGGTCCTGCCACTCTTGAAATCAGTAATGTTTAAGATATTCTTCATGAAAAAAGTGTTCCAATTTTTTCTTCCTGTTGTAACAGGACACATCCCCTGGAAATGGGAGAAGGCTTTGAGCTGCACATGTGTGATTGGAGATTCTGCTCCCTTGCTAAACAAGGTGACCTGAAGAGGGACAAAGACAAACATGGCCAAAACTTGCCCTCATTGGTTGGAAGGCTGGACACTCCTATTGGCTTTTGGCATGCATGGGATTCTGGGAGAGGACTTTTGAAATGGAGTGTGCCAGAAATCAAAAAGTCAGTTGGTTCTTTCCCTTCCCTAGGTGGGGGGTGTGTCAATGGTCACAAGTGGGCCTGCCAATGGTGGCCAGTACAGGCCTGTGAGCAGAGGCCTGGGGCACAGACTCCAAAAAATGCCTGAAGCTGGACAGTGACTGCAGATCAGCTAAGCCACCTGTGTTCATGATACATCTGGGTGGGAGAAAAGGCCCCTGGCACAACCTTGAACTGAGTTGGCAGTGGGTGACAGGGTAGTTTTTCTTGGTTGTCTTAGAGGGAACAAGCTTTGAGGAAAAAACTTCTCATTATTTTCAAAGACATTGGTGATAATAGTCCGCACTGTGAATAGATTTTTGTTCTTGTGTTATTTTTAGTTCTTTAGCTTATGTAATGGTTATAATAACAAATATTTAAATAGCTATTTTTATGTCATACTCTGACTTTTCCTTCCCCCTTACTTTTGTTACCCAGATATTTTAGGAATAAACTTGCCATTAAATAAAAGATTCATTTCTTTTCCACTGAACTGTCTTTGGAGATTTTCCTGGTAGATGGTGAGTGGTAGGACCACCCCTCTACTGTTTAAGTCTTGTAAAACTGGGACCAAATAGAATAGGGTAGAGCAAGTGGGACCCTATGGATCTGTATGATGACCATCTCTTATCTCTATACTGTTGCCTCAAGGAATAGCTGGGATGATTCAGGGCATCATTTGAACTAGTGAAGTACAAGGCCAAAGTTCATCAATGGTTTTCATTAGTTTTCAATGCAGCAAAATATTATTGCATTTTAATGCTTTTTCAATATATAAAAATCCTTTATTTTCTTTCCCAGAAGAAATCTTACATAAAACTTAACTACATGAGATGGATAAATTGTATTCCATTCCATGTCACAGAGTAGGTAATTATAACTCTGAGGGGAAGCAGAGCATAGTACTTAAGAACATAGACCTTGGCTTCATACAGACCAAGGTTTGAATCTCAGTTCTACCTACTACAATATGTGGCTTTGGATACATCATTAATATTGTGGAGTTTCTAGTTTCTATTCTATAAGTTGATGATAGCACTCATTCTAACAACAAGGTTGTAATAAGATTAGAAGTGATATATGAAAGGTGGCCAGTACAATATTTTCTTCCAGCTATATTGAGATATAATTGATAGGTAATATATAAGTTTAAGGTGTACAGCTTGTTATTGATACACTTACATATTGCAAAATGATTAACACCATAGCATTAGCTAAAACCTCCATCACCTCATATAATTACCATATCCTATTTGTGGTGAGAACCTTTAAGATTCACTTTCTTAGCAACTTTCAAGTATATACATAGTACTGTTAATAATAATCACTATGCTGTACAGTAGATCCCCAGAACTCATTTATCTTATAACTGAAAGTTTGTATCCTTTGACCAACATCTTCCCATTTCTTCACTCCAGCCCCTGGTAACCACCATTATGCTCTCTGTTTCTATGACTTTGGCTTTTTTAGATTCCACATGTAAGTAAAGTCATAAAGTACTTATCTATGTCTGTCTGACTTATTTTGCTTACTATAATGCCCTCAAGGTCCATCCATGTTGTTGTAAATGAGAGGTTGTCCTTCTTTTTCATAACTGAATAATATTGCATTGCGTGTATATATGCCATGTTTTCTCTATCTATTCATCTGTTTATAGACATTTAGGTTGCTTTCATATTTTAACTATTTTAAGTAATGCTTCAATGAACATGTGAGTGCAGATATCTATTCAAGTTCCTGATTTCATTTCTTTTGGGAATACATGCAGAAGTGGGATTGCTGACTCATGTGGTAGTTTTATTTTTAATTTTTTGAGGAACCTCCATATTGTTTTTCATAAAAACTATATCAGTTTACATTCCCATCAATAGTGCACAAGTATTCCCTTTTCTCCATATTCTTGCCAACACTTGCTACTGCTTGTCTTTTTCATGACACCAGTATGAGGTGATCATTGCAGCTTTGATTTGCATTTGTCTGCTATTTAGTGATGTTGACCATCTTTTCATGTACCTTTTGGTCATTTGTATGTTTTCTTTGGAAAGCTATTTTGTCAGTTCCTCCACCCATTTTTTTCAATATAAAACAGTTTATAGTAAATTTCAAACTACTTCTTAATGAATATTTTTTATCTTTTAATTATTGTTATTCAGGTACAGTTGTCTCCATTTTTCCCCGACCACTCCTCCTCACCTCAGCCATCTCCAACTCCCACCCTTAATCCTACCCCCCTTTGACTTTGTCCATGTGTCCCTTATACATGTTCCTTAACACCCCTTCCCCCTCATCCCCCCAATATCCCTTCCCACATCCCTTCTGGTTACTATCCTCTACCCATTTTTAAATGAGATTGTTTTTTGTTATTAAGTTGCATGAGTTCTTTATACATTGTGGATATTAACCCCTTATCAGATATATGCTTTCAAATATTTTCTCCCTTTCCTTAAGTTGCCTTTTTATTTTGTTGATTGTGTTTTTTTGCTGCCCACACAATATTAACTACACAAAAGTGCTCTTATTATCTCTGTCCTCCACCTCCCAAATTTCATCTTATTTTTACCCATTTCAGTTAGAGCCTGGGTTTTTTCTTCAAGGAATTCAAACAATCACCCATTGGAATGAGTGGAGCTCTCCCTGTTCCAGAGAGGCTATGACACCTTCAATTAAGTTACTGTAACACTCAATTCCAACATGGAGAAGAACTGCCAAACTTCTATATGACCCACAGTTCTAGGGGAACATTAGGGCATGTAGTGATAGAGCACTAAGTTCCAAACTATGAAGTAAGCACAAACTCATACACACAGATACATACGCATACTAACAAACATCCGGTAACTGAATATTCAAGAATCAAAGGCAGCCATTTCTATCATGGAAGAATCCCAACCTCACATAAGGTGGGACAAGGAATTATCAAGATTGCAAAGGAGATGACAAAGTAAGCAAATTGACTTGCCACAATTTCAGAGGTTCCAAAATTTAGACCAGAGTCAGTTCATTACTCACAGAAAACATCAGGAGCATCAGCCTGGAGCATCAGGCTGCTTCCTTTACCTTCAGGTTCCACAGAGTAATGGGATGAGACAGATAGAATCTACACATACAGATGTACTACATCTGAGGAACTTGGGGCCAAGGGTTAACACCTTTTAGAACAAGCAGTAAACAACTCAGTTTTGCCCCAACTCCCTTCCCTCAGGATGCAAACAGTTGTCACACACTGTGTGGTTTTGATTTACTTAATTGCATACATGACTAACTACAGGAACTGCTCAGCATCAGAACAATTAAACTTTGCAGTTAGACATACTCAGCAATGATGTTCAGAGACATGTGGGGCCCATGGCAGACTGCCTCTCTGAATTGTTATTTAGGTGTCAGTCCCTTTTATAACATATATTTTCATAAAGAAAATAACTTTACCTAGGAACTAGTACATATCTCTACCCTTAGATTAAAATGTAGTCCCATTTCGCCATTGTCAGCCATAGACAAAGTTTTCCCCAACTAGTTATAGTTTTGGCTCTGTCAGGATATTTATGGTCAATAAGACAAAACTGAAACTGAGAGAATAGCATCTAGATGGCACATAAGGAAGCTCCAGGCCTTTGTTTCCCCACAGAAACATTAAATAACAACTAGAAATTAGCTAAAGTAAATTTATAGGAGCTCTGGAAATCAAACAATCTATAGCAATCAAGCAAATGCCCAATTAAGAAAAAGCCACATTCAAACTGATAAGAAACCTCTTGAAGTTTTAACTAGTACTTACTCCACCCCTTTCTCTAGCATGGAATGGCACCACTTGAGATACGTGATAGCCCAGTTGGCATTCCCTGGTTCCCTTTCTTGAACAAGAGAAAGCAGAATGGATGTAATTAGCAACAGTCTAATCTGTCTAGGGGCTTTCTGAGGGATTGGACTTTGTGTCTCCTAATTTGGAATTCAGACAACTGTAAGTGACACAGCATGGATCTCAGATGAGAAAAGCTACAAGAAACAGTGTGCACAGCTTGCAAAAATTGCAGGGAGGTGTCAGACCCACAAACACTTAGGGCAAAAGATTATGGACAAAGGAATACAACAGAAAAGCTAAAGCCCTGAAAAGACTCAGGGGAGCGATTCATAGGGATATTAAGATATTTAAAAGCAACTGTGCATATGAAGAAATTGAAAAAAGCATACAGGCCCACAGAAAATACATGCCTAGAAAAGAACTGAGAAGACCTTAAGCCTCCATGAAAGATTGGTACCAAGACTCAGAACATGCCCTGATAATTAACGAAGGTCTTCCTCTGCACAGTTCTAATCTTCAAAGACTGGGACATAACTCTGTTTCTAAAAATGTATATTTTTTAACAAAAGATCACAAGCTATACAAAGAAATAGGAAAACACAGCCCATTCAAAGTAACAAAATAAATATCCAGAAACCATTCCCGAAGAAACACAGGCATGAACTTACTAGAAAAAGACTTTTTTATTTTTTAATTGTTAAAAGATTATTTTAAAAATCATCTTTTTTAAGGTAACAAGATAACACTTTTAAAAAAATTAAAATAAATACATAATACCTGAAAACTTCCCAAATCTTGGGAGAGATATGGACATCCAAGTACAGCAAGCTAGGACCCTATTATGAACAACCCAAAGATTATCCCAAGACACATTATAATGAACAAAAATCAAAGGCAGAGAATCTTAAAAATAGCAAGAGGAAAATTACTAATTATACACATAGAATCCCCATAAGGCTATCAGTGGTATTATCTGCAGAACCCTTACAGGTCAGTGAGAATAGGAAGATATTTTCAGACTCTGGGGGAAAAGAGGAAGGAAATAAAATGGCCAACCAAGAATACCATACCCAGCAAAACTGTCTTTCAGAAATAAAGGAAGGATAAAGACATTCTCAGACAAACAAAAACTATGGAAATTCATCACATATAGACTTGCCTTACAAGAAATACTAAAAGAACATCTTTCAAATGGAAATGCAGGACACTAAGTAACAAAATGAAAATATATAAAAGTATAAAACTCACTGGTAAAGGTAAATATATAGTCAAACTCAGAATACCTTACCACTTTAATGGTGATATGTAAATCATGTGTATCTCCAGTAAAAAATAAAAGAAAATAATATGAAAAATAAATATGGCAAATTTGTTAATGGATAAATAATATAAAAAGATGTAAAGTGTAATATCAATAGCAAGAAATGTGAGGGAAGAGAAGTAAAAGCATAGTTTTTGAATGATATTGAAGGTAGGCTATTATGAGATTGAAACAGACTGTTAGGACTTAAAATAGACTGTTATGCCTATAAAATGTTTTGTGCAAGCTTCATAGCAACCACAAAGAAAACACCTCTAATAGGTATGTAAAAGGTAAAGTAGTAAAGTGTACCATTAAAAAATCACAAAGGAAGACTGAAAGAGAAGAAAAAAGGAACAAAGGAACTAAAAACAGTCAGAAAACAATGAACAAAATGGCAATAGTAAGTTTTTACCCATCAATAATTACTTAAACATAAATAGATTAAATTCTCCAATCAAAAGATACACATACAATGAAAGTAAAGGGATATGCACTCCTCTTAAGGGCACATAAAATATTCTTTCAGATAGATTATAAACAAGTCTCAACAAATTTAAGAATTTTGAAATCATATCAAGTATTTTTCTGATCACCTTGGTATGGAACTAGGAACCACTAATGGGATGAAAAATGGAAAATCCTGAAACATATGTAAATTAACACACAGAACAACCAATAGGTCAAGGAAGAAATCAAAAGGGAAATTATAAAGTATCTTAAGATAAACAAAAATGGCAACAACATATCAAAATGTAGCAATGGAAGTTCTAGAAAAGTAGTTCATTATGATAAATGCCTACAGTAGGAAAAATGAAAAGATCTAAAAAAAAAAAACCTAACTTTATACCTCAAGAAAGTAGAAACAAAAAAATAGGCTCAAAGTTCACAGGGGAAAGGAAATAAAGATACAGTGGAAATACATGAAATAGAGACTAGAATGACAATGGAGAAAAAAATCAATGAAAGTGTTGGAGGTGGTTTAAAGATGAACCAAATAGACAAGTCTTTAGCAAGAATAACCAAGGAAAAAAGGAGGACTCAAATAAACAAATTATAAATGAACTATAAGACATTACAACTGATACCACATAGATCTAAAGATCATAAAAAGACTTCTATGAACAATTACACACCATCAAATTGAATAAACTATTAGATGGACAAATTTTTAGACTCATACAACCTACCAAGACTGAATCATGAAGAAATAGAAAATCTGAACAAACCAATAATGACTATAGAAATTGAAGCAGTAATCAAAATCCTTCCAACAGAAAAAAAACTTTGGACTAGATAGTTTCACTTATGAATTCAATTAAATATTAAGGAAGAATTATTGCCAATTCTTCTCAAACTCTTCCAAAATATTGAAGATGAGGAAAATTCCCAAATACATTTTGTGAGTTAGCACTATTCTGATAACCAAGACAGATAAGGGCACTACAAGAAAAGTACAGTCCAATATCCCTAATGAATATACATTCAAAAATCCTCAACACAATATTAGAAAACTGAATTCAACAGCACATTAAAAGAATCATACAGCATGACCAAATGAGATTTATCCCTGGGATACAAGGGGGTGGTTCAACATATCCAAATCAATAAATATATCAGACTAATAAAGTGTAAAATAAAATCATATGGTCCACTCAATAGATACAATAAAACATTTGACAAATTCAACATTCTTTCATGAAAAAAACTCTCCACAGACTGGGTATAGAAGGAACATACCTTGACATAATAAAGGCCATTATGACAAACCCACAACTAACATCATACTCAATGGTGAAAGGTTGAAAGCTTTTCCTCTAAGATCAGGAACAAGACAAGTGTGTCCACACACACTACTCTTATTCAACATACTACTGGAAGGTGTAGCCTGAGCAATGAAGGCAGTATAAGGAATAAAAGACATCCAAATTAAAAAGAAGTAAAATTGTCTGTTGGCAAGTGACATGATCTTGTATATAGGAAACGCTAAAAACTCCACACACAAAAACTATGAAAATAATTCTGTGAACTTGCATGATACAAAATCAACATTAAAAAATCAGTTGCATTTCGAGGACAGGGGAAGATGGCAGTGAGATAGGTGGGAGGGGAGTCCACTTCCCCATGCGCACTTGTAGAATACCTAGCTGATCCTCTGAGGAACAAAGTGAACAGCCAATGGAATCCCAGCATATATGAAGGTTAGAGGCCAAAACTATAGAGGACATTGAAAAATCAGATGGTAAAGAGATTGCTTTGGGACAATAAGGTTCCTGGAACCTGTGTGGGGACTCAGGTTGGCTGCAACCCCAGGCCGGGTGCCCACTGGGTTTGCCACAGGATTCTTGGGAGAGAACCAGGTCAACAGCTCCCTCCCATGCCAAACAGGAGTTTTGAGCAGCACCAGAATGGATGTATATGCTTGAAGTCACTGAGGGGAATAAGGATGAAGTGGCAAACACACAGGGGCTGTGTACACCCGCTGAGACTGATGATGCTGGCTGAGAAGAGTTGGGCCCTGACAGACCTGACCTGGACAGTCTCCGGTCTGGTTGGAGAGTTGGGCTGTGTGAGAGGCCGGGCACTTGTTTGGAATGGCAGGCTTGAACAGGAGGAATTTTTCAAAAAGGAGAAAAAAAGAGGCACTCAATGACTGTTTACGGAATTCTCCTGCAGCAGCCGCCTGGTCTCCCCCAGCTGTACCACTGCAGCCTCAGCAGCCTCAGCAACCTCTGCTATGGGCCTGCCTCTGCTGCCAGGACCATGACTGTTCCCTTACCCTACCCCTGGCCCCAGCAGTAGAGGGTGCCCAACCAGGCCTGTGAACCCAGTGGTGTGTCACCTACCCAGCAGTGACCTCCCACGCTCTCTCCCACAGCAGCTGAGGCCATCACACACCCAACACGCCTCGCCGCAACTGAGCCCCTGCTGCAGCAACACAAGCCGCAAGCAGAGAGCTCATGTCTACAGCCCCCAGGGGCAGAGAGCGCCTGACCCTGCTGCCCAAAGGTATCTTGCACCCAACCCCACTGCCCCAGCTGAAGCATCAGGGAAGGCATGTACCCAGGCCAACCAGAGCAGCCACTGAGGTGCCCCCGCCCTGTGAGGAGACTGGCTCTCTAAGAGGAAGGTGGAGACTCTCCCCACAGAGGAAAGCACCAGGGCTCAGGGAGTCAGCAATCCTCAGAGAGACTTAACTCAATGGGGAAGCCAAACTACCCTGAGGTGACTGAGAGTCCCTAGCATCTAGGACAGCAAAGAATGAGAAGGTGGTGTGTGAGTTGCTCCTAACTGGTGCACCTCAAGGACAGGACAACTGGTAGACTGGAGGCATAGGCTGGGCACAGAAGAGCACTGGGGACCAGCAATGAACTGAAGAACTGGGCTGGAGGCTGGGAAAATGCAAAGAATGTGGCTCAGACCTGATCACCATCCTGCAAAACGACAGGAAGGGAGAAAAGAAAAACCCAATCCCTCTCAACCTGCTACAGCCAGGAAGACCAGCAGAACTCACTTGGCTGGTTTAAAGCAGCAGGAGGCTTTTTTTTTCTTTCCTTCTTCCTTCCTTCCTTCCCTTTTTTTTCAAATCCTCATAAGTGAGACAATAAAACTTAGAGCAATGAAAGAACCAGAGTTAGACCCAAAAAGGGGTCATCCCAACAAATGAAACAGTGAGACAAATTTCACTTTGCTAATCCAGAGAACTTGCAAGATGTTGTTCATTTGTATCATTATTTTTTCATTATTTTTACATCTTTTATTTTATTAGTATTCTTTATCTCTCTATTTTCTGTATAGTCTTCTTCACTTTGTTAAGCTGCATTGTTCAACTGGTTTTCCTTGTTTTCTCTTTCATAGTGTATTTTTAATTCTCCTCCTTTCACTTCACTTGTGTCCCAATAGCACACTACTGTAGATCATGTACTTCCTAATCTTCTTATTAAGATCACATAAATTCTGTCATATGATTGTTGCTCCATTACTATTGTAAATACTACACAGCACCCCTGCTGGATCTTAGCTCATGTCACCGTTTCTGGAATTTTATTACTGTTGAGGTTAACTCTATTGTCTCACACACTACACCTATTTTCTATCCTTTACTCTCACTTCATCTCATAATCTGATACCCCACAAGCTCCCTGCTTTCTAAATCCAACTCACAATCCATCGCCCCTAACAAGAATCTTATCTTTTATGCACCTCTTCAAAAAAAGTGGCTAGTTGGGTGAAATATCAAGGTTAACACTATACAAATCCAAAGGATCTCCTATATCTTCCCTACAGATTGGTAATTTAAATACCATAGAATACATTCTGGCTGTCTTAATCCAATTTTCCTTCCTCCTCCAACTGATGACATAAAAGAGTAGGTGGGAGCTGTAAATACAAGTATACCTGCTGGAAAAACAAACCCACAAACAAAGGAAACATCAACCAATAATAACAGAAGAAAGTGAAGGAGTGAGTGGAAGCCACACTAACCTCCACACAGGATCAATCTGGAAATACAACTAAATGGAAGAGAAACAAGCCAGAACAAACAAGTAAAGAATACGGAGACAGAAGCCTCAAAACCTTATACAGACAGAAGAATCAATTTCAACACAATCTGACCACACCTGCACAACAGAATATAAGACACGGTGGATGGAGTGACCCTCTGTTAACCAGCTAGAGGGAAGGACCCACCAGAGAAAGACCCAACAACAATCAAAACTCAAAGACATACAGAGAGCCAACATAAATGACAGCCAAAGACTAGTGAGATCAGGAGATCAAGGAGACTGCAATACTGAATCCCACAGGTCTTCTGCCATAGAAGTTCACGCCATAAATCCCGGGAGCCAGAACAAATCAATTTAAGAAGCTGAGGCTAACAAGAAGAGTCTCACAAACAATAGGAAGACAAAGAAACAATCCCCAAATGAAAGGAAAGGAGGAAGCCTCAGAAAGAACGCTAAATGAAACAAAGGTAAGTCACCTATCAGATATTGAGCTCAAAAGAATGGTTATCAGGAAGCTCAATGAGCTCGCAGTGAATTACTAAAAATTACAGGGAAACTACAACGAACTCACTGCAAACTACATCAACATGAAAAAGGAAACAGAAACTCTCAACAAGGGCCAAGAGGAAATGAAGAATACAATTTCTGAACTGAAGAACACAATAGAAGGAATCAAAAGCAGGCTAGACAAAGTAGGGGATCAAATCAGCGAGCTGGAGGACAAGATTGAAAAAAAAAACACCCAGAAAGAGCAAGAACCAGAAAAAAGACTCAGAAAGAACAAAGAGCTGGTAAGGCTAATGCAAGACAACATGAAATGTAATAATATCTGTATAATACAGATAACAGAAGGAGAAGAAGAGCAAGAAAAAGAGCAAGAAGAAGATAGAAAACCCATTTGAAAAAGTAATGATAGAAAACTTCCCTAATTTGATGAGAGAAAAAGCCACACAAAACCAGGAAACAGAGAGAGGCCCAATCAAGAGGAACCCAAAGAGGCCCCCTTCAAGACACATCATCATTAAAATGGCAAAATTCCAAGACAAAGAGAGAATCTTAAAGGCAGCAAGAGACAAACAGGAACTAACATACAAGAGAGCCTCGATAAGACTAACAGCTGACTTCTCAATGGAACAGTTCCAAGTCAGAAGGGAATGACAAGGAATATCCCAAGTAATGAAAACCAAAGGCCTGCAACCAAGATTACTCTATCCAGCAAGGTTCTCAATTAAAATGAAAGGCCAAATAAGGAGTTTCCCAGACAAAAGAAACCTGAAAGAATATACCTCCTCCAAACCAGCTCTGTAAGACTTGCTAAAGGGCCTGCTTTAAGAACAGGAAGAAAAAGAGTGAGAGAGAGAAGAACACAGGTATGAAAAATGGCAATGAATAAGGACCTGTCAATAATAACCTTAAACATATATGGATCAAATACTCCAATCAAAAGACATAGAATAGCTAAATGGATAAGAAATCATGACCCACACATATGCTGCCTTCAAGAGACCCACCTCAGAATAAAAGACTTACACAGGTTGAAAGCAAAGGGCTGGAATAAATATTCCAACCAAATGAACAGGGAAAAAAAGCCAGGGTAGCAATACTGATACCACACAAAATAAACTTCAAAAAAAGGGGCCATGAAAAGAGACCCAGAAGGTCACTTCATAATACTCAAGGGAAGAATCCATGAAGAAGACATATGCATTGTAAATATATATGCACCCAACATAAGAGCACCAAAATAATTAAAGAATATCTTTGAGGACTTCAAGAAACATATAGACAGCAACACAATTATAGTAGGAGATTTTACCACCCCACTGTCAAAAATGGATAGCTCTTCCAAACAAAATATCAACAAAGATATTCTGGCATTGAATAATGTCCTAGATCAAATGGGGTGAATAATGTCCTAGATCAAATGGATTTAATTGATATATATAGACCCTCTCATCTCAAAGAAGCAAAAATGTACATTCTTTTCAAATATACATGGAACATTTTCAAAGATAAACCACAAGGTAGGACACAAAACAAGCCTGAACAAATTCAAGAAAATTGAAATCATATCAAGCATTTTTCTATGACCACAAGGGACTGATACAAGAAACCAACCTCAAGGTAAAAACTCCAGAGCACTCAAACTCATCGAGATTAAATAGCATGCTATCAAATAATGAATGGGTCAAGAATGGGATAAAGGAAGAAATGAAAAGTTTCTAAAACAAATAAAAATGAATTCACAAGAGTCCAAAACTTATGGGACATAGGAAAGGCAGTCCTGAGAGGGAAGTTCATAGCAATATAGGCCTACCTAAAAAAGATAGAAACATTTCAAATAAACAATCTAAGCCTACATGTACAAGAACTCGAGGAACAACAACAAAGACAGTCCAGAGCAAGTAGAAGAAAGGAAATAACCAAGATAAGAGCAGAATTAAATGACATAGAGACTAAAAGCACAATTCTAAGGATCAATGAATCCAGGACCTGATTCTTCGAAAGGATAAACAAAATCAACAAGACTTTAAGCAGACCCATCAAAAAAAAAAAAAAGGGAGAGGACCCAAATAAAAACAATCAGAAATGAAAGAGGAGAGATTACAACTGATACCACTGAAATACAAAGGTTTGTAAGAAATTACTATGAAGAAATGTATGCTAAGAAATTTGAAAACCTAGGTGAGATGGACAAATTTCTGGAAAAATATAATCTTCCAAAACTCAATGAAGAAGAAGCAGAAATCCTGAACAGACCAATAACAGCACATGAAATTGAAGCAGTAATCAAAAACCTCCCAACACACAAAAGCCCTGGACCAGATGGTTTCACAGGAGAATCCTACAAAGTATTTAAGGAAGAGCTAACCTCTACCCTTCACAGATTATTCTAAAAAATCCAAAATGATGGAAAACTTCCAAACTCTTTTTATGAGGCCAGCATCACCCTAATCCCAAAACCAGATAAAGACACAACAAAGAAAAAACACTTTGGGCCAATATCGCTGATGAACATAGATACTAAAATCCTCAACAAAATGTTGGCACACCACATTTAGCAATACATTAAAAAGATCATACACCATGATCAAGTGTGATTCATCTCAGGGATGCAAGTATGGAACAATATTCACAAAACAATACATGTAATACATCACATAAACAAAACAAAAGACAAAAATCACATGATCATATCAATAGATCCAGAAAAAGCATTTGATAAGGTACAGCATCCATTTATGATAAAAACACCTAGTAAAGTGATTATAGAGGGAGCATTTCTCAACATAATAAAGGCCATATATGAGAGACCTACAGCCAACATCATACTCAAAGGGCAAAAACTAAAAACTTTCCCACTAAGATCAGGAACAAGACAAGGATGGCTGCTTTCACCACTCTTATTCAACATAGTGTTGGAAGTCCTAGCCACAGCAATCCTATAAGAAAAAGATATAAAAGGCATCCAAATTGGAAAGGAGAAAGTAAAACTGTCACTGTTTGCAGATGACATGATAGTGTACATAGAAAATCCTAGAGACTCCACCAAAAATCTACTCAACTTAACAAGTGAATTTGGCAAACAGAAGAATACAAAGTCAATATTCAGAAATCAAAGGCATTTTTGTACACCAACAATGAAATATCAGAAACCAAAATTAGGGAAAAAATCACATTTGATACAGCAACAAGAAAAATAAAGTACCTAGGAATAAACCTAACTAGGGAGGTAAAAGACCTGTACTTGGAAAACTACACAGCACTGAGGAAAGAAATCAAGGAAGACAGAAACAAATGAAAACATGTACCGTGTTCATGGATTAGAAGAATTAACATCATCAAAATGTACATGTTACTCAAAGCAATTTATAGATTCAACACATCCTTACTAAAATAACAATGACATATTTCATAGATATAGAACAAACATTTCAAAAATTTTATGGAACCATAAATGAACCTGAATAGCCACAGCAATGTTCAGAAAGAAAAACAAAGTAGAAGGGATCACAGGATCTGACATTAAACTATATTATAAAGTCCCTGTAATCAAAACAGTCTAGTATTGGCATAAGAACAGACACATAGATCAATGGAGCAGAATAGAGAGTCCCAAAATAAATCTAAGTCTCTATGGTCAATTAATATTTGACAAAGGGGAAAGAAGCATAAATGGAGTAAAAGTAGCCTCTTCAACAAATGGTGCTGTGAGATCTGGACAACTACATGCAAAACAATGAAATTTGATCAGCAACTTACACCACACACAAAAATAAATTCAAGGTGGATAAAAGACTTACATATATGTCACAAGACCATAAAAGTCCTAGAGGAAACATCAGCAAGAAAATCTCAGACATTTCACATGGCAATATCTTTACTGATAGGACCACTAAAGCAAGGGACATAAAGGAAAGAAAAAAACAAGTGGGACCTCATCAATTTAAAAAGCTTCTGCATGGCTAAAGTAAACAGCATTACAATGAAAAGGGAACCAACCATATGGGAAAACATATTTGCCAATGATACCTTGGACAAGGTATCTCCAAAATATATAAAGAACTCACAGGACTCCATTTCAGGAAGACAAACAACCCAGTTAAAGAATGGGCAAAAGTCTTGAACAGACACTTATCCAAGGAGGACATACAAAGTTTCCAGAGTCATATGAAAAGGTGCTCAGAATCACTAGCCATCCAAGAGATGCAAATTAAAACCACAATGAGATACAACTTCCTACCAGTGAGAATGACCACCATAATCAAATCAACAAACAAGTGTTGGAGAGGATGTGGAGAAAAGGAAACTCTAGTGCACTGTTGGTGGCAATGCAGACTGATGTAGCCACTGTGGTAAACAGTATGGAATTTTCACAGAAAACTAAAAATGGAACTGGCTTTTGACCCAGCAATTCAACTTCTGGGATTATATCCTAAGAACCCTGAAACACCAATCCGAAAGAACCTATATACCCCAATGTTCATACAAGCACAATTTACAATAGCCAAGTGTTAGAAGCAACTTAAGTAAATGAATGGATAAAATACCATGGCACTTTTACACAATGGAATACCACACAGGAGAGAGAAAGAAGGGGCTCCTACCCTTTGCAACAGCATGGATGCAGCTGGAAAGCATTACACTAAGCGAGATAAGCCAGGCAGTGAAAGACAAATACCATATGATCTCATCTTTAACAGGAACCTAAACAACAAAACAAAGAAACAAGCAAAATATAGTGAAAGACACTGTAATAGAGGACAGCCTGACAATGGCCAGAGTGGAGAGAAGAGGGAATTTCAGGGGAGAATGGGAAGGGTTTAAAGGAACAAATTTAAAGGACACATGGACAAAATCTAGGGGGAGGATGGTAATGGGAGGGAAGTGGGGAGGGATGGGTGGATGGGCTGGAATGGGAGTAAAAGGGACAAAACTGTACTTGAACAATGATTAAAATAAAATAAAAAAAACAGACAAAAGAATAAAAAACCTTTCACTGTCACTTTTGCTTCCCCCACCTTCCACTACATAATGATCTCAAAAATATTTTAGCTAACAAATGATGTCATTTCTGAGAAGTAGTGACATTTGAACAGAGGGGGTTTATTTAATTTTAAAAAAATGATTTAATGTTTTCCAATGTTCTTGGCCCCTTACCAGCAAAAGAAAACATAAAGCTAATGACAAATATACCATCAAGTGGTTTACTAATGAATTGATGGTATTTCTACCAACTCCTCAGCTTTTATTTCTTGGCACAACATCTGAAAAAGACCAAAATATTATAGCTTCAGAAAGGAAATTATACAGCTTAACTTTTTTAAAGTGAGCTACATGTGGAGCTCTCCCATGCCCTTTAGATTCTTCTCCAAGATAAAGGGTCTCATTATTAAGAGCCATATGTTTTGTGACTCACGTCAATGTCATCAACTCTTGTTTCTTTCATCTCTTCATATATCCCACAAGACACACTGAAAATCAAATGGTTCCTGTGAAGGGCTATCCTGAGGCAAAATTGTGAAGTGGGGAAAGTTTGTCTTCTTTTCTCTTCACTCCCTTTATACCATCTTCAAAACCCAGAGGAACAACTTACTATTGATTGGATTTCAGTTCCCAGGCTATGAGAAAAGCTGAAATCATAGCATGTTCCTCTACTCTGCTTATTCCTAAGAAAGTCCTGGTTCTATATGCATCTTCTGAAAAACATCCCAGTGACAAAACATGCAGATTGTGAGGGTTTTAGAGATCTACAACTTTGTAGGGAATGCAATGTTGTAACACCTGCCTCCCTGCATGGAGGCTGTAGGGGAAAAATATCATCTGTGGGTTGATGCTGCTAGCTTGGCTAGGAGCATCCCAGATATTACTAAATTTAAATGGTTCACACTGCTAGGAATTTTAACGAAGTGAAACAAAAAATATCTTGGAAGCAGGGTGTTAATATAAAATGGTAGTAATCAAAACAGAAGTAACACAGCCTAGATGTTAAGAGCATAAACTCTAGAGCCAGCTGGACGGATTTCAACAGCCAACTCTGCCATGTATAATGTGACCTTTAGTAAATTATCACAATTCCCTGAACTCATATTTTCTACCTATAAAATAAAGGTAGGAGACCCCAGATGGTAGAGTAGTAAGTGCATTACACTAACCTCCTACCAGGACCAATCTGGAAGTAAAACTAAACTTTAGAAAATCATCCTGGTTAACCAACTAAACACTAGCTGGAGAGAAGCCTTATAACCAAGGACAGACAGAAGAAACCACTTCACCACAAAGACATTTGTAAGGAGTGTGCAGGAGGTGCAAGAGAGCTGGCCAGGCTCCCACAGTGGCAGCTGAAGTTCCAGAGGGATATTTCAGTGGCTGGGGGGTTCCCCCTGCGAAGTGTGAGGACTAAACCCCAAGCTGGGCTCCCCAGCTTGCAGAACCAGAGTCAGAAAGCAACCAAGGTAACATCCAGCTGTGAAAAGCAGCAGGGTCTCTCTCTGCCAACGAGAGATAGCTGGAGACACAAAGAACCTCTTAAAGGACCAATGAGCAAAATTTCATTTATAAATGCTTAACCCTGGGCTATGGCAGTGAGAGGGCAGAATGGATTAGAGACATTTGAGGAGAGTCTAGGACTGGTGGCTCTGGGGAGAGAACTAAAGGAACAGCTACCTGGGTCCCTGTGCTGAGTCATTACGCATAATGCAGACGTCATGTTTCTCAGACAGAGGAATCCCCACCAAGTGGCATTAGCCTGAGGGTGAGCAATAGCCCTGCCCACAAGAATTACTGTGCCCCATCTAGTGATGCTTAAGACAGACAGCTTGATTAGTTTAACAACTAAGGTAGAAAATACAAAGAAGCAGCCAAAATGGGAAAGATAAAGAAATAGACCCCAAATGAAAGAACAACAGGATTCTCCAGAAGAATAACTAGGTGAAATGGAGGCAAGCAATTTACCATATAGAGAGTTTAGAGTAATGATTACAAGGATACTCAACAGCATGGAAAAGGACAAAGAAACCATAGAAAAGGACCAGTCACAAATAAAAAATGCAATACATGAAATAATACACTGGAAAGAATAAAGAGTAGGTTAGATGACGCAGAGGATCAAATCAGTGATTTGGAAGACAATGTAGAAAAAAACAATCAGGCAGAGCATCAAAAAGAAAAAAGAATTTTAAAAAATGAGGTGAGCTTAAGAAACATTTTGGACAACATGAATCATAACAACATCTGCATTGTGGGAATACCAGAAGGAGAAGAGAGTGAGCAAGGGATTGGGAATCTAACTGAAGAAATAATGACCAAAAACTTTCCTAATCTGGTGAAGAAAAAAGACACACAAGTCCGGGAAGCTCAGAGAGTCCCAAACAAACCGCATACAAACAGGCCTACACTGAGATACATAATTAAAATGACAAGGCTTAAAGACAAAGAGAGAATCTTAAAAGCTGTAAAAGAAAAGCAGGTCATTACCTACAATGTAGCATCAATTACACTGGTAACTGATTACTCAACAGAAACATTTCAGGCCAGAAGGGGGTGGCTTAAAATATTCTAGGCAATGAAAAGCAAGGACCTACAACCAAGGCTACTTTATCCAGCAAGGTTATCATTTGAAATTGAAGGAGAAATAAGGATCTTCCCAGACGAGAAAAAGCTAAAGGAGTTTGTTAACACCAAACCAGTACTGCAATAAATGTTAAAGGGATTGCTTTAAGAAGAAGAAGGAAGAGAGAAAGAAAGAAGAAAAAAAAAACAGAGGAAAACAGCCTAACAATAAAATGGTACTACATAGGTGTCTATCAATAATCACCTTAAATGTAAATGGCTTAAGTGCTCCAACCAAAGGACAGAGGGCAGTGAACAGATAAGAAACGAAGACCAATAAATTTTCTGCCTCCAAGAAATCCATCTGAGATCAAAAGACTCACACAGACTAAAAGTAAAGAGTTGGAAAAAGATGTTTTATGCAAATGAAAAACAAAAGCTGGGGTAGCAGTACTTATATCTGACAAACTTTAATACCAACGCTATAGTAAAAGTCAAGAAGGACACTACATAATGATAAAGGGAACAATCCAACACCCAACATAGGAGCACCTAAATATGTAAAGAAAATCTTGATGGACATAAAGAGAGAGATTGACAGGAATACAGTCAGAGTAGGGATTTTAACACCCCATTGACTTCAATGGATAGATCTTCCAGGCAGAAAATAAAAAACTAGACAGCAGCCCTAAATGAAGCACTAGATCAAATGAATTTAATTGATATCTTCAGAGCATTTCACCACAAAGCAGCAGAATATACATATTTTTCAAGTGCATATGAAACATTTTCTATGATAGACCACATGTTAGGACACAAAAGAAGTGGCAATAAATTTCAGAGGATTGAAATTATATCAATCACCTTCTCTGACCACAATGCTATGAAACTAGAAATCAATCACAAGAAGGAAACTGAAAAACACTCAAAGACAGGAAGCTAAACACATGTTATTAAACAATGAATAGGCCAACAATGAGATAAAGGAATTAATCAAAAGATATCTTGAAAAAAATGAAAATGAGGACAAAGCAATCTAAAATCTAAAATCTGTGGGACACCAGGAAAGCAACCCTAAGAGGGAAATAAACAGCATTACAGGCCTATCCCCCCCCCCAAAAAAGGCTCAAATGAACAATCAAACTTTACACTTAAAGGAATTTGAAAAAACAATAAACAAAGGCAAAATAAGTAGAAGAAAGGAAATAATAAAGACTGGAACAGAAATAAATGAGATAGAGTCTAAAAAAATGATACAGAAGATCAATGAATCCAAGAGCTTGTTCTTTGAAAAGATAAACAAGATTGGCAAACCTTTAGCCACACTCATCGAGAAAGAAAGAGAAGGGACCCAAATAAATAAAATCACAAATGAAGGAGGAGAAATAACAACTGACACCAAAGAAATTCAATGGATTGTAAGAAAATGTAGTGAATAACTAATTGCCAAAAAATTGGGCAACTCCAATGAAATGGATAAATTCCCAGAAACATATAATCTTCCAACACTAAATCAGGAAGAATAAGAAAATCTGAATAGACATTTTACACATGGTGAAATTGAAGCAGTAATCAAAAACTCACAACAAATAAAGCTCTGGAAAAGATGGCTTCATGAGTGAATTTTACCAAACATTTCTTTTTGTTTTTCAATTTTTTTAATCATTATTCAAATACAGTTTTCTCCCTTTTACTCCCATTCCAGCCCACCCACCCAAACCTCCCCGCTTCCCTTCCATTACCACCCTCCCCTAGTTTTTGTCCATGTGTCCTTTAAATTTGTTCCTGTAAACCCTTCCCATTCTCCCCTGAAATTCCCTCTTCTCTCCACTCTGGCCATTGTCAGTCTGTCCTCTATTTCAATATCTTTGGTTATATTTTGCTTGTTTCTTTGTTTTGTTGTTTAGGTTCCTGTTAAAGGTGAGATCATATAGTATTTGTCTTTCACTGCCTGGCTTATTTCGCTTAGCATAATGCTTTCCAGTTCCATCCAAGCTGTTGCAAAGGATAGGAGCTTCTTCTTTCTTTCTGCTGCATAGAATTCCATCGTGTAAATGTACCCTAGTTTCTTGATCCATTCATTTACTGATGGGCATCTAGGTTGCTTCCAGCACCTAGCTATTGTAAATTGTGCTGCTATGAACATTGGGGTGCATAGTTTCTTTTGTATTGGTGTTTTAGTGTTCTTAGGATATAATCCCAGCAGTGGAATTGCAGGGTCAAAAGGCAGATCCATTTTTAGTTTTCTGAGGAAGTTCCATAGTGTTTTCCATAGTGGTTGTACCAGTGTGCAGTCCCACGAACAGTGCACTAAGGTTCCCTTTTTTCCACAACCTCTCCAACACTTGTTGTTTGTTGCTTTGTTTATGGTGGCCATTCTGACTGGTGTGAAGTGGTATCTCATTGTGGTTTTAATTTGCATCTCTCTGACAGCTAGTGATATTGAACATTGTTTCATGTGTCTTTGCATCTTCTGTATGTTCTCCTTGGAGAAGAGTATGTTCAAGTCCTTTGCCCATTTTTTCACTGGGTTGCTTGTCTTCTTAGAGTGGAGTCGTGTAAGTTCTTTATATATTTTGGAGATTAAACCCTTGTCTGAGGTATCATTGGCAAATACGTTTTTCCATACAGTTGGTTCTCTTTTTATTTTGATACTGTTTTCTTTAGCTGTGCAAAAGCTTTTTATTTTGATGAGGTCCCATTTGTTTATTCTTTCCTTTATGTCCCTTGCTCTATGAGACAGGTCAGTAAAAAACTTTCTGGTATGAAATATCTGAGATTTTCCTACCTACATTCTCTTCTAGGACTTTAATGGTATCACAACTTATATTTAAATCTTTTATGCACCTTGAATTTATTTTTGTATAAGGTGTAAGTTGGTGCTCGAGGTTCATTTTTTTGCACATAGCTGTCAAGTTCTCCCAACACCATTTGTTGAAGAAGCAATTTTTACTCCATTTTATGTTACTGCTTCCTGTGTGAAATGTTAATTAACTATAGAGACTTGGGTTTATTTCTGGGCTCTCTGTTATGTTCCATTGGTCTATGTACCTGTTTTTATGCCAGTACCAGGCTGTAGTATAATTTAGTGTCAAGTATTGTGATCCCTCCTACTTTACTCTTCTTTCTCAAAATTGCAGCAGCTATTTGGGGTCGTTTATGGTTCCATAGAAATTGTTGAAGTGTTTGTTCCTTGTCTGTGAAATAAGCCATGGGTACTTTAATAGGTATTGCATTGAATGTGTAAATCGCTTTGGGTAGTATGGACATTTTGACGATATTAATTCTTCCAATCCATGAACACGGTATATGTTTCCATTTGTTTGTGTCTTCCTTGATTTCTTTCCTCAGTGTTATATAGTTTTCTGAATACAGGTCTTTTACCCCTTTGGTTAGGTTTATTCCTAGGTATTTTATTTTTCTTTTTGCTATTTCAAGTGGGATTTTTTCCTTGGTTTCTGCTTCTGCTGTTTCATTGTTGGTGTACAGAAATGCCTTTGATTTCTGGATATTGGCTTTGTATCCCACTGTTTTGCCAAATTCATTGTGAGGTCAGGCAGTTTTTTGGTGGAGTCTATAGGATTTTCTATGTACACTATCATGTCATCTGCAAACAATGACAGTTTTGCTTCCTCCTTTCTGATTTGGATGCATTTTATTTCTTTTTCTTGTCTGATCGCTGTGGCTAAAACACCCAGTACTATATTGAATAGAAGTGGTGAAAGTGGACAGCCTTGTCTTGTTCCTGATCTTAGTGGAAAAGATTTTAATTTTTGCCCATTGAGTATGATATTGGCTGTAGGTCTCTCCTATACGGCCTTTATTATGTTGAGGAATGCTCCCTCTATTCCCACTTTGCTGAGTGTTTTTATCATAAATGGGTGCTGTACCTTATCAAATGCTTTTTCTGCATCTATTGATATGATCATGTGGTTTTTGTCTTTGATTTTGTTTATGTGATGTATTACATTTACTGATTTGTGAATATTGTACCATCCTTGTATCCCTGGAATGAATCCCACTTGGTCATAGTGTATGATCTTTTTAATGTACTGTTGGATGCGGTTTGTCAGCATTTTCTTGAGGATTTTAGTGTCAATGTTCTTCAGCAATTCTGGCCTAAAGATTTCTTTCTTTGTTATATCTTTGTCTGGTTTTGGAATTAGGATGGTGTTGGCCTCATAAAAAGAGTTTGGGAGTCTTCCATCTTTTTGGATTTGTTGGAATAGTCTGTGAAGGATAGGGGTTAGCTCTTCCTTAAATGCTTTGTAGGATTCTCTTGTGAAACCATCTGGTCTAGGGCTTTGTGTGTGGCGATTTTTTTAATTACTGATTCAATTTCTTTAGCTGTTATTGGTTTGTTCAGGCTTTCTACTTCTTTTTGATTGAGTTTTGGAATATTATATTTTTCTAGAAATTTGTCCATTTCATTTAGGTTTTCAAATTTCTTGGCATACAGTTCTTTGTAGTAATTTCTTACAATCCTTTGTATTTCTGTGGTATCTGTTGTAATGTCTCCTCTTTCATTTCTGATTGTGTTTATTTGGGTTTTCTCTTTTTTTCTTGATGAGTCTGCCTAAAGGCTTGTCTAATTTGTTTATCTTTTCAAAGAACCAGCTCTTGGATTCATTGATCCTTAGAATTGTGCTTTTAGTCTCTATGTCATTTAATTCTGCTCTGATCTTGGTTATTTCCTTCCTTCTGCTTGCTCTGGGCTGTCTTTGCTGTTGTTTCTCAAGTGCTTGTAGACATAGGGTTAGGTTGTTTATTTGAAATCTTTCTAACTTTTTTAGGTGGGCCTGTATCGCTATGAACTTCCCTCTCAGGACTGCCTTGGCTGTGTCCCATAAGTTTTGGGTTGTTTTGAGTTTGTTTTCATTTGTTTCCAGAAACCTTTTGATTCCTTCCCTAATATCATTCTTGACCCATTCATTGTTTAATAGTATGCTATTTAATATCCATGATTTTGAGTGTTTTGGGTTTTTTTTTTCCCTTGGGGTTGGATTCTAGCTTCAGTCCATTGTGATCCGATAAAATGATTGGTATGATTTCAATTTTTTTGAAATTGTTAAGGCTTGTTTTGTGTCCTTTCATGTGGTCAATCTTTGAAAATATTCCATGTATATTTGAAAAGAATGTGTATTTAGCTTCTTTGGGATGGAGGGCTCTATATATATCAGTTAAGCCCATTTCATCTAGGGTATTGTTCAATGCCACAATATCTTTCTGGATATTTTGTTTGGAAGATCTGTCCATTTTTGATAGTGGGGTGTTAAAATCCCCTAAAATAACTGTGTTGCTGTTAATATCCTTCTTGAAGTCCTCTGAGATTTTCTTTATGTATTTGGGTGCTCCTATGTTGGGTGCATATATATTTACAATATTTATGTCTTCTTGGTGGATTCTTCCCTTGAGTTTTATGGAATGACCTTCTGGATCTCTCTTTATGGCCCTTTTTTGGAAGTCTATTTTGTCAGATATGAGTATTGTTACCCAGGCTTTTTTTTTTTTTGTCCATTTGCTTGGAAGGTTTGTTTCAGCCCTTCACTTTCAGCCTGTGCAGGTCTTTTATTCTCAAGTGGGTCTCTTGTAGGCAGCATATGTGTGGGTCATGTTTTCTTATCCAATCAGCTATTCTATGTCTTTTGATTGGAGCATTTAATCCATTTACATTTAAGGTTATTATTGATAGGTACTTATTCATTGCCTTTAATGTACATGTGTTCCTCTCTCTCTCTCTCTCTCTCTTCCTTTCTTTCCCTAAAGCAGTCCCTTTAGTCTCTCTTGCAGAGCTGGTTTGGTGGAGGTGTATTCTTTCAGACTTCTTTTGTCTGAGAACGTTCTTATTTGGCCTTTTATCTTGATTGAGAGCCTTCTGGGTAAAGTAGCCTTGGTTGCAGACCTCTGGTTCTCATTACTTGGAATATTTCTTGCCATTCTCTTCTGGCTTGGAGTGTTTCCATTGAGAAGTCAGCTGTTAGCCTTATTGGAGCTCCCTTGTATGTTACTTCTTGTTTTTCCCTTGCGGTCTTTAATGTTCTCTCTTTGTCTTCAAATTTTGCCATTTTAATGATCATGTGTCTTGAGGTGGGTCTCTTTGGGTTCTTCTTGATTGGGACTCTCTGTGTTTCCTTTATTTGTGTGACTTTTTCTCTCATCAAATTAGGGAAGTTTTCCATCATACTTTTTCAACTAGGTTTTCTATCCCTTGCTCTTCTTCTTCTCCTTCTGGTATCCCTATTATATGGATATTATTACATTTCATATTGTCCTGCATTTCTCTTAATCCCTCTTCATTCTTTCTGAGCCTCTTTTCCTTTTCTTCTCTTTCTGGGTGTTTTCTTCTACTTTGTCCTCTCGCTGATCGGATCTTCTGCTTCATCGATCCAGCTTTTCATTCCTTCTACTGTGTTCTTCAGTTCAGAAATTGTATTCTTCATTTCTTCTTGGCCCTTATTGATAGTTTCTATTTCCTTTTTCATGCTGATGTAAGTTTCAGTGAGTTCATTATAGCTTCCCTGTAGTTTCTGGTAGCTCACTGTGAGCTCATTGAGCTTCCTGACGATCATTGCTTTGAACTCAATATCTGATAGTTGAATTGCCTCTATTTCATTTAGCATTCTTTCTGGGGCTTCCTCCTTTTCTTTCATTGGTGGATTGTTTCTTTATCTTCCTATTGTTTGTGAGACTCTTCTTCTTAGCGTTACCTTCTTAAATTGATCTCTTCTGGCTACCTGGGTTTGTGGTGTGAACTTCTTTAGTAGAATTGCAGTGAGTTTCAGTGGTGCAGTTTCCTTGATCTCCCAAGCTCACTGGTCTTGGGCTGTCATTTAAGTTAGCTTTGTGTTTGCCTTTGGGTTTTGATTGTTGTTGGGTCTTTCTTTGGTGGTTCCTTCCCACCAGCTGGTTAAATGAGGGTCACTCCATCCACCACCTCTTGTATTTTGTTGTGCTGGTGAAGGCAGGTTGTGTTGAAACTGGTTCTTCCGTGTGTATAATGTTTAAAGAATTCTCTCTTGCTCTTGTTCAGTTGTTTGTATTGGGTACTGTCTCTACTGTTTAGGTGTATTTCCAGATAGGTCCTGGATTGAGGTTTGTGTGGTTACCACTCCCTCCTTCACCTTCTGTTGTTATCTGTTAGTGGTTCCTTTGTTGTTGGGTTTCCTCTTCCAGTGGATATCCTGGTGTTCACCACCTCCATCTATTCTTTTTTGTCATCAGTTGTAGGGGGAAGGCAAAATGGTTTAAGACAGCAACAGAGTATTCTATGGTATTTACTCTAGCAGCAAGTAGGGAAGAGATAGGAGATCCTTTGACTATATAAAGTGTTAACCATGATCTTCCACCCAGCTAGCTGATTTTTAAAAAGGATGGGAAGAAAATAAGACTCTTGTTGGGGAAGGAAGGATTGACTTGGATCTATATAGCAGGGATGTTGTGGGAGGTCAGATTCTGAGGTAAGGTGAGAGTAAAGGGTAGTAAATAGGTGTAGTGTGTGAGAGAATAGAGTTAACCACTACAGTAGTAAAGTTCAGGAAACCTTTAAATGGGCTAAGACCTGGGGGGGTTGTTTTGAAGTAATTACAATTGCATGAAACAGCAATTATTTACAATAATATTAAGTCAACAATCATATGACAGAATCTATGAGATCTAGGTAACAATAATGGGGAGTACAGAACCTTGAGTAGTGTGTTAATGGGACACAGGTGAGTTAAAGGACAGTAGATTAGCAATACACTATGAAAAGAGATAGGGGAAAGCTGTCAGGTCATACAATATATCCATGCTAGCAAAGCAGACTATACAAAAAGAAGAGGGATACAAAAATACTATTAAAAAAGATGTAAGAATACTGGAAAAATAATAATACAAATATGCAATAACTTGCAGGTTCTCTGTAATAGCAGAGTGAAGTTTGTCTCACTGTCCCAGCTGTTGTGATGCCCCTTCTTTGGGTTCAACTTTGGTCTTCTCACTGATCCAGGATTTTGTCTCACTTGTAGGTATTTAGAAAAAATTTACAAAAATAAAAATAGAAAAGGCAGATGAAGGAAAGAAGAGATAAAATTGGAGGAATGGAAGGAGGAAGGAATAAAACAAGAAATCAGGAAAGAGAGGAAAAAGAAATCAAAAGCGAATAAAAACAATAAAAATTAAAAAATTAAGAATTGTTAAAAAAATAGAATCAAATTAAAAAGTCTCTTCGTTTCAAAGTGGCTGAACCGGTTTTTCTGCTCTTGCTGGCTACAGCAGGCTGAGGGGTGATTGGTATAGCTTTTCTTCCTTGGTTAGTGGCACTCGCACTGGTCCTGCACTGTCTGGGAAGCTAACGTGTCTCCTCAGCCTTGCGCCCTGGTTGTGGGAATCATGTCTTTCCCCAGGGTTACTGCTGTGGACTGGGGTGCATGGATGCTCTCCCTGCACGTGCGCCCTCAGCTGGGTGGCAGGGAGGCTGGACCGATTGAGCACTTTAGGAGAATTCCCCAGTGTCTGTCTATTCACTCCTTCCTGTTGAGAAATTCCTCCTGTTCAAGCCTGCCGCTCCACACAGTGGCCTGGCTTCTCCCACAGCCAAACTCTCCAGCCAGACCAGTGGCTGTGAGGATCAGGGCCAGCTGCATGACCCAGCCCCTCCCGTGTCCACAGCCTCCAAAGGTGCTCACAGCCCTTGTGTGTTTGCTAGCACCTGGATTCCTCCCAGTGCCACTCAGACCCTGTTTGGCTGGGGAGGGAGCAGTTGTCCAGGCTCTCTCCTAAGGACTCTGAGGCAAACCCAGTGGCAGGCACTGGGCCTGGGGCTGCAGCCCCTGGACCACACACTGGACCCCAGGACCCTACCTTGTTGCAGCACTCTTCTTAGGATCCGGTTTTTCGGTTCCGCCACAGTCCTTGGTCCCCTATTTTCACATATGCTGAAGTATGTTGGTTGCTTGCTTCTCTACTCTGTAGATCGGTCAGGATTTTCTCTCCTGATCAGAGGGAAGCTGAATCTGCTCCTTCTTACTCTGACACCATCTTAGCCCCTCCAGAACCAAACATTTCAAGAAGAACTAACACCTCTCCTTCTCAAACTATTTCAGAAAATTCAAGAGGAAGGAATCCTCCCAAACTAATTTTATGAGGCCAGAATTGTCCTAATTCCAAAACCAGATAAAGACACTACAAAGAAAGAACATGACTGGCCAATATCCCTGATGAATATAGATGCTATAATCCTCAACAAAATACTAGCAAACTGAGTACAGCAATGCATCAAAAAGATTATACACCATGATCAAGTGGAATTTATTCTGGGAATATAAGGATGGTGCAACATTCACAAATCAATAAATGTGGTTCACCACAAAAAATAATGACATATAAAAACCACATGATCATATCAATAGATGCTGAAAAAACTTTTCATAATCTCTAGTACGCATCTATGACCAAAACTCTCAGCAAAGGGGGAGTTTACTTAAACATAATGAAGGCCATGTATGACAAACCAATGCCAGCATCATACTCAATGGGCGTAAACTACAAGCATTGCCCTTGAGATCGGGAGCAAGACAGGGATATCTGCTTTTACCTCTCTTATTAAACATAGTGCTGGAGATCCTAGCCACAGCAATCAGACAAGAAGAAGAAATAAAAGACATACAAATTAGAAAAGAAGTAAAACTGTCTTTATTTGTAGATGACATGACACTGTACATGGAGAACACCAACTATTCTACCAAGAAACTATTAGAACTGGTAAATGTATTCAGCAAAGTAGCAGGATACAAAATTAATATCCAGAAACCAGTTGCATTCTTATATGCCAATAATGAACTAACAGAAAGGGAAATTAAGAACGCAATCCCATTCACAATTGCTTTAAAAAGAATAAAATACCTAGGAATAAACCAAACCAAAGTTTTAAAAGAACTGTATATGAAAAATTATAATATACTGAAGAAAGAAATTGAAGAAGATACAAATAAGTGGAAGTACATACCATATTCATGGATAGAAAGAATTAAGATCATTAAAATGTCCATATTACCCAAAGCAATCTATAGATTCAATGAAATTCCTATCAAGAGTCCAATGACACATTTCACAAAACTAGAACTAATATTTCAAGTTTCAAAAATTCTATGAAACCACAAAAGGCCCCACATAACAACAGTTATCCTAAGAAGGAAGAATGAAGTTGGAGGGTGCATGCTACCTAATATGAATCTATACTATAAGGTCCTAGTAATCAAAACAGCATGGTACTGGAATGAAAACAGACACATAGATCAATGGAACAGAATAGCAAGACCAGAAATAAACCCACAGCTTTTTCATCAATTAATATTTAACAGAGGAAGGAAGCACATAAAATGGGCTAAAGATACTTTATTTAATAAATGGTTTTGGGAAAATTGGACAGATACATGCAGAAAAATGAAACTAGACCACCTACTCACACCACACACAAGAATAAATTCAAAATGGATCAAATACTTAAATGTTAGACCCAATACCATAAAATCCTAGAAGAAAACATAGGCAGCAAAATCTTGGGCATTGCTTATAGCAATTTTTATCAGATATATCTCTCCGGGAAAGGGAAACAAAAGAAAAAATAAACAAATGGGACTGCATGAAGTACAGCAAAGGAAATCATCAACAAAATAAAAAGACAACCCATAGAATGGGAGAACATACTCACTGATGTATCTGTTAAGGGGTTAATATCTAAAATTTATAAAGAACTTACAAAACTCAACACCAAAAAAACAAACAACACAATTAAAAAATGGGCAAAGGAACTGATCAGACAGTTCTCTAAGGAAGACAAAGAGATGGCCAATAGATATATAAAAATATGCTCAATTTCAATAATCATCAGAGAAATGCAAATTAAAACCACAATGAGATACTATCTCATACCTGCCAGAATGGCTATCATCAATAAATCAACAAACAACAAGTGGTAGCAAGGATGTGGAGAAACAGGAATCCTAGAACAGTGTTGGTGGGAATGCAGAACAGTGTATACCCACTGTCAACAGCAGTATGGAGATATTTCAAAAAATTAAAAATGAATCTGCCTTTTCACTTAGTGATCCCACTTCTAGGAATATATCTGAAGGGATCCAAAACACTAATTCAAAAGAACATAAGCACCCCTATGTTCATTGCAGCATAATTTACAATTGTCAAGATATGGAAACAGCCCAAGTGTCCAACAATAGATGAGTGGATAAAATAACTATGGGGCATTTACACAATGGAATACTACCCAACCATTAGTAAAGAAGAAAATTTTACCCTTTGCAACAGTATGTATGGACCTGAAGATTATGCTAAGTGAAATAAGCCAGTCAGAGAAAGACAAATACCATATGATGTCACCCATATGTGAAATCTAATGAATAAACTAAACTAACAAGCAAAACAGAGACAGTCTCTTAGATGGAGAGCAGATGACACTTGGTGTTTGGGAGAGGGTAGGGAATGGAAAGATTGAGGACAAATGGAAAATGACTCATGGACATGGACAACACGGTGGTGCTTGCAGTGGGGAGGGAGGTATAAGGGGACTAGAAATAATGGAACATGATGACAGAATGGCAATCACACAGATTAAATCAAAACAATCAAAAAATACCAAACAAAAAGAAAGAAAATAAAGGTGGAGGGATGATGGTGGCATGGTAGGAGGGAGCAGATTCCACTTTCCCCTACACACAGGAGAAAAACCTAGCCAATCTACGGAAGAATAGAGCAAATAGCCAACAGTACCACAGCATATATGAAAATAGGAGATCAAAAATTGAAGTGGACATTGAAAAACCAGATGGTAAGGAGAGTGTTTCAGGACAATAAGGGCCCAGGGATCAGTGCAGGAACCAGGGAGGTGGCAGCTCCAGGCCCTGTGATCCCTGGTCTGACTCAGGGCACTGGGGAGAGAGCTGGGCCAACAGCTCCCTCCCCAGCCAAACAAGGATTGAGCAACACCAGGGGAGGCCTGGTTGCTTGAAGGCACAGAGAGGGGAGTGAGGACAGAATGGCAATCACACAGGGGCTGTTAGTGTTACAGGGTGTAGCCAAGAGGGAGAACCCCAAATGGGCATTTGAAATGGGGTCCAGAACTCAAGGTGTCCAGGAGATTTTAAGATGTCTCCACCCCTTCTCCCACAGGTGTGAGTTGGGGGAAGGGGCACATAGAGCAAGAACATGCAGGGCAGCTTTGCAGCTAATCCATGGCATGGTCATTTAACATACCTATAGCCTTTGGCTGGTCACTTAGATATGCTGAATAGCTATGGCCATGCTCTGGGCCAGGGGGATGGAAAGGGACCTCCCCCCCACAATGTGACTGGGGGGCAGGTCCCCCGAGTTACAGTGCCTGCGTAGGAGCTTGGAGAAGATTGGCACGATGACATGGGGTCACACTTTCCCAGACCCACAGTGGTGACCAGAAAAGCCAGAAAAGACAGCAGATTGAGGGCAAGTGTGGCCGAGTGTAGGAGGAGTCAGAAATGGGGCTGCAGAGGAAGATTGGCGCGGGAATATTAAACCCAGACACAGCAGCCATTGAGGGGAGAAGCGCGCAGTTTTGGCTGAGTGGGGACTCCCATGGCCCTGGGAGTTTTGGCTGAGTGGGGACTCCCATGGCCCTGGGAGAGAGGACCACGTGCCTTTGCCAGAGTGGGGATCCCTGCAGCTTTAGAAGGGGGAACCACCACCTGGTTTTAGCAGAGATCCTGGCAACACAGCTGAGGGTGCCAGGAACCCAGGGAGGTCTCCCAGTCAAGACGGAGAACTAACTGGGAATAACCAGAGGACTGCCTGAGCCATGGACTTCTATTTCCTTTCCTGAGATACAGTACTCTGGACTGGGCAAAGGGGGAAGGAAGGACTGTGTCTGTTTTGGGTGTTTTTAAGAGATTTTAGGATTTTTGATGAAGACATTAGGTCACTACTTTAAGTATGTATAGCATTAAATAAACATTTCCTTTCCTTTTCATGAATCTCTGGCATTGAGAGACGTCTTTCCTCTGGCAGTGGACATAATGGACCTGGGGACTTCTTTCGGTAATTGTCCCAAGGCCCCTCCTTGTTGTTATTCTGTAACAGTTTTTGGTGACTCTTCCAGGATAATAATTGTCTGTGGCAGACCGACCCCCTCAGGTGCAAGAGAGTGAGACTTTGGAGTTTTCCCAGTCTCGAGAATTTCTCTGCACTCCTCCTGAGGGCATCGGCCACCTATCACGCCTGGAAAGGTGAAAAGGAAATGAAACAGGGAGGGAACAGAGACGTGAAAGTGTTTTGGTTGAAAACTTGGTTTCTGAGTGCTTTTTTGGGGGGAATAATTGAGCTGGAATTGTGGGCAATAGCTGGGGAAATACCGGGTCTTTATGCCGTCTGTATTCTTCTTGCTCTGAATTTTTGCTTGTTTTGTTGGAACTGTGTGAATAATTCTGAGCTGGTTCCTAAGTGGAGCCCATTAGGTAGGATCCTAAGGGATTGGGAGAACTACTGTGCTAAGTCGACATACAAGAATCCCTTGACTAAGCAGTTAATGATTTATTATTGTAACACGGTGTGGCCTACTTATGTTTTGGGTGATGAGCTGAGATGGCCGGTGAACGGTTCTTTGAGTTACTGCATCATTGCTAGATTGAAACAGTATTGCCAGCGGTGTGGACTATCGGAAGAGTTAGACTATATTAATGCATTTATAATATTGCACAACAGCTTTGTGCCAGAGACAGAGAAGTGTGTGATGGTCCAGAAGGGAAAAGTGGTCTCAGAACCCCTCCCTGATAGTCGAACACAGGAAGAGAGAGAGAATGAGGAGATAAACCTCATTAATGCTCTGAACCCAGGGAATGGGGGCTCGCAGACAGAGGGGGACTCCAGTGGTGCTGTAGCCTCCCCAAGAGGTGGGGGCTGCCACGACTCCCCCACCCTTGCAGGTGGGAGAAGTCTCCACTACAGATCTGTGAGTTGGCTCCACTCACCATCCCCACCAACAGGTGGGAGGGGTCTCCTTGGCTCTGGAAACCAGAGCTGAAGGGCCTTCGCCATCTTTACAGGTGGGCACATCCTGCATTCTGCCCCCACCTTCACAGGTGGGCAGGGCCTGCGCATTGCCTGCTCTGGTGGTGGCCCACCCACAGGGGGTGGGGGCCGGCTCTGGAGTCCCCATGCCCCAGCAGGTGGGAAGTAGCTGTGCTTTGCCTCTTCCCAGCCCCCTATGGGTGGGGGACATCTCCTCCGGGCCCTTCCCCTCACAGGTGGGAGGGACCTGGCCCCCTCTGCAAGGGTGAGGCCTTTGGGCACAGCCCTCCACAGGTGGGAGGGGCCTGTACCACTTCAGTCCCTCCGCAGGTGGGAGGGGCCTCCCTGAGGCTGCCACTTTTATAGCTGGTGGAGGTTTCTACACCTCCAGCCTCACACGGGATGAGAACTACCACTGCTGAGGTACCTCCCCCTGCACAGGCGGTGGGAACCACCTCAGTACTGTCTCCTCCCATAACTGACCCTGAAGTGGATATTGCAGAGCCAACTGCTTCACCTCCACCTGCTGAGGAGTGTGTCTCTCCCCCCAGAGCTTGCCAGGGAACCTCCTATAACTGGGGAGCCTCCAAAGGTGTAGCCAGCCAGTACCCTTTCAGGCAATACCCGATAGGCGGAATAAATGAGGAAGGCCAGCCTGCTGGTTACTATTGGGCTCATACTCCGTTCTCTACTTCTGACTTGCTGAACTGGAAGAACGCCAATCCCTCATATAGGAGTGATCCTTAGAAGATGGCAGATCTTATTGCCTCTATTTTTGCCATTCACCACCCAAACTGGGCAGAAATACAGGCCCTCCTGAACATTTTGCTAACAGCAGATGAAAGATGATTGGTTCTAAGTAGGGCTAATCAGGAGGCCAAGCGTCTCCACGATGAGGACACCGAGGGAATTCTTAACCCAGTGGAGGCAATTCCTCGGGTACATCCTAAGTGGGACCCGAATAGCAGAGATGGCTTAACCTCTTTGAGACACTATAGAAGGTGCATATTGGAAGATCTTAGGAAAGGAGTGCCCAAGCAGAGGAGTCTGAACATGATACAGACTCTCCAGCAGAAGCCAGATGAGGATTCTTCTGAATTTCTAGAGAGGATCTATCAAGCATATAGGAAATACACTGATGTCGATCCAGAGGCACCAGAGAATGTGAGAATGGTAAACATGACTTATTGGGCAGAGCACTCCAGATATCAGGAACAAACTTCAGCGTGTAGACGGAGTACTGGGAATGAGCTCCTCCCAGCTAGTGGACATAGTTTTTAAAGTCTACAATGCCGGGGAAGAAGGGAAGGCAAAACAGGCCACAGTATTTTTGGAGTTAGCCCAAGGAAACCAAAATAAGTGGGGCCCTCAGGCAGAAAAGGGAAACTCATTGCATGCCTGCCACTGGGCCAGAGGCAAAAGGGTCCCTACAGAGAAGAAAGGCACACTAGGCCATAATCAATGTGCCTATTGCAAGGAGGAGGGGCACTGGAGGAATGAGTGCCCACATTGAAAAAGGGAAAGTAAGAATCCAAGTCGAATGATGGTGAAGCAAGAAATGGAGGATGACAAAGAATGAGGAGGCCCAGGGGCTCCATTGGACATCTCCCGACCCATCACTATTTCCCCACAGGAGCCCCGGGTACAAGTGACTGTGGGGAATAAGCCAATTGACTTTCTTGTAGATACGGGAGTCACATACTCAGTGTTAAACACAAAGTTGACTGAAAAAAGTACAAATAAAGTAGCAGTTACTGGCGTGTCTAGCCAGATACAGAAACAGACATTCCTACAACCTCTGGAATGTCAGCTTGGGGTGCAAAAGCTTACACACAGTTTTCTGTATATGCCTGCTTGTCCCATTTCATTGTTGGGCCGAGATTTGCTGTGTAAACTACATGCACAAATAACCTTTTCCTCCAAGTGACAGCAGCTGTGTGTGAAAGTCCCGCTGGAAAATGCCCTCTGGTTGCAGGCTTCCCTGACCTGTCCTGGAGGCCCTGGAGGTGAACCTTTCCCACCTGAGATCTGCAAGAAGGTCAATCAAACTGTCTGGGCTGATGGTTCTCCAGGTAAAGCAGTTAACATACAACCCATAAAGATAAATCTAAAAGAAGGGGTGTGGGTCCCACGAAAGAAACAGTATCCCCTCAAAAAGGAGGCTTTAGAGGGGATCCAGCCAGTGTTGCAGAAGTTTTTGAAATCAGGATTAATTCGGCCTTGCCGGTCATCATACAATACTTCCAATTTGCCAGTCAAAACGTCATACTCAGATGAGTACCGGTCTGTACAGGATCTCCGGGCCATCACTGACATTGTCCAGGACATTCACCCTACTGTGCCTAACCCTTACACCCTGTTGACTATAGTGCCTGGGGATAGTAGATGGTTTTCAGTTCTGAACTTAAAGGATGTCTTTTTTTGCATCCCGATAGATGAGCAGGCTCAGCAACTGTTTGCCTTTGAGTGGCAGAACCCAGAGACAAAAGCCATGCTCCAATACTGCTGGACTGTGCTGCCACAGGGATTTAAAAACTCCCCGACAATATTTGGGGAAGTGCTGGCAAAAGACTTAAGGGATATTCAGTTGAAATCAGGAGTTCTTTTGCAATATGTGGATGACTTGTTAATAGCCAGCAGTAACTATGAGGACTGTTTGCACAACACCATCATGGTTCTAAATCATTTGGCAAAGAAAGGATATAAAGTGTCATGCCATAAGGCCCAAATTTGCAAACAGGAAGTGGCATATCTGGGATTTCAACTGAAACAAGGTACCGGGAGTCTGATGGCAGATAGAAAGCAAGCCATTGCTACGCTAAAAATCCCAGAAAATCGAAGGCAGCTTCGTGGGTTCTTGGGAATTACAGGGTTTTGTCGGATTTGGATTCCAAACTTTGGACTCATAGCAAAACCACTGTATAATGCCCTAAAAGGACTGGACTCTGAACCCCTAGAATGGACAGGGGATTGTCAGGTAGCATTTGATACTTTGAAGGAGAAGCTGGCTTAGGCCCCTGCATTGGGACTGCCTGACTTACAGAAGCCTTTCAAATTGTACATTCATGAAAGGCAAGGAATAGGACTGGGGGTGCTAGCCCAGACCCTGGGAAATATCCCCAGACCCATAGCCTATCTCTCAAATAAGCTGGACCACACAACGAAAGAATGGCCACCATGCCTCCGAGCAGTAGCAGCCACCTATGACATTTTACAGGAAGCTGAGAAGTTTACCTTGGGACAACCTACCATAGTGTTGGTGCCACATCAGGTTCTGACTCTGCTAGAACAGAGAGGAGGATATTGGCTGACAGAAGGGCATATGGGGAAATACCAGGACATTTTTCTGGACAATCCAAATGTTACCTTGCAGACCACCACAACACTGAACCCAGCCACCCTACTCCTAGATATGGAGGAGGACTCCACCCTTGAGCATGAATGTTTGGAAATAATTGACCAAGTTTATACTAGCAGGCCAGATCTGATGGACCAGCCACTGGCATCACTAGACTGGGAGCTGCATACAGACAGAAGCAGCTTCATAGACAATGGCCAGCGATGAGCGGGGTATGCAGTGGCCATGGCAGACAAGGTAGTAGAAGCTTAGGCCCTTACGCCAGGAACCTCAGCACAAAAGGCTGAACTAATAGCCCTCACAAGAGCCTTACTGCTGTCCCAAGGAAAAAAAGTTAATATATATACAGATTCCAAGTATGCCTTCATGGTAGTCCACACCCATGGAGCAATATGGAAAGAAAGAGGACTTTTAACCTCAGGGAACAAGGATGTTAAACACTCAGAGGTGATTTTACAGTCACTAGAGGCAGTGAATGTGCCGGACCGGGTTGCTATAATGCACTGCCCAGGACACCAGAGGGATGGTTCCCAAACCAGTCAGGGATACCAAATTGCTGACAAAGCAGCAGGACAAGCAGCCAAGAAGTTGCCAAGCCTAGCAGCTCTAGTTCCCCATCTGGACTTGTCAGGGTTTAAACCTCATTACACAGAACAGGATGAGGAGCGTGCCCATGAATGGGGATTCACTAACACTGATCCCAATCCATGTGGAAGGTCAATGCCCATGGTATGATTTTACTCCCTGAGGTTCTAGTGTATCCCGTCCTCAAGCACCCACATGAAGGGATGCACTATGGAAGGGATGCTCTAATGGATTTCATTAGGCCATATCTGAAAGGCCCTTATTTGCAAAGGACTGTCCACAGGATTAGCCAAGCCTGTCAGATATGTGCCAAAAACAATCCTAAGACAGAGCGTGTTCCCACAGAAATGGAAGTACAATACAAAAGGATGTGCCTGTTTGAGGAATGGCAGGTGGACTTCACACAACTACCTAAAACAAAGGGAAATTTCAGATTCTTGTTGGTCTTCGTGGATACTTTTCCTGGGTGGGTAGAAGTGTACCCCACCAGGACTGAAAAGGCAACTGAGGTGGCAAAACTGTTGCTTAAAGAAATAATTCCCAGGTTTGGACTTCCCCAGAGCATTCAAAGAGACAATGGACCATCGTTCACTTCAAAAATCTTCCAGAAAGTCGGACAGGCATTGCAGATACAATGGAAGATGCGCGCATCTTGGAGACCTCAGTCCACAGCAAAGACTGAGAAAATGAATCACACCATAAAGAAGACTTTGGCAAAAATATGCCAGGAAACACATTTAAAATGAGACCAGGCACTCCCCATTGCTTTGCTCTGAATCAGAGTGGCACCTAGAAGCGGGCTTAAACTGAGCCCTTTTGAAATAGTTTATGGGAAACCCCTCCAAATTTCTGTTTTAGGTACACCCCCTCTGGATTTGGAGCATGAGGCACGAATTAAGCAATATGTACAGCATTTAGGGCAGACACTAACCATTTTGCACAAGTTTGCTCATTGCAGGTCTGTCTACCCCTCTGATAAGCCCTTGCATCCATTCCAGCCAGGGGACCAGGTCTTACTAAAAACCTGGAAGAGCCAAGGCCCTGAACAGCAGCTGTCTGAACAATGGACTGGTCCCTACGGTGTTCTGTTGACAACGCATTCCTCCCTGAAGCTGAGGGGAATTAAGCCCTGAATTCACCACACATGGATAAAATGGGCACTGCCGAAGGGAGACGAAGACCCTACTGCTGCAGCTGAGGCAGAAAGGGAAAGTTGGACCTGCACTATGGAGGAAGGTTTGAAATTCCTCTTCCGGAAAGAGACAACGAATCCCAGTACAGGGTGACAGTGTTTGTCATGTCATGAAAGTGTTTGTAAAGCTAGGGACTTTTAGCTGCTACATACTAAGTTTAAGTACAGTCTTTCCCAGTGTGGGAAAGGAACCAGGATTAAAAGATTGATGGTTAAATCTGAATAAGTAAAAGTATGTGTAAAGGATGTGAAAGTTTTAAACCTGGAGTAAAGGAAACCTTAACTATCTGTTTTCTGGTTTCATGGGAAAAGAACAAATTTCTCACATTGGTTTTGTTTCTGATCAGAAACCTTCTGTACTTTGAAACCTAGGGAAAGGTCGTCTGTAACCAGTTGGGGAAAATACCTTTGCCACTTGGGACCCAGGAAGGGTCATTTGAGGCTGACGAGTGTTTTTCAGCCAGGGGCAAAAGGAGCATGTCTCTGCCATGAGACCGGGCCTGAATGAGCATGTCTCTGCAAGGCACCAATGGACACGTTGGTGCAAGAGAATGCCTCTAGCTGTGTATTGTTCTGGAACTCTATGTTTTGGATTGTGCTCTGTATCTGCTCTAAAAAGGAAATTGAGGATTCCAGGGAAGGTTGAAACTTCACACTCTGTAGGAAAGTTTTGAGAAGCCTGATAAATATCAGAAGGGAAAAGATTTTCCTTCACACTTTGTATTTTTCTCCCTACTTGATCCCTCCAGAATTTGACATTCTGAAGGAGTGAGTGATGACATAAGGTTTCTTTGCATAAAACCAATAAGACCGGTCGTTAATAGTGGTTTTGTTAAGCAAGACTTTGACTGGAATGTCATGCCTGGAGGAGACATGTATGGGTTCTGGTCATCACCAGAGAGCCCTGAGGTACTGGGATTGACTTGTGAAGCTAGCGTAAGCCCACAGGAAAAGCCTGGTACTTTGGTTGGTTGTGCGGTTCATGGCAGTCTTTTCAGGGAAGGAATAAAGGTTGCTTTCTTGAAAGATGGCCAAAAAGGAACCTGTAAGCACAATGGAAGCCTCAAGGATTTGAGTGAAACAACTGGTACAGGCAAAGCCAAATGGTAGATGTGTGGCTCTGCTTCTGTGCCCTGAGGGGGATGGACTGAAAAGTCAATCTAAAGGTTCCCTGTGTGAGTTCCAGCAAAGTGGACTCAAGGATCCTAAGTGATCCAGGCTGCTCTTGGTGTGTTTATGCAAATGAACAGTCAAAATTAAAAGCGGGACTCAAAGTAGTCCCTGTAATAACAGTGAGGGTGATCTTAAGGAGAAAAATTGTGGTTCAAAGAAAATCACTATACTTAGTATTGAACATCAGAATGGTGCTGCTAACTATCTTGAAAGATTATTTTCATTTGAAAGTTGAAACTGGGTTTGTAATATCACCAAAGATGTACAATTTACAGGTATGGAGGACCTGTGAAATTGCCATTGCTAAATGTTATTACAGGAAGGACCTTGCAATTGAAAGTCTTCCCAAAAGACAGTCTCACAGGCACAGAGACTGGTTTGGGGATTGTTGTGTGAACTAACCTGTGTGTTCTTCTGTTTTCATAGGGCATATGCCTATGACTTCATTACCTGAGTAGTTGGTTGCAATATGGGCCTCACTTAAGGAGCCCATTTTTATCATCATCCCCTGAGACTCAACGGTTTGGCTGAACTAAGTAGTTGGATTGGCGAATGGTTTGGGCGGTCTGTGGGCTTCACTTTAGAACTAATTTTGCCTTTTCTGTCTCGATGGTTTGGACAGAAAGGGCCCAGATATCTGAAAGGAGGGGAATCCTAACATATTCCCCTCAGCCCAAGTGAAGTATAATAGGCCAGAAGAGTTTCGGATAGGTGTAGCATGCCTTGTACACCTTCCTCCAGATAAGCCATTCCTTACCTAAGCCCTGCCTTTGTCATTTAGTGGTTATGATTTAATTGTGCCTTCCAATTCTTTCCAAATCTGTCACCTCTAGAATAGGACCAGGACGCCAACGGTCCAGTAATGCCAGCCTTTGGACACTGAGCCTGCAACTTCCTGGTGACCAGGATTCTGTAAGGTCCTTCCCCTTACAGGAAGGACTCCCTACGTGCTGCACCCCCCCACCCCTTTCACGGTACCCCTGACCCACAGATAGGTAGGATGACATCCATTTCCAGCTGGAAGCATTTACAAGATGAGATCTTCATCCATTGTGCTTTAAAAGAATTTAAAGTGAGTGTATATCTGAAAGGAGGGATTGTTACAGGGTGCAGCCAAGAGGGGGGACCCCAAATGGGCATTTGAAATGGGGTCCAGAACTCAAGGTGTCCAGGAGATTTTAAGATGTCTCTACCCCTTCCCCCACAGGTGTGAGTTGGGGGAAGGGGCACATAGAGCAAGAACATGCAGGGCAGCTTTGCAGCTAATCCATGGCATGGTCATTTAACATACCCCCAAGATGTGACTGGGGGGCAGGTCCCCCGAGTTACAGCACCTGCGTAGGAGCTTGGAGAAGATTGGCTCCGTGACATGGGGTCACACCTTCCCAGACCCACGATGGTGACCAGAAAAGCCAGAAAAGACAGCAGATTGAGGGCAAGTGTGGCTGAGTGTAGGAGGAGTCAGAAATGTGGCTGCAGAGGAAGATTGGCACGGGAATTTAAACCCAGACACGGCAGCCATTGAGGGGAGAAGCGCGCAGTTTTGCCAGAGTGAGGACGCCCGCAGCTTTAGAAGGGGGAACCACCACCTGGTTTTAGCAGAGATCCTGGCAACACAGCTGAGGGTGCCAGGAACCCAGGGAGGTCTCCCAGTCAAGACGGAGAACTAACTGCATCAGAGGACTGCCTGAGCCATGGACTTCTATTTCCTTTCCTGAGATACAGTACTCTGGACTGGGCAAAGGGGGAAGGAAGGACTGTGTCTGTTTTGGGTTTTCAAGAGACTTTAGGATTTTTGATGAAGACATTAGGTCACTACTTTAAGTATGTATAGCATTAAATAAACATTTCCTTTCCTTTTCATGAATCTCTGGCATTGAGAGACGTCTTTCCTCTGGCGGTGGACATAATGGACCTGGGGACTTCCTTCGGTAATTGTCCCAAGGCCCCTCCTTGTTGTTGTTCTGTAATATTAGTACCCACACATGGTCCTGGGAAGAGTGTGCCCCCAAGCCTGTGTGACCAAGGGCGGCCTGGGGAGATTGAGTTTTGTGAAAGATCCGGAGTCCAAAGCTGTGAACCAGAAAAGGGGCAGGTGCTCCGCAGGACCCCTGGAGCCCACAGCTGTGAACCTGGGGTAGGCATGTGTGCTTTGCAGGAGCCCTGGAGCACATAGCCGTGAACATGGAGAGTGTGCTTAAGAGGGCCTGGATCCCACAACCAAGGCACTGCAGAGAGGCACCAGACTGGCTCTAGGGAGAGTGCACAGGTAGCCCTGGGAGGAGTACTCCAGGCTGACTGAGTGCTGAATGGGAAGGGTGAAAAGCTATACCAATGGCCCCTCAGCCTGCTGAAGCCAGCAAGACCAGAAAAACTGGTTTGGCCAGTTTGAAACCAACAAGAGTTTTTTTGTTTGATTGTTTGATTCTTTATAAGTAACTTCTTAATTTCTAATTCTTATTATTTTTATATCTCTCAATTCCTTTTCCTTCTCTTTCCTTCTTTCTACTGTTATTCCTTCTTCCTTTCTTTCCAATTTTATCTCTTCACCCTTCAATCTCCTTCTTTTTTCCTTCTTTTTTCTTTTTTTCTTTTTTTTGAACCTACAAGTTATTGCATATTTATATTATAGTTTTTCATTATTCTTACATTTTTTATTTTAATAGTGTTTTGGTATTCCTCTTCCTTCTGTATAGTCTTCTTTGCCTGGCTGGTTATATTGTATCATTTGACAGGTTTCCCCTGTTATCTCATTCATAGTGTATTGCTAATTTACTGTCCATTTCTGTTCCATTAGTACACTGCTCAAGGTTGTATACTACCTAGTCTTCTTATCTAGATCTCATAGATTCTGTCATATAATTGTTGCTCCAATATTACTATAAATAAGAGCTATTCCATACAATTGTAAATACTATACAACAAACCTCCAAGATCGTAGCCCAATTCACGGTTTCCTGAACTCTACTACTGTAGTGATTAACTCTATTGTCTTACACAACTACACCTATTTTCTATCCTTTACTCACGCCTTACTTCAGAATCTGACCTCCCACAACCTCACTGCTTTCTAGATCCAACTCACAATACTTCCCTCCCCAACAAGAATCATATCTATTTTGCATCCTTTCTAAAAAGTGGCTAGTTGTGTGGAAGATCACGGTTAACACTATACATAGCCAAAGGATCTCCTATCTCTGCTCTTGGCTTCTACTGTAAATATCATAGAATACTCACTTTCTGTCTTAAAGCATTTTGCCTTACCCCTCCAACTGATCATAAAAAGAGAGTAGGGGGAAGCTGTGAAGACCAGGATACCTGATGGAGACTGCACCACTGAATCTCACAATCTCACAGGTATTCTACCACAGAAGTTCACACCATAAACACAGGGAGCCAGAACACATCAATTTAAGAAACAGAGACTTACCCTGGCTGGCGTAGCTCAGTGGATCGAGCACAGGCTGAGAACCAAAGTGTGGCAGGTTCGATTCCCAGTCAGGGTACATGCCTGGGTTGCAGGCCATGACCCCCATCAACCACACATTGGTGTTTTTCTCTCTCTCTCTCTCTATCTCCCTCCCTTCCCTCTCTAAAAATAAATAAATAAAATCTTTTTTAAAAAGAAAAAAAAAGAAACAGAGACTAACAAGTAGAGTCTCACAAACAATGAGAAGACAAAGAAACAATCCCCAAATGAAGGGAAAGGAGGAAGACTCAGAAAGAATGCTAAATGAAATAGAGGCAACTCAACTATCAGAAATTGACTTCAAAACAATGATTATCAGGAAACTCAATGAGCTCACAATGAGCTACCAGAAACTACAGGGAAACCCCAATGAACTCACTGCAAACTATATCAACATGAAAAAGGAAATAGAAACTATCAATAAGGGCCAAGAAGAAATGAAGAATACAATTTCTGAACTGAAGAACACAGTAGAAGGAATCAAAAGCAGGATCAATGAAGCAGAAGATCAGATCAGCAAGCTAGAGGACAAAGGACAAAAAAACACCCAGAAAGAGCAAGAAAAGGAAAAGAGTCTCACAAAGAATGAAGAGGGATTAAGAGAAATGCAAGACAATATGAAATGTAATAATATCTGCATAATAGGGGTACCAGAAGGAGAAGAAGAAGAGCAAGGGATAGAAAACCTGTTTGAAAAAGTAATGATGAAAAACTTCCCTAATTTGATGAGAGAAAAAGTCACACAAATCCAGGAAACACAGAAATTCCCTATAAAGAGGAACCCAAAGAGGCCCACCTCAAGACACATCATAATTAAAATGGCAAAATTTCAATTCAAAGAGAGAATCTTAAAGGCAAGGGAGAAACAGGAAGTAATCTACAAGGGAGTCCCGATAAAGTTAGCAGCTGACTTCTCAATGGAAATGCTCCAAGCCAGAAGAGAATGGCAAGAAATATTCCAAGTAATGACAACCAGAAGCCTGCAACCAAGGCAATTTTACACAGCAAGGCTCTCAATCAAGATAGAAGGCCAAATAAGAAGCTTCCCAGACAAAACAATTCTAAAAGAATACACCTCCACCAAACCAGCTCTGCAAGACATGCTAAGGGGCCTGCTTTAAGGAAAGGAAGAGAGAGACAGAGACACAGAGAGATACAGAGAGACTGAGAGAGAGGAACACAGGTACAAAATGGAAATGAATACATACCTATCCATAATAAGCTTAAATGTAAATGGAATAAATGCTCCAATCAAAAGACATAGAATAGCTGAATGGATAAGTAAGCATGACCCATACATATGCTGCCTACAGGAGACCCATCTCAAGATAAAAGACCTACACAGACTGAAAGTAAAGGGCTGCAAACAAATTTTCCAAACAAATGGAGAGTTAAAAAAAAAAGCCAGGGTAGGAATACTCACATAAGAGAAAATAGACTTCCAAAAAAGGTCCATAAAGAGAGACCCAGAAGGTCACTTCATAATACTCAAGGGAAGAATCCACCAAGAAGACATAAACATTGTAAATATATATGCACCCATCATAGGAGCACCCAAATACATAAAGAAAATCTTAAAGGACTTCAGGAAAAGATATTGACAGCAACACAATTACACTAGAGGATTTTAACACCCCACTGTCAAAAATGGACAGATCTTCTAAACAAAATATCAACAAAGATATTATGGCATTGAACAATTCCCAAGATGATATGGACTTAGCTGATATATAGAGAGCCCTCCATCCCAAAGAAGCTAAATTCACATTCTTTTCCAATGTACATGGAACATTTTCAAAGACGGAACACATGATAGGACAAAAAACAAGCCTCAACAAATTCAAGAAAATTGAAATCATACCAAGCATTTTCTCTGACCACAAGGAACTGAAGCTAGAAACCAACCCTAAAGGAAAAAACCTAAAACATTCAAAATCATGGAGATTAAATAGCATGATATTAAACAATGAATGAGTCAAGAATGAAATTAGGGAAGAAATTAAAAAGTTTCAGGAAAGAAATGAAAATGAACTCACAATAACCCAAAACTTATGGGACAAAGCAAAGGCAGTCTTGAGAGGGAAGTTTGTAGTGACACAGGCCTACCTAAAAAAGATAGAAACATTTCAAATAAACAGCCTAACCCTACGTGTACAAGAACTTGATGAACAACAACAAAGACAGCCCAGAGCAAGTAGAACGGATGAAATGACCAAGATCAGAGCAGAATTGAATGACATAGAGACTAAAAGCACAATTCTAAGGATCAATGAACTCAGGAGATGATTCTTTGAAAAGATTAAGAAAATTTACAAGCCTTTAAGCAGGCTCATCAAAAAATAAAGAGAGAAGACTCAAATAAAGACAATCAGAAATGAAAGAGGAGAGATTACAACTGATACCACTGAAATACAAAGGATTGTAAGAAATTACTATGAAGAACTGTATGCCAAGAAATTTGAAAACCTAGGTGAAATGGAAAAATTTCTACAAAAATATAATCTTGCAAAACTCAACGAAGAAGAAGCAGAAAGCCCGAACAGACCAACAACAGCAGATGAAATTGAACCAGCAATCAAAAAACTCCCAACACATAAAAGCCCTGGACCAGATGGTTTCACAGGAGAATTCTACAAAGCCTTTAAGGAAGAGGTAATCCCCATCCTTCACAGACTATTCCAAAACATCCAAAATGATGGAAAACTCCCAAACTCTTTTTATGAGGCCAGTATCATCCTAATCCCAAAACCAGATAAAGACACAACAAAGAAAGAAAACTTCAGGCCAATATCACTGATGAACATAGACACTAAATCATCAAGAAAATAATAGCAAACCACATCCAACAAGACATTAAAAAGATCATACACCATGTCCAAGTGGAATTCAACGCAGGGATGCGAGGATGGTTCGATATTCACAAATCTATAAATGCAATACATCACATAAACAAAAGCAAACACAAAAATCACATGATCATATCGATAGATGCAGAAAAAGTATTTTATAAGGTGCAGCACCCACTTATGATAAAAACACTCAGCAAATGTGAATAGAGGGAGCACTCCTCAAAATAATAAAGGCCATATATGAAAAACCAGCAGTCAACATCATTATCAATGGGAAAAAACTACAATGTTTTTCACTAAGATCACAGACAAGACAAGGTTGTCCACTTTCACCACTTCTGTTGAATATAGTATTGGAAATGTTAGCCACAGCAATCAGACAAGAAAAGGAAATAAAAGGCATACAAGTTGGAAAGTAGAAAACAAAATTGTCACTGTTTGCAGATGACATGATAGTGTACATAGAAAATCCTGTATACTCGGACAAAAAACTGCTTGACCTAATAAATGAATTTGGCAAAACAGCGGGATAAAAAGTCAATATCCGAAATCAAAGGCATTTTTGTACACCAACAATGAAACAGCAGAAGCAGAAATCAAGAAAAAAATCCCATTCGATACAGCAGAAAGAAAAATAAAATATCAAGGGATAAACCTAACCAAAGAGGTAAAAGACCTGTATTCAGAAAACTACATCACACTGAAGAAAGAAATCAAGGAAGACATGAATAAATGGGAACATATACCTTGTTAATGGATTGGAAGAATTAATATCATTGAAATGTCCATACTACCCAAAACAATTTACACATTTAATGCAATACCTATTACAGTACCAATGGCATATTTCACAGACATAGAACAAACACTTCAAAAATTTATATGGTACCATAAACAACCCCAAATAGCTGCTGCAATTTTGAGAAAGAAGAGTAAAATATGAGGGATCACAATACCTGATACCAAACTGTACTACAAGGCTACTGTAATCAAAACAGCCTGGTACTGGCATAAAACAGGCACATGGACCAATGGAACAGAACAGAGCGCCCAGGAATAAACCTATGTCTCTATGGTCAATTAATATTTGACAAAGGGGGCAGCAACATAAAATGGAGTAAAAAATAGCCTCTTCAACAAATGGTGTTGGGAGAACTGGACAACTACATGCAAAAATAATGAAACTCGAATCACCAACGTACACCATACACAAAAATAAATTCAAGGTGGATAAAATATTTAAATATAACCCATGACCCAATTGAAGTCCTAGAGGAGAAGATAGTCAGGAAAATCTCAGATATTTCATGTTTTCAGCAACATTTTTACTGAGATGTCCCCTACAGCAAGGGACATAAAGGAAAGAATAAACAAATGGGACCTCATCAAAATTAAAAGCTTCTGCACAGCTAAAGAAAACAGTATCAAAATAAAAAGAGAACCAACTGTATGGAAAAACATTATTGCCAATGATACCTCAGACAAGGGTTTAATCTCCAAAATATATAAAGAACTTACAAGACTGCACTCTAAGAAGACAAGCAACCCAATGAAAAAATGGGCATAGGACTTGATCACACACTTCTCCAAGGAAGACACACAGAGAATCTAGAGACATATGAAAAGATGCTCAGTATCACTAGCTATCAGAGAGATGCAAATTAAAACCACAATGAGATACCACTTCACACCAATGAGAATGGCAATCATAAACAAAGCAAGAAGCAACAAGTGTTGGTGAGGTTGTGGAGAAAAGGGGACTCTAGTGCACTGTTGGTGGGATTGCAGACTGGTATACGCACTATGGAAAACAGTATGGAATTTTCTCAGAAAGCTAAAAATGGAACTCCTTTTTGACCCAGCAATTCCACTGCTAGGATTACATCCCAAGAACCCTGAAACACCAATCCAAAAGAACCTATGTACCCCAGTGTTCATAGCAACACAATTTACAATAGCCAAGTGCTGGAAGCAACCTAGGTACCCATCAGTAAATGAATGGATCAAAAAACTATGGTACATGTGCACAACGGAATTCTATGCAGCAGAAGGAAAAAAGGAGCTCCTATCCTTTGCAACAGCATGGATGGAGCTGGAAAGCATTTTGCTAAGCGAAATAAGCCAGGCAGTGAAAGACAAATACCATATGATCTCACCTTTAACAGGAACCTAAACAACAAAAGAAACAAAAAAGCAAAATATAGGCAAAGATTGAAATAGAGAACATGCTGACAATGACCAGAGTGGAGAAGAGAGGGAATTTCAGGGGAATTTCAGGGGAGAATGGAAAGGGTTTATAGGAATAAATATAAAGGACACATGGACAAATTCCAGGAGGGGTCGACTTTGGAGGCAGATGGGGAGGGGTGGGTGGGTGAGCTGGGATGAGAATATAGGACAGGAGACTGTACTTGAACAATGATTAAAATAAAATTGAAATAAAAGAAAATAAATATAATCTATTTGACAGCAATATTAAAAGAATTGAGAAAATAATTGGATACCAACTCCCTGGAGCTCAATCAATGGGAATTACTCCACTTCCTGGTGGTATTGTCTAAGGCATGTGAGTTCTCTGTGTTCACTTTTTTGTCTAGAAACTAAAATAGATAATAGTTACTCTATATCATATGATTATCATAGATCACAAATGAGAAAATCAGTGTGAAAAGGCTATGTAAATCCAATTCCAAAGGACAAACTAAAGCCTCAGATATCAATAATATAAATTTATAACCTGAAAATGCCGATGACCTAAGTAAAAGTTTTTGTTCAAACTGTTTTCATGCCTTTGTTACTGGCTGCCTAGATTAGGTATAACTTGCTTCCAAATCTAGTCACAAAATCCATCCTAAACAAGTCTCTTGCTAGTTCCCTCACTCTCCCTTTGTCAGCCCAGCATTAAGACTGTTGTTTACCTGATTTTGTCTTGGCTTCTGCACAACCTTTACCAATTTAAGTACCTTTACCTTCTGATTTTATCATCTGAATTTTTTACAGCACTCATTAAATTTTTGTCAACAAAATTTACAGCATCGGCATCTGTTTCTACCTAAGTTTCCAGACTTTTTTTTTCTGTCTTACCATTCCTTCTTATTCCTATATTTCTAAAATGTGGATATTGCTATCCATCCTTGTTGGAGATAGTTGGTCTGCCTATCTGAATCAAATGGGGGAAGACTACCATGTGATCTGGAAGTCTTTTAGAATAAAGTTACCTTTATTACAAATTCTTCCTGGGTACAGTGCATTCTTGTGGGAAATGATCTGTGGCACACACCCCTAGAGTATGTGTAGCAAGATTTCAGATTCACTCATAACTGTAAGTTAAGGAACAGCTGGAATCTCAGCTAAAGATTCATGCTTAAGATCTTTCTATGGACAACATACTTCTTTGGCTTATTGTCAGGGCTTGATGGAAAAGGGGTTTGATGGAAAAGGCCCCTTCATGTCTCTTTTAGTGAAGTGAAGAAAATGAAAACTATTTTGAGAAGACTAAAAAGTTACCCCATTTAGCCTTAAATGTATTTGTCCATTTCAAGAAATATCACAGAAAAATTCAATGAATTTTTCAATGAAAAATTCAATTCAATTCACTACATTCAATTCAGTGTAGTTCCTACCATATAATAGATAATCAATCATGTGTTTGTTAAAGAAATTAAGTATCTACTGAATTTTAAGGTCATATCTAGATAAGAATTTCAAAGGGTATTTTTTGTTATGTCTTATAAAGTACATAGCTCTCCTGAATTGTTTCAGTAACAAACACCTCTGGAAATTATTGATGTAGCACAAGAGATATGGGGATGCTCTGACAGTCTTAGGCTTTACTAACAAATCAAAACTAGATTCAAGACTTAAGATGAACAATGATAATGATTGAAAGACTGATAGATGGCTTTTTAGCCAGAAAATACAGCCCTATTTTCCTAGAAGAAATTGGAAGACATGAGAAGTCCTAATTTTCCCCTTGATATTTTATAAATGACATGTGATATTGTAACTACATGAGAAAGATTTTGTGATCCCCCCAAATTTGTCATAGAAGCTGTCAAATTTTTATTATTTTAAAAGTCTAGTGAGAAAAGAAAACAGATATATTTCATTTGAGTTGTTCCCTGTCAGTTTAAAATTCAAGACCTGTTTGTGTCCCTAGGCAGACAGAAAATATAATGTCATTGTTTAACATGAAAGTTGGCCTGTGGTATGGGGGATGAGCCAAGGGCAGGCTTCTCACTAGAGACCAGAAATTGCTTTCTAGTTCCTTTTATCATTATTTCCAAGTCCTGTTATTTTTACACAAGTTCCTACCTTTCATTAATCTTTTCCTTTCTTTTTGTTCTACTTCACACATTGAACACTGTGAGGATGTGGTTTAACAGAAATACTGAGCTATAAAGTTCTCCTAGGTGGACCCAATAGAAATCAAAACTATTAATAGTGCCTGTTTCAATCGTGGTTACATTAAACATTTTTCCTTTCCTGTGTTGTTTTATAAAAATCTGTGCATTTTCTGCCATAAATATGAGTTTACAATGACATCGCTGGTTAGATGATTTTAAGATAAAGATGCCATTAGGGAAAAATATTTTTTTATGTATAAGTAATTTATTTGTGTTGGTTCCAGTAAATATCTTTAGGAGACAATGGGGCAAGAACACAGAGAAGGGGAGGAAGCCAATGAAGTATGCCCAGTCAAGTTATAAGTATAGACATTTGGAACTTAATTGCATGGGTAACCCCTGGGACCAGTAGAGAATGCACACCCCTGTTGGAACAGAGGGATATACGCACCAGCTATCAGTTATCAAATGATTGACTACTATTTCTAGGGAGTATTAATTTCCCACCAGTGTTATTTCTATTGGTAGAGGAGCCTTCCACAGCCTGGGTCAATGCCTCAGGCACAGCCACAGATTTTAAGAATGAGAATCATACAGATTGAGGGGACATGCTGGAGTATCAAATGCCAAGTATTTTGCTAGGCTTTCATATAACATTATTTTCATCCAAATCTCACAATAAATCTGGGAGTTTTTATTCTGTTTTGTTTCATCTGATGGAGTCCTGCAGAACAGTTGAGCAATTTTCTCTCTTCCTTTATATACTATTAGAACTGAGAGGCAAATCCATAACTCCCTAACTTAAACATTCATGATCTGTTATACTACACTGCTTACAAAGAAGTAATCATTTAAAATTACCATTTTAATTGTGCTTGTTGAAACCACTACTAAATAAGTTTGCGTTTCCAGTACCTACTTTAGCTTAGAGTGGGGAAATCTATCCCCAAATCACAAATTGTATCAGAGAAAACAGAAGAATTATCCAAACATAATTTATGTAGACATGGGATAATACATTATTTAGAATGTGAATACCACTTCAACAAACAATAATTAAGAGGTTTCTAGTATAAACTCTAAGCATAGAAAATGCTATAGTTAACATTTGCTTCCTCTTCCTGCATAATTTTGAAGAACTACTTAATCCTCTTGGACTTCATTAAGGTAAGGCATGAAAAAGCACTGTGATTCATATGAGTCATAAGGCAGGAAGTAGTCTCCAAAAAAAATCTTAATAAAAGCCAGAAAAACACAATAAAAGGATTTGAAAAACAGAAGAGTGAATTTAAATAATAATTAATAACCAGTTTCCAATTAACAAGTTTAGTTTTAAAACCAAATATAACAAATCTTCAGAACTGTGTACAAAGACAGTTAAATCGCAAAACATGATTATCTACTAGTGTTTCTGAAAAGCAAAGCATTTTGGAGCTGTGAGTCATCTTCTACTGAGATCATCTTCCTCTGACAATCTTTTTTTAAAATGTAGAAAAGAAATTTACTCTATTGGGTTGGCCCAAAAGTTCATGGTTTTTTTTTTTTCCCCAAAAGATGGCTCTAGTAGTACTTAGTTGTCTTTAACTTCATTCAAAACAGTTGTGTTAGATGGTATTGTGACAGTTGTCATATCAGCATACATTTAAAAAAAAACATCAATGTTCTGCCCTGGCTTGTGTAGCTCAGTGGGTTGAGAGCAGGCCTGCAAACCAAGGTGTTGCCAGTTTGATTCCCAGTCAGGGCACACGCCTGGGTTGCTGGACAGGTCCACAGTTGGAGACATGCTAGAGGCAATCACACATTGATGTTTCTCTCCCTCTCTTTCTCCCTCCCTTCCCCTCTCTCTCTGAAAATAAATAAATAAATAAACTCTTAAAAAAACTTTTCAATGTTCATTGATGTCCCGTCACGTATTATCACTCCCCCCAGTCCTCTCTGGTAACTGTCAGTTTGTTCTTTATTTTAATGTCTCTGGTTGCATTTTGCTTGCTGGTTTTGTTGATTAGATTCCACTTATAGGTGAGATCATATGGTATTTCTCTTTCACCACCAGGCTTATTTCACTTAGCATAATGGTTTCCAGTTTCATCCATGCTGTTGAGAAGGGTAGGAGTTCCTTCTTTCCTTCTGCTGTGTAGTATTCCATTGCATAAATATACCACAGTGTTTTGTGTGGTTCTTTCTTGCACACCCACAACCAGGCACCTGGCTCGCAACCTAGGCACATGGCCTGACCAGGAATCAAACCAGTGACCTTTCAGTTTTCAGGGCAGTGCTCAATCCACTGAGTCACACTAGCCAGGACTACCACAGTGTTTTGATCCACTCATTTACTGATGGGCACTTGGCTACTGTAAATTGTGCTGCTATGGACATTGGGATGCATAGGTTCTTTTGAATTAGTGTTTTGGGATTCTTAGGGCATAACCCCAGCAGTAGAATTGCCAGGTCAAAAGGCAGTTCCATTTTTAGTTTTCTGAGGAAATTCCATACTGTTTTCCACAATGGCTGCACCAGTCTGCATTCCCACCAACAGTGCACTAGGGTTCCCTTTTCTCCACATACTTGTTTCTCCAACACTTGTTGTTTGTTGATTTGTTTCTCATGGCCATTCTCACCGGTGTGAAGTGGTATCTTATTGTGGTTTCAATTTGCATTTCTCTGATGTCTAGTGATGCTAAGCATCCCTTCATATGTTTCTGGGCCCTCTATATGTCCTCCTTGGAGAAGTATTTGTTCAGGTGCTTTGCCCATTTTTCATTGGGTTGTTTGTCTTCCTGGTGTGGAGTCATGTGTGTTCTTTATATATTTTGGAGATCAAACCCTTGTCTGAGGTATCATTGGCAAATATGTTCTCCCATATGATTGGTTCTCTTTTTATTTTAATGCTGTTTTCTTTAGCCATGCAGAAGCTTTTTATTTTGTTGAGATCCCATTTGTTTATTCTTTCCTTTATGACTCTTGCTCTAGAGGATATATTGGTGAAAATATTGTTGCATGGAACACCTGAGAAATTCCTGCCTATGTTCTCCTGAAGGACTTTTATGGTGTCACAACTTATATTTAAGTTTTTTTCTCCACCTTGAATTTATTTTTGTGTATGTTGTAAAGTGATGACCAAGTTTCATTTTTTGCATGTAGCTGTCTAGATCTCCCAACACCATTTGTTGAAGAGGCTATTTTTACTCCATTTTATGCTTCTGCCTCTTTTGTCAAATATTTATTGACCATAGTGCCATAGGTTTATTTCTGGACTCTCTATTCTGTTCCATTGGTCTATGTGTGTTTTCTTATGCCAGTACCATACTGTTTTGATTACAGTGGCTTTGTAATACAGTTTTTTTTCCCATAGAGAAACATCAACGTGTGGTTGCCTCTAGCACACCCCTTCTGGAGACCTGGCTCAAAACCCAAGCATATGTCCTAGACTGGGAATCATACCAGCAACACTTTGATTTGCAGGCCAACACTCAATCTACTGAGCCACACCATCCAGGCTGAAATATAATTTTACCTCAGGTATTATATAAAGGACATATGGACAAAGCCAAAGGGGGTAGGTTTGAGGGTGGGAGGCGGGGATGGGCAGGGCAGTGGGGCATGGTGGGGTGAAAATGGAGACAACTGTACTTGAACAGCAATAAGAAATTGTTTATAGTAAAAAATAAAATAGAAAAAAGCTTATCAAAATTAACGAATTTTTATAGCTGTTTTAATATTGAAGATAGAAGAAAATAGGCAACATTTTCAGTATATTATGCTTTATTATTTCAAGACAGGTAAAAACACAACTGAAAGGCAAAAAAAGATTTGTGCAATGTGTAGAGAAGTTGCTATAACTGATTGAATGCTCAAAAGTGGTTTGTGAAGTTTTGTGCTAGAGATTTCTCACTGAATGATGCTCCATGGTCGAGTAAGCCAGTTGGAATTGATAGCAATCAAGTTGACATTAATTGAGAACAATCCATGTCATACCACATGGGAGATAGTCAATATACTCAAAATATCTAAATCAATAAAGTTATTAGTGAAAATGAAAAATGTTTCTTTTATTTTATGGAAAAAAACAAATGGACTTTTTGGCCAAATATGAACTGGTTTTCATATTTTACTACCTTATCACACAGGACAATTCATGAGACTTCAATTAGCTGACCAGCAACTTATCAATTCACCAGTAAAGAATAAAACAAGATTGTTTTGTCAACCAGCTACGGAAACTTCTATTTTGGATTATATTGTTTTCATGATCAGTATAACTGAATTTCTTCAGAACAAAATTGAGCTAGACATCACAAAGACAGATGTCAAGTACTTCCTAAAAATAGCTTAATAATTAAGTAATTAAACCAACATATAATTGAGTAAATAACAAATGCAGATTTGGAAATTATACAAATGCTCATCTTAGTTTCACTTGGAATAATGCTTTCTCCTAATGAGTTAGTATTATTAGGAGACATTCTGAACAATCAACAGAACCAGAGCAATGCCAAAACTCAGCTTAAAAATGTACCAAGATGCCTTTAACTACCACATACAGTTCTTCCTTTTGACAAGTACCACCCACTCCAATAATTAATTAATATACTAATTGAGACTTAGTGGAGAGGAACTAGAAAAATGCGTGAAGTAGAGGCTTCTTAAAGCTATTAAGGGTAGTCTTTTCCATAATGCAGCAAATGTTTTATAATATATATAATATATATTATATATAACATATAACACACACACACACACACACACACACACACAATAATGGAGTCACAATATATTTGCAATGTAAAAGCAAAATGCCTGGGACTAGAAAATACATTTTCAAATAAACAGTGTGAAAATATGCTGACAGTTAATTGTATCCTTTTTCCTATAACCTCTCATAATGGGGTAGAGATGGATAATGCAGTGGGAAAATCTTCAGCCTTAATAGTTATTTTAGATCAGCAGTTACTCTTCATGAAGGTATGGACTTGTCACAGTCCTAAAAGCCCCAAGATTTAACCAACATGTGATCCCTTCAATGCAAGCTATCAGACTTATGTAGATGAGCATGGAGACAGCCTTTACCCTGAAAATGCAATAATGTGCAGATTCTGTACACAGACAGGTCAGGGTTCAAATCCTGGATCTGCCCCTGTATTAGGCAAGATGGTCTTTGTAATGCTGTAGTAACAAATTAACCCCCAAATCTTAGTGGTTTAATGCAAAATAGGCTTATTTATCACTCAAGCTACACTCCAATATGGGTCACTGGCAGGTTATACTCCACATAGTCATTCAGGGTTCCAGGCTAGAAGAACTTTCACTATTTTGTAGCTGCATCCTTCCAAGTCATCAAGGCAAGTGAAAAAGCTGGAGAGTTGTACACGGCTCTTAACTGCTTTAGTACAGAAATGACAGGTATCACTTCTATTTGCAGCTCAAAGACCACAAACAACTGCCTGGTCCCATGTAACTACAAAAGGTCTGGATAATGTGGGGAGCACATGAATCAGATAAGCAGTTTATAACCTGTCTTTGGCCAAGTCACTTGAATCCTCAATACCTTAATTTGCCTTTATGTAAAACAAAGTATGTAATAGTAACTATGTCAGATCTGATATAAAGGGTTAAATGAGTTTATACATAAAAAGTAGGCAATACAGAGCGCAGTAAATTGTTATCATTTATTTCCCTTCTCTCCAGCAGAGAGAATTAGTGATGGTGCCAGATATAAGATACTCTGAAAACAGAGTTTAGGTAGCAAGATGCCATGTTTATTCTCAAAAACTGGTGAAATTTCACACTTGCTGGAGTGAATAAGACAAAATTCATAGGATCTAGGAGACTATATGACCAGACAAATAGGCAAACCACAGTAGGATGGGCATCCCCAATAATTAGAGTTTTCTAGTATTGAAGATTTTCAGTTAGAAAGTATGATGACAAAATGAAGAAAAATATCAGTTTGGGCATCAGATAAACTTGGATTTGAATTCTGACCATATTAGTAGTAGTTGTAAGATGTTGAACAAATCCATGGTGAGGTCTTTACAAGAATGTTGCCTGTATTTCATTTGAAGAGTAAGTAGGTCACATTGGTACAAGGTTACTGTTTTTCTAGGAGAGGTACAGGAAGAGCCTTAGTGGAGGCCATGGCAGCATTCAGCTAGGGTTTTAGCTTAGTGTCTGGTGTTAAAGGTTTGTTGTTGAGGGACTAGAACCAGGAACATGGTACCCTACCCATGACATCTGTAATTGGAAATGCCATATGAGAATCAAACCCGAATACCTTCGGTGAGTGGAGTCAAATACTGGGAATTCAATTGTCAAGTCCAAAAGGACAGAGACAAGTTTGGATTTGGAATGAACTCAAAATTTAGAAGGAGAAAGTCTGAAAGGAGTACAACCTTGAAAACAGGTGATGAAATTTCAGCAAAGTTGTTGAACATCCTCCTCCTCATCTATAAACTAGAAACAATAACAACTGCCTAGCAGAGTATTCAGAAAGATTCAATGAAAATGATAAATGCAATGTATATATGGAATCACTAGCTGATAAAAAAGGCTATTCCCTTGTCCTCAAAGGTAGGCCAAACCTATTTTCAGAAACACAATTCTCTAAATAGCCATTAGCTACTCCCACTGACTGATGCAAAATGCTGGGAGCCTATATAATGTGAAAGCCTTCCAGACTTAACAATGGCCAGTGCCATGAGCAGAAAACAACACTACAAGGTTCTCCTGTGGATGATACAGGCCTGCAGTATCCACCTCAGCTGCAGATGCTCATCAAAAACACGAGAAAAACATACACAGAGACAACCAGATCCTGTGGGGGAATAGGGACAGAAGGGCCACCCTCTCTCCTGAAGGGCACGCCATATCCATTCCCAAGCAGATTTTTATTGAGAATACAGACTTAGTTTGTGGATTCACAGTCTGGCAGAAAAGATCAAAATAAGTAGGTGACTTACAAAGGTACAGACAGAACCCCCACTGTGATTCTGGGCAAAGTTTGGAGTTTTAACATATGAAAGGACTACAGGTTCCAAAGGTTTCCAGTCTGTGCCTTTAAATTCCAAATTAATAACATCCTCCAGAAAACAGATCTCACAGGATCTTGCATATTCTATGTCCCAGGCCTGATCACCCCAGGGGTCCGCCATTTCTGGTCTGGGCCGCCCCTGCAGGCCTGAGTTAACAGAGAAGACAAAGGCAGCCAGGAGACTTGGATTTCTCACAAGGACTCAGGCTTTGACAAAGCCGAGGGGGCAGGGGTTGATGTCCATCACCCCTTCATATCCACAGCCTCGAATCTCTTCCCTTAGGGCATTCCCACATGATTGCGTCTGTCTTAGATTCATTCTCTTTCTTAGAGAATTGTTACCCGTCATTGGCTGCTGACCATGCAAAAGGGAAGCCAGGCATTAGAACAGGCAGCGCTCATGTCAGGGAAATAAGTTTTGTCTCCTTAGTGGCTCCTGGTCCAGAGGTCTTTCACTCAGCCTAAGTTACAGGGGGTTACAGCTTCCTGAGACCAGACAGGGAAGTCCCCAACATTCTCCAACACCATCAAGGTTTTTCTTTTCCCCTTCTCTACCTCTGTGCAAAACCAGTACACCCTCTGAACCTTTCTCTCTTCCTGAATGTCCTCTGTTCTCATTTTTACCTACTTCCTTTTGTGAAGCAATGTTTCCCAATGATGCTAATAATAAATCACTCTCTGAGACAGTCAAGCATGGGTCCCCAAAGGTCAGGTCATAGAAAAAGAAGGTTCTACTGGAGGGGAAATATAGTCATTTCCAAATAATTCTGCTCATCTCCTAAAGAATTAATAATTTCAGGTGGTATTATTAGGTATTAAGAGAGAGAATAAGAGAATGTCATTTGAATGAGTAGACTCATATATCAGCCCACCTTTGTCTAAGAATTTCCAAGTTCATATACTTGGAAGAGCTTCCATTTCACATACATCTTAGAAATTTATAGTTATAAGTACCTACAGAAATCTGCTAATCTAATACTCTATTTTAAAGTTGAAAAAAAAACAAACCAAAGGCTTTTAAGAACATGGCTTATAGAGCCCGGTTCATCTCCACACTCATAGTATGATGCACTTTCCACAGCCTGTCTCCTTTACCTGTATTCTGAAATATAATAGATTACTTTTAGGGTTGCAGTAGTATTGTGAGCTTTCTTTTCAAGCTGGGTAAAAAAGCTTTGCTATGACTTTGGTTATTTAATTTCAAAATGCTTAAAGTTAAAATTTGTTATAGGATGGCTACAGCAGCCAGTCAGAAAAATCACTGATTCTTTGAAAGATCTCAGTGGATTTCTATGGCTCTTGGTAGAATTACATTTAAGTATTTAAGGGAGAGAGGACAAACAAAACATCTAGGCATGTAGTTTTAATGTTACTCCATTTAGAAAATTAGGTTTAATAAAGTATAGATTTAATTAAAAAAAGAAATTGAAATAAAGAACAATCTAACAGTAAGCAGAGAGGAGGAGGGAGAGGGATAAGAGGGGATAATCTGGTGGGGGAGCATCAAGGAACATGTATAAAGGACACATGGACAAAGCCAAAGGAAATGGTTTCAAGGGTGAGAAGCAGGGATGGGTGGGGCAGTGGGTAGTGGTGAGGTAAAAATGGAGACAAGTGAACTTGAACAATAAAAAATGTGAAAAATAATAAAATTAAATTCACATTAAAAAAACTGAAAAAAAAGAAAAAATAAACTGGGTTCATACCAATGTGTGTATCTTTGTTTACATGGTTTTACTGATTAGTTTAAAAGAAAAAGACATTATTTTGTTTTTCCAATCAAGTATGTGAGGACATAATTATTTCCACCTTGACACGGAGGATCTAAATGCCTTAAGTGAATCACCTTCATAAACTTAATTCCAGGTTTGGCAATAATAGAGAAATAAAAGACCCAAATGATACCCAAGACAGCTATGGTTATGAACTGCAATGTACTCCTCTTTAAAGCAGAGAATGCCAAAAAGTCCCACTAAAAGTAAACTTCCAAACCTGTTTACATTTATATTATATAAGATTACATTATATCATTTATATAAATGATTCCATGTATAAAATACTAATGAGAAATTAGGTTATATTTTTTCAAATTGACAAGTTTGCAGCTAGACTGACAGGATAAATAACCTCAGAATTTACATGTATAAACTAGGGAAAATGATAATTACCTAGCAGGTAGTCATGAAGTTTCAATGAGAATAATACATATAAAGCATACAGGGGGATTCTCAGCTGTGACTAGGAAACAAATGGTATTTTTCTTGTCTTCAAAGGTAATTCAAACCAATCCTTAAATTGTTGACATTTCAAAGACTGAGTTTCTAAATAATAAATCAATTATTTAGCAAATGGTTTCAGTGAAAATTCAACTTGTACCCCCTATGTGAGTTTAACCAATAATTCAGGAATTCACTTCCATTCCTAAGTCCACACTTTCCAACAAGATGTATTGAACAAAGCTGTTCCCTCCCCCACTATCTATCAGTGCTCCACTTTTCTACCCAGGTGCCAATTCTGTTCTTTCTTTGTAATTGTCATTAGTCTCAGTTAGCTATCATAATTTCCCCAATATATCAATTAATAATGAATTCTGCTATTTCTCTCTTGGAGGCATTTGCATTTTTAAAAGAATTTGGAGACCAAAAAACAACAAACGCTTGACAACCAAATCATATATCCATTTTTAAAAGTGGAAACAATATAATTTGTGGGAAAATTTCTGTAACTTCCTTCTACAGATCTGGGAGTAGAATCTTAGATGGGTCAGGGAAATGAAGGACCCATACAGTCTGGTCTGAAATTCCTTGTATAATTCAGTTTCCCTCACCTCACCATCCCCAAATGCTAGCTCTGCTTTATATTTGAGGTGCTTGATGTCACTATGATTTGCATTTTAGCTCACTTACCAACTACCTCTTCAAACCCAGCCAAGACAACTAAATTGGCAAGTGAATTAATTGATCTAATTATATTAATTTACTTGACAATTATTTTTATATAAGGATTTCAAGCCATAATCTTTCCAAATAGAGCTAACTGTAGTTTCTATTAGCAGTACATAAAGAATCCTAGTTCCTATTTAAATTTAGGAGGGAAAAAGAAGGGAATACTACTTAAATGACAACTATGGGCACTCACATAGTAACACTTTAAATATTATGTATATGAGTAGAAGAGCTTGGATCTGGCCTATTCCACTGATACTGTCAATCATCTCTCAATCTCACCTACTTGCTTGCCAGGAGAGGTTGTATCTAAAACTGAAATGTTTGATATTTTCCCCTTACACTTTCTTTGAAAGAGACCAAAAATTCTACCTGAAACTAGGATGAGTGGGAAGAGAACTTGAAAGTCACAACCCTCTGTTCCCTAGCCCTTGAAACACTGTGTAACATGGGTAAGTCTGCAAGCCTTTTTTGTCAAGCAAATATCTTCAGCATTTCTCCTCTCTTTTATCCTTTTTGAATAATATTGTATATCTCTTATCAAATCTTTGACAATAGCTTAATACCCTTTATAATATGTTGTAGGGTAATAATTATTGAATCTTTCCCCCAAATAATCAAATCTTGTAAAAAGCAACATATTTTAACTAAGCAAGGCTTTTCAAAGTGAGTACATCAGAGCCTCAGTGCTCTAAAGCAGAGGTGTCAAACTCATTTTCACCGGGGGCCACATCAGCCTCATGATTGCTTCCAGAGGGCCGAATGTAATTTTAGGACTGTATAATGTAACTACTCCTTAACAGTTAAGCAAGAGCTCAGTGCTGCTGCCAGGTAGAAACCAGGTGCCAGGCCAGATAAAACATGGTGGAGCACTGGATTTGGCCTGCAGGCCTTATATTTGCCACCTGTGCTCTAAAGGGTGTCTCAGAAGTCATTGTTGCTGAGGTTGCTCACCTCTAATGTAATTAAAGTTGTTTCATTTCTACCTACTTTATAAATTGAGATTCTGAAGAAGACGTGACCTAAAACTTTCAGAGCTGAAAATAACTTATTGGAAAAAAAGTGGTTATATATATAATATATTATATTTATATATATTCCCCCATCCATACTAGGTGATCAATGTACCCTTTAATGTAATTTTCCATTTTGATCGTTGCTCTACCATGTACTAAAGCATCACATTATACAAACCCAATTCGGCACTTCTTCCCCCGATATCAACCTGTCTTTCCCAGGACAGTGGTTAACTTAAGAGCTCATTAACCACCCAAATAAATAGAATACAGTTTAAAAGAATATCTAGGTCCTAAAATGAATTCTTCAAAGTCCAGATATTTGTTGACATCAGAATTGCGGGGGACTGGTGAAAAGGTGATGGGTCAATAACTATTTTTTACCACATTTACTCATGTGTCAGTGTAGAGACTTAGCCAATGCATGGTCTTTGATCTAGTTTGCCTATATCAGCCAGGTGTGTGTGAAGTTATGATAACTAACAAATCCAAAAGGAGAGTTTTTCTAACTTTAGGCAATTATCAAAACCTAGTACCTTGGGGTAGAGTAAATACTTAGACTGAAAGGAACACTGAAGACACTGCCTTAAGGAGGTGAATAATGTACAAATGTTCCATGATATGAAATGTGAATTGCAGAGTATATTATGGTGTAGCCTGCTTCAGCTGCCATTATCAAAATACCGCAGATTGGGCAGCTGAAACAAGTTTCTCATAGTTCTGGAGGCCAGAAGTCCCTGGTCAAGGTGCCACCAAATTTCACTTTTGGTGAGGGCTCTCTTCTTGGCTTGTAGACAGAGACTTTCTCACTGTGTCCTTACTTTTCCTCTGCATATGAACATGCACACACACACACACACTCACAGAATTATCATGTCTCTTCCTTTTTTTATAAGGACCAATACCATCAGGTCAGTGCCCTACCCTTATGACCTCATTTAACCCTAATTACCTCATAAAATCCGAATAACCATATACCAACACATTCAGGATTAAGGCTTCAAAATATAAGTTTGGGAGGAACATAATTTAGCCCATTACAGATAATAATGATACTTAAATATGCCTTCTGGCCTCAGATTGTACACTTTCTTGTAGTCTTCTTTTAATCACTTGATTGGACATGTTGCATTTACTGGGATTGGTCAAGTGTACCATTTGTTGTCAATATCATTCCCATCTGAAGCCTACTACTTCAGTGACCTTATCCATGGACACTGAGTGTGAAGACTCAAAATATAAGCAAAATTGTGGGATAACGAGAAGAACAACTCTTTGCTTAAAATCTCTCCTTCACAGTACTCTTATGATATTGAACACTTTCCTCTGCTACCTCCCATAAAATTCATAATATCAGTGTTATCCTTTTGCTTCAAGAAAGGAAGAAAGGAATGAAATATGAAAGAAAAATGTTCTCAAAAAATTATTGTTTAAGTGAATGCTTACTACCAGAGAAGAGAAAGGTGGCTCCCCACTCTTGCTTTTCAGGATTTTACTATTAAAAATTTCTATTAAACATGAATTTCTAAAATTAGCCAGTTGTGATTTTAGGAAGGCACACAGTCTGATCTTGAAAATATAAACCAGGCTGACATGATTAAGGGGGTCAGGAAACATAATAGTAAATTCTTATACAGGATAAAAATTAAAATCCTACTACAGCACTCCAAAATGAGGTGCTTTGAGTCTGGAAGAGCCAGAGGAAGAAAGGCTCAACTATCAGGCCAAAATGGAGCAATTGAAAGGTGATATAAGAACCCAGTGGCAGGGTTCTGTGTCTCATACCCAGAGACACAAAATTTAACTACCTAATTATCAGGTAGCCTAAGGAATATTCTGTAAGCTTAATGAGAATATGACTTATAGCAACTCAGAACTCCAAACCAAAATGACCACTAGGGCCAGGTCAGGTAGCAGAAGTCACCATCTCCAAAAGTGAAGACCTAGTATGTGCTCAATACATGGTTGCTAAATTGAACTAAATTTTGGATTCACCTTGCCTCCATCCTTGACTTAGATACTTCACAGCATTTACCTATACTTTCAGTTGGTTGCTTATCTGTTACAATCTAACAGTGCATCTGATAAATTAGCTTGTCCACACACCTTGCATATCTCAAAAGTAAGGACAAATACAGATAAAACATATACTAAAAATCAGGAACAATTTTTGGTAATGGCAGCATACAGTTGTCCTAGGCACTGCTGTCTTCATTTTGCCTTTGAGAGGGGAGGAAGAAAAACAATAAAACCTTGCCTCTCTATAACACCTTTAAGTTACTAAGGATTTTTCATTACTTCTCACAGATTCTATACACACAATTTCAAAACACAGAAGGGTACCAAATCAAGGAAGCCTTATTTTACCACTTCTTATCTAAGAGAAGTAGGAGTATGGGGAGAAAAGGATCTGTCATTCACAGCTTCAAGCCATTGGCATACGTTTGGGACTCAAGGTGACCTAGAACAAAACTAACCCACCAAAGGATTTCTTTATGATTCCTCTTTTTCCTCCATTTAAGCCAACAGACAAAGCCCTACATACCAATTTCCTAGCTGTTTACAGTGCCAAAGTAATTTCAACACCAAAACCCACTTAGCCCAGGAGAATAAGAAAAAGCACATGCATTTGTGGCTATTTGATTAAAGCTCAAGTGCTGCATCTTGGAAAGCTCCTGCCCTTGGAGCTTTAGAAAGCTCCAAGTTCCTTAGGCCATGTGCTCTTTTGATTACCTACCCTCCAGACAGCCTAAGATTGCCTCTTCTGCCTCATCAAAGGCAAAAGAAAAATGGTGAGGAATTTCAACCCCAGTTGTATTAACAAACACTTCAGAACTGGAGACATGACCTTTGCATACCCAGAATATTTTAGTGAAATGCATGTACAGCTTGGTTGTTGAGATATTTATAAACATATATTAAAATATGTGATAAGGCTTTCTCTTATGTCAGGGAATTTGCCATTTGCAGTATGAATAATATAAGCAAAACTTCAAAACAACAGGGTTGTCTGAAATTTCAGCAGGGACTTTTCACAGTTAGTAGTCTTTTTATTTTAGAGCAGTTTTAAGTTTACAGAAAAATTGAGTGGAATGTATGGAGTTCCCATATACCCTCTCAACCCCTCCTCCCACCCCAGACAGTTTCCCCTATTACTAACATCTTTCATTAGTATGGTACCTTTGCTACAATTGTTGAGCCAATATTGAGACATTATTATGCCAAAGTCCAAAATTTACATTAGGGTTTGCTCTTTGTGTTGTACATTCTGTGGGTTTTGACAAATGTAAGAAGACATGTATCCACCATTATAGCATCATATAGAAAGTTTTACTGCTCTGAATATACCCTGTGTTTCACTTATTAATCTCTCCCTCTCCTTCAGCCCCTGGCAACTACTGATGTTTTTACTGTCTCCATAGTTTTGACTTTTCCAGAATGTCTTATAGTTGAAAAAAAAGTATGTAGCCTTTTCAGACTGGCTTTTTTTTTTCACTTGGCAATATACATTTATGGTTGCTGCATATCTTCATGGCATAATAGTTCATTTCTTTTTATTGCTAAATAACACACCATTTCCAGATGTGCCAGAATTTATCCATCACCTACTGACATCTTGGTTCCTACCAAGTTTTGACAATTATGAACAAAGCTGCTATAAACATCTGTGTGCAGGTTTCTGTGTGCATGTAAGATTTTAAGTCTTTTGGATAAATATCAAAGAGTGTGATTTTGGATTTTATGGTGTGAGGATGTTTCATTTGATAAGAAACTTCTAAACTTTCACCAAGTGGCTCTACCATTTTTCATTTCCACCAGCATTAAATGAAGTTCTTATTACTCTGCTTTCTCACTAGCATTCAGTGTTATAAGTGTTTTGGATTTAGCCATTTTAATACATCTGTAGCAGTTATCCTGCTGTTTTAATTTACATACAATTCACTGATGATATATGATATGGAGTATCTTTTCATATGCTTATTTATCACCTGTATATCTTCTTTGGTGAGGTATCCATGAGATCTTTTGACCATTTTTTAATTAGATTGTTTGTTTTCTCATTGTTGGGTTTTAAGAATTCTTTGCATATTTTATACACCAATCCCTTATCAGATATATGTTTAGCAAAGATTTTTCTCTCAAGCTGTAACTTTTTTTCTATTCTCTTAACAGTGTCTTTAGCAGAGCAGAAGTTTTTTTAAATTTTAATTACCAATATTTTCATTTTTTTCTTTAATGGTTTTTGTGCTTTTGATATTGCACCTAGGAAGTCATCACTAAACCTGGGGTTGCACAGATTTTCTATTTTATCTTCTAGCAGTTCTACATTCTGCATTTAATTCTATGATTCATTTAAGCTACTTTTTGTAAAGGATGTAAGGTCTGTGTCTAGATTTTTTTTTAAGGGAGGGTGTAGATGTCCAGTTGTCCCAGCACCATTTGTTGAAAAGACAACACTTTCTCTATTGAATTGCCTTTTCTCCTTTGTCAAAGATCAATTGACTATATTTGTGGGGGTCTATTTCTGGTCTCTTTATTCTTCTTCATCAATCTATTTGTCTATTCACCAATATGACACTTTCCTGGCTACTGCAGCTTTATAGTAAGTGTTGAAGTTGAGTAGTGTCAGTCTAAGTTTTTTCCTCTTTCTTTATTCTGATGGCTATTTTAAGTTTTTTCCTTTCCATGTAAACTTTAGAATCAGTTTGTTCATATTTACAACATACCTTGCTGAGATTTTGGTTGGAATTCCACCCTGAAAACTATAGATCAAATTGGAAACAACCGACATCTTGATAAGATTTAGTCTTCCTCAGTTTTGGAGTTTTCCACATATAGACCTTTTACATATTCTTATAGATTTATACCAAATTATTTCATTTTTTTGGCATGAAGGTAAAAGGTATCATGTCTTAATTTCAAATTGCAATTGTACATTGCAGGTATATAGGAAAGCAATTGATGCTTCTTAATTTTAACTTTTAAATTTTTTTTATTCTTGTTCAATTACAACACTAAAAAACATCATAGTTGTTCACCATTTTCCCCATTACTCTCCTCTGTCCTACCCACCCCTACCTGCCACCCTCAATCCTCCCCCCTCCCATTGTCTTTGTCCATGGGTTCTTTATACATGTTCCTTGACTTGACCCTTCTCTTTCTTTCCGCAGTTATTCCCCTCCCTCATCCTCTCTTTCACTCTCAGTTTGTTCTTTATTTCCATGTCTCTGGTTATATTCTGATCACTTGTTTGTTTTATTAATTAGGTTCCACTTATAGGGGAGATCATACGGTATTGGTCTTTCACTGCCTGGCTTAGCATATGCTATTTCACTTAGCACAATACTCTCCAGATCCATCCATGCTGCCACAAAGGATAGAAGCTCCTTCTTTCTTCCTGCTGCATAGTATTCCATTGTGTAAATGTACCAGAGATTTTTGATCCACTCATTTACTGATGGACACTTAGGTTGCTTCCAGAACTTGCTATTGTAAATTGTGCTCCTATGAAAACTGGGGTGCATAGGTTCTTTTGAATTGGCATTTCAGGGTTCTTGGGGTATAATCCCAGCAGTGGTATTGCTGGTTCAAAAGGCAGATCCATTTTTAGTTTCTGAGGAAATTCCATACTGTTTTCCACAGTGGCTGCACCAGTCTGCAATCCCACCAACAGGGTTCCCTAGTGTTCCCTAGTGTTCACTCGCATTCCCTTTTCTCTACAACCTCTCCAGCATTTGTTGTTTGTTGATTTGTTTATGATGGCCATTCTGACTTGTGTGAAGTGGTATCTCATTGTGGTTTTAATTTGCATCTCTCTGATGTCTAGTGATGCTAAGTATCCTTTCATATGTCTCTGGGCCCTCTATATGTCCTCCTTGGAAAAGTGTCTGCTCAGGTCCTTTGTCAATTTTCTAATTGGATTGTTTGTCTTCCTGGTGTGGAGTTGTGTGAGTTCTTTTTACATTTTGGAAATCAAACTCTTGTCTGAGGTATCACTGGCAAATATATTTTCCCATACAGTTGGTTCCCTTTTCATTTTGCTAATATTTTATTTAGCCATGCAGTAGCTTCTTAATTTGATGTACTCTCATTTGTTTATTCATAAAGCAATTGACTTTTGTATTAACCTTGTATCTAACAACCTTGCTATAATAGTTTATTAGTTCCAGGAGTTTTTTGGATTTTCTACAAACATAATCATGATGTCTATGAATGACAGGTTCATCTCTTCCTTCCCTGTATGTATACATTTTATTTCCTTTTCTTGTCTTATTAAATTATTTAGGCCTTCCAGTATGATGCTTAACAGAATTGGTAAGCAGAATGCTGTGTTGTTCCTAATCATATCAGGAATGCCTGAAATTCCTCACCATTAAGTATAATATTAGTTGTTGATTTTTTTTTGTAGATGTTCTTTATCAAGTTGAGGAGGTTCTCTTCTATTTCCAGTTCATTGACAGTTTTTATTATTAAAGAATGCAGAATTTGCCAAATGCTTTTTCTACACCTATGGATATGATCACGTATTTTCTTGGCTTACAGATGTGATGGACTATATTGTCAGCAACAATTTTGAAACCTAATATTTTTTTAATGGGGAAATTTGAAACAACCTATTTAGTTTAATTAACTAATTTATTTATTTTAAGATTTATTTATTTATTTATTTATTTATTTATTTATTTATTTTTAGAGAGGGGAAGAGAGAGAGAGAGAGAGAGAGAGAATCAATGTGTGGTTGCCTCTCATATGGCCCCCACTGGAGACCTGGCCTGCAACCCAGGCATGTGCCCTGACTGGGAATCGAACCTGCGATGCTTTGGTTTGCAGCCCACACTCAATCCACTGAGCTACGCCAGCCAGGGCTTGAAACCTAATATTTTTTAGTAGTATAATACTGATGGAATCATAGTGTATCTTTAGGATAGAATATCAGGGAGCCATTAATCAAGGTTTCAAAAATGTTTAACAACAGAAAAATACAAACATAATAAAAATCAGTCCATGTCTCTATGGTCAATTAATATTGGATAAAAGAGTCAAGACCATACAACAGAGTAATGACACTCTAATCAATAAATGATGCTGGGAAAACTGTATAAAAATGAAACTACACTACCAATGTACACCATACACAAGAATAAACTCAAAAGAGAAGACTTGAGGAGACGGAATATGGCGGCTTTACTCTAGGCAGCGTTTTTCTCCGCTTCTGTGAAGAGGGGGAAACTCGCAGATCGGTGGAGAAACAGAGCAAGTGGGCTAGGTTACCGAAGCACTTTTGAAAGCAGGACATCAAAAATTATTGCACTCACTGAAAAACCAGACGGTAAGGAGACTGCTACAGGACAAAAGGGGCCCAGGGATCAGCGCGGGGTCTAGGGGTGTGCAGATCCCAGGCCTGCCCAGTGCTCTGGGGTCTGCCCCAGGGCTCCTGGGAGAGGGAAGTCGCTGCTCCCTCCCCAGAATACGGGGGAGGGGGTGAGCAACTCCAGGGGAGAATGTGTTGCTAGAAGGAACAGATTGGCCAGTTGGAGTGGGAAAAAATTGCCCAGAGACTATGAACTCCCGCCCAGAGACCTGGGAGAAGTGAGGGCCTCTAGCTGACAGGACCAGGGACAGCCTGGAAGAGCGCCCCCACCCCTAGCCCGGTGGAAGTGCAGATCGGTGGGGAGTACCGAGCCAGGCTGCGCTCGGCTCACGCCCCATAGGGAGGCCTGAATCGCCTGCTGAGATCCCAGGAGGGACGTGGTGCTTGGTGTGTTCCTACAGTAGTGGCTCAGAAATTTCCAGCCAGCCCGACCAACTGTGGGAGCCAGGAAAGGCGCCAACACCTGGTCGGAGTGCGGTTCGGCGGGGAACATGGAGCTGGAAAGGGCTTGGCTCGCACACTGTCGGGAAGACTGACTCTCGCAAGCTTTGAACCATGAAGGGTCGCGGCGAGGCACTTAGGGTGATCCTAGACCCCGAATCTCAAAAGTTTGGGGGAGGGGCATGCCCTTTTACAATCCCCAGGGAGGGCACAGTGAATCCCAAAACATCGCGGGTGTCTCCTGAGATCATAGAACTGGAACCCTGCAGGACCTCAGAGTCCGGAAGAATGCGGAAGTGAGATCCAGAGAGCCAGTGTGTTTGGGAGTTCTCAGGGTACCTGACAGACTTGCTGAGATCTGGCTGGGAGAGAGAGAAGCATTTCAAAGGTCCCTCAGCCAGCTGAAGCCAGCAAGATCAGACAAACTGGTCTGGCCAGTTAGAAACCAACAAGAGGGTTGTTTTTTTTTGGTTTGTTTTTTGGTTTTTTGTTTTGGTTTGGTTTCTCTGGCTGTTGTTGGTTGATTGATTTTACCTTGTGTTTCATGTGACATTTTATTTTTCAATTCTTATTATTTTTATCTTGCAATCCCTTATGTTTCTCTTCCATTCATCCTAATATTATTCTTTCCACTCCAAATTTATCTCTCCTGCACTACATCTTCTGCTTTTCTTTCCTTTTTTTAATCTTGAAAGTTACTGTAAATTTGCATTATCTTTTTCTCACTTTTCCAACATTTTTTATTTTAATAATATTTTCGTATTCTTTTTTTTTCTGTATAATCTTCTTTGCTTGGCTGGTTATACTGCCATTTGATAGGTTCCCCCTGGTATCTCAGTCACAAGGTGTTGATAAGTTACTATCCTTCATCTGTATTCCATTAATATACCTCTCAAGGTTCTATACTCTTTATTCTTGTTATCTAGACCTCATCGAATCTGCCACAAGACTGTCACTTTACTATTACTGCTAGTAAGACCTAGTCTATACAATTGTAAATGCTTCTCAATACCACTACCTGATCTCAACCCACTTTGCAATTTTCTGAACTATACTATTGTGGGTGTTGTCTCTATTCTTTTACTCACTACTCCTATATACTAATCTTTAGTCCAACCCTACTTTAGAATCTGACCTCCCACAGCCTCACAGCTTTCTAGATCCAACTAACAATCCTCTCATCCCCAATAAGAGTCTTACCTTCATTCCATCCTTTCTAAAACATGGATAGTGGAGTGGAGGATCACGTTTAACACTATAAGGATCCAAAGGATAACCCATCACTTCTCTACTGGCTGTTAATGTAAATATCATAGTATACTGTCTTGCTGTTTTAAACCATTTTGCCTTACTCCTCCAACTGATCACAAAAAGAGTAGGGGGAAGCTGTGAACACCAGGATACACGAAGGACATTGCACCACTGAATCTCACAAATATTCTACCACAGAAGTTCACACCATAATTACAGGGAATCAGAACAGATCAAATTAACAAACAAGAAGAAAAAAGAAGAAACACACGAACAATGAGAAAACAAAGAAACAACCCCAAATTGAAAGGAAACGAGGAAGCCTCAGGAAAAATGCTAAGTGAAATAGAGGCAACTCAACTATCAGACGGTGAGTTCAAAACAATGATTACCAGGAAGTTCAATGAACTCACAATGAGCTTTCAGAAATTAGAGGGAAACTACATCAATCTCACTGCAAACTATATAAACATGAAGAAGGAAATAGAAACTCTCAACAAAGGTCAAGAGGAAATGAAGAATACAATTTCTGAACTGAAGAACACAGTAGAAGGAATGAAAAGCAGGATTGATGAAGCAGAAGATCGGATTAGCAAGCTGGAGGACAAAGTAGAAAACAGCATCTAGAAAGAGCAAGAAAAGGAAAAGAGGCTCAGAAAGAATGAAGAGGCATTAAGAGAAATGCAAGACAATATGAAATGTAATAATATCCGTATAATAGGGATTCCAGAAGGAGAAGAAGAAGAACAAGGGATCGAAAACCTAGTTGAACAAGTAATGAAGAAGAACTTCCCTAATTTGATGAGAGAAAAAGTCACACAAATCCAGGAAACACAGACAGTCCCAATCAAGAGGAACCCAAAGAGACCCACCCCAAGGCACATCATAATTAAAATGGCAAAATTTCAAGACAAAGAGAGAATCTTAAAGGCAGCAAGGGAGAAAAAAGAAGTAACATACAAGGGAGCCCCAATAAGGCTAACAGCTGACTTCTCAATGGAAACACTTCAAGCCAGAAGAGAATGGCAAGAAATACTCCAGGTAATGAGAACCAGAGGTCTACAACCAAGGCTACTATATCCAGCAAGGCTCTCAATCAAGATAGAAGGCCAAATAAGAAGCTTCCCAGACAAAAGAAGTCTAAAAGAATATACCTCAACCAAAACAGCTCTGCAAGATATTCTAAAAGGACTGCTTTAAGGAAGGGAGGGAAAGGAGAGAGAGAGAGAGAGAGAGAGGGAGAGAGAGAGAGAGAGGGAGAGAGAGAGACAGAGAGGAAGAGAGAGAGAGAGAGAGGAAGAGAGAGAGAGAGAGAGAGAGAGAGAGAGAGGAACACACGTACATAAAAGACAATTAATAAGTACCTATCAATAATAACCTGAAATGTAAATGGATTAAATGCTCCAATCAAAAGACATAGAATAGCTGAATGGATAAGAAAAAATGACCCACATATTTGCTGTCTACAAGAGACCCACCTCAGGATAAAAAGACCTACACAGGCTGAAAGTGAAGGGCTGGAAACAAATCTTCCAAGCAAATGGACAGGAAAAAAAAGCCAGGGTAGCAATACTCATATCGACAAAATAGACTTCAAAAAAGGTCCATAAAGAGAGACCCAGAAGGTTACTTCATAATACTCAAGTGAAGAATCCATCAAGAAGACATAAATATTGTAAATACATATGCACCCAACATAGGAGCAGCGAAATATATAAAGAAAATCTTAGAGGACTTCAAGAAAGATATGGACAGCAACACAATTATAGTGGGAGATTTTAACATTCCACTATCAAAAATGGACAGATCTTCTAAACAAAATATCAACAAAGATATTGTGGCATTGAACAATACCCTTGATGAAATGGACTTTACTGATATATATACAGAGACCTCCATCCAAAAGAAGGTAAATATATATTCTTTTCAAATGTACATGGAACATTCTCGAAGATAGACCACATGATAGGACACAAAACAAGCCTCAAGAATTTCAAGAAAATTGAAATCATACCAAGCATTTTCTCAGGTCACAAGGGACTAAATCTAGAAACCAACCTCAAGGGAAAAAACCCAAAACATTCAAAATCATGGAGATTAAATAGAATGCTATTAAACAATGAATGGGTCAAGAATAACATTAGGGAAGAAATCAAAACGTTTCTGGAAACAAATGAAAATGAACTCACAACAACCCAAAACTTATGGGACACAGCCAAGGCAGTCCTGAGAGGGAAGTTCATAACAATACAGGCCCACCTAAAAAGGTTAGAAACATTCCAAACAAACAACCTAACCTTACGTCTACAAGAACTCGAGGAACAATAACAAAGGCAGCCCAGAGCAAGCAGAAGGAAGGAAATAACCAAGATCAGAGCAGAATTAAATGACATAGAGACTAAACACACAATTCTAAGGATCAATGAATCCAAGAGCTGGTTCTTCAAAAAGATAAACAAAATCGACAAGCCTTTAAGCAGACTCATCAAGAAAAAAAGAGAGAAGACCCAAATAAACACAATCAGAAATGAAAGAGGAGAGATTACAACAGATACCACAGAAATACAAAGGATTGTTAGAAATTACTACAAAGAGCTGTATGCCAAGAAATTTGAAAACCTAGGTGAAATGGACAACTTTCTAGAAAAAATATAATCTTCCAAAACTCAATGAAAAAGAAGCAGAAAGCCTGAACAGACCAATAACAACAAAAGAAATTGAAGCAGTAATCAAAAAACTCCCAACACACAAAAGCCCTGGACTAGATGGTTTCACAGGAGAATTCTACAAAGCATTTAAGGAAGAGTTAACCTCTATCCTTCACAGACTATTCCAAAAAATCCAAAATGATGGGAGTCTCCCAAACTCTTTTTATGAGGCCAACATCATCCTAATTCCAAAACCAAATAAAGACACAACAAAGAAAGAAAACTTCAGGCCAATATCACTGATGAACATTGATGCTAAAATCCTCAACAAAATACTGGCAAACCACATCCAACAATACATTAAAAAGATCATACACCATGAACAAGTGGGATTCATTCGAGAGATGCAAGGGTGGTACAATATTCGCAAGTCAGTAAATATAATACATCACATAAACAAAAGCAAAGACAAAAACCACATGATCATATCAATAGATGCAGAAAAAGCATTTGATAAGGTACAACACCCATTCATGATAAAAACACTCGACAAAGTGGGAATAGAGGGAGCATTCCTCAACATAATGAAGGCCATATTTGAGAGAGCTACAGCCAGCATCATACTCAATGGGCAAAAATTAAAATTTTTTCCACTAAGATCAGGAACAAGACAAGGCTGTCTACTTTCACCACTTCTATTCAACATAGTACTGGAAGTTTTAGCCACAGCAATCAGACAAGAAAAGGAAATAAAATGCATCCAAATCAGAAAGGAGAAAACAAAACTCTCACTGCTTGCAGATGACATGATAGTATACATAGAAAATCCTGTAGACTCTACCAAAAAACTGCTTGACCTAATAAATGAATTTGGCAAAACAGCGGGATACAAAGTCAATATCCAGAAATCAAAGGCATTTCTGTACACCAACAATGAAACAGCAGAAACAGAGATCAAGGAAAAAATCCCATTTGAAATAGCAAAAAGAAAAATAAAATTTCTAGGAATAAACCTAACCAAAGAGGTAAAAGACTAAAAGACCTGTATTCAGAAAACTGCACAACACTGAAGAAAGAAATCAAGGAAGACACAAACAAATGGAAACATGTACCATGTTCATGGATTGGAAGAATTAATATCATCAAAATGTCCATACTACCCAAAGCAATTTACACATTCAATGCAATTCTTATTAAAGTACCAATTGCATATTTCACAGACTTAGAACAAATACTTCTAAAATTTATATGGAAGTATAAACGACCCCAAATAGCTGCTGCAATTTTGAGAAAGAAGAGTAAAGTAGGAGAGATCACAATACCTGACACTAAAGTATACTACAAGGCCACTGTAATCAAAACAGCCTGGTACTGGCATAAAAACAGGCACATAGACCAATGGAATGGAACACAGACCCCAGAAATAAGCCCAAGTCTCTATGGTCAATTAATATTTGACAAAGGAGGCAGCAACATAAAATGGAGTAGAAATAGCCTCTTCAACAAATGGTGTTGGGAGAACTGGACAGCCACATGCAAAAAAATGAAACTTGAGCACCAAATTACACCATATACAAAAATAAATTCAAGGTGGATAAAAGAGTTAAATATAAAATGTGACACCATTAAAGTCCTAGAGGAGAACGTAGGTAGGAAAATCTCAGATATTTCACGCAGAAACTTTTTTACTGATTTGTCCCCTAGAGCAAGGGACATAAAGGAAAGAATAAACAAATGGGACCTCATCAAAATTAAAAGCTTCTGCACAGCTAAAGAAAACAGTATCAAAATTAAAAGAGAACCAACTGTATGGGAAAACATATTTGCCAATGATACCTCAGACAAGGGTTTAATCTCCAAAATATATAAAGAACTTACAAGACTGCACTCTAAGAAGACAAGGAATCCAATTAAAAAGTGGGCAAAGGACTTGAAATGACACTTTTCCAAGGAGAACATACAGAAAATCCAAAGACACATGAAATGATGTCCAATATCGCTAGCTATCAGAGAGATGCAAATTAAAACCACAATGAGATACCACTTCACACCAGTCAGAATGGCCATCATAAACAAAGCAACAAACAACAAGTGTTGGAGAGGTTGTGGAGAAATGGGGACCCTAGTGCACTGTTGGTGGGACTGCAGACTGGTACAACCACTATGGAAAGCAGTATGGAACTGCCTCAGAAAACTAAAAATGGATCTGCCTTTTGACCCTGCGATTCCACTGCTGGGACTCTATCCTAAGAATACTAAAACACCAATTCAAAAGAACCTATGCATCCCAATGTTCATAGCAGCACAATTTACAATAGCTAGATGCTGGAAGCAACCAAGATGCCCATCAGTAAATGAATGGATCTAAAAACTATGGTACATTTACACAATGGAATTCTATGCAGCAGAAAGAAAGAAGGAGCTCCTACCCTTTGCAACAGCGTGGATGGAGCTGGAAAACATTATGCTAAGTGAAACAAGCCAGACAGTGAAAGACAAATACCATATGATCTCACCTTTAACAGGAACCTAAACAACAAAACAAAGAAACAAGCAAAATATAACCAAAGACACTGAAATAGAGGTCAGGCTGACAGTGCCCACAGAAGAGAGTAGAGGGAATTTCAGGGGACAGTGGGAAGGGTTCACAGGAACAAACTTAAAGGACACATGGTCATAAACTAAGGGGAGGGTGGTAATGGGAGGGAAGTGGGGAGGGGTGGAAGGGGGGACTGGATTGGGAGTAAAAAGGAGAAAACTGTATTTGAACAATGATTAAAATAAAAAAAAGACTTGAATATGAGTTGCAAAACCATAAAAATCCTAGAAGAAAACATGCAGTAAAATCTCAGACATCTCTTGTAGCAATATTTTTGCCAATATGTCTTCTAGTGGAAAGGAAAAAATAAACAAATGGGCTTATATCACACTGAAAAGTTTCTGCACAGCAAAAGAAACCATCAACAAATGAAAGGAGAACCCACTGTATGGGATAACATATTTGCCAATGATACACCTGATTAGGGTTTAATTACCAAAATACATAATAAAAACATAAAATGGAACACCTGGAAGTCAACCAATCCAATTAGAAATGGACAACGAGTCTGAATAGACATTTCTCCAAAGAGGCATAAAGATGGCCAATAGAAATATTTTAAAACATTAAACACCAATAATCATCAGAGAAATGCAAATTAAAACCACAATGAGATACCGCCTCACACCTGCCAGAATGGCTATCATCAATAAGTCAACAAACAACAAGTGCTGGTGAGGATGTGGAGAAAGGGGAACTCTAGTTCACTGTTGATGGGAATGCAGACTGGTGCAGCCACTATGGAAAACAGTATAGTTTCCTGAAAATATTAAAAATGCAATGACCTTATGACCCAGCAACCCCACTTCTGGGAAAACAAGCTAAGAACCCTAAAACACCAATTCCAAAGAATATATTGACCCCTAAGTTCATAGTAGCATTATTTACTAGATCCAAGATATGGAAACAGCCCAGTGCGCACCAGTAAGTGAGTAGATAAAAATGCTGTGGTACCTTTACACAATGGAATACTGTGCAGCTGTGAAAAAGGAGGAGAATCTTACCTTTTGTAACATCATGGATGGGCCTGGAGGGTACTATGCTAAGTGAAATAAGGCGGTCAGAGAAAGACAAATACCATGTGGTGTCACTTATGTAGAATCTAATGAGCAAAATAAACTGATGAACAAAATAGAAACAGAGGCATGGACACATGGAACATACTGACAACTATCAGAGGGGAGTAGGAAGGGCGTATTGGATGAAAGAAGGCTAAGGGATGATCCAAATAACATATATGCATAACCCATAGACACAGACAACAGTGTAGTCCCACAGCCAGAGGGAATGGGGGTTCAGGGCTGGGTGAAAGTGGGTAAAGTGGGTGGTGAATGAGGACATCTGTAACAATGTCAACAATAAAGTTTAAGAAATTGAAAGAGTGGAGTACAATGCCTTGGATGAGTATAAAACACACACACGATGCTTAATTATGTTATACATAGATCACCAACAATTTTTTTTAATTTGAAAAATATGGCACTTAATAGAGTATGAAAAGAACACTTGTTTAACATAAAAGAACTGAAGCAAGATGTCAGAGCATCACTTTGTTCAGTATCAGCTGGGGATGTGAGTATTGGGTGACTCATATTTTGCCACACTGAGAATTTCCATGGGCGACCATGAAAGCACTGTGAGTATTGATTTCAGGGCTACAGATACATTTTCACAACTAGGTGAATTCACAAATATGTAACTCATAAATAATAAGAATCAACTTTGTAAATATAACTAATAATGTTTGCAAATTGTATAAAAATGGGAAAGAAAATACATGTAATACTGTAAGAAAATATTAAATTTACACAAGTTTATAACAGGTGATATGTATAACAGGTGATTTGTATCCTTGGTACTTTTCTGTATTTTTTGAAATTTTCTTTTTGATGTGAAAAGATCTCCCTCTCAAACAGCTTAATGTCTTAACAGTGGCTTTTCCATATGAATGGCTAGCCTTGGCTCATGCTTCACAACTTCTTAAATACTCTCAAACAGGCAACAGCCAGCCTCAGTGGCCCTCAGCCCCCCTTATCTCTTACTAAATAGACCTAGGGCCTGCACTAGCAGCAGCCAGTCTAGGGTCATAGCTTGACTTCATCTGGGAATCTCCAAGCCCAGCACAAGTAGCAGACATCCTAGATTGCTTTATAGCCCAGTTAGGGTGGCCCTGGGCAAAACACAGGTGGGGACTGACCATGGCCTGCACTACCCGAGCAACCCCAGGGCCTGCACACCCAGTGAACAGCTACAGACCACGTTGTTGAACCACTACTTTGCTCCTACACAGCTGATCCTCCACAGACAGTGGGAGTTGGTGATCAGTGGTCACAGCCAGTCTTTGCAGCTGACTGGCTTAGATAAATACCTCCCAATGACTTACCAACAGAAATCAAGGCTCAACTACAAGAGGAATATGCACTCAGCCCACATGAAGGGCACATCTTGAGTACCTGGCTTGGGTGATAAGGGATACTATGCCACTACAGGACCTATTATATCAGGCAACACTATCAAGACATGGAGTCATAGCAGCTCTTCCTAATACATAGAAACAAACACAGGGAGGCTGTCAAAATGAGGAGAAAAAGAGAAATGGCCCAAATGAAAGAATGGATCAAAACTCAAGAAATAGAACTAAATAAAATGGACATAAGCAATTTATCAGACACAGAGTTCAAAACACTGGCTATAAGGATACTCAAGGAACTTAGTAAGAACATCAACAGCATAAAAAAGATCCAGCCAGACTTCCAGCCAAGATGGAGGCATAGGTAGACACACTTTGCCTCCTCGCACAACCAAAAGAAAGACAACAACAATTTAAAAACAAAAAACAACCAGAACTGACAGAAAATCAAACTGTATGGAAGTCTGAAAATTAAGGAGTTAAAGAAGAAACATTCATCCAGACCAGTAGGAGGGGTGTAGATGGACAACTGGGCAGAGAGGACTCATGGCAAGGTAGTGGCTGGTGGAGTCAGGCTGTCAAGGCTGTGGCTGGCAGACCCAGTGAAACAGTGGATTGAGAAGAGGGGTGGGTGAGGCTGCAGCTGACTGGCAAGGTAGTAACTGGCACACATGGCGAGGTTGCAGATTGTGGGCTGGGCAGTCCTATATTTGCATGCAGATAAACCAGAAGGAACAAGTGGGGAGCAAGACAGATCGTGCACCCCAGAGCTCCAGCTGTGGGAAATAAAGCCCCAAATCTCTGATTATAAACACCTGTGGGGGTTGAGGCAGCAGGAGAATCTCCCTGCCTCATAGGAGAGATTGTTGGAGAGACCCACAGGGTCCTAGAATGTACACAAACCCACCCACCCAGGAATCATCACCAGAAGGGCCTAATTTGCTTGTGAGTAGTGGGGGAAGTGACTGAAAACCATCAGAGAGTGAAGCAAGCACCATTACTTCCCCGTGGACCCCTCCCCCACATACAGCATCACAACACAGTGCAGGGTGGGTTGCCCGACCCTGGCAAACACTTAAGACTCCACCCTTTACTACATAACAGGTGAGCCAAAACCAAAAAAAAAAAAAATGGCCCAAATGAAAGAACAGATCAAAGCTCCAGGAAAAATACAACTAAGCAACAAAGAGATAGCCAACCTATCAGATGCACAGTTCAAAACACTGATGATCAGGATGCTCACAGAATTGGTTGAACACGGCCACAAATAAATGAAAAAATGAAGGCTATGATAAGTGAAAAAAAGGAAAATGTACAAGGGACCAACAGTGATGGGAAGGAAACTGGGACTCAAATCTATGGTGTGAACCAGATGGAAGAAAGAAACATTCAATGAAAAAAGAATGAAGAAACAAGAATTTGAAAAAGGGAGGGTTGGCTTAGGAACCTCCAGGATATCTTTAAATGTTCCAGTATCTGAATCATAGGGGTACCAGAAGGAGAAGAGGAAGAGCAAAAAATTGAAAACTTATTTAAACAAATAATGAAGGAGAACTTCCCCAATCTGACAAAGGAAATAGACTTCCAGGAAATCCAAGAAGCTCAGAGAGTCCCAAAGAAGTTGGACCCAAGGAGGAACACACCAAGATACATCATAATTACATTAGCCAAAGTTAAAGAGAAGGAGAGAATCTTAAAAGCAGCAAGAGAAAAGGAGACAGTTACCTACAAAGGAGTTCCCATAAGACTGTCAGCTGATTTCTCAAAAGAGACCTTGTAGGCAAGAAGGGACTGGAAAAAAGTACTGGAAGTCATGAAAGGCAAGGACCTACATCCAAGATTACTCTATCCAGCAAAGCTTTCACTGAGAATGGAAGGGCAGATAAAATGCTTCTCAGATAAGGACAAGTTAAAGGAGTTCATCATCACCCAGCCCTTATTATATGAAATGTTAAAGGGATTTATCTAAGAAAAAGAAGATGATGAAAGATATGAATAGTCAAATGACAACAAACTCACAGTTATTAACAACCACACCTAAAACAAAAATGAACTAAGGAAACAACTAGAACTGGAACAGAATCACAGAAATTGAGATCACATAGAGGATTATCAGCAGGGGAGTTGGAGGTGGAGAGAGGGGGAAAAGGTACAGAGAATAAGTAGAATAAATGGTAGGTAGAAAATAGACGGGGGGTGTTAAGAATAGTATAGGAAACGTGGAAACCAAAGAACTTATAGGTATGACCCATGGACATGAACTAAAGGGGAGAATGTGGGTGGGAGTGGGTGTACAGGGTGGAGGGGAATAAAGGGGGGGGAATGGGACAACTGTAATAGCATAATCAATAAAATATATTTTTAGAAAAGATTCAGTTGTTAACAAAGTATACACAGAAGTAAAGAACAATTTATAGGGAAACAACAGTAGAGTGGATGAAGCTGAGAATCAAATCAATGATTTGGACATAAAAAAACAAAAATCAACCAATCAGAACAACAAGAAGAAAAAAAAGAATCCAAAAAACTGAGGATAGTGTACGTAGTCTCTGGGACAACTTCAAGAGATCCAACATTCATCATAGGGATGCCAATAGGAGAAGAGAAAGAGCAACATTTGGAAATCTATTTCAAATATAGTGAAAGAAAACTTTCCTGATTTGGTGAAGGAAATAGACATGTACATCCAGGAAGCACAGAGTCCCAAAGCAGATGGTTGCGAAGAGACCCACATCAAGACACATCATAATTAAAATGCCAAAGGTTAAAGATAAAGAAAGAATCTTAAGAGCATTAAGAGGAAAGTCATTAGGTACCTACAGAGGAGTTCCCTTAAGACTGTCAGCTGATTTCTCAAAAGGAACTTTGCCAGCTAGAAGGGATTGGCAAAAAATATTCAAAGTCACAAGAAGTAGGGACCTACAGCCAAGATTGATGTACCTAGCAAAACTATAATTTAGAATTGAAGGGTGGATAAAGAGCTTTCAACAGAAGGAAAAACGAAAGGATTTCATCATCACCAAACCATTACCGTATGAAATGTTAAAGAGATTTCTTTAAGAAAAAGAAGATCAAAACTATGAATAATAAAATGGCAGTAAATACACATCAACAACTTAATCTAAAAAGAAAGTTAAACAAGTAAGAACAGAGACAAAATCATGGATATAGAGAGGGTTTTGGTGATTGCCAGATGGGAGGCGGGTAGGGGGGAATGGATAAAGTGAGGCGATTAAGAAGTACAAATAGGTAGTTACAGAATAGGCATAGGCATGTAAATTATAGTATAGGAAATGGAGTAGCCAAAGAACCTATGCTCATGACCCATGGGCATGAACAATGGTGGGGGGATTGCCTGAGTGAGTGAGGGGGTGCATGGTGGAGGGGGGCAAAGGAGGAAAAACTGGGACAACTATAATAATATAATCAATAAAATATAATAAAAATATAAAAGAAAAGACTGTCATTGCAAAATTAACTAAAATGGTTATAATGTTCTAAACCTAAGTGTTATTAAAGTATAGTTAATTATGGCACTTTCATAACAAAATGCACTGAATTCTTAAAGATTACAGTAGTGTCCTTATCTGCAGGGATAAATTTCAAGATACTACATGGATGTCTGAAATCACAAATAGTACCGAATCCTATACAGACATACTATGGTGATTTTGTAGGTTTTGTACCAGACCATCATAATAAAGAGAATACCCCAATAAAGTCAGTTACACAAATTTTTGGTTTCCTAGTACATATACAAGTTATGTTTATAACATAATCTAGTCTGTTGTGTGTAAAATGGAATTATATCTAAAAAACAACCTTAATGAAATATTCTCTATTGCTGAAAAGTGCTAATCATCATCTGAGCCTTCAGCAAGCTGTATTCTTTTTGCAGGTGGAGAGTCTCCCTCAGTGTTGATGGCTGCTGACTGATCAGGGTGGTGATTGGCAAAGTTTAGGGTGGCTATGGTAATTTCTTAAAATAAGACAACAATGAACTTTGCTGAGTCTGATTCTTCCATTCATGAAAAATTTCTCTGTAGCATGTAATGCTGTTTGGTGGCATTTTACCCACAGTAGAACTTCTTTTTAAAAAAAATATTTTATTGATTATGCTATTACAGTTGTCCCATATGTTTCTCCCTTTATTCTCCTCCACCCTGTACTCCCCCTCCCACCAACATTCTCTCACCTTAGTTCATGCCCATGGGTCATACATATAAGTTTGTTGGCTTCTACATTTCCCATACTATTATAATCTCCCCCTGTCTATTTTGTACCTACAATTTATGCTTCTTATTCCCTGTGCCTTTTCCACCATTCTCTCCCCTCCCTCTCCGTGCTGATAACCCTCCATGTGATCTCCATTTCTGTGATTCTGTTCGTGTTGTTGTTTGCTTAGTTTGTTCTTGCTTTTGTTTTGTTTTGTTTTGTTTAGGTTCAGTTGTTGATAGCTGTGAGTTGTCATATTACTGTTCATATCTTTCATCATCTTCTTTTTCTTAGATAAGTCCCTTTAACATTTCATATAATAAGGGCTTTGCAATGATGAACTCCTTTAACTTGACCTTATCTGGGAAGCACTTTATCTGCCCTTCCACTCTAAATTATAGCTTTGCATGATAGAGTTCTCTTGGATGTAGGTCCTTGCCGTTGATGACTTTGAATACTTCTTTACAGCCCCTTCTTACCTTCAAGATGTTTTTTGGTTTGGTTTTTGTTTTGGGGGTGTTTTGTTTTTGTTTTTGTTTTTGTTTTTCTAGAAATCAGCTGATAGTTTTATGGGAAATCCCTTATAGGTAATTGTCTCCTTTTCTCTTGCTACTTTGAAGATTCTCTCTTCTTCAATCTTGGGTAATGTAATTATGATGTACCTTAGTGTGTGTTTCCTTGGGTCCAACTTTGGGACTCTCTGAGCATCCTGGACTTTCTGGAAGTCCATTCCCTTTGCCAGATTGGGGAAGTTCTCCTTCTTTATTTTTTCAAGTAAATTTTTAATTTTTTGCTCTTCCTCTTCTTTTGGCACTATTATTATTTAGATGTTGTAACATGTACACCATGTTATTATTCAGATTTTGTAACATGTCAAGTTGTCCCAGAGATTCCTAAGCCTCTCCTCATTTTTTTGAATTCTTGTTTCTTCATTCTGTTCTGGTTGAATGTTTCTTTGTTCCTTCTGGTCCAAATCATTGATTTGAGTCCACATTTCCTTTCCTTAACTGTTGGTTCCCTGTACATTTTGCTTTATTTCACTTTGCATAGCCTTTGCTTCTTCCTCTGTTTTGTGTCTATACTCAACCAATTCTGTGAGCATCCTGATTAGCAGTGTTTTCAACTTTGCATCTGATAGGTTGGCTATCTCTTTGTTACTTAGTTGTATTTTTTATGGAGCTTTGATCTGTTCTTTCATTTGGGCCATATATTTTTGTCTCAGCCACCTGTTACATAGTAAAGGGCAGAGCCTTAGGTATTTGCCAAGGTGGGGCAACCCACCCTGCACTGTGTTGTGATTATGTATGTGGGGGAGGGGCCTGAGAGGCAACAATGCTAATTGCTGTGCTTTTGCCTGGCTTTCAGTCACTTCTGCCACTACCCACAATTAAATTGGGCATTTCTGGTGCTGATACTTGGGTGGCTGGGTTTATGTACATTTGAGGACCCTGTGGGTCTCTCCAAGAAACTTTCTTGTGAGACTGGGAGTTTCTCCTGCTACTGAAACCTCCACAGGTTTTTACAGTCAGATGTTTTGAGGCTTTATTTCCCCACTCTGGAACCCTGGGTTGTGTAATCTGCTTCACTCTCCATTTGTTCTTCCTGGTTTATCCACACACAAATGTGGGAGGACTCTGTCTGCCTGCCTCCTCCTTACCTGCCCTGTTCCTCCAGCCACTGCCTTTCTGTGAGTCCTCTCCACCCCAGCTGCCCATCTCTGCCACTCTCACCAGTCTGGATGAATGTTTGTTCTTTAACTCCTCTGTTGTCAGACTTCCATACAGTTCAATTTTCTGGCAGCTCTGGTAATTTTTTGTTTTTAAATTTGTTGTTTTCCCTCTTTTGGTTGTGGGAGGAGGCACATTTTATCTACCTATGCCTCCATCTTGGCCAGAAGTCCCTCCACAGTAGAACTTCTTTCAAAATTGTAGCCAATCCTTTTAAACCCTGCTGCTGCTTTATCTACTAAGTATATGTAATATTCTAAATCCTTTGTTGTTGTTTGTAGAATCTTCAGAGCATCTTTACTAGTGGTCAATTCCATCTCAAGAAGCCACTTTCTTTGCTTATCCATAAGAAGCAACTCCTCATCTGTTCAAGTTTTATCATGAGATTGCAGCAGTTCAGTCACATCTTCAGCCCCCACTTCTAATTTTAGTTCTTCTGCTATTTCTACCACATCTGCCCTTAGTTCCTCCAATGAGGTCTTAAACCCTTCCAAGTCATCCATGAGGGTTAGAATCAACTTTTTACAAACTTGTGTTAATGTTATTTTGACCTCTTTCCATGAACCATTAATGTTCTTAATGGCATCTAGAATGGTGAATACTTTACAGAAAATTTTCAATGGATTTTGGCCACATCCATGAAAGGAATCACACTATCTATAACAGCTATAGCCATATGAAATGTATTTCTTAAATAAGACTTAAAAGTCAAAATTACTCTTTGACCCATTAGCTACAGAATGAATATGGTATTAGCACACATGAAAACAACATTAATCTCACTGTACATCTCCATCAGAGTTCTTGGGTTGCCAGGTGCATTGTCAGTGAGAAGTAGTATTTTGAAAGGAATATTTCTTTTTCTGAGCAGTAGGTCTCAATAGGGGGCTTAAAATATTCAGTAAACCATATTGCAAACAGATGTGCTGTCCTCCAGGCTTTGTTTTTCCATTTATAGAGCATAGCAGAGTAGATTTAGCATCACCATAAAGGGCCCTAGGATTTTAGGAATGATAAATAAGTATTGGCTTTCACTTAAAATCACCCACTATCTGAGCACATAAAAAGAAAGTCAGCCTGTCTCTTGAATCTTGAGGCCAGTCATTGACTTCTCCTTTGTAGTTATTCAATTACTAGATGGCATCTTGACATCGTTTGAAAGGCTAGCTAGAAGATATATGAGTTTCCAAGAGGGATCAAGAAAGAACTAACTGACAGTAACTGGGGTGGGGGGAGATTATAGGTGAAAAGGAGAAGGGTCATCAAGGAACATGTATAAAGGACACATGGACAAGGCCAAATGGGCTAGAAACGAGGGTGGGAGGTGGGGATGGCTGGGGTGCGGGGAGTAGTGGGGGGCAAATGGAGACAACTGCTCTTGAACAAAAATTAAAAAAAGGCTATTCTGTATTAGTTCTTACTATTGTATATAAATCTACCATTACCTAAATAAAACTTTCAATTAGTAGTAAAGTAATTCCAAGTGGAAAAAAAAGAATGACTTTCATTTCAGGCTTTCATATGCTGTACATCATATGCACAGTATGCTCACCAGAAGTCTTTCCTTAGTATCACAAAACACCAACCCAAGCCTGCATCTTGATTCCAAGTTTCTTGATTCAAATCTCACTCATCTTTAAATCCACAATATGTCCAATGTTCCAGTTCATGGTGGGTGTTCCATAAATATCTGTGGAAAAAGGAATACTTGAATGAGTAAACTAGTTATCACCAGAAATTCTGCTTGGTGACATTATGAGGGCATTGTTATTTATATTATATTCTTATCATGTACTTGTATATAAATTGCACATTCATCTGCATATCATCAGCCCAAACTTGTTGTTTAAGTAATGACTTAGAAAATAACCTGATAAAATGCCAGCTAATCCAACCAAGGTGTTTTCTAAGCTCTTCCTACTATTTTACACAACATTGATACTAATCAGCTTGAGCCAATCTTGTGCCCAGCAGTCTGTTAGGACTGACCTGAGTCATCAGTGCCCTTCTTCCCATCTGCATAGCATAGCATTTCATACCTGAACAAGTGACTAAAAACCAAGTCAGTGTAGTGGGAGGTAATGAATCACTTCTCAAACTCCAGCATTATCAGAAGGTGCACTGATTGGACAGAACATCTGGAGACCTAGAATCTGGCACCAACTCTCTCACTGTACAGCACTCTGAACTTAGACAAGCCATTTCCCCTCTCTGCGCTGTCATCAAATCCTAAACCGGATAGGTAGATACAGGGGCCTCATGAAGTCCCATTAAGTTTCTAAGTTTGTTTAACATACATGAAGGTAGGAACCCAGAGCCTGGCAACTCATGGACAAAGAAACTTTCTAAATGAAGGAACAAAGGAGCATCAAAATACAACTAAAACTATAGACAAGGTGTCTCCCCACAAAGTAGAAAGGGCCTTAATGAATGAAAGACAAAAGAGTCTGAACCTGCTGAAAACTGAAACACAAGCCCTTATAGTTGAAAAGGAATTTCTATGAAGACTCAAATGCTGTCTGTCAAAATTCAGTGACACAACCACTGCACATGAAAAATAGCTTCCTGACTAAAAGGTGTAATGAATTAAGGAGTAAATTCTTCCCTGAAGCATATAGGATGAGCTTCTGCCATGTGATTAGGATGAATATATCTTGTGTAAAAATTAGTCACTGTTCTTGGTAATATCTAGTTAACCCTTTCAGACCTGGAGGCACTATATAGTTCATAAGAGTAGTATTTTATTTAATCCTATTAAATGTCCCCTCAGATACCTCTATTCCTGGGAATATTTCAATCAATTTTCAATCTTTTCAGAATTTTGTATAGTCTTTCCATTTTTATATAAATCTAAGCCATTTATTCAAACTTTTCCTTTCTCCCTGCAAACAACAATTCACAGTCAACAGTAAGTATTTTGAGTAATATTATAATTAAGATACTATTATAGCTATAATTCATAGAGTATTTATCTCATGTCATATATGGTTCTGAAAATTTTAGATACATCATTTTATTTAATGCTCACAATGACCCTTTGAATTAGTTAGCACTAGCACCATTTTACAGATAAGCAAATGAAACTTACAAAGGTTAAAAAATTAACCCAAGGCAGTCACAGCTCACAAGCAACACATCTGGGACATAGATGTCAGCCTCACTGATTGCAAAGTCCAAGCTCTTAACCACCATGTTACACTGTTCAACATCCTATTGGTGTTAGGCTATTTTTCTCTCAGTAAGTATTCACTGAAGACTAAGTGCTGGACACAGTGCTACATGCGGGAATAAAATAGTGAATAGGACAAAGCCAGTCCCTCCCCCACAGTGCTTAAATGCTAGCAGAGAAGACAATGAAACAAACAGTAACAGTGTGATCACTGCTGTGATGGTGAATTGAAGAGGTTGCAGGAGACCACAGAGAAAACGTGTTTTAAATGGAAACAACACTGAAACACACCTTTTGTAAGATAAACTTGCCTCAAATTGTGTTACGTGCAAAATTGTGTTAATGAATTATACTTGTCACACATGTAGAATTAGATATTTTAAGCTATAATTTTCATTGGATAATGAACATTTGCTTGCCCCTCAGGATGACACTGGATACTATCCTCTTGCTAGACAGTTCCTACAACCTACAATTAATGAAACAAAGGCTCTGGCCACTATTTACTCATTTTGAAAATCCTAGTAACTTTATCCACACAACATTTGTGAAATACGCATGTAAAACTGAGCACAATTATTCTGTAAATTATCAAACCAAATTTCATAAAATATTAGCCAAGTCCTGGGAATCTTCAAAAAAGGCAAGGATTATATAAATGACTGTGTTTGCTAGTACCTGCAGAATCCACTTATTTATAAAAGTCCACTTCTGATTTCACTTAGAGGTTTGAAATGCCCACTTCCAGTCTTATGCATGCAGTTATTTGGTTACTTGGTTCATGGACCTAAAGAGGTAGGATCTATCTTGGAATCTTAATAAAAATTATAATACTAGCTATAGTTCTTGAATACATAATGCATGTCAGGCATTGTACAATGTGCTTCATATTATTATTTAATCCTCACACTTAAGAATTATTGCTCCCATTTTGCAGAAGAGAAACTGAAGCTTGGAGAGATAAAAATACCTTACCTAGGAATCTGAATCTGAGCCCATGAAGTCAGAATATAGAGCCCAGAGTTTTAATCCCTTTTCCTCAGTGATTCCACACTTTGTAGGACTGTTATCACCATTTATTTAATTGAAGCTGAAAATCCCTAATAAAATATGAAATTCCTCTCAAAAAGGAAATAAAAAATCACATGGAAAGTATTTGGAAGTACTGATACAACCATTTCCCTCCTCCCACATCTTTCTTACAGAATGAGCTTCTTCATCCTGAGGTTGCTTGAGGAATGCTTGTAAGGAATCAAATACAACACTTTGTATTTATGAGAGCCTACCTTTGAGGGGAGGGAATAATGTACATAGCTTTTATAAGATTCAAAAAGGAGTCTGTGACATAAAGAACAAAATGTCTTTTTAAATGACTGTTTGGATCTCTTCTAAAAGTCTGGAAAATTCTTGTCAGGTATATGGCATCATCCTACTGTCTTCTCCCATCCCAACCACCACTCTGGTCCAACTCCAAAAGCACTTCCTAACCCCACAGTCCTCAGACTTCTCTTTTTCTAACTCTTGTCCTGTCTGATTTCCTGCCAAACTTTGCTGATAAATCCCAGGGACAGGAACTGTCTGTGGTAATCAAAGGGAGGGTGGAAAGTAACTGAATTCACAATTCTCCAGCCCCACGTGGCATGCCAGCTGCAGTCTGTACAGACCTATTACAGTAAAAGCTGTGCTATCTGGCACTTCCCCAACAGGAAAGAACTGGAAACCAGCATTTCTAGAATGCCCTAATACACATCTCCAATCTAGTAGCTGAAATTGATGCCATTGAAATTCAACTACAGTGACACAACACTTTGAAAAAGGCCTGATCAAAATGCAAAGCTAAAAGTTATGTCTGATGACTTGAGCTAAGCAGCATAAAACCAGCAGGCAGAATAAAATCTATTCCTCAGATTTTATGCAGATTGAGATGAAACAAAAACAAAGGACTGAGAACTAAGAAACTAGAGGTAAGGAGTTGCAAAATCTTGAAAAAGACTTCTTTACAATGTTTGTGATGATTATGTGAAAATGTGGAAATGTGTGCCACAAATAATGTTAAGTGTAAAAACAGTACATTCAGTCATTATGGTCACCAATGTAAAAATGTGTATGCATGTGTGAAAGAATGGAAAAGGGTATATGTAAAATTGTTCTTAATTTGACGGTGCTGGAACACAAAATGATGTTTTCCTTTTTCAAATTTATATATCATTAGTGTAGTGTGTTTACTATTTAAAGGAGTAAAGAGGGCAATATACCCTAGTTTAAAAAAAGAGGACTGAAAGTGCTTGGTAAAGTCATCAAGCTCAGAGAGACAGTTTATAGAGAAGCACAGCTGAACTTAGTCCTAAATCATTAAGCTGACTGCATCTAGAGATTAAATTTATTTCTTTCAAAACTGCAGCAATATAATATATTATAAGCTCAGGATTAAAAAGAAAAAATGCTTTTCAGAGTTCTTGAGAAATTGAACCCAATTAAAAATATTTCAGGGGCTCAATACTATACATTTAGCTCTGTGAAATGATTGAGAAATACATTTAAATATTGAATATTTTCCCATTTGCAGCCCCCCAGAGTCCTCAGGAACCATTGTGGTTGTCTACTTAGCTGCTGCCTCCTTTCAGACTCCCCTCCAGCATGGTGCTGGTCTTGCTTTCTTACCTCTGCTTCTTGAAGCATGCTTATACACGAGCATCTTCTTGCCATTTGCAACATGGGAATCCTTTGGTAATTCCAGTAGTAATCGATAGGATTTTTTATTTTTGTAGTTTAAAAATTTTTATTTATTTTTAGAGAGGGAAAGGGAGGAAGAAAGAGAGGGAGAGAAACATCAATATGTGGTTCCCTCTTGTGCACCTCCCACTGAGGACCTGGCCTACAACCCAGGCAGGTGTCCTGACTGGGAATGGAACTGACAACCTTTTGGTTCACAGGCCAGCACTGAATCCACTGAGCCACATCAGCCAGGGCTAAACAGAATTTTTGAAAAATTTAGTGACAACCACATGCCCTCAGTCATTCTCCTATTTACTAGCCTTCCAGCTCAGTGCTGGGCATAGTGGAAATAGAAACTAGCAGGTTTAAGTCAGGTTCAATACACATGTCCTCTTTATTTCTCACTAGGCACTATGTGTGCAATTCATGTGACCAGGAGGTTAATGGTTGCCTGGTCTTAGTTATGGTCAAGTCTCCTCATAGGCATGATAAATGAACTTCAGACTGAAATCTACTTAGAATTTTTCATGTAGAAAATATAACACATATTATACTTTAACAGACTCCAGTGCAAATAACAAGTGATAAATTTAGAACATTTCAAGAAATATGTTTTATCTAGTCCTTAATGGATATCAGTCCCACATTAGTAAAACAATTGTCTCTGAGTCTTAGTCATTTGAAATTCATTTTTTAACTCAGCCTCAGATATCTCACCTGTAAAATTAGAATGTTGTGACCTGACCCAAAAGAACTACAGTTGACCTGTGGACAACACAGGGGTTAGGAGCATCAACCCCTGCTCAGTCTAAAGTGTGCATATAGCTATGGCTGGTGTGGCTCAGTGAATTGAATGCTGGCTTGAAAATCAAAGATTGCTGGTTAAATTCCCAGTCAAGGGCACCTTCCTGAGTTGTGGTCCAGGTCCCCACTTGGGGGTATTTGAGATGCAACCACACATTGATATTTCTCTCCCTCTCTTTCTCCCTCCCTTCCCCTCTCTGAAAATAAGTAAATAAAATCTTTTAAAAAAAGAATGAAAATGTGCATATAACACTTGACTCCCCCAAAACATAAGTACTTATAATCCAATGCTGACTAGAAGCCTTATTGATAACATAAACAACTGATTAACACATATTTTGTGTGTTATATATATACATATATATTATATACTGTATTCTAACAAAAAAAGCTAGAGAAAAAAATCATAAGAAAAATATATTTACAGTATTTCAAGGAAAAATCTATATTTACAGTATTTAATAAAAAATCTAATGAACTGTGAACCCACACAGTTCAAACCCACATTGTTCAAGGGTCAGCTGTACATGGAATCAGAAGACCTGAGGACCTTCTAACCATAAAACATAAGCAGAGTAGGATGATATTTTGGAAACAGCTCTCTCTTACCTGGGTGACTAGGGTAAACTTCTGTTGTTTTTTCTGCTATCCACACCCTTCAGGTCTTCTCACAAACTGTTGTCTGAATTTATATGTCTAAAGCAGACTTGGACAAATATTACAACTAAAATATAGAACAACCATCATTCAGAACTATCAGAAATCGAGTTGAATGAAGGTCTGACAACTAAAGAATTAAAAAACCACATCCATCCACACTGGTAGGAGGGGCAGAGAGACAGAACAGTCTTCTCTCATACCCACATGTGGTAGATAAAAATTTGGGAGGGTTATCTTGGGAGTGAGGAGTCTCTGACTCACAGCAGGCCTCCCAGCCCAGGGTTCCAGTGCCAGGAAGATAAGTTCCCACAACTTCTGATACAAAACCCAGCAGGGATTGAGCCAATGGAAGAAAATTCTAGAGATCCAAGCAGTTTTGTTTAAAGAACCTGCACATGGATTTGCTCATACCCACTCAGGCTCCCTCTGTGCTCCAGCACCAGAGTAACAGCTTTAAAGGCACCAGTGGCATACAGGGAGCAACGGAAGAATCTGGCATCAAAGGTGAGAGCTGGGGGGTGGCAGCTTTCTTCCAAACAGAAGGTAGGCAGTGGCCATTGTCCTTTTTCAGAACCCTCTCCCCACAGACTGACAGAGCTGGCAGGTAAATACCATATCTGAGACTCCATCAACCTGGGTAACACTGTTTGCTCCACCGTAAAGATCCCCAGGGATTCCATCTTAAGGTCTCACCCAAGCAGCTTTTCCATATTAATGGCTGGTCTTGGCTCATGCTTCACAGCTTCCTAAATTCTCTCAAACAAGCAACAGCCAGCCTCAGTGAGTCCCAAGCCCCTGAACTCTTGCTAAGTGGCCCCAGGCTTGGCACTAGCAGCAGCCAGCCTAGATTCACAGCATGATTTTGCCTGGGAAACTCCAAGCCAAGCACAAGTAGCAGCCATCTCAGATTGCTTTATAGGTCAGGCAGAGTGGCCCTGGGAAAAACACAGATGGGGGCTGACCTTGGCCTGACACACCTGGTAAACACCAGAGCCTGTGCAGCCAGTAGACAGCTACAGACCACATTGGAGCACCACCACCCTACCCCTGCACAGCTGATCCTCCACAGAGGGCAGAGGTTGGTGATCAGTGGTCACAGCCAATCCTTGCAGTTGACTGCCCTAGGTTAATCCCTCCCATTGACCTGCCAACAGCAATCAAGGCTCAACTACAAGAGGAGGGTGTAGAGGAGGGTTGGCCCACACAAAGAGCACACCTCCAATATCCAGCTTAGGTCATAGGGGAGGCTGTGCCACTGGACCCTACAGGACACCTACTACATCAGGCCATGCAATCAAGACAGGGAGTCATAGCAGCTCTACCTAATACATAGAAACAAACACAAGGAGGCTGCCAAAATGAGGCGACAAAGAAACATGGCCCAAATGAAAGAACTGATCAAAAACTTCAGAAAAAGACCTAAAAAAATGGAGATAAGCAACCTACTAGATACAGAGTTCAAAACACTAGTTATAAGAATCCTCAAGGAACTTAGTGGGGACCTCAACAAAATTTTAAAAATCTAGTCAGAAATGAAGGACATACTAATTGAAATAAAGAGCCATTAATAGGGAAACAGCAGTAGAGTAGATGAAGCTGAGACTCAAATCAATGACTTGGAACATAAAGAAGCAAAAAACAGCCAATCAGAACAACAAGAAAAAAGAATCCAAAATACAGGGATAGTGTAAGCAGCCTCTGGGACAACTACAAGTATTCTACCTTCACATCATAAGGGTGCCAGAAAGAGAAGAGAAAGAGCAAGACATAAGAAATCTATTTGAAAAAAATAATAATAAAAGAAAACTTCCTTAATTTGGTGAAGGAAACAGACATTCAAGTCCAGTAAGCACAGAGAGTCCCTAACAAGGTGTATGCAAAGAGGCCCACTTTAAGATACATCATACTTAAAATGCCAAATTTTAAAGATAAAGAGATAATCTTAAAATCAGAGAGAGAAAAGCAGTTAGTTACCTACAGGGAAATTCCTTTAAGGCTGTCAGTTGATTTCTCAAAAGAAACTTAGCTGACTAGAAGGTATTGGCAGGAAATTTTAAAAGTCATGAAAAGCAGGGACCTACAGCTAAGATTGGTCTACCTGGCAAAGCTATCATTTAGAATCAAAAGACAGATAAAGAGCTTCCCAGACAAGGTAAAGCTAAAGGAGTTCATAATCACCAAATTATTATTATATAAAATGCTAAAGGGACTTGTTTAAGAAAAAGAAGAAGATGAACGCTATGAACAATAAAATAGCAATAAATATATATCTATCAACAATTGAATCTAAAAAATCAAAGCAAACAAGAAGAACAGAGACAGAATCATGGATATAGAGAGCATTTTGATGGTTGCCAGATAGGAGGGGGTGTGGGGGAGAATGGGTGAAGAGGTGAGGGGATTAAGAAGTACAAAGAGGCCATTACAGAATAGCCATGGGGATATAAAATACAGTATAGGGAATGGAGTAGCTAAAGAACTTACACACATGACCCATGGACATGAACAATGGTGGGGGGATTGCCTGAGGGAGTGGGGGTGCTGGGTGGAGGGGGGCAAAGGGGGAAAATTGGGACAACTGTAATAGCATAATCAATAAAATATCATTTAAAAAGAAAATGAAAATAAATAAACAAAAAACAAACAAACAAATAAACAAAGCAGACCTGATTCTGTCTCTCTCCTATTTAAAACCCCTGATGGATAGCTACAGCCACCTACATTTGGAAAGAATAAAATTCAAATCCCTTAGTACAGCAAACATATGTATCAGGTATGAATATTAATCATTTTTATTCTCTGGTCTATAAAATGTAAAATTGTTGTTTCATAACATAGCTGAGTTACTATTTTGAGGCAATGTTCCACTAGAACAAAAAGCTCAATTTAACCAATTTCAGGGAAGTCCAGTTACTCATCGATTTTCTTATAGCCATTTTAGGTTTAAACACAGTTTAAGATCCCCCATTTCTCCCCTTCATTCTAATGTTGATGTTATTCCAAGTAGCTCACATGTTACGACATGGGAGCCACAGGACACAAGGTAACTGGTCTACAGCCATCTACCAAATGCTGACATCTGCTGGGTATATAATCCTGTTCGAATTCTCATCTGTCATACCACTCTGTATAAGCATCTGCTGACTTTGATATCTTCCCATCTGGCCTCAGGGCATTTGGTTCATGCCTCTTTCCACCCCAGTGTCCCCTCACCATGATTGACAGGGCTGTCCAGGTCTGCAGGTTCTCAGTGGCCTGCAGGAAAACCTCTGGCTGCTTCCACCCAGGCCCTATTTTAAAACATTATGTATTCTAAACCATTTGTTTAGTATCTGTTTCTCAAGTAGGGAAATAGTGATAAGGGAAGGGAATGTGGCTTTTTTACTCACCAATATCTGTGCCATTCTCAAAACATGGTTGCTGAATGAATAAAAATTGCTTCACAGCCTAGCCCACTCTGATCTACACATGCAAGTGCACACAAACAGACAGATGAAGTACAGAATACTATGAAAGTATATAATAGGGGACACTAGCTTCATGTGAGTCTGTCAGGGAAGATTTCTGTGAGAAAATGATGTTTAAGTCCTGTTATTTGGCACAATGTGCCACTCCTATCTCATCCCACTTCCAAACAAACTCAGGTGGTGTGTTAAATCATAGGTAAATACAGGCAATTTACAACAGTGATTTCAAAACTTTTTTAAAGTCCTAGGGTACTTTAGAAGTGTGCCAGAGGGGAAACTATGGGAAATTAAGGGGCCTTTGGGAGGGCACACTCTAGGTTTCTAGTAAGCAGAATAGCAGCCCTCAAAGATGTCCACTTCCAAATTCTCAGAACCCATACATATGTTTTTTTACATGACAAAAATGACTGCAGATGTGATTGGGATAACATAAAAGATCTTGAGATGAGTTTAAAATTGGTTATCCAGGAGGGTCCAATTGAATCACATGGGTCCTTGAAAGTATAGAACCTTTCCCTGCTGTGATCATAGAGAAATGTGAGGAAAGGTCAAGGAGATGTGATGTTGCTGGCTTTAAAGATCAAGGAAGAGGACCATGAACCAAGAAAAGTGGGCAGCCTCTAGAATCTGGAAAAGGCAAGGAAACAGATTCTCCCTTAGGACATCTGGAATGGAATGTGGTCCTGCTGACAACTTCATTTGGCCCATGACCACCAGAGCTGTAAGACAATGACTTTGTGTTGTTTTTAGCTACAAACATTGTGGTCATTTGCTGTGGCAGCCATAGAAAAGTGTGACATGTCCCCCATTACCCTCTCTAGTGCTTCAAACAGTAGCCCTGCAATGACCCATTCTCCATGCTGGGGTCCTACAGAAAAGTTCATTTGAGGTCAGGATTCCAAGATGACCAACCTCATTCTCTCAGACATGCCTCAATACCTTAACTCTTGCTATTGCCTCTATATCTAGACTTTCTTAACTCCTGCTCTTCATGTTCACCCAGCAGTCTTCTAGTTATTCTTGAACTAGAAGGTTATTGTTTCTCTGTCTCTGTTGTCCCTATACTACTCTACCCCAGGTAGAAGTCATTGCTCCTTCCTCTAGCTTTCCATTATGTTCCATGCATGCTTTGCTTATTGAACTTAATATAAATTGACAAATCCTCAGGGACAAGAACTATATCTCACCTAAGTCTTTTTAACCAAGCATGTAGTAGAGTGTTGGGCACATAGTAGACATTCTTCTCTCACCACTCTAAGTGAGCCTTTGCTTACCATATTTTCAATTACTGTCCCTGTTTATTTATTTAACAGCACTTACAATCTATAATTTTGTATTTATTTCTTTACTCTCTATCTTCCCCACTAGACTAAGTTTGATGGGATCATGTCAACCCTGTTTACCATGGTATCTGTAGCATCTGCCACAGTGTATGCCACAATATGGGCTCTTAATTAGTATTTGGGGAATAAATAAATCATTGAGCATGTGTTTGTTTAATTTAATTAGCATCTGGGAGAATTGGATCCATTGGCAAGGTTAACTCTAAGTATAGCTGTTAAGTAATGCGGAAAGAAGCCTGCAGTGAAGGAGCCTGGAGATTGTCTGCTGCCCTCTCTCAACCTCACACTACCCAACCCCACTGTTGGTAATAGGAAGAGCCAGGCCTCCTCTCACTAAAGCAGCTGCTAACTTCCAGGAGAGTGAATAAACAGAGACCAGGCACACAGCTCTGAAAAGCTGCCAACTTCCAATACAACTTGTCATTATTTATTCAAGGCATTTACTTGACAAAAATTAGCCCTTCTGTGCACCACAACTGACCAAATCTATAGCATCTCTATGGAGATATATTGACTCTGTTTTCCAAAACTCATCAGAGGAGATGTTTTTCAATTTCAGTGGTAAAATCAATGTGCTAGTGAACACCTATGTTGCATATTGTTCTGGTAGCTAAGAGGTTGCCATAGATAAAATTTTTATGTTCATAATGCAAATACACCTAAGGCAAAAAATGCTTTAGACACATAATTATTGTGAGTTTATTTTTTCTTAACCAAGGTCAGCCTTACAAGGAGACAAAATAAATATAAATCTACATAATGTGATTTAAGAACTGGTGAAGCTATGTCCTCAAAAATCTCTCTCCCACTTTTGGTACCACCTGCAAATTTATCATTTAACAATCATTCCCCTAGCTTACAGCCATACATCAGCCTCTCCAGTTTAAAGTCAAAAAGTAAAAAAGGAAAATCTGTAATCCTTAACTATGAATAAGGTGATATGTTCTTGATTTGGAGCAGGTGTTGTATAGAAGAAGAAAGAAAACATAACAGTCAGAAATGAGTGTTTTTGTTTGTTCTGAGAATGTGGAAGACCTGGGGTTGGGCATAACATCAAAAGAGAGGTAAGCTTGTATGGGACAGGGGTAAAGAAAAACTGCTCTAGGGACAGGGCATCACTTCAGGTTAACCTGGCCAACTTCAACCTGCCCTGAGAACAGCCAGGTTTGAACATTACCTCTCACATATATGTTTGTCACATAGTCACTGTCTGCTCTGGGACAAAGGCAAATTTCTTCCTGAAATGGATCTCCTGTGCTTGACAGTGCTAAAGCCAATACCATCCTTCAGACAAGTTGTATAGCTTCGCATATTTTCTTTAGTTTCCCCAGAAGCCATTTTCTGGGCTCTCTGTCTAGGCAGTGCTATTTTTTCTCTCTTTATGTAAACTCTGAAAAAAGATATTAAAGTCTAAATGCAGTCATTTAGTTGGCTTTATATTTGACTATAGAGTTAAATAACTTGATGCCTATTAAATGGATGTGAGGCACCAGGGACTAGTTGGGAAGGGAATTTGGGATTCCAAGAAGGATTTAGACAGATAGAAACCTTGCCTAAAATTCCTGAAATTAGACAGTCATTACTTTAGTCTAGTTTTCAATTCTAACGTCACCAATAGTGGGACAATCTCCTAATTAATGAGATGTAATATAGAGTACCCAGCATCACCGATGGTACAATCTTATCAAAGTGTTCCACTTTTAACTACCAATTCTATTTCTTAATCCCTTCACCTTTTTCATTCAGCTCCCTAAGCTCCGTCCCATTTGGTAACCATCAATCTGTTCTCTGTATCTGAGTCTGTTTCCATTGAAGTACAGCACAGGGAATATAGTCAATAATATTTTAATAACTATGTATGGTGCCAGGTGGGTACTAGAAATATCAGCGGGATCACTTTGTAAATTATATAAATGACTAACCACTATGCTGTACACTTGAAACTAATATAAAATAATATTGAATGTCGACTGTAATTGTAAAAAAAATGTTTTGCTTGAATCTAAGCAAGGCTTTACATTCAATTTTCAGTTTACAGGAAATAAAGAGGATAGAGAAACCAGCTAAACAGCACCTCAAGGAAACCCAGAAAACAACTGGCTTGCTCTCTTTAGTAAATTCTTGTAATGGAAAAAAGGAACTGTTCTAGATTAAAAGAAACACAACATAACAATCAGATGCAACATATGTCCTGGATTAGATCCTGGTTCAGACAGACAGATGGTAAAGCACATTCAGAGGATCACTAAGGAAATCTGAATATTCACTGGGTACTAAATAATGAAGAATTATTAATTTGTAGATGTGTTGATGTTATCTTCACTCTGAAGGCAAAAGTATTATTTTCTAGAAATGCATACCAAAGTGTTTTTGGTGTCCTAATGTCTTAATATATTTCATTATTAAAAAATTTGAAATTATACCATACTTAGTGACTATTCTACCTGCAATTAAGAATAAAAATGATTTAAAATTGGCAAAATATTTACATTATAGACAGGGGATAATGATTTGATCTTTGCTATGCAAATAATACTTGACATAGTCCTAAAATACAATGAATGAAGTAAGGGTTTTGAATTAGTTTGCCAGAGACATTCCAACATCTGTATTTCTGGACAGATACTCCACATAGTGAAAAATGGGACATTTTATCCACCTCTGAGCTGTAAAATAGTAAGTGTACTCACCCTATAGAGACATTGTGTGAATTAAATGAGATAATGATTATTAAGCTTTTAACACAGTACCTACTACTATTCAGAACTCAATAAATAGGAGTCTTTTTATGTCAAAGTCAATGGCTTTTAATCACTAATTTATTGAAAGTCTTTGGGAGTCCATGATCACTATAAAGTTGAATGTAAAATTTTTCAAATTCTCTTTCTAGAAAAAAGTTCCTTAGTTTACCAAATTCTAAGAGGTCCACACTACTTCAAAAGTTTGACTCACTGCTTGAGAAGCATTTTCTTTTTCTTTTTTTTAAATTTTATTTTAATCATTGTTCAAATACAGTTTTCTCCGTTTTACTCCCAATCCAGCCCCCCTCCCACCCCTCCCCCCTTCCCTCCCATTACCACCCTCACCTTGGTTTTTGACCATGTGTCCTTTAAGTTTGTTCCTGTGAACCCTTCCCACTGTCCCCTGAAATTCCCTCTACTCTCTTCTGTGGGCACTGTCAGCCTGACCTCTATTTCAGTGTCTTTGGTTATATTTTGCTTGTTTCTTTGTTTTGTTGTTTAGGTTCCTGTTAAAGGTGAGATCATATGGTATTTGTCTTTCACTGCCTGGTTTGTTTCACTAAGCATAATGTTTTCCAGCTCCATCCACGCTGTTGCAAAGGGTAGGAGCTCCTTCTTTCTTTCTGCTGCATAGAATTCCATTGTGTAAATGTACCATAGTTTTTAGATCCATTCATTTACTGATGGGCATCTTGGTTGCTTCCAGCATCTAGCTATTGTAAATTGTGCTGCTATGAACATTGGGATGCATAGGTTCTTTTGAATTGGTGTTTTAGTATTCTTAGGATAGAGTCCCAGCAGTGGAATCGCAGGGTCAAAAGGCAGATCCATTTTTAGTTTTCTGAGGCAGTTCCATACTGCTTTCCATAGTGGTTGTACCAGTCTGCAGTCCCACCAACAGTGCACTAGGGTCCCCATTTCTCCACAACCTCTCCAACACTTGTTGTTTGTTGCTTTGTTTATGATGGCCATTCTGACTGGTGTGAAGTGGTATCTCATTGTGGTTTTAATTTGCATCTCTCTGATAGCTAGGGATATTGAACATCGTTTCATGTGTCTTTGGATTCTCTGTATGTCCTCCTTGGAGAAGTGGAGAAGCATTTTCTTAATCAACTCCAGATATGTGATGCGACTGTACTGATTACAGAAAATGCCACAAATCATGTGTGTCCTGTCAAAATATTGTTAGTCACCTCTGCTGACAACCTTCAGTTTTGCTGAGCATCTTCAGCCAAGAGGAAAACAGAGAAATTGATGAAAGGTAGGCCAAAGCGAGGCCTGTTCTTGGGAGGAGACCTGGCATGACTGTACACAAAGGGCAGTGACATCTTTTTTCCTGTCTAATCCTTGCTAGCTCTGGAAAAGATGGGCCTGATTAATTCCTTATTGTAACATTTTAAAAGGTCAGCTTATGTAGTGGAGGTAGTATGGCTTAGCTATGTTATTAGAGAGACCAACTGTGGCCAAAAGAAAAAAAAAGCATAATACTTCTCTGGAATTCACACATGACCCAAAAGGCTTTGGCTTCCTGAAAAATCTTACTAAAATTTTAAAGCCTCTTGGCAATAATCTTTAAGCACCACCATTTTCATCTGGCTCTGCTTCTGCAGTACTGCTACTAAAACCTACAGGCAAATCCCTGCAGAGTCTGAAAATTTTTCAGGAGGAAGACATGTCTATAATTAACAGTTGAGCCTATTGACCATGATTAATACCTTAATTCTCCAGCATATCAGCTCCAAATGCTATGCCATGATTCCACATGCAACTACACATAGCCTCACAGGATTACAGTCTCTCAAATCTCCTTTCAGAGGAGCTATAAGAATCTGACACATAGGTCACATCCATTTTAAAGATGTTACATCTCTCACCTCAGGTAGGGCTTTTTATCTATGATGTGATTCTACTTTGTATTTGTAGTGGCTTGATTTCATATAATTCCATGTGGACACAAACATTGAACTTGGTGCTCAGATAGTTTGTCCTCATGGGAACTGAACAAAACATCAAAATCAACCTATTCCTGGGCATGCACAGGCAGTGGCCTTGGGCAAGACAAGTCACTGTACATTTGACAAGTACTTATTATATACCCACCATGTTATAATCACTATACTAAGTTCAAGGGATGCATACTAATGATACTCTTCCTGTCCTCAAGGAGCTTACAATGTAGACAAAAGACAAGCATGTAAATGGGCAATTTCATGCAGTGTAATAGAGTAATAGTTGCAACAATAGTAATTATAGGACACTATGGAAATACTCAGGGAAGGCTTCTTTAGAAAGGCATCATTTAAACTAGAAGTTACCTACACACATGTGTATATGTTAGAGTGTTCCAAAGGGAATAGCATGTACTAAGGCTTAAAGGTAAGGGACAGCATGATATTCTCATGGAACTACAAGTATATTTCCATGGCTGGTCTGTGGAGATCAAGTGTGAAATTACAAGAGTGGTCACTAAAGATAGAAATCAGATCAGGAAGGGCTTGGAAGTCATACTAGGGAGTTTATCCATGAGGAGCCAATAAAAAGTTTTAAGCCATAGCAACATGATAGGAATTGGGTTTTAGAAAGATAACACTGGCTGGAGTCAAGAAAATACATTGACTAAAAGCATAACTTAAGATAATAGACCAGTTTAAAGGTTACTGCAGTCTCTAGGTGAGAGATGATGGCCCAACCTAACTCTTTGATAGTGTAGTGGATGCTCTGGTATGCCACCCAGAACCCCTTTTAGGACCAAGGCACTCATTTCCCCAGTTGTCAAGAGTGTTGGCTTCTGATGTCTCACAGCTATATCCCTCTCAAGAAATTATTCTCAGCCAAAGTGAGGCAACTTGTCCAATATTATAGCCCCTTCCCATGGGCAGCTTACATCCAACTACCAGGCAATGCAGGCATTCAAAGTCCTGTCTTCCCAAATGTTGTTTGGAGACAATTCTGAAGGAACACCTCAGCTTATGATCTCCCTATAGAACAGGATAAGGCCCTTGTTCTTACTGCATCATGGTTTAACTGTTCCTTCTGTTTAATCCTGTTTCACTCACTTCCTTACAGGTTTGCTCCTGAGAGTGCTCCCCAATAAATTTCCTGCATGCAAACCTGTTACTCAGTTTGTTTCCAAAGGACCAGATCTAAGACAGAACCTCAGTAGTTCTTATCAATAAAATGAAAGAATGGATTGGATCCTTGCTAAAACACTTCCCATTTGCTCTACCATTCCATGGACTTTGAGATCCTTTGAAAATTCATGCAGCTGTTTCAAAACACCAGGAAATAGATATGATAGACGCTTAATTTTCACAAACCCAGCAGGACCCATGATAGTAATTAGAACTGTTTCACAAACAGACCACCCACAAATCTCACACCCAGTTGGGGCTGACATTGTCTACTTTTACAGATATAAAATTCTCTATGGTTTCCATGCCAAAGCTGGCTTCTTATACAAAATACTGCTGCTGCCTGTGGACCACCATGAAACTGTGCTATTATCTTTTGCTGATACCAGAACTAAAAGCAGTAAGCCCAGCACTTTTCTAAATGCACTGCAAAGCTGAATGTTTGATTAATATATTGAGCTGTATATTGCCACTGTGACTCTTTCCTCTTCCCTTCAAAAAAAGTTCCTCAGCAAAACAAAATTGAAATGCAGAATTGTTTTGTGAGCTATTATAGCTATACTTCATTGCTATCAACAGTGATCCATTCCTAAACTCCTTCTAAATCATGTGATTCTGACCATGTCAGCACAGTGGTTCCATACAGACTTTCCATGATTTATAAAGGTCCCTTTCCTGCAAAGAACTTCTGAAAAGTACATATTTTCAAAGTGTGGTTATAATCTTAGGATCTGAAAGTTGCAAAGAACTTCTAACATCTATCTCAGCCTGGAGTTTTTAACTCAGGTCTGTGGAATCATGTCTGGGCTTCAAGTCTATGAAACCCTAAAATTGTGTACAAAATGTATAGAGAAGCACCATACTGTTATTAAAGTATATAATGTAATGTATAGGAGGGCCATGGCCCCTGAAAGGTTAAGAACCACTGTCTACACCAGTCATCTTTCTTCATACTTAATGACACTGAGGTTTAGAGAAATTAGACAATTTCCAAAGTCAGCTAGTTTATTAGTAACTCAACTGGTCCTAAAACTTAGGATTCCTTCCTTTCAGTCCAGCAAGCTTTCTGCTACACTAGGCTTTGAAGGCATTTCAATTCAAGGCATCACTCCTAGTGCATTATAACTTCCTCCCTATCACACCAACACTTGCATACTGCCAGGGAAATGCTGCCTCCAAGGAAACCAAAGCCTTCTGCTAGGCTCAGTAACTTTTATAATATTTCCTATTTAGCTACCATTTTACATTTTTCAAAGCACTTACACACATATGATTACATTTGATTTGAGCTTCAAAACCCCTTCCAGATAGGAAACTAGGAGTTAAAGGCATAGGTTCTAGGCTGCCTGGGTTGGAATCCCACCTCTGCTGCTACTGGCTGGGTCACCCTGAGCAAGCTCTTTGTGCTTCAGCTGTAAAATGAGAACACATCTAATGAACATCAACTAACACCATTATCCATATTTTGTAATTACCAATGAAGGAATTGAGGAACAATAATATTATGTGACTTTCTCAAAATTGCCCTGTAAATAGTGGCTCTAAGACTCAAAAACAAGGTGTTTTAACTCCCAGTCAAAAACTTCAATGTACAACATGTAGCACTCTGAGTATAAATACAACAGCAATCAGCTCCCAATGATCAAAATAGCTATTCATTATTTATATCCATTGATGAGCTAGACACCATCATTTGGTACCCAAGTGTGAAATTCCAAATCTGATCTAAGAATCCCCTCTTATTTCCTGTTTTTAAATGCACAGAAAAGAAAGCCAAGACAAATAATTGAATATGTAATGTCTAAGCTTCTTTTTAAGCCACAGCAGACACGTCCTTTGAGAATTTTTGAATTAAGAAGACTGTTGGAATATCTGAGATTTTCCTACCTATGTTCTCCTCTAGGACTTTTATAGTGTCATGACTTATATTTAAGTCTTTTATCCATTTTGAATTTATTTTTGTGTATGGTGTAAATTGATGATCAAGTTGCATTTTTTGCCCAGATATTCCACACAGTAATATTTTCACTGATATGTCCCCTAGAGCAAGGGACATAGAGGAAAGAATAAACAAATGGGATCTCATCAAAATAAAAAGCTTCTGCACAGCTAAAGAAAACAGCATTAAAATAAAAAAGAACCAATCTTATGGGGAAAAATATTTTCCAATAATAACTCAGACAAGTGTTTGATCTCCAAAATGTATAAAGAACTACACAACTCCACTCTAGGAAGACAAACAACCCAATTAAAAAAAATGGGCAGAGGACTTGAACAGACACTTCCCCAAGGAGGACATACAGAGGGTCCAGAGACATATGTAAAGATGCTCAGCATCACTAGCCATCAGAGAGATGCAAATTAAAACTACAATGAGATACCACTTCACACAAGTGAGAATGTCCATCAAAAAACAAAGCAACAAACAAGTGTTGGAGAGGTTGTAGAGAAAAGGAAACCCTAGTGCAGTGTTGGTGGGAATACAGACTGGTGTAGCCACTGTGGAAAACACCATGGAATCTCCTCAGAAAACTAAAAATGGGAATGCCTTTTGACCTGGCAATTCCACTGTTGGGATTATATCCTAAGAACCCTGAAACACCAATCAAAAAGATCCTATGTACCCCAATGTTTATAGCAGCAAAATTTACAATAGCCAAGTGTTGGAAATAACCTAGGTGCCCATCACTAAATGAATGGATCAAAAAAGTATGGTCCATTTACACGATGGAATACTATGCAGCAAAAAGAAAGAAGGAGCTTCTACCCTTTACGACAGCATGGATGGAACTGAAGAGCATTATACTAAGTGAAATAAGCCAGGTGGTGAAAGACAAATACCATATGATCTCACCTTTAACTGGAACCTAATCAACAAACCAAATAAGTAAGCAAAATATAGAACCAGAGACAGTGAAATTAAGAACAAACTGACAGTAACCAGAGGAGAGGTAGGAGGAGATAATGGAGTAAAGGGGGGAAGTGTTTTCAGGAACATGTAGAGAGAACACATGGACAAAACCAAAGAGGAGTGGGATCAAGGGTGGGGAGTGGGAATGGCTGGGGTGGGAATGGAGACAATTGTACTTGAACAACAATAAAATGTTTTTTAAAAGAAATCTGTTGGGAATAGTTATTTAGGGACACTTTTTTAGCTTTTTTAAAAGATTTTATTTATTTATTTTTAGAGAGGGGAAGAAAGGGAGCAAGAGTGAGAAACATCAATGTGTGGTTGCCTCTCAGGTGGCCCCCACTGGGGATGTGGCCTGCAACCCAGGCATGTGCCCTGACTGGGAATCGAACCTGCGATGCTTTGGTTTGCAGTCTGCACACAATCCACTGAGCTACGCCAGCCAGGGCTTGGGGAAATTTTTTTTTTTTTATGAAAGCAAATTAAATAGTAAAGACCCTGGCCAATAGAAAAGCATGTGAACGTAGACATGCTTTTCATAACGTGAAATTGGCCCAAGTCATATTCCCAAATGATCATTAAAGCCTGTACTCAGAGTGTGTTCAAAATGAGCAAGGCTCCAGATTTCAGCCAGCCAAGTACTGGAGTGGTTGTCTCCTAGCTAAAAAGACAAGGAGACCTCTCTTTAAACTGTGTAACAACTTCAACTGCACTAACTAGTAGCTCCCAGATACACTTGGGCTTAAGAAGATTTTAAATGAGTTTTTTAATTATAAATTTATCTACCAAAGTCCCTTTATACTAGTGGTCCCCAGACTTTTGGCACTAAGGACAAGTTTTGTGGAAGACAATTTTTCCACGGACTCCGGGGTGGGGAGAGTGGGATGATTCAAGCACATTGCACTCAAGCTCACCTGTTGTGTGGTCTGGTTTGTAACTGCCTGGGCTGTTACTGGTTTGCAGCCTGAAAGTTGAGGATCCCTGATTTATACGTTGCTGGCTGAGTGACCTGGATTGTGTGAAAACACCCCTTTTTTGCAAGTGCATCCCTGATGACAGTGGGCATGTTCTTTGGTGATAGATTACCAGGCAAGTTATAACATGCAAGACTAGGGGAAGCCTGCAGCCTTCTTTGAACAAACTCACTCATTCTCTTGCCTTGCAACAACAACAAAAAAAATGTAACTTTTAGAAAGGCCACATATTCTTGGTCACAATCATCTGAGACCCCATCTAAAGTGACAAGAAGGGTAGCATTATGAATGTGAGAAAACTTTTCTAACCTTAATTTTTCTTCCCTGTGAAACTCATGTTTTTCCCAGTGTCATAGAAATCTGTGATACTGGCTGCTTTCAGTAGTGGCTTTGTGCTTTCCAGTAACAGAGCATTCCAGGTGAAGTTATTTTTAGCATGTGAGTCTGATCCTTCACCACCTGGCTTATTTCGCTTAGCATAATGCTTTCCAGTTCCATCCATGTTGTCACAAAGGGTAGGAGCTCCTTCTTTCTCCCTGCTGCATAGAATTCCATTGTGTAAAAGTACCATAGTTTTTTGATCCATTCATTTACTGATGGGCATCCAGGCTGCTTCCAACACTTGGCTATTGTAAGTTGTGTTGCTATGAACATTGGGGTGCACAGGTTCTTTTGGATGGGTGTTTCAGGGTTCTTAAGATATAATCCTAGCAGGGGAATTGCTGGGTCAAAAGGGAGTTCCATTTTTAGTTTCCTGAGAAAATTCCATACTGTTTCCCATAGTGGTTGTACCAGTCTGCAACCCCTCCAACAGTGCACTAGGGTCCCTTTTTCTCCACAACCTCTCCAACACTTGTTGTTTGTTACTTTGTTTATGATGGCCATTCTGATTGGTGTGAAGTGGTATCTCACTGTAGTTTTAATTTGCATCTCTCTGATAGCTAGCAATACTGAGCATCTTTTCATATGTCTCTGGATCCTCTGTGTGTCCTCCTTGGAGAAGTGTCTGTCCAAGTCCTTTGCCCGCTTTTTAACTGGGTTGCTTGTCTTCTTAGAGTGGAGTCATGTGAATTCTTTATATATTTTGGAGATCAAACACTTATCTGAGGTATCATTGGCAAATATGTGTTCCCATACGGTTGATTCTCTTTTTTGTTTTAATACTGTTTTCTTTAGCCATGCAGAAGCTTTTTATTTTTATGAGATCCCATTTGTTTATTCTTTCCTTTATGTCCCTTTCTCTAGGGACATATCAGTGAAAATGTTGCTCCATGAAATATAAGTCCTCAATTCTTACGCTGTCTGTCCTAATTGACATCTCTCTGACTTTCCCACATCAGGTGCTAGCTATAACTTCCCCAGACCTCACTGACTACCTGGCACACTCAGGCATCCTGGGACACATTATGTTTGTTGGTAGGTTTTAGCTACCAATACTTGTGCATCTGCCCACATGCCACCTTAAGATGATATCCTATTGTTAGACCTCTCTCTGACACATATGCATGTATCTGACTCAAAGGCTTGCTCCCATATTTATATCTCTTGACTCTGTGGGTCAGTCTGGACTCATCATCGTAATTTGACCCATCAGGCCAATTCCACAGCTCCCATTGCTACATGTTTTCAGACTTTTTTAGTCTCTGCATGGAGGCTGACCTCTTCTCTCTGGGTAGTTTCCCTGTTGCACAAAAGCATTCAGTCTAAGGCTGGGCCCTAAGGAAGCAAAAAGGGCTGGGCTTTGGAGAGATCTTTACTAGGAGGGGCGTGTAGGGATTTACATCAAGGATGGTGAATACAGTGCTATTTTGAACCCATAAACAGTGATGTAGTGTGTATGCATCAGTGTGGAACACTGCCCAGAATGCATTGTAATCACTTGATGGTCATTCCATGCAGGTTGTTAAATGTTGTAAAAATCCCCTCTACATGAGGCTTTTCTCCTAAGGACCTCTCTTTTTTCCCCTTGTAGTCTCAGATTTCCCTCTCCTCATCAACGTGAAATAGTGAATGATATCAGTTCCACATTTTTCACTCCTCTTCCTTCTCCATTAACAATGTGATAGTTACTGAGGAAGGAAGATGGCAGCATGGTAGGAGGGAGCAGATTCCAGTTTCCCCTACACATGGGAGAAAAACTAACCGATCTACGGAGGAACAGAGCAAAAAGCCAACAATATCACAACATTTATGAAAACAGGAGATCAAAAATTGTAGCAGACATTGAAAAACCAGATGGTAGGGAGAGTGCTTCAGGATAATAAGGGCCCAGGGATCGGCACAGGGACCAGGGTGGTTGCAGCCCCAGGCTGGGTGCTCCCAGGTCTGCCTCAGGGTACTCGGGAGAGAACTGGGTCTCCCTCCCCAGCCAAACAAGTATTGAACAGCACCGGGGGAGGCCTAGTTGCTTGAAGGCACAGAGAGGGGAGTGAGGACTGAGAGACAATCACACGGGGCTGTGAGTACCCACGCATAGCCCTGGGGAGAGTGTGCGCGGAAGCCTGTGCAACCAAGGATGGCCTGGCCTTGTGCCTGTGCCCCCAACCCAGAGAGAGTGTGGTTTTATAAAAGACCCAGACCCCACAGCCCTGAACACGGAAAAGGCACAGGTGCTCTGCAGGATCCCTGGTGCCCAGGCCATGAACTCGGGAGGAGTGCGCACCTCCTGGGGATCCCCAGAGCTCATATTGTGAACCTGGAAAAGGCGCAGATGCTCCACATGATCCCCGAGCCTGCAGAGGTGAGCTCCGGAGAGTTTGCTTGGGAGTGCCTAGACCCACACCCAGGGCCCTGTGGAGAGTCATGAGACCAGCTCTGGGGAGACTGTGGGGCTAGCCATGGGGACAGTACAGAGAGGCTGACTGAGTTCTGACCTGCAAGGAAGAAAAGTGATTCCAAGCGCTCCCTCAGCCTGCTGAAGCCAGCAAGAGCAGAAAAACTGGCTTGGCCAGTTAGAAACCAACAAGAGGTTTTTATTTGTTTGTTTGTTTGTTTGATTCTTTAAGTAACTTCTTTATTTTTTAATTATTATTTTTATATCTCTCAATTCTTTATGCTTCTCTTTCTTTCACTATAGTGTTATCCCTTCTTCCTCTTCACATTTCTCTTTTCTTCATTGCAACCTCTGCTTCTTTTCCTTCTTTTTTTTGAACCTGCAAGTTATTGCATATTTGTATTATCTTTTTTGATTATTCTTACGTTTTTTATTTCAATAGTATTTTGATATTCCTCTTCTTTCTGTATAGTCTTCTTTGCTTGGCTGGTTATATTGTATCATTTCACAGGTTTCCCTGTTATCTCATTCATAGTGTTTTGCTAATTTACTGTCCTTCATTTGTGTTCAATTAGTACACTACTCAAGGTTGTATACTCCTTATTTTTGTTATCTAGATCTCACAGATTCTGTCATATGATTGTTGCTCTACTATTACTGTGAATAAGAGCTATTCCATACAATTGTAAATACTACAGATCTTAGCCCAATTCACAGTTTCCTGAACTCTACTACTGTAGTGGTTAACTCTATTCTCTCACACACTACACCTATTTACTATACTTTACTCTCACCCTACCTCAGAATCTGACCTCCCACAGCCTCATTGCTTTCTAGATACAACTCATAATCTTTTCCTCCATAACAAGGGTCTTATCTTCTTTCCATCCTTTCTAAAAAGTGGCTAGTTGGGTGGAAAATCATGGTTAACACTATACATAGCCAAAGGATCTCCTATCTCTTCTCTACTGGCTGCTACTGTAAATATCATACAATACTCCCTTGTTGTTATAAACCATTTTGCCTTAGCCCTCCAAATGATCACAAAAAAGAGTAGGGGGAAGCTGTGAATACCAGGGTACCTGAAGGAGACTGCACCACTGAATTTCACAGGTATTCTACCACAGAAGTTCACACCATAAACACAGGGAGCCAGAACAGATCAATTTAAGAAACAGAGACTAACAAGAAGAGTCCCACAAATAATGAGAAGACAAAGAAACAATCCCCAAATGAAGGGAAAGGAGGAAGCCTCAGAAAGAATGCTAAATGAAATAGTGGCAACTCAACTATCAGATATTGAGTTCAAAGAAATGATTATCAGGAAGTTCAATGAGCTCACAATGAGCTACCAGAAACTACAGGGAAACCACAATGAACTCACTACAAACTATATCAACATGAAAAAGGAAATAGAAATTATCAACAAGAGCCAAGAGGAAATGAAGAATACAATACCTGAACTGAAGAACACAGTAGAAGGAATGAAAAGCAGGATCAATGGAGCAGAAGATCAGATCAGCAATTTGGAGGAAAAGTAGAAAAAAAACACCCAGAACGAGCAAGAAAAGGAGAAGAGGCTCACAAAGAATGAAGAGGGATTAAGAGAAATGCAAGACAATGTGAAACATACAAATATTCATATAATAGGGATACCAGAAGGAAAAAAAGAAGAGCAAAGGATAGAAAACATATTTGAAAAAGTAATGATGGGAAACTTCCCTAATTTGATGAGAGAAAAAGTCACACAAATCCAGGAAACACAGAGAGTCCCAATCAAGAGGATCCCAAAGAGGCCCACCTCAAGACACATTATAATTAAAATGGCAAAATTTCAAGGCAAAGAGAGAATCTTAAAGCAGCAGAGAAACAGAAAGTAACATACAAGGGAGCCCCAATAAGGCTAGCTGCTGATTTCTCAATGGAAATGCTCCAAGCCAGAAGAGAATGGGAAGAAATATTCTAAGTAATGAGAACCAGAGGTCTGCAACCAAGGCTATTTTACCCAGAAAGGCTCTCAATCCAGATAGAAGGCCAAATAAGAAGCTTCCCAGACAAAACAAGTCTAAAAGAATACACCTTGACCAAACCAGCTCTGTAAGAGAGACTAAAGGGACTGTTTTAAGGAAAGGAAGGAAAAGAGAGAGGGAGAGGAACACAGGCACGTAAATGACAATGAATAAGTACCTATCAATAATAACCTTAAACATAAAGAGATTAAATGATCTAATCAAAAGACATAGAATAGCTGAATGGATAAGAAAGCATAACCCACACATATGCTGCCTACAAGAGACCCACGTCAGGATAAAACACCTACACAGGCTGAAAGTGAAGGGCTGGAAACAAATATTCCAACCAAATGGACAGGAAAAAAAGAGCCAGGGTAGCAATACTCATATCAGACAAAATAGACTTCCAAAAAAGGTCCATAAAGAGAGACCCAGAAGGTCACTTCATAATACTCAAGGGAAGAATCCACCAAGAAGACATACACATTGTAAACCTATATGCAACCAACATAGGAGCACCCAAATACATAAAGAACATCTTAGAGGACTTCAAGAAAGATATTGACAGCAACACAATTATAGTGGGGGATTTTAATACCTCACTGTCAAAGATGGACATATCTTCCAAACAAAATATCAACAAAGATATTTTGGCATGGAACAATGCCCTAGATGAAATAGACTTAACTGATATATATATAGGGTCCTCCATCCCAAAGAAGCTAAATACACATTCTTCTCAAATGCACATGGAATATTTTCAAAGATAGACCACATGATAGGACACAAAACAAGCCTCAACAAATTCAAGAAAATTGAAATCATACCAAGCATTTTCTCGGATCACAGGGGACTGAAACTAGAAACCAACCCCAAGGGAAAAAACCCAAAACACTCAAAATCTTGGAGATTGAATAGCATGCTATTAAACAATGAATGGGTCAAGAATGAAATTAGGGAAGAAAACAATGTGATAGTTCCTTAAAGCTCTCTGGATCTATTGCCCCACCATCCCTTTTTAAAATCAGAACATATTTCTAAAAGTATAGGTGTGGTGGGCAGAATCCTAATGATAATCTCTCTTACTTATCCTCCAAGGTTCCCCTCCGTGGTTATGCTACCAAATACTATGCCCTGGCTGGTGTGGCTCAGTGGACTGAATGGCCTGCAAAGGGACAGGTCACAGGTTTGATCCCAGTCAGGGCACATGCCTGGGTTTTGCAGGCCAAGTCCCCACTGGGGGACATACGAGAAGCAACCGATCATGAACCTTTCCCACACTGATGTTTATCTCCCTTTCTTACTCTCTTCCTCTCTCTCTAAAATAAATAAATAAAATGTTAAAAATACTAATCTAGGTTCTACTTTGAAGGAACATTGCAGATATAATTAAGGATTATCCAAGGCTCAGTCTAATCACATGACCTCTCAAAGCACAGAAACTTTTTTTTCTTTTTCTTTTTTTATACAGGAGAAGGGTCATAGACATCTTTATTCTGCTACCTTAAAATTGAACATCCATTTTCATTTTCAAATTTACAAATAACACCTGATTACATTCTTTATAGAAATTGAAGCAATACAGATAAAACTAAAGTCTCTTCACCAACCCCTTCCTCCCCAAGGAATTCCCAGAGGAACTGTTGTTATCAGCTTGTCATGTACCCTTTTAGATCTTTTTCTATGAATTTATCTGCATGTGTGTGTACATATATATGCCTTTAGAAATGCTTGTTATGTCTATATTTTGATTTTGAAATTTAACCTTTATTGTATTTTTTCCATTACCATTATACCATTATACCTCTTATACCCCCTCCCCCAGTAATCACCACACTGTTGTCCATGTCCCTGAGTCCTTTTTCCTTTTTGCTCAATCCCTCCACCCCATAACCTCCCCTGCCCCCTAGCCGTCATCCTGGTCTCCATCTATGAGTCTGGTCCCATTTTCCTTGTTAGTTCAGTTTATTCATTAGATTCCACATATAAGTGAGATCATATGGTATTTGTCTTTCTCTGACTGGCTTATTTCACTTAGCATAATGTTCTCCAGTTTCCTAGTTGAAGCCAGAGAGGCCAGAGAGATGAGCCAAAAGGTCAAGTTGGGGAGATCCAAAGTGTGAGAAGAACTCAATTGGCTATTGCTGGCTTTGAAGAACGACACAAGTCAGAAACTGCAGGCAGCCTCTAGAAGCTGAGAATAATGTCCAGTCCACAGCAAGTAAGCAAGGATTCAGAGGTGTCAGTTCTAGAACTTCATGGAAATGAATTTGGCCAACAACCTGAATGGGCTTAGCACCATCTCCCCTAGATCTTCCCTAAAGGAGCACAGTCTGGCTGACAGTTTTGTTTGGCCTCATGCTATACTGAAGTGCAAGAACCATCTAAGCCATGTTGTATCCATACTTTTGACCTACAGAACTGTCAGATAGTGAATTTGTCTTATCATGACAGCAATAGAAAACTAATACTCCTGGGTAAATAGTTCTGAATGCTCATTATTATTTTCTCTTTATAATTATAGTTCAATAATTTAATCTTCTGAAAGCCTTCTCTCTCCCTTAAACTAAGATTCTCTTTCTTTACAGCTTTTGTTTTTTGATTTCAGGTCCCACTCCTGCCAAACCTTGATTTCATAACCATTCTTCCACAGCCCTATCCAGACAAAAATACATCAGGGTTCTCCCATGGCTACCCTCAGATTCAAGCAGGGTACCATCTCCAGACATGGTTTATAGAAAATATTCATGTTGCAAAACTTCATTTGCAGTCTTCTAAGATTGTAAGTGATTTGAAGGTAATGGATCCTAAGGCACAGTTCAATGTTCCATACTACTATCCCTTCCCTATCTACCTTCTTCTTTCATCCCCTTCTAATGAGTAGCTTTGTCAAAATCTTTCTGCTGTATCTCTTCTCAACTGCACACACCTTTAGAAATACTCTAGACACTTAAAATTCTCCAAATAAGTATTGAATTGGCAATCTGGTTCAAGCCATGCACATCACAGCTTTTTAAAACACTGAAGGCTTGTTGTAGAGCATGGGTGACTAATTGTAGAGATGCCTTAGGCTATACATAGCTCTTCCTCAAAGGCAGACTTGGAGGGCAAAGAACAATTGGAGGCTCTATGGAAGGATTTGCTTCAATACGCCCTACACCCTGCTGGTTGCATTGCATATATTGACTTGTTGTTAGTCAAGGGATGGCTACATAGTTTATGGATTAATTTTTTATTGTAGTAAAACATAGAGCATAGCATAAAGTTTACTGTTTTAACAGTTTTTAAGTGTACAGTTCAATGGCATTATGTCTGTCTTTTTGCCTCTAACCTGAGCCCACCTCTGTTTTCTGTGGAAGCTCCATTCTCTCCAATGCCATGACCACATTTCCTCCATGTCAAAATGCCATTAATTGAAAACAAACCACTATTTATTAAAAAGGATATTCCTAGGAAGTTGTAAACCGCATTTCTGTTTCCGAAATTTTATTATGTAGAACATGTGCATAATAGAATTGAAAAAAAAAAGCATGGGAACTGAGCTTTTACAATCATAAGCAAATCCAATATTTTTCCCATTTCATTGGAAAGTTAATTTGCATAAAATGAACTATTGCTTTTTAGGGCATGGTCTCCTTAGAGAGACCTTTGTGAAAAAAAAAACTGAGGTAAGAAACTAAAGAGCAGCCCATTTTCCTGTGTTGTCATATTTGGGTTCAGGTTCCATCTCACTCAGGTTCATATTTTCTTCTTACAGTCTTCTTTCATCAAATATGCAAACCTGCCTAGGGAGGGATTGTATTGGTATGAACTGGAGGTAGATTGGATACATGCTGGTCAATTAGCATTTTAAACAGGTATCAAGGAAGCTGAGAAAGATTTCTTTTTCTTTTACATTTACTAGTGTCAACTGAAATGCTTCAGAGACTATAGAAAGTTAATTTCCTCTGTCAGGTTAGAGAGAAGGTCTGAGAATGAATTTGATTGAAATTTGGGGGTATGTTTTTACTATAAACTGCAATTTTTCTAATGCAGGAGCTGTGAATTTCTATAACCACCGATACTGATGATTTTTAAAATGTTTTCCTTTTCTGTTCTGGCCATTCATCTACACATCCTTGCCTCCTAATAAATATAAAACATCCCTACAAAGTTATGTATAGACAGAAAGACCCACAAAGGTGACCTCAGATAGGAGGACACTGGGAATGCCATCCTATTCATTATGTTGGAGAAAAAGTGTTAAACAGAAGAATGAAGTGTGGATGACTTGCTGAGTGCCTCCTCCTCACTCCAGGAATTTGTATTGACACTCAGGTCTTTAAGTGGCCTTAGCCTCAGTCTCTCTTGGGTACTTATATTAGTTGCAACCTCCATATTAAAAAATAACCTTTATCTTACTGAGAATATTTGAACTTCAAGATACATGCCAGCCTCACAAATCCCTATTTTTTCTGGTATTCCTAAACCCTGAGACATACCAGACCCTTCTGGAACTCCTGGACCTCCTATAGAGTTGATACCTCCAGATCCTTCTTTTCAGGCAACAGCAAAATTATGCCTGAGTTCCTCAATGGCATCTGACCACTTTTATACCATTTTACTCATTAGTACAAGTTAGGAATCAAAATGAATTATCTAAATAAGGCTCATGTGTAAATTATAAACATTATATTATATACTATATACTTGTACTATACTTGTAATATACTATATACTTAGACCTGTCAGTTATTTACATCTGAAGGTAGCCAAACAAAGGCAGACATAAACCCAAATAGGCTGTTCTCCTGGTGGCAGCTCCCTTAAGTCCCAGCCTAGCACCTGGTAGCAATAAACAACTCTATGTTTTAACTTGCCAGTCTTGACCCTTTAAAGTGACCCTGAAAAGTCATAGGTATCTTCACTAGAATGTTTCCTGACAAGCTTTGCCAAAATGTTTCAAAGTACAAAAAGATAGAAATATGAGAAAGAATAAGGGATAAGAATAGGGTCTGGGTTCCATCTAGCTTTTCATTTTGGAATGTAGCTTGAGAAAAACAAGTCTGATATTTCACAAAGAAGCCTCTTTCTTGCCTTGAATAACCTTAAAACTCTTTCTAGGTGGTTGCCTGCACATCCCAACCTCTATTCTAGTTATATAGATGAGAAGGCGAAAAGGGGAGAGACAAAATTCAAAAGTATGTGAGTATGAGGATCAGATCTTTCCAAAGGATAGTTTAAAAACTAGGGACATTGATTGCTCAAAGTCTGAAGTAGATGATTGGAAATAAAATTGTAATACAAATATGAGCCACACCACCAACTCATAATGTGGCCTGTGGCAAATCAGTGATATTTACACCGTGCCTGAGTTTCCCAGCTTGTATCTGCCATTGAGGCTGTCTGCCTATTCCCCAGCAGCCTCTCACACTCATTCAGAATGTCTTATTTGAAAGACTTTCACCTTGGTCGTTGGTGATGCCTGAAATAATATCACACCAGAATAGCTGCAGTTTGAAGCACAATGCTGACTACATCTTATTGCCGAGCCTCATGCAACATCATGGCTTGGAGGATGGATATTAAAGAAATGATAGTCACTCTAGCGGCCCTGCTTAATAGACTATCCCCTCACATCTCTGTCTTATTAGTCCAAGAAAATAAGCTTTTCCAGTGATTCACAAAATCTATGATGAAGAAAAGGCTAAGGTTTAAAAATTCAGAGGAGAGAAATGTAAGGAAAATTGAAGTTAAAAGCAATCCCCAAAGATTTGTCTACTGACATGGCTGTTTTCAAGATACCAAACTTGCTCAAGGAGCAAAACAAAAACCCAGAAAACCAATATGCAGTAGTAGTAAAAGTGGTACCAATGCTACCTACTTAAAAAAAAAATGAAACAGCTCCTTATTTTCTCTCTGCTTTCTAACCCCAGGCCATGTGTAGGAATAGCTCTAGAGCAAAAGTTTTACAATAAGTTTTTAGTCTTCCCCAGTGCCCTCTCTAAGCCTCTCTTTCATAACCAAGAGGCCAATGGACCACCACAAATGCTCTTCTGTTTTTAAGCTTATGTTTCATTTCCTCCTACATTTACTTTTTAAATCATGAAAATCATCTGAAGCACTTGTTGAAATACAGATTCCCAAGTCTACCCCCTAGGGCAGGGGTGTCAAACTCATTTTCACCAGGGACCACATCAGCCTCATGGTTGCCTTGAAAGGGCCAAAATAATTTTAGGACTATATAAATCTAACCACTCCTTAACTGTTAAGGAGTTGAAATTATATTTGGCCCTTTGAAGGCAACCACAAGCCTGATATGGCCCCCAGTAAAAATGAGTTTGACACCTCTGCCCTAGGGATTCTGATTTTGAATGTTTAACAAATACCCCAAGAGATTCTTTGATCATACAACTTGGAAAACTTTGCCCTAAGGTCTTCTAAATCCTTGCTATTAAAGTGTGATATAGCATTGGCATCATCAAAAAACTTGTTAGAATTGCAAATTCTCAAGTCTGGTTCAGCTCAGAATCTCTTTTAATGAGATCCTCAAATCATTATTAGACACACTGAAGTTTGAGCAGCATTGTTTTAAATGGTTGAGTCATCTGTTAAAATAACAGTTCCTATTTATACTTCATTATGAATCCATTTAATAGATCATTTCTCCAATTTACTTATTCATTCAACTAACATTTGGGCATCTACTAAGTGCATGAGCACTGTGATATGCATTAGGACTTGTATTTTTGTAGAGAAAGCTTTAAACTAAAGGGATCCATTTTTAATAGTGAAATATAAGACACTAGGACAGGCTCATGAGGAGGATATTTTGAGGGTAAGGAGGAGCAAGGCCATGTCTAAATTATACCATGTAATTGGCCACTTTTTCTACCTGTGCATTAGGCTTGTTTGGACTATGTAATTCAAACTCATCATCATATATTCTACCCTACCACCCCAACTCTCTCAATTCTCCACTCCTCCAAGAGGTCAAGAGGATGCTGGTTTTCAGCATAGGTATATTACAGCATTGGTGAAGAGCCTTGTATCTGCTCAAGCACAGTCCCTTGGAAAAAAGAACAGCCTTAGGTAAATGGCTGCAGCCTGAACATTGGCAGAGAAAAATAAATGAGGTAAGAGAAAGCAGAGAACCACATCAGATAGGGTCAAGGGTGTTTTGCCCCACAGAAGAGAGCAGAGGTTGAGGTCAGGTAACAATGACATCACAGCTTTGCTTCAGTTAGCCCCTATAAACAACTAAAACCTTGACTATTGGTTATTTTGAGATCGTTGCCATCCATGGTTACAAAGTACTTCATTCCTTTACTACATCACAGCAAACTCAAGCTTTCCCCAAAATCCAGCCCACTCTTGTTCCACTGGGGTGGTGGAGGGTATGAGGACAATATGTAATAGGTTTTACTGATGAAATAATCCCATCTAAATACAACAGGCAACAAAGATTTTAATCTGAACCCAACAGTGGGTAATGACAGTCAAATATTTGGCTTCTGCTTTGTGATTTCAAGTAGTTTAATGGGGAATACAAAGACTTGATGTACCCTGAATTTAAATAACTGTAGCCAAACTGATAACTTATACATGAGAAAACCAAGTGATCCTCTGATGTTTCATCAGGAAGTACTGAGACATTTGTGGGGTTTCATCAAATTATGACAAGGTCAAAAAATGACTGAAAATTTCTAGCATAAGAAGGAAATTCTTCCAACTTATTGTAAAGCTTTTATTTTAAAGCTTTTAAAAGCAACTATAGAAAATCTCCCCATTTATTTCACCACTTTTATATATAAATAGAATTTCAGACAATGAATTTCTTACATAGACTTGTTCTATCATGGATTAAAACCAATTGTTCAAATATTTATTTAAAGATATTTTTTCATCTCACATTACATGCTTATCAATGCATGCAGAATAGAAAAATAAAAACCTACTGGCTACCAAATCGATTCATATTGTTCCACTTTACACTGTCATTATGTGCATTGTTTAGGAAATTTCCATCTTAAATACAATGTTTAAGAAATAAACACTGTATGTTTCTATGATGTTTGTCATCACATTGTAGGTTTGGGTTTGTAGTGCATAACAATCAGAAAGCTTTTCCTTTCTTCCAGGATATGAAGCTGATAAATCAGGTGTACTGCCATCAGTTGGACAGGCTGGCTAGGTTATGGCATCATGATCCAAGCAGAAAGGATTCTGTCAGAATCTGTTCCAGCTTGAAGAATAGCCAAAGTAACAAATTTGGACAGTGTAGCTGCTTGCCAGCCTCTAGCCATGGTCTGACCGCTCCTGGGAAGTCAGTTGTTATGTTATGCTACAGCCTGGAAAGTGTAAAAGGCTATCTGATTCACACAGGGTTAGCTTGTACATCAAAGGCTTTTTAAATCTATGTAGCAATATGTCTGTCTCTACTCTCTCTACTATTCCATTGACATTGACTTTTGTTCTCTCTTTGACTTCTATATTCTAAATCTTCCCTCCTTTCAGATCATGAACTCAGATTAATCTTGCGTGTCATTTACAACCATACCTATTGCTTTCCAAATGCTATTGAGCCCTACAGCAATGATTAATTAACCACTTCCCACAACTCAGAGGAACATTTCCCATCACAGATAACTAAGGGCAATATCAGTGCACATTTGTGTGTGGTACATGCATACACAAACATTTAAGCTTTCATATACAAATAAAACTTAAAACTAAATTAATTTCTAATTACAACATAAGAAAGTGTGGTTTGTAATCTATACTAAGATTTTAACACTAGTTAAAATGATGTAGCCCTGATGGAGCAGTAGTCATGGTTATTTAGTCTACTTCTAGTTGTTCAGCTCACACATAAGTAAATGATGACTCCCTAATATTTTTTGAGTCAGAAATTTGTAGGAACATACATATAGCTCTTATATATGGTTTTAACACTTTAAAGCCTTCTAACAGCTTAGCATAAGTAGCTCTTTCAAATAGCTTTCATTCAATCAGTGATATTCCCACTAGCAGGTCAGACATATAGTTGCCAGTTTACAACCCTTCTAAAGTCATATTTTCCTTCCCAAGTTTCTAGCCTCTAAATTCTCCTTCATTATTAACAGGAAGAAAAGGGCAAAGGGGTAGGGGTAGATTATGGTCACACCATGCACATGCTCATGGCATGCTTTAGTGATTTTTTACCTAGCATTAGCACACAGTTGGTTTCCTTAGAAAATTATGTAACAAATTTCAAGCCTTTTCCAAATCCACTTAATTTTTAAATGGGCTGTGTCACTTTTCCCTGAACAATTTTAAAAAATATATGAAGAGTATATTGTGGTTTTTCAACAGCAAGAAAATTATAAGTGGCTTTTCTATAGCTACATTTAGAGATGTTTATAATAACAAAATGTACTTTCAAATATGTGTTTGTGTGTTTGAATACACAAAAACATGTACATGTAGAAAAAATCATAACCTATCAGGGGTGTCCAACCTTTTGGCATCTCTGGGCCACCTTGGAAGAAGAAGAGTTGTCTTAGGCCACACATTAAATACACAGACACTAATGAAAACTGATGAGCCAAAAAATGATTTTCAGTAAACTTATGATTTTGTGCTGGGCTACATTCATAGCCATCCTGGCCTGCAGCTGTGGGTTGGACATCCCACCTAAATCATTCTTTCTGATTCTTTATTACATTCAAGTTGAAAATTATACCATAGATAAAAAGAGAAATATTATGATGTGCTTATTCCCATGGGAATATACATTATTATTGTATTTTATATAATAATAAATATTCATAAATACCATATGTTTATAATTCTATATTTATATAGAATTATAAAGATGTATAAATATATAATTATATATTATAAGTATGTAATCATAATATATGCATGTATATTATATCATATACAATATATTATTTATATATTATACAAATAATATATTATATATTTACACATAACAAGATTTTTAACAAAAATAGGGGTTGTCTAAGAAGTTGGTCAATAGATTTGTGGACAGTATCATGTTCAGGGAAATAAGTCAGTCAGAGAAAGACAAGTATGATACGATTTCACTTATATGTGGAATCTAAAAACTAAAATAAATGGACATACAAATTAGAAACACATTCATAGACAAAGAGAGCAGACTGGTGGTTGTTAATATATAATTATATGGGTTTATTATATTATATAATATACATATATGCACAATTTAATTGTATGATATACATACATATACAATTTAATTGTATACATGTATATACATATAATACATATGCATATATACAATCAAATTATATATTATATGCAATATATAAATATATTATATATTATACATGATATAATATGTTATACATGCATATTATTATATTATATTATTTAATTATGTGTCATAGCCATATATAATATATAAATATATATTTATATATTATATAATTATATTTTAATTATAAAATACACATTTCTAATTGTATTATAATTATAATATATTTATATAAATATATAAATTTATGTAAATATACATTTATAATTATATATTATAATTATATATTTAAATATGTAATTATACATATGATATATATAAATATATATTTATAATTATATATCTGGGATAAAGCCATTCTTATATGAATATATGATGGAGGACCCCAAAAATGGTATTTATAAAAAATTGTGTATTTTTACACATTTCAACTTTGGCCATCTTCAGAGTACTCTACATTTGATGCAATGCACATATTGGGACTTTTTTCCACTGTTCAAAACAGTGTTTGAGCTCATTGATTTTGATGCCTTTTAGTGCTTCTGCCATTTTTTGTTTCACCTCTTCCACATCAACAAAACATTTCCCTTTGAGGACATTTTTCATACATGGAAACAAAAAAAAGTCACTTGGGGTGAGAGTGGGTGAAGAGGAAGAGTGCAGCATGGGGGTCATGCCATTTTGGTCAAAATCTGCTGAGCACTCAGCACAGTATGGGCAGGTGTGCTCATAAATCATCCATCATGAAATGGGCAAACACATTGAAAGAGTCTTCCAAAAAACTTCATTGAAGCTGAAGGCAGCCTCTCACAACAATGCCAGCTCATACACTGATACAGGTGGGTTCCTAGAACACTCACCTAGTGAGGGAAGCCTTTACTACAAGGAACTCACCCTCCAGTGATGCAGACACTGGCCCGCAGTGTTCGAGTCATTATGGATGAAATGAGACATTCACACTGACTACCAAGTTCGGCAGAGGAAAAGGGACAGCATGGCTTTTCTCTCAAGGGGAGCAAAAGCCTTGGCCCTTGCTGTGACTGGCCTTTATTGGGTTTCTCAGTACATTACATGATGGTCCTCATTTACTATGCATAGGTTCCCCTTAGGTGGTTACCTTTTACAGAAAACAAAGGAGCCAATGGTGCTAATCACATCACAGAAGAGGGATATTTGCAAATGAAAAGGCAAAAGTGGTGGAACCGGTTACACTCATCCTTGGAAGGTTTAGCATGGATTTTAGGAAGTTACTTTGCAGTAAATGTCCTCAATTCAGGGTGAGGGAATTTTGTAGCAAGAGCAAGACTCAAAGCATCCTAGGCACATTGCAGGCCTGATTCCCCAGGGGAGAACCTATCTGTGGGTGTGGGTCCTGTGCATCTCCAAGTGGGAGCTGGCCCCACACCATGCAGAATGTTCTCCTACACTCCAGAAGGTAATTCCGGGTATTTTTTTAGTCCCCCCTCATAAAATAAGTTCAGGAATCTTGAGTTCTACACAGTATCTAAATCTACTGACCAACTTCTTTCTTTTAATTTTTCAATTACAGTTTACTTTCATTATTATTTTGCATTGGTGTTAGGTGTACAGCATAATGATTACACAATCGTATTCTTTAGAAAGTGTTCTAATATTTTCAGTACCCAACTGGCATTATACTTAGTTATAGCAGTATCATTGACTATATTTCCTATGCTTTATTTTACATTTTACATCCCATGACTATTTTGTAACAACTAATCTGTACTTCATCATTTCACCTGTTTCTCCCAGTTCCCCAAACTCCCTCTCCTCTGGCAACCACCAGTCTGTTCCATTTGTCAATGAATGTGTTTCTAATTTGTTTGTTCATTTATTTTAGTCTTTAGATTCCACATATAAGTGAAATCATATGGTACTTGTCTTTCTCTGACTGACTTATTTCCCTGAACATAAAATACCCTCCATGAATCTATTCACCAGCTTCTTCAACAACTCCCATTTTTGTTAAAAAATCTGTCTCCCATGTTTTTGGTGATAATGATGTCTTCATTATCCTAGTTCCTATTTCTTTGATATATACTTTCATAAATTGTGCTTTCTCTTTCTACGCCAATCAAAGCTAAATCTTAAACCTACTCTACCTTTTTCATTCTGCACTCTTTACCTCAGTGACAGCAGCTAATGTTATAGTTCTTCCCCCATGAGCTGTGAATTATTAATTGCTCAGAAAATATTCATTCATTCACCAAATATTTATCAACTACCAAATATTTGCAAGTCATTGGGATATGTGTTAGAAAAATAGTTGGATTGTTCCCATTTATAAACAATGTGAAACTCCCAAACATTATGCTGTAAAATATCTAGAAATTGTATTCAAAAGTCAGACTCTTAAATGGTTAGCTGAGCTGTCACAATATAGATATAGATATATATAACCAGGAACCAAAAATAAAGAGAAACCTGAAAACCAGGGCACTAAGTATATACCCTGATAGTGGAGCTGCTGTGAGGACATCTGTTGGTCTCCTTTAACTAGAATGTTGAATTTTAATAGGCATATATGTACAAAGGACAAGGTCATAACTCATACATACAAGGCAAGGAGTTGGAAATGAGACCTCAGAATAAATTTGTCACCTTTAAGAGACTATGTTTTCATTAAAAGTGTAGACAGATAAAATCTGCATACAGGTACATAAAGGCTGAAAGTAATATGTTTGGAAAAATTAAAATTCATATTAAAATATTAGGTTGGCCAAAAAGTTAGTCTGGTTTATTCCATAAGCTGGCTCTAGAAGCTCTTAGTTGTCTTTAACTCCATTCAAAAGAACTTTGTTAGATTTTACTGTGACAGCTGTCATATTAACATGCATTTAGAAAAAAAACTTACCAAAACTGGTGAATTTTTGTTTTGCCATTTTAATATCGAATATGGAAGAAAATAAGCAACATTTTCAGCATATTATGCTTTATTATTTCAAGAAAGGTAAAAACACAACTGAAATGCAAGAAAAGATTTGTGCAGTGTATGGAGAATGTGCTGTGATGGGTCAAATGTGTCAAAAGTGGTTTGCAAAATTTCATGCTGGAGATTTCTCACTGCACAATGCTCCATGCTCAGGTAGACCAGTTGAAGTTGATAGTGATCAAATCAAGACATTAATTGAGAGCAATCAATATTATACCATGTGAAAGATAGCCAACATATTCAAAATATCCAAATCAATAAAGTTATTGGTGAAAATGAAAAATGTATCTTTTATTCTATGGAAAACACTAAGCAGACTTTTTGGGCAACCCAATAGAAATAGAAGGAAAATTTCTTAACCAGATAAAGGACATCTACTGAAAACTATTGCATCAAAAATACAAGAGAAACTACAGACTAACTAATATAGTTAGTAATCATTCATGACAAGATATTTATAAAGTTTCAATGGAAAGACAAAGTAGAATAGTGAAAGTCTTTTTTAAAAACAGTGTTAGAGGCCTTACACAGAAAACATAGTATAAATTTACAATAATCAAGGTGGCATGGTATTGGAGAAAGTACAGATATACAGATAAATGAAAAGTAATTGGAAGTCCAAAAGGAGTCCTGTACTGGGACAATTAAAATATCCATATACAAAATGATAAACTTGGACATCTACCCTCATGATGTACAGAAAAATTTATTCTCAGTGTACCATAGAACCTAATATTAGGCCTTAAGTATAAAAATTTAAGAAGAAAACAGTAGTAAATCTACATCACCTTGGGTTGGGCAATAATTTCTTATATATGACAGATACTGCACAAATAATAGAAGCAACCAGATAAATTAAGTTTAACCAAAATTTTTTGTGTGTGTTTTTCAAAGGATATCTTCAAGAAAGTGATATCTCCAACATACAGGGAATAATATTTGCAAGCCATATCTCTGAAAAAGGACTTCCATCTAGAGTATGTAAAAAAATAACCCTCATAATTAAATAAAAGACAAATATCCCAATTTAAAATGGATAAAGGATTATATCCCAATTTAAAATGGACAAAGGATTTCAATAGATATATGAATGACCAAGGCAACCTTGAAAACATGTTTAACATAATTAGTCATTAGGGAAATACAAATCAGAACTTCAATGAGATACCACTTAAGTACCAAAATAGTTATCAATAAAAAGCAAGACAACATGTGTTGATGAGGATACAGAGAAACTGAAACCCTCTTACATTGCTGGTGGTAATGTGAAATGGTTGAACCACTTTGGAAAGCAGTTTGGAAGTTTGTCAAAAAGTTAAGCAGAGCTACAAGAAGACCAACCCATTTCACTCATAGGTATATATCCAAGAGAAATGAAAATGTATATCCACACAAAGACCTGTACATGAACGTTCAGAGCAGCATTATTAATAATAGTCAAAACATGGAAACAACCCAATTGTCCATCATATGATGACTGAATAAACAAAATATGATATGTCCATACAATGGAATACTATTCTTTGGTAAAAAGAGTAAAGTGCTGCTACATGCCACAACATTAATGATCTTTGACAACATTATGCTAAGTGAAAACAGCCAGTCATGAAAGATCACATATTGTATGATTATAATTATGTGAAATATCCAAAATAGGCAATTTCATAGAGACAGAAAGTAGAATAAGTAAGTGCCTACAGCTGGGGGGCAAATGAGGCACCAGGGAATATGATTTACAGACAATGAGCAATAGCTTTCTTTTGGCAATGGTTGCATAACTCAGTAAATATATTAAAAATAATTGAATTGCTCACTTTAAAAAGGTGCAGTCCTGGCTGGTGTGGCTTGGTTGGAGCAAGTGTTGTCCCATGCACCAAATGGTTGTGGGTTCAATTTCTGCTCAGGGCACATGCCTAAGTTGCAGATTCAGTCCCCAGTTGAGGAGCCTATGAGAAGTAATGTTTCTATTACATCAATCTTTCTCTCTCTTTCTCCCCCTTCCTCTCTCTCTCCAAAGGCAATGAAAAAGTGTCCTCCAGTGAGTATAAAACAATATTTTTAAGTTGCATTTTGTGATGTCGAGATGGTTGCAGAGTAGCTGGAAGCTCCGTCCACTTGCTCCCAGACCTGGACAAGTCCTGCAGCTAAACTACAGAACAATCAACTTGAAAATCCATTGGAATGTGTGTGAGAGCATGTGTGAGTGAGTGTGTGCTCAGGGAGTGTACAGATGTGTGTGAAAGTGCCTGTCTGTCTATGAGAGCACTTGGAGGTTGGTGGTCCAGGCTCTCCTAACAGAGCCACTCCTATTGCCTCTGCAGCCCAGCCTGATGCTTCTGTTGGAGCAGGCACCATTTGGTGAAATTTACAAAATCTTCCTTGGGAAGAAGCTGCTGGAGCAGCTGCACCTAGGTTCCTTAACTTGCCTATGTGCCCTCTGCACCAGGCCAGGCTATGCACCCCACCTCCTGGAGCCAGGGTCCAGGGACCATGGTATTTCCTGGGGAGGCTTCTGTGGCCTCCCCAGCCTCATGGTGCTGCTGGAACCATGAAGCTGACTGAGTCTGACTGAGGGGGCCATGGATTGGCCGAGAACTCGGGAGCAGTGAGAAGCAGCCAGGGATGCACTGGCTGCAGAGGCTATGGTGGGAGCCTGAGGCTGAGACTCACCAAAAGGAGTGGCATGAGCACCCCACAACTGTCCCGTGTTAGTTTTGCTGCTGGACTCTACCCTTCCTTCCCCCACCCCATCAGGGTATGAAACTTGAAAGAAGACAATGCATGCAGGATATATTCTATTGATTTGGGAGAAGGTAAGAGAGGTGTCGGTGTGAGGGAGAAGTATCAATAAGTAGACTCTTGTATGTGCCCTGACTGTGGAACCAACCCATGGTAGAAGCCCTCTCAAGGCAGAGGTGGGCATGGCAGGGGTTAAGCCCCTTAGAGGAAATCCAAACAAGGAAAATGTCCCACCAACAAATGGGCCAATAACAATCAGGACCTAAATACAACAGAAGAGTCCGCACAAACCACCAAAGAGACATTCCTAGATCATCCAGATCAATAGATAAGGAGTCCGAGCGGAGGCTCTCTGCTCTTGGGAGAGATGAAAACCACTGGAGACAAACCCACAGTCTTTTTTTTTTCAGTAAAGCAGCAAAGTACAGGTTTTGTGTTTACAGCTACCCACCCTGAGCCCCAGCAAAGGGAGGGTGGCACAGACTGGATTTACACAAGGCAAGTCTGGAGTGGGACACACACAGGAGAGTCTTGGAGAAGCAGCTGTGGGATTTTCAGGGCCAGGATATACCTGGGCTCCAAAACAGCCATCTTTCTTGAGAAGAGCTAGCCTATCCCAGGGGAAAATCAATTACCTTACCCTGTGGGATACCACTCCCCTCACCCACTGGAATTCCCCTTGCCCAACATCTGACATCCTATTCCTTCTATCTAGCACCTGTTTTTGTTCTTTTCTCAGTTTTGCTCTGTCTTGGCATTCTGTTTTGTTTGTTTTTTTTTTCTTTCTTTTCTCCCATTCTGCATCTTAGGAGACAACAACAACAACAACAAAAAAAACAGACTCAAGGGTCATCAGAGACTGGCTCTAGGGTGCAGCCAATCCATACACTATCCTGGGAAACAGACCGGTGCTTCCCCCTAATAGGGGAGCCAAAGAAACACCCTCCTGGCATCTAGCAGACCCATAATTTGGGCCCTGAAAACATACAAGGTGCCCTACCCTGGTGAGTACAGGAAATAATAGCAATCAAAGACTAGTGGCTTTGGAAGATAGGAACACACCCACCATCTTCCCTGAATTCTGAAAGGCACCTGCCACAGGAGACCCAGGAATCACAGGCCCCCATTTCCACCAGAAGCCCTCTCAGAAACAGTTGGGTCTGAGACTAGTCTAAAACTGACATCAGGCCAGCAGGCAGAGACAGACAGAGGTGGATTCTGTGACGACTTCAGACATTATCTGACACACCCCTGGACACAGTGCTGATAAAAGCCAGCTTTGCAGCACAGCTTGGCCCTCCCTTGGAACAGCCAATCTCTCAGGAATCAGCCATAAACTGTAGATCACTTATAGCTTAGAAAACGTTGTCAAGGGCCAGATGTGGAAAGTGCCTGACACTGGCTTACTCCAGACCAAGGTAGCATAGCAGTATTCAAAGGAAGAAGGCAGAAGGTAAGCACTAAACTCTGCTGAGAAAAATCCATTTGGTTCTTTTCTCATTATCATAGCTATATTTTTTCTTTTTCATAGCATTTTTATTATTTTTATTGTTTTATTTTATTTTAATTGTTGTTCAAGTACAGTTTTCTCTCCTTTACTCCCATCCCAGCCCACACCCAGCCCGCCCCACCTCCCTCCCATTTCCACCCCCCTAGTTTTTGTCCATGTGTCCTTTATACTTGTTCTTGTATACCCTTCACCTTTACCCCTGAAATTCCCTACCCTCTCCCTTCTTGTCCCTGTCAGCCTGTTCTATATTTCAGTGTCTTTGGCTATATTTTGCTTGTTTGTTTGTTTTGTTGTTTAGGTTCCTGTTAAAGGTGAGATCATATGGTATTTATCTTTTACCACCTGGCTTATTTTGCTTAGCATAATGCTTTCCAGGTCCATCCATGCTGTTGCATAGGGTACGAGCTCCTTCTTTCTTTCTGCTGCATAGAATTCCATTATGTAAATGTACCATAGTTTTTTGATCCATTCATTTACTGATGGGCATCTAGGTTGCTTCCAACACTTGGCTATTGTAAGTTGTGCTGCTATGAACATTGAGGTGCATAGGTTCTTTTGGATTGGTGTTTCAGGGTTCTTAGGATATAATTCTAGTAGGGGAATTGCTGGGTCAAAAGGGAGTTCCATTTTTAGTTTCCTGAGAAAATTCCACACTGTTTTCCTAAGTGGTTGTAGCAGTATGCAATCCCACCAACAGTGCACTAGGGTTCCCTTTTCTCCACAACCTCTCCAACACTTATTGTTTGTTACTTTGTTTATGATGGCCATTCTGACCAGTGTGAAGTGGTATCTCATTGTGGCTTTAATTTACATCTCTCTGATAGCTAGCAATACAGGTACATGGACCAATGGAACAGAACAGAGAGCCCAGAAATAAACCCAAGTCTCTACAGTCAATTAATATTTGACAAAGGGGGCAGCAACATGAAATGGAGTAAAAATAGCCTCTTCAACAAATGGTGTTGGGAGAACTGGACAGCTATGTACAAAAAAAAAAATGAAACTCGAGCACCAATTTACACCATACACAAAAATAAATTCAAGGTGGATAAAAGATTTAAATATAAGCTGTGACACCATTAAAGTCCTAGAGGAGAACATAGGCAGGAAAATCTCAGATATTTCATGCAGCAACATTTTCACTGACATGTCCCCTAAAGCAAGAGACATAAAGGAAATAATAAACAAATGGGATCTCATCAAAATAAAAAGCTTCTGCATGGCTAAAGAAAACAGTATTAAATAAAAAGAGAACCAACCATATGGAAAAACATATTTGCCAATGATACCTCAGACAAGGGTTTAATCTCCAAAATATACAAAGAACTTGCATGACTCCACTCTAAGAAGATAAGCAACCCAATTTAAAAAATGTGCAAAGGACTTGAACAGACACTTTTCCAAGGAGGACACACAGAGGATCCAGAGACACATGAAAAGATGCCTTTTTATTATTTTACCTATTTTTCTTTTTCTTTTATTTTTTTTTGCTCTAATTTTTCTTCATATTTCCTATTCTACTCTTATATTTCATTATTCCATTGTTTCCTTCTTCTCTCCTTTTTTATTTTTGTTATTTTTTCTGTGTTCCCTTTTTCCCTTTTTTCCACTTTCTGTTCATTGTGAGTAGTAGTTCTCTTCCCCTTTCTCCTCTCATAATCACTTTTCTTACTTTTGGTCTTCTCATATTCTTTTTCATTTTCTCCTTTCTCTACTATTACATCTCTGTCTTTGCTTTTATTATTCTTTGATCTCTTGTCATTGATATTGCTGTGGTGGTTGGAGGAGGGGCTGTTTGTTTTAATGTTGTTTTTGTGTTGTTTTGCTTTGTTCTTCTAGCACCTATATAACAGCACACAACACATTATGGGAGTAGAGCCTCTTAGTCAGCCAGCCTGAGCGGAGTTCCCAACAACAAATAGGCCAATAAAAATCAGGACCCAAGTACAACAGGAAAGTCCATATATCCTACACAAAGGACATTCTTACAGCATCCAGATCAGAAGATCAAAGAGAGTCTGGACCACAGGGTCCTGAAGACTCCTAACACATAAGGCAACTCCACAAGACAGTGAATCAAAGCAAATCAATCTAACACATAGAAACAAACACAAAGAGACAACTAAAATGGGGAAGCAAAGAAACAACCCAAAATTGTAAACAAAAGGAAGAATCTTTAGAAAAAGAGGTAAAAGAAATCAAGGCAAACAATTTATCAGAAACAGAGTTCAAAGTAATGATTGAAAGGATGCTCATTAAACTTATTAGGAACTACAAGGAGATTAGTGGGAACTATATCAGCATGAAAAATTACATAGAAACCTTGAATAAGAACCAGCTGGAAACAAAGAATGCAATATCTGAAACAAAGAAAACATGAAAAAGGATTAAAATCAGGCTAGATGAAACAGAGGATTGAATCAGTGAGTTGAAAGACAAGGTAGAAAATGAAAACACCCAGTCAGAGCAACAAAATGAAAAAAGCCTCAAAAAGAATGAAGATAGCTTAAGGGATCTTTGGAACAACATGAAATGTAACAATGTTCACATCATAGGGATACCAGAAAAAAAAGAAAAGGAGCAAGAAATAGAAAGCCTGCTTGAAAAACTAATGAGTAAAAACTTCCTTAACTTAGTGAGGGAAAAAACTCATGCAAGTCCAGGAAGCACAGAGGGTACCGATGAACATATACCTAAGAAGCCCACTCCAAGATACATCATAATTAAAATGGCAAAATTTAAAGACAAACAAAGAATCTTAATGGCAGTAAGGGAGAAACAGCTAGTAACATACAAGGGAGTTCTGACAAGGCTATCAGCTGATTTATCAACAGAAACACTATAAGCCAGAATGGATTGGCGGAAAATATTTAACATAATGAAAAGCAGGGACCTTCAATGAAGACTACTCTCTCCAGCAAGGCTCTAATTTAAAAGGAAGGCAAAATAAAGTGCTTCCCAGGCAAAAGAGTACATCTCCACCAGACCGGCATTGTAAGAGATGCTAGAGGGACTGCTTTAAGAGGGAGGAAGGGAGGGAGGGAGGGAGGGAGGGGGGAGAGAGAGAGAGAGAGAGAGAGAGAGAGGGAGAGGGAGAGGGAGAGAGAGAGAGGGAGAAAGAGACATAGATACAAAGGGAAAAATGGCAATGAATAAGTACCTATCAATAATAATATTACATATAAATGGATTAAATGCCCCAATCAAAAGACATAGGGTAGCTAAATAGATGAGAAAACATGATCTGCATATATGCTACCTACAAGAGACCACCTCAAAACAAAAGACCTAGGCAGACTGAAAGTGAAGGGTTAGGAAAAAAATACCCCAAGAAAATGCATAAGAAAAAGAAACCTGGCGTAGGAATACTGATATCAGATGAAATAGACTTCAAAACAAAGGCCATAACAAGAGAATAGGAAGATCTCTACATAATACTTAAGGGAGTAGACCAACAAGAGGATATCCCCTGTAAACATACATGCACCTGAAATAGGAGCAACTAAACACATAAGGAAAATCTTGGAAGACTTCAAGAAAGGTATTGACAGCAACACAGTCATTGTAGGGGATTTTAATACCCCACTGTAAACAATGGATAGATCTTCTAAACAAACAAAAAAAACAACAAAAATATTGCAGCATTAAATGATAGTCTATATCAAATGGATTTAATTGATATTTATAGAATATTTCACCCCAAAGAAGCAAAATACATTCTTCTCAAATGCACAAGGATCATTCTCAAAGACAGGCCACATGGTAGGACACTAAACAAACCTTAAAAAAATTCAAGAAAATTGAAATCATATCAAGCATCATCTCAGATCACAATGGCTTGAAGCTAGAAGCCAACCTCAAGAAAAACCTCAAAAACATTCAAATACATAGAGGCTGAATAACATGTTATTATACAATGAATGGGTTAACTATGAGATCAAGGAAGAAGTCAAAAAGTAGCTGGAAACAAATGAAAATGAACTCAGAACAACCCAAAACCTGTGGGACATAGCAAAGACAGTCCTGAGAGGGAAGTTCACAGCAATACAGGCCTACTTCAAAAAGAGAAAAAACTCAAATAAACAACCTAACCCTACATCTAAAAGAACTAGAGGAACAACAACAAATAAAGCCAATAGTGAGCAGAAGGAAGTACATAATAAAGATCAAAACAGAATTAAATGACATAGAGCATTAAAAAAAATCAACAATTCAAAGGATCAATGAATCCAGAAGCTGGTGCTTTGAAAACATAAACAAAATTGACAAACCATTGACCAGACTCACCAAAAAAAGAAGAGAGAAGACCCAAATAAATAAAATGAGAAATGGAAAGGGGAAGTAACAACTGATACAACAAAAATACAAAGGACTGTAAGAAATTACTATGAACAATATATGCCCCAACACTGGACAACCTGGGCAAAATGGATATATTTCTAGAAACACACACTCTTCCAAAACTGAATCAAGAAGAAGCAGATAATCTGAATAAACTGATAAGAACCAGCAAAATTGAAGCAGTAATCAAAAAACTCCCAGCACACAAAAGCCCTGGACCAGATGTCTTCCCAGGTGAATTTTACCAAATATTCAGAGAAAAACTAACACCTACTTTTCTCAATGCATTCCAAAAAATTCAAGAAGAGGAAAGACTCCCAAACTCTTTTTACAAAGCCAACATTATCCTAATCCCCAAACCAGGTAAAGACACAACAAAGAAAGAATATTCATCTCTGATGAACATAGATGCTAAAATCCTCAACATATTACTAGCAAAGTAGATCCAACAATACATTAAAAAGATAATACACCATGATAAAGTGAGATTTATTTCAGGGATGCAAGGTTGGTACAATATTTGCAAATCAATAAATGTGATACATCACATATACTAAATGAAAGACAAAATTCACATGATCATATCATAGATATTGAAAAAGCATTTGATAAAATCTAGCACTTACTTGTGATAAAAACACCTAGCATAAACCCTGGCTGGTGTAGCTCAATGAATTGAGCACAAGCCTGTTGAACCAAAGCATTGCTGGTTCAATGCCCAGTCAGGGCTCTTGCCTGGGTTGCAGGCTATGTCCCCAGTAGGGGGTGTGCGAATGGGAAACACACATTGAAGTTTCACTCCCCCTCTTTCTCCCTCCCTTTCCCTCACTCTAAAAATACATAAAATCTTTTTTAAAAGTCGGTAAAAACACATTCAGCATAATGGAAATAGAGGGAGCATAACTCAACATAATAAAGACCATATACAAGAAACCTACAGCCAACATTATACTCAATGGGCAAAAACTAAAAGTGTTTCCCTTAAAATCAGGAGCAAGACAAGGCCACTTGCTTTCACACTTATTCAACATAGTACTGGAAGTCCTAGCCATAGTGATCAAACACAGGAAATAAAAGGCACTCAAATTGGAAAGGAGGAAGTATACCTGTGATTATTTGCAGACAACACGATAGCATACATAGAAAACCCTATAGACTCTGCCAAAAAAACTACTCAACTTAATAAGTGAATTAGGCAAAGTAGTAGGATACAAAGTCAATACTCAGAGCAATGACATTTTTGTACACCAACCATGAACTATCAGAAAGAGAAACTAAGAAAAAAATCCATTTACTATAGCAACAAAAAATAAGCTAGCTGGGAATAAATTTAACCAAGGAAATAAAAGACCTAGACTCAGAAAATTATAGAACACTGAAGAAAGAAATTGACAAAGATACAAAGTGTATCAATCGAAGTGTATACCCAGCTCAAAGACTGGAAGAATTAACAATAAAATGTCCATACTACCCAAAGTAATCTATAGATTCAACACAATTCCTATTAAAATACCAATGGCATATTTCACAGAACTAGAACAAATATTTCAAAAATTTATATGGAACCAAAAAGGACCCTGAAGAGCCTCAGAAATCTTGAGGAAGAAAAACAAAGTAGAAGAGATCACAATACCTGTTATCAAACTATACTACAAGGCCACTCTAATCAACACAGTCTGGTACTGGCATAAGAACAGAAACATAGACTAATGGAACAGAATAGAAAGCCCAGAAATAAACCCATGTCTCTATGGTCAATTAATATTTGATAAAGAGGGCACAAGCATACAATGGAGTAAAAATAGCCTCTTTAATAAGGGGTGCTGGAAGAACTGGACTGGTACATGCAAAAAATGAAACTAGACCACCACCTCACACCATACACCAGAATAAACTGAAAATGGATAAAAGACTTAACTATAAGTAGTAATACCATAAAAATCCTAGTAGAAAACATTGGCAGTAAAATTTCAGATATCCCACATAGCAATATTTTTGCCAACATATCACCCATGAGAAGGAAAAAGTAACAAATGGGACTACCTCAAATTAAAAAGCTTCTGCACAGCAAAAGAAACCATCATGAAAATGAAAAGGGAACCAATTGTATGGGACAACATATTTGCCAATGATACATTGTACAAGAGTTTAATCTCCAAAATATATAAAGAACACATACAACTCAACTCCAGGGAGACAAACAATCCAGTTAAAAAATGAGCAAAGGACATAAGCAGACACTTCTCCAAGGAGGACATACAGATGACCCACAGACATATGAAAACTTTCTCAACATCACTAGTCATCAGAGAGATACAAATTAAAACCAAAATGTGATATCATTTCACACCTGCCAGAATAGCTATCATTAATAAATCAACAAACAAGTGCTTGTGAGTATGTGGAGAAAAAGGAACCCTAGTACACTGTTGGTGGGAATGCAGACTGGTGCAGCCACTTGAAACAATATGGAATTTCTTCAAATACATAACAATGGAACTGCCTTTTGACTTGACAATTCCACTGCTGGTCTTATACTCTAAGAATCCTGAAACACGAATTCAAAAGAACTTATACACCCCTATGTTTATAGCAGCACTATTTACAATAGCCAAGTGTGGGAAACAACCTAAGTGCCCATCAGTAGAAGAATGGATTAAAAGACTGCTGTGCATTTACACAATGGAATATTATGCAGCAGAAACAGACAAGGAATTCCTACATTTTGTGACATCAGGGATGGAAGTGGAGACTATTGTGTTAAGTAAAATAAGCTAATTGGTGAAAGGCAAATACCATATGATCTCACTTATAAGAGGGATCTAATGAACAAAGTAAACTAATGAGCAAAACAAAACTGGAGACTTGTTAACATGAAACAGACTGACAGCTGCCAGAAAACAGTGGGTTGGGGAAATGGTGGAAAGAAGGTGAAAATATTAGTCCAAGAAAATGTATGGATGAACCCTGGGGATGGACCACAGGGTGAGGAATGACTATGGGAGCAGGATGTGGGTTGGATAGAGGAGGGCAAATAGGAAATAACTGAGACAACTGTAATAGAATAAACAAAAGTAATAATAAAAAGTTGCATTTTTGTGGTATAGAAGTTAGATCTCAGTAGAGTTCTTTACTAAAAAATGCAAAGTAGTCCCACAGAGTCACTGATTTTGACAATAGTGCAAAGACATTTTAATAAATAATAGATAATTGCCCTGGCTGGCATAGCTCAGTAGATTGAGCGCGGGCTGCAAACCAGGCATCACAGGTTCGATTCCAAGTCAGGGCACATGCCTAGGTTGCAGGCCATGGCCCCCAGCAACCGTACATTGATATTTCTCTCTCTCTCTCTCCCTTCCCTCTCTAAAAAATAAATAAATAAAATCTTTTAAATAAATAAATAATAGATAATCTTTTCAAAAAATATGTTGGAAAGTTTGGACACTCGTGCCAGAAAGTGAACTTAAATCCATATCTTGCACTCTATACCAAAATTAACTAAGAATGAGTCTGGACCTAGATGTAAAAACAAAACTTATAGGAGAAAACATAAGATAAAACTTCTGTTGCCTTCAGTTGATCAAAGAGCTCTTAGACATGATACCAAAAGTATGATCCATAAAAGAAATATTAATAAACTGAATTCCATAAAAATTTGAAATGTTTGCTCTGTGTAAAACACTGGTGAAAGAAAAATAGGAAAAGCAGTAGATTGGGAGAAAATACTTGTAAATCATATCTGACAAAGGACTTTTATCCAGAATACATAAATAACTCTCAAAACTCAACAATAAGAATGCAATCAACCCAATTCTTAAAAATGGGCATATATCATGCTAAGTAAAATAAGTCAGACAGGAAAAGTGAAGAACGACATGATTTCACTCATGTGTGGGATATAAAACTGAAAGCAACAAATGAAAAAACAGGACAAAGAAAAACTCATAGATGCACACAAAAGTACAGTGGTTACCAGAGGGGAGGGATGTGGGGGGCATTAAGGGTAAATGGGGTCAAATATGTGATGACAGAAGATATGATTTTGGGTGGTGGGCACACAATACAATATAGAGATCATATAGCATAGAATCACACACTTGAAACCTATATAATTTAATTAACCAATGTCACCTCAATATATTTAGTTCAGAAATCTTTAAATGGGCACAATATTTTACCAGACTTTACCAAACTTTGCTATAGGTAGCAAATAAGTGTGCAAAAATATGTGTAGCATCATTGGTCATTAAGGAAATAAAATTAAAAACACAATAACATATCTCTACACACCTATTAGAATGGTCAAAGAACAAAACAAAAATAAACAAAATAAAACTAGAACAATATCAAGTGCTGGCAAGGATGTGGAGCAACTGGTGCAACTGGAGGTCTTACACATCACTGGTGGGAATGTAAAATGGTACAGTCACATTGGTAAGTACTTTAACAGTTTCTTATATAAAATTAAACATATTTGCCCTGCATCCTAGATATTTATCCAAAAGAAATGAGAGTAGGAGTTCACACAAAATATTGTATGCAAATATTTATACCTGCTTTATTCATAATTGCTAAAACACAGAAACTCAAATATCTTTCAGCTGGTGAATGAACATATTAATTATTGTACGACTATACAATGGAATCCAACTCAGCAAAAATAACAATGCTATTAATATATGCAAAAGATTGCTAAGTGAAAGAACACAGATTCCAAAGGATAAATAGTGTGTTTCCAGTGAAATGATATTCTATAAATGGCAAAATGAGAGACAGAGAACAGAGAAGTGACTGCCAGAGGATGGACATGAAGAGAAGGGTTCACTAGAAAGTGTCAGGATGAGGGAATTTTAGGGAGTGATAGAACTGTTCTACATTTTGGTTGTAGTGGTCGTTCCGCAACTGTATGCATTTGTTTAACTTCATAGAAATCTATGCCAAAGAAAATTGAACTTTATATAACTTTCTAAATAAATAGGACTCATCAAAATTGCAAAGTAAGAGTCACAAAGATACAAAAAATAAAAATATTAATGCACTCTTGTATGTTAGCAAGCAAAAACTAGAAAACATTAATTTTTAAAAGGTACTATTTGCAACAGTAATAAAAACTATAAGGAATCTAGAAAAAACAAAACATATCTAAACTTTCTGAAAGAAATTATAAAACTTAACTAATGGTAAATAAGACTTTTATACATAAAGAAATAAAGCATGACTTTGGATGGCAAAACTCAGTATCATGAAGACCCTAATTCCCTCTAAATAGCATATAAATTCACTCTAAGTTTAATGAAAATAACAAAATGAGTTTTCATGGGACTTGATAAGCTAATCCTAATATTCATAGGAAAGAGCAGGAGGCCAAAATTAGCCAAGAAAATTTTAAAGAAAAACAAGTGGAGAGAGTCACCCTAACAAATACCAAACTTATTTTTAAAGCATTAGTAATTAAAAGACTGGTATTGATACAATGATAGACCAATGGAACAGAATATAAAGCATAGAAAGAAACACATAATCTATGGAAACCTGAAGTATAAGAGAGGTATCACGAAAAATAGATTATTTGGTAAAAGTTATGGGACAATAAGTTCATTATATGAAAAAAATGTTTTAAATTAAATCACTACTTGACAACATTAATAAAAATAATTTCCCACTAGGTTAAAATGTTCAATGTTAAAAGAAAAAAACTAAAAGCTTAGCAAACTTTTGCAGAACATTTTTATGATTTGAGGGTAAGAAGGTTTTCTTAAACAAGATACAAAAAAATACATCATAACAGAAACATTTGTAGATATAATTATATTAAAAGCAAAAAGTTTTGCCCTGGCCAGGTAACTTTTTCTTTATATTTCCTCAGATTTTATTTAAGAACAGGAGACTATTCCTGAGTGGGTGGCTCAGCTGGTTGAAGCACTGTCCTATAGACCAAAAGGTTGTGGGTTCAATTCCTGGCCAGGGATACAAGAGGCAACTGATCGATGTTTCTCTTTCACATTAATGTTTATTTCTCTCTGTCTCCCTCCCCTCCCCTCTCTCTAATATCAAGAAGTATGTCCTCATGTGAGGATAAAAAATAAGTAAAAGTAAAAAGTTTATACAATATAAATAAACATATGCAAAGTAAAAAAAACAAGTTATAAAGTAAGTGAAATTATTTTGTAACTTGTATATACTAAAAGACTTCAGACACTAAAACTGCATTTTCCAATACAGAAATGTGGCTGATCAGAGTTAAGGTGAGTATAAATGTGAAACACAAGATTTTTTAAGGTGAAGTGTGAAATAATAATGTAAAATATCTCATTTATAATTTTATATGGATTAAATATTGAAATGATTTTTAAAATTTATATATTAGATTAAATATATGATTAAATTCAATTCACCTATTTCTTTTTACTTTCTTTAATGTGGTTACTGGAAAATTTTAAGTTATATATGTAATCACATTATATTTCTGTTGCACAGCACTAATCTAAAACACTGCAAAATGTATATAAATCCAAAAGGCCAATAAAACATAAAAAGATAGTCAACATCCTAATGAACAAGGAAATGTAAATTAAAACAACAATAGAATATGCATCAGATTGCTAAAATTTAAAAATTTGATCTTACCAAGTTTTTTGCAAGGATGTGGAATAACTGGAAATCTGATACATGGCTGTGTGCACTGGATGGGGGAGGAGTATAAATAGGTGTGACCAGTTTAAAGAATAATTTGGTAAAATCTCAAAGTTGAGGATGTGCATTCCCTACCATCCAACGATATCTCCTGTACAAATATATACTATGAAAAGTCATACAAGGGCACAAAGGGACAGCAATACACAAATAAGTGTTCACTACTACGTTGTTTATAATTATGAACAACAGATAAGTACCTTGTAGCTCATTTGGACAATTAAATATTATTTTTTACCTAAAATGAAGGGACTAGAGCAGTGGCTCGCACCATATGGTTCCAGATATTTGCCAGCAACGTCAATTCCTGGGACCCAACCCACTCCTACTGAATCTGAAACTCTGGGAGTAGGAGGCTTCAAGGTATGGTTTAACAAGCCCTCCAGATGATTCTGATGGATGCCGAGGTTTGAGAACTACCCAACTACATCTATATATATATGAACCAAATAAATTTCAAAAATTATGTTTGAGAAGGATATGTGTAGTGTGATGCCATTTATAGAAAGTTAAAAACTTGCAAATTGCAATTTATATTGTTTGTGGATGCATTCAAAGTACCAGTAAAAAAAAATAAAAACATGCATGGAGATGATTAATATCAAAATCGTGATAGCACAAGGTAGGGAGTAAAGAAAATGGGATATAGGAGAGGAGGGATTAAAATAGGACATTTCAACCACATCTGTATTTTTTGTTTGTTTGTTTAAAGTATGTTTACGATGCTGGGACACACATCTGTGTACACACGTCTTGACACTGATGTCTAATTAATCCCTTAGACTAAATTTGGAGAAGTGAAGTGCTGAACCACTTCTTTCAGTCACAACTATTACCAACCTAGTCTTCCTCCCCTTGGGTAAATAGTATTACAATTGTTCATAACTGATAATTCTACTCAAATATGTACCCAAGCAACTCAGCGTATAATTCATTGAAACCTCCAGCTTCCAAAAAAACCTTTAATTCATACACATTATCTCCTTATTTTGACAACTTTTTAAGTGTTAAAAACTTTTAGCATAACTTGTGGGGTATTCATATTCGTCCAAAATAAGGTTCCTGTCTATTTCCTCAATTGTGTAACAACCTATATAAAAGTCTCTTTTCGTTAAAATAGTCTGAGCTCCTTAAACTTGCCACACATATTTCTGCCTCCTTGACTTTGCTCAATTACTTATAATCCCCTTGTTCCCTAACATCTAAGTACCTCTTACACTGTAATATCTGGCCCATCCATGTTCCAGTCCCCAGCCCTGCCCCCATGATGCTGGAGTCAATTAAATCATAACCCCCCCTTGCTGATCATTTCTTCTTTTGAACTCTTCTAGCATAATCTGTGCCACTCACATGGTGCTCAGCTATACCATACTATATCATTTATTTCCTTGTATCTATGATCAACCCAACTAAACTGTTATTGTTTTTCCAGTTAAATTTTGTCTGGCTCCAGAAAGTATTTAAGGTGGTTCAATAAGATTACAAACAACTCAAGACCATAGTGGATGTTCCCCTAGCATCAAGCATAGGATACTACAAATGACCTAAATTACAAGCTCCATAAGAGGAAGAACCATGATGTTTTGGCTTTTATATCTGGTACCCAGCACATTTTATAGTGCTTAGTGGGTACTCATTGACCATTTTGGTTGAGTGAATTAATAGGTTTTATAATTTTGTTATAATGATTATTTCTGCTCCCAGGTACCAAAGAATATTAGGGACCTGGAGAACTAGTAAGGAAAAAGGACAAACACATCAGAAGCTCCACTGTTCACACTATTATCTCCCTAAAAGTAACATTCTGGTTGTAAACCATTCACATGAATCTGCTGTTCACCTCTTATTTCAAAGCAAGATCAATAGCTAACACTGAGTGATTTCATCTGGACAGGTAGTGTGCTAAGCACGTTGCTTGCATGATTTAATTTTTATGACATTCCTGTAGGCAGCTACCAATATTATTTCAAATTACAGATGATGAAACTAAAGCACACAGAGGCTATATAATCTGACCTACATGCAATGGTTAAGTAACAAGTAAGCCACCACTTGGAAGCCTGACACCAAAGTTTATATTCTTAACTATACTGTGACCACACAGAAAAAGTGATGATGGATTCAGGGAAGGAAGATGGCAGTGACGTAGGTGGGAGCTAAGCCCACTTGCTCATGCACACAACTGGGACACCTAGCCGATCTTAAGAACTGAGTGAACAGTCTAATCCCAGCTAATATGAAGTTTGGAAACAAAGGTGTGCAGAGGACACTTAAAAAAGGGTGGTAAGATTTTGTAGGCTGACAGGAAGGTTACTGGGCATTGCACCAGACACTGTGGCTGCAGCAGGAGCACTAGAGGAGAACCAGGTCACTGATAGCAACCTAGCAGCTCCCTCTCCTCCCCAAAGCAGAGAACTCCCAGACCTGGACTCCAAGAACTCCCAGGAGAGACCTGAGTGTGTAAAGTCACTGGAGGGATAAAAAGGCAGTAAGTGACACATTGCTGGTGGCACACCCCAGCTGGGGCAGTGGTCACTGGTTGGGACAGTACCAGAGAAATTGGGCAGCTGGGTGACACCTGGAGCTGGGAGAAGAGATGAACCATGACTGGCCATGACCCAGATAGACTCTGGACAGATGAGAGAATTGGACTGTGTGGAAATCCAGGTGCTTGTTAGGAGCACCAGATGGCACCCAAAAGAACTTTTGTCAAAAGTGGAACTTAGACTTCCAGCCAAGACAGAGGCATAGGTGGATACACTTTGTTTGCCTCCTTGCACAACTAAAAGATGGACAACAACAAATTTATAAACAAAAAATGAACCAGAACTACTAGAAAATCAAACTATATGGAAGTCTGACAAACAAAGAGTTAAAGAAGAAACATTCATTTATTCCAGTAGGAGAGGCAGAAACAGGAAACCAGGTTTGAGGGAGCACATGACAAGGTAGTGGCTGGTGGACTGAGAAGTCCTATATTTGTATGCAGATAAATGAGGAGGAACAACTGTGGAGCAATATAGAGCATGCAACCCAGACTTCCAGCGCAGGGAAATAAAGCCTCAAAAACTCTGGATGTAAAGACCTGTGGAAATTGTGATGGCAGGACAAACTCCCAACCTCACAGGAGAGTTAGTTGGAGAGACCCACAGGGTCCTAGAATGAACATAAGCCCACTCACCCAAGAATCAGCACCAAAAGGGCCAAATTTGCTTGTGGGAAGTTGGGGAAGTGACTGAGAGCCGCCTAAGGGCCCAGTAAGTGGCATTGTTCCCTCTCGGACCTCTCACCCGCATACAGCACCACAACACAGCACAGGGTGGGTTGCCCCACCCTGGTGAATACCTAATGCTCCACTCCTTACAACACAATAGTCAAAGCAAGACAAAGAAATATGGCCTAAATGAAAGAACAGATCAAAGCTTCAAAAATAGAACTAAGTGATGTGGAGATAGACAACCTATCAGATGCAGAGTTCAAAACACTGGTAATCAGGGTGCTCACAGAAATGGTTGAGTATAGTTGCAAAATAGAGGAAGAAGTGGGGGCTATGCAAAGTGAAATAAAGAAAAATATACAGGGCACCAACAGTGAAGGGAAGGAAACCAGGACTCAAATAAATGATTTGGAACAGAAGAAGGAAGTAAACATTCAGCCAGAACAGAATGAAGATACAAGAATTCAAAAAAAAAAAAATGAGGAGAGGCTTAGGAACCTCTGGGACAACTTTAAACATTCCAACATCTGAATCATAGAGGTACCAGAGGAGAAGAGAAAGAGCAAGAAATTGAAAACTTATTTGAAGAAATAATGGAGAACTTCCCCAATCTGGCAAAGGAAATAGACTTCCAGGAAGTCCAGGAAGCCCAGAGAATCCCAAAGAAGTTGGATCCAAGAGGAAACACACCAAGACACATCATAATTACATTAGCCAAGGTAAAAATGAAGGAGAAAATCTTCAAAGCAGAAAAAGAAAAGGAGACAGTTACCTACAAAGGAGTTCCTAGAATACTATAAGCTGATTTCTCAAAAGAAAACTTACAGGCAAGAAAGAGCTGGAAAGACGTATTCCAAGTCATGAAAGGCAAAGAAGGACCTACATCCAAGATTACTCTATCCAGCAAAGCTCTCATTTAGAATGGAAGGGCAGATAAAGTGCTTCCCAGACAAGGTCAAGTTAAAGGAGTTCATCATCACCAAGCCCTTATTACAAGAAATGTTAAGGGGACTTATCTGAGAAAAAGAAGAAGATCGAAAGTATTAACAATAAAATGACAACTCATAACTATCAATAACTGTACATAAAAACAAGAACAAAAACAAACTAAGCAAACAACTAGAACAGGAACAGAATCACAGAAATGGAGATCACAAGGAAGGTTATCAGTGGGGAGTGGGAGAGGGAGAATGGGGAAAAATGTACATGGAATAAGAAGCATGAATGGTAGGTACAAAATAGGACAAGGTTAAGAATAGTATGGGAAATGGATGCTCTGGCTGGTGTAGCTCAGTGGATTATGCACAAGCCTGTGAACCAAAGGGTAGCTGGTTCGATTCCCTGGGTTGTGGGCCAGGACCCCAGTATGGGGCACATGAGAGGCAACCACACATGTATGTTTCTCTCCCTCTCTCTCTCCCTTCCCCTCTCTCTAAAAATAAATGAATAAAATCTTTTAACGAAGAATAGTATGGAAATGGAGAAATCAAAGAACTTCTACTTATGACATGGGCATGAACTAAAGGGGAGGGGAGATGCAGGGTGGAGAGGAATAAAGGGGAGTAAAAAATGGGACAATTGTAATAGCAAAATCAATAAAACATACATTTTTTTAAAAAGTAGAACCGAGCCCCTTGTAGAGACCTTGCATGCACTCAGCCACCACACCAAAAAAGAGGGAGCAGGGCAGGCACAATTTTCACCCACTCAGGGAACCTCTCAGACTGATCAAAGTGGCGCAAAATGAGATGGATTATCAGTGCCAAGCTGGTGCAAATGCACAGAATGGACAGTGAGGGCTGCACAGTGTTCTGAGGGCCTGAGCTGGAAACTGAGCACCTGTAATTATTGTAGTCCAGCCAGGGGTGTCAAACTCATTTTCACTGGGGACTACATCAGCCTTGCAGTTGCCTTCAAAGGGCCAAATGTAATTTTAGGACCGTATAAATGTAACTACTCCTTAACAGTTAAGCAAGAGCTCGCCCCCACTGCCGAGTAGAAACAAGGTGCCAGTCTAGATAAAACAAGGTAGAGGGCTGGATTCGACCCAAGGGCCTTGTGTTTGCCACCTGTGGTCTAGATTGGCTGCCAAGGAATAGAAACAAGGTGCTGAGCCATATAAAACAAGGTGGAGGGCCAGATTTGACCTGTGGGCCTTGTGTTTGCCACCTGTGATCTAGACTGAGCCACCATCTCTGTGGAGCCACAGGAAAGGGAAAAATGGAGCCCCGAACAACCCCTCTGCCTGCTGGATCTAGGCATACTTGCAAAACTGCTTTGGCAGGTTTAAAGTCAGCAGGAGGCTCCCTGTCCCACCACCAAGAGCATGTAAATAAGACCTGGAGTTATGAAAAAAACTGAAGACAGATCCAGAAAAAAGCCAGAAGATGAACACCAACAGCTGAGACAAATTTCATTTTGCTATCCTTCAGAACGTGAATTTTTTTCTCATCTTTCCTTTTTTGTTTTGTTTCTTTGTTTTTATTTTTATTTGTTTTATTTTTTTCTCCCTTTCATATTGCATTTTAATTTTTCTTCTTTGCACTCATATTCCAAATAACACACCACTCTTGGTCTTTTACTTTTTATTCTTCCAGTTCAGATTACATATTTCTTATCATACTATTGTTATTCCATATCCCACACAGTACCCTCCCCTCATCTTAATCCATTTCACCATCTTCCTGAGCTTTATTAATGTTATGGTTAACTTTATTTTTTCGCACACCATGCCAAGTTTCTATCCCTTACTCTCTATTTCTCCTCCATCTAACCTTGCATAAGCACTCTTCTTTCTTAAGTCAATTCACATTCTTTTCCCCTTCTATTAAGAGTCTTTTTCACCTTTTATAAACAGTGTCTAGTTGTGTGAAATATTATGATTATAGCTTTACTTCTCCAAAAGAACTCCTATTTGTTCACTACTTGTTTGTACTTTAAATCCCATAGAATACTCTCCCACTGTCTTACTCCATTTCTCCTTTGACCTGCCCCTGATCAGTTGAATGAGGAATTTTACTTCACTTTTTTCTCTCTCCCTTTTTTCCCCTACCCTTCAACCTGAGCTTTACTCCTTATTCTTATTAGTTTGCTTACCCCATACTCTCAAAATCATTTTTCTTCACTGTAGATATCATATTCATTTTATCCTTTGCTTTTCTACAATATTCTTATTCCCAGTTCACCTTCATTAAACTTCATTCAGCTGTTGCTGCTATTGACCCTGCTGTGGTTTTTCTCCAATTTTGCTCCCATTGGTCCAATACCTTTTCAATTTTACTTCACATCTCACAATATGCTCTTCCCTCTTCTTACCCCCTTGTTCCCACCACCCTTTCATGTTTTACTTACATAGTAAATTTTGCTCTCTCCCTTTCTTCACCTCAGTTCTATCCCAACTCTTATCAGTTCTCCTCTCTCTTACCACACAACATTTTCCTCTCTTTTAGTCATCTCATACTCCCTTTGTCATATCTTATAATATCTGCAATCTCTCTTTACTTTTAGAATCTTAGTTCAATTGTGGTTCAGACTGCTGATGTGGTAGAGGTGTTCTTTTTGCTGGCATAAGTTTAGTTGTCTGGTACTACTGCTTTGTTAACCAACACCTGTACAACAGCACACAAGAAAAGGTGGGAGTTGTGAATACCAGTAAACCTGCTGGAGGGGAGATTCCACCAACAAAGGAGCCATAAACAAGTAAAGCCCAAGTACAACAAGAGACCCCACACAAACAGAAGAAAGAGCAACCCTAGAGCATCCAGACAAGGAGATCAAAGAGTGTGCATCACTGAGTCCCACAGAATCCCTGCCATAGAAGTTCATCCTGTGAAAACAGCTGGCAAAGCAGAGCATGAAGAATTGCAGAAAAAGGCAAAAAGACTCACCTAAAATGGGGAGACAAACAAAGAACCCACAATTGAAAACAATGAAAGATTCCCCACTAAAGAGCTAAATGAAATGGAGGCAAGCAAACTATCAGATATAGAATTCAAAAGAATGGTTAGAGGATGTTTAAGGAACTCACTGACAACTGCAAGAAACTGAGTGGGAACTACTACAACAGTATGAAAAATGAAATAGAGACTATAAACAAGAACTAGGAAGAAATGAAGAATACAATTTCTGAAATAGTAAACACACTAGAAGGAATTACAAACAGGCTGGATGAGGCAGAGAACTGAATTAGTAGGTGGAAGACAAGGTAGAAAGAAATACTCAGATAGAACAGCTGCATGAAAAAATACTCAAAATATATGAAGATAGCTTAAAAGAACTGCAAGACAACAAGAAACACAACAACATTTGAATCATAGGAATACCGGAAGGAGAAGAAAAGGAACAAGGCTTAGAAAACCTGTTTGAAAAAAAATGACACAAAACTTCCCTAACCTTGACAAAGGAAAAGCTAGGCAAGCTCAGAAAGAACAGAGGGTCCAAGTTAAGAAGAACCCAAAGAAGCCTATTCCAAGACACATCATAATTAAAATGCTCAATTTTAAAGACAAAGAGAGAATTGTAAAGGCAGCAAGACAGAAACAGGAAGTTACATACGAAGGAGTTCCCATAAGGCTACCAGCTGACTTCTCAATGGAAACACTGCAAGCTAGAAGGGAATGGCAAGAAATATTCCATGGAATGAAAAGCAAAGGCCTGCAACCAAGACTACTCTACCCAGCAAGGATCTCAATAAAAATAGAAGGTGAAATAAGGAGTTTCCCACACAAAAGAAGGCTGAAAGAATACACCTCCACCAAACCAACACAGCAGGATATTCTAAAAGAACTGCTATAAGAAGAGGAAGAAAAAGAGTGAGAGAGAGAGGGCTACTGGTACAAAAGGTATAAACTGGCAATGAATAAGCACCTATCAATAATAACCTTAAATGTAAATGGATTAAATGCTCCAATCAAAAGACATAGGGCAGCTGATTGGATGAGAAAAGAAGACCTGCACATATGCTGCCTACAAGAGACCCACCTTATCACAAAAGAACTACATAGACTGAAAGTGAAGGATTGGACAAAAAATAATCCAAGCAAATGGACAAGAAAAAAAAACAGCTGGGGTAGCAATACTTATTTCAGACAAAATAAACTTCAAAACAAAGACCATAAACAGAGACCCAGAAGTACACTTCATAATACTTAAGGGAAGAATCCATCAAGAAGACATAAACATTATAAACTTATGTTCACCCAACATAGAAGCACCCAAATATATAAGGAAAATCTTGGAGGACCTCAAGAAAGATATAGGCAGAAACACACTTACACTAGGAGATTTTAACACCCCACTGCCAACAATCGACAGATCTTCCAAACAAAATATCAACAAGGATATTGTGGCATGGAACAATGCCCTAGATCAAATGGACTTAACTGATATACATATAGAGAGAACCTTTTATCCCAAGAAAGAAAAACACACATTTTTCTCAAATGCACATGGAACATTTTCAAAGATAGACCACATGATAGGACACAGAACAAGCCTCAACAAATTCAAGAAAACTGAAATTATATCAAGCATTTTCTCTGACCACAAGGGACTGACACTAGAAACCAACCTCAAGGAAAAAAACTCAAAATCACTCAAATTCGTGGAGATTGAATAGCATGATATTAAACAATGAATGGGTTAATAATGACATCAAGGAAGAAGTCAGAAAGTTTCTGGAATCAAATGAAAATGAACACACAACAGTCCAAAACCCATGGGATGCCATGAGGGCAGTCCTGAGAGGAAAGTTCATAGTGATGCAGGCCTTCCTAAAAAAGATAGAAACATCTCAAATAAACAACCTAACCCCACAGCTACAAGAACTGGACGAACAACAACAAGCAAAGCCCAGAGTGAATAGAAGGAGAGAAATAACCAAGATCAGAGCAGAATTAAATGATATACAGACAAAAGAACAATTTTAAGGATCAATAAATCCAGGAGCTGGTTCTTTGAAAAGATAAACAAAGTTAACAAGCCTTTAAGCAGACTCATCAAGAAAACAGAGAGGACCCAAATAAACAAAGTCAGAAATAAAAGAGGAGAGATTACAACTGATACCACAGAAATACAAAGATTGGAAGAAATTACTACAAACAACTATATGCCAAGAAATTTGAAAACCTGGGTGAAATGGACAAATTTCTAGAAAAATATAATCCTTCAAAACTAAATGAAAAAGAAGCAGAAAGCCTGAACAGACTGTTAACAGCTGGTAAAATTCATGCAGTAATCAAAAAACTTCCAACACATAAAAGTCCCGGGAAATCAGACAGTTTCCTAGGAGAATTTTAGAAAATATTTAAGGAAGAGCTAATTCTCATCCTTCTCAGACTAATCTAAAAAATCCAATACGATAGAAGACTCCTAAACTCTTCTTATGAAGCCAGAATCATCCTAATCTCAAAACCAGATAAAGACACAACAAAGAAAGAACACTTCAGGCCAACATCACTGATGAACATAGACACTAAAATCCTCAACAAAATATTGGCAAACTTCATCCAGCAAAACATTAAAAAGATCATACACTGTGATCCAGTGGGGTTCATCTCAGGGATGCAAGGATGGTACAATATATTCACAAATCAATAAATGTAATACATCAAATAAACAAAAGGAAATACAAATATCACATGATCATAGCAATAGATGCAGAAAAAGCATTTGATAAGGAACAGCACCCATTTATGATAAAAACACTCAACAAAGTGGGAATAGAGGGACCATACCTCAACATAATAAAGGCCATATACAAGAAACCTACAGTCAACATCATATTCAATGGGTAAAAACTAAAAGCTTTCCAACTAAGATCAAGAACAAACAAGGATATCATCCTCACCATTTCTATTAACATAGTATTGGAAGTTCTAGCCACAACAGTCAGACAAGAAAAAGAAAGAATGCCCTGGCTAGTGTGGCTCAGTGGTTTGAATGCCAGCCTGTGAACCAAAGGCCAGATCCCCTGTAGTGAGTGTGCTAGAGGCAACCACATATGAATGTTTATCTCCCTCTCTTTCTCACTCCCCCTCTGCCTAAGAATAACTAAATAAAATCTTTAAAAAAAAAAGAAATAAGAGGCATCCTAACTGGAAAGAAGGAAGTAAAAATGGTCATTGTTTGCAGATGACATGATAGTGTACATAGAAAACCTTATAGGCTCCACCAAAAAACTACTCAATGAATTAAGTTAATTTGGCAAAACAGCATGATACAAAGTCAATATTCAGAAATTGAAGGCATTTTTATACACCAACAATGAAATATCAGAAACAAAAATCAGGGGAAAAAATCCCATTTGATATAGCAACAAGAAAAATCCCATTTGATATAGCAACAAGAAAAATAAAGTACCTCTGGAATAAACCTAACCAAGGAGGTAAATGACCTGTACTCAGAAAACTGCACAACACTGAAGAAAGAATTTAAGAAAGACACAAATAAATGGAAGCATGTACCATGTTCATGGATTGGAAGAATTAACATCATCAAAATGTCCATACTACCCAAAGCAATTTATAGACTTAATGCAATCCCTATTAAAATACCCATGTCATATTTGACAGATATAGAACAACCATTTGAAAAACTTATATGGAGCCACAAACAACCCCGAAGAGCCACAGCAATTTTGAGAAAAAACAAAGTAGGAAGGACCATAATACCTGATATCAAACTATATTAAAAGGGCATTGCAATCAAAACAGTCTGGCATAAGAATAGACACATAGATGAATGGAATGTAATAGAGAGCCCATCCAATATAAGAGCATTATGCTAAGTGAAATAATCCAGGCAGTAAAGGACAAATACCATATGATCTCACCTATAAGTGGAACCTAATCAACAAAACAAGTGAACAACATATAACCAGAGACATTTAAATGAAGAACAAACTGACTGTAACCAGAGGGCATGGGGGAGGAGGCTAACAGTGGAGAGAAGGAGAAGGGTTGTTAAGGAATATGCATAGAGCCATGGACAAAGCCAAAGAGGGGAAGGATGGAGGGTGGGATGGAGGGGTGGGTGGGGTGGGGGAAAGTGGTATGAGGAAAATGGAGACAACTGTACTTAAACCATAAAAAAAGAAAATTATGAAAATTATGGAAAAAATAACTACTCTGTTGAATAACCAAGAAACGTCATGAGTAAAATGTTTTACAAAAGGCAACAAACCAAAAAAATTAATGATGGATGCAAACAGGTAAAATTTGAATAAGTTTAGTATCTGACTCTAAATCATCAATCAAGTTAATGAATTCAATCACTGGTTTGTATTTGTAGAAGGAAAGCAAACATTAGCTGGGCTACTGCTCTGAATCAGATGTTTCATGTTCCCTACTTGATGTTTTCCATCCCCAACATCAGCTATGAGAGGGAGGTATCATCATTTTTCAGGTGAGAGAATTGAGAACCAGAGAAATGAAGTACCTTGTTCAAGGTCACATAACTAGTAACAAGCAGAGAGTAGTTTTGACTCCAAATGTAAATGTTTTACCCTATACCATAGTATAGGGCTAAACTGAAAGTCTCATAACACATATTATTGCATTATATTGTCTAATATCCTAGTAACCTAAATAAGGTGAAGAAATTTCTATACCATTTACTATTGAGTTATTAGTTTTATGTTTAGGGCATGTAATCAATATTTACTATAACTTAGTTAATTTTCAGTGACATGAAATATTACGTTTTCTAGAGAACCTAGTACAGGCCAACACACAAAGTAAATGTCCAGAATATGTTGTTAGCTGTTGGACATCTTTATACCAATTGGGAAAAAGGAGACACCATAAAGATCATAATTCTATTTACTACCTATATTCTAGAGAGAATGAAAGGGGTAGTTATTCACAGTCAGTGTCACCTTATAGATTTCTTGAAATATTGACATTTGGTGAAATACTCTGTGGCTCACTGACTTCTCTTAACATACCTATCAAGGTATTTACAGAACTATAACCATAGTCACTATACCTTATTTATGCAATATTCAATTACTAACATGGCATGCCATTTATCTCCATGATCATCTCAATAATTATTCTATGAAATCTAAATGTGTGTTCTTAAATCAATCTATATGCTGAAAGTTTCTCCCCCATTGCACCCTCATGCTGGTATACATTATCTGTTTATGGAAGTAGTTCCCTTGGAGGTTTTGGCAAGCCAGCATGCAAGAAAGCTATGAGAGTAACTGAAAGGAGAACCAAGTCTCTGTGAATCTTTCACATTTTTTATGAAAAATAATTGGCAAGATGCTGCCCTAAATCTATTCAGTATCCACTCATCCCTCACGCTTCACCCAAAACTCCCAAGACATGCTTAAACAGAACACATTTTGTCCTAGTCAGGACAGAAAAAAAATGATTAATTTAAAGGAGGTGGTACTGCTAGCCACTCACCAAAAAAAAAAAAAACAAAAGGAGGAAAATTGTTAGTGCTCACTCTCTCCTCCTGATCAGCTGTTTATTCTCATCTCTGTCTCTTACTCTTGCCCACATCCAAGCTCTCAATGCCCAGTGCAATCAAGACTTGTGGAAAGGAATGAGTCCCATAATACTTCAGATGTCTTAACTTACTTAATCTGAACTAATAGTGTTTCAGTCCTAAATCTTATATTTACAGGGAGAGAAAATTGTAAATGGAAAATGCACATTTCATTCCTTCACAAATCATGCTCTCTTGCATCTCTACCTCAAGCATTCTGAACTCAAGGAATCAGGGGACAATACAATATTATAAATCCAAATTATAATGCATTTCCCTCTTTGCCATATTCTGATCCTTTATTAAACATAGAGAGATGACATGCAGGAATTAAAATTGTTTACTAAGGGTGGTGAAGAAGTAAGATTTCTCATACCACCGCTACTCCCCACACACTTCCTCTCTAAACATGAGGGTGAGGAGGGAAGTTCATATTAGTATGTGCATTAATTATTTTTCCTTATTTCAGCTCCTAAAGTAATTCTTCCAATCTCTAATAGTTGTGTAATTTCTGCTGCCTACCTTCCAAGGATTAGCTAACTAAAGTTAGAGCTTCAGGGTACCTGGAGATTAATGAAGGTCTAAGGAACAGTGGGAGAGACTTGGGATAAAGGTACCATTCTTGTTTATATGGTCAAAACAGCTAGGGCAAGAAGAAGGAGGGGAGTTAGAATGCCTGAAGGAAGAAGGAAACTATTGCCTGTCAAACCCACCCCAAGAGAACAGGTGTTCGCTTTCAGCATTTGTGCTCTCTATGCAAATAGAGTAGCACTTAAACTATATGCTTCAAAGACATTAAGAAACTTGGAAAGATATATTAAGTACAAGTAATAGTCATTTCTTTAATGCTAGCAATAATGGCCAAGCCATGAAATTATGCATCTCTTTCAAGTATCATAAAAATGGATATTAAATTTACAGCCAAGTACAAGTTAGGAGAGACTTTAAGGAATATGGCTCAGAGCCCACCTCAGATGGAAGAATCATTTACAGCATTTCCAGAATGGTTGCTTTTAACCAACAGGTCACTCTCCTCTCTGTTAATTTCCACATCTGTGCAAAGCTATTATTATACTAGGCCAGTGTTTCTCAAAGTGTTCTGCATGAAACACCTGTATCAAAATCACTTGGGTTGGGGCTTGTTAAAATTAAGATTCGTAAGTCCCTCCCAAGACCTATGAAATAAAAAAACTGAAAAATCTCAGAGCCTGTGACCCTAGAATTCGCATTTTAACACATCTTTTCCCCTTCTCACTCCAAATGGTTCTGATGTGTATTCATTAAGTTGGAAAGAGGCCCCACCTCATGTGTGATTATCTTCATATTGTTACCCTTTTCTAGACTGCACTTTGTCTCCAACTGTATCTGAAGATGTCCTGCCTGTGATTGCAGGCTCAGCTCAAATTCAGCTAACTCTCAAAACCCTCCTTTATCCATTTTTCTAACAGGTGCCAGGTCCCCTGTTGCTATGGGATAGAATATGGGAGGCATCATGGCTGGGATAGAAAGGTTAGTGTTGCATGCATTTGGATGGAGTTCAAGGAAGGGCTCTGAAGTTTGCACTGAAGTTTTGTGCCTGAATTTCTTCATTTAAGTTTCAGTTGCTATGAGAGCTTTAAACTGTGTAAACCAATAACTAGGACACACACTGTCAGTCCATTCAGGCTGTTATAACAAAATACGACAGACTGGCTGACTTATACACCACAGAAAAAAATTGTGTCACACCTCTGGAGGCTGGATGTGTGAGATCAGGTACCAGCATAGTTGGAGGAGGGCTCCCATGTAGGCCACAGATTCCTCATTGCTCTTCACATGGCAGAAGGGCCTAGGGAACTCTGTGGGGTCTCTTTTATAAAGACACTAATCACATTCATAAGGGTAACACCCCTATAATCTAATCAGCCCCAAAAGCCCCACCTTTTAATATCACCTTGGGGGTTAGCTTTCAACACATAAATTTGAGAGAAACACAAACATTCAGACCCTAGCACCTACATTGAGCCTCTGATTGGTAAGAAAAGTGAATTACAACCCTTTAGCCACTATAGTTGGGAGGAAATTTTGGTATACACTGTAGTATGGAAGAATAAAAACAAAAAAGACACAAAAAGGCTGCCTAATAGACAACTGCACATGTGTAGTAAGAAAGGGGGCTAATACCCTATAAGAGGCTTTCTCTTGCCCAGTGGTAAATAATAGGCAACCACCTAATCAACCCTCTGCAGTTGATTGAAAAACAGGAGAGGAAGAGGGGGACTGATGAGAGCATAAGGTTTGGGTTACACTAAAATTTTTAAGTATCATTAAGTGAAAAACAGTAAATGAGTGTTTCTCAAAACATAGTTCAGAAATATCTGCATCAGAAACACCTGGGGAGCTTATTAAAGATGCAGACCTCTATGAATGAGACTCTCCAGAGCCAAATAACCAGCATTGGGAAACACCACCAAATGAGTTCCCCCTCTAGTTTCAACACTTCCCTCTTCTAATTTGTCATTATACTAATTTTAGGGGAGTGCAGGAAGCACGAACCATGAGAATTCTTGACCAAGAGATGACTGAGACTTGGAGGAGGGTTCCAATCCCTCTACTTGCTTAGAGAGATTTAGATAGACACAATTATCAGGGATCACCATGTCCTGGTTTATTTCTAGACCCTTTCCTACCTTACTGTTAATATTTTCAAACAAACAAACAAACAAACAATAAAAGGTTAAAAAGAAACCAGACTAAGTTTCTCAGTCAAGCACATCCTGCCTTTGTTAATTCTGTAGGAACAGTACATTGCTATTACTAATTTTTCCAGAGACCCTCAATTATTTTCTTATTAAATTCCCACATATAATAAAATTGTCAAGCCCAGGCTTCTCTATGGAGTTTACTAATTTTTGCCACTATCATCATCCATATGTTTACAAGCAAGCTATCTTCATAACTCTGGCTCACTATTAGTTATCAAGCCAGGTATCTAATACTCCCAATGCCTTCTAAAGCCTGTTCAACTGAAATTAAAAAGCATTCCAAATGTTATCTACACACAAACTGAGGCAGACAACATATGAAATTATCTGGGTAATTCAATGTAAAAAAGGGGTTTACCTCATGGAGCCATACATGTGGTTGTCTAATAGTATATCTTTAGGCATCCAATGTAGTTTCCCAAGGTAATGCTAAGCAGGAGGATAGGGCATTGGGATTCTTTCCACTAAGAGGTATAATCCATTCTAATGAGCCATTGTCCTGTAATCTGCAGACAGATCTATACCTTTGGAAGTGGGGGAATACCACTTCCAGCCATAATGGCATTCCCAAAAGTCAGAGTGAAGATCTTTGTCATGTATTTCCTTCCCTCTACCCATCCATCCATCCAACAAATATTTATTCTACTATTGCTCAAGTCCTATTCTAGTTGCTGCAATACACTAATGAGCCAAAAAGATAAAGCGGTTGCTCTCATGCAGCTTATACTTTAGTGGGGAAAGTTGACAATAAACATGAAGTCAAAGAAAATAATTTTATATAGCAATAAATGCTGCAAAAAATAAAACAGGATAATAAAACAGAGTGACTAGGGCATGGGGAAACTATATTGTGTGGTTGAGGAGGGCCTCTCTAAGCAGGTAACACTTGAACTGAAATCCACATGACAAAAAGGGGCCACAAATTGGAATATCTAGAAACATAAAGAGAGGGAATAGCAAATGAAAAGACCCTGAAGCAAGAAAGAGCACAGTTGGGTTGAGGAATAATAAGAAAACCAATATGGCAGTCCCAGAGGAAGCAAAGGGAGAAAGTGGCATGGTTTGAGGTAGGTTAAGTAGGCAGGACCAGATTGTGTAGAACTCTGTAGGCCATATAGAAGAGCCTAGAGTTTATTCTAAGTAAAATAGGAAAGCAATGAGCCTGTAGACTGATGTAAACATGATACCTGAAGATATATTTACTTTATTACTGACACCAATAGTTGCAGTGTATCAAGCCACTACCACGTGCCAAGATGCTTTAGAAAACATAAACTAGTTTAAAACTCTCAACAGAGTTGCACAGCTAATAGTCAGGATTCAAACCTATGTCATGTGACTTCAAAGTCAAAAGCTATTAATCACTATACAAAGTAAAATTGTTGTTGTTGTTGTTGTTGTTGTTGTTGTTGTTAAAGGAAAGTATACCCAAGCAAAAGTAACCATGTACATTACTATTTATGAATAGCTATGCCAGGCTCAACTCTGTTCATCCTCACCATGATCCTATGAGATGTTATGCCATTTATGCCATGATCCTATGAGATATTATGTATTATGCCATTTTGAAGATGAGTAAACCCACAGTCACAAGTTGAGAAATCAAATCCAGACCCACTTGATTCCAAAGCACATCCCAATAATATTTTCCCACAATGCAAAATGTCACTTGTTTTTAGGATTCTTTTAATTCAAACATTAGCCTTTAGAGATTTGTCACTGCCCTGCTCCTTGATGCACAGTCAGTGAGAGCTCTGAAGGAATAGCAAATGTCCTATAATCAGAATTGAAATAGTATGGAAGGCAAGGCAATATTTGTAAGCTGGCTCTTCTCTGGGTTCTTTGCAGGCAAAGGATAGTGCCCATCTGTGTGAGAACAGGAAACTGCAAGATTTTTTTGTATGTCTGTGCCTGAGGGACAATAATTCTTCTGTCTTAGCTATGGATATGAAAGAAACTTTTGGATAGGTCTGTAATATCTGTGACTATACAGAGCTAAGATCTAAGCATTTGATGACAATGTGCCTTAACAACCTCTGCTATCCACTCCTTCCCATGTGCCCCACAGTGCCTGGGAGTCCTGAAAACCCTTTCTATTATAGAAAGAAGAGAGAAGAGATACCCTGAGGATGTTGAATAAGTTGAAGGGTTAAGGTAAAAATTACTTAAACATCGCAAAGCATTAGACAATGAAATATTCAACCATAAAAAGGAATAAAGTTCCAATACATGCTATAGCATGAACCTTGAAAACATGGTAAGTGAAATAAGTCAGATAAAATGTCATGTATTACATAATTCTGAATGAAGCATTCAGAATAGGCAATTTCATAGAGACAGAAAGTAGATTAGTAGTTGTCTAGGCCTGAAAGAGGTTGAAGGGAAGGGGGAGTTTGGGTTTCTTGGAACGAATAATAAAAATATTCTTTTTTTCTGCAAAAAGCTTTAATGTTTCCATTTGGCCCAATGCATGGGAGAGAGCACTGCATGGTAGTTACAATGATGCCTAGTGGTTTCAGGGAGAGGCTCAGGCAAAAGCCAGATTCCAGGGAAATGCAGAGGGGCCCCTCAAAGGCCTCTGGACTCCAAACGCTTCTTCATCCTGCTTGAGGTGAGCCTTCAGAGGAGATACTCGCCCATCCCAGGAGCCAGCCAGCCTGTGGAGGCTAGTCAGGTGGTCACCCAATTTCTTCATGAATTTCACGTCCCCATCCAGGAATTGGTTGTGCAGGAAGTCACAGAGATGAAGGTCTGTGTGGGAAGAACCCAGGGCATGCATGTCCAAAAGGGCCTAGTTCAGGTTCTTCAACTTCACTGTGGCTTTCATGGTGTCCTGAGTTTTAACCCACTCATCTTGGGAAGGCTTCACCACATCCTGGAAGAAAATGTGGGCACCCCGCTGGTTTTGGAGCTTTAAGATCTGTTCACCATCCTCATGCTTCTCCTTAGCCAAGTCTTAGAAGAAATGGGCTACACCCTGCAGAGCCATATCATGGTTGAAATAGAAGCCCAGAGAGAGGTAGGTATAGGAGGCCTGCAGATGCAGACTGGCCAGGTGGTTGATGGCAGCCTCCACCTCAGTGGAATAATTTTAACAAATGTGGGAGCTCATGGTTCTTCAGCACGTTGGCTGGTCTTGGAGGCTGAGAATGGCTGATGTGATTCCAAAGGTGGTGACTAGAAAAGAGTTTGGAGGGTAGTTGGAAAGAAGGGGTGTCCCTAGGTCTGTTCTGTCCAAACTCTATTGAAGATAAGGGTCTCAGGACTGTGGAGGACACTGTGGAAGGAATAATAAAAATATTCTGAAATTAGATAGTGGTGATGGTCTTAGCATTGTAAAAATACTAAAAACCACTGAATATTATACTTAAAAAGGTGAGTTTTATGGTATGTGAATTATATCTAAATAGAGCCATTACAAAAAGTATACATTTAGGGAGTTAAAACTATATATATATATATAAAATTTATTACATACTTTTGTTTGTTTATTTATTTACATCCATAAAAGTCTCAGAAGCTATCTAGACAAGTACAATTATGGCTATTAGGACCAATGATGCCCAGAAACTTACTCCTGATAAATTTTCTTTTTTCTTCTGTTTCTTTACCATTATTGATCTAATAAAATGTCTTCTTCCAGCCCCTCAAGAAAGTAAGCCATGGAAAGTTTTAAAATTCAGACAAGAAGAAAGAGGACTAGTATCTTGAATCTGTTGATAGACTGTGGCATTGGCTATTCATTTTCTAGCATTAGAGTTCTATTAAGAGAAAGAGTATATGACTGAAGCTTTTAGAACCCTTAAGTTTTTATGCTGGAGACAACATCACAAAGTTCAATTCATATTATTGATTATTATGATGACTGCATTGATGATGGTAATTAAAATAGAATTTAGTTTTGATCTTTTTCTTATATAGTTCCCTGTAACATTTCATATAATAATGACTTGGTGATGATGAACTCCTTTAGTTTCACCTTGTCTGGGAAGCAATTTATCTGCCCTTTAATTTTAAGTGATAGCTTTTTTGGAGAGAAAGGGGGTACCAGGTAGAGGGGAGCAAAGTGGTAAATGGGACAACTGTAATAGCATAATCAATAAAATATATTTAATAATAAAATAAAATAGCATCTAATATTTGACTGCTCACTATATGCCAGGCACTAGGTTGACTGCTTCATGTATCTGATCGGATTTACTTCTCCTAACTATCCTATGAGACAGGTACTTCTAGTCACCCCATTAGACAGATGAGAAAAACGAGACACAGAAAAGTTAACCAACTCACTCCTTGTTAAAAAAATGGTAAGTGGTGGGCACAGCATAGAAGCCTAGTTAATAAAGGCCTCACCCATGTTGTTAGCCACTAAAATATATGCTATTTCCCAGTAGCAGGGGTAATAATAATCAGAATAATATTAGGTAAAATGCATTGAATTACACTTATAATTCAATGCATTGAATTATACCTGGTATTCTACCTATCAGGTAGATGACATTATTAACCTATCACTTTGTAAGTGAGGAAATGGCAGCACAGAGTGAAAAACATCCTGTAAAGTAGCAGAAGATAGAATCAAATACACAGTTTGTCACTAAACTCCATCACCTCCCTTTTGGATATTTTGGTCCTAACCTTCCACATGGGGAGATTCAGCACCTGCCTGACCCATGAGAACAACTTCATTCACAGTGCCGCTAACTCTACCCTATGAAAGCAGCCACCACAGGTGCTTGACTGATGGTTCCCAGTCCCTCTGCATGCCTGTAGCTGCTCTCTCTGCCACCCAGTCCTTCTGGCCTGTCTGCAGAAAAGAGCAATTTTTCTCCCAAACATGAATCATGCAGCAGTATGTACCCTGCCCAGATCCAAATTGTACAAAGGCAGCTCTGGCTTTTCTCTTTTCCTGTATTTTGCACAAGAAAGAAACACTGAGGCTGGTAAATCCTTACTTTCCAGAAGTTTTATCAGTATCCTCATCTAATTAAACAAAGGGTAGATTTCCAGGGTCTGAAAAATTCCTTTAGTCTGAAATACATCCATTCTATTAGTTTAAGAAAAACTTCCTAAAATGAGGCATTAAATAAAAGTGGTGAATGAATTTTATCACCCTAATTAGAAAATAATGTGAAGCTGATAATAGATTTTTAAATTACACTACCCTTCACATACAATAAATTTCTTTGAGTTTTCCCCCTCATAGATGCATTCAAATCTGTATAACCTACTTAAAAAGCAAATACTTTTTAATGTGAATGTTACAATATCTCTTGTCAGGTGTAAATCTAAAATATGTTCTAGCATAAGGATATAGGCAATGCTAAAGTCAACCTTCTAAGGACGAGGACAAAGCCAGACAGTTTTCTGAGGCAAGAAACTGCAGGCTGAGTAATAAATCCCCTACAGTGGCCCAAATCAACAGAAGTACATCAAGCTTCAAGGATCTAGAAGGTCAAAGCTGAGGGAACAGCTAGGTCTCTACAGTCTGAATTATAGAAAGTCTGATGAGGAAAACAATACCAGTAGTCAGATTATCAATATAAGCCGGATACTGGGATAGAGTTTCATTGTCACAGAGGTCTTTCACACACACACACACACACACACACACACACACACACACACACACGGCAGGAAATGGTTTCCATATACACACAAAACGTGACTTGAAAGGATCAGAAAAGTGGCAGCAGCTGGCAATGGAAAGAATGAGAAATCAATAGCTATAGTTGAGTCCTAATGAATGTCAAAAAGACCTTTTTAAGAAAGTTTTGTTCTCAATTATGAATATGCATGGACTGAGCCCATGGGCAGTAGATAGCCTGAATGGCTCTTTCAACAGGGACCCAATGTCATTCTGGAGTCACTGAGTCAGGGGTGACACACAGGAACAGTGCTGTCAACAGCACCTGCTCTAGAGTCTTCTCTCTTGTCACTACATACTTCAGATGGTGGCCTTCCAAAGGCCAGACTGCATTAAGCATGTTTTATACAATATGAAATGCTTTCTTTCTAAAGTTCTCAAATGAAGGAAAAATGTTACTTTTGTGCCCCTTCAAAGAAATCTTGTATTATTTAAAGAAAAGGATAGCAGAACACTTGGCACCACACTGGTGGCCTTAGAAAATCCTTTCTTGAGGCCTAATCAGCCCAGGGTTTGTGAACTAAAACCCTAATCATTAATCTTTTATGACTGTGGCATTTTTAAAGTTCAACTCTATTTGTATTGTGGTCTAGCTACATCACATTTTTGTAATATCCCCTCTAGGAAATGCATCAGAAACTTTACTTGCATGACAGCTGCTGGGAGGGGAACTGGGGAGTAACTACTTAATGACTACATGGGTATGTGATTTCCTTTTGGAAGGATAAAAATGTTGTGGAACTGGCCAGTGGTGCTGGTAACACAATATTGTGAATGTACTAAATACCACTAAATTAAACTTCAAAAAGGTTAATTTTATGTTATTTGAATTTAACTTGAATTTAAAAAAATGCTTTGTATCAAATAAGCCTATGCTACATTCCCTATTGTGGACCAGGTACTGTGCTAGATTCTGGGTGTACAAATAATAATTACAGTTAATGTTTAAGTCCTCACAAGATTCCAGGAAGCATTCTAACCACTCACATGTATTAACTATTTTTCATGACAGCAACCCTCTGAGGAAGCCTCTATTATTCCCATTTCACAGATGAGAAAACTGAGAAATAGGAAGGGTAAGAAATTTGTACAAGTTTAAGGAAGATCACACTTCATTGTAAAAATGAGACAGGATGGGGTGGGGGCACTGTATTTAGTCAGTGGTGTGAGGTCAGGATTTAGACCCAGCCAGTTTGACTCCAGAGACTGTGCATTTAAGAATTGTGCTACATGGCCTCAAATGCAGACATTGCCCTCGAGAATTACATACTCAATTGGTGTTAAGTACCAAGAAAGCTTATAGCAGAGGCACCTAAAGACAGGCAAAGATCAGGGACAAAGCCAAGAAGGAATAGAATGTGAGATAAATCATAAGTGATAAATCAGAATTAAACACTCAGGAGACAGAAAAAAGTGTTTCAGATAGAGAGGAAGATCGTGAAAAGCACAGAGATGAGGACTACATTATCAGCAGTTTGTTGTCACTAGAGTATAAAGAGTTAAAGAGTGACAGGCTACAGACCTGGACAGGAAAATGGGAGCAGATCATGAGTCTTTTTATTCTACCCTGTGGGAAGAAGAGAGCTACTGATGAGTTTTAAGCAGGGTGATAGAGTTTTGTTTTAGAAATATGATGAAGAGGACCCCAAAATTGGAATTTATTTATAAAAAATTGTGCATTTATTTGTACATGTTTAAACTTCAGTCATCTTCGAAGTCCTCTCCATTTGATGCAATACACCTATGGGGACACTTTTCCCACTGCTCAAAACAGTTTTTGAACTCATTGATTTTGATGTCTTTTGGTGCTCCTGCCATTTTTTGTTTTACCTCTTCTACATCAACAAAATGTTCCCTTTGAGGACTTTTTTTCATTTGGTGAAACAAAAACAAGTGGCTCAGAGTGAGATCAGATGAATAGGGAGGGTAGGGCATGGGGGTCATGCCATTTTTGGTCAAAATCTGCTGAACACTCAGCGCAGTGTGGACAGGTGTGCTCATAAATCACCCATCATGAAATGGGCAAACACAATGAAATAGTCTTCCAAAAAATTTCACTGAAGCTGAATGCAGCCTCTCACAACAACGCCAGCTCATATGCTGTTACAGATGGGTTCCTAGAACACTCACCTAGTGGAGGAAGCCTGTAGTACAAGTGGCCCACTTTCCAGAAGGTAAGTCCAGAGTTTTTTGGGGATCCCCACTCGTATCACTCTGGTGGCTCCCTCGTAATTGTAATTTAGAGCACAAGACTGCAGGTAGGGAAGGAGACCTAAGAGGAAACTGCTTTACCAATCCAGAAAATAGTTTTTTTTAAAATGGTAATTGGCATGAAAAGGAATGGATGAACTAAAGAAATATTTAGTAATTCAGATTGGCAAGACTCATAATCTCATTTAGAGTCTCAGAAACTCAGAGTAGCCAAAAAAGATCAAAAGCAAACCATTCCCTTGATAAGTATCACCTTTCTATTGTTCTTTAAGAAGTGTTAAATGTCATTGTCTCTAAACAGAATTCAGGAATAGCTAGTCTGGTCTTCATCTTCAAAAGCTATCCCACTGAAATTCTAAATGCAAACCATTTACAAAGCAGCATTCTGGAATACCAAGTTTCTTTAGGAAATAAACATCCAGATTCAGTACATAAATAGAATATATACATTCCCAGAGACTTGAAAAGAGAATAGTTTGAAATAGATATAAGAAATAAGTGATGCCACATGTGGCTGTCTACATTGCTTTGTCATCATAACTGAATGTCATTTCAAGATAGCAGGAATTAAAACACCATGGAGGGAGAGAATTAGACTTCATTGGGAAAAGAGTTTGGCATCAGAAAGATAGTGAAAGTGAAAAAGTGTATATTTTTTATTAAACTAACAAGTGATGACTTGTTAGTCAGTTGCCAAAAAAGTAAATGTTTTCCATCTCAGATACCTTTTCTTTGGCAGATAGCTATCCCTTTCATACTCTCCAACTCAGTAAAACACTCTAATTTTCAGTGTGCCCAGCTATTTGGAGGCCACAAAGAAAGTTTTATTATAGTCTCCCAGCTTTGATGGATCTACATGTCATCAGACTTCAGGTATGCACAAATGAGACAACTAGAAAGTGATAGGAGATTAAATATGGATAAGAGTCATCATGATTGTTATGGTGAGAATGAGTATTATGAAATCAGTGAGGAGGGTCCTTGTGAGAGCTGAAGGGATCACTGCAAGTTTCACCACAGATGTGCAATATGAACCACAAGTAGAATGTGATTAGATTGGGATAATGAGAAAAGGGTGTATAAGTAAAGGCAGCAGCAAGAACTCCCGATTCTGAAAGCTCAGCAAGGTACTGAACACTAGGCTCTGAAGTCTAGATAACCACATTTGGTCGAAGCTTTCTTACAGGTACAAGACAATTTCTCTCACATATTTTCTGCTTCTATGAAATACTTAATCTTAAAAAAGGGTTTTCTGAAAGCAGTATTTTTTGTATTGAGGGACAATCAAAACCAGAGAAGTTGAAAAATGATTCTTAAGCCCCCTTCACCCCATCTCAGCCCACAAAACAGACTTGGACTGTTCCATGGTTTTAATTTTATATTCATCAGGAGCTGGTGGATAAGAATGCTCACACAGAGCATTCCATGGTTCTGTGTGAATCTTAAACTACCAGCTCAATTTTGATCAACACCCCATTAGTCCATTTGTTTCCCTGGGCAGGGAGGAGAGAAGCAAATGGTTTTAAGTCTAAAAACAGTCTCACTTTGTGGTGAAAATGAGAAAGGAACAGCTGGAGAGCAGTGTATCCATACATTCATGTGCATTATTCATATGACATGACACGATGCCTTGAAAAGATTCTAGCATTTGTCATTTGTAAGTGTTTCATTCTGGAATAGAATTGATGATATACATAAGTCTCTGACCACATTCATGCTACAGAACCTCTGTAGTTGCAAGGCAGGCTATATCTGGTGGGGATGGTAGAAGGGCACAGCATAGAACAGATACCCTCTGGTCTTTGAGAAGTACTCATTAGCCCTGCTCCCCAGGGCCACTCCTGTGCACCTTCACATACTTCAGACTCCCCAGCATGGCTGCATACCTACCTTCCATAACTTACTACTTTCCACCACGCAGCCATCTGTGGTTGTGGTATATGTCACACCCCACCTACTGGGCTGGCTTCCAGGACTAGTCAGTCTTATCCTCTTACCAACCATGTCTCTTAAATTCAAGGTTAGGTTTACAAATGACCAAAGAGATAATCTATTAGAACTCCCTCCAATATAAGCCTACAGATAAATTCTATCCAAGAGGAAGATTCTATGATAAGAGAGCCAAGGCAAGTTTTCCCTTTACTATACCAGAGCATGTATAGTAAGTCCTCACTTAATGTTGTAGGTAGGTTCTGTGACTTTAAGCCAAATGATATATAAATGAAACCAAGTTTACCATAGGCTAGTTGATATAAACAAGAATTAAATTCCTATGGCATCTCATTAGCATTATAAAGAAATAAATTTGAACAGAAAGACATTATTCTAGGAACTGCTGCAGTTTCTTCCTAGCCCAAACATAAAGGGTAACCTGAGGAGTTGAATCCTAGGTTATCTACCTAACTATGTTGTGTATTTGTATCTATGTAAGAAGTCAAATCAAATCCTGTTTGCTAAAACAGCTCCATTCAATAAGCGCTTAATAGTAGCCCATGTGATAAGAACGTATAATCTTAAGAACTGGCCAGCCCCAAACTTGTGTAATATAATTTTTTAATGTGAAAAAATGTTTAAAAATTAAATGTAGAGTCTTTGGTATGTCAGTACAAAAAGGCAGATGATGCTGAGGCTTCTCAGGGCAAGATGGATATTTGAATGGGCATAATAGGATTCATTGAGAAGGGATACCAGAGCTGAAATGAAATAGACCTACAAGCTAGGCTTAGGAAACTAATGCCATAAGGGAACAGTATGTAAGGAAGGAGATGACATACATAAAGGAGGAAGCCTATACAAACTGCATACAACTCTTGGCTTCCATTTTTAAAGTTAAAATAGCAAAGTTTCATTTGGAGAAGTATTGTATTTGAGGGATTTTTAGGGAAGTAGGGCTGCCTTGGAGGTCCATTTTATTACAGCTTATAACATCAATATTTTAAAACCTTCCACTGTATTTACTCTCATTTAAAACACAGAGTCTTCCTGCCCCCCACCCCAAGTGACTGGGTAATTGTTCTTTGCAATGTCAAAAAGATGTAGCTCTAATTGGTGAAAATGCAGGAGCTCTTTGCTTTGCTGATTCAGCAGATGGGCTTAAGATCTATAAAAATATAATGATCTTCTGTGAGTAGTCAGGGATGGCAGTTCCAATGAAATAAAAATAAAGGTATAATCATTAATCATTTTCATATGCATTGCTTGGAGGGGGTTGGAAATGAACTGATAAATTATCCCTGGCACAATGTTTTGCTGAGAAACTAAATACCTGTTGTATTTGAAAGAAATGTTTGCATTACCAGTGTCCTGGGGAATCTCTCTAATAAGAACAGGATAGCTAATTTCACTTAAAGGTGTATAGTACTGAGGCTGTCACTGGCAGAAAATATACTTCATGATGGCCTTTATTTATTGGCTGTAAGTTAGAGAAGAAGAATATGTTAGTGTGCACATGAATTACTTATCAAGTTAAAAAATATACCCACTAGAGGTTTTGGCGATAGCATCATAAAAATGTCACCTAGCCAAAATGACTACGATGTAGAAAACAATGTTAACTTGGACCATAATGTGCTATATTAATTAGGCAAGAAAATGTAAATAAGCACAATAAAGAATAACATGATTTAAATTTGTTCTATCTCTGGGGTTTTTTTTTTCAGATAAACAGTACTGAAACCATGAAATAAAATTTTAAATAGAATGTATGATTATTTCAGCTTTAAGAGAAGTTATACCAACACTGATGATGCTATAAGCCTGGGACCCTGTAAGGTATCTAGTGAACATGGTTTTTCATCCTAGCCTAGCAATTGCAGTCACCTTGTCTTGCACTTGAGGAGATAGTGCACTGAAGCTGCAAATGGCTGAGCAGGGCCAGGAGTAAGATTCAGGGATTCAGGAACTCTATCATACCCTTGAGGAAAATGGTTTTCTTCACTTTTAGAAAAAAAAAAGTCTCCATGAAATGAGGAAAGAAGGAAAATTATTAGAATTGTCGGTGGAAAATATTAATGTAAACATTGCATGTTTTTATTCTCTCATACTCATTCCAAATGTCTTTTTATTGTCAAATATATTCATTGTCTTTGAATGAAGGGATTAAAAAATAGACACCTCCTTTATATCAGAGAAGTATATAAGTTGTAAAGCCTATATCCTGCTTAGAAGTGTCTTCAGTCCCTTTCACACAAAGAAACCAAGAATTTCACTGTCTCTTCCACATAAGAACTGAATTAGAATATTTCACCTTAAAAACAGTGTCAGATATTTGCAAATCTTACCACAAACCAAACTTCATTATATATATTTTTTCAGATATCTCCAAACAGACTATCTGCATCTTTATGTATCACAGGTAGACTTTTAAAGTCAGGGCACCTATGGCTGAATAACTATTAACTGGCTAGGTGCAAGTACATTCACCATTTCATACCATTAAATAAATCTTGTTGGTCTCCCAGATTGCTTTATCTTCCAACTCAGACACTGATTACCACCTTCTACTGTCATGTTGTTTGAATACTGCATATCATACCTTCTAAAATGACTTAGTTTGTGAGAAATAGCCCTCTCCCCAACTGCCCATATGTTCTACAGACTATTTTCTTTATTTTAATTGTTGTTCAAGTACAGTTTTCTGCCTTTTACCCCCATTCCAGCCCAGCCCCCAGCCCTCCCTCCCTCCCTCCCATTTCTACTCCCCCTTGTTATTGTCCATGTGTCCTTTATACTTGTTCCTGTAAACCCTTCCCCTTTTCCCCTGAAATTACCTCCCCTCTCCCCTCTTCTCACTGTCAGCCTGGTCTCAATTTCAGTGTCTTTGGTTATATTTTGCTTGTTCATTTGTTTTGTTGTTTAGGTTCCTGTTAAAGGTGAGATCATATGGTATTTGTCTTTCACCACCTGGCTTATTTTGCTTAGCATAATGCTTTCCAGCTCCATCCATGCTGTTGCAAAGGGTAGGAGCTCCTTCTTTCTTTCTGTTGCATAGAATTCCATTGTGTAAATGTACCATTGTTTCTTGATCCATTCATTTACTGATGGGCACCTAGGTTGCTTCCAGCACTTGGCTATTATAAATTGTGCTACTATGAACATTGGGGTGCATAGGTTCTTTTGGATTGGCGTTTCAGGGTTCTTAGGATATAATCCCAGCAGTGGAATTGCTGGGTCAAAAGGGAGTTCCATTTTTAGTTTTTCTGAGAAAATTTCATACTGTTTTCCATAGTGGTTATACCAGTCTGCAATCCCACCAACAGTGCACTAGGGTCCCCTTTTCTCCACAACCTCTCCAACACTTGTTGTTTGTTGCTTTGTTTATGATGGCCATTCTGACTGGTGTGAAGTGGTATCTCATTGTGGTTTTAATTTACATCTGTCCGATAGCTAGCAATACGGAACATCTTTTCATCTGTCTCTGTATCCTCTGTATGTCCTCCTTGGAATACACAGACTATTTTTAATGAAGTGTACAAAACCAAATAAATCTCTTGTGCTGTAGAAATGGATATCCACATGCAAAAAAATGAAGTTTGACCTTTCCTTCACATCACATATAAAACTTAACTCAAAATACATCACAGATTTATATAGAAGAGCCACAGCTATGAAATTCTTAGAAGATATAAAAGTAAATATTTATGAGCTTGAATTTAGCAATATTTTCTTAGATATGACATCAATAACACAAGCAATAAAAGACAAAATAGACAAATTTGATTTTTTCAAAACTAAAACATTTTGGAATCTAGGATATTGATAGAGTAGGTGGATGATACACTCACCTCCTCCCATGACAAAACTGGAATTACAACTAAAATATATAACAGTCAACCTAGATAACCAACTAAAGACTAACTAACAAAGTCTTATAACAAAGGCTTTACAGAAGCAGCCACATTGATACTGGCAAGAAGGGTGGAGATGCGAAAAGGACTGGCCCTACTCCCACAGTATTAGCTGAGATTCCAGAGGAAGATCTCAGCTGCAAAGGTTCCTACTGAGAAACATGTGGCCTCAACCCAAGCCAGGCTCCACAGTCCAAAGCACCAGAGCCAGGAAAAGTCACTTACATAACACCTGGCTGTGAAAATTGGTGAGGTTTCTTTCCACCAGGGAGAGACTGGAGTTCACTAGAGACACAGGTGCCCCCTTAAAGGGCCAATGCACAAAATCTTGTTTGAAGCCAATCACCTTGAGCTCTAGGAGAGGGAGGGCAGAGTAGACTAGAGTCACATGAGGAGAGATTGGGATATATGGCTCTGGGGGCAGAGCTGAAGGGACAGCCACCAGGATCCCTCTGCTGAGCCCCTCCCCACAACACAGACGCCATCTTTTTGGAATGGAGCACTCCCTCCAACCATATGGCATCAGCCTGGGGAAAGCAATAGCTCCACCATCTGGACTTCCTCTTACACCATCCTGCAGAGCTTGCACTATGCTCAGGAGTAAGCTGCCTAGACAGGGATATACAAGCCTGGGCAGAATAAGGGGGTGTCAGACACCGAGTTGTGTGGCTTTGGGACAGGGGTCATTTCTCCCACTTTCCCATGAACCTGACTGGCACTACCCCCCACCATGGGAGATCACTAACTGCACTCTCTCAGCTCATGGTGGTCCCGCCCTACCAACTCCCACAGACTCTACTCTGGCAAGGTCTGGGCAGAATCTGGGACAGACTTAGTTATGTGGCTCTGGAATAAGGGTCACTTCTCCTCACTGGAGATTTACTAGCCCCATCCTCCAGACTCCCAGCAGCCCTGTCCTGCTGAGATCTAGTTCCTGGCAGAATCTGGGACAGACTGAGTTCTGTGGCTCTAGGGCTGGGAACATTTTCTCCTCTCACACCAACTAGTGCAGAGTCCTCTCTTCACATGGCCATATCTTTCTCTGTTTGGGCCTGGTAAACTCTTCTGGACTCACCCTAATGACTGCTTGAGATCCTGTCCCAACACAAAAACATGCAATCACCCAGCAGGTGGCAGCTAGACTTGGTATACTTTGGGACATTTACTGAGTGCCCTCATACCCAGCACTGGAACTGAGTTTGAAGCTTTATCATTCTGGTGAACACCACTCATCCCTTCCTGGTAACTCACTGAGAACCTGCCTCATGCAACTTGAGCACTGCCAGAGGCTCTTTCAGTCACTGAGCCTAGCAGGCAGCTGGCAGGCCAAAGCAGGCAAAAGTAGACAAAGACAGGCAAAGGCAGATCTAGGCATGCTGTAGGAATTTTTCTCACCTTTCCATAGGCCCAGTGCTGATAAAAGCTGACCTTGGTATGCAGCTTTGTTTTTCCCACACACATTCAGGACCAGCAGCAGCCACCAAATAATTGCTTTGTAGCAATCTCCAAACAGGTTCCCATGGGACAGTCACAGGCAGCATCTGACTTTGGCCTGCACCAGAATCCCTCCCAAGGGTCCCCAGAACCAACACACTCAGGGGCCAGCTTCAGATAACATCAAAGCAGGACCCAATTAGCTCACAAGTGGCACATCCAAAGGGACATTTTGGCAGTCATCAGAACCTACTGAGGTGAATTCTGCTTTATGTGGTAAGTACCTGAAGAACAACTCATACACTTTGGTCAAGGTTGACCTTCACAATCAGCCAGCCTGAAAGTCAACCCCACTCACAAATGTACCAATAGTAATCAAGATTCAATTACAACAGGAGGGCCCACATAACCCATGAAAGGGACATTCCTGGATCACCCACAGGATAACTACTGCATACAGTCTACCCTACCAAGACTAGATGATATAGCATATCTACCTAACTTTTTTTTAAAAAAAGAGGCAGCCAAAATGGGGAGACAAAGAAACATTCCCCAAATGAAAAAAAAGGGGGGGCAATCTCCAGAAAAAAAAGCTACATAAAATGGATTCAAACAATTTATCAGATATAGAGTTCATCCTTGGTTATAAGGATGCTCAAGAAACTTACTGAGAATTACAATAGCATGAAAAAAGACATAGACCATTAAAAAAGAACCAATCAGAAATGAAGAATACAATATCTGAAATGACGAATACACTAGAAGGAATGAGCAGTAGGTTGGATGAAGCAGAGGACTGAAGCAGCCATTTGGAAGACAAGGTAGGAAAAAACATTCCATCACAGTAGTAAAAAGAAATAATAACTTGAAAAATGAGGAACTTCCAGCCAAGATGGAGGCATAGGTCGACGCACCATACCTCCACAGACAACCAAGATTAGAACAACAACAATTTAGAGACAGAATAACACCCAGGACTGACAAAAAAAACTTATCTGAATGGAAGTCGGACAGCCAAGAAGTTGAAGTAGACCTGTTCATCCAGACCGGTAGGAGGGGTGGAGACAAGCTGCCAGGAGCCAGGCACAGGTCGCAGCACAGAGAACAGGGAGAGTTGGGCGCATAAGGCAACCGGGAGCGCATAAGGCATCTGGGGCACGCAAGATCGCAGCAGGTGGACCCTCAGTACGCAAGCGGCAGCTGGCAGACCCAGTGACATGGCGATTGTGGAGCAGGGCAGAGCATGCAACCCAGGATCCCAGGGAAGGGACTGAGGCCCCATGGAGAATGGAGCTACCACCATTGTTCCCTCTCAACCCCGCCCTCACAAACGTCACAATTCAGCAACTGGGGTGCCAAGCCCTGGTGAACACCTAAGGCTCCACCCCTCACCATAACAGGAGCAACCAGACCGAGAGAGAGAGAGAGAGAGAGAGAGAGAGAGAGAGAGAGAGAGAGAGAGAGAGAGAGATGGCTCAAACAGAAGAACAAATCATTGCCCCAGAACTCATCCTACTGAGCAACCAAGAGATAGCTAACCTATCAGATGCACAGTTCAAAACACTGGTGATCAGGAAGCTCACAGAATTGGTTGATTTTGGTCACGAATTAGATGAACAAATGCAGGTTACCATAAAAGAAATGAAGGAAATGCATGGGGAACCAATAGTGATAGGAAGGAAACTGGGAATCAAAACAATAGAGTGGACCAGAAGGAAGAAAGAAACAACCAAACAGGAAAGAATGGAGAAATAAGAATTCAAAAAAACGAGGAGAAGCTTAGGAACCTCCAGTACATCTTTAAACATTCCAACACCCGAATTATAGGGGTACCAGAAGGGGAAGAGGTAGAGCAACAGATTGAAAATGTATTTGAACAAATAATAAAGGAGAACTTCCCCCATTCTGGCAAAGGAAATAGACTTCCAGGAAGTCCAGGAAGCTCAGAGAGTCCCAAAGAAGTTGGATCCAAGAAGAAACACACCAAGGCACATCATAATTACATTAGCCAAGGTAAAAATGAAGGAGAGAATCCTAGAAGCAGCAAGAGATAAGGGGACAGTCACCTACAAAGGAGTTCCCATCAGATTGTCAGCTGATTTCTCAAAAGAGACCTTACAGGCAAGAAGGGGCTGGAAAGAAATATTCCAAGTCATGAAACACAAGGACCTATATCCCAGATTGCTCTATCCAGCAAAACTTTCATTTAGAAAGGAAGGGCAGATAAAGTGCTTCTCAGATAAGGTCAAGTTAAAGGAGTTCATCATCACCAAGCCCTTGTTTTATGAAATGTTAAAGGGACTTATCTAAGAAAAGAAGATTAAAAAAAAACATATATAGTAAAAGGACAGCAAACTCACAATTATTAACAACCACACCTAAAGCAAAACCAAAAGAAACTAAGGAAACAACTAGAACAGGAACAGAGCCACAGAAATGAGATCACATGGAGGGTTAGCAACAGGGGAGTGGGAGGAGGAGAGAGGGGGAAAAGGTACAGAGAATAAGTAGCATAGATTGTAGGTAGAAAATAGACAGGGGGAGGGTAAGAATAGTATGAGAAATGTAGAAGCTAAAGAACTTATAAGTATGACACATGGACATGAACTAAAGGGGGGGAAGTGGATGGGAGAGGGTGTACAGGGTGGATGGGAGTGAAGGGGGGAATGGGACAACTGTAATAGCATAATCAATAAAATATATTAAAAAAGAAAAAAGAAAAATGAGGACAGTTTTATACTACAGAGGTCGTGGTGAAAAAAATTAAAGCATAGGTTGCATTTATCTGAGAGATACATGCATTACTAGTATGTGCTGAAATGCAGACAAAAATTTCAAAACAGTGCAAATTTGCATTTATTATATTTATATAATAAAAACATGATTTTTATTTACTTTCATTACAATCTATAAATTATTAAACAAAGAAATATAAAACCATAAAGAATAAAAACTTTTCTTTTTAAATACCAAAAACATGGATATTGCTTTAAAAATACAACCAAAAGAGGGAAGATGGTGATGGGATAGGAGGGAACAGATCCCACTTTTTCCTACACATGGGAGAAAAACCTAGCTGGTTTAACAGAGCAAACAGCCAACAGTACCCCAACATATATGAAAATAAGAGACCAAAAATTGTAGCGGACACTGGAAAACCAGATGGTAAGGAAAGTACTTCAGGACAATAAGGTCCCAGGGACCAGCGTGGGGTCTGGGGAGCAGCAGAGTCCTTAGGGGAGAGCCGGGTCAACTGCTCCCTCCCTCCCTGGTCAATCAAGGTTTAAACAGCACTGGGACAGACCTGGTTGCTTGAAGTTGCAGAGAGGGGAAAAAGGGCAAAGTGGCAAACACACAGGGGCTGTGATCACCCACAGGGTCTGTGGACACCTGCTTGGGAGAGTTGAGAGTCACACAGTGATGGGCACTGACCCTGGTAGTCACTGGTCTGGCTGGAAAATGGGGCGGTATAGAGCAGCAGGCTTGAGTAGGAGGAATTTCTCAAAAAGAAAAACTGTTTGGGGAATACTCCACCAACAGCCACTCAGCCTCCTCCCCACCCAACCGGGCAGTGATGCTGAGGTGGCATGGAAGTTTGTGCAGAAGGCCCTGGGCACCCCCATAGCATTAGGAAAGGTGCAAGCCTGACGGGCAGGATCAAGTCAGCCTGGCCAAGCAAGCACACACCACACCCCAGCCCACAGCGGTAACCTGGGGAGTAGGGCGGGAGGAAGAACATTCTCAAGAAGACCTGATTCCCACACCCAAGGCATTGGGGAGAGGCATCAGGCTAGCTCTAGGGAGAGTGGGAACAAGACTGGCTGAGTGCAGATCCAGAAGGGAGAAAAGCCGTACCAATCACCCCTCAGCCTGCTGCAGCCAGCAAGACCAGAAAAGCCAGTTTGATCAGTTTGAAACCAACAAGAGGGTTTTTTTTTCTTTAATCTTCCTCTCTTTCCTTCTTTCTTGTTTTACTCTGTCTTCCTTTCTTTCCAATTTTATCTCCCGTCCCTCCCTTTTTCTACCTTTTTAAATTTAAATACCTACAAGTGAGAAAAAACACCTGGAACTATGAAAAGACCAGAGCTGGAACCAAAGAGGGGGCACCCCAATAGTTCAGATCAGACAGTGACACAAAATTCACTTTGTTATTACAGAGAACCTGCAAGTTATTGTATATTTGTATTATTATTATTTTTATTATTCCTACATATTTTAATTTAATAGTATTTTTGAATTCCTTTTCTTTCTGTATACTCTTCTTTGCTTGGCTGGTTATATTGTATCACTTGACAGGTTTCCTCTGTTCTCTCTTTCATAGTGTATTGCTAATTTACTGTCCTTCAGGTCACTTGTGTTCCTTTAGCACACTTCTCAAGTTTCTATACTACCTATTCCAGTTATCCAGATCACATAGATTCTGTCATATGACTGTTGCTCTAATATTATTGTAAACAATAGCTGTTCCATACAACTGTAAATACTTTGCAACACCCCTCCCGGATCTTAGTTCACTTCATAGTTTCCTGAACTCTATTAACATAGTGGTTAACTCTATTCTCTCATACACTACACCTATTTACTATCCTTTACTCTCACCTTACCTCAGAATCTGACCTCCCACAACCTCAAAAACTTCAAGATCAAACTCACAACCCTTCCCTCCCCAACAAGAGTCTTATCTTCTTTCCATCCTTTCTAAAAAGTGGCTAGTTGGGTGGAAGATCATGATTAACACTATACATAGCCAAAGGATCACCTACATCTTCTCTACCAGTTCCTACTGTAAATATTATACAATACTCTCTTGTTTTTTTAAACCATTTTGCCTTCCCTGTCCAACTGATCACAAAAAAAGAGTAGGTAGAGTGGTGAAAACCAGGAAACCCACTGGAAGAGGAAACCCAACAACAAAGGAACCACCAACAAATAACAACAAAAGAAGGTGAAGGAGGGAGTGGAAACCACACAAACCTCAATCCAGGACCTATATGGAAATACAACTAAATAGTTGAGAAATTACCCAGTACAAACAACTGAAAAAGACCAAGAAAGAATCCTTAAAACCTTGTACACATGGAAGAAACAGCTTCAACACAACCTGCCCTCACAAGCACAACAAAATACAAGAGGTGGTGGACAGAGTGACCCTCCGTTAAGGAGCTGGTGAGAAGGACCCACCAAAGAAAGACCCAACAAAAATCAAAACCCAAAGAAAAACACAGAGCCAACTTAAACGACAGCCCAAGACTGGTGAGCTCAGATCAAGCAGGCTGCACCACCGAATCTCACAGGTATTCCACCACAGCAGTTCACACCATAAACCCAGGGAGCCAGGAAAGATTAATTTAAGAAGCTGAGGCTAACAAGAAGAGTCTCAAAAACAATGGGAAGACAAAGAAACAATCCCCAAATGAAAGGAAAGGAGGAAGCCTCAGAAGAATACTAAATGAGATACAGGCAACTCAACTATCAGATATTGAGTTCAAAGCAATGGTTATCAGGAAGCTCAATGAGTACACAATGAGCTACCAGAAACTACAGGGAAACTGCAATGAACTCACTACAAACTATATCAACAAGAAAAAGGAAATAGAAACTATCAACATGGGCCAAGACGAAATGAAGAATACAATTTCTGAACTTAAGAACATAGTAGAGGGAATCAAAAGCAGGATCGATGAAGCACAAGATCGGATCAGCAAATTGGAGGACAAAGTAGAGAAAAACACCAAGAAAGAGCAAGAAAAGGAAAAGAGGCTCACAAAGAATGAAGAGGGATTAAGAGAAATGCAAGACAATATGAAACATAATAATATCCGTATAACAGGGATACGAGAAGAAGAAGAAGAAGAACAAGGGATAGAAAACATATTTGAAAAAGTAATGATGGAAAACTTCTCTAATTTGATGAGAGAAAAAGTCACACAAATCAAAGAAACACAGAGAGTCCCAATCAAGAGAAATCCAAAGAGGCCCACCTCAAGACACATCATAATTAAAATGGTAAACTGTCAAGACAAAGAGAGAATCTAAAAGGCAGCAAGGGAGAACAGGAAGTAACACATAAGGCTGCCCTGATAAGGTTAGCAGCTGATTTCTCAATGGAAAAGCTCCAAGCCAGAAGAGAATGGCAAGAAATAGTTCAAGTAATAAGAAACAAAGGTCTGCAACCAAGGCTACTTTACCCAGCAAGGCTCTCAATCAAGATAGAAGGCCAAATAAGGAGCTTCTCAGACAAAAGAAGTCTAAAAGAATACACCTCCACAAAACCAGCTCTGCAAGAGATGCTAAGGGGACTGCTTTAAGGAAAGAAAGGAAAAGTGAGAGGGGGGAACACAGGTAGGAAAATGGCAATGAATAAGTACCTATCAATAATAACCTTAAATGTAAATGGATTAAATACTCCAATCAAAAGATATAGAATAGCTGAGTGGATAAGAAAGCATGACCCACCTATATACGGCCTACAAGAGACCCACCTCAAGATAAAACACCTACACAGGGTGAAAGTGAAGGGCTGGAAACAAATATTCCAACCAAATGGACAGGAAAAAAACAGCCGGGGTAGCAATACTGATATCAGACAAAATAGACCTCCAAAAAAGGTTCATAAAGAGAGACCCAGAAGGTCACTTCATAATACTCAAGGGAAGAATCCACCAAGAAGACATACACATTGTAAACCTATAGGCAACCAACATAGGAGCACCCAAATACATAAAGAAAATCTTAGAGGACTTCAAGAAAGATATTCACAGCAACACAAATATGGTGGGGGATTTTAACACCCCACTGTGAAAAATAAACAGATCTTCCAAACAAAATATCAACAAAGATATTTTGGCATGGAACAATGCCCTAGATGAAATGGACTTAACTGATATATATAGAGCCCTCCATCCCAAAGAAGCTAAATACACATTCTTCTCAAATGCACATGGAACATTTTCAAAGATAGACCACATGATAGGACACAAAGCAAGCCTCAACAAATTCAAAAAAATTGAAATGATACCAAGCACTTTCACAGACCACAAGGGTATGAAACTAGAAACCAACCCCAAGGAAAAAAACCCAAAACACTCAAAATCATGGAGCTTGAATAGCATGATATTAACAATGAATGGGTCAAGAATGAAGTTAGGGAAGAAATCAAAAAGTTTCTTGAATCAAATGAAAATGACCTCACAATAACCCAAAACTTATGGGGCACAGCCAAGGCAGTCCTGAGAGGGAAGTTCATAGCAATACAGGCCTAACTAAAAAACATAGACACATTTTAAACAAATGACCTAACCCTAGGCCTACAGGAACTCTAGGATAAACAACGAAGACAGCCCAGAACTAGTAGAAGGAAGGAAGTAACCAAGATCAGAGCAGAATTAAATGACACAGAGAGTAAAAACACAATTCTAAGGATCAATGAATCCAGGACCTGGTTCTTTGAAAGGATAAACAAAATCTACAAGCCTTTAAGCAGAATCATAAGGGAAAAAAAAAGAGGATCCAAGCAAATATAATCAGAAATGAAAGAGGAGAGATTACGACTGACTCCACAGAAATACAAAAGATTGTAAGAAATTACTATGAAATACTGCATGCCAAGAGATTTGAAAACCTAGGTGAAATGGACAAATTTCTAGAAAAATATAATCTTCCAAATCTCAGTGAAGAAGAAGCAGAAAGCCTGAACAGACCAAAAACAGCAGATAAAATTGAACAAGTAATGAAAAAACTCCCTACACACAAAAGTCCAGGTCCGGATGGTTTCACAGAATTCCACAAAACATTTAGGAAGAGGTAACCCCTATCCACCATGGTCTATTCCAAAAAATCCAAAATGATGGAAGACTCCCAAACTCTTTTTATGAAGCCACCATCATCCTAATCCCAAAACCAGACAAAGACACAACAAAGAAAGAAAACTTCAGGCCAATATCGCTGATCAACATAAACGCTAAAATCCTCAATAAAATATTGGCAAACCGCATCCAACAATACAATAAAAAGATCATATGCCATGATCAATTGCAATTCATCCCAGGGATGCAAGGAGGGTACAATACTCGCAAATCAGTAAATGTAATACATCACATAAACAAAAGCAAAGACAAAAACCACATGATCATATCAATAGATGCAGAAAAAGCATTTGATAAGGTACAACACCCATTTATAATAAAAACACTCAGCAAAGTGGGAATAGAGGGAGCATTCTTCAACATAATAAAGGTCATATACGAGAAACCTACAGCCAACATCACACTCAATGGGCAAAAATTAAAATATTTTCCACTAAGATCAGGAACAAGACAAGGCTGTCCACTTTCACCACTTTTACTCAATATATTATTGGAAGTTTTAGCCACAGCAATCAGACAAGAAAAGGACATAAAAAGCATCCAAATCAGAATGGAGGAAACAAAACTGTCACTGTTTTCAGATGACATGATAGTGCAAATACAAAATCCTATAGACTTCACCAAAAAACTGCTTGACCTAATAAATGAATTTGGCAAAACCTGGATACAAAGTCAATATCCAGAACTCAAAGTCATTTTTGTATGCCAACAATGAAACAGCAGAAACAGACATCAAGAAAAAAGTCCCATTCGATATAGCAAAAAGAAAAATAAAATACCTAGGAATAAATCTAACCAAGGAGGTAAAAGACTTGTCTGCAGGTAAAAGACTTGTACACAACACTGAGGAAGGAAATCAAGGAAGATACAAACAAATGGAAACATATACCATGTTCATGGATTGGAAGAATAAACATCATCAAAGTGTCCACACTACCTGAAACAATTTACACATTCAATGCAATACCTATTAAAGTACCAATGACGTATTTGACAGACATAGAACAAACGCTTCAAAAATACATATGGAACCATAAACAACCCCAAATAACTGCTGCAATTTTGAGAAAGAAGAGCAAAGTAGGAAGGATCACAATACCTGATACCAAACTGTACTACAAGACTACTGTAATCAAAACAGCCTGCTACTGGCATAAAAACAGGCACATGGACCAAAGGAACAGAACAGAGAGCCTAGAAATAAACCCAAATCTCTACAGTCAATTAATATTTGACAAAGGGGGCAGCAACATAAAATGGAGTAAAAATAGCCTCTTCAACAAATGGTGTTGGGAGAACTGGTCAGCTACATGCAAAAAAATGAAACTTGAGCACCAACTTACACCATATACAAAAATAAACTCAAGGTGGATAAAAGATTTAAATATAAGTTGTGACACCATTAAAGTCCTAGAAGAGAACATAGGCAGGAAAATCTAAGATGTTTCATGAAGCAACATTTTTACTGATATATCCCCCAAAGCAAGGGACATAATGGAAAGAATAAACAAATGGTATCTCATCAAATAAAAAGCTTCTGCATGGCTAAACAAAACAGTGTTAAAATAAAAAGAGAACCAACTGTATGGGAAAACATATTTACCAATGATACCTCAGACAAGGTCTTAATCTCCAAAATATATAGAGAACTTACATGACTCCACTCTAAAAAGACCAGCAACCCAATTAAAAAATGGGGAAAGGACTTGAACAGACACTTCTCCAAGGAGGACATACAGAGGATCCAGAGACACATGAAAAGATGCTCAATATCACTAGCTATCAGAGAGATGTAAATTAAAGCCACAATGAGATACCACTTTACACCAGTCAGAATGGCCATCATAAACAAAGCAACAAACAACAAGTGTTGGAGGGGTTGTGGAGAAAAGGGGACCCTAGTGCACTGTTGGTGGGATTGCAGACTGGTACAACCACTATGGAAAACACTATGGAATTTTCTCAGAAAAACTAAAAATGGAACTCCCTTTTGACCCAGCAATTCCACTGCTGGGATTATATCCTAAGAACCCTGAAACGCCAATCCAAAAGAACCTATGCACCCCAATGTTCATAGTAGCACAATTTATAATAGCTAAGTGCTGGAAGCAACCTAGGTGCCCATCAGTAAATGAATGGATCAAGAAACAATGGTACATTTACACAATGGAATTCTATGCAACAGAAAGAAAGAAGGAGCTCCTACCCTTTGCAACAGCATGGATGGAGCTGGAAAGCATTATGCTAAGCAAAATAAGCCAGGTGGTGAAAGACAAATACCATATGATCTCACCTTTAACAGGAACCTAAACAACAAAACAAATGAACAAGCAAAATATAACCAAAGACACTGAAATTGAGACCAGGCTGACAGTGAGAAGAGGGGAGAGGGGAGGTAATTTCAGGGGAAAAGGGGAAGGGTTTACAGGAACAAGTATAAAGGACACATGGACAAAAACTAGGGGTACGTGGAAATGGGAGGGAGGAGGGGAGGGTTGGGTGGGTTGCTTGGGATGGGAGTAAAAGATAGAAAACTGTACTTGTACAACAATTAAAATAAAATTTAAAAAATAAAATATAAACAAACAAAAAAACAAAATACTTCACACTGATAGGTGTGGTAAACTTATATAGAGGAGGAGGCATTTGTGTGAACTGAAAGACTAGATAGTATTTCTATAGGTGAAGTCAAGAGAAAGGGCATTCTAGGTAGATGGGATGTCATGAGGAAAGAAACAGGCTAAAACTATATTCAAGAAATGGTGAGAAATCCACTTAGTTAGAGTATAGGAAGGAAAATAAGCAGGAAAGATAGGTAAGGATCAGACCTGAACATAATTAGGATGTCAAGTTGTTTTCAAACATAGAAGGAGCCACCAAATTGTTTTGAGAAAGGTGATTGTATGTTGGGGAGATTAGTCTTTATTCATTCTTAGGTAGAAATTAATATTCTGACAATCTAAGATATTTGACTTTTTGCTAAAGTAGTCCCTTGTCAATGGGGTGGAGAAAAATCAAATTGCAAACAATAATTACTGTGTGTTTAAATGCTATTAAATAATTTATAATGTTCAGAAAAAATAAAAGTGGGTAAGGTGTTTGAATCAACAAGAAGATATACAAATGGTCCACAAGACCATGAACAGATTCTTAACATTATTAACTGCCAGGGAAATATAAATCAAAATCACATTGAGAACCACTTTATACCCACCAAAATGGCTAAAATCTAACAGACAGACAACAAGTGTTGATGAGAATATGGTGAAATTGGAACCCTTATACATTGCTGATAGAAATGTAGGATGGTATGACATGTTTAGAAAACATTTTGGCACTCTCTCAAAAAATTAAAAATAGAGTTACCATATGACCCAGTGATTCTACTACTACATCTATACCCAAGAGAAATGAAGACATATGTCCACACAAAATGTTGTGCAGGAATGTTCCTAACACCAGTGTTCATAAAAGCCAAAAAGTGGAAACAACTCAAATGTCCATTAATTGATGAATGGATAAATGGAATGTACAATAAAATAGTGATGAAAATATTCTGGAATTAGTGGTGATGGTTGCATAATATGTGAATATACTGAAACCCATTTAAGTGTATACTTTAAATGGATGAATTGTTAGTATGTAAATTATTTATCAATAAAGCTTATGTTATACATACACACACACAAACATTTTTTCCTGGTCAGAAACATTTGCCTCAGTAGAACTCAAGTTTCTCACATAGAAATGTTTTGTGATTGGAAAATACAATATTCTTTTTGGCTTAATCCCATTATTGAATACAGTTAAAGCAAGGATGGACAGTAAGAAAAAGGTGTGATGGAGAAGATAGGCAAATGGAATTAAAGTCAGTGTCTATTCTCTTTCTGCCTTTTACTATCTTCCAGTGAGTTATTTCTTCAGAATAAATATGCCCTTCCTCATTTGTATGAGAGTTATTATACTCCCCCCCCCCCGTAGACAGTGATATCTTAATGTTCTATACAAGATGAAATATACAGTGGGATGATAGTGGCTCAAAATCACTACTTTTAATTGGCATACTCTCATTTTCACAGTCTTATTCTCACCAATGAGAATGAGAGTATGCCAATTACTCTCACTCACCACGTCAATACATTCACTCACCATGACCTCCAGGTCTCTGCCTCTCCAAAATCTCCATTACCTTCTCAACTGAACCCTTTAAGACAGAGAACACTATTCACTCGGTACTTTTTTTTGGATCCAACCAGATATCCATTGCTGAAAATGAAGAGGAAAAATACCTCCTAAGTAGAAGTGGCAGAAAAAAAAGGGTGCCCTCCCCACTCCTTCACAGTTGTGAAACCCAAGATAATTTTCTATTTGTTCATCCAGATATATGCACTCTCTTCCTTAATCTTTACCAATGGGCTGACCTTTATGGATTACATCAAATGAATTCCCCTGCCCGCTAACTTCCTGTTGAGTTTGGCCAGTGGGAGCCCCCAGCTAGAGATCTGGCTCTCTCCCTGCCAAGCAGTTGGGTAGCAGTGATTGTACTCCTTTATCATAGGCCACAACTGTCAGGTGGCTCTCTCCCACAGTCAGAGCTTTTGCAGAGATTCTGTGGGGATTACCTCCCCAAATCCCTTGAGTACTGTAAGTTGCAGCTCCTCCGACATACTTTGCCATCCCTTTTTTCCATTAGTCCTGCCCACACAATTGTAATAAAGCCTTTCATTCAATTCCCTTCAATTACCCCTTCTGAATGTACTACCTGCTTCCAGCTGTGATCCTGAAAGATAACAGGAACTTTTCCTTCTGTGGGGCTAGAACAGTCAGCCAGATCATACAGAGCTTAGTAAAGGGACACAGAACAGCTTTGCATATTTCTCAGTTTTCTTTTTTTCATCAATGCCATCGTACCTGGCTTCACAGATTAAACCTCTAAATTGCTTTGAGCAACACAGCCCTAGTCACTTAGGCCATTTAAATAGTATGTTCCTTGTCATTTTAGTTATATTTTTTAATCCTGGCTCAGGCTATGTTTAGAGAGAAAGGGAGAGGGAGTAGAGGAGGGAGAGGAGAGATGGAGAGATATCATAAAGAAATATCCATTGACTGCCTCCAGTACGTACCCCGACTAGGGATTGAACCTGTAACCTAGGTATGTGTCCAGACCAGGAATCAAACCTACAACTTTTTAGTGTATGGGATGATGCTCCAATCAACCGAACAACCCAGCCAGGGTGGTTCCTTGTCATTAAAAAATAAAAATATAAATATAAATGATGTTCCTTTACAAGGCTCTGGTTAAATGCTCATGCAGAATGAAATCCCACCTCACTGTGAAGATAGCTGTTCACAAAGCTGCATGCTCACTTCAGCTGTAGTTAATCACTGCTATGAGGGAACAATTACACAATTGCTAAGGTAGGGCTTCTTTTGCTATCCTTGCCTAAATGTACGTATTTTGTATGCATTCTTTAACACACAAAAATATAGGTTTTTGTACCATTCATCCCTAAACCTTGGTCTTTCAAGTCAAGAGTTCATTCCAGTATCTATTTTGGTCTCAAATTTGTATCTTGGATTTTAAAAATCTGTTTGTTGTGTGATCTTATTAGTGTATCTTAGCAACACTACTCCATGAATAACAATGTTTTGTTAATTAGATTTCCACCTGTCTTGTACTTGTTTACAAAAACGTGCACAGAAGATATATGTGACCATCTTTTTTTCTTATTGTTGTTCTTCGAGTACAATTGTTGCCATTTTCTCCCCAACACTGCCCCCTGCCCTACCCATTCCTGCCTCCCACCCTGGTACCTACACTCTTTAGCTTTTTCCATGTGTCCTTCATACATGTTCTTTGATGGCCCTTCCCCTATTTTCCCCTATTATCCCTCTGCCCCTCCCCTCTGGTTGCTGTCAGTTTATTCTTTATTTCAATGTTTCTGGTTATATTTTCCTTGTTTGTTTGTTTGTTTGTTTTGTTGATTAGGTTCCACTTGTAGGTGAGATCATATGGTATTTCTCGTTTACCACCTATCTTATTTCACTTAGCATAATGCTCTCCAGTTCCATCCATGCTGTCAGGAAGGGCAGGATTCCTTCTTTCTTTCTTCTGCATAGTACTCCATTGTATAAATGTACCATGGTTTTTTGATTCATTTACTGATAGGCACGTAGGTTGCTTCCAAAACTTAGCTATTGTGAATTGTGCTGCTATGAACATTGGGGTGCATAGGTTCTTTCAAATTCGTGTTTCAGGATTCTTGGGGTATAACCCCAGCAGTGGAATTGCCGGGTAAAAAGGCAGTTTCATTTTTAGTTTTCTAAGGAAATTCCATACTGTTCTCCACAGTGGCTGCACCAGTCTGCATTCCCAGCAGCAATGCACTAGGGTTCCCTTTCCTCCACAACCTTGCCAGCATTTGTTGACTTGATTAAGATGGCTATTCTGACTGATGCAAAGAGGTATCTCATTGTGGTTTTAATATGCATCTCTCTGATGGCTACTGATACTGAGATTCCTTTCATGTGTTTCTGGGTTCTCTGTATATTAACATTGGAGAAGTGTCTGTTAAGGTCCTTTGTCCATTTTTTTCATTGGGTTTTTTCTCTTCCTGGAGTGGAGTCATATGAGTTCATTATATATTTTGGAGATCAAACTGTTGTCAGAGGTATCATTTGCAAATATATTTTCCCATTGGATTTGTTCCCTTTTCATTTTGTTGATATTTTCTTTATCCATGCAGAAGCCTTTTATTTTGATGAGATCCCATTTTTTTATTCTTCCCTTTATGTCTCTTGCACTAGGGGACATATTGGTGAAAATATTGCTGTGTGCAATATCTGAGATTTTTCTGCCTAAATTCTCCTCTAGGACTTTTATGGTGTCATGACTTATATATAAATCTTTTATCCATCCTAAGTTTATTTTTTTGTATTGTGTAAGTTGGTGGTGGGTTTTCATTTTTTTGCATGCAGCTGTCCAGACCTTCCAACACCATTTGTTGAAGAGACTATTTTCACTCCATTTTATGCTTCTGCCTGCTTTGTCAAATATTAATTGACTATGGAGACATGGGCTTATTGCTGGGCTCTCTATTCTGGTCCATTGATCTATGTGTTTGTTTTTATGCCAGTGTCAGACTGTTTTGATTACAGTGGCCCTTGTAATCGAGTTTGATATCAGGCATTGTGATCCCTCCTACTTCATTCTTTCTCAAAATTGCTGCAACTATTCAGGGCCATTTATGATTCCACATAAATTTTTGAAATGTTTGTTCCATATATGTGAAATATGACATTGGTATTTTAATAGGGATTGCATTGAATCTATAAATTGCTTGGGGTAGTGTGGACATTTTGATGATGTTAATTCTTCCAATCCATGAGCATGGTATATGCTTCCATTTATTTGTCTCTTCCTTAATTGCTTTCTTCAGCGTTGTAGTTTTTCTTCAGTAGTTTTCTGAGTACAGGTCTTTTACCTCCTTTGTTAGGTTTATTCCTAGGTACTTTATTTTTCTTGTTGCTATAGTAAATGATACCTTTTTCCTGATTACTGATTCTTATATTTTGTTGTTGGTATACAAAAATGCCTTTGATTTCTTTTTTTTTTCATGTTTAAGTAACTTTTTTTTTCTTTTTTTATTATTATTTTTTTAATCATTGTTCATATACAGTAGTCTCCTTTTTACTCCCAATCCAATCCCCCCTCCCACCCTGAATATTGACTTTGAATCCTGCTGTTTTTCCAAATTCACTTATCATGTCAAGTAGTTTTTTGGTGGAGTCTATAGGCTTTTCTATGTACATTATCATATCATCTGCAAACAGTGACAGTTGTACTTCCTCCTTTCTGGTTGGGATGCCTTTTATTTTTTTCTGGTCTGATTGCTATGGCTAGGACTTCCAATACTATGTTGAATGGAAGTGGTGAAAGGGGACACTCTTGTCTTGTTCCTCATCTTAGTGGGAAAGCCTCTAGTTTCCCCTCCCCCGAATTCTACATTTTTTAAAGATTTTATTTATTTATTTTTAGAGAGGGAAGGGAGGGAGAAAGAGAGAGAGAGAGAAACATCAATGTGCGGTTGCTGGGGGCATGGCCTGCAACCCAGGCATGTGCCCTGACTGGGAATCAAACCTGCCACACTTTGCTTTGCAGTCCACGCTCAATCCACTGAGCTACGCCAGCCAGGGCAGAAAACCTCTAGTTTTTGCCTGTTGAGAATGATGTTGGCTGTAGGTTTCTCATATATAGCCTTTATTATGTTCAGGAATGCTCCCTCTACTCCAACTTTGCTGCATGTTTTTATCATAAATGGTGCTGCACTTTATCAGATTTTTTGCATCTATTGATATGATTATGTGATTTTTATATTTCCTTTTGTTATGTGATGTACTACATTTATTGATTTGTGAATATTGTACCATCCTTGCATCCCTGGGATGAATCCCACTTGATCATGGTGTATGATCTTTTTCATGTGTTGCTGGATGCAGTCTGCCAATATTTTGTTGAGAATTTTAGCATCCATGTTCATTAGCTATACTGGCCTGAAGTTTTCTTTCTTTGTTGTGTCTTTATCTGGTTTCGGGATTAGGATGATGCTGGCTTCATAAAAAGACTTTGGGAGTCTTCCTTCTTCTTGGACTTTCTTTTAATAGTCTAAGAAGGATAGGTGTTAGCTTTTCCTTAACTTTTTTGTAAAATTCTGTTGTGAAACCATCCACTCCAGGGCTTTTGTGTGCCAGGAGTTTTTTGATTCCTGCTTTGATTTCACCAGCTATTATTGGTCTGATCAGCCTTTCTGCTTCTTCTCCATTCAGGTTTGGGAGGTTATATGTTTCTAGAAATTTGTCCATGTCACCCAGGTTTTCAAATCTCTTAGCATATATTTGTTTATGGTAATTTCTTACAATCCTTTGTATTTCTGTGGTATTAGTTGTAATCTCTCCTCTTTCATTTCTGAATTTGTTTATTTGGGTCCTCTCTCTTCATTTCCTGATGAGTCTGTTTAAAGACTTGTCAATTTTATTTATCTTTTCAAAGAAATAGGGCCTGGATTTATTGATCCTTTGAATTGTTCTTCCAGTCTGTATGTCATTTAATTCTGCTCTGATCTTGATTAGTTCCCTCCTTCTACTCACTCTGGGTTTTGTTTGTTGTTGTTCCTCCAGTTCTTGTAGCTGTAGGGTTAGGTTGTTTATTTGAGATGTTTCTATCTTTTTTAGGTAGGCCTGTATTGCTATGAACTTTCCTCTCAGGGGTGCCTTTGCTGTGTCCCATAGGATTTAGGCTGTTGTGTGTTCATTTTCATTTGATTCCAGAAACTTTCTGATTTCTTCCTTGATGTCATTATTAACCCATTCATTGTTTAATAGCATGCTATTCAATCTCCATGAATTTGAGTGTTGTTGAGTTTTTTTTCTTGAGCTTGGTTTCTAGCTTCAGGCCCTTGTATTCCAAGAAAACGCTTGATATGATTTCAATTTTCTTGAATTTTCGGGGGCTGTTTTGTGTCCTATCATGTGATCTATCTTAGGAAATGTTCCAAGTGCATTTGAAAAGAATTTGTACTTTTCTCCTTTGGGATGAAATGTTTTATATAACTTAGCTGATTATGTATGTGTGTGTGTGTGTGTGTGTGTGTGTGTGTGTGTGTGTGTGTGTGTTTGTGTGTGTGTGTGTGTGTGTGTGTGTGATCTAGGGCATTGATCAATGCCACAACATCTTCATTGATATTTTGTTTGGAAGATCTATCCATTTTTGACAGTAGGATGTTAAAATCCTGTAAGATAAGTGTGCTGCTTTCTATATCTTTCTTGAAGTCTTCTGAGATTTTTCTTATATGTTTGGGTGTTCCTATGTTGGGTGCATATATGTTTATAATGTTTATGTCTTTTTGATGGATTCTTCCCTTGAGTATTGTGAAGTGTCCTTTAGTGTCTCCTTTTATAGCTTTTGTTTTGAAATCTATTTTGTCTGATATAAGTATTGCTACCCCATCTTTTTTTCCTATCAATTTGCTTGGAATATATGTTTTCAATCCTTCACTTTCAGTCTGTGTAGGTCTTTTGACTGAGGTGGGTCTCATAAGCAGTGTATGTGCTGGTCATGCTTTCTTATCCAATCAGCTACCCTTTATCTTTTGACTGGAGCAGTTAATACATTAACATTTAAGGTTATTATTGATAGGTACTTATTCATATTTCCCCTTTTGTACCTGTGTTCCTCTCTCTCTCACTCTTTTCCTTCCTCTTCTTTTTTTTAAGATCTTATTTATTTATTTTAGACAGAGGTGAAGGGAGGGAGAAAGAGAGGGAGAGAAACATCAATATGTGGTTGCCTTTGGTGCGCCTCCTATTGGGTACCCGGCCTTCAACCCAGGCATGTGCCCTAATCCTTCTTCTTCTTATAGCAGTCCCTTTGGTATATCTTGCAGGGTTGGTTTGGTGGAGGTGTATTCTTTTCCGTGTTCTTTTTTGTGGGAAACTCCTTATTTCACCTCCATTGTAATTGAGAGCCTCACTGGGTAGAATAGTTTTGGCTGCAGGCCTTTGGTTGTCATTACTTGGAATATTTCTTGCCAATTTCTTTTGGCTTGTAGAGTTTCTGTTGAGATATCAGCTGCTAGCCCTATCAGAACTCCCTTGTATGTTACTTTTTGTTTCTCCCTTGCTGCTTTTAAGATTCTCTCTTTATCTTTAAAACTGGCTTTTTAATTATGGTATGTCTTGTAGTGAGCCTCCTTGAGTTCATCTTGATTGGGAACCTCTGTGCTTCCTGAACTTGGGTGTTTTTTCCCCTCCCCAGGTTTGGAAAGTTTTCCTTCATTATTTTTTCAAATAAGATTTCTATCCCTTGCTCCTTTTCTTCTCTTTCTGGTATTCCTATGATTTGAATGTTGTTGCATTTCATATTGTCTTGCAGTTCCCTTAAGCTATCTTCATATGTTTTGAGCTTTTTTTCATGCAGTTCCCCTACCTGGGTATTTTTTTCTACCTTATCTTCCAGTTCACTAATTCAGCCCTCTGCTTCATCCAGCCTGTCAGTAATTCCTCCTTGAGTGTTTTCTATTTCAGAAATTGTATTCTTCATTTATTCCTGTTCTTGTTTATAGTTTCTATTTCATTTTCCATACTGTTGTAGTTCTCACTCAGTTCCTTATAGTTGTCTGTGAGTTCCTTGAGCATCCTTGTAATGGTTCTTTTGGATTCTATATATGATAGCTTGCTTGCCTTCATTTCATTTAGCTCTTTTACTGGGAAGTGTTCCATTCCTTTTGATTGCAGGTTCTTTCTTTGTCTCCCTATTTTAGGTGAGTGTTTTTGTTTGTTTCTGTGATTCCCAATGCTCTGCTTTGTTAGCTGTCTTCGTAGAGTGAACTTCTATGGTAGGAGTTCTGTGGGACTCGGTGGTGTGATCTCTCTGATCTCCTTAGCTGGATGCTCTAGGGTTGCCCTCTTTTCTGTTTATGTGGGTTCTCTTGTTGTACTTGGGTTTTACCAGTTGGTTGCTCCTTTTTTGGTGGGTTCTCTCCTCCAGTGGGTTTACTGGTATTCACAACTTCTTATCTTATATGTGATCTGGGGCAGGGCAAAGGCAGAGTGGATTATGACAGCAGGGGAGTACTCTTTGGGGTTTAAAGTACCAACAAGTAGAGAACAGATAGGAGATCCTTTGGAGAAATACAGCAATGACTGTGATATTTCATCCACCTAGCCACTTTTATAAAAATTGTAAATGAGATAAGACTCTATTAGAGAAGAAAAAGAATGTTTGCTAACTCCAGAAAGCAGAGCACTTATGCTAGTTTAGATGGTGCGATATAGTAAGAGTAAGGGATAGAAAGTTGGCATAGTGTGTAAGATAGTGAAGTTAGCCATAACCGTAATAAAGTTCAGGAAGATAATAAATGGACCAAGACCAGGGAAGGGTGCTGTGTGGAAATGAGAACAATAATATGAATAGAAATATATGATCCAGATAAAAAGAATAAAAAGTAAAAGGCCAAGAGTAGTGTGTTATTGGAAACGAGTGAAGTGAAGAAATCAAAATGGCATATGAAAGGGAGAGGAAAACTAATCAAACAATGAAATTAAACAAATAAAGCAAAAAAAAACTAAACAGAAGGAAGAGAAACAAAATAAAATAATAAAAATAACAAAAATAAAAATAAAATGCAAGTTCTTTAGGATAGCAAAGTGAAAGTCTCAATTGCTGGTGTTAGGTTTCTGATCTCTCTCTGGATCTGTCTTTGATTGTTTCATACCTCCAGGTCTTATTGTCTTACACTTGGAAGAAAAAAGTGAAAAAAAAAAGCCTCTTGCTGACTTTAAATCCACCAAGCAGGTTCTGCTGGACTTTCTGGATGCTACAGGCAGAGGGGGACTGGGCTCTGTCTTGTTTTTTTTTTCCTGTGGTTCTGCATTGAGGGTTCAGTCTGGGCTCCAAAATTTACAGGTGTCCAACCTCCAGCCCAAGCCCTCAGAGTGCTCTGTGGCCTTCACTGTCCTTATGTGCCAGGTCAACACCTTTAATTTAGCTCATTGTGCCACCCACTGATTAGTCCATGAGGTGAACCAAGCAGAAGCAGCTTGCAACCCTACCTCCTCCCTCTTTGCTGGCCTGGGCACCGCATGTGAGCAAAGTCCCTTCAGGGCAATTTAGTTCCCATATTAAATTAAGTCTCTCTGGGGACTGCTTCCCTTCTGAGCCCCTGCTGCACACTTTGATCAGTCCATGAGGCATCCTGATTTGGAGCAAATTGGGCCCCTCCTTCTCCTGATACAGGGTGCAGCCAGGGGGCCCCCAAATAAAGATTTGTAATGGGGTCCAGAACTCAGAGTGTCCTGGAAATATTAGAAATATATATATATATATATGATGTTCTCAACCTCACAAGTCTGAACTGGGGGTATGGGACACCTGGAGCAGGGCATTGAGAGCTGTTTTGCATAGCAACAGTTTTGCAGCTAACCTCTGGCATGGTCACTTAACATATCCATAACTTTGGACTGGTATCATGGATATGTTAAATAACTGTGGCCATGTTTTGAGCCAGGGAGATGGGAGTGACTTGGACCCAGGATGTACCTGGGAAGCAAATCCCCCCGGTTACCTACATGAGAGAGAAAAGAAGGAAAGTTGGGGCCCACGTGACTTTTGAGTAAGAGGAGACCGCATGGCTTTGGGGTTCTCCCTTTTGCCATGTGGCTTAGGAAGGAGAGATCTTCCTGGGGAAGAAAAGGGGTGAAATGACTCTTGCTGGTTGGCCATGAGAAGGTGCCACATGGTTTTGGTATAACTGGAGATCGTAGCAGCAACACAGCTAATGGTGCTGGGAACTGAGGGGCTACGTGAGCCACAGGCTTCTACTTCTTTTCCTGAGATATAGTACCCCAGACTGGGCAGAGGGAGAAGGAAGGACTGTGTGCATTTGTGGGTATTCTAAAGGACTTTAGTATTTTAATGAAGACATTAAGTCATTACTCTAAGTCTGTATAACTCTTTGAACAAATAATTCCTTTCCTTTACACCAATCTCTGGCATTGAGAGACATCTTTCCCTGGTGGTGGGCAAGGCAAACCTAGTATGGGGGGAACCCCAGAGCAGAATGGGGAGATCCATTCAGTAATATTATATTGTCTATCCCCTCTCCTGGGTCTGGTCTATAACACTCCTTCTTTGCTGACCCACTGACGTGCACAAGAGTTCCTTGCACAGCTGCTGAGAACCTTTTTATTGGAGCAAATTCCCCTTGTTAATGGCCTGCTGATCTTAACAAGTGCCTGGGTTTTCACACAGCCCAACTCTCTGACCATTCTTGAGACTATCTGGGTCAAGGACTGCCATGGCTCAACTCTTCTTCCATCTCCAGGTGTCACCTGGCTCCCTAATTTCTCTGGTACTGTTCCAGCCAGTGACCACAGTCCTAGCTGGCAAACATTGCCTCTATTTGTCTCCCAATGTGTCTTTATCCCCCCTGTGACTTCAAGCATCCAGGTGTTTCCAGCTATGGGACTGGTTTCCCTGCTCTCAGAGAGGAGGGAGCTGTGAAGTTACAACCACTAATCCGGCTCTCCTCCACCAGGCCCAGGGACCATAACAGAAGGCCCAGGGAACTTACCATCAGCCTACACAATCTCCTTACCATCTGTTTTTAAAAGTCCTCTGCAGTCTTTGGCTTCCAAATTTCTTAACCTGGGATTTCATTGGCTGTTCACCCTATTCCTCAGAAGATCAGCTTGGTGTCCCAGTTGGGTGCACCAGCAAGTGGTATCAACTCCCACCTATCTTGCCACCATCTTCCCAGCATTCTATAACCATCTTTCTTAACAGGAGAATTCAAACCCAGAAATTACATGATTTACCATCACATTTTAGGAATTTTTCTCACTTCCAAAAAGCCACAGTCAGGCCTTTATTTCTTTAAAAAAATATTTTATTTATTTTTAGAGAGAAGGGAAGGACGAGAGAAGGAGAGGGAGAGAACATCAATGTGTGGTTGCCTCTCACGCACCCCCATCCCCCACTGAGGACCTGGCCTATAACCCAGGCATGTGCCCTGACTGGGAATCGAACCAACATCCCTTTGGGTCATAGGCTCGAGCTCAATCCACTGAGCTACACCAGCCAGGGCAGGCCTTCATTTTAAAATTAATTGTCCTTGTACTTAATAATATAAAAAGAACAGGGACATGGATATGAAGTTGACATTTAGACATTTTTCTCCCTAAGAAATACTACAGTAGTTTTGCAGGGCTATCTGGCACTTCCATTCATCAGATTCCCAAGTAAGCACCTTTCCCTTTAACCCTTTACTACTACTGCATCTTTCTCCTTGCCCTTTTCTATTGTATTAGAATGTAGCCAATCTCATTATGTTTCCACTGGATTTGAATGATGATTTTAGTGGTCCGGCCTTCTAGTCCTCACAAACTTTATATAGTACATAGAACCTATCTTCAGTGCTCCAAAACTTATCATATACCCTTCCTCCATCAACCCTCAATTACCTAATGTGTTGACATGCTTAGGTATCTATTATCACTCACATGGAAAAGAGACCCAATAAACCCATAGGTGTCAGAGACCACAAGTGTCACATCTTCTAGAAGGATGATTTCATTTTTCAAAATAATCACAAAAAAGCACCAATTGATAATGGTAGAATTTCCAGCATGTACAACTGAGAGATTTTTACAGACAGGACTTTCTAGGTTTTGTTTTTTAAATAATTCTTAGAACCATTTTTATTACAAGTGTTATTAAACATTTCTCTACATGCTTTGCAGAATGGGTATCACTTCTATTCACTGGTATAACACTTCTCAAGGTGCCATGCAAACAGATTTCTTAGAAATAGCTATGTTACAAGTGTTTTTTCTATTATTGTAATACATTTGACATACTGTATAAAGTTTAGGTATAAAACATGCTGATTTGACACATTTATATATTGTAATATGATTGCCATTGTAGTTAAAATTAGCACCTCCATCATATCACATAATTATCATTTACTTTTAGTAGTTGGATTAATTAACTTCTAGTCTTAGCAACTCTGATAATTATAATGCAATATTGTCTACATTCACTATACGGAGCATTAGATCTAGCATTCTTGAAATCACATTAGCATGTAGTTGCTACTCACGTGGCTTATTGATTAGCTGGATATATTAGAGGTAGAAAAAAGGCATAGGGACGGGAAGATGGCGGCTTTACTCTAGGCAGCATTTTTCTCGGCTTCTGTGAAGAGGAGGGAAACTCGTGGATCGGTGGAGAAACAGAGCAAGTGGACTAGGTTACTGAATCACTTTTGAAAGTAGGACATCAAAAACTATTGTGATCACGGAAAAACCAGATGAGTAGGGGGAAGCTGTGAACACCAGGATACACGAAGGACATTGCACCACTGAATCTCACAAATATTCTACCACAGAAGTTCACACCATAATTACAGGGAATCAGAACAGATCAAATTAACAAACAAGAAGAAAAAAGAAGAAACACACGAACAATGAGAAAACAAAGAAACAACCCCCAACTGAAGGGAAATGAGGAAGCCTCAAGAAAAATGCTAAATGAAATAGAGGCAACTCAACTATCAGACGGTGAGTTCAAAGCAATGATTACCAGGAAGTTCAATGAACTCACATTGAGTTTTCAGAAATTAGAGGGAAACTACATCAATCTCACTGCAAACTATATAAACATGAAAAAGGAAATAGAAACTCTCAACAAAGGTCAAGAGGAAATGAAGAATACAATTTCTGAACTGAAGAACACAATAGAAGGAATGAAAAGCAGGATCAATGAAGCAGAAGATCAGATTAGACAGCTGGAGGACAAAGTAGAAAACAACATCCAGAAAGAGCAAGAAAAGGAAAAGAGGCTCAGAAAGAATGAAGAGGGATTAAGACAAATGCAAGACAATATGAAACCTAATAATATCCATATAATAGGGATACCAGAAGGAGAAGAAGAAGAGCAAGGGATGGAAAACCTAGTTGAACAAGTAATGAAGGAGAACTTTCCTAATTTGATGAGAGAAAAAGTCACACAAATCCAGGAAACACAGAGAGTCCCAATCAAGAGGAACCCAAAGAGGCCCACATCAAGACACATCATAATTAAAATGGCAAAATTTCAAGACAAAGAGAGAATCTTAAAGGCAGCAAGGGAGAAAAAGGAAGTAACATACAAGGGAGCCAAAATAAGGCTAACAGCCAACTTCTCAATGGAAACACTTCAAGCTAGAAGAGAATGGCAAGAAATAATCCAGGTAATGAGAACCAGAGGTCTGCAACCAAGGCTGCTATATCCAGCAAGGCTCTCGATCAAGATAGAAGGCCAAATAAGAAGCTTCCCAGAAAAAAGAAGTCGAAAAGAATACACCTCGACCAAACCAGCTCTGCAAGATACTCTAAAAGGACTGCTTTAAGGAAGGGAGGGAAAAGAGAGAGAGAGAGAGAGAGAGAGAGAGAGAGGAACACACGTACATAAAAGACAATTAATAAGTACCTATCAGTAATAACCTTAAACGTAAATGGATTAAATGTTCCAATCAAAAGACACAGAATAGCTGAATGGATAAGAAAAAATGACCCACATATCTGCTGTCTACAAGAGACCCACCTCAGGATAAAAGACCTACACAAGCTGAAAGTAAAGGGCTGGAAAGAAATCTTCCAAGCAAATGGACAGGAAAAAAAAAGCCGGGGTAGCAATACTCATATCAGACAAAATAGACTTCCAAAAAAGGTCCATAAAGAGAGACCCAAAGGTCACTTCATAATACTCAAGGGAAGAATCCATCAAGAAGACATAAATATTGTAAATATATATGCACCCAACATAGGAGCAGCGAAATACATAAAGAAAATCTTAGAGGACTTCAAGAAAGATATGGACAGCAAAACAATTATAGTGGGAGATTTTAACACCCCACTATCAAAAATGGACAGATCTTCTAAACAAAATATCAACAAAGATATTGTTGCATTGAACAATACCCTTGAGGAAATGGACTTTACTGATATATACAAGGCCCTCCATCCAAAAGAAGCTAAATATACATTCTTTTCAAATGTACACGGAACATTCTCAAAGATAGACCACATGATAGGACACAAAACAAGCCTCAAGAATTTCAAGAAAATTGAAATCATACCAAGCATTTTCTCAGACCACAAGGGACTGAAGCTAGAAACCAACCCTAAGGAGAAAAAAAATCAAAAACACTCAAAAACATGGAGATTAAATACATTACTATTAAACAATGAATGGGTCAAGAATGACATTAGGGAAGAAATCAAAACGTTTCTGGAAACAAATGAAAGCAAACTCACAACAACCGAAAACTTATGGGACACAGCCCAGGCAGTCCTGAGAGGGAAGTTCATAGCGATGCAGACCCACCTAAAAAGGTTAGAAACATTCCAAACAAACAACCTAACCCTACGTCTACAAGAACTTGAGGAACAACAAAAAAGGCAGCCCAGAGCAAGCAGAAGGAAGGAAATAACCAAGATCAGAGCAGAATTAAATGACATAGAGACTAAACGCACAATTCTAAGGATCAATGAATCCAAGAGTTGGTTCTTCGAAAAGATAAACAAAATCGACAAGCCTTTAAGCAGACTCATCAAGAAAAAAATAGAGAAGACCCAAATAAACACAATCAGAAATGAAAGAGGAGAGATTACAACAGATACCACAGAATTACAAAGGATTGCAAGAAATTACTACAAAGAACTGTATGCCAAGAAATTTGAAAACCTAGGTGAGATGGACAAATTTCTAGAAAAATCTAATCTTCCAAAACTCAATGAAAAAGAAGCAGAAAGCCTGAACAGACCAATAACAACAAAAGAAATTGAAGCAGTAATCAAAAAACTTCCAACACACAAAAGCCCTGGACTAGATGGTTTCACAGGAGAATTCTACAAAGCATTTAAGGAAGAGCTAACCCCTATCCTTCACAGACTATTCCAAAAAATCCAAAAAGATGGGAGTCTCCCAAACTCTTTTTATGAGGCCAACATCATCCTAATTCCAAAACCAGATAAAGACACAACAAAGAAAGAAAACTTCAGGCCAATATCACTGATGAACATTGATGCTAAAATCCTCAACAAAATACTGGCAAACCGCATCCAACAATACATTAAAAAGATCATACACCATGACCAAGTGGGATTCATTCCAGGGATGCAAGGATGGTTCAATATTCGCAAGTCAGTAAATGTAATACATCACATAAACAAAAGCAAAGACAAAAACCACACGATCATATCAATTGATGCAGAAAAAGCATTTGACAAGGTACAGCACCCATTCATGATAAAAACACTCGGCAAAGTGGGATTAGAGGGAACATTCCTCAACATAATAAAGGCCATGTATGAGAGACCTACAGCCAGCATCATACTCAATGGGCAAAAATTAAAATCTTTTCCACTAAGATCAGGAACAAGGCGAGGCTGTCCTCTTTCACCACTAGTGATCAATATAGTACTGTAAGTTTTAGCCATAGCAATCAGACAAGAAAAAGAAATAAAAGGCATCCAAATCTGAAAGGAGGAAACAAAACTGTCACTGTTTGCAGATGACATGATAATATACATAGAAAATCCTGTAGACTCTACCAAAAATCTGCTTGACCTAATAAATGAATTTGGCAAAAGAGCGGGATACAAAGTCAATATCCAGAAATCAAAGGCATTTCTGTACACCAGCAATGAAACAGCAGAAGCAGAGATCAAGGAAAAAAAATCCATTTGAAATAGCAAAAAGAAAAATAAAATATCTAGGAGTAAACCTAACCAAAGAGGTAAAAGACTTGTATTCAGAAAACTATATAACACTCAGGAAAGAAATCAAGGAAGACACAAACAAATGGAAACATATACCGTGTTCATGGATTGGAAGAACTAATATCATCAAAATGTCCATACTACCCAAAGCAATTTACACATTCAATGCAATTCCTATTAAAGTACCAATTGCATATTTCACAGACATAGAACAAACACTTCAAAAATTTATGTGGAATGATAAACGACCCCGAATAGCTGCTGCAATTTTGAGAAAGAAGAGTAAAGTAGGAGGGATCACAATACCCGACACTAAACTATACTACAAGGCCACTGTAATCAAAACAGCCTGGTACTAGCATAAAAACAGGCACATAGACCAATGGAACAGAACAGAGAGCCCAGAAATAAGCCCAAGTCTCTATGGTCAATTAATATTTGACAAAGGAGGCAGCAACATAAAATGGAATAAAAATAGCCTCTTCAACAAATGGTGTTGGAAGAACTGGACAGCCACGTGCAAAAAAATGAAACTTGAGCACCAACTTACACCATATACAAAAATAAATTCAAGGTGGATAAAAGACTTAAATGTAAAATGTGACACCATTAAAGTCCTAGAGGATAACATGGGTAGGAGAATCTCAGGTATTTCACGAAGAAACTTTTTTACTGACTTATCCCCTAGAGCAAGGGACATAAAGGAAAGAATAAACAAAGGGGACCTCATGAAAATTAAAAGCTTCTTCACAGCTAAAGAAAACAGTATCAAAATTAAAAGAGAACCAACTGTATGGGAAAACATATTTGCCAATTTTACCTCAGACAAGGGTATAAACTCCAAAATATATAAAGAACTTACAAGACTGTACTCTAAGAAGACAAGGAATCCAATTAAAAAGTGGGAAAAGGACTTGAAATGACACTTCTCCAAGGAAGACATACAGAAAATCCAAAGACACATGAAACGATGTTCAATATCGCTAGCTATCAGAGAGATGCAAATTAAAACCACAATGAGATACCACTTTACACCAGACAGAATGGCCATCATAAACAAAGCAACAAACAACAAGTGTTGGAGAGATTGTGGAGAAATGGGGACCCTAGTGCACTGTTGGTGGGACTGCAGACTGGTACAACCACTATGGAAAGCAGTATGGAACTTCCTCAGAAAACTAAAAATGGATCTGCCTTTTGACCCTGCAATTCCACTGCTGGGACTCTATCTTAAGATATTAAAACACCAATTCAAAAGAACCTATGCATCCCAATGTTCATAGCAGCACAATTTACAATAGCTAGATGCTAGAAGCAACCAAGATGCCCATCAGTAAATGAATGGATCAAAAAACTATGGTACATTTACACAATGGAATTCTATGCAGCAGAAAGAATGAAGGAGCTCCTACCTTTTGCAACAGCGTGGATGGAGCTGGAAAACATTACGCTAAGCGAACCAAGCCAGGCAGTGAAAGACAAATACCATATGATCTCACCTTTAACAGGAACCTAAATAACAAAACAAAGAAACAAACAAAATGTAACCAAAGACACTGAAATAGAGGACAGGCTGACAGTGACCACAGGGGAGAGTAGAGGGAATTTAAGGGGACAGTGGGAAGGGTTCACAGGAACAAACTTAAAGGACACATGGTCATAAACTAAGGGGAGGGTGGTAATGGGAGGGAAGTGAGGAGGGGTGGGAGGGGGGAATGGATTGGGAGTAAAAAGGAAAAAACTGTATTTGAACAATGATTAAAAAATAAAAAAAGAGGCATAAAGGATTACTCATCTTATCATTTCCTAATATACTTTAATTTCAATTAATTTAAAAAATAGAAAAATAATTTAAAATATCAGTTCTTACATTCCATGTAATGATTTATGGAAGCTGTTGTCTCAAACTTATGATAATACTGTGTTCACTAATATAAGAGAGTAGAAACATTGTATTCAAAAAGAGAAGAAAGAACATGAAATATTCAACCAGAAAAAAGATTCTTACTGTTTTCCTTGACAAAAACTACAGGCATTTAGAGAACAAATAATATAAGTGTCTTTACTATCAACAATTAATTAAATCATTCATGCTGAGAGACATAATAGAGCAATAAAAGGCAGAACAGTCCACTCATATTAAAAAACAATAGTGCATAACACATTCTGCTATAAGCCATGGCTGGTACTAAGGTTTCCTTATAAGAAAGCTCATCCCTGCAATAATGCTTGACTTTTCCCTTAGAATTTGTTTTTCATACTCTAGTTGCTAGAATCTACCTCAGCCTTTTTATTTTTACTTACAAATGCCTGTCATTATTCTTTGGACAAAAATGGCTAAACAATACAAAATATTAATAAAAGGACTACTTGTTGACTCAAGAATCCATGAAGTTTACATAAAATATACTTTGTTACCTTCACTATCATAGTAATAGTTCCAAGCAACCTGATAGCACAAAAGAAAATTATAGATATAAATTCAACCATATCAATAAGCTCAGTAAATATAAATTATCTAAATATTTCAATTAAAAGGCAAAATTGTCAAACTGAGAAAAGCAAAAAATTTCAACTCTATGCCATGTACAAGAAACATATGTAAAACATAGCAATCTAACAGGAGTGAAAATAAAAAGATGGAAACAACATATACAAGATTATATATACATATAATTATATGTATATATAATTATATCCATATATACATATATGTATTATATATACATATAATTATATGTATATAATTATTCATATATACATATATGTATTATATATACATATAATCTTGTACACAAAATTAGTAAATTGTGGCTAGATTAATAGCAGATGAAATATAAGGCAAAAAGCATTCAGAGAGGAAGACAACTCATCCTTCAGTTTCCTTTGTTTGTGAAATACTCTCAGGATGAATACGACCCACAGTTCTGCTTACCTTTCTAGGTTCTGACTCTAACTTACTTTTTAGGCTTAAATATTTCTTTGCTAGTCATTCATGAACTTAGAGAATCTTTACAATACATTTTTGTGTGGCATTTCCTTGTTTTGAACAGGAGAATTGACCTGAGTGTATAACCTGCCATAATATTCTAAGCATATATTGAATTTTTCATACAGTTAAATGCATTTAATTTGAAGGACTATGCTTAGTCTGATATCATGTGTTGTAACACTTTTTTTAGTCATTGCTATAATACCCTCTCTCTAAAAAAAAAGGATATGAACAATAGTTGATTCTTTAAAAGCTGGTAATCAATGTTGTTAGTTTCTCATCACCTCTATTTTTGAATAAAATTCCACAGGTTTCATAGATGCAAAGTTCTAGCAAACTACTGCCTTAAAAGATAATCAGTACTGGAGGACTGGGTTTGAGTAGCAAGATGCTTTTTGGTATAGTAATGGAAAGTAGCAATGTGAGGTTGTGACATAGTGCTGAGTCCATTTCCCAGTAGCATTTAAGAACCTTTTCTTCCAATCCTGGCACCAGCGTAGGAAAATTAAATATATCTGTTTCTGATAATGCTAACTCATTGCTCTGTCAATAGGTGGGGCTGTCAAGCAAATTCTATCTTTTTTACTTGAAAATGAAAGTTATATAGTTCTAAGCTGAGAACTCAAGTTTTATAAAGAGAAGAAAATGGTCATGGTCAGGTAGTTCAGTTGGTTACAGTGTTGTCCCAATATGCCAAGGTTGCAGGTTTCATCCCTGGTCAGGGTATGTATAAGAATCAGCCAATGAATGCATAAATAAGTGGTGCAACAAATTGATGTCTCCCTCCCTGTCTCGCTCTCTCTCTCACTCTCACTCCATCTCCTTTCCCTTAAATCAATAAATTAAACTTTAAAAAAGAAAAAAGTTAACCTCAAGTTTTGCAATTTGAAAGCAAGTATATTAGATTTTATTGATTAGTGTTGTCCCTGGGCCCATGTTATTCTTTATTAATGCAATGAAGCAAACACACAAAAATCAACTAGATAACCCAAATGGGCTACCCCCCTATGCTAAATATATTTCAGATGCCAAGTGATGTATATATACCAAAAACCTTTCTGTTGAATAATTTTGCTCAGTTCAAAAAGAAGAGAACCTAATAGATGATCATGGATCAATTTGAATTAATGTCAAGTATTATGGGTTTTTCCTCAAAAAAAAAAACAGACTAATGAAAACTTAATTGGCTTGAATAAAAATTATGATGAAATAACTTTTGTGGTAACTAAAGAGGGGTTCCTGGACCCAATCCCAACATGGGGGTTCCCCCCCAACACTAACAATTCTCAGACACCAGCAGAGTGCCCAGAAATTCAACTCAATTCTGATACTATCTACCCTTAGATAGCATCAGATCTCAGAAGTTAAGGGTTGAGCCCTGCAAGACTGTACTCTGTGCCCCCACCAAACACACACTTCTTTTTTTTAATTCTTTTTTATTGTTGTTTAAGTACAGTTATCTTCATTTTCCAGCCACCACTTCCCACTGCCCCCACCTCCACCTCCACCTCCCACCCTCAATCTTACCCCCTTTGGCTTTGTCCATGGGTCCTTCTAACACCAGCCACAAAACCAGACTCACTTGTTCTTCTGAACAACTGGCTATTGACTGGAGGTTCCTAAAGCCACCTCCAACTCAAAATGCCAATCACAAGTCCAGATTGTTAACATGTAGTTTTGACTGATTATAAATCATATTCTCCACAACCCTCTCCTTGGGTTCCATTAATTTGCTAGAATGTCTCACAGAACTCAGAGAAACATGTTACTTATGACAGCACTGGTTTATTATAAAACAATGTAATTCAGGAGATGTCCAATGGAGGAGATGCATAGGGCAAGGGATGTGGGAAAGGGCACAGAGCTTCCATGCCCTCTTCAGGCATGACACTCTCCCTACATCTCCACATGTTCACCAAACCACAAGCTCTCAGAACCCTGTCCTCTTAGGTTTTTAAGGGAGACTTCATTACATAGGCATGGGTGATTAAATCATTGGCCATTGGTGACTGATTCAACTTCCAGCCCTTCTCCCCTCGCTGGAGGTGGGGGTAATGAAAGTTCCCACAAACTAATCATATGGTTGATTCTCTTAGCAACCAGCCCCCCGTTTTTAGGTGCTTTCCAAAATTCTCCTCATTAATAAAGCAAAAGAGACACTCCCTCAACATTTAGGACATTCCAAGAGTTCTGAGAGCTGGGAGCCAGGAATTGTGGGCAAAGACAAAATATATATTAAAGAAATATATTTTAGTCATATGAATGACCATATATGTATTTCTCACAAATGACAATATTGCAGTAAAAGACATGTACTGCAATACATGTCTTGGAGATCAACTATGCATAAATTCCAGGAATAAATCTTTGAACAAAATATTTAAAAGGAAGGTTTTTATTTATGGTACATTTAAACCAATTGGTTCATATGGCACAGTCTGGATAATAGCCTGCATATATCTCTTTTTCACTTTGGTTTGAATATATTTTGATCTAGCAGTTGTAACTGGACTTTCTCTCTCCCTCCTTTATCTTTTCTGTGTGTGTGTGTGTGTGTGTGTGTGTGTGTGTGTGTTCCTTGTCTTAATTTTATTTGTTTTAATTTTTCCACTGGCACTATCACCAGAGTGGTAAAAATAAAAATAGGTATTTTTTTCAACTTTTATTGATTCTTAAGTGAACCAGTAGCCCATTTGATGACATCTCATAATGTTCCACTGTTACTGTCCAAAGAATGATAAAAGTCTTTTCCAGTTAAAAGAAAAATGTTGGGTTAAACTCTAGACTCTAGCCATTACAGTAAGGAAAACAAAGGCTAAGGGAAAGTCAAGCATTACTGCAGTGATGAACTTCCTTAGAAGGAAACCTTTGTACTAACTATGGCTCATAACAGAATGTGTCATAATCTATTGCTTTTTTTCCTGCCTCCCATAATTTCTTAAGCTCAATTAAATTGTTTCTAAAAATATGAGTGACTTTCTTGACAACCAAATAAAAATTCCAATATTTCATTATTTTGTGAAACTTGGCAAACTGATTATAAAATTTATAAGGAAGTACAAAGAGCTAAAAAATAGCCGAGACACACTGACGGAAAGAATAAGCTGAGAATATTTCCCTCCCAGATACCAAGAGTTACCATAAAGCTACAGTAATTGAGATCTAGGTAAATAGGGCACAGGGATAGGCAAATAGATCAATGCTGCATAATTGAAAACACAGAAAGAGACCTACACATACATGGGCACATGACACAAGACAATAGTGTTATTGTAAATCAGTGAGGGAATATATATACTTTTTTTAAATTGGTGCTGGAACAAAGGGTTATCCATTTGGGAAAAAAATAGCCTAAATCTTTACTCATATCACCAAAAAGGGAAGTAAATTTCCAGTGGATAAAATACTTAAAAGTAAAAAAAAAAAAACAACAAATCACAGTAATTATTATACAACAAGAGAATATTTTTATGAAATTTGAATAAGGAAAGGCTTCTCACACAAAACATAAGGTACAAATTATGAAAGAAAAGACTGAATTTGACTACATTAAAAATAAGAACACCCACTCATCAAAACACCACAAAGCAAATGAAAAGCCACAAAGTGCAAAAGGTATTTACAACACATATAACACTATCTGTGTATGTGTGCATGGATATATATATATACACACACACACACACAAACAGGTTCAAGCAGAAGTAAGGCTTGCTTGAGTGTTGTTGGTAGGGTATGTGAATGTCTCACACAAGACAGACATCAATTTGAACATTACCTAAAATGTCATGGTATGCTTGGGTGTGATATTGTTATGTTACAGAATTACATGTTTATGATTTTGTAATAAAAGATTTTGTAATAAAAAGGGGACATTATTAATGCCAGACCATATATATGAGGGGAAACCCTCCCCCCGAAAAACTGGAATTATATTCTAGAAGATGGGTCCCTTGTAGTACAGTCTTCCCCTGCTAGGTTAGTGCTCTGGGAACCATCTGTATCAGTGTACCAGCTGGCATTGTGAGAGGCTGTGTTTGGCCTCAGTTAATTTTTTTGAAGACTGCTTCAACACATTTGCCCATTCCATGATGGATCATTTATGAGTGTCCCTGCCCACACAGCACTGAGTGTTCAGCAGTTTTTGAGCAAAAATGGCATGACTCCAGTGACCCACCCTCTCCATTCACCAAACCTCACACCAAAAGACTTTTTTTTGTTGTTTCACTGGTTTAAAAAGTCCTTAAAGGAAACATTTTGCTGATGTGGAAGAGGTGAAACAAAAAATGGCAGAAGCACTAAAAGGCATCGAACGAAATCAAGGAGTTCAAAAACTGTTTTGAACAGTGAAAAAAATGTCTTGATAGGTATATTACATCGAATGGAGAGTACTTTGAAGGTGACTGAAGTTTAAACATGTAAGAATAAATGTACAATTTTTTATAAATAAATTCTAATTTGGGGGGTATCCCCTCATATATATACATAAATACACACACATATATGTTTCTAAAAATAAATAAACTTTAGAAAAATGGGAAACCTTAATGAAAACCTCATTAGTAATCAGGATAATGAAATAAAACCCTAATTATATACCCACAAGTACCCACCAAATTGGGGGGGAAATGTCTGACATAATACCAACTACTAATAAGTATGCAATGCTTTGGAATTCTTAGATACCTTACATAACTCCAGATACTTTAGAAATCAGATCGGCATTACTTTGTGAAGTTGAACATGCACATACTTTTTAATCCCCACCTCAGGAGATGCTTACTGATTTTAGAGAAAGGGAGGGAGAGAGAGAGAAACATGGATCAGTTGCCTCCTTTATATACACTGACCAGGGATCAAAAACACAACCTAGGTATGTGCCCTGACTGGGAATTGAACCCACAACATTTCGGTGTACAGGACAACACTTCAACCAACTGAGCCACCTGGCCAGGGCTGCACATATTCATTAATCCAGTAATTTATACTCCTATGTAACTACCCAAGAAAATTCTCATCCATATGTAGTAAGAAACAAGAAAAATAATGTCTACAATGCTATTTGCTTGTAATATCAAAACAACTGGAAAAAATCAAGTATCTGCTAAGAGATTGGGTAAACAAATTGTGTATTACAGAACAGTAATATAAACAAACTACAGCAATGTGAATTGCCATGGATAAATCCAACATAATGTTGAGTCAAAGAAGCAAGTCAAAGAGGAATATATGGAGTATGATTCTATTCACATAAAGCTTAAAAAACAGCCAAAATAGACAATATAGTACCTATTTAGGAATACATATCCAGTTGCTATAATGATAAAGGAAAGCAAGGAATGATGATGAGAAGTCAGTGCAGTGTTTTTTTTTTTTTTCTGGGATGGGGGGATGGGGGATGAAGGTGCTATGAAGGAGAGACCCACCAGTAGAGTCTTAAGGTACTGGGAATATTCTATTTTTTTTTATCTAGGGTAATATTTTTCTTCTTTAAAGTATACTTATATGCTTTATTATACACACATAATATTTCAAAGTAAAAATAGGATGAATATACTACATAATATCTATGTGGATGAATCTTACCCTTACCCCTAAAAAAACACTCACTATAACATTGACCTCATTGTCCAACATTTGTGAAGACTGGTGAAGATTTTATCATAGATGGCACCAATCAACCTTTTAGGAATTACTGTTATATAATTCCTGTCCTTAGAACTCTCAACGTCAATCTGTGTACCTGAAAAGAACCAGGTTGAATGTTTTACAAACTAACTCTTCCAGGAAAGTGGTTCAAACAACTTTACTATGATCAAGTCCACCTCTCTTCAAAGGCAGAACTCTAGGCTAGACAAGAAGGACTAAGGGCAAAGTTAATCTCTGACTGGAGCACTATCTCTCCCCAGTCTCTAACCTTATCTGGGAAACCCTGAGTTATCTCTTTACCAAGAAATGCTCCAAGAGCCCTGCTGACACAACTCCTGAGCATAACCCCTTACTACTGCATCCAAACAGCTCACCTCTTCTCACTTCTATTGTTTCCCTGGTAACAACCAACCTGAATTTCCAGACTACTTGGCTTCCTGTTAATCATTTGTCTGTTCCAATTTATGATTCAAAACATTCCAAGTTGGGCTGCTGGCTCCAAGAAAGAAATTCGACTTGATTTCCGCCTATGTTCCTGCTTTGGCCATTAATCCAATTCCTTTCTTTCTCTGTCTTGGTCACTCTGATCCACATCTGCTAGCATTAGTTGGCATTTGCCTTTCTTCTTTCCAGCATCTTGCCAACCCAATTCCCAGGCCTAAATCCATGACCTTCTACCATTATATCCACCTCAAATCCATCTACAGCTGTAAGTATCCCCTTCTTCCTTGTTGTAGTGCAGGCAGCAACTACAGTAGTTCCCCCGTACCACTGCCAATTTGACTCCACCAAAGATTGCGTTGGTTGCCACACCCTTAAATGATCCTTATGAATGAGGTTCCTCAGGAGTGTATAATGCCCCGCTTGTCCAGAGCACAAGATATATTCCTATCATGCTGTCCAAACCGGCGATATATTGTCAAAGTAAGGCTAGCTAAGGCCTAAAGACCAGAGAGACCCACAGGGCACTTGGAAAAAGTTAACAAGTGGACCTGGCATTAAGGTATCAAACTGTGGGCCAAGTGGATGTCTTGAAAGAAGGGAACACAAAACTATTCTGATGCTAAATAAATAACAGGCACCAAGATGTTAGGATTAGGTAGATTCAACCTGGGCAGCAGAACATCTAAGTTCAAGAAATCTCTTCTACATTCTTCTAACTTGTTCTGCCTAAATTCTATTCATATATATATATATATATATATATATATATATATATATATATACACACACACACACACACAATTTTAATTGTTCAAGTACAGTTTTCCACCTTTTTCTTTTAAACCTCAGATTAACCATCACCTCTTCTATAAAGCCCCTGCCCCCATTGAATTAACTGACCTTACTCTGTGCTCCAATACATAGCATCCTGTGCTCACTCTTATAATGTGTGATTAAAATACATTTGCACTGTATTACAATTGCCTGTTCACATATTCTGTTTCCCTTGTTAGAAATATAAACTCCATCAAGATTGGACATCATCTAGCAAAGTATCGGATCCATGTGAAACATAAATAAATGTAAAAAAACCCTCTTTTAATGAATGAGTGAATCCTTTAAACAACTGGAATGGGGAGTTGGGGGTTGGTAAGGCAAGGAATCTCAATCCTAGAGAAACTAGGAAAACATGAAATGAGCCCAAATATAGTCTGGACTATAAGGGAGGAATTAGTCACAAGTAGCATCTATGGTACAAAGTTAGACAACGGTTAGCAACCAGGTCAAAGATGCTGAGTCTCCAAGCTGCTGATCTAAGTCTCAAAAGCCAAAAATACTTTGGTCTTCCCTTGCTGGTGTGGTTCAGTGGATTGAGCACTGGCCTGTGAACCAAAAGGTCAATGGTTCTATTCCCCATCTAGGGCACATGACTGGGTTGCACACCAGGTACTAGTAGGGGGCATGTGAGAGGCAACCACACATTGATGCTTCTCTCTCTCTCTCTCTCTCTCTCCCTTCTCCTGTCTAAAAAATAAATAAAATAATACATTTTAAAAAATAAAGCAAAAATATTTTGTTCCTACATCCTAGGGTATAGCTGAATCTTTAGAAGGTGGCTGTACCCTACATGATAGGAACAGGGGTCTAAGGTGGTCCTTAGGTAATCTTAGCAGATATTGAAGTTCTTCCAGCATTACAGATGCAAACCAAAGACCCTAGGACTTCTTAGGAAAATAAACTCATTCCACACTATGCAGTTACTCATACTTCAAATACTTTGTTTAAAGCATGCAAATAATAAATTATGAAGCAATTAACTGATTACATCTGACTTTCTCATGACTTCCAGGGAGACAGAACATTGATGCAGATACCCCAACCTCAAGATAACACAGCTTCTCTTCACCTTATTGTGTACCCTGCCAAAGCACTTTGAGAGAAACCTAACTATTCTCCATATAGTGTCCATCCCCAGCCTCAGAAAGTAAGAGCACATAAAAATAATTGCAATTGTTCTTTAAATGCTCCCCATAGTGGACTAGGCTAAGAATAGTTTTGGTTTATATTTACTATATATTAGGAATCCATAATTTCCTCCTGAAATGAAACTACTTTTGATTTATGTCTGATCTTAGTGAAGGGTGCCTTCCCACTAGGAACCCAGGAAATATACATACTGGGGAGCAATGGAGATATGTATAACTAGGAGAAGAGAGCAAACAAGGCTCCAAGGTCAACTGGTAGGTGAGATCAACTATTTGGAGTTTTCTGCTAAATAACTATAGGAGTAATAATAAACATTAAAGTTGATTTAAAATAAGTGTTCTTGTATATTCATAGGCTATCTTTGCAAACAGACACAAAAATTACTGGTAACAATGGTTGCTTCTAAGGATAGAATCATGGAGGCTGGGGGACAGGAGTTCAAAGGAGAAATGATTTTCATTGTAGACCTATTTGTACCTTCTGAAATCTGTGTGGTATGCTTATAATACTTTTAAATTAAGCAAAATTTAATTTTAAACAAAATAAAACAAGCATCCACCCCATAGCTTGGCTCCACTTTAGTTAAGTTCATTCTTCTTTGGGCAGCTCCCATGGCATGCTTGTGCAAAGACACTCCCTGGCACTTTGCATGAGGATGGATATTTTAAAGGAAGGCCTACTACCAAGCCAAGATCCATATGTGATTGTTACAAAGATATTGGGTTGGCCAAAAAAGTCATTTGGCTTTTTTTTCCATATGATGGCTCTAATAGTGCTTAGTTGTCCTTAACTTCATTTGAAACAAAATTTTTTAGATTGTATTGTGACAACTGTCATATCAGCATGCATTTAAAAAATAATTTATCAAAATTGGTGAATTTTTGTGAAGCCATTTTAATATTGAAGATGGAAGAAGATATGTAACATTTTCAGCATATTATGGTTTATTATTTCAAGAAAAGTAAAAATGCTACTGAAACACACAAAACATATTTGTGCAGTTTATGGGGAAGGTGCTGTGACTCATCAAACACATCAAAAGTGGTTTGTGAAGTTTCTTGGTACTATTGACATTTTGACCAAATAATTCTTTGCTGTGGGGCTGTCTTATGCATTGCAAGATGTTTAGCAGCACCCCTGGCCTCTACCCACTAGAAATCAATAGTGGGAGACAGCCAACATGCTCAAAATATCCAAATCAATGATGTTGGTGAAAATGAAAAATGTGTTTTTATTTTACGGAAAAATCTAAATGGACTTTTTGGCCAACCCAATAGTACAGTCTATAATGAAGCTGGGGAAGATGGCAAAACGTCTTCTGCTTGTAGGCAAAGTGGCTATGGATCAGACTTGATCCTTTTCACTGGCTGATGTCAATGTCAGTGTTCCACCAATGTGTTCACCTTGGTTAACTTGACTTATTCAGTTGAAAAGACTTTAGCCTGAATAAGTGAAAATGTCAGAGTTATTTGGAATGTTTGTTGAAGAGAATAGTGAAAATGCCTCAATAATCAACTATAAGACTAAGATTTAGGAGGGCAGAAGCCATACCTCTAATTTACCATCCCCCAATGCCTAGCATAGGGCCTGGCAGTTAGAAGGTATTCATTGAATAAGTTTTGAAAGAATTAATAGATATATGATAGGGATAACACCATGCTACCCATTTTCAGAGAAGTTAATTAACTGGCCTAAGGTCACTCAGATTAATATTGCCAGATTTCAGACTACTGTAGGTACTCCTGACTCCTCATCCATTGATCTGTTCATTATACAAAGCTATGGTAGACCAGCAGCAAGAGAAGAACAAGAGCTCAAACTATTATCTCAAAAACAGTTAATCAGTAATTTTGTATGGTTTAATCTAGAAAATGGATTTTGAGATACAACTGAGAACATAGGGGATACAAACACAATTTCATTTAAATCTTTGTATAAACATTGGACAAAATTACTATGGTGGTCTCTTCTAAACACGTATATTCTTGAACAAAATTACTTTTAGCTACCAGCCATCTAAGGATGAAGTGATATTTCATTGCATTTCCCTGATTAGTGATATTGACCACTGTATGTCATCTTTGGAAAAATGTCTATTTTCAAAAGGAAAATAGAGGTCCTTTGCACAGTTTTTAAATAGCTTGGATATTTATTAAGACAGTTTTATATTATTATAATAGGTGTGGTTGGTACACTTTAAAAATCATTTTATTTTATATTTTAAAATAAAAATTATATATATGTGCATTTCAATAAATGCTATATAAATAGCTTTGTGTATTGTTTAGGTTATACAGCTACAAACATCGTAGGCCTCTCCCTCACCCCATACTGGCTGCAAAATGGCTGCAGTGAAGCCTAGTAAAACTTCATAAAACAATCAGTTAGTTGGTGATTAGCTTTCAGGTATTTGGTTACCTTCTGGAATATCACACTCTTGCTACCAGCTTTTAGTAAGGCAATCTTTTGCAGGGGGACCCTCAGAGCATACCTCAAAAGAAGCCCTTACTCCATTCATACAAACATTCTGCCTGTCTCAAACATTCTGCGTTTCTTCTTTCCTGAAGATATCATCCTGCCTTTGTTCATTAAGTCTGGTAACTTCAAGCTATCCTATAAGATCCTTTGGTCAGAGGTTCTGAAAAAACAAGTACAACTTTTATAATCTGTTTACCAGTAAGTTGAAGCTGAGTTCAGAAGCTGGGGATCTTACTTCTCCATCCTTTCCAAATAAGTTTAGAATTATCACTTACCTGTATCTTATTTTTTTTTATTTTTTAAATTGTTTTATTGTGCCCTGGCTGGTGTAGCTCAGTGGGTTGAGTGCATGCTGCGAATCAAAGCATTGCAGGTTCGATTCCCAGTCAGGGCATATGCCTGGGTTGTGGGCCAGGTCCCCAGTGGGGGCCACATGAGAAGCAACCACACATTGATGTTTCTCTCTCTTTCTCCCTCCCTTCCTGTCTCTAAAAATAGATAAAATAAAATATTTAAATAAATAAATAAAATTTTTTTATTGTTGTTCAAGTACAGTTGTCTGCATTTACCCCCCTCCATTCCCCCCCACCCCAGCCATCTCCACCTCACTCCCCTGGTTCCACCCCCCTTTGGTTTTGTCCATGTGTCCTTTATAGCTGTTCCAGAAAACCCTTCCCCTCTTTCCCCCCATTATCCCCTCCCACTTCCCCTCTGGTTACTGTCAGATTGTTCTTAATTTCAAAGTCTCTGGTTATATTTTGCTTGCTTGTTTGTTTTGTAGATTAGGTTTCACTTAAAGGTGTCACTCACCTGTATCTTGACAAATAAATACTTTCTGGGATAGTATGACTCAGGGAGAATGACTTGATTTTATTACATGATTAGCACTTAGTACCTAGGAAAATATTGAGTAAAAAGGCTTCAGGACACTCTACGGCCCAGTGAAAAGACTGTTGCTAGGTATTTCCCTTTTCTAACCCCCAATTTCCTCTTCCTTTTTTAAAAGTGGAAGTTGTTTGGGTCATTTAGAGGCAAGATTTTGATGGTTCTAACAAATGATAAATTATTTTCTTAGTACCACCTAAATAAATTTTACTTCACAAAAATGCACATACCCCTCCTCCACATACACACAAATTATTTTATAAGTATTCAGTTAAATTGTTATGGATATAGCTGGTCTATATACATAACTTATGGTACCTTAATCTGGAATGTCTGAGATGCCACATTCGGGGAGTCATTGAATCCAAGAAGTCTGGTGTTTAGAGTGCTTAGATGAACCCCAACCCTGCCCTGCTTTATTTAAGAAAAACACTACTACTTCATATCAACAATCTTCCAGTCAGCCCAGTTCTCTAACAGTGGCCCCAGGAGTCATTTTGTGGATTTATGATAGCTGTTCTCACAGGTTTCTACCAATATAAAATTATGAACAGCCATTCATTCATTTAACAAATACTTATTAAGTGGTTAATATGTGTAACACAGCAGTACTGAGAATGCAAAAAAAAAAATAAGGTACAATTATAATGAAACAATCCAGAAATTTTAATACTCCCTCTTTTGCACAATTAGGCCCACCTCATAGAAATTATTTATATATACCATTTCTTGACAGCACGTAACAGTCTGTAAGTTTACTTCCCATGACCACAGTACTTTGGTTTGCCTGTCCTAAAAGAACGAGCTCTAAGTGGTTCCTCCTTAACAAAATGGACAAATCCTGTGTTCACCATGTGCACAGCCATCTTCGGTCCTGGGATACTGGTAGCTTCTTCTTAATTTAATCAAAAGTGGGTACTAGGGAGCTAATATAGAGTAGAAGAACCTCAAAGCCTGGAGAATAAAGGAGTCAATGCCTGAAGTTTTGGGGAGAATGAGTCAGTGAAGGCAAATACTTACTCTGCTTTATACAAGGCCTTGCATGATATAGTACCCAGTTAACTTCTCCACCCAATATTACCCCATTCTCATTCCCAATCATGACAAAAATTCCACTCCTTTACACTCAGAGCCTTCACAAATGTCTTTCTTCTGTAGGAATTCATTGCACCTCTATTCATCTGACTAAGTTTCATTTATTATGCAGGTCCAAGAGAAGCCTTCCATAACCCAGCTACCCTCTCCTATCCCACATTAGGTTTCTATATCATATATTTTCATACTTTACATTTCTTTTAAGTACCTAACACATCTCTGTGTCTTTCCTCAATGCCAAATAAAGTGCCTGGCAAACCATAAGCACTCAAATATTTGTTGAATCAGTAGATGAGTGAGTGAATGAATGAACGAATGAAAGATTCTTAGTCCCAGCTCTCCAGGATTTATCTTAAACTAAGAGGAACAGATGCAAGTGAATAAGAACTTTAAGATAATAAGATCTAAGAACACTAAATTTGTATGTATGCATGTGGGTACTGGAGGGAAGAGAACTGTAGACCTTTGATTCAGAAAGTATTGGCAGTCACTGTTGTCATACCTGAAACACAGGTCCCCTGAAACCATAAATATGGAATCTAGAGAAAGCAGTGTGCAAAGTGTTATATATGCCTGAAGGGTTATGACTCTGTGAGTATAGTTCAGTGTGAATTTTTGATCCTCAGGAGTTCCTGTCCGGGTTTGTTCCTTTCAGGTTTCCCAATCTACATCCAGCAGTGATTCACAACATGGTTGTCCAGAATTGGTTTTTTGCCTCAATGAGAGTCTTTTTGTTGTTTGTTCCATTTCTATTCTCTAGTAGTACATATGATACCATAGCTCTACTCCTTTTACAAATAAGAATCAGGAGGCAGAAAGTATAGTGTTGGGAGAGGAAACTGTTTGCTCTTGGGAATATAAATGAATTTCAGAGAAATAATTTGCACATTTAATGATTTGCATATAGATGTGACCAAGAAGTTCCAGGAGACCCTTCTTTACTTCTATTCTTTCTCATCTGAACCCCTTTAATCCAAGGTCACACAGAAGAGCAGTGGCCAGACACAGAGCACCTCCCAGTTAGCACTCACCCCCAGGTGCTAAGAAGAAGATACCAAGGTAAAAGGTGTAATGATGCCCCCTTTTGTTGTGGTAATGATATGTAATTTAACTCAAAGTTTTACTACTTCTAAGAATCAGATTATGAAATATTGTTGGAGCTTGCTCAGTTTAGACAAATGCTGTTAGTGGTACTTTTTATTGGGCTGCCACCAAACAATAATAAAGTAAATTGTAAAGACTTTCTGAAAGATTCTACAAGCTATATGGGTGGAAGCACCTCTCCCAGTCAATCTTTTGGTTATAGCAAGCTTTTGGCTACAGGGAAATATATGTTTTCTATTATCAACCTTAGCACAGTTCTACAATTGTCAATCTGGCCATGGGGTTACATAGAGTTGCTCTGACAATCTCTAAGAACTACTATCAGGAGCATAACAGGATTAGTTACCATAACAAGAGGCAGTTCTAGAAATCACCAGTAAGTTTCCAACACTATAAGCAGAAAGCAGAGGATCCAGGTCCTACAGAACAAGCCTAGGGTCAATCAGGAACTGAACATAAAGGAAAACCAGCCAGAAGAGGAAAAGGCCCTGGATGAGTTTTAATGTTCTACTAAACAGGGCCAATTTCAGGATCTCATGAGTTAGGTGAAGGCTAAATTTCCTTGTGGGCTGAAATATGTCCACAGCTAGACCAAGAGGCAGAACAGGGAGACCAAAGAGGAACTTAAATCCTCAGGTGAGCCAGAGTGGAATACAGAGGAAGGAATCTGGGTCACCAGTCAGCTATATTAAAAAACCTGCAGAGTCAGTTTTAAAAAATCAAGTTAATGGTGCCACTTCCTAGCAATAAAAATACCGTGGTAACAGAGGACTAAGATAGCTCTAAGGGATTATTCAAAAATTTAACATCAGAGAGGGCACAAAAATAATTAAAGGGTCACCTATTAGAATGTCCAAAATCCAGAACAGTGGCAATAGTAAATGCTGACAGGTATGTAGAGCAACACAAATTCTCATTCATTGATGGTGGGAGTGCAAAATATTACAGCCACTTTGGGAAGACAGTTTAGTGGTTTCCTACAAAACTATACATAGTCTCACCATATGATCCAGCATTCATGTTCCTTGGTATTTACTCAAAGGAGTTGAAAATTTATGTCCACACAAAATCCTGCATGTGGGTGTTTATAGCACATTATTCAATATTGTCAAAATTTGGAAACCAAAATGTCCTTCAGTAGGTAAATGGATAAATAAGCTGTGATACATCCATACAATAGAATAGTATTCAGAGCTAAAAATAAATGAGCTATCAAGCCAGGAAAAGACATGGAGGAATCATAAATGCATATTACTAAGTGAAAGAAGCCAGTCTGAAAAGACTACATATTGTATGATGCCAACTATATGACATTCTGGAAAAGGCCAAACTGTGAAGACAATTAAAAGATCAATGGTTGCCATAGGAAGGCTCAGGGGTGAATAGGCAGAGCATAGAATTCTTAGGGCTGTATAAATACTCTGTATGACATTATAATGATAAATATATGGCATTATATAGTTGTCCAAATCCATAGAATGCACAATACCAAGATAAAATAAAGGGTTTGATAATCTGGGGAATCAATATGAGATAGAAACTGATCTGAACTGAGTCAGGAGACCTTGTTTCTAATTATGATTCTGCCACTTACAAGCTTTGTGACACCGGGTAAGTCCCTCACCTCTGAAGACCTCAATTAGCTTTGCTCTCAAATGCAGTGGATACTAGTAGACAGGAGATATCAAAGATACTTAGAATCAAAGAACTCTAAATTATTCAACTTAAAATTGTGATTGTATCACTTTATAAAAATAATAATAGCTCTATCTGTGAAATAAGCCCCATAGTCACTCAGCATTTAGCATTCTCTTTCTGGAAAATGACTTCCAGGAGACTCCTGTTAGTCTAGCAAGCTTTTCCTGAGCAAAACTTTTGTAGAGTACAAAGAAAAAGAACATTTAACCCATGCATTCAGATTGCTAGATTGAGTTTTAATTCTCACCCAATTGGCATTTTGTTATAAAGGGCCATTTACCATATGTGACAGTTGATGGAGCGGTGTGTGTGTGCTGTGGTAGGCCAAGGAATCAGACACTTGGAAGACCTAGGTTCTAATCCATATTATTTTCTCTCTTTCTTTGTTTTAATCCTCACGCAAAGATATGTTTATTGATTTTAAAGAGAGAGGAAGGGGAAGAGAGAGACAGAGAAATAGAGAAACAGAGACAGGAAAAAGGACAGAGACAAAGAGACATCGATCAGTTGCCTCTTGTATATGCCCCAACCAGGAATCAAATCACAACCTCTTTCTGGTCTATGGGACAATGCTCCAACCAACTGAGCCACCCAGCCAGGGATAGGCCTTGTTCTTAAACAAAATGATAAATTACCTTGAGTGATTTAACCTCTGCTTTTCAGCTTCCTCATCTATAACTAAATGATGATGAAAATAATAGCAGTAGTTATCATTTGTTGAACACCTACAATGGGCCAGGCACTATTCCCGGCACTTCAGATATGCATGATCTCCATACCTCACAACAGCTCTCATTATAAGGTATTATCCTCCTCATTTTGCAAAAGTGGAAACTAAGTTCCAAAAAAGGTCTTCATTTTCTCAAGGTCACCCACTAAGAGTGGGATTGAAACCCAGGTCCTTCTGACTCCAAAGCATGTGCCCCACCCCCATTATTCTACATTTTCTCCCATTATATAAACTGGAAAACCTCTCAAGTCTCCTTTAAGTCTCAAATTCAGGTAATTTTAGGGCCCCAGTATTCATGTGGCTAGGCTTACCTAATACATAAGCAATTGAACAGTCTTACAAGCCCTGCCCCTTTATTATACCAACAGTTTTATTGTCTTTTTAAAAGATTGCTCATATTTTCATTGAAGTCCTTGAACAGTTAAATCTTAGAAAAATTAGTTCAAACACTTTTGCATCTTTCTAAAACCTTAGTTAACCCTTTCAATGAATCAGGAGATAAGTGAAACACCTGATTTGAAACAGATTTCTGGTTTGAGAGAAAATGTTCAACCCCCTGGGAACTGAGTGTACCATCATTACAAGTGCCTTTTTCCCTATTGAAAACTGCTCGAGTATGCGGCTGCCTCTGAGTGTAGAGGTACTGAGATAAAAGGAAGCTCCCAAATTACATGAACACTTTTCTATAACATTCCACCAGTAGAGGCCCAATCTCTTGGCCTTTGAAGAGTTTGTTTTTTAAAGAGGTCCCTATTAAAATGATAAAATCTATGAATGGATAATACCTTAAAATTGAAGGTGGGTAGGAAGCAAAATTAGTTGCTTTCCAGACAAGATTATAAGTCCAATATGGGATGGAAGCATAATTTAAATTCCCAATAGAGATAAGAAGGATTTTTACAGAAGAGAGAGGAGTGAGAAGTAGGAAGATGTTGATATCGACTTGGCTGACTTCTACATTTGCTGCAATATGAATCTTGCTCATGGAAAATTACTAGAAGATTGATAAATAAGAAAGGCTGAACATAAAGCAGCATTTAAATAGGAGAAACAATGGTCAGGAATTAAGAGACTTGTTAACTTTCATACCTAGAGAAATCCTGGAAAAAAAACAATTGACAAAGATTTTAAGGTACACAGGGCACTCTATCAATCTGACGATGAAGAATAGGATGTCAGACAAACCAAAATTCTTCCTTTGACAGATTGACAAGTTCAGCAGTTTGGAGAAAGTAACAAATGTAGTATACATCTGATGGGCCTTTGTATTCTGCCCTCATGGTGACAAAATTAATTGAGGTCTTGAAACAGCTTGACAATAGTGGGACCCCAGAACTGAATCAGAGCCAGATACCAAGCACAGGGGCTGTAATTACATGGTCAATGAAGGCCTATCACAAATGGCATTTGTCATTTGAGTTCTGTTACTGTTGTTTAGGATTTAAGAGGATTCTTACATAGGCTTTTAATGTCTCATGTAGGAATTTTACCTCAGCTCTGAGCCTTCACTGCCAGTGTGCTGAAACAAACCTAATATTTTCCAGCTGTAACTCAACTAACTGCCTGTCAACCAAGGAATGAGTATGAAATAGAGATAGTTTAAATCAAAGACTAAATGAAAAGCTGTGCTATTTATTTATAAGCAAAAACTATCACGAGTAAATGAAGTTGGAGTTAACAAATCCACATTAGAGCAAATCCAAAAAACATAAAATCTTTTATCTGTTAATAATTTTTGCAATAACTTATAACCTCTCAAAAATAGATTTCCTTTCAAATCCCAGCCCTGCCAGGCACTTTTGGTCAATAACTGATCTGCTCCATAAGGTCAGTTATATACAAGGCTGCTTGGTTTTCCCTTTAACATATTTGAGTTCTTACAATTTTATCAGGGTAAATATAATCCTTTCAGTTATACCCAGCTATCTGACCAAAGTAGGCCCTGTATGATCTTGTTTTATTATAAGTCTCATCTCAGATCCCCCTGAGACTGCATCTGAGAGATAGTGGGCTAGGGTGTTATTATGGCCTAATCCATAATATATGTCCTCCCCAAGTTCAAAGGCTGAAACCCTAACACTTCAGGTAACTATATTTGGAGATGGGGCCTTTAAGGAGGTAACTAAGCTAAAAAGAAGTCATAAGGGCAGAGCTCTAATTCAGCTTGAGTGTTGTCCTTATAACAAGGGGAAGAGATACCAGGAAGGTGTATACATGAAGAACAGCCATGTGAGGTCACAGTAAGAAGGCAGCCATCAGCAAGCCCAGGAGAATATCCTCAGGAGAAATGAAATCTGCTGGCACTTTGATGGTCAATTTCTAGCCTTCGGAACTGTGAGAAAAATAATTTTTGTTTAAGCCACCTAGTCTGTGGTCATTTGTTATGGCAGCCTGAGCTAACTAGGACATGTTGAAGAGTTAGGCCAAGCTGGATTCAAAGCCTATCACTTTTTACTGGTATAGTGCTAAGCAAGTCACTGCATCTTCCTGAGTCTCAGTTTCCCCATCTGTAAGATGAGGAGAAGAATATCCTCTGGTGCTGGTGGTGTGAAAACTAACAGAAGATATGTACACTGACAGTCACGTAGGGTACCCTCAATAGCTGGGCATTATTATTAGTACCTTTAATTCAAATGTTTGCCTAGAGTCTGATTTATTTTTATTTAAGTTAATGTTTTATTGGCTTAACCAAACCAGAGAGGCTTATTTTCCGTTAAAACTCAGCCTTTAAAGCTCAGATAACTTCTTGCTGTGTTTGAAGTTGCCATACTTCCTTCCCAAGCTCATTTCAAACTGCTCTGTCAGAAAGAAATCTTCCAGATAGAAAGCTTCCTAAAGTTTTAAATGCACTAGCCTACATTAAAAAGGATTTTCACAGTTAATTCCACATTTTTAACTGGCTCCTTTCAGAAGTTCATGTCTCAAAATTAAGATCTGTATATTTGGGTCAGAGTTATGCTGACTCTCACTGCACTGGCACATTTCTCTCCAAAGCCTTGATCAGAGTCTCCCTTTCTTATCACAGTCAGTATCAGATTGTACTTCCCACAAAGGTGATGCATTCTAAATCAGCACATTGACACTGGACCAATTTGACTTCACTTCAACAGACACCATGAAGTGATAGAGACATGTAATAAATGCAATTCTAACATTTACAGCAAAAAAGCACATGAGACTGTCTTGCTGTTGTCTCATTAATCAGAGATAAGGCTTGCTTGTTTTAGAAACTGGTGGGCAGAAAATATGCAACAAAAACTAAAATACATAAACACTGATCATCAGAATTAAAGACCAAATACAACTTACACCCACAATCATGGACAAACACGTGCATCAGATGAGATTCACCATATAGTACTGTTGTCCTAGATAATTGATTATTAAAGTAAGAGTGTTTTCCTTGGAGGAGGTCATTTGTAGCCAGGAGAAGAATGAAAATATTTGAATTACTAAAATATAGCATAACACCAGATAGTCCTCAGTTCAAATCCCATTGGGGCTTCTTGCAAACTGTATAAGTTACAGATTATAGGTGTTCAATAAACACCTATAGTCATTTATCCATTGTGGATAAGCAGAATTGCTGTAAATGTGGCAGATTCAAGTAAAGGATTCTTGATAAGCATTGGTTATCAGGTCTGGATCAGAAACAAGAGATGGCAGAATAAGGTGCCAAAGGAAGGCCAGAAATAGAAACCATGGTCATTTGGCCACACCAAGTCAGAGACAGGTGGAGTGGGGAGAAAGTCTCAGCCCCACTGAGTTGGCTAAACTGAATAGCCACATAGACACCTGGCACAGAATCTTAACTGCTCCCTGTCATTGATGCCCTTCCAAAGATTGGGCACTAATCCTGGCTTATTTGAATTCTAACTATTAGTTCCTGTCTCTTCCAACTAATGATGTACATCAGGGATTACCAGATATGAACTTTAATCAGTGGGAAAACAGAGTGAAACGTGGTGATTTCCTTTCACCCTGAGAATAGACTCCAGAAGCACTCATGCAATTTTGCCAAAAGACACAGGAGTGAGCCTCTTGATTGAGCCAATTCATCATAATGGTAGTCACTTGGGATCAGGAATCATGTTTTTTTTTCCAATTTATATCCTCAAAGCATTCAACTCTGCACACGTCAAAACAACTATAGTGATAATTATTAATAAACCACTGTTAAATTTCACTTCATTCCTAGCTGTTCTTTATGATCCACAGGCTGAGTATTGGGGTTGGGTGACATAAACCAAGCTCCAAAGCTTAATTGCTCCATAGTCAATTCTCTCAGCTTGGCCTTAGAATGAACTTTGTGGAGCTATTGGTCCTGTAGTCAATATCATAAACTCCTCTAGTAATTACAATAGACAAATATAACCATTCTTGCTGTCATATAGGATGGATAGACTTTTGTGGTAGTCTTTCCTAAGATATAATGCATACCAGAATAGCAGTATTAATTTTAAAGTACAGATTTTCTGACCCCACATCGAGGGATTCTTACTTGTTAGGTCTATCTCAGGAATCTTCAATGTCACTAAGCACCCCGAGTTGATGCAAATGGTCTATGGACCACATTTTGGAAAATACTGGAATGTATATTCATAAGGAGAATAGAGAAAAAAGAGAAAGAGGGAGGGAGGAAGAGGGAGAGAGAAAGAGAGAAAAATTCCTCATTTCAAACAAACCCATTGAGTATTTCTGCAGAATCTGCATTTGAAACAGAACCACAGGAGTATTCTAAACACTAGATTTGGCTTGCCCACTGGCCTAGGAATGACAGACAATGTTAAACTAAGGACATTTAATACCAGGTTTGCAGGTCTCATGCACAAACTGCAACATCCCCACCAACTCTTGGCCTTTGGTTCTTTTGCAGATCCTAATCCACTGTGTGGCTGTCAAGATATAGCTGGGTTCAGAAAAATACAGCAAATGATTTGTGCTATTTAAGCATCAACATGTCACCTGCAGCAGCATCCAGGCATCTGCCTCGACCTTAAGTTGAATAGTAAAGGTCAAACTTTTTGAATATTTCTTAAAATACTTTTTTCTAGGCCCCCAACTAACATGTGTATCGTCACTCAGACATTTGAGAGTCTATGTATCAAGCTATTGAGATACCAAGCAATGATAATAGTACTTAACATTTATTCATTTATAAGCACTGTACTAAGCTCTCTATGTGCCTTGTCTTGTCTGCACAACAATCCTAGAAATTGAGCACTAATGTTTCCATGTACAGATCAAAAAGGTGAAGAAACATATCCAGAGCCACACAGTAAAGGGTAGAACTGGGATTTGATGACTAGTCAGAGCACACATGCTTAATCACTCCACTGTCAATTCAATCAACACTGGTTACAGATTAGCAGTTCTCAAAAAGTGGTCCCCAGGCTGACCTAAGAAAGGCTCCGGCTCTTATTTCTTTTTTGGAAGTTGCTTCCATGGATACTCATAGCTAGAAAGCAAAGGGTATAATATCAGATGCCTGGGATCAGGATACTATCTCAAGACAGGAGTTCAAGGGGCTGAGGCAGACATTCCAATGCTTGGGCCCCACCCAGAGGTAATGAATAAAAACTCAGGTTGGGGCCAATGTGTGTTAACAAGTCCTGCAGGTGCTTCTGTGCACTCTAAAGTTTGAGAAGTGCTGGATTAGAGAACTGGATATGGAACACTATGAGGCTTAGAAACTGATTCAATCAAGCAGCTCTTGTGAGCACAGTTTCCCACTGGAGAAGTATAACCTCAAACCCAATTGCCCTCCCGGTCCACACCTTTTCTTATTTTAAAGGATACTTTTTCTACAAGTGCAATAAGAACTGGCAAACACTCCCCTTACTGATAAGTGAAACTATCACAGAGGCATCTATTAGCTCATTTACTCACTCATTCATTCCTCAGGTATTTAAGAACATAATGATAGCCATGTACATGGGAATCACATATATGGGACTGGACTTTGACATGTGGTGGGAGCACTGACCTCTTGAAAGGCTATATCTTGATATAAGCAATACTTACATCACTTAAAAGGACTCAAGTAATGAAACCCTCTAAGAAGTATTATAACCACATAATCAGAGCACATTTTGGAGGAAATATATATATATCTTTTTTTTTCCTCCAAAGAAAAATCCCTTCATATAAAGAACTAAATACATTTCTTTCCTCCAAAACCCGTGATTAAACCATTTAACCAAGTTTTGGCTTCATAAACATGGTCATGCTACTTAAAATGTATGTATGCCCATTGAATTTTGACCAATAAGCCAAGAATTAGCTTTGAAAGAATTAGCCACTTAAAAGCACACAAGCCAGACCTGGCTGGTGAGGCTCAATGGATTGAGTGTCATCCTGCGAACCAAAAGATCGCCAGTTTGATTCCCAGTCTAAGATACGTGCCTGCGTTGTGGGCCAGGTCCCTAGTAGGGGGCGTGTGAAAGGCAACCACACATTGATGTTTCTCTCCCTCCTTTCCCCTCTCTCTAAAAATAAATAAATGAAATCTTTATTTTTAGAAAAAGAAAAAGCACACAAGCCAGATACAGCTTCTAGTCTCTAGAAAGTTTTCCAACTGGAGCAGCTCTGGTATTCTGGCTACAAGCCAGGCAAGCTGAGAAGCTAGGAAAGACAAATACCAATTGGCCTCTGCAAATACCAGGTTGACCTGAGAAAAGCTCCATCACTTTGTTTCTTTTTTGGCAGCTGCTGCCATAGATACTAACATCAGGGGTAGAAAGCAAAGGGCAGAATATCAGATGACTTGGGTCAGGATGCCACCTCAGGGAAGGAGCTCAGGGGGCTGAGACAGGAGTGGCAAGGAGAAGCAAGGCTTTGCTTTCACATACCTGCTAAAGAGGAGGCTGTTGATAGAACCAGTGGCTCCTGGGAAGGTTTTGCTAACCCTTACCAGAGTTCTGCTGAGTTCTTTTATCCTAAAGGAAGAGTGTCAAACTCATTTTCACCAGGGGACCACATCAGCCTCGAGGTTGCCTTCAAAGGGCTGAATGTAATTTTAGGACTGTAGAAATGTAATTACTCCTTAACTAGGGGTGAGGAGCTCGGCACTGCCACCAGGTAAAACAAGGTGCTGGCCAGAAAAAAATGGTGGATGGCCAAATTAGGCCTGCAAGCCTTGTGTTTGCCAACTGTGGCCTAAAGCACCTAGGAGAACAGTTCAGGCAGAATCCTAATATTAACAAATAGAATTCATCTGGATAGGCCTTCATAAGATGACTCATTTGATGCAGCTGAGACTATGGCGAGTTAAGCTTTCAGGCCCCACATTGGAAGGCTGAGTAACTTCCAACCTATAGAACTGTGCAGGGGTATGCTCTTTACCCCATTTATTAACCAGACACTCACACACACACACACACACACACACACACACATACACACACACACACACATACACACAATTACCTTGTGAATAAGGAAAGAAGTAGGCATGTGTGACTTGACTTTATAAATATGCAAAAAAAAAAAAACCCACACAAGCATATAGTTTTATCTGTCTTTTGGAGGAGCTTCAAGTTCTCTTCACCATCTCTACTTTCTCAACCTGCCCATGGATTTGGCTAGTTAGGGCTTGCTCTTGAGATACACAATTTCCATTCTCCAGTAACCTTCAGACAAACAGTATTCTTCCACAATGTGTAACATTTTTGAGTTCACAATCCATTTGTTCCTCACTCTACAGAATACATGATTAGCTAGGATTTTCAGTAGATGAAGTATACGTGTTTGCTAGGGCTGCTGTAAGAAAGTACCACAAATTTGGTAATTTAAATTATCGATATGTATTGTCTCACAATTCCAGAGGCTGGAAGTCTGAAATCAAGGTGTCAGCAGGATTGGTTTCTTCTGTCAGCTGCAAGAGAGAATCTGTTCCATGCCTCTCCTAGCTTCTGGTAGTTTTCTAGCAATCTTTGGTGTTCCTTGGCTTGTAGAAACAGCACTGTGATCTCTTCTTCATCTTCACAGGGTGTTCTCCCTGTATGTGTCTGTCTCCTAATTTCCCCTTTTCAGGACACAAGTCATATTGGATTAATGGCCACCCTACTCCAGTATGACCTAATCTTAACTAATTACATTTGCAGTGACCCTGTTTCCAAATAAGGTGACATTCTGAGGTACTGAGGGTTAGGATTTGAACTTTGGGAGGATACAATTCAACACACAACATCAAGTATCTAAATAGAAAACTTTTGTTTTTGTGCTCACTTTCACAAAAATATTCTTAATGGGTTCACTCAGGTATAATTTTCAATTCAATAGATAATACAAATTACATTAAATAATGTAGCAAACATTTTCAAATGCTATAATTAAAGAAAAACTGATTACTTTATTATAGTAAGAATCATCAAAAAAGGGACGGAATGTGAAGGCAAAGGGGTGTTTTTTGTTATTGTAACAATAGATTAAAGGGATAAAGAGAAGACAATGACAATTTAGCAGAACAAAATACACTGGATTAAAGTGAATAGATTTCTACCAGCCTTTCACCATCCCTGAGATATTGGCAAAAGGAGAAAAACCAAATGTCTGGTTACACAGACCCTGTTTCCTTGCACATTGTGGAAGCTGTTGGCTCTTCAAAATGAACAGATTGCTCTGAACTGAAAGAAGGAAAAGACACAAACACAGCTGTGGCACTTGCAAAATGCAAGATAAAATAGGCAAACAAGATGAACAAACCCAACAGCAATGGATGGGGATGGAGAGCACCAAGGAGACATTTACTGGAATTTGAAGGCACTACAGTCTACCATTAAGGTGGTGCAAAGCTGATAAATTCCCCTTTCAGTCATTCGAGAAGGGAGGCAATGAGATGAGGCGTGTCCAAGAGGCAGATAGCAAGCCAGCCAGCCAAAAGGCTTCTTAGGGAACAATTATGCTATAGTTTGGAGGTTGTTCCTTAGCCTTGTATTTCCAGAAACTCAGTCTCATGTGTACTTCAAAGTGGGTCAGATTCAGGAAGAATGACTCATGCTACCAAGTTCACAAGAGACTGCTGTGCAAACCAAAACATGCATGTATTCATTTAGGGGGCATTCCTTACAGAGACCAAAGTGGGGTATGAGTGTGTGTGTATGTGTGTGTGTGTGTGTGTGTGTGTGCTGTGTTCTAACCTTTTCCTGATATTAAAGTACCACAGGCTCAGATTCATCATCAGAAAACTTCAGTATGTGCATGAACTCAAAGCTCAGAGGAGAAGCTGTTCTTCAAGGATATTTTAGACTGACCAGCCTCTCAACTGAGAAAAGGTCTCCCAAATGTCTGGAATGTATATGATTCCAAGAATCTGTCTGAGTTCCTCTGGCCCTGGTCACTCTTTCCATATTGACTATAATTTTCCTGTTGGCCCATTCTTTCCTTCCATTAATACCACTGATCACACAAAAACAAATATTCTCTCTCTACTTATAGTCTGCCCCCAAATATTCTGCCTCTATTATGTGCTGGTTATATGAGTCAATATCTTAATAACCTCAGATTTCTTTGCTATCATCTCCACGTGTAAGCTTCAACCCAATTTAAAAATTCAGTATTTCAAATTGCTGTTTGTTGAGGTGCACACACACACACATGCACACCTCAGAGATAATGTGGACTCAGTATTAGATCACCACAATAAAACATCATAATATTTTTGCTGGTAGATGGTCTTGCCTGTAACTTATAAAAACTGCAACACCTGGGAAGTACAATAAAACTAAGTGCAATAAAATGAAGTATGCCTTTGTATGTGTATACACACGCATATATACATATGAGAAAGAGTACTTAGATCTGAAGTACTTAGATCTTAGTGCTTGCTCTTTTGGGCATATCCTTTATACTCTAGAATCCAGAGAAAGAAAGAGAGAGGGATAAGAAAAGGTGGGACATGGGAGAGAAAGAAAGCTGGCACAAGTGTCAGAGCTATAGGTGAAATAAGAACACCTAGGTTACACAATGAACTTGGCTTCCAGATAGATACAGCCCTTGGTCTCCATAGTTTGTATAGCTACTCTTCTAGTTACACCCTCCCAGGCTGTCCTGCAAAGTGTGTTTTCTAAAGCAGGTTCCATTACTCTTTGCTGATTCTCTATCCCCTTCTCCAGACTGTTTCTCTCAGATTTTGGTGATGGCTGCTGGTTGCATGGCATCCATGATCATGGGATTTTGTTAAAGTTGAGTTTCATATGGCAATAGCATTCCCAGTGAAATGGCCATGGCTATGCTATGCTCCATTGACATTTGTTTTTCCTGATTAGAATGAAAACCAAACAAATGAATCATTCTTTCTAAAATTTCTCTCTATCCTAGGGACTCAGTGGAATTGCTGTGCAAAGCCAAGAGTTGCTCTGCCAGAAATTAAAGTCCTCTCACATTGGGACACTGGTTATTGCCCAGTCACAAAGGGAAGCTTCAGAAAGGCTGATGTCACAGAAGATGGGTAGGAGTCAAGGAGTCCTCCGTTATGTACCTTCTCCCTTGTATTAGAAAAAAATAAAAATACCTTCAAAATCTCCTTCTTCATCCACTGTCAACTCAAGTTACCAGACATTGACTGAGCACCCATAGATACTATGGGGAACAAAATGATAAAAGGTCACTTCCCTCAACAAACTTCAAGTCTAGAGAGGAAGATACATACCTGAAGATGTCAGAAAGGCAAGACAGTGGTTGAAGAGTGGCACAAAATGCTGGAAGAATATAGAGGAGAGGGCAATTACAGTGATTAAAAATTGTTTTGTGAGAGTGTACCAGGCAGTCTGTTGAGACTGGTACCATTTTTTTTCAGAGCAATGTTGAAACACATCCTGTCTGCTTCAATAAAAGTCCCCAGCTTGACTGTCTTTTTGGTTGAAACAGCAAGGTACTGTGCCAGTATGAACAGAAAAAACAGGAACTCGAGGTGGGAGGAGGGAGAATATGGTAGGAAGAACAAGAGGTGGGAAATATTTGATTCATCAAAATAGGAGTATTCATGCCTCTGCTTTTATCCAAGTAGCACTGCTGAGAAAAATGAATACAATTGAAAGGGATCTGAAAAATTATCTCACTCAACCACCATGTAATGCTTGAGTCCTCTTCCAAATATCCTTGCCAAACAGATGCCCCCAAGGGAGATATCAAAAAGCTTTATGAGAGAAAATGGCATTTCAATATGGTCCTCAGAACATTGAATTTTGATGCTTGAAAACAAAAAGTAAGGATAAGAAGATGAAAAAATCCTAAAAGCTACAAGAAACTATGGGGCATTTGCAGAGGATAAATGTTATAGGCTGGATGGAGTGCTAAAGAACACAGGGGAAGAATACAGAGCAGGATGAACATCTTGGTAGGAGTCTAATCACAAAGGCTTTTGAATACCAGGCCAAGGAGTCTGAACTTGATTCAATAGGTAACAAGGAGTTATTGAAGGTTTCAGAGCAAGGGGGGTTATGATTTAAAGTGGATTTAGATTAATATGGCAGTACAATGGAAAATAGACTGTAGAAGAGAGAAACTGAAGGCAAAATGATACTTTAGGAGACATGTGCAGTAGCCCATTAAAAAAACATATAAATAAGCTTTGGTTATGGCAGAAAAGTGCAGCTAGAAAAGGGACAGAATTTCATAATTATTCTAAACATGGGAGTTAGTGACCAGTGGTATGTATGTGTATGTGTCCATCCAACATTTAAAGATTTTTGAAGAGCTAGAGCATCTACTATTTCCTTGATCTTTGCAACAACCTCACAGAGTAGGTAAGACAGGAATTTTCTTCCTCATTTTCTAGGTAAGGGAATGCAACCAGACATTCCAACTTATGAGAGGTTAGTGTCAAGTTGAATAAAATCAGTCAAAGGGCCAGAACAGGTGCCCAGTCCTCTTAGAAACCTTCCCCTTTACATCCACATTTCTATACTCCTACCCCAGGTTTTGTGCAACCTTCTGCCAATAAGAAAATTTCTCTTTGCTATGGTAAATGATCTTTCTTATAAAAAAATTTGTTCTTGTTTGCTGACTATAAATTGCTCATGACAGACTAATGAACCTTCATTAGCTAGTTCCTTATCTTCAAAATAGCTCTAGCTTGAGGTGATCCATTCCCCATAGCACTTTAATCTCACCTGAGCTATACTGCTGTCTGGATGAAATACACCAAAGGGAAGCATCATTCACTCAGCCTTCCCATGACATGAGTGGCCACTGGGACACTGTAGTAAGGGAAGCCAGTACTAATATTAGAACAAACAGTACCCTTTTTGTCCACTATTGATTCTGAGGATTTCTACTAGAAATAAAATGAAAAGTTAAAAAAATTCCACGTGGTGCTATTAAAATTGCTTCCAAATGTAAAACAATGGTATTACTCACCACCAAGCATGGCCTGACCTCGAGAACAGACATAAATGGACATAGAAGGACCTACCAGATCAACTTTAAGCAAAAGACAGCAACAGTCCCCAGATAAGGACAAAATAAAGGGCAGTACCAAAAGCTGGTAGAAGAGTTCTCAGGAATGTACCAAGAGATTTTAGAGGATGTTCCAAAGGCCATATTGTGGGAAGAAAACTGAGACTGAAAGTCACAGTTTCAGCCAGGAATAAAGGCACAGCAACATGGATTATGGATAAGACCATTAATCAGTGGCTTTCCCTTCTATAAACAATAACCTTAGGACCTCCTAATGTCTTAAAGAAGCCATTCAGGCCAGTACCATTCATAACTCTTTCTTTATAACCAAAACTATTCCTGTCTTTGTCTTTATGCTTTAGCAATGATTCAAGACATATAGGATTTTAGGTGCTGGTTGAGAAATTTGGAATAAAGGCATCAACCACCCAGAAAAATGGGATATCTATAAACTGCAGCCATGGGATATACTGCATTTTACCCCCACCCAGGGCAAAAGTGGCCCAGTGCTATGTCATAGTGGGAAGGGAATTACATCCCAGTCTAGGTTATGAACTCACAATGAGAACTTCCTGTTAGCTTTCCTTGGTAATTACAGTACAGACATGTACCCAAAGCAAGTGTTCTCTGCTGGGCTCCTGGGCCCTGCCCACTTCCAGTCCAGGCTTATGAAGAAGTGGTAAACTGAGGCAGTGAGGCAAATTAGACTATGCCATTCAAAGACACCTGGGCATTTCGCAGTGATTCTTAATCCAGTTGTATCACTGAGCTCACTAAAAACAGCTCCTCCAGGCCACATATGGGAAGCAATATAACCTGGTAAAAAATCACAAAACTAGAGACTTGGGTTTAAGTCTCAACTCTACCATTTCTTTGTGTCTATTCAGAAGCAACTCACTTAACTCTCTGACCCTTAATGCCTCCTCCATAAAAGAAAAATTGTTTCTTCCCATTTTATAGCTAAGCGTGGTATGAACCAGTATTTTGCAAACTTCCATTAATCAGCAGAATCTTCTTTTTTCCCCAAATGAAATCCTAGTTGAAACTCTGACACCAGAAAAGCAGACAGAGTAGAGCTGCTGTTGTCAAAGCAAACTTAGAGCACCTGGGATCACACCTACTGGGCTCCCAATTCCCCTAACAGGCCTGGTAAAAAGTGGCCTGAAAATCACTTGACCCATCAGAAAAAACTCTCCCCCCAAAGGAAGGAGTCAGGGAAAGGGATCTGTAATTTCAGTTTACCAGTTAGCTGAAATTCCATCATTAAATCCTATCTCACCAGGTTAAGGCTTTGACGCCTAAAGATATATCATGCCACACTTCCCTCAAAAGGGAAGAGCTCCTGTCAGTAATTTCCATGTGAATACAGGTCATCAATAAGGACTCCTTCTGTTACCTTTTTAAGAAAATAATATCAATTTTCTGTTTTTATCCATCACAAAGGTCATGCAAGCTTGTTATAAAAATATAAACAAGGAAAAATATAAAATAAAAGGGAAATTTTCCCTTATGTACCCCACCCACATCTGCCACCAAATTGTTTGCTGGTGATCTTCCCTAAACATCCTTCCAGCTTTCTGTGAATACATACACATATGTGGGAGGGGGGTACATAAACTTTTTTAAAAAGTGTATTCTACAAATTGCTCTTACCATTCAATGATACGCCTTGGAAGTCTATGAACACACAAATAGACCTACCCTCTTTTTAAAGAGTTGCTTAGCTTCTGGTTGCAGCTTATGTAAATTTTCTGATCCCTTATTGATAGACCTTTCTGTGTGTCTACTTTGTTTGCTATTGCAAATGCTGCTGGTATATACATCTTTTCAATCTATCTCTTGATTTGAGGGTGAGAACATGAGGTCCCTGTTTCCTGGTGATGAAAATAACTGTCAGCACCACAGCCACGAAAGACAAGAGGCTGGGGCACCAGAATTCAGACTGGCCTCTTTCCCCTTTTGGTTGCAAGTTCTAAATGATTCTTCTTATCCCTGCACGAGCCTTAGCCAGTGTTTATAAGCATACTGCTTAGAAATACAGCAATGCTTTCTCACTATCCTCAAAAGTTTGTATTGCCTCTATGGAGTCCACTCCAGCCTTTCTGCATCACCAAAGGAAACCAAGTGAACTGCTGAAAATAATTATCCTTCAAGCCTCAAGCACATCTATCAACCCACCTATGACAGAACTAGACCTTTCGATGATGTTGATTTTCTGACCCTTTGGCCTCTAACTTGGCAATAGGAAGTGGTGCATAACTGGCCTTGACATTTCTTCAGGGTGAAAGAGTAAAACAGCCATAAACCTCACCTTAATTAGTAACTGATTATACTGACCATGTGCATCCATTTTAGAGCTTCCCATTTCACGGGTTTTCACTCCATTTACTTTTCAAAGCCCATCCTGTTGAAGATGAAACTTAGCACAAGCCAAGACTTCTCAGCGGCTGACGTCAACACCAATTTGGAAGCAAAACTAAAGAAATACAGATCACATGCCAGCATTGAGGATTGAGTGAAAAAATCTACTTTCTCTCTTTCCCAGAGAATGATCAGGTTGGATACTTCTTGAATTCTTAGCCAAAACATGTTTTTTTTCCATTTCTAAAATGCATTTCTACAAAATACTTTTGTTCAGTGAATTTCTACAGTTTAGCTTCGCAGCAAGGATGATTTCACTGACCAATCAGTAAGAATCTAAGTGCCCAAAAAGAGCAAGACAGCTGCTAAGAACTGAGAGGCTGCAGAGATTAAAAAACCAAGGATTCTTGTTCTCAGACAGCTTAGACTTTAGTAAGCACATAAGTAAGACTTGCACACACCATTAACACAACGTTGAAGAAATAAATTTCATCACTTTAGAGAAAAAAGAGGGGAGCAATAAATTTCAGGTTATGATCATATTAAGGAGGACTTTCATGGGAGACAAGTCATTTGAGATGGACCTTGAACAATGAGCAGGATTAAACCTGGAGTAGGGGCTGCCTCAAAATGAAATGCCTTCAGATCCCAGCAGAAACTATAAAAGAGTCTAGATGTGAGAAAAAACAAGTGGCAGGATATATACTGAATGAATATATACTGAATGAATGTCCCCATTTAAAAACAGTATGGATGTTCCTCAAAAATTTAAAAATACAATGACCTTATGATCCAGCAATTTCACTTCTGGGTATTTATCCAGAGAAATCTAAAACACTAATTCAAAAAGATCTATGCACCCCTATGTTCATTGCAGCATTATTTACAATAGCCAAGATATGGAAGCAATCCAAGTGCTCATCAAGATGTGCAGATAAGAAGATGTGGTACATATATACAATGGGATATTACTCAGCCATAATAAAAGAGTAAAATCTTACCATTTGCAACAGCATGGATGGACCTAATGGGTATTATGCTAAATAAAATAAGTCAGTCAGAGAAAGACAAATACCTTATGATTTCACTTATATGTACAATTTAAAAATAAAATAAACAAACAAAATAGAAACACAGTCATAGATACAGAGAACAAACTCATGGCTGCCAGGTGGGAGAGGAATTGGGGAACCTGAGTGAAAAAGGTGAGGGGATTAAGAAGTACAAATTTCCAGTTACAAAATAGTCACAAGGATGTAAAGTACAGCATAGGGAATATAAGCAATAATGTTATAATAACTATGTATGATATCAGAGGGTACTAGATTTATCAGGGGAATCACTTAATATGTTATATAAATGTCTATTCACTATGTGTACAGCTGAAACATAATATTGAAAGTCAACTGTACTGGAAAAATTTTAAATATTTTTTTATTCTCACCCAAGGGCATTTTTTTATTTGTTCGACAGAGAAAGAGAGAAACATCAACTGCTTGCCTCCTGTACACACTCTGACTGGGGATCAAACTCACAACCCTTTGGTGTACAGGACAAAGTTCCAACCAACTGACCCACACCTGGTAAGGCAAAAAAAATTAAAAATAAATAAAAGCAGATAATAAACACTGTGCAGACCAAACAAAACATACTGGTGTACAGACACTAGCCTTCAGTAAATTCTAATATACAACAAAGGAAGAAGAGAATGGGGCATTTGAGGAAGAGGCAATGTTGAAATCGAAGACAGAGAAGTTAGAAAGAGTAGACTATTCTTACAGAAAAGTAAACAAACCAGTTTGACTAGAGCACACTGGAAAAGGGGTAGGGGTGCAGAGAGGGAAGGGAGGAAGGAAAACAAGAAGACAGAAGAAAATAACATTAATTTAAATATTAGGAATATCACCTACATTGTCTCCTTTACTCTCTACAGCTGCCTTTTAAAACTAGATATTATCATTACTGATATAAAGAAAAAGAAAACTCAGATATGAAGAAGTAGGTCAGTTGCCCAAAGGCACACAGGTAACAGGGGTAGAGGTGGGAAACAAACCAAAAGTTGCCCAATTTCTAAAATTTCTTTCCATTATGACATAATGAGTGGTATGAGCTAAGGTACATGAGAAAAGGTAAGGCCAGATTGTGAAAAGCCTTGAATGGCCAAAAAAAAAAAATAGTTCAATGAAAAAGTTATTTGTATCACATCAGAGAAGCATTTACCATATTATGCTATACACAGGTTCTGTAAGTTATGAAAATGGAACTACTAAACATTTCATATAAAACACATGCTGCTTTTACCATGCCTCCCTTTTCTCCCTTCCCACTTTTTCTCAACTCCTTTCCCCAACTCAAAGCAAATCTGCCAGTACTGTGTTAATAAGAATGTTCTAGCATCAAATTACTTGCATTTGAATTCTGACTATGACACTAATAAAAAGTTATTTAGCCTCTCTGTTCCTCAATGTCCTCATCCATAAAATGGGGATAATAATACAGTCTACATCATAGCATTGTTGTGCAATACTGGGTATAGAGTAAATGCTCAATAAATGTTAGATTTTCATTTCATCTGAGGTAAAAGTCCAACCTAGTTAAAAATAATGAGAATAATAGGAAACTTAATAATAGTCCCAAAGCAAGAAAAAGAAAAGCCACAAATTTAGATATGAAGTTAGAGAACTGGTCTGACACAAAGATTGCTCATTGCTTCCCAATACCCATTCTCTACTTCTTCTTTAGTAAAGAAAAGCTCAACTTTTATCTGAGCATAGTCAATAGTGAAAATACTACATTGCCTAGCCTCTCTTTCAGCTAGGTAAAGCTGTGTCTCTAAGTTCAAGAGAGTGAGATATAAGCAAAACTGTTACATAGAACTTCTGGAAAGTCTTAAGATAAGAAAGAGAGCACACCTTTTCCTCTTTCTTCCTCCATTTTGCTTCCTTGAAAAGAGATATGCTAGCTAGAGTCCTAGCAGCCAATTTGGACTCTGGAGGTGGGGCCTCCAAGATGATTCCAAATTCCAATAAAGTTTAACAACAACTGAGTTATATATAATGTGTGCTTTTCCCTTTGTAGACATGTAGATATATCAAGACTGTTCCATTCATAGTGTGAATGATTTCATAAGATCCTTCCCCAGGAAAAAGGTTATGCCAAGATATAAACAGTATCAGGATACTGGACTCATCAACTTATTGCATCCATTTATCATGACTTATAATTATCCATCTCCTCCACTACAATGTAAGCTTTATATTATTTAGTAAATCCATAATGGTTCACATGACCTGGAATTCATCTAATGCTCATAAAAACCCTATAAGAAATATACTATTTACAGATGCAGAAACTAGGGCACAGAGTAGTTAAGTGACTTGTCTACTATCAAAGAGTAATAGTGCCAGGATTTCAACCCAGGCAATCTAAATGCAAAATATGCATTTTTTAAAAGAAAGAAGGGAAAGAGGGAAGGAAAGGAAGAGAAACATCAGTCGTCTCTGGTGCACCCACCCCTGCAGCTCAGGCATGTGCTCAGGTAGGGAATCAAACTGGTGATCTTTTGGTTTACAGGACAATGCCAAATCCACTGAGCTACACCAGTCAGGGCACAAAGTGTGTGTTTTTAACTGCTACTTTATGCAGCTGCTTTGTGATCATTGAGATCTAGCAGTGCTCACCACTTGTATTCTCAATGTCTTAATGCGATGACTGACAAATACTAAAAGGTCAATAAATACGCCTTAAATGAATGAAGAAAAGAATGACTGGGAGAAAAGAACACAAAGTGGGAAAATTAGAGTACAATAAATTTTGTTCATTACTTCACAATCTGGGCTGAGCTGAATTCTTCCAGAGGTAATAAAGGATATAGAATGTATAATACTGAGATCTAGATCTTACAGGCAAGACTCTGGGAGCTTGTATTGGTTTTAGCCAAAAATTGGGGTGGGGCAAACAAGACAAAGTTTTCCTGATAAAAATGCCATGTACACTTAACTTTCTAAGTCACAAACTGGAGGATATTCAGAGGTGCTATAGGATTTGTTAGTAGAATCAGTGCATCTCTCTTTGGGGACAGTAGGAGACTCTTCTCAGTACCCAACTCTGATTTTACAACGTAAAGTTAGAGTTCGTAAGCAGTATTTCTCTATAGCCCTCAGCAATGAAAGTTACCCTCCTAACCTGATTTCTGAGGAAACTATTAGGAGATAAGAGTAGACTGGGTTATCAGGATAATCAGTTAAACCATAAATGTTAAAACAATTCCATTCCCTCCTATCTGTCTTGTTTTGTGCAAGAAAACATAATTTTCACCAAGAATTAGTGAAGTGACAACTACAAACTTAGGGGAGTAATAGCAACTCTGAACCCCCACAGCTGGGAAAGAGGAGCAAATGCCAACCTGGCCTTCAAGGAGCCAGGGCTCTTCAGTTCCTGATTTAAAAAAATATATATTGTTGTTCAGTTACAATTGTCCCACCTTTTCCCCAATTGCTCACACCTACCCCATCCCCCTACTCTCATAGTCAATCCGCCCCATTGTTCATGCTTACAAGTCCTCTATTTGTGTTCCTTTCCTTGTCCCTTCCCCTTCTCACCCCTGTTAGCTCCCTTCCATCTACTCTCTGGTTACTGTCAGTTTGTTAGTTATTTCCATGTCTCTGTTCTATTTTGCTTATTTGTTTGTTTTGTTGATTAGGTTCCACTTATAGGTGAAATCATATGATATTTGTCTTTCTCCACCTGGCTTGTTTCACTTAGCATAATGCGCTCCAGTTCTATTTGTGCTGTCACTAAAGATAGGAGCTACTTCTTTCTTTCTTTCTACTGCATAGTATTTCATTGTGTAAATGTACCACAGTTTTTGGATCTACTCATTTACTGATGGGTACTTTGGCTGTTTCCAGCACTTGACTATTGTAAATTGTGCTTCTATGAACATTGGGGTGCACAGATTCTTTTGAATTGGTGTTTCAGGATTCTTAGGGTATAGTCCCAGCAGTGGGATCACGGGATCAAAAGACAGTTCCATCTTTAGTTTTTTAAGGAAATTCCATACTGTTTTCTGCAGTGGCTGCACCAGTCTGCATTCCCACAAACAGTGCACTAGGGTTCCCTTTTCTCCACAACCTTACCTGCATTTGTTTTTTGTTGATTCATTAATGATGGCCATTCTAACCAGTGTGAAGTGAAAGAAAGAAATGCTTCTAGGAGGGAGAAGAGAGAGAGTTTACTTTGTCAAATAGAAAAAAAATACATTTAGTGTTCAGACTACATTAAAATTTTCAAATAATCATATTGCTTTCCAAGAACACACTCACATTTATATAAGGTCCAACTGTGTGCTTAAACCCCTTGTGCAGCTAGGGCTCTCCTAAGAGTCTGAGTGACCTCAGTCTGAGAGTGAAAGAGATCTTTCCACAATATTGATTTATTTTCCCTAATGAAGCATTTTCCCTAGAGCTACAGATAAGAAATCTTTTACCACATGCTCATGAATTTTGGCTACTTTGTTCTCTCTCAGTACAAGAGGAGTTTGTAAAATTCTTAAAAGTCCCATGTCTTTTATAATTTCATGTATGAAGTAAGTGCATTAAATAAAGACACTGATTACAAAAGCCACATGCCAGGATCCTCATGGTTATATGAATAATAATTCAATAAGGCACCTCACTTGAATTATCTTCACACAAACACATTATTCCCACAATGTGCAGATTCTGTAGCAAAGTAGCTACAGTAACAGAAACAATAACAACAGAACCCAGAAGGGTTTTGTTGGGGTTAAAACTGGTGTAATCCTACCTGAAATCTTAAAAGGAACAAAAAAATATCGATAGGTCAAAGACAGCATTCCTTGTCACAACCAGGAACTTTAAGTAACATTCTCATGTTGACAAACTTTGAATGTGCTTGTTTTCCTAAGAATAGTAGTGTCTATACATTCTTTAATACTTTGGACTTCAAATATGTTATTCTATTGTCTCCTTAAGTACTAGTACTTTTCAGACCCCATTATCTGACTGGTAATTAGAAAATATGGTCACCACATTGATAGACAGTTTGAGCTATACCAGACAGCTATTACACAAGCTCTAAAGAAAGATGAGAGCTTAATAAAAACATACCACAAATTTGCCAATTAGAAGCTGATAAAAGCAGAAGGGACTGGGTTTTTCCCCATGGCTACAAATATGCAAAGCATGATCAGCACAGTAAAGACTTTAGATGCAGCTTCTTTGTGTAAACCAACCCTAAACAAAAAGGGCATTTGCCTCACTCCAAAGGAAGGGATGTTTGTGAATTGTCCTATTTCAGGCTCTTTGACCATAGATTTTTTTTTATTTTATTTTAATCATTGTTCAAGTACAGTTTTCTCCCTTTTACTCCCATTCCAGCCCATCCACCCAACCCTCCCCACTTCCCTCCCATTACCACCCTCCCCCTAGCTTTTGTCCATGTGTCCTTTAAATTTGTTCCTGTAAACCCTTCCCATTCTCCCCTGAAATTCCCTCTTCTCTCCCCTCTAGTCACTGTCAGTCTGTCCCCTATTTCAGTGTCTTTGGTTATATTTTGCTTGTTTCTTTGTTTTGTTGTTTAGGTTCTTGTTAAAGCTGAGATCATATGTTATTTGTCTTTCACTGCCTGGCTTGTTTCACTTAGCATAATGCTTTCCAGCTCCATCCATGCTGTTGCAAAGGGTAGGAGCTCCTTCCTTCTTTCTGTTGCATAGAATTCCATTGTGTAAACGTACCATAGTTTTTTGATCCATTCATTTACTGATGAGTATCTAGGTTGCTTCCAGCACGTACCTATTGTAAATTGTGCTGCTATGAACATTGGGGTGCATAGGTTCTTTGGATTGGTGTTTTAGTGTTCTTAGGATATAGTCCCAGCAGTGGAATTGCAGGGTCAAAAGGCAGATCCATTTTTAGTTTTCTGAGGAAGTTCCATACTGTTTTCCATAGTGGTTGTACCAGTCTGCAGTCCCACCAACAGGGAACTAGGGTCCCCTTTCCTCCACAACCTCTCCAACACTTGTTGTTTGTTGCTTTGTTTATGACGGCCATTCTGAATGGTGTGAAGTGGTATCTCATTGTGGTTTTGATTTGCGTCTCTCTGATAGCTAGAGATATTGAACATTGTTTCATGTGTCTTTGGATTTTCTGTATGTCCTCCTTGGAGAAGTGTCTGTTCAAGTTCTTCGCCCATTTTTTCATTGGGTTACTTGTCTTCTTAGAGTGAAGTAATATAAGTTCTTTCTATATTTTGGAGATTAAACCCTTGTATGAGGTATCATTGGCAAATATATTTTCCCATACAGTTGGTTCTCTTTTTATTTTGATACTGTTTTCTTCAGCTGTGCAGAAGCTTTTTATTTTGATGAGGTCCCATTTGTTTATTCTTTCCTTTCTGTCCCTTGCTCTAGGAGACATGTCAGTAAAAAAGTTTCTGCATGAAACATCTGAGATTTCCCTACCTATGTTCTCCTCCAGGACTTTAGGTGTCACGGTTTATATTTAAGTCTTTTATCCACCTTGAATCTACCTTTGTAAAAGGTGTAAGTTGGTGATCGAGTTTCATTTTTTTAGCCATAGCTGTCCAGTTCTCCCAACATCATTTGTTGAAGAGGCTATTTTTATTCCATTTTATGTTGCTGCTTCCTTTGTCAAATATTAATTGACCATAGAGACTTGGGTTTATTTCTGGGCTCTCTGTTCTGTTGCATTGGTCCATGTGCCTGTTTTTATGCCAGTACCAGGCTGTTTTGATTACAGTGGCCTTGTAGTATAGTTTAGTGTCAGGTATTGTGATCCCCCCTACTTTACTCTTCTTTCTCAAAATTGCAGCAACTATTTGGGGTCATTTATGGTTCCATATAGATTTTTGAAGTGTTTGTTCTATGTCTGTGAAATAAGCCATTGGTACTTTAATAGGTATTGCATTGAATGTGTAAATTGCTTTGGGTAGTATGGACATTTTGGTGATATTAATTCTTCCAATCCATGAACACGGTATATGTTTCCATTTGTTTGTGTCTTCCTTGATTTCGTTCCTCAGAGTTATGTAGTTTTCCTAATACAGGTCTTTGACCTCTTTGGTTAGGTTTATTCCTAGGTATTTTATTTTTCTTTTTGCTATTTCAAATGGGATTTTTTCTTGATTTCTGGTTCTGCTGTTTCATTGTTGGTGTACAGAAATGCCTTTGATTTCTGGATATTGACTTTGTACCCCGCTGTTTTGCTAAATTCATTTATTAGGTCAAGCAATTTTTTGGTGGAGTCTATCGGATTTTCTATGTACACTATCATGTCATCTGCAAACAGTGACAGTTTTGTTTCCTCCTTTCAGATTTGGATGCCTTTTATTTCTTTTTCTTGTCTGATCACTCTGGCTAAAACTTCCAGTACTACATTGAATAGAAGTGGTGAAAGTGGACAGCCTTGCCTTGTTCCTGATATTAGTGGAAAAGATTTTAATTTTTGCCCATTGAGTATGATGTTGGCTGTAGGTCTCTCATATATGGCCTTTATTATGTTGAGGAATGCTCCCTCTATTCCCACTTTGCTGAGTGTTTTTATCATAAATGGGTGCTGTACCTTATCAAATGCTTTTTCTGCATCTATTGGTATGATCATGTGGTTTTTGTCTTTGCTTTTGTTTATGTGATGTATTACATTTACTGACTTGCGAATATTGAACCATCCTTGTATCCCTGGAATGAATCCCACTTGGTCATGGTGTATGATCTTTTTAATGTACTGTTGGATGCGGTTTGCCAGTATTTTGTTGAGGATTTTAGCGTCAATGTTCATCAGTGATGTTGGCCTGAAGTTTTCTTTCTTTGTTGTGTCTTTATCTGGTTTTGGAATTAGGATGATGTTGGCCTCATAAAAAGAGTTTGGGAGTCTTCCATCATTCTGGATTTTTTGCAATAGTCTGTGAAGGATAGAGGTTTGCTCTTCCTTAAATGCTTTGTAGAATTCTCCTGTGAAACCATCTGGCCCAGGGCTTTGGTGTGTTGGGAGTTTTTTTATTACTGCTTCAATTTCTTTTGCTGTTATTGGTTTGTTCAGGCTTTCTGCTTCTTTTTGATTGCGATTTAGAAGATTATATTTTTCCAGAAATTTGTCCATTTCATCTAGATTTTCAAATTTCTTGGCATACAGTTCTTTGTAGTAATTTCTTACAATCCTTTGTATTTCTGTGGTATCTGTTGCAATCTCTCCTCTTTCATTTCTGATTGTGTTTATTTGGGTCTTCTCTCTTTTTTTTTTATGAGTCTGCTTAAAGGCTTGTCGATTTTGATTGTCCTTTCAAAGAACCAGCTCTTGGATTCATTGATCCTTAGAATTCTGCTTTTAGTCTCTATGTCATTTAATTCTGCTCTGATCTTGGTTATTTTCTTCCTTCTGTTTGCTCTGGGCTGTCTTTGTTGTTGTTCCTCGAGTTCTTGTAGACGTAGGGTTAGGTTGTTTGGAATGTTTCTAACTTTTTTAGGTGGGCCTGTATTGCTATGAACTTCCCTCTCAGGACTGCCTTGGCAGTGTCCCATAAGTTTTGGGTTGTTGTGAGTTCATTTTCATTTGTTTCCAGAAACTTTTTGATTTCTTCCCTAATGTCATTCTTGACCCATTCATTGTTTAATAGCATGCTATTTAATCTCCATGATTTTGAATGTTTTGGGTTTTCTTCCTTGGGGTTGGTTTCTAGCTTCAGTCCCTTATGATCCAAGAAAATGCTTGGTATGGTTTCAATTTTCTTGAAATTGTTGAGGCTTGTTTTGTGTCCTTTCATGTGGTCAATCTTTGAAAATATTCCATGTACATTTGAAAAGAATGTGTATTTAGCTTCTTTGGGATGGAGGGCTCTGTATATATCTGTAAAGCCCATTTCATCTATGGTATTGTTCAATGCCACAATATCTTTGTTGATATTTTGTTTGGAAGATCTGTCCATTTTTTATAGTGGGGTGTTAAATTCCCCCACAATAATTGTGTTGCTGTGAATATCTTTCTTGAAGTTCTCTAAGATTTTCTTTATGTATTTGGGTGCTCCTATGTTGGGTGCATATATATTTACAATATTTATGTCTTCTTGGTGGATTCTTCCCTTGAGTGTTATGAAATGACCTTCTGGGTCTCTCTTTATGGTCCTTTTTTGGAAGTCTATTTTGTCAGATATGAGTATTGCTAACCTGGCTTTTTTTCCCTGTCCATTTGCTTGGAAAATTTGTTTCCAGCCTTTCACTTTCAGCCTGTGCAGGTCTTTTATCCTGAGGTTGGTCTCTTGTAGGCAGCATATGTGTGGGTCATGTTTTCTTATCCACTCAGCCATTCTATATCTTTTGATTGGAGCATTTAATCCATTTATGTTTAAGGTTATTACTGATAGGTACTTATTCATTGCCTTTTATGTACGTGTGTTCCTCACTCTCTCTTTTCCTTTTTTCCTTAAAGCAGTCCCTTTAGCATCTCTTGCAGGGCTGATTTAGTGGAGGTGTATTCTTTTAGACTTCTTTTTTCTGAGAAGCTTCTTATTTGGCCTTCTATCTTGATTGAGAGCCTTGCTGGGTAAAGTAGCCTTGGTTGCAGACCTCTGGTTCTCACTACTTGGAATATTTCTTGCCATTCTCTGTCTTGGAGTGTTTCCATTTAGAAGTTAGCTGTTAGTGTTATTGGGGCTCCCTTGTATGTTACTTCCTGTTTCTCCCTTGCTGCCTTTAAGATTCTCTCTTTGTCTTGAAATTTTGCCATTTTAATGATCATGTGTCTTGAGGTGCGTCTCTTTGGGTTCGTCTTGATTGGGACTCTCTGTGTTTCCTGGATTTGTGTGACTTTTTCTCTCATCAAATTAGGGAAGTTTTCCATCATTACTTTTTCAAATAGGTTTTCTATCCCTTGCTCTTCTTCTTCTCCTTCTGGTATCCCTATTATACGGATATTATTACGTTTCATATTGTCTTGCATTTCTCTTAATCCCTCTTCATTCTTTCTGAGCCTCTTTTCCTTTTCTTGCTCTTTCTGGGTGTTTTCTTCTACTTTGTCTTCTAGACAAAGGTCTAGATCAGCTTGCTGATCTGATCTTCTGCTTCATCAATCCTGCTTTTCATTCCTTCTACTATGTTCTTCATTTCAGAAATTGTACTCTGCATTTCCTCTTGGCCCTTGTTGAGAGTTTCTATTTCCTTTTTCATGCTGATGTAGTTTTTAGTGAGTTCATTGTTCCTTCCCTGTGGTTTCTGGTAGCTTATTGTGAGCTCATTGAGCTTCCTGACAATCATTGCTTTGAACTCAATATCTGATAGTTGAATTGCCTCTCTTTCATTTAGCATTCTTTCTGAGGCTTCCTCCTTTCCTTTCATTTGGGGATTGTTTCTTTGTCTTCCCATTGTTTGTGAGACTCTTCTTGTTAGCATCAGCTTCTTAAATTGATCTCTTCTAGCTACCTGGGTTTGTGGTGTGAACTTCTCTATAGAATAGCAGTGAGTTTCAGTGGTGCAGTTTCCTTGACCTCCCAAGCTCACTGGTCGTGGGCTGTCATTTATATTGACTTTGTGTTTGCCTTTGGGTTTTGATTGTTTTTGAGTCTTTCTTTGGTGGTTCCTTCCCACCAGCTAGTTAAATGAAGGTCACTCTATCTACCACCTCCTGTATTTTGTTGTGCTGGTAAGGGCAGGTTGTGTTGAAGCTGGTTCTTCTAGGTGTATAAGGTTTAAAGAATTCTCTCTTGCTCTTGTTCAGTTGATTGTATTGGGTACTGTCTCTACTGTTTAGTTTTATTTCCAGATAGGTCCTGGATTGAGGTTTCTGTGGTTATCACTCCCTCCTTCACCTTCTTCTGTTGTTATCTGTTAGTGGTTCCTTAGTTGTTGGGTTTCCTTTTCCAGTGGGTATCCTGGTGTTCACCACCTCCACCTATTCTTTTTTGTCATCAGTTGTAGGGGGAAGGCAAAATGGTTTAAGACAGCAACAGAGAATTCTATGATATTTACAGTAGTAGCAATTAGGGAAGAGATAGGAGATCCTTTGACTATGTATAGTGTTAACCATGATCTTAAACCCAGCTAGCTGATTTTTAGAAAGGATGGAAAGAAGATAAGACTCTTGTTGGGGAAGGAAGGATTGTGAGTTGGATCTATAAAGCAGGGAGGTTGTGGGAGGTCAGATTCTGAGGTAAGGTGAGAGTAAAGGATAGTAAATAGGTGTAGTGTGTGAGAGAATAGAGTTAACCACTACAGTAATAGAGTTCAGGAAACTTTGAAATGGGCTAATATCTGGGGTGGGGGTGTTGTGAAGTAATTACAATTGCATGGAACAGCCGTTATTTACAATAATATTATGGCAACAATCATATGACAGAATCTATGAGATCTAGGTAACAAGAATAGGGAGTACAGAACCTCGAGTAGTGTGCTAATGGCACACAGGTGAGTTAAAGGACAATAGATTAGCAATACAGTATGGAAAGAGGTATCTGGGGAAAGCTGTCGGGTCATATAATATATCCAGCCTAGCAAAGCAGACTATACAAAAAAGAAGAGGGATACCAAAATACTATTAAAAATATGTAGGAATACTAGAAAAATAATAATAATACAAATATGCAATAACTTGCAGGTTCTCTGTAATAGCAGAGTGAAATTTATCTTACTGTCCCCGCTATTGTGATGCCCCTTCTTTGGGTTCAACTTTGGTCTTTTCACAGATCCAGGATTTTGTCTCACTTGTAGGTATTTAGAAAAAATTTTAAAAAGTAAAAATAGAAAAGGCAGACAAAGGAAAGAAGAAGAGATAAAATTGGAAGAAAGGAAGTAGGAAGGAATAAAACAAGAAATCAGGAAAGAGAGGAAAAAGAAATCAAAAGAGAATAAAACAATAAAAATTAAAAAATTAAAAATTGTTAAAAAATAGAATCAAATTAAAAAGTCTCTTGGTTTCAAAGTGACCAAACCAGTTTTTCTGCTCTTGCTGGCTGAGGCAGGCTGAGGGGTGATTGGTATGGCTTTTCTTCCTTGGCCAGCAGAGCTCACACTGGCTCCTCAGCCTTGTGCCCTGGGTATGAGAATCAGGTCTTTCCCCAGGGTTACTGCTGTGGACTGGGGTGCCGGGATGCTCTCCCTGCATGTGCGCTCTTGCGCCCATGGCTGGGTGGCAGGGAGTCTGGAGCGATTGCTCACTTTAGGATAATTCCCCAAAGAGTGTCTGTCCATTCACTCCTTTCTCTTGAGAAATTCCTCCTGTTCAAGCCTGCTGCTACCCACAGTGGCCTGGCTTTTCCGGCCACCAAACTCTCCAGCCAGACCAGTGACTGTGGGGGTCGGGGCCTGCTGCGTGACCCAGTCTCTTTTGTGTTCACAGCCTCCAAAGGTGCTCACAGTCCTTGTGTGTTTGCTAGCACCTGGATTCCTCCCAGTGCCACTCAGACCTTGTTTATCTGGGGAGGGAGCTGTTGCCCCGGCTCTCTCCCAAGGACTCTGGGGCAATCCCAGCAGCGGGCTCTGGGCCTGGGGCTGCAGCCCCTGGACCACACGCTGGTCGCTGGTCCCTGGGACCCTACCTTGTTGCAGCATGCTTCTTAGGGTCTGGTTTTTTGGTTCCACCACATTCCTTGGTCCCTTATTTTCACATATGCTGAAGTATGTTGGTTGCTTGCTTCTCTACTCCATAGATCAGTCAGTATTTTCTCCCCTGAGCAGAGGGAAGCTGAATCTGCTCCTTCCTACTCCGACACCATCTTAGCCCCCCGACCATAGATATTTATTTCTCCTTTGTCAAGCCCCAAATTCTGCTTTAGCATGGCTCTGACACAAGGTTCATCAAGAAGGAGGTACCTCAGTATTCAAAGGGAAAGATAAATCATTTCAAAATGCACAATGTTGATGCAAAGCAGAGCTTAGTCATTTCTTCATGTAAAACATCTGTATAACAAGCTATGCTCCTTTTTCATCAAAAGATGAAATATGATTTCATGTCAGTGAATTTTTCACAGACTCAAAAAAACTGGCAAAATCTGAGGTATGTAGTAGGGTGACTGAGTACTTACTGAAAGCAAAACCAAACAAACTTTATCCAGGGGAGAAATACAATAGAAACAAGAAGAGTCAAAAATACATAACAGCTATAGGCAAAAAGGAAATTCTGTAAACTTAAATAATAAATATAAATTACAATTTGAGAGGATTGCTGATCCATACTCTACTTTGAAATCTAAGTGATCCAACAGAGATAAAAAGAAAAAAAACCTGCAATGGCACTTTTAACAAAAGTAAACAATAAGACAATAACTTTCATGACTGTCTGTTACCTTCTTACAGTTCTTAATTCCATTTCCTTTCTTAGTGTATGAAGGAAAATATCTCCAACCCACCCATGGGACCTAGCCCAAATTCCCAATCCTAGCACTTTGCCCCAGAAATATGGCACACAATGTGTTCTCAAACATGAGATATTCAAGACATGCCTTAGATTTTTCTGGAAGGATCCATGAGATCACTGAAAGAAGTGGCATTGGCAATTCCTGTTATGCTTTGAAACACTCTCTGTCCTTCCAGTTGAACTTGTTTACTAACTCTGAAGTATCCACACCAGTGTATGGATTCTGCAAGACTAATGAAGTTACTTCCAATTGTGACCATTTTAAACAAATTACTTCAGTCCACAACAACTAAAGCATCTTATACATACATTTCAAACTTCAATTAAATGTTCCAGCTCGGTGATGGAAAGTTCAGCTCACTGGGACCTGAGGCCCTCCAAGGCCTTTAATTCCTGAGTTAGGAAATACACTCTACCTCACAGTAGCCATGGAGATCTTAAAGTTCTAGATTCCTCCATTTTTTATATCATTTGACCTATTTTGATTGTTAGAGATCACCTGTAGGCTAAATATATATTTAGCAATATACAAGAGGGTCTGAGCACCTGTAATCCTTTGTGGTCCAGGATGCTAAAATGGGCCTGTCAAACAAACTATTTTATTTTTTACATTTACATCAATCAGTTAAAAATAATCATGTGTGGTGATGAATTCTAAATAATGGTCTATAACCAATAATGGCCATTTCAAGGACATAAAAAAGTAAGTGATCATTCTCAAGCCTTCTAAGTAGCTCTGTGATTCCCAACATCCTCAATAGCCTTCACCAACATGGTACAATAGGACAAGCATGTACTTGAAAGTCAGGTGGGTCTGATTTCAAACCCCAGTTCTGTTACTTCTTATCCTGTGATCTTGATGCAGACCCCGGCTCATGGGGTCCACCACATTGTGGATGTGACACAAGACATTCACACAGACTACCAAGTCCTGTGGAAGAAAAGGGCAAGCATGGCTTTTTCTCTCAATGACAGCAAAAAGCCTCGGCTCTTGCCGTGACCGGCCTTTATTGGTTTTCTCTGCCCATTACATGATGGTCCCCATTTACTATACACAGGTTCACTTTAGGTGGTTACCTTTTACAGAAAACAAAGGAGCTGATGCTGCTAATCACATCATAGAAGAAGGATATTTTCAAATGAAAAGGGAAAAGTAGTTGAACCGGTTACACTCATCCTTGGAAGGTTTAGCATGGATTTTAGGAAGTTACTTTGCAGTAAATGTCCTCAATTCAGGGTGAGGGAGTTTTAGCAAAAAGTAAGTCTCAACATGACCTAGGTACATTGCAGGCCTGATTCCCCATGGGAGAACCTATCTGTGGGCGTGGGTCCTATGCATCTGTGAGTGGGAGCTGGGCCCATGCCATGCAGAACAGTCTCCTACAGATCTGGCCAAGTCACTGACACTCTCTGAATCTCAATTTTCTCACCTATAAAATAAAAATAATCAAGATAATAGCCATATTATAGAGTTTTATGAGAAATAAATATAATATATGTAAAACATATGACCCTACCTTAGAACCAGTGGCCACTCCAAAACTTCTACAGGTTCACAGATAACATTCTGGGTGGAAGGGGCAGGTGAGGTATATTGATTTGAATCTGAGATTATATGCTGTTTTTTTGCATTGGTTGGATTTTTATTTAGCATAGTGTGTGATATTATGAAGATTAAATACCTGCCATAACCCAGGCAACTCCTTGACACTGCCACTCTTACAAACTCATAAATCTAGCTTCCTTCAACAACCACACCATTGTTAGAATGGTCAGAGATTCAGTATCTTCCAAGATCAGCATCCCTTTAGAAACTAATACCAGTACAACTCCTGTAATCCTGACAGTTCCACCCTCTTTGCAAACAAAATCCTGAAGGATTTTGTTACTTGGTTTTATCCAGCTGGGATCAAACCATTGAGGCACTTTCAGGCATAAACCAGTTTCATTACAGTCAAGTAACACAGTGAAGGTTTCATAATCACAAGTGCAGCATTCATGTTCAGGTCCATAAATTCAAGCTGTTTTTCTTTTGTAAATGATAAACAGAATTAGTAGCTCTCTTCAGTCTTCTGCATAAAACATAGAAGAACTGAAATGATCCAAACCCAGAATTCTTCAAAACAAGTAACAACTGTGCAAAAGCCTTACAAACCTATTTTACTTATATCTGTGTTTAGAAGCCTTGATGAGAAGCATTGTGCTGCCATACCAGGCACTTAATCTGGAAGTTTCACAAATTTTACTTCTTTAGTTATTATTAACTGACAGAACATGGAAGACAATTTTTGGAATTCAGAGAATGATTCCATTTTTAGTGCATGTCCACTGAATGGGGAAATATATAGGATTATCCAAGCCAGGCTTAGCTAAGCTTCACCCCATTCAATGAACATGTACTAAGCAGTGAAGTATGGTGAACATGGGGTTTGGAGCCCAACAAACCCAGGTTCTAGTCCTAACTCTGCCACATACCAGCTGCCACAATTCTAATAGGAGAGAAAGAACAAGCTGTGATATTGAAACCAAATAAAGACCACGGGCACATGTGCTTGATTTCTTCATGTAAACTGAGAATGATAATAACTACTTCAAAGAGTTGTTTTCATTTAATACAGTGACTGGTGTATAATAAGCACTCAATAAATAAAACCAGATAACATTTCAATTAAAAAAGATAAAAGTAGAACTTAATTTTTTTCACCAAAAGAAATAAATATATGAGAAAGAAAAGAAATAACAGTTAACAATTAGCTGCTATATAATAGGCATTTTAAAATGATTCATATGTAAAAATGATATTTGAGATATGAATGATGAATGATTATTTAGACTCTATAACAATAAAATAATAGCTAGCACTTATTAAATGCTTAGTGCCTGATGCTGTTCTAAGAATATATATAGATTTTTAAGTCTTCAAACAATCCTATGAGGTGTGTACTAAAATCTCCATTATACAGCCAAGTAAGTTGAGGCTCAGAAAGCTAGGTAAACTGGCCCAAAATCATGTGGCTAAAAAGTGGCATAGATATGACTCAAAACTAGATAGTCAGTTTGACTTCAGAACCCATGAGACCTCTGAGCACAGGCTCTTCACCAGGCTCCTCTCCAGCCTCTTTGCTATTCATTCAAGCTGCACCATTGTAGTGTGGGGTGGGGAAAAACCGTAATGCAGTCCAGATTGTAATAACAAATACCATTTATTGAGCTTCTATTCTGTGAAAGAGATTGTGCTGGAGTGTTTTATATTTTATATTGAATTCTCACATCAATAATGTGAAGTGATTACTATTAAGATTGTTTATAGATTATAACAATGGGGCTGCAGAAAAAAAATCATGCAGCTATGTTTCCTGCTGTCCTCAAATCCAATTTTCTCTAACTCTAATTGACACACTTTTTGTAATTCTCATGCTGATCCCTCACTGCCCATCCCTACCCTCCTCTCCCTGAGTGAATGATCATTAACTGGAAGAAACAAGATGACATTTTTATTTTTGTCTTTATATAGCTTCTGCATAAGAAATTTCTAGCCACTGCACACAAAAATATAGTAGCATATTTTCTTCATGTGAAAAGTACTTTTTTCAATTTTTTGTTTTAACCAGGAGTGGCACTCAGCCATCAGGACACATTGAATTCTACCCTCAAGAAAACCTCAAAGGGCCCTGGCTTGTGTGGTTCAGTGGATTGAGCACCAGCCTGCGAAGCAAAGGGTCACCAGTTCAATTCCCAATCAAGACACATGCCTGGGTTGCAAACCAAGTCCCCAGTAGGGGGCATACAAGAGGCAACCACACATCGATGTTTCTCTCCCTCTTTTTCCTTCCCTTACCCTCTCTAAAAGTAAATAAATACAATCTTTAAAAAATAACTTTAAAAAAGAAGTCTTGAAAGGTTTTTTACAGACCTGAGGATCAAGGCACCTTCTTAGCCTCCAACCAAGAAGTGTCATGTGTCCTTTTAAAGCCTTATAAATTCTGACCTAATAAACCTATCCAAAGCTTACACAGACAAATTTCCCTCTCTTCCCAGGACAGATGGAGAAGAGACTCTAAAACATTAGAGATGTGGTTACAGTATTTGTGTGGTGGGGCCTCGATATTTCTGAAGACTACAAATACTTGAAATATGGAAAGAAACTGGAAAAATATCTCTTTGAACAATACCTCACCCAACTTGCTAAAAATGATTCAGCGTGCTAGATATCCTGGAAGGCAAGTCTTTAAAGCATTGGGTTTTAGGACATATTGAAACCAAATAAAGTATTCCTCAATTCAACACAGAAAAGTAAATACCACTTGTATCTTAATATATCTAGTTAATCTAATGGATATTTTTTTTATCCCCAGAGTCTGGAAGCTCAATACCAAATGTCTTTCAATGAACCTTGTTATTCCCAGCTGCCATCATTCACACTACTGAAGCCAGTAAAGGTCAGACCTCAGGAATTCCAAGTTCTAATGAGGACCTTGTTGCTGACTCACCAAATGGCTATGGAAAGTAGTGCAAGGTCCTTGCTGTAGAGTATGACAGTGTTAGCAATGGTCAGAACAGAGGTGGGATCAGTGGGTGAGAATTGTCTGTCTTCATGCTCAGAGGAAACTGAGAATAACTACTAGAAATGAGCCAATATGAAGTCCAAAGTAGGGACCCACCCCATGTACTCCAAAAGAACCCCCTTTCTTTACTCCTGCAAGCAGGAAAAGTGGACTTGGTTAATGAAGAACATGGATCTTGGCAAGCAGGTTACAAAGAGAAAAATGTATGTTATTTCTCCTCTTTGCTGTGAGTCGCAGAAGCCTCAGTATTTTATGGAATACAGTGGACTATTCTAGAAGTATCTATAGGCTCCTATAACATACAGAATAAAAGCTCTTAGCAGAGGCTATGGCCCCACAGAGCCCCCTCCAAGTCATGGTTTCCCGTAAAATCTCTGCTCTCCTACTCAAAGCTGTTGAATGAATAAACAAATAATAAGATAATCCTACTTACTTTACTTAGAAAAGGGACCTAATAGAGCCAAGGAGCGATTGACAAGTCTTTAGAAACTCACAAATGTTCTTAAATGTGGGGGAACAAAACAGTTATAATTAATGAGATAGGTAGATACTACCAACAAACACTTGCCTTGGAATTAGAAGATGCAGGTGAGTCCTGGCTCTGCCAATTTACTCAACAGTTGAATAGGTTATAAGTTCTTGGTATTGATCACGTTGCTGCCAATTATTTACTATTTCTGTTGTTCATTCATTCCGTCAGTCAATCAATTATTTAACTAGTAATTCTTGAATGCTGTCTGTATCCCATATTATGCAATACCAGCATCCCCAGATACTAGGCAATGAGGCAGAAACAGGAATAAAAAAAAGCCCTGGGCCTCTTTCCATATCCAGCCTTTGAAACACATGTATAAATAGAAACACTATCATGCTGACATTGAATCTTCCTTAATAAAATATCTCCCACTTATTGAGCACTACTTCATAGCAGGTACTGTGTTAGAAACTTCATAAATTACAACATCCCCTAAAAACTGACATTATAATATTTATTTTACACCGTGATTTTCAACCTTTATTCTCATGGCATACATAAACTGATTACTAAAAATCTTCAGCAAACCAAAAATATATCTTTTGCCAATCTGACAAAAAATGGGTATGCTTTTGATTCATTCACACTGATCAGCTATTGTTGTATTGGCTGTTGTCATTTTTATATTTGACAATCTAAGGGAAAAGAGGTCAGTGCCCCTGACTAAACAGTCAGGTATTGCCTGTTTTAAAAATTCTTGCAGCACAACAGTGTGCCACAACATACCAGTTGAAAACTGCTGATGTTGCATATGAGATAACTACAGCTTTGAGAGGTTGAGAGGTTTGAGAGCTTGTCCAAGGTCACATAACCTTGTAAGTGTTAGAACTGGGATTTCAATTCAGGACAGTCTGACTCTAAATCTGTGCTTTTTCCACCCTACCACACTACCCATGTGTGATGTAATTATTAGCCAAAAGGCTTTTTTTTTTTATTTTCTACCCAGCATACAGTTGACTAACAAATGCATTTTTGCCTGTCCACCCTATGAAAAGGACAACAAATCATTGTTAACTCAGCTCAGGCACAATGCAATCTGTCTGTATTGTCCCATGAAACTGAAGGTTGAAAGTGAAGATGACTAAAATAATCCTAGGCAAAAAAAAAAGCACATCAGCCTAATCATGGCCTGATAAGATGACATACGCAACATTTATTACCAGTAGAGAAACATGGTGTGCATGGTCTCTGAGACTCAGTGTCAGGCCAATTATAGATCAAAGGGGCAAACATGCTTTCATTTTTCCTTCAGGGATTATCATGATCACTTAACATCACTGGTGATGGGGCAGTCCAGTCAAAATGCAGCATGAACGGCAGTTTTTTGCCTCACTTGTGTTTATACAGGTCATTGAGCAAACAAACCTTAACATTCTTCCTTGCACAAGTCACAATTACTACCGTGAGATCCAAGTTTAAGCATTAACTCTTCAGTGATTCGTATTCAGACAGCAGTAATATTTCCACTATAACAACTATATATCAAAAACAATCAGATACTATGTAAATCATTCAAAGACTGTGCCATTGACTTTTTTAATCCTCACCTGAGGATATGTTTATTGACTTTAGAGAGAAGGGGAGGGGGAGAGAGAGAGAAATTTGGATGTGAAAAAGAAACATTGATCGATTGCCTCCCATATGTGCCCTGACCAGGAACTGAACCTGTGAACTTTTTGCGTGCAGGATGCTCCAACCAACTGAGCCACCTGGCCAGAGCACCCATTGACTCTTAATTAATCATAAAAGGAATATGAAAGAAAACTTTGAGAGCATCTGGCTCAACTGTCACTTTACAGATGAGAAAAATGGAGCTCAGCACTGAGAAGTCTGGAAATATTACTGGTTATTACATACCAATAAAGAAATAAAGATCAAGGGGTATGAATAAGGTAATGGAGGTCAACTAAATTCCTCATGCTCTTGGTCAAAAATTCTGTTCTATGGATAGGACCAGGAGAGGAACTGAAAATGAAACCAGTCCTGATAGGACCATAAACCAGGTGTGTGAACTTGAGTAAATATCTTGGGCCTCAGTTTTGTCATCTATAAAATGGGGTCACTGTCATTGGTGCAGCTCACTTCCTAGGGTTCTTATAAAGAACAAACAAGATAGTAGATGTAAGAAATGGCAGTAGTTCTCAGCTCCAAAAATAGATGTTTTTTAGCAATTTCTCCAGCTCATTTATATAATAGGAACCCTGTAACAGCACCCAAAAACCTACAGTGCCTTCCTCCCCCAGGAAGTCACCCAACACCCTTTATAGTCTATGACTAGAAAAATTTAAATCTTTGAAAATAAATGCAATTAGAAAACATATTACTAATGTTTATTCCTCCCCACCCTCCCTCTCTTTCTGTCTCTCCACTCTGAGACCATCTACCTCTTTTGCTGGCTTTTTTCTTTGGGTATGAAATCCTTTATTTTAGAATGACTCAGTGTAAAAGGGAAAAAATCCAATCCTGGTTTCCCTCTCTTTGTCACAGAGCTGCTGAGTATGCTGTCAATCAGTGTAGTAGGACAAATATCCTTCATTCTAAAGGGTTTTAATTCCAGAAGCTGTTTGGGGCTAGGAACAGGCATCTCAGGAATGTGTTGTGGCACTAAGAAAAAATAGAAAGACATCATCTATGCTCCTCTGTCCAGTATTTTTTATTCATGAATCTGAAGAAAAACTGCTGGTCTACCATTTTAATCTCTGGAGATATACATATGTACACACACACGCAAACACACACCACACAAGCATGCACCCTCCCTGGCTTGGTGGAAAAAATTTCTAACCCTTTGAGAGGATTTTTGCATTAACAGATTGTGTAGTCCCACTAAGCAGAAAATCAGAGTGACATTTTTTAGAGAAATGAACACTGTTCCATTTTTTTTTTGGTCTAAATTACCCAAAGCCTTTACAGTCTTGATATGGTTCACTTAAAGATCATTACTCATGTTACCAAGTGGGCGGCAGACTGATGGTGCCTACACAAAGTATTCTTCTGGGTGTTGGAAAATGACAGGAGTTAGTTATAGTACTGAACATGTTGAAATTATCTCAGACTTACAAAGTTCCATCAGCACCATATAAGGGAAGATATTTACTTGGCAGCTGAAGTCAGGGAGAGAGAGGCAGAGGGATGAGTGCGTTAAGTGGTTTATAATTGAAAATGTTCAAATCAACAGACAGGCTAAAGGTCCCATAGGATGTTGCTATCAATTAACAATACAGCCACTGGTTGCTGTGTTTAATGTAAACCACTAATGCAAAATTAGAAGAGTTTACTTTTAAAAAATCTGTCAATTTCTCCCAGCTTCTTTATTTTATTTGGTACATAAACACTGTTTGCCATGTGTCATTTTTCACTAAGATCAAACAAGCACCATTTTGAAAGAAACTGAAGAAATGATTATTTGTAAAAAGTGAAGTAAAACCAAATTAAAACCTTTTTGTGCCTTATAATACTCCCCCAAAAAGTGTCTAAGGTCTTAATTAGCTTTCTTCCCTTATCTCTGGTAAAACAGGCCCACAAAGTTTTCTGCCTCAGTTTCACAAACGCATTAGAAAAATATGTGATCACCCACATGGAAGATAGATAAGCTCATTTTCATCCAATTTGAGGCTTAATGTAAGTAATATGTGTACATTTGTACATTTTAAATAATAATTATGGAAAATTATGGGAGATGCTGTTAGGAAAATTGGTTTCATCAGACTTAGGAAGGACTATTCTTTTAATACTTGTACAGAGGTCTAATATCATAATAACACATGTTACAAAATAAATTTCAAGTCATTTTAATGGAAATTATTCTCTAACCTAGGATGATACACTCTGTTATTTAGAATTTGATTCTGCTCCAGTGTGTTCCTAAAATAGCAATTGGAAATTAATTGAAATTTATTTTTTAAATATTTGATGCATATAAAGGATCTGTTTTTGAAGAGTGCCCTAGACAAAGATATCTACAGACATCCTGGGTTGCTTCTCACTCTTCATTAACCAGCTCCAACTTTTTGGTATTTTGGTGAATGCTTTTTTTACCAAACACAAATAATTATGGTATTGCTTTCTTATCACATTTAAGATTACTACCTCCAATTGAAATGTACATTTTAAAGTGTGAGTCATTCTAAACTCATACTTCCCTACATTTCACAGAGCTCTTGCATCTGAAACTACAGAAATGAAAAAGGAGGTCAATTGCCTAAATGTTCTCTTGCTCTGAAAACAAAACAGGCTTCCCATGGGTAAAATATTTGTATTGGTCAAATGACTTTTTATCATGCAGAAATTTTCTCTGTTGTTTTATTTTACATATTCCAAGAACATCCACAGGAGAGAAAGGGGAAAACAGGGTTTTGTCAAGGACCCCCCTCAAATTCTGTCTGACCTTAACCTGTCTACCTTGCACTGATGCGACTGCTCCTTTACTTCATTCTCCAGGTTGGCAGGACCCACCTGCTTCTCAGTAGTCTGGTTCTGGGTGTGGAGCTGCCCCAACTCTGCCCAGAGACAATCTGAGCATTGATCACTACCTCACTTCCAACTGGTGGGTACTACTGCAACATTGGAAGCAATATATGAATTTGCTTCCCACAGAATCCAGAGTTCTGATTTCTGTAACATTTACTATATGGCAGGCATGTTTTATTTTGTTTTTCTAAACAAGAAGTTTATTTAAACAGCAAGATGTTTGACTTGAAGGGAAAAGTGCCTAGGATTTATTTCTTTTAGAATAATTTATCCCTACTTAAGGACAGATTGCCCTACATGTATGTAACAGCTGCATACAAAAAAAAGTCATAAAATTGTCCTTGGTTGTACAATGATAAATGAAAAACATTAAAATTCTACAGTTTACCAAGGTATGAAAAGATTTTTATATTGTTTTTGTTTGTTAAACAGTGAGAGCAAACTAACTTACTGGAATATAAAAATAAGAACCGAATGAGCACATCACCTATGGAGAAAGGGAGTATGTTGATCAAAACATACCATTGGCCATTTAGTTTTAAAAAATACAAATGTTTGTGCACGTACATCAGTTACTTTATGTACAATAAAGGAATGGGGGAAGAGGAAAATGAAAGAATAGAAGAAACTATACTGTTGTAGTCAGGAAGTGATGGAACAAAATTGTGGTATTTTAATTGAGAATGTGTTCTTGGTCTAGAGGAAGAGTTCTAGAGTAAAGTAGTAGGTTCTGTTTTTAGTAGACATGTCCTGTCTGCTGCTGGAACACATTAAGTGTATTTTCAGCCTCCATTTCCAACTATGTAGGTGTGTCCATTTCATTGATTACTGTCCATCAAATCAGAATCTGATCTGCCTCTTTGACCAACCCTGTTGTTCACAGTAGACTTTCATTAGTTTACTAAGTGGTGTATGCCTCTTAATCTTAAACTGCACCACAGAATCATGCTGCCCCACCACCTTCAAATTAATGCAATCATTGTTCTCAGTCTTGACTCTTTTCTTGGGCTTTTGGTGGGCCATGGTGAGTGACAGAGTCTCCTCAGCTACTGCTTCACAAACATGGTACCAGGTCCATGAACTAAACGAGCCTGGCAGGTCTGTTTTAAATATCTCACTTTGCAGTCAGTCTTCAGTCATTTTATACAGGTCAGCCTACACATAGCTACATCCAGACAGTCCCATAGCTTTAATTTGTACCATTTAACTAATCCTTATATACTCTTAAAGTCTTCATTTTTTTAATATAGAAGGGAAAATCATTATTCAGCATAGTAATAAATAACTATTATTTGCACGTTAGTAATCCTAATAATGGTAACAGCAGCTATCATTTATCAAGTGCTTGTGTGGTTTAGGCAACATGCTATATGCTTTCTGTACTTTATCTCATGTAATCCCCAGCAAAACTCCCATCAGATCAGTTCCATCCATTTTACAAATGGGGAAGCTGAGGCTCAGAAAAATGAACTTACCCAAAATCATAGCAGCTAATAAGTAAGAGAGATATCATTTGGAATCCTATTTTGTCCTTTCCAAATTTATATTCCTGACTTCCAAGCTCATGATTCTTAACCCAGTCTGCTCATTAGAATGACAATTAAAGTTGTATCTCTTTAAATGGGATCCAGACATCAGTAATTTTTAAGACTCCCAGGTGTTTCCATATAGCTAGAAAATTTGTAAAGTTTTACTAAAATTTTACTATTGAAAATATTTGTGTGACAGTCTGGTTACTTTTATAGGTTGCTATATTAGAAAAACTCAGTTTTCCACTTGAGTCTTCTTTGCTATTCACACAAAACGCTTCTTGTCACCAAGTGTGTGAAAGTATTTACCTCTACACCAAGCAATTCTCTGTGACACCAGCCTGGTATTCTACAATTTCACTCAATTCTGACACTATCTACCTGGATATAGTGTCAGATCCCACAGGTTAAGGCCTCAGTCCCACAAGACTATGCTCCCCCCACATATACTTCAGATGCCAGTTACAAGGCCAAGTTATCACCTGTGATTTTCACCAACTGGCTATAGAGCAAAAGTTCCAATGATACCCTTCCTTATTTTTATTAATTTGCTAGAGTAGCTCACAGAACTGAGGGAAACACTTTCTTACATTTACCAGTTTATTGAAGGATATTATAAGGATATACACAAATGGAAGAGATGCAAAGGGCTCAGAGCTTCCATGCCCTCTCTAGGGGCACCAATCTCCTTAAATTTCTACATGTTCATCAACCTGGAAGCTCTCCAAACCCCATCCTTTGGGGGTTTTTATGGAGGCTTCATAACAGAGGCATGATTGATTAAATCATTGGCTATTGGTGACAGACTGAACCTCCAGCCACTCTTCCCTCCCCAAATGTCAGAGGAAGAGTTCTAATCATGGGGTTGGTTCACCTGGGAACCAGCCTCCATACTTAGGTGCTTTTCAAAAGTGACATCATTGACATAAAATACCTTTATCACTTATGAAATTCCAAGAATTTTTAAGAGCTGTGAGCCAGGAACTATGGAAGAAGACCAAATATATATGAGAATACATTTTGGTCATCTGAATCACCAAATATATGGCAGTCTACCCGTGATCTTCCAATATGGGTCATTTATAGCAAAACAATCATACTACTCAAAAGATACAGGCACATTACCAGAATCCCATTTGGTGACTAATAACTATCCACTCCATCGTCATATCATATGAAAGTGTCTCCCAGAACAAGGCCACTCGGGTTTGGAGGTTTCCATTTGATTTTGTCAGGTAAGTAGCCATGTTTGATCTTAGGCAAGTTATTTCCCCTGTCCAAGTTTCACTCTCCTTAAACAGAGGTGGACTGGATGAGATCTAAAGATCTAGTCAAGTTTTAAGATCCCAGGATCAAACCCTAGTGCACTGTTGGTGGGAATGCAGACTGATGCAGCCACTGTGCAAAACAGTATGGAATTTCCTCAGAAAACTAAACGTGGAACTGCCTTTTGACCCAGCAATTCCACTGCAGGGATTATATCCTAAGAACCTCAAAACACCAATACCAAAGAACCTATGCACCCCAACATGCATAGCATCACAATTTACAATAGCCAAGTGCTGGGAGCAACCTAAGTGCCCATTAGTAAGTGAATGGATAAAAAAACTATAGTACATTTACATGATGGAATACTACACAGTAGAAAAAAAGGAGCTTCTACCCTTTGTGACAGCATGGATGGAACTGGAGAACATAATACTAAGTGAAATAAGCCAGGTGGTGAAAGACAAGTACCACGTGATTTCACCTATAAGTGGAACCTAATCAACAAAACAAACAAGCAAGCAAAATATAACCAGAGACATGGAAATAAAGAACAAACTGACAGTAACCAGAAGGGAAGGTGGGAGGGGATAATGGGGGTAAAAGGGGGAAGGATTTTCAGGAACACCTATAAAGGACACATGGACATAACCAAGGTGGGGTGGGATCATGGGTGGGAGGTGGGGATGGCTGGGGTAGGGGGTACTGGTGGGGGAAAAGTGGAGACAACTGTACTTGAACAACAACAACAAAAAGATACCAAGATCAATGGTTGAAATTGAAATTGGAAGATACATTTACCTAAAAACCTAAAACTACATGATTTCACTGGTCATATACTCAGAGCTAACTTTTTTCAACACATTTTGATTTTTCCACCTAGACAACCCATCATACCCTTTGGTTTTGTGATGCTGGCCAGAATTTCAATTGGCACTTGTCCATGTTCATACCTAAATCCTTATTCATTGGGCATAAAGCCAATACTGCCCTCACTGTCTTTCTTCCTTTCATTCCTTTAATAAATATTTACTGAGTAGATACTATGGGCCTAGCACTGTTCTATGAACTATGAATATATCATTGAACAAACCAGACAAAAGTCCTGCCCACATGAAGCTTATAGTCTACTGGAGGGTCATAGATGACAAAGGACTACGTAGATATTTAGTCACTTTAGTCGTAACAAGTGCAAACAAGATAAAGAAGGCAGAATATGGAATTAGAAAGATGAGAGTGCTATTTTGCATACAAACCCTGTGAGGAGGAGATGGTGGAACAGCAGCCTGAGTAAAGGGAAAGGACAAGGTTATCTGATGTAATAGTATTGTAGACAGCTAGACTAGAACATTATTCTAAAACTGCACTGTAGGACTTCAGAGGACACCTCATGGGTATCTGCAATTGTAAATAAGAGTAACTCACTTTATCCTAACCTAGCCTTCTTAGTTCCTATCTTGAGTGCCTTCATTGTCCCATACTCACTGATGCAACATAGCAATAATTAAAGGCATATTGGTTAAGTGAACCAAGTCAGATAAACAGTGCATCTGTCCTCTGTTCAACCTTATAAGAGGTGTTTGACCTTCACCTTTACCTTGTGTAGAAAGTAAGGACGGTGGTGAGATAACAAATAAAAGCTTTTTCAATACAAAAACTGATACAAAATAATTGTTCAATAAAACAGTTCTTGCAATTCAAAATTTGGGGTAGAAGGGGAACTAGTTCTGGAGACAGGAGACCTGAGATGAAGTTCCAGCTCCATCACTTAGATACATGATTAGGAATAAGTCATTTAACGTTTCTGAGCACCATATTTGTCATCTCAGCTATAGAAGTGGGGAAAATAATTCATTCTTGACCCTGAGGGTTATTCCTTCTTTAAGAAATATTTGTTAATTAATTAAGAGAGGAGAAAGGAGGGAGAAAGAGAGAGAAACAGCAATATGTAGTGGCGTCTCGCGTGCCCCGTACTGGGGACCTGGCCTGCAACCCAGGCATGTGCCCTGAATGGGAATCAAACCATCCTTAGTATTATGGAGAACATAATACTATGGTTTATGATGGTTTTAGGTTTTTAGGTCTTTGGTTCACAAGCTGGCACCAATCCACAGAGCCACACCAGCCAGGGCCATTATATTTTCTAAAATTAAAAGTTATAGAACACACTTTAAACATTTGAGGTTTGTTCTTTTTTTCAATTAGTTGAGAGAATATGATGGTAAAGAATAAGATGTGACCTCAGCTCAAAGCTCAAGATAATGTATTTATTGATACTTGGCAACACAAATAGCTACTCTAAGCTAATTTATTTTATTTTATGTATTTATTTTTAGAGAAAGGGGGAGAGAGAAAGAGAGGGAGAGAAACATCAATATGTGTTTGCCTCTCACACAACACCAACTGAGAATGTGGCCCATAATCCAGGCATGTGCCCTGACTGGGAACTGAACCAGCGACTCTTTGGTTCACAAGCCAGGGCCCAATCCACTGAGTCATACCAGCAAGGGCTCTAAGGAAATAGAGGTCAGGCTGATGGTGACCGGAGGGGAGAGAAGAGGGAATTTAAGGGGTCAGTGGGAAGGGTTCACAGGAACAAACTTAAAGGACACATGGTCATAGACTAAGGGGAGGGTGGTAATGGGAGGGAAGTGGGGAGGGTGGGAGGGGGGTCTGGATTGGGAGTAAAAAGGAGAAAACTGTATTTGAACAATGATTAAAATAAAATAAATTAAAATAAAATAAAATAAAATAAAATAAAGAACCAGCTCCAGGAAAAAAAAAAAAAAGGTAATTCTTAAAAAATCGCAAACACAGGCAATTCAAAGCACAGATGTTTATAACATGAGGGATCTTAGAGTTCATCTGGTCCAATCCTATCTTTGTACAAATTAATGAAATTAGGCCCAGAAAGGTAGAGTGCCTTAGCAAAGCCACAGTGAGTTAATGAGGGATCCAGAAGAAAATCAGATCCCCCGGCCCCCTCCAGTGCTCTTCACATTACAGGAATCTTGTCTGCTCCATTCTGCTTCTAAGCCTCAGTCCCACCTATTTTATTGCATTTTGAAAGGGGTCTTTGTTAACAAAATGTACACCCTAGGTATTTTTCATAAATAAATTATCTATGTTCCCTTATCTGATTATAGCCACTTGCACAAATAAATGTGGCCTATGGCAAATCCCCCGTAATAGCTTGTGCTGGTAGTTGAAACAGTACCAAGAATTGAACTGTGTTCAATTATAAATTTATTTCTCTGGGGCCATTTAAACAAACTACAATAAAATTCCTCTTACCCTTATAAAAATTGTATTTGAATACAAGAAAAAAGAAAGGAACAAATGGCCTTGTAAGCCAAACACCATTAAAACCCACAGATGGGTTAAGTTGCCAGAAAAATTCTAGCTACAAAGCATAGTATCTGGCCAAATATAACAATTCTTATGGAGAGTAATAGGAAGCACCATACAGAAAGACTTGTCATCTCACTTGACACTCTTTCAAAGCCCTGGAAGCACTTAAGTCACACAGATATGGTTTTCCCTAATGACATCATGCTGGGCAGAAATAATGAACAGAGGCTTTCTCAGAAGGTCTCCAAGGAGCTTGCAGCATAACACACTCAATGGAGTCTAGTTTCAACCGCCTATGAAGTTCCAGTGAGATCATCTAAAAGGCTTGGCCGCAAAGGTGAAAAGGTCAGTGAAGTGTTCTACGCTAAGACACTAATAGAAACTCTCACAGAAACAATTTACTTTCTTTCCTCAAATTCAGGACTAACTCAATTGTTCAAAAGACTGGCATTCCAGATACCTAACTAAATTAATTTTAGAAATGTTTCCTGCCACAGCAGCACTTCTTTTTCAATAATCAAAGAAATAAATGACCCCAGTCCATGTAGTACTGTCCAGCTCCACCTCACCAGTCAACAGGCCTTGTGTGCCATCTGAAAACAATGGAGGCAAAAAAAATCACATGTTATTTCAGATGCCGGTGCTAAATATTATAATAATGCTGGTCACAATGATACTACATCATGTTTATTGAACACTTTACTCTGTGCAAGGTAACTCTTACCAAGTCATTTAATCCTTACAGCATTCTATGAGGTAAATACTATCATATCTTACTTTTACAAGTAATGAAACACTCTCAGAGATAAAGCAACTGCCTGAGGTTATAGGACTAGTGACTGATAAGTAGGGATTAAGTCCAAACTAATATGACTGCAGAGACTACCTTCTTAACTATTTATTCTTGGAATTAGAGGTTAAAAGCCCATATAACCTAAAGCAAGTCCATAACTCAAGCTTAGGATCAAGGACATAAAACACAGATTGCTAATAAGATTTCACACTGTTTTCAGACAACCTATACCTCTGATGGTTCTTGCCAGTAATGTATCTCTTTTTATCACATGGCAGCTTTATTCTTAATTTAAAAAAAATTAAATATATTTTATTGATTATGCTATTACAATTGTCCCATTTTTCCTTCCCTTTATTCCCCTCTGCCCTGCAACCCCCCTCCCACCATCATTCCCCTACCTTAGTTCATGTCCATGGGTCGTACGTATTTCCCATACTATTCTTAACCTCCCCCTGTCTATTTTGTACCTACCATTTATGTTTCTTATTCACTGTACCTTTTCCCCCTTTCGCCCCCCTTCCCCACTGGTAAGCCTCCATGTGGTCTCCATTTCTGTGATTCTGTTCTTGTTCTAGTTGTTCGCTTAGCTTGTTTTTGTTTTTTAGGTTCAGTTGTTGATAGTTGTGAGTGTGTTGTCATTTTACTGTTTGTATTTTTGATCATTTTCTTTTTCTTAGATAAGTCTCATTGACATTTCATATAATAAGGGCTTGGTGATGATGAACTCCTTTAACTTGACTTTATCTGGGAAACACATTATCTGCCCTTCCATTCTAAATGAAAACTTTGCTGGATAGAGTAATCTCAGATGGAGGCCTTTGTATTTTATGAGTTGGAATACTTCTTTCCGGTCCCTTCTTGCCTGCAAGATTTCTTTTGAGGAATCAGCTGATAGTCTTCTGGAACTCCTTTGTAGGTAACTGTCTCCTTTTCTCTTACTGCTTTTAAGATTCTCTCCTTATGGTTAATTTTGGGTAATGTAATTATGATGTGCCTTGGTGTGTGCTTCCTGGGGTCCAACATTTTTGGAATTCTCTGAGTTTCCTGGACTTCCTGGAAGTCTATTTCCTTTGTCAAATTAGGGAAGTTCTCCTTCATTATGTTTTCAAACAAGTTTTCAATTTCTTGCTCTTCGTCTTCTCCTGGCACCCCTATGATTCTGATGTTGGAATGTTTAAAGTTGTCCCAGAGGTTCCTAAGCCTCTCCTCATTTTTTAAAATTATTTTTTCTTCATTCTGCTCTGGCTGAATGTTTATGTCTTCCTTCAGCTCCAAACTATTGATTTGAGTCCTGATTTCCTTCCTGTCATTGTTGGTTCCCTGTACATTTTACTTTATTTCACTTTTTATAACCTTCACTTTTCCCTCTCTTTTATGACTATACTCCACTAGTTCTGTGAGCATCCTAATTATCAGTGTTTTGAACTGTGCATCTGATAGGTTGGCTATCTCTTTGTCACTTAGTTGTATTTTTTCTGGAGCTTTGATCTGTTCTTTCATTTGGGCCACTTGTTTTCTGTCAATGCCCCTGTTACATAGTAAGAGGGGAGCTTTAGGCATTTGCCAGGGTGGGGCAATTCACCCTGTGCTGCATCGTGGTACTATATGTAGAGGAGGGATCTGAGAGGGAACAATGCAGCTTGTTCAGCTCTCAACCAATTTTCAGTCACTTCCTCTGCTACTCACAAGCAAATTGGCCCTTCTGGTGCTGATTCCCAGGTGGGTGGTTTTGTGTATGTTATAGGACCTTGTGGGTCACTTCAATGGACTTCCTTATGAGGCTGAGAGTTTCTCGTGCCACTTCAACCCCCAAAGGTTTTTTCACTCAGAGGTTTTGAGGCTTTATTTTACCATGCTGGAACCCTGGGTTGCATGGTCTATCTCACTCCCCAGTTGTTCCTCCCAATTTATCTGCATGCAAAAGTGGGACCACCCACTCTAACAGCCATTGCATCACCTACCCCAGTCCTCCAAGCTGCTGTCTTGCTGCAAGTCCCCTCTACCCAGCTACGCATATCTGCCCCTCCTACCAGTCTGGATAAATGTTTCTTCTTTAACTCCTTGGTTGTTGGACTTCTATGCAGTTCAATTTTCTGGCATTTCTGGTTATTTTTTGTTTTTAAATTTGTTGTTGTCCTTCTTTTGGTTGTGTAAGGAGGCAATGTGTATCTACCTACACCTCCATCTTGTCTGGAAGTGTCTATATCTCTCTTTTAACAGATTATCACACTCAAATATATATATAGATAGATAGATAGATAGATAGATATAGATGATATAGATATCGATATTGATATCGATATCAATATAAATAGGTATAGATAGAAATATTTTTGTCTACAATTATATCTATGATTAATATATAAATATCTTTATACACACATACACAAATACACACACATATATGTAGAGAGAGAATTTCACAACATTGTGAATGTACTAAATACCACTAAATTGTACACATTTTTAAATGGATAATTTTGTTATGTTGACTTCACCTTAATAAAAATAACACCTGGATTTAAGAAATAATTTTCAGTATTTTTTCAGTTTTATGTTAGTATAACTGACAATAAAAATTATGTATATTTAAGTTATGCAACCTGATGATGCAATATATGTATACACTGTGAAATATTCACTAAAAAACACCTTTCACAGTTACCATTTCCCTTTTTTCCACTTAAATAAAATAAGTCTAGAAGGAAGGTACCTCAACACAATAAAAAGCATATACGAAAAGCCCACAGTTAGCATCATAATCAATGAAGAAAAACTAAAATCTTGACAATATCCAGTGCAAGGTAACGATGCCTACTCTCACCTCTTCATTTCAACATAGTGCTGGAAATCTTAGAAAACTTTGATAAGAAAAAAATGAAAGGCATCTGAATTGGAAAAGAAGAAGTAAAATTATCTATGGTTGCAGATGGCTTGGTCATATATATGAAAACCACAAAGATTCTACAAAAATGTTAAAATATTAGAACTAATAAATTCAGTAAAGTTGCAGAATACAAAATCACAAGGAAAAATCAGTCATGTTTGTAAATACGAATAACAAATTACCAGCAAAGGAAATTAAACTTCTGATAAAGATGGATGTGTAGTTAAATATGCTTTGCCTCCTCACACAACTACAGCAAAAATTACAACTAGGCTACAAAACAAATATTACCCAAATTCATCAGAAAATAGAGCTGAAAAGAAGTCAGAACCCAGGATTTAAAGAAGCCACATTCATCCAAATGGGGAGGAGGGGAGGAGACACAGAGATGCGGGGAGACACATGGAGAAGTAGAAAGGTGCAGAAAGGCACAGAGAAGCAGAGTGGCAGTGGAATGGGGAGTCCCACATTCATATGTGGTATATAAACATTGGTAGGGATACCTCAGGAGTGAGGGGTTCCAGCCCCACACCAGACCATGTATCCCAGGGTTTCAGGGCCAGAAAGATAAGTCCCCAGAACTTCTGGCTATAAAAATAGTATAAGGGTTTGCGGCAGCTGGAGAAATGGCAGGATTCTGAGGAGGCTCCTCTTAAAGGGCCCACTAAGATCTTAGGACTTAAGCAGACCCACCCACTTTGGAATTCAGTACTAGGGCAACAGCTAGAAGGGCACAAGTAGCATACAGAGAGAAAGAGAAGGGACTGGCAGCAGGGCAAGTACTAGAAGACAGCTTCCTCCCAGACAAAATTCCAGAAGTCAGACAGCAGTATTGTACCCTCCTGATCCCTCTCCAACACAGCCACAGAACAGTGAAATGGGTTGCCCCACCCTGGCAATTACCTAAGCCTCCACCCCATACAATTTACAGGTGTGTTTTTCTACAATAGGCCATGCTACTAAGACAGGGAGTCAAAGCAGCTCTACCTAATACATAGAAAAAAAAAAACACAGGGAGGCTGCCCAACTGCAGAGACAAAGAAATAAGCCCCCCCCCCCAAAAAAGGACAAAACTCCAGAAAAAGAACTAAATGAAATGGAGATAAGCAACTTATCAGATTCAGAATTCAAAACACTGGTTCTCAGGATGCTCAAGTAACTCAGTGGGTATGGAAACAGCATAAAAAAGACCCAAGCAAAAATGAAGTTTGCGTTAAGTGAGATAAAGAAAAATCTACTGTGAACCAGCAGTAGAGAGGATGAAGCTGAAAATGAAATCAACAATTTGAAACATAAGGAAGAGAAAAGCATTCAATCAGAACAGCAAGAAGACAAAAGAATTAAAAAAACAAGGATAGAATAAGGAACCTATGAGACATCTCCAAATGTACCAACATCTGAATCACAGGGGTGTCAGAAGGAGAAAAAGAACAGCAAGAAATTGAAAACTTATTTGAAAAAATAATGAAATAAAGATTCCCTACTTTGGTGAAGGAAATGGACATACAAGTTCAGGAAGCACAAAAACACATAATTAAATTACCAAAGGTTAAAGGTAAAGAGAGAATCTTAAAAGCAGCAAGAGAAAAGCAGATAGATTACCTACAAAGGGGTTCCCATAAAACTGTTGGCTGATTTTTCAAAAGAAACTTTGCAGGTTACAAGGGACTACTGGCAAGAAGTAAAGTCATGAAAAACAAGGACCTACAACCTAGGTTACTCTATCCAGCAAAGCTATCATTTGGAATTGAAGGGCAGATTAAGTGCTTCTGAGACAAGGCAAAGCTAAAGGAGTTGATCATCACCAAGCCATTACTGTATGAAATACAAGAAAAAGAAGATCAAAAGTATGAACATTAAAATGGCAACAAATTCACAACTATCATCAATTCAATCTAAAAAACAAACTAAGCAAATAAGCATAATAGGAATAGAATCATAGATATGGAGATCATGTGGGGGGGGATGGGGGAAAATGGGTGAAAGGTACAGGGATTAAGAAGTACAAATTGTCAGGTACTGAATAGACAGGGGGATGTTAAAAATAGTATAAGAAATAGAGAAGACAAAGAACTTATATGCATGACCCATGGACATGAACTAATGGGGAAGATTGCTTGAGGAAATGGGAGCACTGGGTGGAGGGGGGCAAAGGGAGAAAATTGGGACAACTGTAATAACATAATCAATAAAATATCTTTTTTAAAAAGGAAATTAAGATGCTATTTTTATTTATGGGAAGTTTCTTACTCCCAAAAGAGATTGAAATGTTTTCCCTGCATTTTGGAAATATAAATATATGAGAGAGAGAGAAGAAGTTTTTGAAGTTAGTTTCCTGATAACATATAGGGAAGCTCAGTAAAGCTATTTCCACTTTTTAGAACCTAGAATCTCAGAATTGGAAAACACCATTTAGGCAACCTTCTTCACAAAGCAGGAATCCTACCTCATCCTTGATCATAATCCTTGGTACATAATCATCCATCTTCTGTTTAATACTTCCAGTGACTGGAGATCCACTCCTTAAAAAGCTTAATATTCTAGTTGTAAGTAGATCCAATTAGCGGGAAGGTCTTGCTTATGTTGAGTAAAATCTGCTACCCTGGTGCTCCTCTGCATTTTCTTGCTTTAACCTTGTAAGATGTTCTGTCCAGTTCAGCAGTGAATAATCATATATGGTTATTTGAACTTAAAGTTATTACTATTAAATAAAGTTTAAAATGAAAAAAATTTAAATTTCAGTACCTCAGATGGGATAGCCATATACCAAGTGTTCAATAGCCACATAGGTCTAGTGGCAGCTGTATTGGCCAATGTGGCTGTATACAATTTCCACGATCTCAAAAAGTTTAATTGGATAACACTGCTCTATAGAAAACAGAATGTCTATTACTTATTCCACATGAAAAGCTATCCAATGTTTCCCTTCAGTCATTTCTCATCCAGAATAAATTGTCCTACTTCCTTCAACTTTGGAGAATAGCATATTAGTTTTCTATTGTTGCATAACAATTACAACAAATGTGGTAGCTTAAAACAACATTCATTTATTATCTCAGAGTTTTGAAGGACAGAAGTCAACAGGCTCACTTGTGTTTTGGGTTCTGGGTCTCACAAAGTCAAAACTGAGTTCTTGACTGGAGTGGTCTCTCATCTGGAGGCACTGGAGGAGAATCCTGCTCCCAGGCTCATTCAGGTTGTTTGCAGAATCCAGTTCTGTGTGGTTTATGAGCTCCCCATTTCCTTTTCGGCTGTCAGTCAGGTATACCCTCAATTTCTAGAGGCTAATCTTCACTCTTCGTATGTGGACCCCTCTATTCTCTCCCCTGTCAAAGCCAGCAAAAGTGCATCAAATCCTTCTCTTGCTTCCAATCCCTCTGAACTTCCTATTATGCTATGAGGCAGAGAAAACTGTTTTTAAAGGGCTCATGTAATTGGACTGGTCCCACCTATATAATTTCCTTATCATAAGGTAAGCTTATTAGTCCTGATGGCAGATTTGTCATCATATTCACAGTCTGGAGATTAGAGTGGGTAGTCTTGGAGAGCCATCTTAGAATTTGGCCTCCCATTAATGATTTCTTGTAACTATCTAATGATGGCTATATACTAATATTTTCTCATATAAAGGCTGTTGGCATAATGAGTATAGTCAACAATAATATTGTGTTATAAACTTCAAAGTTGCTAAGAGATTAGATCTTAATTGTTTTTGCCACACAAAAAACAATAATTATGTGACCTGATAGAGATGTTAGCTAACAGTATGGTGGTAAGTCTATTGCAATACACAAATGTATCAAATCAATAGGCTGTACACTTTAAACTTACACAATGCTATATATAAATATCCCAATTTAAAAATTTAAATAAGAAGCTGTTGGACCCAGGTCATTTCTTCCTTTGCATTCTAAAAAAAAATACTATTGTACTTCAGCCAGAAATATTAAGTTGCATATGCACAATTTGAGGCCTCTTAGAGATAAGCAATTAGCCACAGGAATGCAATCAAAACAGTGAAATAAAGATCTTTCTCTGCCAATTCATTTTTCAAAGGAGCTAGGATCACAACTATTCATTTAATGATATTAACGTGTGCTGAACTAAGTATTCAATTGAAAAAAACTCATTGAAAAACCTGAGTTCAGGAGAGTTTAATGAGATTGGCTTTATGTGTCTAAAACATAAAGCTTATCAAAAAGAAATATAGCAGATTTTAATACAAAAATTTAACACAGAAAATTAAGTTAAATGTGGCCTTAGAAGAGGATTTGCAAAACATTACATTTAATATTGATACAAAATGATGACATTTTCCATTACTCACCCGCTTACCCTTGCTAACTCTATTCTTTCAAAATGCCAAGTTTCACAAAAATATTTTCCTTCTTTGTGGCTTCATAGGAAAGACAGCAATGAGAACTTGGGAAAGTTAGAAGCCACAGGGTGATATTCTAAAAAGTTTAAATCATCCTAAGCAGAAAAGGCCCAATGGGAGTCAATGATAACATTCTTCCAACCAGAGGTAACAATTGGGGAAAATATTCAAGCATATCTTACTATCACCGAGCACCCCTTCTTGGTGAATTCATAGATGCCCTGTGAACATAGGTTTGTGTATGGTCCATGGATCAATGCTTTCAAGCATGCTTCCCTCCTTTGTAAAAAATGCAGTACCAGTCAATCTACCTTACCCACCTCAGGAACGTAAGGTGGATAGCAAAGAACAAAACAAGGGCTTGAGTGTACTTTACCCCCCTCCCCGGCCTTATTGAGGTACAACTGACAAATAAAAATTGTACATATTTAGGCCTGGCTGGTGTGCCTCAGTGGGCTGAGCACTCGACTGTGAAGCAGGGGGTCATCAGTTAGGTTCCCAGTCTACGGCACATGGCTGGGTTGTGGGCCGGGTCCCTGGTGGGGGGTACGTGAGAGGCAACCGCATGTTGATGTTTCCCTTCCTTTCTCCCTCTTTTCCCCCCTCTCTAAAAATAAATAAATAAAATATTTTAAAAATTGTACATATTTAAAATGTACGTCTTGATGTTTCAATATATGTATACATTGTAAAATAATAACTACTATCAAACTATTTAACTTAATACTCACCTCATGGTTACCGTGTACTTTCCTTTCGTGTGTATGTGTGATTGGAACACTAGTTCTATGCTTTAGCAAATTTTAACTAAACAGCATAGTATTATTAACCATAGTCACATTGTTGTACATTGGCTTTATCTTACATGTACCACAATTTGTCTTGCGTGTTCCTCTTGATCAATGATGATTATTATTAGTTCGTGCAACAGAGAGGGCACCCATTTCACTGAATTCCTGTCACTTTCAGGCAAATCCAAAGCAACAGAGTGCTCTGCAATTTTTCATCTTTAAAATAAAGATAGTCATGTATAAACAATTCTAGAATGAAACATGACTTACAATTAACATGTTCTTCTTCTTTCCTGGACAATAATGTTGCCTTAAGTAAAAAAAAACCTATAGTCACACTGTGAGTGAATGACACTTAGACAAAGAAGGGATCTTTGATTACCATTTCCAACAGTAAGCTGACCTGCTCATGATCTGCTCCAAGCATCCCTTTTCCAAAATATTCAACAAGGACTAGCTCTGGCTATTTTGCAAAAGTCTTTCACAAGACACCAGTGTCTTCATCTCTACCTATAGAGAAGCTGTCTTTTCTTTGATGTCCCTGTTTAACTTTTTCTCGAGGCCAAGTTTCCTCGGTCTTGACAGTTGTTAGAAGCAATCTCATAAAATTTAAAAAAAATAGAAAATTTTACTTGAACAACAATTAAAATAAAATTAAAAAACAATGAATATACATACAAAAGAAAAAATTTCAAAACTTTAAAGGGTTCCTAAAAATGGAATCCAATTCCACCTTTCTAAGTGAGGAAACTGAGGTACAAAGATGTTAGGGTCATAGAACTCAGTCAGAATCACCCCCTCTACCCAGACTGATTTAAGCTTCTCACTTCCCATATGTGTAAAAGTGTGCACAAATCTGACTGATTCATAAGGCCAAAGAAGAAACATGGATAAGGCTAATAATGTCCCATACCAAATGCTCAGTTTAGCTTCAATATAACAATTTATCCATTTCATGCTGTCTGGTAAGATTATGCATCTATATTTCAGATCATTTTAACTTCTTACTTAAAAATAATTTTACACTTAAGAAAGTTGCAAAAGTAGTCCTGAGAGTTCACGTATACCCTTTACCCAGTCTCCCCTAATGTAAACACCTTCTTTAATCTGAGTAAAATGATCAAAACCAGGAAGTTACATCGGTATATTACTATTAACTAAACTACAGACCTTATTTGAGTTTCACCAGGATTCCTGCACTGATGCCCCTTCTTCTATTCTAGGATCCAATCCAGGTTCCATATTGTAGTAGTTGTTGTGTCTCTTTGGTCTCTTCTAGTCTGTGATAATCTTTTAGTCTTTCTCTGTCTTTCATTATCTTGACACTTTTGATGAGTACCAGTCAGTTATTTTGTGAAATGTCTCTCAATTATTTCAGATCATTTCAGAGACATCAAAATCTCATGGTTCAATAATGCAGAGCCCAAAATTTACATATTGGTCACCTCTACTTAAGTAGTACCTGGGTTTTGTTTTGGGTTTTTTTTTTTTCGCTTATGATCATTCCTTAGGTGAATGAGGTGTAATTTATCATCAGTCATTTGCCAAAATCAGACTTACTATTCTTCAGGCGTCTCTGGAGAATCACCTTGTGACACATCATCAATAATGAAAAACCATGTCAAGACAGACAATATGAAGCTGATTAATGTGTTAATCATGAGTCTGGGCTGTTATCTTGCCAGGCTTAATTATGACAGAGTACAGTGGGGAAGCTGAACAACTGGGCACAGTGGTACCGTCAAAAGATGTGTGTGTTACATGAAAACCTCTGGAAATACCAACCATAGGAGGTCCAGTCAATGTTAACTCTAGGCAGTTACATCCCAAAGCATCAGAAGCTTCTAGTTCTGGGGGATGTTGGGCATGACATATAGCAATAAACACTCCATTTCCCACCCCATCCTTTGATATATCATGTTCTCATCATAAAATAGAGTATCCATTATAAAACAAAGAATGCATGCCTATGGAAGGTAGCTGGGAAGAGTCCTGCCTGGATAAGTCATCTTGAGCGCATATCTTAATGTCTCTGAAATATCGGCAGTGGGGTAGAGAAGGGAGGACAAATGAGAGAATATAAAGAAAAAGGCATTGGACATCATAAAGAGTTACCATTGCAGAGTTACATAAAGGATGCTTTGATAGCATTATCTCTGGCAGCAAAATGTTGCTCTTCTGATAAAACTCCCCTCCCCCAAACCAACCCTAATATTGCTGACAGTGAATTCTGGCCCCTGTGATTGGGCTACCTGCCCTCCCTCCTCTGGTTCTTCAGCCCTTAGCATGGTCTCAATGACAGCATCTTTTTTCAGGTCTGTCTTCCTCTTGACACTGAAGGCTGCTTGGAAACAATGGTCCAGGCTGCTGCTTAGGACATATAGTGATCAATAAATGTTGGTCAAATGCATTAATAAATGATGGATCACTGAAAAACTGTATCTCATTTGATCCTCCCACTAAGCCAGAAAAGCAAGCAGGATAGGCACTATTTCCATTTTAATGAAAAAAATGAGACTTGGAATTTAAACAACCTGCCTAATGTTGAATGACTTAAGTGATTTCCATGGTGGTAGTGTTAGTGAAGGCAGCTAGGAGTTAAAAAAAGAGAAGGGAGCTAGACTGACTGGGTCTGATTGGGTCTGAAAGTTATATCTTCAGACACCCCAAGGAATAGCCAAATTCCCACCAAGGGGATTAACATCTTTCCGCACCCCCCTCTACCCCATGTAGGGAGGAAGGAGTGAGTTTCTGATGTCCCTAGGGAACCACTGGTCAATTCCCCACGGATTACTGAGGGGTGGAGGGAGTGTAGAGGAAGAACCAGTAAAAGGAAAATATTTCTGCTGGACACATATGCAGTAGAAACCAAGATGGTACAGCAAAATTCTGAGGCATGGGCAGTAGAAGTGAACATGGTAACCATAAAGGGGACGTCTCTAGCCTGGGAAAAGAATTGGAATGGATGAGGGCATGAAACCCCAGAAGATCTAGGAAAGACATTAGATAGGGGAAGGACCCAGTACAAGCCCACAAAGAAACAGGAAAGAAGCTGGTTAGTTTGAAAGAAAGCTTACCTCTTCCCAAGCCTGGGTAATATAATCGAAGATGAACAAAGGCTTGTCTTGGTAGGATGTATTTGCCCACTCATTTGCACTTGTACTCCCTCTGCAGCAGCTTTGCAGCCCAGGTAGCCACATGAGCCCAAACCTACGTAGACTCCAAGCATGAACCTGGGTGTGGTAGCAGAGCGGTGGCCGAACACAGTTGAGAACAGAGACTAAAATAGCCAGATGGAGACAGAGACTGAGATAGACTAAGCTTTGGCATGTACTAAAGTAAACTACAGTAGCTTAAGATGCCCTGCTGATGCTGGTTAGCAGCCCAACATCTCTGGATCCTTGTCCTTCTTCTGGGCTTAGTGAAGACAAGGCTGGACTCCTTCCACAGCAGGACAAAGCTGAGCCACCTGGTTGTGAATGAGACATTGGCCGCCTGGGGCAGTTGTTTGATGTTGCTACAATACATCTTACCATTACATCTCATTATCCCATGTGCAGGTCCCCAACATGCTTTTCTTGTTATTCCATGGAACAACCCTATTTCTACCAGCAACACTAAGACCAGGGAAAATAAAGAGAATGACCATAATTAAATGTCAAATTTCTTCTATGCCATATGCTTAGCCAAGACTAGCAAACTTAAATGATCTTAGAGTCCCAGCAATTCACCCAAATATGCGCAGAGAGTGTTAGACAATACAAATAGTAGAGAGGTGACAAAATCATCCCTGTAGGTAAAGTTCAGCCTTAGGGACATACAGACCATGGTTCCTGTGGGCACCTTCACATCCAAGGTCTCATTCACCCTCATCACAATATGTAAGGTCTGCATTATCATCCCTTTTACAGATGAGGGCACTAGGATTTAGACACTCTAAGTGCCCTGGCTACCCACTAGTGTGTTTATCTCAAGGGGGATCAAGCCTGAGTCATTACTAAGGGACCCTGTCATCTGGAGACACAGATTATCTGACTTATTTTGTAACTGCTGACAAGCTGAAGAAGGTCAAAGAGCCAGACTGAGGTTATGGATGAATGTTACTTTGTTTTGCCATGTTTCCAACTTAGCCCCTTAAATTTTTTCAATTACACAGAAAAATATCTTCAAGTCCCTCTGGTCCACTTCTCTTTAAAATACCAGTCATCTCTCCTTACTGGGCCATAAAATCAGTTTCTGCCATCACAATAAGCTATTTAAGTGATAAGAGAAAATATCAGAGTCCCTCATTCATGAGTAGTGGAGAGCATCATGTCGTAAAACCTGTAGAAACAGTAAAAAGAATTAAAATAAAATTTTAGAAAAAACTCACTTTGGTCCTAGCCAGTGTGGCTCAGTTAGTTGTAGCATTGCCTTGTAGCTGAAGGGTTGCAGGTTTGATTCCCAGTCAGGAAACATGCTTAGGCTTTGGGTTGATCCCTTGTCCAACCATGGACGATCCCCACTCTGGATATGTAGGGGAGGCAGCCAGTCAATGCTTCTCTCTCACATCAGTATTTCTCTCTCTCCCTTCCTCTTTCTCTAAAAGCAATAAGAAAAAATGTCCTTGGGTGTGGGGGGAAAAACACCAAAAAACCTTGATTCAGAAAGATTTAATCAGCCCTGGCTGGTGTAGCTCAGTGAATTGAGCACTGGACTACAAAACACAGGGTTGCTGGTTCACTTCCCAATCAGGGCACATACCTGGGTTGTGGGCTAGGTCCCTGGTAGGGGGCACTCGAAAGGCAACCACACATTGATGTTTCTCTCCCTCTCTTTCTCTCTCCCCTTTCCTCTCTAAAACAAGTAAATAAAATATTTTATTAAAAACAAGAAAGAATCTAATCAAATTAGTGAATCTAATCAAATCACTGGGAGGCATAGGGAGGGAGGTTGCCCCAGAACAAGGTAAACAGCCTGGGACAGGATTGGCTGAGAAACTGAATACCTCCACAGGGCATGGAATTATGGATTTGAAGATTTGAAATAAAAGAAAAGTTCTTGGGTGGATTCACTGGCTCTCTCTCTTCTTTCTAGAGGATGCCTGGATGATTGTGCTGCAGCTCCTGCATTTTCCAACGGATGGTATTTTGGATGGGAAGGAACTCCGGGTGCAACCTAGGATTGGGCTGGCCTGGCAGAGGATGGCAGAGTTATTCTTCTTTGGGTGTTCTAGAGGGGATGAGCTCCAATGCAGAAGCCTGCCACTCTTCCAAAATTGGCTGCAGCCAACAGGACTCCATTTGCTGTTCAGTAACAAACTCACTTTGGAAATTTACTCCTTCAATCCAAACCCTTCCAATATTGGCCCTGGCTGGTGTAGCTCAGTGGATTGAGTGCGGGCCTGTGAACAAAACCTTTCCAATATCATCCAGTAATGTTTATTTCTTGACTAGTTAATACAATATATTGTCTAATTTAGATAAGTGAATATTTATCTGAAACAGAGAGAGAAAACTGCTACCATCAAAATCAGTTCTAATACAGCTCAATAGTACCTAAGAAAGGTAAACAGATAATCCCCATATGACCCAACCATTCCACTCCTAGGCATATACTGAAGAGAAGTGAAAACAAATGTCTACAAAAAAACTCTACATGATGTTTATAGCAGCATTATTTACAGTATCCAGGAAGAAACAACCCAAATGTCTATCAACTAATAAATGCATAAACAAAATGTGGTTCATGTCCACAAAATGAAATACTATTCTTAATGAAAAGGAATGAAGTACCAATACATGCTATAGACAACATGGATAAACCTTGGAAACATACCAAGTGATAGAAGGCACACACAAAAAGCCACATATTGTTTGATTTAATTTATATGAAATATCCCAAATAGGTAAATACATAGAGACAGAAAACAGATGAATGATTGTCAGGGACTGGGGGAGGGGAATGAGGAGTAACTGCTAATGGGTAGAGGGTTTATTTGGAGAGTTTAGAAAGTCCAATGACAAGAATGATGGTCAAGTAAGCACTGAGCTCAGACGTTAAAACTGAGGGTTGCAGAATATGCAACCATCAATGAGGAAATCTCTAAAACTCCTTAATTCATTCAAGTGTGTGCTTTAGTACACTACAAATCACTATTCTTCACTAAAAATAGGATTTTGCCTCCTTACCACAAAAACAAGGTAGGAAAAACAGGCTACCATTGGCAAGCATCACTTTCATTTATATCTTCATGTGACTGACATTTTATTTACTTCTCAGAAGCAATGATTTTTTTTTCCTTTGGAAGCAGGGTACTCATAATCAAAAAACCCAAAGTGTGAAGGCTGTTCCTTCCACCTCGAACACACCAGGATAACATTAGTGGGATGGATGGGAGTTTATTGTTTTCTCCCTCTATACAGAATTGGTGAGCCACACACATTCTACCTGAGAAGCTGGGCAAATACAGTCTGAGTTTGTAGTAGACAGTATAATGGTGTGTAGTATACAATGGTGTATAGTAATACAGAGTGTATAGTAGTGTGGAGAATATAATGGTGTCTAGTGTATAATAGTGTATAGTGATGATGTACAGTATATAATGTTATATAATGTATAGTGGTGTATAGTGTACAGTGTGCCTACAGTGTTATATAATGTATAGTGGTGTATAGTGTACAGTGGTATATAGTATACAATGATATGTACTGTATAGTGACCTATAATGTATAATGTTGTGTAGTGTATAATGGTGTATAGCACAGGTGGTAAACACAAGGCCCGCAGCCGAATCCGGCCCTCCACCTTGTTTTATCCAACCTGGCACCTTGTTTCTGCCTGGCAGCAGCACCAAGCTCCTTGCCCCTAGTTAAGGAGTAGTTACATTTAGACAGTCCTAAAATCGCATTCAACCCTTTGAAGGCAATCATGAGGCTGACATGGCCCTTGGTGAAAATGAGTTTGACACCCCTGGTGTACAGTGTGTAATGGTATATACTGTATAGTGGTCAACAATGTATAGTCGTGTGTAGTGTATAATGCTGAGTAGTGTATAATGGTATATGATATATAGTGGTGTACAATGTATAATGATGTAGCCAAAGGGGACTGTGTTGTCATTAAAAAAAAAAAAACACAGAGAAGATGAGTTCATGTACACCCACCACCAAAGAGCAAGAATTCGAGTAAGGTGACAGGTCTTTTTTTTTAATATATTTTATTGATTATGCTATTACAGTTCTCCCATTCTCCCCCTTCACTCCCCTCCCCCCACCCACCCCCTCCCACCCACATTCCCCCCCCCCTTTAGTTCACGTCCATGTGTCATAAGTTCTTTCGCTTCTACATTTCCCACACCATTCCTGCCCTCCCCCTATTTTCTACCTATTGTCCATGCTACTTATTCTCTATATCTTTTCCCCCTCTCTCCTCCTCCCACTTCCCTGTTGCTAACCCTCCATGTGATCTCCATTTCTGTGGTTCTGTTCCTGTTCTAGTTGTTTGCTTAGTTTGCTTTGGTTTTAGGTGTGCTTGTTACTAACTGTGAGTTTGATGTCTTTTTTTACTGTTCATATTTTTTATCTTCTTTTTCTTAGGTAAGTCCCTTTAACATTTCATATAATAAGGGCTTGGTGATGATGAACTCCTTTAACTTGACTTTATCTGAGAAGCACTTTATTTCCCTTTCCATTCTAAATGAAAGCTTTGCTGGATAGAGTATTCTTGGATGTAGGTCCTTGCCCTCCATGACTTGGAATACTTCTTTCCAGCCCCTTCTTGCCTGCAAGGTCTCTTTTGAGAAATTAGCTGACATTCTGATGGGAACTCCTTTGTAGGTAACTGTCTTCTTATCTCTTGCTGCTTCTAGGATTCTCTCCTTCATTTTTACCTTGGCTAATGTAATTATGATGTGCCTTGGCATGTTCCTCCTTGAGTCCAACCTCAGAAAGTCTTTGGGACTTTCTGAGCTTCCTGGACTTCCTGGAAGTCTATTTCCCTTGCCAGAATGGGGAAGTTCTGCTTTATTATTTGTTCAAATAACTTTTCCACTTGTTGTGTTTCCTCTTCCCCTTCTGGTACCCCTATAATTCGGATATTGGAACGTTTAAAGGTGTCCTGGAGGTCCCTACGCCTCCTAAATTTTTTGAATTCTGGTTTCTCCATTCTTTTCTGTTTGGTTGTTCCTTTCCTCCTTCTGGTCCCTTCCATTGATTTGAAACCCAGTTTTTCTTCCATTACTATTGGTTCTGTGTGCATTTTTCTTCATTTCACTTACTGTAATATGCATTTTTTTATCTAATTTATGACCAAAGTCCACCAATTCTGTGAGCATCCTGATCACCAGTGCTTTGAACTGTGCATCTGATAGGTTGGCTATTTCTTGGTTGCTTAAAAAAAAATGGCTCTGAGGCTTTTAACTCTGTTTGAGCCATCTTTTTTATTTTATTTTATTTTTTTCCTTTGGTCTGGTCATGCCTGTTACATATGAGGGGTGGAGCCTTAGATGATCACCAGGGCGGGGCACCTCAGTCACTGGGTTGTGACATTGTATGTGGGGGCGGGGTCCGAGAGGTAACAATGACGCCCGCTCTGCTGTCACCAAGACTCCAGTCCCCCTTGCCGCTTCCCACAAGCAAATTGGTCCCCTCTGGTGCTGGCTCCCGGGCGGGTGGGCTTGTGCACGCTCTCGGACTCTCTGGATTTCCCCAAGGAGCCTCCTGTGAGGCTGATAGAATCGCCTGGCCTCAACTTCCACAGGTGTTTTCAATCAGTGCCTTCAGGCTTTGTTTCCTGATGCTGGGTCCCTGGGATGCGCAGTCTGTGTCATGCTGCCCATATTCGCTAAGTTCTTCGCGTGAACGTGCAGCTGCGGACAGCTGCCAGCTACCTTGCGTGCCTTACTGGGTCTGCTGGTTGCCTCCCACGCCCAGGGTTGCCACCGGTCTGGTCCATCTGCTGCAGTCTTCAGTCTGTGCCCTGTGCGCGCACATCTGCCAGCCACTGATTTTTCCTGCTGGTACCCCTCGACCCCTCTCCGTAGGCCTCCGATTCCGCCCCCCTTACCGGACTGGATGTATGGTATTCAGACTTCCATTGGGTTCATTTCTCTCTGTTCTGGTTGTTTTTTGTTTGTAAATTCTTGTTGTCCTTAGTTTTGGTTGCGTGAGGAGGTGCAGTGCGACCACCTATGCCTCCATCTTGGATCCTCCCCCAAGGTGACAGGTCTTAAAAAGGAGAAATGTAGGCCATTGGCCCAGTGTGAGCAGAGTCTGGTCCCAGACCGCCTATTTCCCCAGCGTGTTTGTGGTTTTCCTTCACATCTAGCATCACTTTGTCCCACACACAGGCATGGAGCAGATGGGATCTCCTAGCATGATTATTCTGTCCCTTGTCGTGGTCCGGGTATGTCTTCCACCTGAGGACCATCCTTTACTACATCAATTAGGTATCAGTACCTTCTCACTCCCCTACCAGATTCTTCCAGGTCCATGGGACAGGTGGGATTCCCAGATGTCAAAAGGGTGGGGCTCCCAGATGCCTGAGGTCCTTATCCCCAGCAATACCCTTGGCTACCCTTCCTGCAGGAATCAGTCCTCTCGGCACATCTATACTTGTGCAAACTTTGCCATACTCTTGGGAATGTGTGTCCTGGTAGTCAGGGGCCACTCACATTTTAGGTTGTTCTCCAAACATGTTGGAGTTTCTTTAAGACAGACATGGAAGTGCTGCTGGCTACTGAGTAATAACTTCCTCCTGTAGGCATTCATCTCAGATCTGGTTATGGGAAGGGTCTGATCTGCCCATTATTCAATTCATTTGAATTTCTACAAATTTTGGGAATACAAACAAGAGCAGACATGCAATATTAAAGGCTCTCAAAGGCTCCAGGCTCTGTCTCACCTCACAGAAGCACCTGAGAACTAGCACATGTGTGGCACCTGGAGATAGTGCTAGTATGGGTATGACTCATCAAGAAGTGCACAAAAGTCTTCCTTGAGTCCCTGGGATTTTGCTCTTCTGTCCTTGTTCCAAAAACTGAGGAGGCTGTGCAGAGGAAACTCAGTCAGCTGGATGCACTGTCATTAAAGGATTGCAGCACAAGTAGATATTTGGTTAGAGAGTCTCCACTCTGGGTGACCACATGACTGCAAGTGGTGCTAGTAAAAAGGAAAGTCTACCAGGGCAAATAAATCTAGTAAATTAATTTGTTAAAAGCTTTGAGGCATACCACATGCAGCTCACAGTCATTTATAATGGTGTTCGGCTTCTTTCCTAGGACTTTATGGCTGTTTTTTTGTCCTAAGAGCAGGTACTGGGAAGAAGAAAATTAACAGAAGGGGTTCAGTACAGGTTTAAGGACCCATAAGTAGAAATAAAGTATAGGCACACATTTAACCAGAAGGACAAGTGGACAGGAATTGAACAAAAGAGTCAGCCAAGACATTTATTTCTAGTAAATGAAAAGCTGACAGGCAGAAGGCCCCTTGGGAAGGCAGCTCCCTGTTTAAAGGACCCATTGGCTAGACCCAAGGTCAAGGGATCAGTGGGCCCTTATTACAAAAATTAAGGCTACTGAATTCACAGCCATCAATGGGGAAATATCTAAAATTTTAATGCATGCCAAGTACTAACTACAAAGGATTATTTACCCTTATAAGATACAAAATATTTCACCAAAAATGGTAATGGGGATGGCAGGGGGTGGGGGAAATGTAGAAACTGGCTACCATAAGTCTTACAGCATGATACAAAGGAATTTTTATTAGCTTTATAGAAGAATCACTTCTATTTTAGCTTTCGGTAAGATCCTCATAAGCAGGTAGCTCACAAATGTGAAGGCTGCCCAGATGAAGGTCAGCCAGCTTGATTCAGGGGCGGGGTGTAGACAGTTATTTAAAGATTGCCAAACAACTGGATATTACTACAGGAGTCTCTCTGCTTGAGGGACCCAGAGGGGCATCACCTTAACTTGACATGGAAGTTGATGTCAACCAATAGTCATTGGCACCAATTCAATGCCATCAGGAATCCCCAATTTGGGGTGCATTGAAGGGGGAGACTATTCAGTGCAAACAGCTCAATTAAGATAAAGCACAGCTATGAAGCAGCCCTCAGGTCTGTATTGCAGCTTGACCCTCTTCAACTAGATAGCACTGCTCCAGCACTTTGGTCCACAACAGCTTGTGGAGACAGGATAGCTCTGCTCTGCTCTAACAAGAACCACTGTCTTTGATGGAAAAGAGAAGTGCACTCTCTGAGCCAGAGGGAAGCTGACAGAGAGAGAGAAAAGCCCCTACCTCCAGTCCCTAATTGGGCCATTCTCATGCAAATGAGGACTACAAATCCTCAGTTTGATTGGTCCAAAGAGCATTGTTTTGAGTGCTCAGAATGGAGCTGCTCTGATTGGTGGGTGAAGATGCTAATAAGCATATAGCTGTGCAGCTCTGATTGGACGGGGAAAGTCTCAGTCCTCCTATTGATTGAAATACAATTCCCAGAACACCTTTATAGGGGTCAACTCAGATGGCAGGAAGGGCAGGAAGGCAGGCAGGAAGTGCTGGAGGCAGGCAGTTTTGTGCAGACATCTCTCTGAAGCACAGCTTGTGTGAGATGCCCCAGTTCAGAAATGCCTGTTAAGCTCTGTTTTTAATTTGAACCCAATTAACCGCTAGGATCCTTCCTGGTAGGTATTTTCTTAATGGTGGGTGACACTGTAAACAGAACATACTCCAAAAAACTGCATATAAAAAGGGTAGATTATCTCATAAATCCCTTTCAGCAATGATAACGAAAGGTAGGCATATGTACTTATGTGTGAATCCAGACCACAAAACAGAAGACTATACATCTTAAGGGGCTTAGGGAAACCTCTATGATCTTCCTACTTAGATGCCCAAGAGTGCAAATGCTCCACAAAGGACGGTCAACTGAATTGAATTGAGGGTAGCAAAAGAAACAGATGTACAAAGAGGTCTCTGACCTTTTAGGGCCCACAGATGACCTTGGCTGACCCCATGACCCATGTTATTGTCCACCCCACAGAAACAAATAATAATAAATAATGAGGAGGGTGGGAGGAAACTTTTGGAGGTGATATACGTGTTATGACATAGATTATGGTAATGGTTTTGTAATGGGGTGCAGAGTGTATCCCCCACAATCCTTGATTGGGGGAAGAGAAGAGTGGATGATACAGAGTTTAAGATACATTGCATAACAATGGCAAGTTCATAGTTGTGCTTTCCTGAAGGGAAGAGGGCTGCTTCCCAGAGTGAATTGTGTACATGGCAGAGAACATTCAGGGACTCTTGACATAACAGGGTTGGGGGGGTGCTCATATTGTGCCTGTGCAAGAGGCAGGGGATGGATGCCCACCCTGGATGACTGTGTGTCACTGGGAACTTTTGCCATGATTAAAGATGGCAGACAAAAGAAGGTAAAAGATACAAGGAAACTGGCAAAAATGGTGGACTCTGATGCACAATAGCAAGGGCCAGATATGAAATCACACAGGAAGTTCTGGGCTGAGCATTTAAATGAGAGCAGACTAAAAGAATGAGAGAGAGAAGCCACATGGTCTGGAGTAAGCAAGGGAGGAGATTGAAAGCCAGAAGTCTAGTGAGTCTCAGGAGCTAGCAGTGTGGTGGGGGGGGGGGCTACTCAGCCACCCAGATTTGAGTTTGACTGGAGAAGACAGAAGCAGAGCTGATGGAGCTGTGGGGGACCTGCTTAGCCACCTGGATTTGCCAGAGTTGGAACTGAACTATAGTGGGGAATGCTGAGCTGCAGACTTCTGCTTTTCTGAAAGATGGTACCAGTACCTCTGAGTGGCGTGTTCTGAAACTGGCCTGGTTTGGCAAAGAGAGGCAGGACTATGTGTTTTAGGGTGTTTTTTTAAAAGGGAGTGGGACTTGATGGCAGAAATCTGCCATTATTCTAAATCTGTATAACCTTTATATAAACAACTCCCTTTTCCATCAAACTCTGGCATTGGGAACCGTGTTTCTTGGTGGCATGCAATTGAACCCTACAGCTGATCCAGAAAACATAGGTGGGGTTCTGTAACAGTTTCAAGGGTGTATACTTATCTCCAAACTCATCAGGTTGCATACATTAAATATGTACAGCTTTCTGTTTGTGAATCATACCTCACTAAAGTAGATTTTTAAAGTAATTGTAAAAACTAGACAACAACAAACAATATTACTTAAAACTGGGCTGTCTGTCCAATGTGGCAGCTACTAGTGACATGTGGCTATTGAGCACCTGAAATGTGGTTTTTCTGAATTGAGGTATGCCATAAGTGTAGAATACATACCAGATCTCAAATAATGTAAAACCATCTCATTTGTAATTTTAAATATTGATCACATGTAGAAATGCCCATTTAAATAATTTAACCTTTTTGATGAAATTGCTAGAGAATTTAAAATTCTATATATGGATTGCATTTGTGGCTCACATTATATTTGTACTGGGAAGAACTGCATGCAAGGGACAACAGATAAGATGCTCCACCGCTATGTTCTTGGTGCAGCCCGGGCCTAAGCACACCTCCTCACAGCTCCTCGGGAGTTATAGCCCCGGCTCTTTGGGACCCCAGCCACTACTCACTAGAGTCGGCAGAGATGGCTTTGAATCTTAATTCAATTTGGAGAGAATAACTATGTTAACAATTTTGAGTTTTCCAATCTGTGAGCGTGGCATATCTTTCCAAGTATTCAGCACTGCTATTAAGTGGGATTTTTTAAAATTTCATTTTCCAATTTTTCCTGCTAGTGCATAAGAATACATAAGATTTCTCTATATTAAACTGGGATCCTATGATATTGCTAAATTCATTAATTAGTTCTAGTAGTTATATTGTAGAGCCCCTGAAATTTTCCACACAATCAGATTATCTACAAATAGAGATAGTTTCACTTGTAAATACAAACTCAAACAGCAACAAAAACATTGTAAAAATCAGAGAAAAACCACCAAAGAAAACATCTGAAAGTGTGCTTCTTAAAGTTCTATAAAAGTTCCACAAAAAAATAACAGGTATCTCTTACCTTCTCATTCCATTATTTGAGATCCAGAATGTGCTCTCTTGTGGTACCAAGAGGTTAAATAGATTTTATAGCTTAAATGGTTGAGGAAGCCCAAAGGGCCAGTCAGAGCTACTGATCCCAGTGCTGGTGGTGGGCTGGGTGGCTTATAAATAACAGAAATTTATTTCTCACATTTCTAGAGCCTGGGAAGTCCAAGACCAAGGCATTGGCTGATTTGGTGTCTAATAAGAGCCTGCTTCCTGATTTATAGATGGCCATCTTTTCTCTGTGTCCTCACATGGCAGAAAGGACAAACCAGCTCTTCAGGGCTACTGTTAAAAAGGGCACTAATCCCTTTTATTATGAGGTCTCCCATAGACTAATTATGTGGTCTCTTCCCTTGTGACCTAATCACCTCCCAAAGGTCCACCTTTGAATATCACCACCTTGGAGATTAGTTTCAATGTATCAATTTTGGGGTGACACAAACATTCAGAGTACAGCAGCTGCCCTCTAATAAATCAAAAAGCCAACATTGGTCCTATAACACTCCAGTTTAGGAGGAAATACTTTGTGTATACCTTTTAAGTATTTAATGGTAGAAACTTGGGCAAGAATCCTGAAGGGCACAGGTATCTGGAGGCCTAAGCCACACAAGACTGGATATTTCCTCATTCTTGCACACAGGCATGAGAGTTATAGGTCCTGGCCTCCCTGAACTATGTTTCTCAAGCAAAGGAGTGTGAAGTGGAAGGGACAGCAGCTGGTGGGGGTAGACTGTACATGAATTCCAACTGTGTGCTATATGCTCCCTGCTCTCCAAAAGTACTAGAACCAAGATCTTTCTCTCCACTTCCATGCATCCCAGCTAAGCCTCTCTGAGTGTTCCTGACCTCCTGAACTCAAGACAGTCCAACCCCAGGCTGCCTATCTCCCTCTTTAAACATCTTTCACTTTATTTTTGCTGTGGCTCAAATCCACTGCATCATTGATCTTAAATAAACACTGAGGGTTACAGGGATTGATATGTGTTGCCACCTTGGCAGGCTTCAGGCAACTCACCCAAGATTGAGGAGAAGGAGTAAAATCATGAGATTTTCTTGCACCTACTACCTTGATCTCACAGTCTGAAGTCATAGCAGATGGAGTCTCCTCATTGATACCTGCAAAAGCAACCTATTCTTTTCCCTTCTCTGACTACAAGATCTCACACCCCATGAGATCTTTTTTGACTGATAACTCTGTATAATATTCTGCCATAGAAACATGTTACCTCTTAAATCAAAGAGGTGAGACTCTTTCACTGTGGCAGAATCTGTCAGTGCTTCACCACAATTGTTGTCTTTTTCTTCTGACTCAAACTTTAGACTGTATTTCCTCCTTGAAAGAAGTGTGAGAAGTTCTGTGTACCCCATCCAGATATAGCTCCCAAATTCTCTCACTTGCTCCTTAACTATTCCTTCCCCCCTTCTTTACTACAATGGAGATGATCATGGCTGTTTAGAAGGCCATATGTGGAAGGCCTTGCTCCTGAGTGACTGATGTAGGAGGCCTACCCTCAGACCTAGAATACTGTTCTTGACTGTTGTATAGATACAAAATAAACATTTTGTTTGAGCCATTATCATTTGGAGATCTATTTGTTATAATAGTTTAGCCTTTCTTAAGAAATAATTTTTAGAAGTTTACCTTTGTTCAGTTTTGTGCATATAGATATCCCCAGTATGTTTCTCAGGCTTCTGTCCCTGCTCTTAAGAGCTCTGAAAAAAATATTATCCTCCTGAATCCCTAATGAAAAATTTTATTGTTAGAAAAATTTTCACTGATGGTGACCATTAGCCCTTTAAGGCTGTTAGGGAGGGCACTCCCTCCCTCTGCTATAGACTCAGCATATCCATGGTCTGGGCTGGGAATTCATGCATAGGTGCTGCCTACCTTTCTTAGTGTCTTACTGATAAACACTGTAAAGGTGTCTTCATGGGCCACTAAATTCTCTTCCATCCTTGCTTGAACAAGGAAGTAAGAGATGGTTGGGGAACAATTTGGGACATTTAAATACCTAATGGATGTTAAATGAATATTGAGTAACAAATTATGAATTTAGTTAATCAGGATAATGGTACTGGTATTAAGAAAGAAAAAAGTTCCCCTAGCTTTAAATATACATATTGAAGTGCTGTATTTAGGGAAGAAACATCATGATGCCCATAATTTACTTTAAAATATTTCAACAAAAATATTAGATGATGAAAATATGACAAAATGTTTACAATTTTTACACAAAAGTAATGGGTATAGATTCAAGGAAGATGGTGGTAAGATAGGTGGAAGCGGAGTCCACTTCCCCCTGTGCGTGGTGAAACACCTAGCTGATCTTCTGAGGAACAGAGTGAACAGCTGACAGTATCCCAGCATATATGAAGGTTGGAGACCAAAACAGTAGAGGACATTGAAAAATCAGATGGTAGGGAGAGTGCTTCAGGACAATAAGGTCCCTGGGACCAACACAAGGACCAGGGCTGCTACAGCCCCAGGCCTGGCACCCACCGGGTCTGCCACAGGATTTGAAGGCAACCGCAAGGCTGATGTGGCCCCCAGTGAAAATGAGCTTGACACCCCTGTTCTAGAATAAGAGGCACAACAGTTTATTTAAATATGTGGAAGGACACAGCAATCCAGTCTCCCTTTCCTACCAACTTCTGATGACTCCCACCCTGCCCTTCCCAAACTTATTCAGATTTACATGGAATGTATAGGACCCATATTGTCCTGACACTCAGCATGAAGAAGAAGGCAGCAGATGGGGTGCTCCATAATGGCATGTATGCAAGAGGCAACTCTTATTACCAACTCATTGACTTTAGGTACCTGATGAACAAATCCCAGGTGTGACCTCCCCTGTCCACTACACAGGATCAATTTACTGACTGCCTACCAGCACATCACCTGACACTGCCATGTCCTTGGAAACCTCCCACTCCTGAATCAGTTGTTCCAGTTGTCCCAAAGATGTTAGTCTGGACCCCAAATTGGTGGAGACTTATGACCTATGTGCATGCACCCAAAAGCCTTCCAAATGCATCCACACCTTTCTTGCAATCCTCTCAATTCTAGCATGATCCAGGTAGAGAAGCAAATGCAAAATGACAAAATCTGGCAGAATTATTAGCTAGAATCACTAAGTGTTTGTTTTGTAATACATAAAAATTATGCGAAGTTAAAATTTCAGTGGAAAACATAAGTTTTATTGGAACACATCCACACTTATTCACTTACATATCGCCTACATTTTAGCACTACAACAGCAGAGTTGAGTAGCTGTGACAGACCATATGGCCCACAAAAATTAAAATATTTAGTGTTTTTTTTACAGAAAGTTTGCCAACCTCTGTTCTAATGTTTCCTGTTTGTTTATTTTGATAAAGGTGTGTCCTTTATTCTCATTTTTATAATTCAATGTTTGTTTATCATAATCATATTGCCAAATAAGCCATGGGAGATGAAGAAGCATTTGACAATTTTTTGCTAGGACATGATTAGTGAAGACAGAAAGAAACACTAAAATTAAAAAGAGAATAAAATATCCACTTAGAGATCTGAATTATATCACTTAGATTCACTGATGAAATAAATATTTTTAAAGCCTAGCATCACTATTACTTAATCTTGCACATATCTGATCTGACATTAATATTTTAATAATTTATGCTGTCATTTAGTAATTAAACCTTGATTAATACATGGGTTACAAAAATCTTATTCTAAATATTGCACTGATGTAGTTTGTATCAGAAATGAATGCGTTGATGTATCAGAATGTATTTTGTATCAGAAAATAATGTATTAATATATCAAAAATACTTTCTAGTATATATGTACAAAATCATACTGATTTTAAATGATAATTGTGTAAAATAATATACTCATATTTAGTAATAATTATCTTGGCACAGGGGAGAAGAATGACATTTTTTCTACTTTTTTGTATTTTTCTATATTTTGCATTTTAGAGTTACCAATTTAAAACAAAATTCCTTTAATCCTTGTGAACTTGCTTCCCATTGACTTTTCTCCCCACATACACAAAGAGGTATCTGATATGGAAAGGACTAAACCTGAGGTTTAGTGGTTTAAAAATGAAAAGCAAAAGGAAAGGCATAAGAGCTAAAATATAAAATTAGAGGCAGAACCAACTTTCCACACAAGAAAGTCTGCTAATTGCTCTTGGGGGGAAGAGAGGCATACACAAAGGCCCTTGAAATGGAAAAAAGTCACATGGTTGAACAAATTAAATACTACTTAATTGCCCAGTGGAGCACTTTCTCAGGAGCTAAAGTGAGGAAATTATTTTAGTGAATGCCAAAGAAACATCACATACTTCTATTTTTCAAAAAGTCCCTAAAGTAATATCAGAGAGGAAATAGTTTCAGGGAAAAACCTGTTTGTCAGGTGAATTTTTAATAATCCTAGAAATAGGCTAAGTAGATTTTTTTTCTTCATGTTTCCCATCCTACTAACTTCAACCAAAGGAAATCGTGAACTTTTTGAAATTTAACATATTCCATAACTCCTTTTTCAAATAGATCAAGAATCTAAGAAAGACAAATGTGAGAAATGCTTTTAAAGTCAACCAGTGACTGGCAGACGTTTTCTTATAAAGAAAAATAGTTAATTCACTGTGAAGGAAAATGCCTAACAATTTACCAGCTGTTGGGATTGTTTAATAATAGCACTTGTGTGACATTAATTGCTATTCTAAATAACATATGGCACGGAAGCAGAAAAGGTAAGCTGTCAAAGAGAATTGTGTGTGCTTGGTTATTCCCTGTGGCAAACTGCTAACAGATCACCAACCCTATTTCCTATTCTTTCTGAGCATGCAACTGTCTGATATTTTCCTATCTGCTTTGTGTTTATAGGTGCCATGGTCTGACTTCTGGCCAGTGGGATGTGGGTAGAAGTGATGCATGTCTCTTTCGGGCCTGACCTCTACAGCTCTCACACCTGCAACACTCCATTTTTTCTTCTGCTGACTGAATGGAAATGATGTTGAAGATCTAAGAGGCAGAAGAGGGCACAAGATGGAAAGAACCACTGCTGCTTGGAGGACAGCTGCCTGACCAAGAACACATGCACTGGGCTGTAGCCAGGCCATCATCCTGTCCCATACACTCTCCCATTTTTTGGCAAGTATTAACTATGTGTAAATAACTAAATCTGCTCTGTCTGTAAGCAGAGAACTGAAATTACTAGGCCAGTTCCTCTCACTTCAGAATTATCTTGCCAAAGGAGGTCTTTCAAATTCATACCAGGCTTTTCCCAACATTCAAAAGTACCACTTACGGGAATATTGTTTTCTTCATTATGTTTAACTCAAGACAGAGGTAGTGACACCTGCACTGATAAATTACCCACTGGTAAAGAAAATCTGGTGACACTCAAGTTGTTTTGCTATAGCTTGAAATTTTTGGTTCAGATTAAATCTGGTCATTTGCTGATAAAGTAGGAAAGATCATGCAGATAGCCCCAACATAAGTCTCAATCTTTTGCAAAAAAACAAACATTTTTCTTTAAAAAATATTTTTAATCCTCACCCAGGGATACATTTATTGATTTTAGAGAAAGAGGAAGGGTGTGGGAGAGAGAAAGAGAGAAACAGATGTGGGACAGAAAAACCAATCAATTGCCTCCTGTAGGCACCCTAACTGGGGATTGAACCCGCAACCCAGGCATATGTCCTGACTGGAAATCAAACCTGCAACCTTTTGGTGCATAGGATGATGCTCCAACCAACCAAGCCACACCTGCCAGTGCTTACAAAAATATTTCTCATTTGTGATCTTAGCCCAAAAACAAACCTCTTAGGTCATTTTATACAATCCCTTCTTATTAGACAAGGTGGATATCTTATAGATATGGGGAAATGATCTTATAATTTAGACATGTCTGGTATTACTTCTGTGGAAATGAAGAAGAACCCAACAGCATCTGCCACTAAACAATCCCTCTAAGACAGGGGTGTCAAACTCATTTTTGCCAGGGGCCACATCATCCTCACAGTTGCCGTCAAAGGGCCAACTATACTTTCAACTCCTTAACAGTTAAGGAGTTGTTACATTTATACAGCCCTAAAATTATTTCGGCCCTTTGAAGGTAACCACAAGGCTGATATGCCCCTGGTGAAAATGAGTTTGACACCCCTGCTCTAAGACAATGAGTAATGAGTTTGGACTGGTGATGTTAAACCTAGTCAAGTTCTTTTTTTCATTAAATGAAAGTCATTAACATGAATTAATTCAAGTTGTTCAGTGCTCTAAGTCCTGATCACTTGAATCTTGCTATTCCCCCGCAAAAGGACATTTAATAAAGGAAGTCAAATCAGACAATAATAAGGTGCTTCAGACCAAAATAACATTAAATGTTTTTTATTGAACAAAAAGATAAAACATGGAAGTTAAATTCACTGAGCAAAAGCAGCTTACCAGGTGAAGCTGCTATACTTTGTGCTAAATAACCTTATGAACTGAGAGTGTACAGAATACATACAATATGGAAGTTACCTCAACAGCAAAGGAGAAGGTGTAGTTTACAGTTTTGGAAGGTAAAATTTGGTCAAGTGATATATTTAGTTACTCAAAGTTTCCAGCCCTTATCCACATAATTCAGCATGATTCTACATATGTGCATTCAGTATGTACATACTGAATTCCATTTTAACGGAAGGTGCTTTTTGGAAGAATTTTTAATTGTTTTACATTTGTTTGACATGCCACTCAATTTTTAAAGTTTTATATTTCATATTTCTATGCACATATGTATTTATACACTTTTAAAACTCCCAACCCTTGTTTATAAGTGGAGGGGTCATGCTGCTTTTTAAAAATTACTATTGGTGAATTTCAGTTATTCTTTCTCCTGTGCATATAAGAAACTTTATATGCTCTCAATGTACCCACACAGACAGGTGGGTTGACAGATATGTCAAAAATACTTTATGAAAAAAGGGAGGTAGCTCATGCAAGTTGGCAACCCTTTATCGTTTTCTGCTGGAGCAGGCTGCCTCCCTTTGACACCTTACAGTCAAGATGAAAGGAAAACTTTTTACCTTGAAGCCTACTTACCACAATTGTACATTTACTATAATCCAGCTTCAACTTAGTTTATTGGGCTTTCTAATGAAAGATGACAAATACCTCATAGCCAGTACACAGCATCAAAAAAGTACTGAAGAAACATTTTAAAGACAGTAACTTGGTTGTTTTTTTCTTTTTTCTTTTGTATGTTAAATGTCAGCTTCTATGGGATACATTTCCAGAATGGTTTTATTACCACTTTATAAACACTCTAAGCCAGAAAAACAGCACAAATAATATCAATGTAGTCTTTTTTTCTCAATATCTGTATCAATTACTGGAGGCTAATCCTAACATACACTACTTAAGGGGGGACGCAAAAGAAGAGAATCAATGACACACTGCAAAGATAGGACTATAGTGTCTTAGTTGTAGGGATGATTTTAAGGTGCAGAAAGAGGGGACTCTCTAGAAGGTGATGGTGTGGTTTCTTCAGGTGGAAAAACCGTGAGTGTGCACGCTCGGATGCCACCAAGGGACTCTGGGAGATCAAAAACCTTATGCCATTCATCTTTATCTGGATCATATTTCTGCACTATCTCTACCATACAACGATTATTCCAGGAATACCCACCAACCACATAGATTTTATTTTCAAAGACAGCGACCCCAACATCACTCTGCCCTCTTAACATGGCAGCAATTGGGGTCCACTGGTCAAGAATAGGTGAGTAGTATTCACAGCTTAGGACATCATCATAATCACTTGTTCCTCTGAAGTGATTGCCACCAATGACATAGAGCCTTTCTCCCACTGTACACATGCAATGCAGACCTCTGACAGTGGTCATTGGTGCCTTCTGGATCCATTTGTCAGTATCAGGGTCAAAGCACATGAGCTCCTTTTGGAAAGTATCATGAGTAATTCCTCCTAAGGAATGAAAATAATAGTCAGATTATTATAAAAATGCAAAAGTAAATAAAAAGATCTGTCATAGGTGATTACCTTCTAGCCACAATTATGACATTTTATACTTTATCAGTAGTATTCTTATAAATGTCTGCCCTCTATAAATATTTTCCATAGATTAAAAAGAAAGAAAATAGCATTTTCATCTTCTTAAAGAACAAAACTATAGTTTATATTATTGTAATGACTTTCTCAAATAGAGACCCATGGGACTTAGAGGTGTTCTTAAAATTCTTCACTGAATGAAAATACATTTTGGCCACTTTTAGAGTTGGGTCTGCAGTAAATTGCAACTACAAAGCATCATTCAGTACTAATGCTTTTTATCGGGTACCCTCTGGGCACTGAGCACTGGGCTAGGGCACTTACATTGTAGGTGTCTATTAAGACTATCTACTCTAATTATTTCATTAGGACTATGACTATGACTATGAATTGAAATAAATCAAAATGCTTTGGAAAAGTTGATAGTTTGCAAATGTACAAGCTTATAATAAGATTCAGAATAGTTTGTTTTTGTAGTTTTTGGTGGATGGGGTGAGGGTGGTGTCATGTCCTATCAGCATGTACATTTGCAAAGCTGAAAATTTAGAATACTGAATATATATGGAACTTTGTATGTGCAATTTTGATATCATCTACAAAGTATATTCTTAGATCACAAATTAGTCTCTATAATTAAACAATCAGACTATATGTTTTGCAGATTAGGGAGAGAACTGCACTAATTTTCACCCATATCATTCAAAGCTCTACAATCTGGTGGCCAGATAGAAATCACTGTTTTTTCTTCTGCCTTTTAGTATTTTTCCCTGTAATTTGCAGAATTGTTGGAAAGCACAACAGTGTTCTTTGGTTTGAAAAATCAGCTGTGGTTTCAACCTGCTCTTGATTGTGAAGGTCATGTATACAATATATGCTAGTTATGCCAAATCACCACTAGAACAATTCAGATGTCATTTTTTCCCCAGAGGATTTGGAGTTCTCATTATAATGGCATAGTATCTACACACAGAAAATAGGTAGATGGTATAAATCATTGATTAGTGGAGCATATGATTTTCTGGATGATGTTTTCAATATAAGACATCCTGTAGTTGCTCATAAATTTAACACAGAAACCTGCCAATCACACACTCCAGGCCTTTCAGTGATCCTTGTTAATTACAGATTTCATAAGGCAATCTTCAGAGACTCAGACCACAAACATCACCTGAGCACCTTTGTTCTCTAATAATGTAACTGCTGGCCTGGCACTAGCAGGCTCTCAAATGGGGAACATACTGTCTGAGGTACACTATTTCAGAGCCGAATGATAAGAATGTGGCTAACAGAAGAAAATTTCAAAACCAGAGGTGAACATTTCATTAAAATAACACTCTTCTAAATTCTACAGAAGAATGGCTTAAATACCAACAGTCTGAAAATGAAAGTTGCTACTGTGACACTGTAAGCAAAGTGTAGCTAGTTCAGAATTTTTTATTAGCAAAACATATGTGCATGTGGCCAAAATACAGGGATGGGCAAAAGTAGGTTTACAGTTATAAGTATGTGAAACATAGAGTTTATTCTTGCATTATTACTTATTTATTATTGTATTATTATTGTTGTTAGCCTACTTTTGCCCACCCCGTATATCTTCTAAACTCAAAATATATAATATTTTGATTATCCATTTTCTAGATTATTTCATTAACTTTATATAGGAAGATGGTGACAGTTAAAAAGTTTATATATTATACTAATTGTGCTTGAAGCATAATTGTTTACCTGAAATATACATTACTCCTCCATACACAGTTCCAGCATGGCCATAGTGGGGTTCGCTCATTTTGGCTACATAGGTCCATTCATTTGTTCTTGGATTGTAACATTCTACTGTAGCTGTAGTTAAAAAAATGATATATAATTTCAAATTTTTCAAATTTAGCAATTAATTTTGTTTCTTTCAGGTAAAACACTAATAATAATATGCAAATAAATGCAACACATTATAGATATGAGGTATTCTTTGGAGATCTCATGTTAATTATTGAGGTTATATTAATCATTTGAACCTAGTATAATGCAGGTTACACTAGACTAGATACTTAGTGTAATAATCTAACACATTTCTTTCAGTGCAGAAACCACTAAGATTTCTTCTCTTCTTGTATCTTTATAATCTGACATTTCTCCCATTTCTAAAAATGTGGGAAGAAAAGATGACAAAAATCACAAGGAAGTAAAACATTCCAATTCTAGGCCCCTGTGTTGATATACCATATAGGTAAAAAAGGTTAATAGATACAAAGCAAAATTTTAAGTTGAGAAAAAAGTATCTACACTACCTGGTGTATGTTCTCATGCCTATTGCTTTATTTCATTTCCAGACTACAAAATGGACACTGGCAATAATTTTTCTATATCTATACATTAAAGCTAATAGTGTGCACATGTCCAACACTGTTGCAGCCAGTACTACTCTTAACTTGAAAGTAACTGGCAGCATAATATGAAGCTAAGATTTTTATTAGGGATACTTCCTCTCAATAATAAATTTACCAATTATAACACACAGTATTTTGGGAAAAAGACCTCAACTTATTTAAATGTCAATTTGTTGTAACCTCAAAAATAGAATGACCATCCAGACAAATAGGAAATGTGAGCCTTTTTTAAGAGCATGAAGTCTAAATTGACTTGAAAAGTTTATATGATTTATTGCAGACACTGCCAGTTGTTAATCCAATTCCTTGCTTCCCCTAACCCTGCTTTTTTATTACTAACCATAACACTCTCAGGGAAGCACTGTGCCAAATTTAAAATAAAGTTCAAATTATCAGGTCCCCTTGAAGCTAGAGTTGACCGTATAATATAGTTCTAGGTAGTGCAGCTTTTTGATCAAGCCACTAGAATAAGGTTTTGCTACTTGTAGCCAAATGACATTCTAACTGATGAACCATCCTTTGAACAAGGTTTCCTGTTTAAAAACAACAACAACAACAACAACATGAGAACAGGCAAAACTAGAGGCAGAGGTTGACAGAATAATTTTCTAGTCTATTTGATAATTTCATTTCTTCATCAAATCCACTATGTCAAGTACGCAATTCTAACAACACCTATATTATACCACTTCATATCCTTTTACTAATTTCTTTTTTTACTTACTTTAGGTCTGAGTTCCAGTCTTATTTCAAAGGCGTTCACTATTCTCATTCTGACGTATTCTCTTGTTACTTTCGTTCTTTGCTTTAGGCTTGGACTCTTACCAACTCTATTTCTTCTAAACCCTTCCATCAAGTAGCAAGTAGGTTTAGCAAGATCCTGCAAAATCTTTCCTCCAAATAAGGTGGGGGAGTATTTCACAATTAATGATGAGCTAAAACTGCCAAATACTGCCATACTGTCTTTGACTATGTCCAGTCACTGATGTCTTTTTAAATGTGCATTTCCATTTGCCTTTAGCAAGACTTTCAGCTACATGAGAAACAAGATCCTACTAAATGCACATTACTGTCTCTCTCTAGTCTAATGATAATACTTGGCATCAGCAAGGTAATTAATGGTAAGATTTTAACTGATAAAAAAGTAGTCCAACTACACATCCTATCACTAAAAGGGTTTTAGAAGACTTCCAGAGATCATCTTTCCCATCTATCTGAAGTCAAAGACTATTTTACTATAATTCTAGGTTTTTCTTAAAGAAGAACTCTGCTTTGAACTTTGAAATTTCTAGAGTGTAATAGTCTTTCCTTATGTCTAATTAATCTGTTTTGATGCAGTTTCCACTAGTTTCCTCTTACTCCTTTTATAGTGAAGCTAGAGATTGAATAGCTATTCACTCTCTATGATCACTAAAATTTACCTATGTAGAAAGGTAATGCTGTATTTCTCAGTGAGTTAATTGCATTTTTTCCTAGTAGAGGTTATAAGAATCTGTCTATACATACATCTATCTATACATATATTATCCACCTATAGATATGTATAATCTCTCATACAGAAGCCCCTAAGTGTAAGATGGCTATTAACCACTACTATTTCCATCAGCAAGTTCATCATTCATAAACTTGTTTTTTTCCAGCTAAATAATCCATCTCCATTAGCATTTCCCATCATTTAATCTCTACTTTACTCACACAGAATTGTTATTATTAGTAGTAAAGTCAATAGTGTTTAGTTTCAAAATAGAAAACATCTAAAAGTATATATATCCTTATTTCTATTTTCCATATTTACAAGGTTAGTGCCACAACTTTGATAGTGGAGAAGCACAGATAATGCAAGGCAAGGAGTTGGAGCCACAAAGCAGTAGTTCTATCATAGTCTATGAGAGGTGGGAATGGTAACAAGGTAACAGGGAAAATCTAGAACAGGAGTCAGGCAAACTACAGCTAGAAAGTCAAATCCAGTATGCCATCTGCTTTTGTATGACCCACAAGATAAAAATATGAGTGGTTTTTATATCTTTAAAGAGTTGGGGAAAAGTCAAAGGAAGAGTACATAAAAATTATATGCATTTCAAATTTTAGTATGTACTATAAAGCTTTATTGGAATGCAGCCTCTCCTATTTGTTTATACATTGTCTATAGTTGCTTTTGCAATGTAACAGTACAGTTGATTAGTTGTGAAGACATCCCACAGCCAAAAAAGCTGAAAATATTTTTTCTGGCCCCTCACAGAAGTTTGTTGACCCTTATCTTCAGTAGTCTGGTGACCTGGTATTTAAATTAGAGACCCTCTCTAACCTAAGAATTACACTTGTTGGCTATTTCACATGTATTACCAGGAATCTTATTTTCTCAGGTGATTCTACTGGAGTCCAGAAGTAGTCCCAAGAGATGATGTGGAACTTAGAGGTTATTTGAGATTGACAAAGAGATTAAGCCTCAAGAAAGCCATTTGGACAATGATGGCTCCCATAGAGGGAGGATGGGCTCTAGAATACTGAAGTGCCAGCTGGTGATTTGCTGCTTAAGGAAGAAAACCCCCAAACCCATTAAAGGATATGGAGATATCTGATAAATTACAGCAAGTTTATAGTACATTTATTTTTAAAAATTTAACATGTTTTTTATAAGCTATTTCATTATTTGAAAGCTTGGCTTAATATTTAACTGAAGTGAAAGATAGCTGAGCTGTCTATTTCTCCTCAATATAGAAAACCTTAATGGAAAATCAATTGCTTATATGACATAATTTTGAAAGGTGCCAGAAATAACTGGCTCCTTTCTCACTTAAGTGACAGCTACTCTTAAGCTTCCTCTAGTTTCCCATTGTACCTAGTGTCAAAGGAAGGCAACATTTCTAAGGAAATACATTTCAGCAATATTCCAGGCTCATACACACACTTGTAGTGATGATAACATCAATAAGTAAGTACTGACAGAAAAATGGAGCTATTGCCTTTGAGAAAAAAAAAATTTCAAAATGACCACTGAATACCAGGGTTGATGACCTATAATTTGTCAACTCGTAAAAATTATCTTAGACAAGAGGCTTTTCTAAGAAAGTGCCAAGTACCTTGTGGATATTTTCAGACACTATAAATTTAAAATAGTATAATAACATGAAAATAATGTTCAGGGGTTGACTGAGAAGACCTGAAATGACAATTCTACACTAAAGGTACTAATGCCTCAGATGCTTTTAAAAGTCTGATTATTAAAATATATTGGGAAACCTGTGTGGTTTGTGATCATGGCACCTCATCCAATAATCTAAAAAGTCTGGCCTCAGAAAAAAATATGACTGTGATAACAAAGGAGAAAAAACTGTGGGTGGGAAAGATTAGTAACATTAAGATCATGTCACTAACAAGAAAGGGCTTGATAAGCTGAAAAGTTTAAGAGTTGAGTGTAGTTAATTTTGTCTCCAATAAACACCTTACTCTCAAATCCATTAAACTAACTTGTATTTTGTAGAATACTGAAGAGAAATATTTTAATAATTACTATGAGTTTATTTAGAGCCAGTATGTTAAACTTCCCCAGCATTCTGAAGCCTAGAATACTGGACAACTATAAGCACTGTATAACACAGAATTTTTAAATAGGGGGGAGGAAGAAAATAAAAAGCCAAACAATGATGGTAGTGACAGATACTTTAAAGCATGATATAAAATGTGGTCTTCCTGACTTCCCTTTCAGATACCTAGCTTACGCCAATTTTATCTAAAATAACAGAAATATATCTTCTAATTGTAATTTATATAGCCAATGTATTGCTATGTTAACTGTACATGTGACCACTCTGAGATTAGAAGAACAAAAAAGGGACCATCAAATAAAGTTTACCAGATCAGTTTACAGAGAAGAAAACTGGTCTTTCACCAAGAGAGAATGATTTTTAAAGCTAATAGTCACAAATTATAATACTCACAGTAAATAAACTTTGGAGAATATTGAACTTTGTACATTACATTGATAAAGAAAATTATCTTACTATATGGTCTCTGATAGGTAACAGGTTATGTTGAAAAAACAATAGAAATCAGTGCTCTATAAGGAAGAATTTTAACCTGTTCAGTAAAATATTATGAGGGCTTTTAAAAATGAAAAATGAAGGGACATGCCAAACCTCTATCCAAGATTCTATCAGAATTTAAATTAGTAGAATACACTTTGTAGTTGAATTTTTCAAGATGAAAACCATAAATACTGCACAAATCAAATATTCAGTAATGTATTGATGTAATTTGTGCTGTGGCCAACAATGTATGCCCAAGTAAGTCATACTCTTTGTCTCTGATATTTTCTAAGAAAAATAGTTTAAAATGAAACCCTAATTACATTTTTTTATCCTCACCCAAGTGCAATTTTTCATTGCTCTTAGAAAGAGAGGCAATGGAGGGGGGAGGGAGGGGAGCAGAGAGAGAATGAGTGAGAGAGAGAGATCAATTGGTTGCCTTCTCATAGGCTCCCCAAAGGGGCATCAAACCCACAATCTGGGCATGTGCCCTGACCAGGGATTGAACCTGCAACCTTCCAGTATACAGGATGACACTCCAAACAACTGAGCCACACTGGCCAAGGCCTAACTGCATTTTTAATTTTTCATTTTATAGAACTGATTAGTTTATGATTTGACAAGAATTTGGGGGTAAAAGCACTTACGCAGTTCACCAGCTGCATTTCGTCCACCAACAGCATATAGGTATCCTTTGAGGGCACTTAGGTGGAAGAAGGTGCGCTTTTCATTTAAAGATGCAACTTGCATCCATTTATTGTATCGAGGATCAAATCTGAAGACTGTATCGACAGCAGTTTTTCCTTTTGTGTCATAATTACTCTGTCCACCAACGACATAGAGGAAGTTTCCAATGACGGCAATGCCATGCTGGTACCTTGGGGCATCCATGGGGGCTAACGATTTCCATTCATGGGCCTTTTCATCATACATGCGTAATTCCTTACTGACTACCAGCTGCTGCCTCAGCACTCCTCCTAGTGTAACCAAGTGAGTGGTGTCAGATCGAATGGCAGTCCTGTCTGACTGCATAACTGGCTGCATATATGGCATCATTTGGTAATTGCTGGCTTCCAAAAGAAGATTCACACAAGTATTGTCAGTTCTCATGAAATCCACAGTTTGCACATAATTAATGAGCTCTTGTGGTGTCATCAAAGGAAATCGTATGTTCTTCATTAATTTTGCAGCAAAGTCCATCCGAGGCTCTTCCAGGCGTAGCCAGCGACAGGTAGCCTTAAAAAGCTCAAGTTCAGTGCAGTGCTTAAGGCTATTACTGGAAAGCACGAAGGCAAGCCTCTCAAAAGGGAGTTTCAGGAACTCTCCAGTGCTCAACAATGCAGGAAAATTCTTCAAGACGAAACTGTTCACAAATTTATCCACTTCTGTCAGATTGTAGGTGTTGGCAATCCGCCCAACTTCAACACAATTGTCTAAAGTGACCTATTAAGCCAATAAAAAAATTAAAATGTGACTACTTTCATGACCCTCACATCTGAGTAACATAAATACCTGTGCCAGAAGAAGAGTAAATTATGCTTTTTACTGTCCATACAGATGCAAATAAAGATTTTTATCTTAACACATAAATGCTCTAAAGAAAATTCACAATCTTTACTTAATCCAGTAGAAGAATGACTAAAAGTAAATAACCATTCCAAGTCAGTAGCTTAGGAGTTACTCTAAGAAACAATGTTCTCTTCACTATGGCCAAAATAAGTACAGGAAGTCCTCAATGTTATCAATAGGTTCTTGGAACTGTGGTGAAACGACATATAACGAAACCAATTTTACCACAGGCTAATGGATATAAACAAGACCTCAATTCCTACTTCACCTCATCAATGTTATAATGAAACATCATTCGAGAGCCTGCTTTACTCTTCTCTCCTTAAAAAATGTGTGTTCTCCCTCTCCCTCTCCCTCTCTCTCTCTCTCTCTCTCTCTCTCTCTCTCTCTCTCTCTCTCTCACACACACACACACACACACACACACACACAAATACTAATAAAATTCTGGTCAGATGGAAATTTTGAAAAAATACAGGGCTATTCTATTATAATTCATCTCAATCCTCTTCTCAGTCATGATTCTTAATAGCAGTTTAGCTAGCAGATCCACTAACAGAAAGCTCTAATACCTGATCCTTAGATTTCTGTTTCATGTAAATGGGTGTCATTCATTACTATCCCTTTATTCATTGCTATTCATTTTAATTCCTTCAAAAGTTATTGCTTATCATAAAAATAACTCAATAGAACAGTTATTCTTAGAACAATGTTATTTTCTACATTATTTGGAAATATAAGCAAGGGAATTGCTTTTGTGAGGGTTGGAATAGATGTGTGTTCATTAAATTACTTATGGAGTTTAGTTTTTGGTATCTATTATGTGCCATGTAGTTCTCCTTAGCCACTGTCTTACTCTCACCATTACTCTAGCTCTGCCTGGAGTTGAAATGAGACCATAAAAATTTCCTCAGTGTAGAGAAAAATATGCCAAAAATAGAAACCAGGAAAAGGAAAGAAACTAGGGAAAGACCCCTCTTCTGCAGGAGCTTTTCAATACTCTAATAATTAAGTGGTCAAAAGTGAAAAAAGAAAAGTCACATCAGCAAATATTATACAAGGAAGAACTCAAAGCACAAGTCTACCATACAAATGTCTGGCTGTGTATACAAACACAGACAGGTCCCAGGCAAAGTACTCAAATGTTTTTAATTTAGTCAGTGTGTATGTTCACAAAGGTTACATAAACCTCATTAATGAATCTGTATGGTTAACAGATTGGCAGATGATTAAGAGAAAATTTGGTAATCCTTCTATTATCCTATTATTTAAAAACTGAAATGAGACTAAAATCATTACTCCTATAGATAAAATAACAGCCTAGATCAGATATAATACCACTGAAAGTTCTCTTTTTTCCCCGATACTTTAGAAATTTTGAGTACACATTTCCCTCCATAACATCACATCAGAAAATTAAATGACTGCGAGTATAACACAGGTGTTAAAAGCATTCAGCTGAGGCTAGGTAGTAAATAATGAGTGCTAATTCTCTGTAAAAAAAAAGACTTTCACATTTGTTATCTGCAGTTAGATAATAGTTAGCCAACTGAACATGAACTGGGCAGGGGGTCATTTTTTGTGGCAATATGGAAAAGTTTTTATTTAAATAAATAATAATAACAAAACAAGGTACACATATAATACTAACTTATACCAAGCCCTACTCTAAGATCTTTTATAGAGACTTCCAGTCAAAATGGAGGTGTAAACACTTCTCATCTTTGCACAACTACAGCAAAAATTACAACTAGATTACAAAATAAATATCACACAGAATCATTAGAAAATCAAACTGTATGGAAGTCCAAAAAGAAAAGATATAAAGAAGCCACATTCACCCAGATAGGGAGAAGGGGCAGAGATGTGGAGATACACACAGAGAAGCTTGGGGACATGGAGTGGTGTGGAGAGACATGGAACAGGCAGTCCCACACCCATGTGTGGTGGATAAAAATTGGGAGAGATACCTCAGGAGCGAAGGATCCCAGCCCCACACCAGAGCATACAGCCCAGGGTTCCAGCACAAGGATGATAAGTCCCCATATAGCTCTGGCTGTAAAAACCAGTGGAGGTTGGGGCAGCAGAAGAAACTGCAGGATTTTCAGGAGACTCTTCTTAAAGGGTCCACAATGGACTTAGGACTTATGCAGACCCACCCACTCTTGGATTCAGCACCAGGGCAGCAGCTGGAAGGGCACCACTGGCATACAAGGAGAAATTGAAGTTACTGGCAATAGGACGAGTGCCAGGAGCCATCTTTCTGCTGGGCAAAACTCCAGAGACCAGGCAGTGGAATTGTCCCCTCTGCAAGCCTTCCTTCACACAGAGCCACAGAATAGTGACACAGGTTGCTCTGCCCTGGTGATTACCTAAGGCTCCACCCCATACAACTTACAGGTGCACTTTTCTACAATAGGCCACACTACTAAGAGAGGGAGTGAAAGCAGCTCTACCTAATACACAGAAACAAACACAGTGAGGCTGTCAAATTGAGAAGACAAAGAAACATGGCTCAAATGAAAGAACAGATCAAAACTCCAGAAAAAGAACTGAATGAAATGGAAATGAGCAATCTATCAGATTCAGAGTTCAACGCACTGGTTATCAGAATGCTCAAGAAACTCATTAGGTACTTCAAGGGCATTAAAAAAGACACAGGCAGAAATAGAGGTTACATTAAGTGAGATAAAGAACCAACAGTGAAGGGGATGAAGCCAAGAATCAAATCAATGATTTGGAACATAAGAAAGAAAAAATCATTCAATCAGAAAACAAGAAGAAAAAAGAAAAAAAATGAGGATAGGGTAAGCAACCTCAGGGACAATTTCAGGCATTCCAACATTTGAATCATAGGGGTGCCAGAAGGGGAAGAGAAATAGCAAGAAATTGAAAACTGATTTGAAAAAAAATAATGAAAAAAGGTCCCTCAATTTGGTGGAGGAAATAGACGTACATGTCCAGGAAGCACAGAGTCCCAAACAAGTTGGATGCAAAGAGGACCACACCAGGACACATCATAATTAAAATGCCAAAGGTTAAAGATAAAGAGAGAATCTGTACTTGATCTTAGCCAAAAGGCTGAGAAGCAATAAAAGAGACAATCTTAAAAGCAGCAAGAGAAAAGCAGATAGTTTACCTACAAAGGAGTTCCTATAAGATTGTCAGCTGATTTCTCAAAAGAAATTTTATAGGCAAGAGGGGACTGGCAAGAAGTATTCAAAGTCATGACAGACAAGGACCTACAACCTAGATTACTGTATCCAGCAAAGCTATCATTTAGAATGGAAGGGCAGCTAAGGTGCTTCCAAGACAAGGTAAAGCTAAAGGAGTTCACCATTACCAAGCTATTAGTACATGAAATGTAAAAGGGAATTGTATAAGAAAAAGAAAAAGATCAAATCTATCCACATGAAAATGGCAATAAATTCACAACTGTCAACAATTGAATCTAAAAAGGCTAAGCAAACCAGCAGAACAGAAATAGAATCATAGATATGGAGATCATTTGGAGGATTAACAGTTAGGAGGAGGAATGGGGGAAAGATGTAGGGATTAAGAAACACAAATTGGTAGGTACAGAATGGACAGGGGTATATTAAGAACATTCTAGGAAATGGAGAAGCCAAAGAACCTATATGCACGACCCATGGACATGAACTAAGGGGGGGATTGGTGGAGGGAATGGGGGTATCAGGTGGGGGGGATGGGGAAAATTGGAATAACTATAATAGCATAATAAACAAAATATATTTAATAATAAGATTTTTATAAATAATGATAAATTCATATAACAACTCACAAAATAGTCACTATGCTATACCCATTTTAGAGATGAGGTACAGAGCAGGTAAGCCATTAGTCCAAGTTTACATAGCTATTAAAATGGCATAGCTAGGATAGGAACTCATGCAGTCTGCATTAAGAACCTCAGTGTTTATATTGACCTATACTTATTAATTTTTACTTTATATTGCTTTTCCTTTCAAAGAATTAATGAGAATGCCTTTCTGGACATATTTAACATAAATATAATTTTCTCTATGTCAGGGATTTGTCAAATTTTTCATAGACATTCAAAATAGAACCAAAGGTAATAGGTAAGACCCATATCCTATAATTTGATATCACAAACTCCACTAGATTGTAGGCTGCCCCCTCTGTTAAAGAGATAGATCCACTTAAAGTTAATAAAATATGTCTCTGTATTATCATATATCTTTTTGTTAAATATCAAATCATCTTTAATTTTACAAACCTAATTGTAGGTAAATAATAAATTAAGTTCAAATTATAATGTTAGCAAAAAAAGAAAGCACAATATTATGATACACATATTTCAGCAAAAAAATCACATATTACTGCAGTTTCTACTTTTCAACCATATGTGTGATTACAGTTTTGAGCAATGGACACTGTGAAAATGCAATACTCCTTCATATTTAAGGTTAATACATACAAACAAGACACAGATTTATTGCTAAAGAATTTGAACCCTTTTAAGCCTGATTTGCTTTACAGAAATTGCCAAAAAGTTTTAACTGCTTCTTATATTTAATAGCTATGTATTTAAAAAACCTAAAGCATAATTGTAATACAAAAAAAAAAAACAGAAAAAATAAATTAACCATTTATGGAACTTTTGAAATACAGTTACTTTGACACTGTTCAATAACCTTGGATTTCAAATGTGGTTAATAAAAAGTACATCTTAATCCAATTTTAAGAGTGACAGCTTGGTGTCTCATGGAATTTTAAACTGTGTAAATGAATTTATCTGGAAATACAAGCAAGAGAATCACATTCATGATGGCTGGAATAAGTGTGTATACCTCAGGTAGAACAAATTCCTGTTTGAGGTAATAATGGATCCACTTTCTGAGGGAAGTAAGAAATATCCCTTCCCTGTAACAAGGAGTATTGTCACTTTTATACACCTTTACTAGTATGGGTAAGAAAAAGTTGATAGCAACACAAAAATAATTCCCAACTGTGCACATTATCATCATTATTGATAACATCACAAATATAAACAACAAAAAATGGGTACTTTACATAGGCAAAGTGATACCATCAGCTGTTAGTCACCAAATTTAAAGCATATAAAATAAGCCAAGATGAAAGGTTAGAAACCAAGCTATGTAATTTAGAAATGGGATTAATGTATTTAGTTCCTTCCCCTTTTCCCTCTTTAACTTTATCCAAAAAGAAAACAATTACTAAAATAATAGGATACAAAAACGTTCCTTTTATTTAAGGGCATTTGGAAAATGCCAATCATGCACATGCAGACACACAAAACTGGAAGACCTTGACAGACCACCTTGTCCATATAGATAGCTGCCTGTTCTTAAAAATCACGAGGCAATGGAATTTCATAGCCTTCCAGCTTGTCATCTTCTTCATAGATGGACTAAGCAGTTTCTCCATCTAATGTACAACAGCTACCACACTTGTGGGCATATAATGGAAGTTAAGTACTATGATTATACACAATATAAAAATTAAAGATGTGATGATAGAAACAATTAAAAATAGAATACTATTGAATTAGTGTAGTAAATTACTAGAATCTTATTAATTTTTAAAAGAGACTCAGATAAGAAAAATATATAATAGGGAATTAATTTTTATGAAGTACATATAATCAAAGATAAAAAATTAATTGTACACTCAGAGAAAGGTAAATACCATATGATTTCACTAATATGTGGAATCTAATGAACAAAACAAAATAATGAATGAAATAGAAAAAGAGACATGGATACATGGAACAGGCTGACAGCTGTCAGAGGGGAGGAGGTACTGGATGGAAGCACATGAAGGGATTAGCCAAAGAACATATATACATAACTCATGGATACAAATAACAGTGTGATGGTGGCCAGAGGGAAATGGGGAGGGGACTGGTGGAGGTGGGCAAAGGGTGGGGGGGAGGCATTTGTAATAGTGTCAACAATAAAAATAAAGTTAAAAAAGATTATAAGGCAAAGTCCAAAATAACAGTTAATATAAGCAGATCAAAAATGATAGAAAAATGGGAAACAATTTTTCGAAAATTATTCAATGTTGATGGTTCATTTCAATCCACTTAGTCATGATTCTTAGGAGTGCTTCAGCTAGCATATTTCCAAACATTTAATGAAGACTGACTTAAAATAATGGACATATGCAGTAACATAAACATACAATGTAATTCATGTATATGTTAGAATACATTTTCAAGATACAAAATATAAAGTTTAAAGCTTATTTTCAACAAAACAAATAAGCAAAATATAGCCAAAAACATTGAAATAGAGAACAGGCTGACAGTGACCAGAGGGTAGAGGGGAGGGAATTTCAGGGGAATTTCAGGGGAGAATGGGAAGTGTTTGCAGGAACAAATATAAAGGACACATGGACAAAAACTAGGTGGGGTGGAAATGGGAGGGAGGTGGGGAGGGATGGGTAGGTGGGCTGGGATGGGAGTAAAGGACAGAAAACTGTGCTTGAACAATGATTAAAATAAAATGAATGAATGAAGGAAGGAAGGAAGGAAGGAAGGAAGGAGAAAAAAAGTAAGAAAGAAAGAAAGAAAGAAAGAAAGAAAGAAAGAAAGAAAGAAAGCTTATTTTCAAAAATTCATAAGTAGAAAGAATGCTCATTTCATCTGAATATGCTGGCCAAATTCCAAAGAGTTATTACAGAAGTTAATTCAAATAATTATATTAGCATTTTAAAGGAGACAGAAGCAAAAAGAAATATTTCTCAACTCCTTAGGAGAACCAGTAAAATTGATTTAAAAATAATCAAATGCACATTTAATTTTCCTTGATATGAATTATTCTATTGTAATCAAACAACCTTCATGGTCATAATAAGGTAGTTCAAAGCATCATAATTTTCAAAGTGGCATTTTTATTAATATGCTGGTACTCACTGCAGCTATAGTAAATGTAAATACCTTATCCTAAATTAAAATTCAAATCACACCTGATGTACCCAAACACTGTCACTAACATAATTTGATATTTTAATGACAGGTTTCATCAGAAATCTGTGCTGTTACTTTGTTGAAGATCAGTATTTTATACAAATTCCCATTTAGGAAAAAACACAAAGCAAAATTAAACAAGTGTGTGCTTTTGTCCCCTTAAGGGAAGTGTGATGATTAAAATTAGCTGGCAAATTTTGGGGGGACTCTTCAGACATTCAATGCACCAAATTCTCCTTGATGCTGTATAATTTATTAAAATGACAAGCTGACATCAAGTACCTCCAATTGCAGAGAGACAGAAAGCACATTCACAGAAAATGCTTGGGAAGAAACCAAACAAGCTACTTTGGGGGGCAGAGGATATTTTCTCCTGGGCCTCCTTCCATAGGTAAGGACATTGCAGGACATAGGGAAGGGATCTTTTTGTAAGAAGAGCTAAGGGATGATTCAAAACAAAAACCTTCCTCTCAGTCTTTGTCTCTCTTCAGATTCTAAATGCCATTTGAGGGATATATATATTATCTCCAACTTAGAGAATCCAATTCTCTTATTGCTTTGCACTTTAAATGCATTTCCTTTATTGGATACAATATTAGATATTATAATGGTCTTTGGTGTTGGGAGAATGAATTGTTTTGGACCCAGGCCAAGCCTGTTCTTCACTTGCAGAGTCCCACATGGCAGGTGGGCAAGAATAAGGTAGTGAGGAGTTCGAAGATGGTGGCTTTGCTTGAGGGAACGTGATTCTCTTCCTCTGTGCAGGGGAGAGAAACTCGTGGATTGGCGGAGGAACAGAGCAAGTGGCCTAGGTTACCGAAACATTAATGAAAACATGACATCAAAAATTATAGCGGACATTGAAAAACCAGATGGTAAGGAGACTGCTTCAGGACAACAAGGACCCAGGGATCAGCACAGGGTCCAGGGGTTTGCAGCCCCCAGGCCGGTGCTCCCAGGTCTGCCTCAGGGCACCCGGAAGAGCGGAGTCACTGCTCCCTCCCTAGACAATGGGGGTTGAGCAACACCAGGGGAGACTTTGTTGCTTGAAGGCACACAGAGGGGAGTTGGACTGGGAGACAATTGCACAGGTGCTGCGAGCACCCATGCATAGCCCTGGGAGGGGTGAGTACCTCCAGCCTGCAGGACCAGGGGTGGCCTGGATGTGCTCATGCGCCCCCAGCCCAGTGGGAGTGTGGATCTGTGGAAAACCCAGACCTCGCAGCCCTGAACAAGGAAACGGCTCGGGGGTTCATGGGTTTCCGGAGCCTGCGGTGGTGAACTCGGGGAAGCGTGCGCCCCTTCAGGATTCCCTACTCTCTCGCTGTGAACCCAGAAGGGATGCAGCGCTTCAGGGGATCTTGGAGCCCGCAATGGGGAAATTGGTGGAAGTGTGCACCCCTTCGCGATCCCCAGAGCTTGCACCGTGAATCCAGAAAAGACAAGGGTACTTCCCGAGAACACAATGCCCCCGCAGTGAAATTTGGGGAAAGGGCGCATCTCCTTGCGATCCCTGGCATCATGAACCTGGAAAAGACACAGGAGCCTGGGAGACCACAGCAGTGAGCTCCAGAGAGCATGCTCGGGAATGCCCAGGGTCCTGTAGGGGAAAGTCCGATTGGCTCTGGGGAGGGCGCCCTGATGGCTCTGGGGAAAATACCTGAGAGACTTACTGAGTTTTGACTGGGAAGAGTGATAAGCATTTCAAGCCAGCAAGACCAGAAAAACTGGTCTGGCCAGTTAGAACCCAACAAGAGGGTTTTTTTGTTGTTTTTTGTTTTTTGTTTGTTTGTTTGTTTTGGCTGTTGGTTGATTGTTTGATTTTATATTGTTTTTAAGTGACTTTTTATTTTTCAATACTTACTGTTTTCATATCTCTCAATCCCTTATGTTTCTCTTCTATTCATCCTACTATTATTCCTTCCACTCCAAATTTATCTCTCCTGCACTCCATCTTCTGATCTTTCCTTTTTTTTTTTTGAGCTTGCAAGTTACTGCAAATTTGTATTCTCTTTTTCTCATTTTTCTGACATTTTTTATTTTAATAGTATTTTCGTATTCTTTTTCTTCCTGTATAATCTTCTTTGCTTCTTTGCCTGTCATTTCATAGGTTTCCCCTGTTATCTCAGTCACAGTGTGTTCATAATTTACTATCCTTCATTTGTGTTCCATTAGTACACCTCTCAAGGCTCTATACTCCTTGTTCTTGTTATCTAGATCCCATAGATTCTGCCACATGATTGTTGCTTTAATATAACCGTAAATAAGACCTAGTTCATACAACTGTAAATACTACTCAACACCCATCCCTCATCTCAGGCCACTTTGTGATTTCCTGAACTACATTATTGTGGAGGTTGTCTCTATTCTGTTACACACTACTGATGTTCACTAATCTTTATTCCCACCCTACCTCGGAATCTGACCTCCCACAGCCTCACAGCTTCCTAGATCCAACTAACAATCCTCTCATCTCCAATAAGAGTCTTATCTTCTCTCCATCCTTTCTAAAACGTGGCTAGTGCGGTGGAAGATCACAGTTAACACTAGAAGTAGCCAAAGGATATCCCATCTCTTCTCTACTGGCTGCTAATGTAAATATCATAGAATACTGTCTTGCTGTCTTAAACCATTTTGCCTTACTTCTCCAAATGATCACAAAAAAGAGTAGGGGGAAGCTGTGAACACCAGGGTACACGAAGGAGACTGCACCACTGAATCTCACAGGTATTCTACCACAGAAGTTCACACCATAATCAAAGGGAACCAGAACAGATTAATTTAAGAAACAGAGGCTAACAAGAAGAGTCTCATGAACAATCAGAAGACAAAGAAACAATCCCCAAATGAAGGGAAAGGAGGAAGCCTCAGAAAAAATTCTAAATAAAATAGTGGCAAATCAACTATCAGATACTGAGTTCAAAAGAATGACTCTCAGTAAGCTCAATGAACTGACAATGAGCTACCAGAAACTACAGGGAAGTTACAATGATCTCACTGCAAACTATATAAACATGAAAAAGGAATTAGAAACTATCAACAAGGGCCAAGAGGAAATGAAGAGTACAAAATCTGAACTGAAGAACACAGTAGAAGGAAGGAAAAGCAGGACTGATGAAGCAGAAGACTGGATTAGTGAATTGGAAGACAAAGTAGAAAAGAACACCCAGAAAGAGCAAGAAAAGGAGAAAAGAGGCTCACAAAGAATGAAGAGGGATTAAGAGAAATGCAAAACAATATGAAACGCGATAATATAAGTATAATAGGGATACCAGAAGGAGAAGAAGAAGAGCAAGGGATAGAAAACCTATTTGAAAAACTAATGATGGAAAATTTCCCTAATTTGATGAGAGAAAAAGTCACACAAATCCAGGAAACACAGAGAGTCCCAATCAAGACGAACCCAAAGAGGCCCACCTCAAGACACATCATCATTAAAATGGCAAAATTTCAAGACAAAGAGAGAATCTTAAAGGCAGCAAGGGAGAAACAGGAAGTAACATACAAGGGAGCCCCAATAACACTAACAGCTAACTTCTAAATGGAAACACTCCAAGACAGAGAATGGCAAGAAATATTCCAAGTAGTGAGAACCAGAGGTCTGCAACCAAGGCTACTTTACCCAGCAAGGCTCTCAATCAAGATAGAAGGCCAAATAAGAAGATTCCCAGACAAAAGAAGTCTAAAAGAATACACCTCCACCAAACCAGCTCTGCAAGAGATTCTAAAGGGACTGCTTTAAGGAAAGGAAGGAAAAGAGAGACAAAGAGAGAGGAACACAAGTAAATAAAAGGCAATGAATAAGTACCTATCAATAATAATCTTAAACGTAAATGGATTAAATGCTCCAGTCAAAAGACATAGAATAGCTGAATGGAAAAGAAAACATGACCCACACATATGCTGCCTACAAGAGACCCACCTCAGGATAAAAGACCTGCACAGGCTGAAAATGAAGGGCTGGAAAAAAATTTCCCAAGCAAATAGACAGGAAAAAAAAGCCAGGTTAGCAATACTCATATCAGAGAAAATAGACTTCCAAAAAAGGGCCATAAAGAGAGACCCAGAAGGTCACTTCATGGTACTCAAGGGAAGAATTCACCAATAGGACATAAATATTGTAAATATATATGTACCCAACATAGGAGCACCCAAATACATAAAGAAAATCTTAGAGGACTTCAAGAAAGATATGGACAGCAACACAATTATAGTGGGGGATTTAAACATTCCACTATCAAAAATGGACAGATCTTACAAACAAAATATCAACAAAGGTATTGTGGCATGGAACAATACCCTATGTGAAAAGGACTTCAATGATACATACAGCCCTCCATCCCAAAGAAGCTAAATACACATTCTTTTCAAATGTACATGGAACATTTTCAAAGATAGACCACATGATAGGACATGAAACAAGCCTCAACAATTTCAAGAAAATTGAAATCATACCAAGCAGTTTTCTCAGATCACAAGGGACTAAAGCTAGAAACCAACCCCAAGGAAGAAAATCCAAAACACTCAAACTTATGGAGATTAAATAGCATGCTATTAAACAATGAATAGGTCAAGAATGAAATTAGGGCAGAAATCCAAAGGTTTCTGGAAACAAATGAAAACGAACTCACAACAACCCAAAACTTATGGGACACAGCCAAGGCAGTCCTGAGAGGGAAGTTCATAACAATACAGGCCCACCTAAAAAAGTTAGAAACATTTCAAACAAACAACCTAACCATAGGCCTACAAGAACTTGAGAAACAACAACAAAGATAGCCCAGAAAAGTAGAAGAAAAGAAATAACCAAGATCAAAGCAGAATTAAATGACATACAGAATAAAAGCACAATTCTAAGGATCAATGAATCCAAGAGCTGGTTCTTTGAAAAGATAAACAAAATCAACAAGCTTTTAAGCAGAATCATCAAGAAAAAAAGAGAGAAGACCCAAATAAGCACAATCAGAAATGAAAGATGAGAGATTACAACAGATGCCACAGAAATACAAAGGATTGTAAGAACTTTGTATGAAGAACTGTATGCCAAGAAATTTTAAAATCTAGGTGAAATGGACATATTTCTAGAAAAATATAATCTTCCAAAACTCAATGAAAAAGAAGAAGAAAGCCTGAACAGACCAATAATAGCAAAAGAGATTGAAGCAGTAATAAAAAAAACTCTCAACACACAAAAGCACTGGACCAGATGGTTTCACAGGAGAATTCTACAAAGCACTTAAGGAAGAGCTAACCCCTATCCTTCACAGACTATTCCAAAAAATCCAAAAAGATGGGAGACTCCCAAACTCTTTTTATGAGGCCAACATCATCCTAATTCCAAAACCAGATAAAGATACAACAAAGAAAGAAAACTTCAGGCCAATATCGCTGATGAACATTGACACTAAAATCCTCAACAAAATACTGGCAAACCGCATCCAACAATACATTAAAAAGATCCACTGGCTGGCGTAGCTCAGTGGATTGAGTGCGGACTGCGAACCAAAGCATCGCAGGTTCGATTCCCAGTCAGAGTACATGCCTGGGTTGCAGGCCATGGTCCCCAGCAACCGCACATTGATGTTTCTCTCTCTCTCTCTTTCTCCCTCCCTTCCCTCTCTAAAATAAATAAATAAAAAATCTTTTTTTTTTAAAAAGATCATACACCATGACCAAGTGTGATTCATCCCAGGGATGCAAGGATGGTACAATATTCACAAATCAGTAAATGTAATACATCACATAAAAGCAAACACAAAAATCACATGATCATATCAATAGATACAGAAAAGGCATTTGATAAGTTACACCACCCATTTACGATAAAAACACTCAGCAAAGTGGGAATAGAGGGAGCATTCCTCAACATAATAAAGGCCATATCTGAGAGACCTACAGCCAACATCATACTCAATGGACAAAAATTAAAACCTTTTCCACTAAGATCAGGAACAAGACAAGGCTGTCCACTTTCGCTAGTTCTACTCAATATAATACTGGAAGTTTAGCCACAGCAATCAGAGGAGAAAAAGAAATAAAAGGTATCCAAATCAGAAAAGAGGAAACAAAACTGTCACTGTTTGCAGATGACATGATCATGTACATAGAAAATCCTATAGACTCCACCAAAAAACTGCTTGACCTAATAAATGAATTTGGCAAAACAGCAGGATACAAAGTCAATATCCAGAAATCAAAGGCATTTCTGCACACCAACAATGAAACAGCAGAAGCAGAAATCAAGAAAAAAACCCATTTGAAATAGCAAAAAGAAAAATAAAATACCTAGGAATAAACCTAACCAAAGAGGTAAAAGACCTGTATTCAGAAAACTACGTAACACTCAGGAACGAAATCAAGGAAGACATAAACAAATGGAAATCTATACTGTGTTCATGGATTGGAAGAATTAATATCATCAAAATGTCCATACTACCCAAAGCAATTTATACATTCAATGAAATACCTATTAAAGTACCAATGGCTTATTTTGCAGACATAGAACAAACACTTCAAAAATTTATATGGAATCATAAATTATTCTGAATAGCTGCTGCAATTTTGAGAAAGAAGAGTAAAGTAGGAGTGATCACAATACCTGACACTAAACTATACTACAAGGCCACTGTAATCAAAACAGCCTGGTACTGACATAAAAACAGGCACATGGACCAATGCAACAGAACAGAGAGCCCAGAAATAAACGCAATTCTCTATGGTCAATTAATATTTAACAAAGGAGGCAGCAACATGAAATGGAGTAAAAATAGACTCTTCAACAAATGGTGTTAGGAGAACTGGACAGCTATGTGCAAAAAAATGAAATTCAAGCACCAACTTATACCTTATACAAAAATAAATTCAAAGTGGATAAAAGACTTAAATATAAACTGTGACACCATTAAAGTCCTAGAGGAGAACATAGGTAGGAAAATCTCAGATATTTCATGCAGAAACTTTTTTACTGACATGTCCCCTAGAGCAAAGGACATAAAGGAAAGAATAAAACAAATGGGATCTCATCAAAATAAAAAGCTTCTGCACAGCTAAAGAAAATAGTATCAAAATAAAAAAAGAACCAACTGTATGGGAAAACATATTTGCCAATGATACCTCAGACAGGGTTTAATCTCCAAAATATATAAAGAACATACATGACTCCACTCTAAAAAGACAAGCAACCCAATTAAAAACTAAGCAAAGGACTTGAACAGACACTTCTCCAAGGAGGACATACAGAAAATCCAAAGACACATGAAACAATGTTCAATATCTCTAGCTATCAGAGAGATGCAATTTGAAACCGCAATGAGATACCACTTCACACCAGTCAGAATGGCCATCAAAAACAAAGCAACAAACAACAAGTGTTGGAAAGGTTGTGGAGAAAAGGGGACCCTAGTGCACTGTTGGTGGGACTGCAGATGGGTACAACCACTATGGAAAACAGTATGGAATTTTCTCAGAAAACTAAAAATGGATCTGCCTTTCGACCCTGCAATTCCACTGCTGGGACTCTATCCTAAGAACACTAAAACACCAATCCAAAAGAACCTATGCACCCCAATGTTCATAGCAGCACAATTTACAATAGCCAAGTGTTGGAAGCAACCTAGATGCCCATCAATAAATGAATGGATCAAAAAACTATGGTACATTACACAATGGAATTCTATGCAGTAGAAAGAAAGAAGGAGCTCCTACCCTTTGCAACAGCTTGGATAGAGATGGAAAGCATTATGCTAAGCGAAATAAGCCAGGCAGTGAAAGACAAATACCATATGATCTCACCTTTAACAGGAACCTAAACAACAAAACAAAGAAACAAGCAAAATATAACCAAAGACACTGAAATAGAGGACAGGCTGACAGTGACCAGAGGGGAGAGAAGAGGGAATTTCAGGGGAGAATGGGAAGGGTTTTACAGGAACAAATTTAAAGGACACATGGACAAAAACAAGGGGGAGGGTGGTAATAGGAGGGAAGTGGGGAGGGCTGGGTGGGTGGGCTGGATTGGGAGTAAAAGGGAGAAAACTGTACTTGAACAATGATTAAAATAAAAAAAAAGGATCACACACAAAAAGAATAAGGTAGTGAATGTTATATTTAACAATCAGCACAGTCTGCTTTCCAACTAGTCAGAATAGATACTAGGCCCTAAACAAGCTGTATATGGGTACTACTTGCTAAATATTAGCCTTGACAATATGGAAATGATGCTTAGTTTGTTTCAGGGAAGAAAACAGTTTGATTCATGGTAAAAGTATCTATGTCAATTTTTCTCTAATTTGCAATGAACTTCCCAAAGCAAAAAAAAATTGAATAGACATGTTTGTTGTTCTTAATAAATCCAATTTACATTAAATATGAAAGATGAAATATATGTACTATACAGGATATCCTTACATCAAGAAGAACATTCCTAAAGCTTGCTGATGATATCAACAAACAGCAAAGGAAACTGTCTTTTCCAAATCCTTATGATTCTCTTCATTTTTCCCTCAAGAGAATGACTTTTCTCTGCCTTTTGTCTCTCCCACATTATATACCTTCTTTGTTTTCCACCATCTTCAAATCTTCATTACCCCACTCACTTCAATAGAATTTCTCTGTATTTCATTGTGAGCTCCTCAACCCAATAATAAATCATTGGTAGAACCAATGATATCCTTCTATCAAGGAAAATAATAAACACAACTTTTACAAATGACTTTAAAGAAAGAAAAGCACAATGGCATCTTATTGTCTGATTAAATATGCTTGTATATACAAATAAAATAGTTTCTTGCTCACCTTCATTCAGTATTGTTTGTTCTATATAATTGTATATTTGAACTATATTTCCAATTCAATTACAAATGTCTTATTTCAGCAACCTTACATTACTTTGGGTATTGTGCCCTAGCCTATAATCTTTCATAACAGTTATTCTCTGCGGCAAATGCTAGATGTTACAAATTCTAACTTGTAAACAAATATAATAAACAAAATAATTAACTACAACCTGTTTGTAAATCAGGGAATGGCTACATGGCATTTAGCATGTTATAGTTTTACAATTTATAGGGACAAAACAAATGTAATTTTAATAGGCATATAACTAAAAAAATGTATTTTTCCATTATCTCCATGATATATGCAAGCAAATGTTTTTAGTTTTATAGAAAATTTAACCTACTCTGCTTTATATTGTCCATTGTCATCCTTCTGCATTCATTTCATAGTTTTCTTTTCTATAATTACCAAGAATATAACAGCAAAAACAAAAGTGCCAGCTCCTATAAACCATAATAATAATAATTACCACCCTAAGAGAAAGGTATTACCTCAAAGGATGGCAACGTTAAGAGGAAAGTGGTTCTTGTTCTATTGAGCCTGATGATCTTTTACAGAAAACCAATGTCTCTATCCCACCCAAAGCAAGTGTGGCTTTTGTTATTGTATTTAAAGTTAAATTCAAAGCTAACATGAAATGCTTTGTGTGTTATTTGCTGAGTCATATTTAATGTACCAGTGCTCCTCATTATCCACACAAATGATTAAGAATGAGATAGAATAGAAGTGTATTAGAGCTAATTTTTCTAAGAGCTCAAATCCAAGTATTGTTTTATTTATGTGAACTATAATCACACTTTATCATTAAAATACAATCCTATTTTCTCAAAATGTTTGAGATTGTTGTGTTGAAAATTATGAATAATAACTTAGCTTACAGGAGAACTAAAAACAAAACTACCTTTGAGAAATATGTTATCTTGAAACTTTCCGTTTTTATAAGTAGAAAAGGTAGCTGGGGTTACTGTTTTTTTCTGATTCACTTGAATGCCAAGAAGCAAAGGCGAATTAGAGTGAGGCTAAGTGGTACTATTTACAATATCCAAGTGCTGGAAATAGCCTAAGTGCCCATCAGTAAATGAGTGGATCAAAAAACCAATGTGCATTTACACAATGGAATGCTATGCAGCAGAAGGAAAGAAGTAGCCCCTACCCTTCACAACAGCATGTATGGAACTGGAGATTACTATGCTAAGCGAAATAAGACAGGCAGTGAAAGACAAATACCATATGATCTCACCTATAAGAGGAATCTAATGAAGAAAATAAACTAACAAACAAAATAGAACTACATGCATGGAAATAAAGAAGAAACTGACAGTGACAGTGGGGAGGGGGGGGTAATATGGGAAAGACGGGAAAGAGACTAGACAAAGAACATGTATAAGTGATCCATGGAAATGAACAACAGGGAATTGACTGTGGGAATGGGGGATAGGTTGGGCCAAGGAGAGAAAAGGGGGAAGATTGGGACAAATGTAATAGAATAACAATAAAAACATAAATAAATAAATCTTAAATGTATAAAATTCCAAAATAAATAAATAAATACAAAAATAACAAATGGAATATGTGAAAGAGGGATAAAGAAAAATTTGATTGTATACAACTCATAAACTAATAATCTGCCAACTTTTCTAAAAAATTATCATGGATTCTGAGAGGAAATATTTCCACAGTAAAATCACACAGATATAGCCTAGGATGAAAGATAATTAAATAGAACGGTGCTTAGAACTTTCCTCAAGGCTCATAGGCAAGAAAGTTCTAAAACCATTAGAGATAGGAGTAAACTATACCACAAGTAAGTTTGTCAGTAGGGATATTGCCTTCATTACATTTCTAATGGGTTTTAGGATGTCTGCAGAGGACACTAGCTAGGAATGAAAAATACAATCTTTAAGGCAATATTAAGTGTTTATTTTAAAATATTTCAAAAGGGGTAAAACATACAGTTATAACAAATATTTCAAGTAGGTTAAAGAATCAATTACAATTACAGGAAATCTGTCAATATTATGAAATTACTGTGATATCATTTTTAAATAAACTTTATTTAATTAGAGTTATCTAGAACAGTATTATTTTCTAATGCTGTTATTTTGACAATTGTGATTTTTAGACCTTTTGATAAATTGTGCTTTATCCAGTTTGGTACTTTTCTTTCAGCTAAAAGAATTGATCATAACTAATATCTAAAAATTATAAAGTCTATAGGTAAAAATGTTGCTTCTAATGATTAGTTCCCAAAAATCATGACACTGCCTAGTTTGGCTCAGGATGCCCATATGTAGCCAGGATCAGTGTAAAGCAATGTTAAGAGTTGATAAATGTAAGCATTATGTGTTATTATTAGATTAATTATTAGACTGGCACATTTTAATTTTTTTATATTCTATGTTTTTTACTGATGTTCAAATACAGTTGTCTCCATTTTGCCACCACCACTTCCCCCACCCTACCCATCCCCACCTCCCATCCTCAATCCTACCCCCCTTTGTCTTTGTCCATGGATCCTTTATACATGTTCATTTACTACCCTTTCCCTCCTTTCCCAGGTTATTTCCCTCTCCCCTCCCCTCTGGTCACTGTCACTTTGTCGTTAATTTCAATAACATCAATATCATTCACTTTTTCTTGAAATGAGGTTGTTATATGATATCAATGGCACAAAATTAAAGAAAAGGAGGTTATACCTCTTGAGGGGAATGACCTTTTATGATTAAATCAAAATTTAATTTAGAACCATGACTGGTGTGACCAGTTCCATTCAAAAGGTCACCAGTTCCATTCCTGGTCAGGGCATATGCCTAGGTTGCAGGCCAGGTCCCAGTTGGGGGTATGCAAGAGGCAGCCACACATTGATGTTTCTCTCCCTCTCTTTCTCCCCCCCTTCCCCTCTCTCTAAAAATAAACAAATATTTTTTTAAATAAAAATTAATTTAATACCTATATTCAATAATGCTGACAAGCACCATCTTTGGAAATAAACTTCACTTGCGCTACTTGTTCATTGGAGAAGACAACACAAGTCAACACTGTAATACCATGCTTCCATAAAACCCCTTAAAAATAGCAGTTAATTTAAAAGATTAAAAGTAATTGTGAGACAGCAGTCTGGGTACTTTAGAATGGCAATAAGCAAACAAAATACACTTTCAATAGCCCAGTTAAATTAACTGTTAGGTGACTTTATAAGATAATGATGAGCTTATCAATAAAATCATTAAGGACATCTTCTCTTGAAACTTAGGGTTTTAAAGATAAGGCTCCATGTTTAGTAAATGCAATTTTAAAGGCCTAACAGTAATGATTTACCAATATTAAAATTGGTATGAGTTAAAACCAATTATAGAAAACCATATTCTCCATCAATATAATATAATAAATCATAAAACACTCTGAAATTTACTGTTGCCATAATTTTCCATCACAAAGGCAAGCTCTAGAGGCTCTAGAAATCTTGGCAATATTTATTTGCAACCAAAATATTTCATTTTCCAGAAGAAAAATTTAAGGGCCTCAACTAAAATAAGGTGCTGTCTTCAGGGCCTGATGACTGCTAATGTTCATTGGCTGGTAGTTATATGTGCTCTATCTTATCTATTAAAGAAGGCTATAAACAATTCAGTGCACTATGTGATTCAATGGACTCAAAATTTATTCTGTTTAATTTTTATTTTCTTATCCTCATCCAAGGACATGTTTTTCATTGTTTTTAGAAAGAGAGGAAGGGAAAGAAAAACATTGATGTGAAAGAAACATTGATTGGCTGTCTCCAGGTTGCATCCCAAGCAGGGATCATATGCACCCAGACCACAGATGGGACCCATATCCTAGGTATGTGCCCTGATTGGGAATCAAGCCCACAACCCTTCTGTTAGGAGATGATGCCCAAACCAACTGAGCCACACTGGCAAGGACCAAAACAAATTCCCAAAGGTTTACACATAGATGTTAGTTTTTTTTAAGACCTAGCTCCAATATTTAAAGGAAGAAAACAGATTGTTTGAGCCTATCTGAAAAGACTTCTAGAAGCTCAGATTTTTGTTTCCACAGAATTCCATTTAATGTCTGTGTACATAAAATCATTAAGGTGAATAAAACAAAATTAAAATATAAAACATTATGAAACAGGTTAAGGTATATAGTACTATCAAACCTTATGGTCTGGTGTCATTTGATTACATGGAAGGCTTTTCTTAAATTATTCTGTTTGTTAATATACCTGTATTGTTTTCTTTCCAACTTGCTTCCAGACCACACACTATGTGACACCTCTCTAATTGCCAATGTTTCACATGTCTACACAAAAGATTCATGAGTCTACTCTAAATAGGAGACATCAGAGTCTGCTGCAGAAAAAGATTTGAAAATATCTTACCCCTGATATGAGAAATACTTTGCAGAAATCCAAAACTGGCAGAATCTGTAGAAAACTGGCAGCTTCCAGTGTGTCTTGAAGGTTGTCCATATTAAGAGAAAGCTTTGCAGTATAAATGAAATCAATAATTTTCCTTAAACCCACTTTGCTCACGCCATGAAGCTTAATGCACATTAAATCTTGTTCTTTCATTCCACCTTAAATAAAAAGACTTTCAATTAAATGAAAGCAGATAATTTAATTAAGGTCAAACTCACTTCTGCTGCTAATTAGATACAGTAAAATGAAGGAAAATTTTTATTCTGTGTACGCATTCATGTCAGAGTCAGGCTTCTGCATATTTTATAATTAAAAGAGAGTACTTAAAAAGGAGTATTCCTATACTAATGGAGGTCTATATGATGTAAGGGCTTCCAAACTATTCTCCTGTAACTTCATATCTTATAATGAGTTAAAGATTGTAGTAATGGGGCACAGAGTCTCTGATGCCCATTCATATATGCATCTGGAAAAGAAAAGCTGTGAAATAAAGAAGGGCAGAAATATGAAAAATGTGCATCTATTTCCCAAGTTAAAAAATAGCCAACCACAATCACACTTACTGGGTGTGTATTCCTTTTGAAACAGTTTCTTCTTGTAAAGACACAGACCAAAAGAACTGAATGCACTTTAGAAATAAAAAGATTTAAACATGTATTTTTCATATTGTTTTTAACGTGGATAGAGAGTTTAAAAAGGCAACCTACCTGTGAACATGGCCTTGAAGTAATCACTAGCAGAGGCCATCATGACTCTATGCACAGGGAAGGCATCATCTGTGTCACCTGGCATCAGGGTCACATCACAAAGCAAGCCTTCAATACGAAGCTGATCAAAGCCCTACAACAAGAACATGAGTTGCAGCACTAATCAAGGTAAAATGGGTGCATAAATTTCCACTGCTAAAAGTCTGTTTACATAATGTGTGTGCAACCTATTTGGAAAATAAAGACAATAGACTAATTACTCAAAAGAAGAAAAACCTGAACAGCTTACTTGATATTTAACAATGTTTATTTAATTCACCGTGGTAAAAAGATAAAATCAATACTAATTTACCTTAAGAACAATTAAGAAGAGAGGCATATACATTCATTTTTTTAACACAACATTGGCTTTTACCTTGTTTTGAAAGACAATTACTATGTATACTTTCATTTTCCCATGTACAGAATTAGGGTGTTAGACTAACACTCTTTCCATAATAATATATTTATTAATAGTCCTTTTACAGAACTTTACTGACACACCTTGTTCTTGTTTTATCTTGTTTTTGTTTTTTTTTTCTTTTTGAGAAAGTAAGGTACAGAGCATCTGTGTTGGCTGCAAGAAAAGGAGCTCCTTTCTACCAACTAGAGTGTTTCATCTCTTTGAGGATTAGGGATTGTGTTTTAGTGATCCTTATAAATTGTACATTGATGCTGCTTGATCAATTATCTTTAAAGCTACAAGTTTGGGAGTAAATTATCTTTGGAAAAAAAGGATCACGGGGAGCCCCAACATGAGACATAATTGTCCTCAAATGCCTAAAGTCCACTGGAGAATTAACAGACTAGCAATCACGGAACAAATAGGTAGTTGTTCCTTTGGTCTACTCTGGGGATAATGAAATACATAAATTTTATAATAGGCTGGTATATTGTCCAAAAAAAGATAATAGACAATTAGCCCTGGCTGGCGTAGCTCAGTGGATTGAGCGCGGGCTGCGAACCAAAGTGTCGCAGGTTCAATTCCCAGTCAGGCCACATACCTGGGTTGCAGGCCACGCCCCTCAGCAACCGCACATTGATGTTTCTCTCTCTCTCTTTCTCCCTCCCTTCCCTCTCTAAAAATAAATAAATAAAATATTAAAAAAGATAATACACAATTTAGTAATGAGGCACAAAATGAAGATTTTGGCAATACTGAGTCTGCAGTTTCAAAAATGGAAAAGTGTTGTTATAAAAATCATGAAGATACCTATACAAATTGCTTCCTAATAATATAATATGTAATGTAATACAAGAACTAATAGCAATGATTATTCTATCCCCTTCATATTTTAATGACCTCAACTAAAACTTTTATTTAAAGTTGTTTCATGGATTTATGAAACAAAAGGCATGATATACTGAAAATGCAGTTTTAGAAATACTGATCCTACACATATGTATATAATATAAATTTTAGTCTAAATATTTTCTCATCATAATTTTTAAATTGCTTTTTGAAGAAAATGCTTGGATCTATAGAACTGGAACTTCAAAGAGAGAATGTGATCCAGTCACTTTCTCTCTGGAGGGAGACATATTTTTATTCCAAAAATATTTATACAATATAAACATACTTTAGGGCAGGATTATGTTTCATATTTTTCTTTATCCAACAGTGATTGACATATGTTTTTGTTCACAAATATCAAATCTTTTGAGAAATGTCCTTTTCCTTTATAAACACAAACATTATATATCCCACCCTTGCTGTTTTCCATTTTCCATTGCTAAATCATCTCCTGTCCTTGTTATTTATAAAAATAGATGTAAAAGGAGATGTTAATTTCAGGAGAATATTCTCATGCAGAAGGCAAGAAGTAGCTTTCTTCAAATTCATAAATGGAGTCTAAATTGCAGTAAGTATAAGGGGACTGCCTTTTAAATGTACATGAGCATTGGGAAGAACTCAATGCAACCACTGGGGGTGGGGAAGAGATGGTCAAGCAATCAAGAAAGAGGCAGACATTTCTCTAGACAACTTTTATACAGTAAGTCATCACTTAAAGTTGTTGATAGGTTCTGCAACTAAAGTGAAACAACATATAACAGAACCAATTTTACCAGAGTTTAATTGATATAAACAAGGGTAAAGTTCCTATGGCATTTCATCAATGTTATAACAAAATGACATTGAATAAAACAACGTTATTGCAGGACCTACTGTACTCTAATCTTATGGAAAATGTGCACAAGAAAAGAAAAGGGAGGTACTTCTTCTCCACAATTCTCATCTCCCCTCTATATAGTAGTCTACCATTATGCATGGTTTCACTTTCCATGGTTTTAGTTATCCACAGTCAACCACAGTCTGAAAATATTAAGTGGAAAATTCCAGAAATAAACAATTCATAAATTTTAAATAGCATGCTGTTCTGAGTAGTCTAATGAAATCTCATACTGTTAAGCTTCATTCTGCCTGGGAGGGACATGAATCATCCCTTTTTGTTCAGCGTCTCCACCCAGTATACGAACTCCATCCATTAGTCACTAGGAACCATCTCCATTATCAGATCAGTTATCAAGCAAGAGGGGAGGAGGGGGGAGAGGGAGAGAGAGACAGAGACAGACTATATTCACATAACTTGTATTATAGTATATTGATGTAATTTATCATTAGTTGTCATTAATCTCTTACTTGTGCTGAATTTACAAATTAAACTTTATATAGGTATGTGTGTACAGGAAAAAAATAGTGTATACTGGGTTCAGTACTATCTGCAGTTTCAGGTATCCACCAGAGGTCTTGAAACATATGCCCTGTGGATAAGAGGAACTATTTTATATCATTCGCTCATATATATTTCCCCCTATTTAACTCTATAAGGACTCTCAAAGTTACCCTGAATACTTAAAATGTGTGCTTTTATTATAAAATAATACTTATTCCACCAAATTTGTACTCATTTCTCATGTCAGAATTCTAGACATATTTCTACCTATTTCCATATGGTAAGTCCACTATACACAAATACAGTTCTATTTTACACAAAATTGATTAAAGTTTCCAATTAGTCTTTTATCATCTTTAAAACTGTTTCTTGCTTTAAACTCAACTTCTTTCTGCCCCAATCTTTACCTTAGTTCTTTATTTTTCTATTTTTTCTGGATGTTGGGTTTCATTCATGAGGGTATTGTTGTCTGTTCTCATTTCTATAGTCTAATGTTTTCCTCTTTGGCAAATCTCCCCATATCTTCTGGGTTTTTTTCCCCCTTTTTCTTTACATCTTTTTGATGCAGGGGAAAACCTGAGCATTTTTTTAAAAATGCTTTAAACTTACCCAATATACCAAAACTTCAAATGCTATTAAATGGAGGTAGGTACATATATAATACCCTGAAGGACAGAATATTTTAAATAAGTTTCATGAATTTTAAAATAGTCATATTAAAACAGAAGAGGATATACATTAGTATTACATAACTACAGTATAAAAAACAGATTAGCTACAAATGATTAATGCCAAAAGTTGGTTGGAGGTCAATAGCTTTCAAATTAAACATAGTACCATTGTGAAAAAAGCTAGATTGACATTCATGTTAAAAAGCAACCTGATAAGCAAATCTTTTCACTAAATCCTGGAAATAAGTTATTAGCATATTCTATCTAGTTTTGACCAGTGAAATTTCAAAAAGAAAATGTAGTAAAAAAAAAACGCATCCTTAATTTCAATGTCTCTGGTTATATTTTGCTTGCTTGTTTGTTTTGTTGATTAGGTTCCACTTTTAGGTGAGATCATATACTATTTGGCTTTCATTGCCTGTTTATTTCACTTAGTAGAATGCTCTCCAGGTCTATCCATGCTGTAACAAAGGGTAGGAGCTCCTTCTTTCTTTCTACTGTGGAGTATTCCATCATGTAAATATATTATAACCAGAGACATTGAAATTAAGAACAAACTGACAGTAACCAGAGGGGAGGGGGGATAATGGGGGAAAAGGGGGGAAGGTTTCTCAGGAACATGTATTAAGGACACATGAACAAAACCAAAGGGGAGAAGGATCAAGGGCTGGAGGTGGGGATGGCTGGGGTCGGGGGAGTGGTGGGAGGGAAATGGAGACAGCTGTACTTGGACAACAATAAAAAATGTGGGAAAAACGAAAGTGCATCCAGAGAAAAAACAAAAATTATTATTTTTTAAAAGATTTTATTTATTTTTAGAGAGAGGAGAAGGGAGGGAGAAAGAGAGGGACAGAAACATCAGTGTGTGGTTGCCTCTTGTGTGCTCCCTGCTGAGGACCTGGCCTGCAACCCAGGTATGTATCCTGACTGGGAATCTAACTGGCAACCCTTTGGTTTGCAAACCAGCAGTCAATCCACTAGGCTATACCAGCCTGGGCTGGAGAACAACAAAACTTATTAATGAAAATATTTTTTTATGAACAAAAGTTAAGAAACAAACAAAAACCCCCACAAAGTTAAGGAATGGGTTTACTCCAATTTTTAAGTTATTGTAATATGTTTGATCAAAATAATACCATAACCCTTCAAATTCCCTTTTCTATTGGATCAGAACACCAGTCTTGGTGGTCATAAAAGAAAGAAAAGTAATACTGAAGCTGGCCTCACACTGCTTGTATTATGTTCTGTAGCATATGGGCTAGTTTCAAACAAGGTAAAAAAATACCATAGCAATGTTATTTTTTTATGAGGCTGCTCTTCATTTAATTAAGAGGACAGGAAAGAAACAGATGCACGTCTGAAATAAATAGATAAATAGAGTGAATATAAAAGTTTATATTAATATTAATTAAACTCTGCTTTCATATAACACTACTTGGACTTTAAAAGTTTCTTTTTTTATTGTTGTTCAAGTACAGTTGTCTCCATTTTCCCACCACCACTTTCCCCTGCCCACCCACCCCCACCTCCCACCTTCCATCCTTCCCCCCCTGTGGCTTTGTCCATGGGTCCTTTATATATGTTCCTTGATGACCCTTACCCTTCCTTCCTCCATTATCATCCTCTCCCTCCCCTCTGGTTACTGTCAGTTTGTTCTTTATTTCAAAGTCTCTGCTTATATAATGGAACAGAATAGAGAGCCCAGAAATAAACCTATGTCTCTATGGTTAATTAATATTCAACAAAGGGGGCAGAAGTATAAAATGGAGTAAAAATAGCCTGTTCAGTAAATGGTGTTGGGAGATCTGGACAGCTACATGCAAAAAAAAAACAAAAACAAAATGAAACTCGACCACCAAATTATGCCGCACACACAAAAAAAAATTCAAGATACATAAATGACTTAAATATAAGTTGCAACACTGTAAAAGTCCTAGAGGAGAACATAGACAGAAAAATTTCAGATATACCACACTGTAAATCTTTAAAGACTACTCTAATCTGGCTCCAACTTAACTGTTCAACCTTATTTTTCATTATTTCCCTAAGTATTCCAAATTATCTTATCAAGTTGTTCTCCAGACTATCTGATTAGTAAAAATGCAAACTTACTCCTCTTTGAGTAACTTTATGTCATTATTTTTCATATAGAATATCCTCCCTCCTCCTAAGCCTAGTTCAAATTCGATCTCTTTTAGGGCATTATGCTAAGCAATGTAAGTCAAACAAAGGCAAATACCATATGTAGATACCATTTCACTTATATGTAGAGTCTAAAAAACAAAACAAATGAACAAACTAAATAGAAACAAACTCATAGAGAATAAAGAATAAATTAAAGGTCACCAGATGGGAGAGGTGTTGGTGAGATGGGTGAAAAGGGTGAAAGGGATTAAAAAGTACAAATTACCAGTTATAAAAAAGTCATAGGGATGCAAAATATAGCATAAGAAATACAGTCAATAATATTGTAATGACTATGTATGGTGTCAGATGGGTACTAGACTCATTGGGATGATCATTTTTAAGACATATAAAAGTCTAATCTCTAATATAATATTGTATGTCATCTGTGATTGGAAAATAAATTATTTTTTTTAAATTTCCTTCTTCGTAAAGCTATCTGTAATCTAAACTCTAGAATAATCAGGCACCTGTAGTTTGGGTATCACTTCTGTGTCCAGTGAAGATGAAGTTACAGGGACTAGATTTACTTAACTTCTTGGAACAACTTAAAACCAGACAAAATATATGAAAAAAAGTTTGAGACTGGATGAAGGAGAAGGATCTGTGCATGACAACAAATGAATTAGATGAGCCCCATGATTGATTATTGCCTGGAGTTTCCAGTTACAGGCAGTAGGAACCGAGGCAAAGCCTGGCATCTTTCCAGGATTGAAAGTCTGGGTGGGGGGTGGGAGTGGGTTAAAGTCAGTAATTTTTTTCTAAGTGTCATTTATTTTCTCTTAATTTTTATTTTTTATTTTTATTTTTTAATTATTTTATTGTTGTTCAAGTACAGTTGTCTACTCTTACTCCCCACCACTCCCCCCCCCACCCCAGCCATCCCCACCTCCCTCCCCTAATTCCACCTGCCTTGGTTTTGTCCATGTGTCCTTTATAGTTGTTCCTGAAAACCCTTTTTGTCCCCATTATTCCCTCCCACCTCCCCTCTGGTCACTGTCAGGTTGTTCTTAATTTCTATGTCTCTGGTTATATGTTGCTCACTTGTTTGTTTTGTTGATTAGGATCCACTTATAGGTGAGATCATATGGCATTTGTCTTTCACTGCCTGGTTTATTTCACTTAGCATAATGTTCTCCAGTTCTACCCATGCTGTCACGAAAAGTAGTAGTTCCTTCTTTCTTTCTGCTAAGGCAGCTAGGTTTGTAGGGGAGAATACAAGAGGAGAGATCTGCACAGAAAGTGACAGAAATCTAAAAACAGTCCCCTTGAAGTATTCAGGATAGTTCTGATCAGTGCATTTGACTGGGGAAAGAAATATCCACAAGGAACACAAGGAACACTCTCCAAGGCTCACAAAGGGCTGAGAATAGTTCCTATTCAAAACACAAGGTGGAAACTTTCTAATTGTGGGGCTTTAAGTAGAGTATTCAAAAGGATTTGTCTTAGTACTAGGGAAAAGTTTGCCCTAGGAAAAATGGTGCTCTGATTCTACCTCACAGAGTTTAAAAGTAAATGTAAAATGTGTTAATGATAGCAGAAGATCAGGAAAGAAATCAGAACACAAAATGTCACCAAACTGAAGATGAGTACTCATCCCTACCCCCTACTTTCTTCTACCAGTACACTCCAAGGTAGATTTAAGGAATCATGTAACCTGGATCCAGTCATCTGGGAGCAGAGAAGGCTCTAATTCTCACTTAAAGAGCAGGAAAGAAGCTTCTTAAAGCTCAGAGCAAGTGGAGAAAATCCACTTTACTTTTTTTCTTCTTTTAAGTTCCAGTCTCTCGGGAATTCCAAAAGAGTAGCTGTGGCAACAGTGAAAGTGATGACAGTGGGTATGGCAAATGCCTAAAATTCTGAAGGAGAAGAATCTCGATCATTGATCAGAGGAGTGGTATAGTTCTTCTACAGTGAATACCTGTCTGTATTTGGACCAGGATATAGGTTCAGTTATGGTCAGTGCAGAGCAGAGCAGGACAAATAAATCCCCAGCTTTCAGGCCAGGGGATCAAAAAGAGAGACCTAGGAAATTGGAAAGAACTTGAGAGATGGTGGAGACTGAGGAGTATGGAAAAAGAGACCACACAAAGTTCCATACCATGGAACACTGTTCAACTATAACAAGGAATGAACTATTGATACACATAACAAAGGAAATAGATCTCAAATATATTAGGTGAATAGAAGCCAATCTCAAAAACTTATAGACTGTATGATATGACTTATATTCTCAAAAAGACAAAAATACAGTGACACAAATCACATGAGTAGTTTCTAGAGTTTAGAGGCTGGGACGAATATGACTACCAATGGTAATATGTTGGGGTAATTAAACAGTCCAGTATTATAACTGTAATGGTAATTACACACAAAAATATAATTGTTAAAACTCATAAGTATATAGACCAACAAAAATCTATTTCACTGCATATTAACTTTTAAAAATTAAAAAGTAAAAGTAAAAAGATGTCAAGCTAACAACCAGTTAAAAGAAACCTGGCATGACTATAATATGAGACAAAATAGACTTAAGAACAAAGAATATTTACTACTAGTCTGGTGAAAGATCTCAGTTTCCTCCTTAGAAAACTAGAAATAGAAGAGCAAATTAATCCAAAATTAAGCAGGAGAAAGGAAATAAAGATCAGAGTGGAAATTAGTTAAGTATAAAACATAAAAATAGAGAAAAAGCAATAAAACCAAAAGCTGGTTCTTTCAGAAGATCTGTACATCTGATAAAATTCTAGCCAGAATGATTAAGGGGAAAAAGAGAGAAAATACAAATTACGAAACCAGAATTGATAGAGGTATTAGTACTAGAGACTATATAGATAAGGAAATACGAACTGTATGCCAAAAAAATTGACAACTCAGTTGGAATGAACAAATTCCTTGAAAGACACAGCTACCAAAGATTATTCTAGGAGAAATAAGTAACCTGAATAGCCATATGTCTACTATAAAATTGAATTTTGACTGGTGGATTCTACCAAACATTTAAGGAAGAAATAACACCAATTCTACACAAACATATCAGGAAAGTTAAGAAGCAGAAACAAGTCCCAACTCATTCTCCAAGGCCATACTATCAATATCAGACAATGATAAAAAAAAAAAAAAAAAAAAAACCTAAGAGAGACGCAAGATGGCAGAGGAGTAAATGGAAGTCACACTAACCTCTTCCCAGGACCAATCTGGAATTATAACTAAATTGTGGAGAAACCATCCAGAACAAACAACTGAACAATAGCAAGAGAGAAGCCTTATAACCTTGGACACACAGAAGAATCACCTTCAGCACTAACGCCTGGTAAGGAGTGTGGTGGAGACTTAAGAGGGCTGACTGGGTGGATGCCCACAGGTGGCAGCACCAGAAGGATAATTAAGCAACCAGAAGGATAATTAAGGTGGATGTCCCTGAGAAGTGTGGTATCCAAACCCTAAGCTAGAATTCCCAGCCTAGAGCACCAGGGCCCAAAAATACACAGATAACAACCATGGTGAAAAGAGGTAGGGTTGCTCTCTGCCAGATACAGAAGACTGGAGATGTAAGGAACCATTTAAAGGGCCAACACACAAATTTTCACTTGCAGCCACTTACCCAGGATGCTAGGAAAGGTGGGAGCAGAGTGAGCTAGAGTCACCTAAGGAGATACTGGGGACAGATTCTTTGGAGGGAGAACTGAGAGAGCAGCCTGATGCTGATTCATTCCCCATACTGCAGCAGTCATCCTGGTCAGGCAGGTGACTCCCCTACAAGCACCAGCAGCCTAAGGGGAAACAACAGCCCCGACCCCCGAAGAGACTCTGCCCTGGCCCTGTGGTGCTTAAGCCTCACTGCTGACTACAGACAGACTAGATTAACAACTGAAGGAGTCAGTCATAGACAGCAGATCCCTGGCAAAGGAGGCAGGGCAGAATGCACTAGAGATTATAGAGGAAACACTGGACACAGGCTTTGGGGAGAGACCTCAGAGAGTAGCCACCAGGATCCTGGTGCTGAGTCATTCCCCATACAGCTGCAGCCATCTTGCACAGGCAGACGACTCCCCTCCGAGTAGTTGCAGCCTGAGGGGAAACAATAGCCTCCAACCCAGGAGGAATTCTGTCCCACCCTATGGGGCTTAAGCCTACTGCTGAGTGGAGAGTGACTAGATGAACAACTGAAGGAGACAGCCACAGACAGTAGATCCCCAGCAGTCTCAGAGCAGGCTGCCTAAGGTCAGACAGGTTCAACATCTGACACAACCAGAGGCAGATCCACAAACGAAAAACAGTGGTAAATACTAAAGGCTACTAAGACAAAATCCACTGTAGTCTTCTCCATGATTAGCAATATTTTCTTTCCTGCATAGCTTTTTAACACTCATTTCTTGTCCATCAAGTTTGTGCATAAAAGTCACTAGATTGTATACTATAATTTATTTCTCTCCTTTTTTATAATAGTCTTAATCTCTTTATACCCTTATTAATACTGGTTCATTTGCTGTTGACACTGGGATTGCAGCAGGGGAGATATTTTTGTGGGTGTGGGCTTGTTTCCTGGGCTTTGTGGTTTTCTTCTGGCAGCAACTGCACAACAACATACAGATGTAGTAGGCACAATGGCCCTCAGTCAACCAGTTGGAGGGAAGGACCTACCAAGGAATGATTCAACAACAATCAAAACCTAATTATATCCAGAGAGCCAACATAAATGACATAAAGGGCATCCTAAGAGCATCAAGTTCAGGAGATCAAGGAAATGGCATCACTGAATCTTACAGGTCTCCTACCACAGAAGCACACACCACAAAGTCAGAAAACTGAAACAGATCATTTTAAGAAGCAGAAAAAAAAAACAAGAAGAAATTCACAAATAATGGGAAGACAAAGAAACAACTCCCAAATGAAAGGAAAGGTGGAATACTCAGAAAGAATGCTAAATGAAATAGAGGTAACTCAACTATCTGATACCAAGTTCAAAATGATGGTTATAAGCAATCTCAATGAGCTCAGTGAGAATTCCAAAGAGTACAGGGAAGCTACAAGGAACTTACTGTATATTACACCAGCATGAAAACTAGGACACAGAAACTATCAAAAACAGCCAAGAGGAAATGAAGAATACAATTTCTGATTGAAGAACACACTAGAAAGAATCAAATTCAGGCTAAATGAAGCAGAGGATAGAACGAGCGACCTGGAAGACAAGGTGGAAAAAAACTCCCAGAAAGGGTAAAAAAAAGGAAAATAGACTCAAAAAAGAAAAAAATGAAGAGGGGTTAAGGAAACTATAAGACAAGATGAAACATAATAATATCCATATAAGAGGGATACCAGAGGAAAAGAAGAGCAAGGGCTAGAAACCCTATTTGAAAAAGTAATGATGGAAAATTTCCCTAGTTTGATGAGAGAAAAAGTCATACAAATACAGGAAACACAGAGGGCCTGAATCAAGAGGAACACAAAGAGGCCCACTCCAAAACACATCATAATTAAAATGTCAAAATTCAAAGACAAAGAGAATCTTAAAGGCAGCAAGGGAGAAACAGGAAGTGACATACAAGGAGCACCAATAACACTAGTAACTGACTTCTCAATGGAAACACTACAAGCCAGAAGAGAATGGAAAGCAATATTCCACATAATGAAAAGCAAAGGCCTGTGACCAAGACTACTGTATCCCGCAAGGCTCTCAATTAAAATGGAAGGTGAAATAAGGAGTTTCCCAGATAAAGGAAGGCTGAAAGAATACACCTCCACCAAACCAGCATTGCAAGATATGCTAGGGAAAATCTTTAAGAAAAAAAAAAGAAAAAGAGTGAGAGAGAAAGGAACACAGGTATGAAGGGAGTAAAATGGCAATGAATAAGTACCTATCGATAATAACCTTAAATGTAAATGGATTAAATGCTTCATTCAAAAGACATAGGGTACCTGAATGTATAAGAAAACATGACTGGCACATATGCTGCCTATAAAAGACCCACCTCAGAACAAAAGACCTACACAGACTAAATGTGAAATGCTGGAAAAAAAAATATTCCCTGCAAATGGACAGGAAAAAAAAAAGCTGAGGTAGCAATACCTTATCTGACAAAACAGACTTCAAAAAAGCCATAAAAAGACACACAGAAAGACACTTCATAATACTCAGGGGAAGAATACATCAAGAAGACATAAACATTATAAATATGCACCCAACACAGGGGCACCCAAATATAAAAGGAAAATCTTGGAGGACTTCAAGAAAGATATAGACAGCAACACACTTATACTATGGGATTTTAACATCTCACTGTCAAAAATGGATATATCTTCCAAACAAAATATCACCAAGGATACTGTGGCACTGAATAATGCCCTTCATAAAATGGAATTTAATGATATATATAGAACCTTTCATCCCAAAGAAGCAAAGTACACATTCTTTTTAAGTACACATGGAACATTTTCAAAGATAGACCACATGATAGGACAAAAAACAAGCCTCAAAAAATTCAAGAAAATTGAAATCATATCAAGCATTTTCTTGGACCACAAGGGACTGAAACTAGAAACCAACTTCATGGGAAAAAACTCAAAAACACTCAAATTCATGGAGATTGAATAGCATGCAATTAAACACTGAATGGGTCAAGAATGAGATCAAGGAAGAAATCAAAAATTTCTGGAAGCAAATGAAAATGAACTTACAACACTCCAAAACTTATGGGATACAGTGAAGGCAGTCCTGAGAGGGAAGTTCATACCAATGCAGACCTACATAAAAAAGATAGAAACATTTCCAATAAAGAACCTAGCCCTACACCTACAAGAACTGGAGGAACAACAACAAAGCCCAGAGAGAATAAAAGGAAGGAATTAACCAAGATCAGAGCTGAATCAAACAATATAGACATTAAAGGAACAATTCGAAGGACCAATAAATCCAGGAACTTGTACTTTGAAAAGGTAAATGAAATTGACAACACTTTAAGCAGACTCATCAAGAAAAAAAGAGAGAAGACCCAAATAAACATAAAATGAAAGAGAAGAGGTTACTACTGATACCACAGAAATACAATGATTCTAAGAAATTACTATGAATAACTATATGCCAAGAAATTTGAAAATTTAGGAGAAATGGAGAAATTTCTAGGAAAATATAATCTTCTAAAACTAAATGAAGAAGGGCCAGGAAGTCTGAATAGACCAATAACAGCTGACAAAATCAAATCAGTAATCGAAAAACTCCCAGCACAAAAAATCCCTGGATGAGAGGGTTTCACAGGAGAATTTTACAAAACAGTTAAGGAAGAGCTAACCCCTATCCTTCACAGATTATACAAAAAATCCAAGAAGACAGAAGACTCCCAAATTCTTTGTATGAAGCCAGCATCATCTTAATCCCAAAACCAGATAAAGACATAATAAACAAAGAAAACTACAGGCCAATATTGCTGATGAACATATATGCTAAAATCCTGAACCAAATATTGGCAAATACCATCCAGCAATACATTACAAAGATCATATACCATGATCAAGTGGGATTCATCCCAGGCATGCAAGAGTGGTACAATATTTGTAAATCAACAAACATAATACATCACATAAACAAAAGGAAAGACAAAAATCACATGATTATATCTATAGATATGGAAAAAGCATTTGTCAAGATACAGCAACTACTTATCATAAAAACAGTCAACAAACTGGGAATAGAAGGAGCATTCCTCAACATGATATAGGCCACATATGAGTGACCTACTGCCAAAATCATACTCAATGGGCAAAAACTAAAAGCTTTCCCACTAAGATCAGGAACAAGACAAGGATGCCTGCTTTCACCACTTCTATTCAACATAGTATTGGAAGTCCTAGCCACAACAATCAGACAAGAAAAAGAAATAAATGGTATCCTAATTGGAAAGGAGGAAGCAAAAATGTCATTGTTTGCAGATGACATGAAAGTGTACATAGAAAATCCTATAGACTCTACCAAAAAACTATTTGACCTAATAAGTGAATTTGGCAAAACAATAGCATACATAGTCAACAATCAGAAATCAAAGGCATTTTTATATACCAACAATGAAATATCAGAAACAGAAATCAGGGGGAAAAATCCCATTTGCTATATCAACAAGAAAAATAAAGTACCTAGGAATAAACCTAACCAAGGAGGTAAAAGACCTGTACTTCAAAAACTACACAACACTAAAGAAAGAAATTAAGGAAGACACAAGCAAATGGAAGTATACACCATGTTCATGTAATGGAAGAATTAACGTCATCAAAATGTCCATACTAACCAAAGCAATTTATAGATCCAATGCAATCCCTAATAAAATACCAATGACATATTTCACAGATATAGAACAAACATTTCAGAAATTTACATGGAACCATAAATGACCCTGAATAATCACAGCAATTTTGAGAAAGAAGAGCAAAGTAGGAGGGATCACAATGCCTGATATCAAACTGTATTACAAGGCCACTCTAATCAAAACAGCCTGGTACTTGCATAAGAACAGACACATGGACCAATGGAACAGAATAGAGAGCCCAGAAATAAACCCAGGTCTCTACAGTCAATTAATATTCAACAAAGGGGCGAGGCATAAAATGGAGTAAAAATAGCCTCTTCAATAAATGGTGTTGGGAAATCTAGACAGACACATGCAAAAAAAGTGAAACTCGATCACCAACTCACACCATACACAAAAATAAATTGAAGGTGGATAAAAGATTTAAATAGAAGTCATGACATAAAAGTCCTAGAGGAGAACAGAGGCAGGAAAATCTCTGACATTCCATGCAGTAATATTCTCATCAATATGTCCCCTAGAGCAAAGGACATAAAGGAAACAATAAACAAATGGGATCTTATCAAAATAAAAAGCTTCTGCACAGCTAAAGAAAGCAGCATTAAAATGAGAAGAGAACCAACCATATGGGAAAACATATTTGCCAATTATACCTCAAACAAGGGTTTGATTTATTATATATATAAAGAACTCACATGACTCCATTTCAGAAGACAAACAACCCAATTAAAAATGGGCAAAGTACCTGAACAAACACTTCTCCAGGGAGGACATAGACAGGGCCCAGAGACATATGAAAGGCTTCTCAGTATCACTAGCCATCAGTGAGGTGCAAACTAAAATCACAATGAGATAACACTTCATACTGGTCAGAATGGCCATCATAACCAAATCAACAAACAAGTGCTGGCAAGGCTGTGAAGAAAAGGGAACCCTAGTGCACTGTTGATGGGAATGCCCACTATTGAAACCACTGTGGAAAACAATATGGAATTTCCTCAGAAAACTAAAAGTGGATTTGCCTTTTGACCCAGCAATTCCACTGCTGGGATTATACCATAAGAATCCTGAAACACCAATTCAAAAGAACCTATGCACCCCAATGTTCACAGCAGCACAATTTACAATAGCCAAGTGCTGGAAGCAACTTAAGTGCCCACCAGTAAATGAGGGAATAAAAAATGAATAGTACATTTACACAATGGAATACTATGCAGCAGAAAGAAAGAAGGAGCTCCTACCCTTTGTGACAGCTTGGATGGATCTGGAGAACATTATGCTAAATGAAATAAGCCAGGAAGTGAAAGACAAATACCACATGATCTCGCCTATAAATGGAACCTAATCAACAAAACAATCAAGCAAGCAAAATATAACCAGAGACAATGAAATAAAGAACTAACTGAGTAATCAGAGGGGAGGTGGGAGGGGGCCACAGGAAGGGTCAAAGGGGGAAGGGTCATCAAGGAACATGTTTAAAGGACTCATGGACCTAGCCAAAGTGGGGTAAGATCAAGGGTGGGAAGCGGGGATGGCTGGCATAGAGGGAAGTGGTGGGGGAAAGTGGAGACAACTATACTTGAACAATAATAAAGCAAAAAAGAAAATAGAAACAAAAAGAAAACTAAGACCAAAATCCTTCATGAGTAAAGATGCACAAATTCCTGAAATTTTAGTGAATCAAATTTAATATGTAAAAGGGATAATAAGTAATGACCAAGTCAAGTTTATTCCTACAATACATGGTTGATTTAGCATTCAAAAGTTGATTAACCCTCATCCAAGTAGCTCAGTTGGTTACGGATGCCCCAATATGCCAATGTTGTGGGTTGCAGGTTCCATCCACAGTGAAGGCCCATACAAGAATCAACCTATGAATGTATCAAGAAGTAGAACAACAAATGAATCAATCTCTCTCTCTCTCTTCTCTCTCTTCCCCTCCCTCCCCCACCTCCCTTCCTCTCTCTAAAAAGTCAGTAAGTAAAAAAAAATTATCAGTCAATGGAATTTGCATATTAAAAGATTTAAAAAATGATAAGATCATCTCAATAGATACAAAATAAGCATTGACGAAGTCCAACATCCATTTATAAGTAAAAACAATTTTTTTCAGCAAATTAGGAACAGAAATGAACTTCCTCAAGCCTATAGCTAACATCATACTTAATAGTTAAAGAATTAATTCTTTCCCCCCAATATCAAGAACAAAGCAAGAATGTACACTGTAACCACTTCTATTTAACACTTTTTTCTGTAGTTCCTATTCTGTACAGTAAGGCAAGAAAATGAAATAAAATGTACCACTTTGAAAGGGAAGATACAGCGGTATGAAACTGACTATTGAAGTGGGAGGTGGACTTGGTGGAGCGGGGCAAAGGGGGAAAAATTGGAACAATTGTAATAGCATAAACAATAAAATATTTTTAAAAGAAAAGGAACATAAAATTATATTTATAGGCAAAATTATTTTCTATTTAGAAAATCCAACAGAATCTATTAAAATACCTCCTAGAACTAATAAGTCAATTTGTCCAAGTGATGCAAGATATAAGATCAATAATCAATAGCAAACTGTATTACTAGATACTAGCAACAAATAATCAAAGTGTAAATCCATATTACACAGTATATTTGACTCTTAGTTGGTATGTGCTTTTCCTCTCTATCACTTCAACACTTTCTAAATAACAAAAAAATTCTTTTGAGAGATCAGGGCAATAACAGACTAAGGTAGTTTAAAAGAAAAGATGGTAAACTCTGTTCCAACTTATATCTTAAAGATACATACTCAGAAGTATTAAAATAACCTAGTATATCCTAACCTGAGTGCCCAAAGAGTTATCCCCAAGAAAAATTATATACTAATTTCTCTATATTCTAGCTGCCATTCAGGAAATTGAAATGAAAAACTAAAAAGTATCTTTTTAATAAAAACTTCAACAATTTAGATTGAGTCCCTCTTTTACAAAATATAAGTGATCTTAAAATAATTATGCCTCTCTTTCTTATGTGAACAATACATTTTTTTAAAAAATTAAGGACCCAGCAAATATTAAATTAAAAAATTAAAAATTAAATTACCATAGGACCCAGCAATGCCTCTTCTGGGTATCTACCTGCAAAACTCAAAAACAGTTATTTGCAAAGATATATGCACCCTTATGTTCATTGCAGCATTATTCATAGTGGACAAGACATGGAGACAACCAAAGTGTTCTTTGTTAGGTAATTGGATAAAGAAGGCATGGTGCATATATAATATGGAATACTACTCAACCATAAGAGTAGATGAAATGCTGCCATTTGCAACAACATGGACTTTGAGAACATTATTCTAAGTGAAATAAGTCAGTCAGAAAAAGCTAAACACCATATGATTTTGTTTATATGTAAGATATAAAACTGAAACTCATAGACACAGACAATAGTATGGTGGTTACTAGAGCAAAAGGGGTAGAGGGTAGTAATGGGTAAATTAAAAATATATTTAAAATAAATAAAACATATATTACAGTGATGTTGGTTAATAACATTATGTAAGTTTCAAATATACAATTCTATAATACATCATCTGTATGTTACAACAATGTATTTTTAAACTTTATGATATTATGATCATAAAGTTTTAAAATCAAGTACAGTTTATCAACATAACATGATCGGCAACCCAAATGTTTACCTTAGGATAAGCATTTCATGAAGTTAGCCCACTGGAAAGCAACACAAGTTAAGTTGTATTGGTTTTGGAGGTAATCCCTTTCTTTAACATTCTATTACATAGATAATAATTTGAGGCTATAAAATGATACCTTTCACTGAGTTCACAACTATAATTATACAGAGCAAGTAAATAGATAAAATGGAGAAAAATATGGGAAGAGCAATACAATAGGTACCAATCTTAAAATGAGAAAATGCTGTTTAGGAGTCTAGAAATTCAGAGAGAGAGAGAGGCATTTTCAAGCTTTATAGGTCTGAGTAACCATACCAATCATCAAGAAATGATTTGTTTCCACCTAGGTTAAATATTATACAATTAATATACACTATCACCAGCTGAAACAAGGATGCTTCCAACTGGCACTTAACATTTTTTTCTGTTTTGTTTGTTTCTCTGTTTAAAATTTTTTCAGGGAAGGAGTAGAAGGGCAAGCAGGTAGGAAACATTCTGCATAATTCTGCTATTTCTATTAATAATAGAAAGTGTACTATATCATTCATGTCAAATTATCTTTTAACCTTTGCTAATACATGTTTTTATACTTATAGTCAATTAAAACAATATTTATACACAACATATTTTAAAAGATAAAATATAGTATAGAGCAATATTAGGAGAAATACAAATACAAATTTACAGACAACCTATGTTCAAGTCCTAATTTTTGTCACTTACTGGTTAAGTAATTCGGGCAAGCCTCTTAACCACCCTGAGCTTCAGTTTCCTAATTTATATAATAATTCTTGCATTTTCCCCCTCACAACATTGTTTCAAGTATCAATGAGACAAGTATATATGAAAGTGATGTATAACTGCCATCCAAATTCATTTATTCCACAAACAATACCAATTAGAACAGTGAGAGCACTGGCTTCTTCTGTGCCAGGTAATGGCCTAGGCTCTTTATAAGTATTATCTTTTTTAATTATCATAATAATGTTAATAATAAATAACAATGATAATAGACATTTAAGCATCTACCATGTACCCCAGCACTAGATCATAGGCACACAGAAACAACAAATTAGACCCAAAATATTGGGATCTCACAGATAAGTGATATTAACAGGGACTAAGAAGGAAGAATTGAAGAAGCCATTAACTGTCTGGGTCACACAACTCCAGCTTCAAAAGGAATTGAAAGTAGCTATCTGGGGAATGGATCCATTGGGAGAGACTGTTTTAAGAAGTTTCACTCTACAGGATTACCCACTGCATAACTGTAGTGGGAAGGACATGAGATTAGGCCAAAACTAGAATTTGAATTTTACCACTTATCATTTAAGATGGATCATTATGAATGAATAGGGGTGTACCAGGCAAAAGAAGTACAATAAAATAAGGGCATTTCAGGAAAAGAAAATGGTTACAAAGACACCAAAGTGTGAAAGAACAATATATAGAGAAAGAATAATGAAAAATCAGATGTTCCAGACATTTGCCTTGATATCTGTCCTATTAATTCTACTAAAGTAAAAGGGAATCAAAGATTATATCACTGAATGGATGCTGGATTAAAGATTGGCAGGATTGGAGTTATGGCAGAACAACAGGGAATATAAAATCAAAGGTGCTGAGAGAAAATACTTATCAATCATCTGTCTGATAAGGGATTTGTACATAAAATATATAAATAAATCTTCTAACTTAAAAATAACAAGATAAATAACTGAACTAAAAGCTAGACAAAGGGTCTAAACAGACAGTTCTTCGAAGATGATATAGAAATGGCCATAAGCACAAATGAAAAGATGCTCAACACCATTAGCGATCAGGGAAATACAAATCAAAACCATAAGATACCACTGCACACCTACTAGTATGGCTATAATCAAAAAGTTGGAATCTATGTCTCTAGTTCTTTTTTGCTTGTTTGTTTGTTTTGTTGATTAGGTTCTACCTATAGGTGAGATCATATGGTATTTATCTTTCACTGCTTGACTTATTTCACTTAGCATAATGCTCTCCAGTTCCATCCATCCTGTTGCAAAGGATAGGAGTTCCTTCTTTCTTTCTGCAGTGTATTATTCCACATAGAAGATGGGGAGAATGAGGGGAAGAAAGGTAATATGTAAAAGGAGCCATGGACAAGGACAATGAGGAGGGGATTATCTTTGGGAGTGGAGGTTGGATGGGGCAGGTGAGGGCAACAGGGGGAAATATGGGGACAACTGTAACTGAACAATAATAAAAAAGTTAAAATCCTCATATACTGCCCGTGGGAATATAAAATGGTGCAGCCACTTTAGAAAACACTCTGGAAGTTATTTTAAAAAAATAATTTGGCATAGAATTACTATATGACACACCAATTCCACTCCTAGGTATACATGAAAAACTAATAAAACACGTCCGCACAGACTCCTGTATATGAATGTTCACAGTTGCATTATTGATAATAGCCAAAAAGTTGAAATATCTCAAATTTCCATCAACAGATGAATGGATTTTAAAAAGTGACATATTGATACAATGGAGTATTATTCAATCATAAATATTCAGTATTATTCTAGTCAAGTACTGATATATGCTACAATGTGGATAAACATTAAACACATTATGCTAAGTAAAAGAAACTAGTCACATAAGACCACATATTATATAATTCCATTTATATGAAATGCTCAGAATAAATAAATCTATAGAGACCTCGTGTAGATTAATGATTGCCTAGGGTTGGGGAAGTGGGTAGAAGTAAGTGGGAACTGCTAATGGATACAAGGCTTTTTTTTTTGAGGGCATGACAATGTTCTACAGTGTATTATGGTGATATCTGTAAAACCCTGTGAATATATTAAAACTTACTGAATTATATACATTAAATTGGTGATTATATGTTATATAAATTTTATCTCCATTAAGCTGTTATTTTAAGCAATGAACTTTCTAGAAAGGGTTTGATTCAATGAATTACCATAAGATGGGTGGTAAAAGAAAGATGTTGACAACCTGGGATAACAGAATGCAGTCAAAGGATGGAAGTTTTCCATAAGTACCCACAGCTGGAGTAGTAGGAAAGGAGTGAGGAAAATGAAATAATCCTTGGTTTTTACCAATTACTATTTAAGTAAACCCCACTTAATCTTCCTTACTTAAGTAAAAATAATTTGCTCTAATTCCATCATGGATTCTCCTGAGACTTGTTTAAGGTTCTAGGAATCCAAGCCTATTAGGTATCAAAATTCTTTCCAGGAACTTTCTTTGACAGCCTAGTTTGCTAAAACCTATTGGATGGAGACGACTAATCTCTTAGAGCAGAAGAAGCCCAAGAGATGGACACCTTATTTGGAAAACTCACCATTTCTGATCAACTATATTTTCTCTGACACCTTCCCTATTTGATTCAAATGGAAGGAAAATGCATTATGCACTTTACTTTCCCATAATTGTCACATTTGATCCTCATATCTCTTACCCATATTACAGATAAGGAAGTTGGTTTAAGGAGGATAAACTACTTTCCCAAAGTCATATAACTAGCTGGTAAGGGGTAAAACTAGGCTTCCAGTTATGGCCTAAACACATGAATTTTTCACTACAGTTAAGCAATGGGTAGTCCAGAGTGAGACTTCTTAAGACAGCCTTGGGTGGGTGGGTTGGGATGGGAATAAAAGGTAGAAATTGTACTGCAACAACAATTTAAATAAAATTAAAAAAAAGAATTAAGACAGCCTCTCCCCATAGATCTGTCCCCTTGATAGCTACTTTCAATATCTTTTGATCCTGGAGCTTCTGTGATTGCTAATTTTAAAACAATGATAGCATTTACACATTTAACACTTCTCTAGCTTGTTCCCTTGACAACTACACACCTAAGGTTAGATACCAAAAAGAAAAATGGTCCCTGTTAGTGCATGTACCTAATAATCTCTTTTTGTGTGAACATATTTTTAATAGACTTTTAAAGACCATATACCAAGTTTTTCAAAAGCCACATAGAGTGGTACCTCTATGCCACCACAGAAAATATTAGAACATTAAAAAAAAGTTTAGGAAAGAATGTCTTGCTTAATACAAACTCTCAGGTTACTTTCACACTGCTGTTCTTACCATCAACCTGGACCAACAAAGGCTGAGCTAAACATGACATAACTAAGGGTTCTAAGATCCAATTACAGTTGTGTCAACCATTATGTATTTTTTAATTACAAAGGTAATATGCAAAAATATTTCCATTGTAAAACAAATTAAATAGTAAAGGATTAGAGAGCACAAAATGTAAGACATCATTCACCAGTCCCCCAATGTTTCCAGACTTTTCATTATACATGTATATTATGTATATGTATGCATATTATATATTTTTCTACAAATAGATGGGATACATTACATATTGCTCTGTTATTATTTTAACAGCTTTATTAGGATGTTATTAACATACCATACAATTCACCCATTAAAAGTGTATAACTCAGTGATTTTTAGTATATTCAGAGAGTATGTGCAACCATCTCCATAATCAATTTTAGGATATTTTCATCACCTCAAAAAGAAACCCTATACCCTTTAGGTTTCACCTTTGTATCCTCACACTTTCTTCAACCCTAAGCAACCACTAGTCCACTTTCTGTCTCTATTGGTTTCCCTATTCTGGATATTTCATATAAATGGAATCATATAATATGCGGTATTTTGTGACTAACTTGTTTCATGTAGCATAATGTTTCAAGGTTTAACCACATGTAGCAGGTATCAGTATTTCATTCCTTTACATAACTGAATACTATTTCATTGTATGGATATATCACCTTTGTCCTCTTCTTTCATTATATATAGTCTATCCATTCAATACATACAGGTCTGTCCTGCTCTTTTTAGTGATTGCACATTATTATATATTTGATGTAACATAATTCATGTAGCCATTTCCCTATGGGTGGATATTAAGGTATTTCCATTGTTTTCCCATTATAACATTAACTTACCTCCATATGATGTCATAGGGCAAGGGAGAGGCCATCTCTTTTGTGGAAGACAGACTTTGCCTCTAGAACAGTGGTTAAAAGTATGTTCCTCAGATGTATAGCATCACCTGGGAACTTACTAGAAATGCACATTTCTGCCTCCCCAATTTTTGATTCAGAAAACTGGGGATGGGGACCAGTGCACACTGCTTTAACAGCTCTTCTCCTTATGATTCTGATATGCACTAAAATTTGAGAACCACTGCTCTAAATCTATTTCACTACACTGCAATGGCTTACATTATTTGGTTCAAAGTACATTTTAAAAATTAGCAAAACCACAAACATTGACTTTAACACATGACTATGGTCATGGATAGGTCAGAAGTACAGTGGAGGGGTATATGGGTGTCTCTGTATTTTCTTTAGAGAAAGTACTTTAATATAACAAAAAAAACACCTTTTCTCTCATGCTTCTCCTATCTGCTTGTCCCATTACTGTCTCCTCTCATAGCCTTCAAAAAACAATAATTAAACCATTTATGTAGAATTAAAATGCAAGGAAATACAAATTGTTTCTTTCCCGATCCTCACATTTCTGTTGATGATACCCACAGAACAATGAACCCTAAAACCCCCCTCCCATTAGAAACTTAAACTTTAGAAAAATGTGATCTCACTGAATCACACAGATTAGAACTAGAAGGGAATTTAGAGGTCTCCTAGTCAAGATTAATATTTTAGTGATAAGAAAAATGAAGCCCAGAAAAATCATATAGCACCACAAGGCCATACAGCAAGGATAAGCTTCTTCCCTCACTATGTTATATGTATAGTACACTAATATTATACTTTACACTATATACTGCTTTATTATAATGATTCTTGACCAGATATTTGCATGAAATTCACTGCGGAGATTTCTTTTAAAATACATTTAGAAAGATTTATTTTCCTTATCTTACTAAGCACAGAACACTGATATAATTTAACTGTATCTAGAAGACATTTATGGACATCCAGTATTATATGATTCTCTGATTTAGCAATGCCCACAGAGGTCAGGGAATGTCCACAAGAGTCAGAAGTACTGGGTCTATCCCTACACTAAATACCTCCACATTGCAGTTCTGTATGTTCATTTGGCTTTCTATTGTTTTGTTTTTGTCTTATCCTTGGATGTGAGTTACTACTTCTTACATCTATCAGTGTATTTGCATCCAGCAATTCTCACATTGCTAATGTGAGTTGAGACATCAAATAAATACAACCTTTAGAACTATGATAAAGGTGATAGTAAAATAAGTTTTGAATGAGAAACTGAAAATTTAGTGAGAAGACTTTGTGACAATTACATTGCCTGAGACAATGGAAAGTTAATGTTGCCAGGTACAACATTCTCTAAGAAAGTGTCATGATCTCAAGATCTCCTTTACACTAACAAAACAAAGAATGAACTCTGGGGATTTAAGACCAAGAAGATATGCAATTTCAACTCAAGGTTTCTCCTTTGGTGTTTGTTTGCTTTTTAAAATTAATAAACTTAATTTTTTAGAGGTTTTGGTTCACAACAAACTTGAGCAGAAAGTAGAGTTTCCCTATAACCCCTGTCCCTAAACATGTACAAAACTCCTCTCCACTATCAACATTCCACATCACCAAAACTCTATGTAGTTTCTAAAGCCATGTAAATACTACAAGAAAAACAGTTTAAATTACCTGTAACACCACAGAACTGTGGGTATTGCTGGTAAAGATGCGAGTGGCTCCTGCCTTGGAAGACTGCAAATGGGATGAGAGGCCCATTTCACTGCTTCCAAGGGACAATTTCATGTGTTGGTCTTCCTCTTCCACAAGAGATCTGAAATTTTTTAAATCACAAACAAATGCAAGTTAAAAGTTGTCATGTAATTTACAGTAATGAAATGAATATTTCAAGAAATAATCAGGCATTAGTACCAATCATATGACTCTGGAATATACTAAATTGTGTTTCACTAGATTTTAGGTTCAGACCATTTTTACATTATAGAAAAAAATATATATATTTGCAAGAAGATTCCCAATGTCAGTACAGACAAATGAGACCTGAGAAATCAACCTAAAATCAAGTTCAAACCATAATCACAGAGGGTACCTTTTTTTTTTAAGTGCCACAGTAATTGCTTTTGTTTATTTCACTGTGTAGGTAGAACTGAAATCAAATTGTGATATTCACAGCCAAAATTAATTTGGAATACCTACTTTTAGAAAGATAAAATAATATTGGCCCTGGCTGGTGTAGCTCAGTGGATTGAGCGCGGACTGGGAACCAAAGTGTCCCAGGTTCGATTCCCAGCCAGGGTACATTCCTGGGTTGCAGGCCATAACCCCCAGCAACCGCACATTGATGTTTCTCTCCCTCTCTCCCTCTCTATCTCTCTCTCTCTCTCTCCCTCTCTCTCTCTCTCTCTCTCTCTCTCTCTCTCTCCTCCCTTCCCTCTCTGAAAATAAATAAATAAAATCTTTAAAAAAAAAGAAAGATAAAATAATATTATCATTACTCAACAGTCATTATGCATCAGGCGCTTTGCCAAGAAATTTACATACATGATCTCATGTAATCCTTAAAACAATCCATTGCAATAGGTACTATGACTATGTCCTTTTTATTAAGGATAGGACAAGTGAGCTACAGAAAGGTTAAAAATGACTTATCTAAGGTCACAAAAAATTTTAAGTTGTTGGGCCAGGATTTGAATATAAGTCTAGTCTGACTCCAAACACCAAATGCCCCATTAATACAAGTTAAAGATTAAAAAATGGGAGAGAGGAAGATGGCAGCAAGGTAGGAGGGAGCAGATTCCACATCCCTACACATGGGAGTAAAACCTAGCTGATCTACAGAGGAAGAGCAAACATCCAATAGTTCCCCAGCATATATGAAAATAAGAGACCAGCAATTGTAGTAGACATTGAAAAACCAGATGGTAAGGAGGGTGCTTCAGGACATAAGGTCCCAGGGACCAGCATGGGGACCAGGGTGGCTACAGTCCCAGGCCCCAAGTCTGCTGGGTCTGCCACAGGGTTGTTGGGAGAGAGCCAAGGCAACTGCTCGCTCCCCAGCCAAACAATGTCTGAGCAGCACCGGGAGAAACACAGCTGCTAGCAAACACACAGGGGCTGTGAGAACCCACAGAGTCTGTGGACACCGGCAGAGTTGAGAGTCACGCAGTGATGGGCCCTGACCCCCATAGTCACCAGTCTGGCTGGAGAATTGGGCTGTGCGAGAGGCCAGGTTGCTTTGCACAGTGGCAGGCTTGAGTAGGAGGAATTTCTCAAAAAGAAAAAGTGAAAAGAGACACTGTTTAGGGAATTCTCCTGCAACAATTGCTCCTGCCTCCTCCCCACCTAGCCAGGCAGCACTTCTGAGGAGGCACAGGAAGCCCTGCACACCCCCATAGCACTGGGAAGGATGCGTGCCTGAACCTGAGGAGCAGGAGGTGGCCTGGACAAGCATGCACCCACAACCCAAGAGGAGTGAACTCTGAGGAAGGCCTGGATTCCACACCCAAGGCCCAGTGGAGAGGAACCAGGCTAGCTCTGGAGAGAGTGTGTGGCTAGCCCTGGGGAGAGTGCCTAAGAAGCTACCTGAGTGCTGAGAGGGAAGGGAGAAAATCCCCTCAGCCTGCTGTAGCCAGCAAGACCAGAAAAAGCGGTGTGACGAGTTTGAAACAAGAAGAGGCTTTTTTAAAGTAATTTTCTTATTTTTTAATTTTTATTCTTTTTTATCTCTCAATTCCTTTTTCCTCTCTTGTTCTTTCTTCTTTTATCCCTTCATCCCTTCTTTCCAGTTTTATCTCTTCTTCCTTCCTTTTTCTGCTTCATTTTTTCTCTCTTATTTTAAATACCCACAAGTGAGACAAAAAACCTGTAACTGTGAAAACACCAGAGCTGGACCAAAAGAGGAGACATCCCAACAGATGAGACAGTGAGACAAATTTCACTCTGTTATTACAGAGAACCTGCAAGTTATCCCATATTTGTATTAATTTTTCATTATTCTTACATCTTTTATTTTAATAGTATTTTTGTATTCCTCCTCATTCTGTTTAGTCTTCTTTGCTTGGCTGGTTATATTGTATCATTTGATAAGTGTCCCCTGATATCTCTTTCATAGTGTACTGCTAATTTACTGTCCTTCACTTCACTTGTGTCTCATTAGCACACTACTCAAGGTACTACACTCACTATTCTTGTTATCCAGATCACATAGATTCTATCATATGATTGTTGCTCTAATATTATTGTAAATAATAGCTGTTCCATACAATTGTAAAAACTACACAACACCCATCCTAGACCTTAGCCCACTTCACAATTTCCTGAACTCTATTACTATAGTGGTTAACTCTATTCTCTCACACTCCACAACTATTTACTATCCTTTACTCTTACCTTACTTCAGAATCTGACCTCCCACAACCTCACTGACTTATGGATCCAACTCACAACTCTTCCCTCCCCAACAAGAGTCTTATCTTCTTTCCATCCCTTCTAAAAAGTGGCTAGATGGGTGGAAGATCACAGTTAACACTGTACATAGACAAAAGATCTATCTCTTCTCTACCAGCTGCTATTTTAAATATCACACAATACTCTCTTGCTGCCTTACACCATTTTGCTTTCCCCCTCCAACTGATCACAATAAAAGGTGGTGGAAGCTGTGAACACCAAGATATCCACTGGAAGAGGAAACCCAACAACAAAGGACCCATCAACAGAGAACAACAGAAGAAGGCGAAGGAGGGACTGGAAGCCACACTAACCTCAATCCAGTACCTATCTGGAAATACAACTAAATAGTGGAGAAATTACCCAGAAGAAACAACTGAACAACAACAAGAGAGAATCATCAAAACCTTGTGCACACAGAAGAAACAGCTTCAACACAACCTGCCCTCACAAGCACAACAAAATACAAGAGGTGGTGGACAGAGTGATGCTCAGTGAACCAGCTGGTGGGAAGGGACCATGAAAGAAAAACCCAACAACAATCGAAACCCAAAAGAAATCACACAGCCAACTTAAATGACAGCCCAAGACCAGTGAGCACGGGAGATCAACGAGACCACATCACTGAATCTCACAGGTATTCTGCCACAGAAGTTCACACCATAAACGCAGGGAGCCAGAACAGATCAATTTAAGAAGCTGAGGCTAAAAAGAAGAGTTTTAGCTGAGGCTAAAAAGAAGAGTTTCAAAAACAATGGGAAAACAAAGAAACAATCCCCAAATGAAAGGAAAGAAAGAAGCCTCAGAAAGAATGCTAAATGAAAGAGCAGCAACTCAATTATCAGATATTGAGTACAAAGCAATGGTTATCAAGAAGTTCAATGATCTCACAGTGAATTACCAGAAACTACAGGTAAACTACAATGAACTCACTACAAACTATATAACATGAAAAAGGAAATATAAACTATCAACAAGGGCCAAGTGGAAATGAAGAGTACAATTTCTGAACTGAAGAACACAGTAGAGGGAATCAAAATCAGGATCAATGAAGCAGAAGATCAGATTAATGAGCTAGAAGACAAAGCAGAGAAAAACACACAGAAATAGCAAGAAAAGGAAAAGAGGCTCACAAAGAATGAAGAGGGATTAAGAGAAATGCAAGACAATATGAAACATACTGATATCCATAAACAAAGATACCACATTGAGAAGAAAAAGAGCAAGGGATACAAAACATATTTGAAAAATTAATGATGGAAAACTTCCCTAATTTGATGAGAGAAAAAGTCACACAAATCCAGGAAACACAGAGAGCCCCAATCAAGAGGGAACCAAAGAGGCCCACTTCAAGAAACATCATAATTAAAATGGTAAAATTCCAAGATAAAGAGAGAATCCTAAAGGCAGCGAGAGAGAAACAGGAAGTATAACACAAGGGAGCCCCAATAAGGCTAGCAGCTGATTTCTCAACGGAAACGCTCCAAGCCAGAAGAGAATGGAAAGAAATATTCCAAGTAATGAGAACCAGAGGCCTGCAACCAAGGCTACATGACCCAGCAAGGCTCTCAGTCAAGGCAGAAAGCCAAATGAGAAGCTTCCCAGACAAAACAAGTCTAAAAGAATACACCTCCACCAAACCAGCTCTGCAGGAGATGCTAAAGGGACTGCTTTAAGGAAAGGAAGGAAGAGAGAGAGAGAGAAAGAGGAACACAGGTATATAACTGGCAATGAATAAGTACCTATCAGTAATAACCTTAAATGTAAATGGATTAAATGCTCCAATGAAAAGACATAGAATATCTGAATGGATAAGAAAGCATGACCCATACATATGCTGCCTACAAGAGACCCACCTCAGGATAAAGACCTACACAGGCTGAAATTGAAGGGCTGGAAACATATCTTCCAAGCAAACAGACAGGAAAAAAAAAGCCAGGGTAGCAATACTCGTATCAGAGAAAATAGACTTCCAAAAAAGTGCCATAAAAAGAGACCCAGAAGGTCACTTCATAATACTCAAGGAAAGAATCCACCAAGAAGACATAAACATTGCAAATATATATGTACCCAACATAGGAGCACCCAAATACATAAAGAAAATCTTAGAGGACTTCAAGAAAGTTATTGACAGGAACACAATTATACTGGGGATTTTAACACCCCACTATCAAAAATGGACAGATCTTCCAAACAAAATATCAACAAAGATATTTTGGCATGTAACAATGCCATAGATGAAATGGACTTAACTGATATATATAGAGAGAGCTCTCCATCTCAAAGAAGCTTAAATACACATTCTTTTCAAATGCACATGGAACATTTTCAAAGATAGAACACATGATAGGACACATAGCAAGCCTCAACAAATTCAAGAAAACTGAAATCATATCAAGGATTTTCTCAGACCACAGGGACTGAAACTAGAAACCAACCCCAAGGGATAAAACCCGAAACACTCAAAATCATGGAGATTGAACAGCATTTTATTAAACAATGAATGGGTCAAGAACAAATTTAGGGAATAAATTAAAAAGTTTCTGGAATCAAACGAAAATGAACACACAACAACCCAAAAGTTATGGGACAGAACAAAGGCAGTCCTGAGAGGTAAGTTCATAGTGATACAGGCCTACCTAAAAGAGTTACAAACATTTCAAATAAACAACCAACCCTACATCTACAAGAGTTCAAAGAACAACAATAAAGACAGCCCAGAGCAAGTAGAAGGAAAGAAATAACCAAGATCACACCAGAATTCAATGTCATAGAGACAAAAAGCACATTCTAAGGATCAACGAATCCAAGAGCTGATTCTTTGAACAGATAAAAAAAATTGATGAGACTTTAAGCAGGCTTATCAAGAAAGAAAAGATAGGGTATCCAAATAAACACAATCAGAAATTAAAGAAAAGAGATCACAACTGATATCACTGAAATACAAAAGATTGTAAGAAATTACTATGAAGAATTGTATGCCAAGAAATTTGAAAACCTAGGTGAAATGGACAAATTTCTAGAAAAATATAATCTTCCAAAACTCAATGAAGAAGAAGCAGAAAGCCTGAAGAGACCAATAAGAGCAGATGAAATTGAAGCAGTAATACAGAAAACTCCCAACACACAAAAGCCCTGGACCAGAAGACTTCCGGCTAAGATGGAGGTGTAGGTATACAAACTGTGCCTTCTCGCACAACCAAAATACGGACAACAATGATTTAGAAACAAAATAACAATCAGAACTAACAGAGAATTGAAGTGTATGGAAGTCCGACAACCAAGACTTAAAATACACACATTCACCCACACTGGTAGGAGGGGCAGAGTCATCTCCAGGGTGGAGAGGGGTCGCCGCACCAAAAACGGTGGCACCAGGAGCACTAGGCAGCAGCTGACAAACCCTGGGCACGCAGGTGGTGGCTGGCAGACTCCGGGTGTGCAGTGGCAATAGGCAGACCCAGCGAGGTGGCAATTGTCAAGCGGGACATGGTGCACAAGGTGGCAGGAAGTTGGGGCAGTCCCACATTCATGCATGCAGATAAACCAGGCGAAACTGGGGATTGAGACAGATTGTGCAACCCAGGGTCCCAGAGTGGGGAAATAAAGCCTCCAAACACCGATTGAAAACACCTGTGGGGGTTGAGGTGCCGGGAGAGACTCCCAGCCTCACAGGAGAGTTTTTTGGAGAGACCCACAGGGCTCTAGAACATACACAAGCCCATCCACATGGCAATCAGCACCAGAAAGGCCCAGTTTGCTCGGGGGAAGCAGTGTAAGGGACTGAAATCTGACAGAGAGAGAAGCAGACGTCATTGTTCCCTCAGAGACCCATCCCCTACAGAGAGCGTCACAACCCAGCAACTGGGTGAGTACATAAAGCTCTGCCACTCATACGTAACAGGCGTGACAAGACCAATAAAAAAATTTTGATTTATTCCGCTAAATGTAGAACAGATCAAAGCCCCAGAGCAAATACAACTAAGTGACCAAGATATAGCCAACCTATCAGATGCACAATTCAAAGCACTGGTGATCAGGATGCTCACAGAATTGGTTGAATTTGGTTGCAAATTAGATGAAAAAATGAAGGCTACACTAGGTGAAATGAAGGAAAATGCACAGGGAACCAATAGTGATGGGAAGAAAACTGGGAATCGAACCAATGGAGTGGACCAGAAGGAAGAAACAATCAAACAGAAAAGAATGAAGAAACAAGAATTCAATAAAATGAGGAGAAGCTTAGAAACCCCCAGCACAACTTTAAATGTTCCAATACCCAAATTATAGAGGTACCAGAAGGGGACCAAGAAGTAGAAAGTTATTTGAACAAATAATAAAAGAGAAGGTCCCCGTTCTAGCAAAGGAAAGAGATTTCTAGGAAGTCCAGGAAGCTCAGAGAGTCCCAAAGAAGTTGAACCCAAGGAGGAACACACCAAGGCATATCATAATTACATTACCAAAGATTAAAATGAAGGAGAGACTCCCAAAAGCAGCAAGAGAAAAGGAGACAGTTACCTACAAAGGAGTTCCCTTCGGACTGTCAGCTGATTTCTCAAAAGAGACCTTAAAGGCAAGAAGGGGCTGGAAGGAAGTATTCCAAGTCATGAAAGGCAAGGGCCTACATTCAAGATTGCTCTATCTAGCAAAACTTTCATTTAGAATGGAAGGGCAGATAAAGTACTTCTCAGATGAGGTCAAGTTAAAGGAGTTCATCATCACCCAGCCCTTATTATATGAAATGTTAAAGGGACTTATCTAAGAAAAAGAAGATGAAAACATGTGTAGTAAAATGACAGCAAACTCACAATTATTAACAACCACACCTAAAACAAAAACAAAAACAAACTAAGCAAACAACTAGAACAGGAACAGAATCACAGAAATGGAGATAACAATGAGGGTTAGCAACAGGGGAGTGGGAGAAGGAGAGAGGGGGAAAAGGTGCAGAGAATAAGTGGCATAGATGGTAGATAGAAAATAGACAGGCTGAAGGCAAGAATAGAATGGGAAATGTAGAAGCTAAAGAACTTATGACACATGGACATGAACTAAAGGGGGGGAATGTGGGTGGGAGAGGGTGTACAGGGTGGAGGGAAACAAAGGGGGGGAATGGGACAAGTGTAATAGCACAATCAATAAAATATATTTTTTTAAAAAAAGAAGCCCTGGACTGAATAGCTTAACAGGAGAATTCTACAAAGCATTTAAGGAAGAGCTAACCCATATTCTTCACAGACTATTCCAAAAAAATCCAAAATGTTGGAACACTCCCAAACTCTCTTTATCAAGCCAGCATCATCCTAATCTTAAAACCAGATAAAGACATAACAAAGAAAGAAAATTTCAGGCCAATATCACTGATGAATATAGACCCTAAAGCCCTCAACAAAATATTGGCAAACCACATCCAACAATACATTAAAAAGGACATACACCATGAACAAGTGGGATTCATTCCAGGGATGCAATGGTGGTCCAATATTCAAATATCAGTAAATGTAATACATCACATAAAAGCAAAGACAAAAATCACATGATCATCAATAGATGCAGAAAAAGCATTTCATAAGTACAGCACCCATTTTTGATAAAAACACTCAGCATGTGGGAAGAGAGGGAGCATTCCTCAACATAATAAAGGCCATATCTGAGAGACTTACAGCCAACATCATACTCAAAAGGGATAAAACTAAAATATTTTCCACTAAGATCAGGAACAAGACAAGGCTGTCCACTTTCACCACATCTATTCAATATAGTATTGGAAGTTTTAGCCACAGCGATAACACAAGAAAAGAAAATAAAAGGCATCCAAATCAGAAAGGAGAAAACAAAATTGTCATTGTTTGCAGATGACATAATAGTGTACAAAGAAAATCCTATGGACTCCACCAAAAACTACTCGACTTAAGAAATGAATTTGGAAAAACAGCGGGACACACAGTCAATATCCAAAAATCAAAGGCATTTTTTTATACCAACAATGAAACAGCAGAAGCAGATATCAAGAAAAAAAATCCCATTTTATATAGCAAAAAGAAAAATAAAACACCTAGGAATAAACCTAACCAAACAGGTAAAAGACCTATACTCAGAAAACTACACAACACTAAAGAAAGAAATCAAGGAAGTCACAAACAAGTGGAAAAATACCGTGTTCATGGATTGGAAGAATTAGCATCATCAAAATGTCCACACTATCCAAAGCAATTTACAGATTCAGTGCAATACCTATTAAAGTACCAATGGCATATTTCACAGACACAGAAAAACCACTTCAAAAATTTATATGGAACCATAAATGACCCCGAATAGCTGCTGCAATTTTGAGAAAAAGAGAAAAGTAGGAGGGATCACAATACCTGATACTGAACTGTATTACAAGGCCACTGTAATCAAAACAGCCTGGTACTGGCATAAAAACAGCACATGGACCAATGTAACAGAACAGAGACCCCAGAAATAAACCCAAGTCTCTATAGTTAATTAATATTTGACAAAGGGGGCAGCAATATAAAATGGAGTAAAAATAGCCTCTTCAACAAATGGTGTTGGGAAAACTGGACAGCTATGTGCAAAAAAATGAAACTTGAGCACCAACTTACACCATACACAAAAATAAATTCAAGGTGGATAAAAGACTTAAATATAAGCCATGTAACCATTAAAGTCCTAGAGGAAAACATAAGCAGAAAAATATCACATATTTCACGCACCAACATTTTTACTGATATGTCCCCCAGAGCAAGGGACATAAAGGAAAGAATAAACAAAGGGGATCTCATCAAAATAAAAAGCTTCTGCACAGCTAAAGAAAACAGTATTAAAATAAAAAGAGAACCAACTGTATGGGAAAACATATTTGCCAATGATACCTCAGACAAGGGCTTAATCTCCAAAATATATAAAGAACTTACATGACTCCACTCTAAGAAGACAAGCAACCCAATTAAAAACTAAGCAAAGGACTTGAACAAACACTTCTTCAAGGAGGACCTACAGAGGATCCAGAGACACATGAAAAGATGCTCAGTATGGCTAGCTATCAGAGAGATGCAATTTGAAACCACAATGAGATACCACTTCACACTAGTCAGAATGGCCATCATAAACAAAGCAACAAACAACAAGTGTTGGAGAGGTTGTGGAGAAAAGGGGACCCTAGTGCCCTGTTGGTGGGATTGCAGACTGGTACAACCACTATGGAAAACAGTATGGAATTTTCTCAGAAAACTAAAAATGGATCTGTGTTTTGACCCAGCAATTCCACTGCTAGGATTATATCCTTAGAACCCTGAAACACCCATCCAAAAGAACCTATGCGCCCCAATGTTCATAGCAGCACAATTTACAATAGCCAAGTGTTGGAAGCAACCTAGGTGACCATCAGTAAATGAATGGATCAAAAAACTATGGTGCATGTACACAATGGAATTCTATGTAGCAGAAAGAAGGAAGGAGCTCCTACCCTTTGCAACAGCATGGATGGACCTGGAAAGCATTATGCTAAGCGAAATAAGCCAGGCAGTGAAAGACAAATACGATATGATATCACCTTTAACAAGAACCTAAACAAAACAAAGAAACAAGCAAAATATAGTCAAAGACACTGAAATAGAGGACAGGCTGACAGTGACCAGAGAGGAGAGAAGAGGGACTTTCAGGGGAGAATGGGAAAGGTTTACAGGAACAAATTTAAAGGACACATGGACAAAAACTAGGGGGAGGGTGGTAATGGGAGGGAAGTGGGGAGGGCTGGGTGGGTAGGCTGGCTTGTGAATAAAAGGGAGAAAACTGTACTTCAACAATGATTAAACTAAAATTTAAAAAAACTATGGTACATTTACACAATGGAATTCTATGCAGCAGAAAGAAAAAAGGAGCTCCTACCCTATTCAACAGCATGGATGGACCTGGAAAGCATTATGCTAAGCAAAATAAGCCAGGTGGTGAAAGACAAATACCATATGATCTCGCTTTTAAGAGGAACCTAAACAACAAAACAAAGAAACAAGCAAACTATAACCAAAGACACTGAAATAGAGAATAAGCTGACTGTGACCAGAGGGGAGGGAATTTCAGGGGAAAAGGGGACAGGATTACAGGAACAAGTATATAGGACACATGGACAAAAACTAGGGGTGGTGGAAATGGGAAGGAGAAGGAGGTGGGGAGGGCTTGGGGAGAGAGCTGGGATGGGAGTAAAAGACAGAAAACTGTACTTGTACAACAATTAAAATAAAATAAAATTTTAATAAATGTCAAAGATTAACCATGACATATTACATTATTTACCCTTGTGTTATTAGTTATAATTCTAGTCAACCAGAAATAAACAAAAATCTTTGCATGTTAAAAAATTTTGTTTTCTAGCAGTATTTCTCACTCATCAGTTTGGGGTTATTTAGATAAATAGCTGCAGTTTAGTGGCATTTCTATCTTTTCAAAGAAGTAAATAATAAAAATAATAAATATAGGTTATACCCATGTATATTAGAGCAGTGATTTTTAGGGGCCATAAAAAAGATTGGAGAATAGTAGTCAACAGATCAGTTAGTTTGACAGAAAATATATCAAAATATTTAATAGTTAATGGGTCTCAGTTATATTGTACTAAAAAATGACCATCATGGTACAAGATTTCATTATTCGTTACACCAGGCAGGTTTGTGTTTCCTTGGGTATATATTACTAAAATTGTCTCTGAATCACCTGCTTGAGAGCAGGGAACTCATGGCTCTGAATAGGTCTGTACATTCATGATGTAGACTGACATTAGAAAATAAGGAGGAAGACTGTATTTTCAAGTGCTAGTACTCTATATTTTTCCTACTTACCTGTAGCGGCCTAAATGTTGAATTATTTGTTTTACTAACTCCAGTCTATCCAATATCATAAAGATTTCACTTTTTCCTTATTATACATATAACCTACCTTGATCACTTTTAACAAAAAGTGTTTTTAAGACTACACCAGATTTTCAATAAAAATCCTGCTTTTCAAATTCTGACACCTACTGGCAATAATTAGCAAAATTCTGGCCTTGAGGGTGACATCAATTTTTCTTAATGATATTAGAGCAACTGTATAATCAAAAATAAATTCATAATATAGGACCATGTTTTATTCAACTCATATATATTTAATAAAGAGAATAGTTTAAAGAAGATTTTAGCAAGCATAAAAGAAAAGGAATATAGCTTTCAGAAACAGCTTTAAAAGAATTAAATTACATACATGATATATGCCATGGACACACTCACAAACACTTTTATTAAAGATTTTATTTATTCATTTTTAGAGAGATAGGAAGGGAGGGAGAAAGAGAGGAAGAGACATCAACCAGTTGCCTCTCTCATGCCCCCAACTAGGGACCTGACCTGCAACCCAGGCATGTGCCCTGAATGGGAGTCCAACCAGTGACCTTTCAGTTCACAGGCCAGCACTCAATCCACTGAGCCACACCAACCAGGGTGAACACTTTTAAACAGGTATTGCAAACAGACAGTTAACATTACATAATCAACTGGAAAAGTGGGTAATCATTCAATGGCAATTGGTATCCCTCCCTAACTAGAAAATTTCCATTCATACAGAATTATTTTAATGGTATATTCAAGCAGATTGTTTTATTATTTTCTGTATTGCCTGAACAGAATCTGTCACATGAGAAGTTTAATATATTTCATGTGAATACAGAATCTCATTTCTGTGGATCATTCCAAAGACATTTCTTTTTCATATAGCACTTTAAATGACCACCAATGATCATTTTTACAGAGCCACAGAGGGAACTCACATTGCCCCTATGACATATTCTGGAAATTGTTTTAAAAAATAAACTACAGATAACAACTTGTTTACTTGCCATTTATTTCTTGCTCTTAAAATTGAAAAGCAGAATGTGAAAATGGAGCCCTTTCTTGGCAAGATAATACAGCTGGTTTTCTAGTTAATTACCTCAAAAGCTAAAGAAGACTTCACTAAAATCATCTTCTTCATGTCTTTATCAACTTCTTTGGACTTTTTAACATTCAGAAAACTCCCTATTATTTCTGCATCAGTAACAGTACATGACATGTCAACCTTCTCAGCAAATTCAATATTCTCTTCTATCTCCATTTTCATTAAGTTCACTGACTGGTTGTGAATAGCACTGGTCTTTACAACTGCAAGGATATGAAAACTCTCTGCAACCTCCAGGCCATGATTATATCAAGCTATCCTTAAAGAAACTGTTACCTGAGTAATTCCAAAAACAAATAACATTTTAATCATTTTTTCAAGTAATAATTTAGAGCAGTATAAAGACATGTGGTTCTCTAGATAGGACGGGGGACCAAGGGGATGTTTGCCTCCCCTCCCCTATTTGGCAATATCTAGAGACATATTTCATTGTTGCAAGGGGGATGGGTGGTGTGCTACTGTCTAATGAGATGTGCTAAATACCTCCCTGTCAAAAATGTACTCTAGCAAAAATGTCAAGAGTGACAGGGTTGAGAAACCCTGATACAGAGAGATTAACCTCCTCAGGAAAAATGTTCTAAACAATTTCATGTTCTAAATAACTTCCCAGTAGAGAGTTAAATACATGAGATAATGATGGCAATAAGAAATACAGTGGTATTATTCATTACAATGAACTCTCCAAGATTACCTAACAATAAAATACCTCTGTTCTTTCTTGGAAAGATAATATGGCTGGCATTCATATTATTAATTAATGGCCCAGCAATTTGAAAACTCAAATGTTTACAGTAGATAAGTAGATAATGGCTTTGATACTTATAAAACAATTATGCAGGAAACCTTCTGTTCTATATAAACTCAAGTAAGAATAATAATTTAGGTTCCAGCCAAGATGGAGGCATAGGTAAAAATGCTTCCCTTCCTCTCACAACCAATTTAAAAACAAAAACAACCAGAACTGCCAGGAAATTAAACTACATGGAACTCTGACAACCAAGGACTTAAAAAGAAACATTCATCCAGAATGGTAGGAGGGACAGACAGGAAAAACCAGGGAAGAAAGGACATGTGGCAAGGTGGTGGCTGGCAGACTGGGTGATCCCACATTTGCATGCAGATAAACCAGGAGGAACAACTGGGAAGTGAGACAAACCTTGCCACACAGTGTTCCAGCACAGGGAAATAAAGCCTCAAAACCTCTGACTGCAAAATCTATAAGGGTGGCAGTGGCAGGAGAAACTCCTAGTCTCACAGGAGAGTCCACTGGAGAGGCCCACAGGATCCTACAATGTACACAAGCCAACCCATCTGTGAATCAGCAACTGAAACAACATAATCCACTTGTGGGAAGTGTGAGATGGAAAGTGGGGCAAGATCCAAGCAAGCGGCATTGTTCCCTCTCTGACCCCTCACTCATGGACAGCGCCACAATGCAGCAAAGTGGGTTGTCCCACCCTGGTGAATACCTAAGGCCCTGCCCCTTACAATCTAACAGGTGCACTGTGACAAAGATATATGACTCAAATGAAAGAATAAATCAAAACTCAAGAAAAAGACCTAAGTGAGGAGGAGATAAACAACCTATCAGTTGCACAGTTCAAAACACTGGTAATCAGGATGCTCACAGAAACAATTTGGTTTGGTCACAAAATGAAGGAAGAAATGAAGGCTACACAAAGTGAAATGAAGGAAAATATACAGGGAACCAACAGTGAAGGAGAGGAAACCAGGACATAAATCAACAGTTTGGAACAAAAGGAAGAAATAAACATCCAACTAGAACAGAATGAAGAAACAAGAATCCAACCAGAACAGAATGAAGAAACAAGAATTCAAAAAAGTGAAGAGAGGCTTAGGAACCGCCAGGACAACTTTAAACATTCCGACATCTTAATCATAGGGGTGGCAGAAGAAGAAGGGAAAGAGCAAGAAATGGAAAACTTATTTGAAAAAAATAATGAAGGAAAACTTCCCTAATCTGGCAAAGGATATAGACTTCCAGGAAGTCCAGGAAGCTCAGAGAGTCCAAAAGAAGTTGTACCCAAAGAGAAACACACCAAGGCACATCATAATTCAGTTACCAAGATTAAAGATAAAGAGAGAATCTTAAAAGCAGCAAGAGAAAAGGAGACAGTTATCTACAAAGGAGTTCCCAGAAGGCTATCAGCTGATTTCTCCAAAGAAACCTTACAGGCAAGAGGGGTCTGGAAAGAAGTGTTCAAAGTCATGAAAGGCAAGGACCTCCATCCAAGATTACTCTACCCAGCCAAGCTATAATTTATAATGGAAGGGCAGATAAAGTGCTTCCCAGATAAGGTCAAGTTAAAGGAGTTCATTCATCACCAAGCCCTTATTAAATTAAATGTTAAAGGGACTTATCTAAGAAAAAGAAGATGAAAAACTATGAATAGTAAAATAACAACAAACTCACAACTATCAACAACTGAACCTAAAAAACAAAAGTGAACTAAGAAAACAACTAGAACAAGAACAGAATCACAGAAATGGAAATCACATGGAGGATTATCAGTGGGACAGTGTAGAGGAGGGAGAGAATTGGGGGGAAAATGTAGAGACTAAGAAGTATAAATGGTAGGCACAAAATAGACGGGGGGGTTAAGAATAGTATAGAAAATGGAAAAGTCAAAGAACATATATGTACAACCCATGGACATGAACTAAGGGAGGGGATGCTGGAGAGTGGGGGGGGTGCAGGGAAGAGGGGGATAAAGGGGAGGAAAATGGGACAACTGTAATAGCATAATCAATAAAATAAAAAGGATAAGGTAGATTGTAGCACCAAATTTTAAAAAAGAATAAAAGCTTTCCGCTTAAAAAAATAATAATAATAATTTAATTCTGCTTAAAGCAAGTGTTATTTGGAATCACTTTTACATGCTAACTTAGAATCAAGCAAATCCTGCACAAATAGTTCCATTTCATCACTATAAAAGTAGCCAGGGGAAGATTGTATATATCATTTTTTTTCTAAAGATAAAATCTTTTTCCTACAACATCTGTATATTGCTACCAGGCCATAGCCACACATCCCACTAAGACTGAAGACATCTTATTTTCTAAACAATGACCAACCATAGAGCACAAAAGCAATCTTTCACAAAGTATAATTACTGAAAGCATTGCAATGGTGATCAAACTAAATATACACACACTATGGCATTTCTTTGTACTGCTACTTTAATACAAAAGAAATAGAAAGTGTAAGCAGTTGACATATGTTAACAGAGTGATGTTAACATTTTAATCTTACCTCAAAAACTTCACTATTTTAAAAATTACCCCAAGGGGAATGTATAAATGATATGAGCAGACAATTCATAAAGACAAAAGTACAAATGGTTAACAGAAAAATGTTCAACCTCATTTGTATTCCAGAATATGCAAATTAAAGCAAAGATTCCATCTTTAAATATATAAACTTACCAAAGAGTAGAGTGGAAGATACACTCTCAACATTGTTAGTGCAAACATGTATTAAGCTGTTTATATGGTATTGTTTGCCCAAATGGATTTTTAATAGAAACTTTAAAACCCTCAAAGGTACCATCTTTTTTTAGCTATACTGAATGCCATGACATTAAAGGATTGTACATTATGTGCACAATCTGGTAGGTGGGCTGCAACAAGAGTGCTCTGTCAACCTGGTTCAAATATGTTTTCTACAATGAAAAGCTCTGTAAAGGTAATGGTTTGGCAGGCATTCTATAAAGAATTGTAAACTCTTAGAATTCACTACAGCAATAGGGTTTGGCAGCATGCTATATGGGGAAGGGAAGAATATCATAATTGTATCATTTGGCTCCCAAGCCTCAAATGTAACACTCATCAATCTCCATACAAAAAAATTATTCCCATAAAATCCACTGAAATGAATACTTTTGTGTTTAAAAAGTGAGATATCAACTTCATAAATCATAAACTGTACATTTCAATTTCTTGGTTTCTATCATTGCAAGTATCAGTTTAATGTTATAGAGAAAGCAAGGTGAGGTCAAATTTCATTGTCAACAAAAAGAGGATATTATAGTGCTTCTGAAATTACTAGCATGAAAACACATGAAACACTTGCCTTTCTTTGGTACAGAAGTTATATGTCACCACATGCTCTGGTATGTCAACTTCTTATGCCCAATGAAGAGCAGCACATTAACAGTGCTATAAATAAACAATGCTAGTAAGTTCTATGTACTTGCAGGGGGAAATAAGTATGAATTACAACTACCAAAGTAATTGTCAAGTTGTTTGCTTTACTTCCCTGTATTTATGTTAATTTCTGAAGGGGAAAAATAAATGAGTCTGAGAAAAGCTAAGAAAGTAAAAGTATATGAACAACACCTATAGTTATAGTTTCTCTAGTTAGTTCCCAATTCATTACATAGCATTTGTTTTTGCTTGCAACCATTACATTACAAGGCGGTTAAACCTAATATTGTATTCTAATAACATAATTCCATGGTATCAAAAGAATAGGGGTTTGAGTTAGTGTCAGAAGTATTATAGAACAATTGTTATTTCTTCGAGTAACAATGTTCTCATAACTGAAAGTCAGTGCCAGTGGGTTGATATGCAAGAACAGGAATACTAGCAAAATAAAGATAAAAATAAAATAATAAATAAAATAAAATAAAATAAAATAAAATAAAATAAAATAAAAGCCATGAATGCCATGCAACAAATGATATATAAGAAATCAAGTTCATTAATGATGGCACTAATCCATCCCCCAGAAAAATAAAGTACATGCTTTCCACCACCCATGCCCCAGAAAAATAAAGTACATATTTCTCACACTCACAATTTAAAAAGAAAGTCAAGAAAAAGGTTTTCTTCAAAGAAGCACTCCCCCTCCATTTGTTTTTCTGCTCTGAAACAGAGAAGTGTCTGCTAGCAGCAGCATTTGCTAAATGAAACATTTCTTGTGATAAAGTTGCATGGCAGGTGGAGGAGAAATTTAGCCACCTGTTCTCATAGTCATTTGAATTTGAGTGCTAAATCTGTCAAGGTATTTCCTTCCACTCTTGAGAAATAACTTTAAACTTAAGATGGTAGAAGTCATTTTTCATTGATTTTTCCACAGGTTCAAAGTATGCATACTATATAGATTCTAAAGATATTAATAATCATCATACATCACAAAACTTAGAATATTAATTCCTCCCAAACAAAAGCTGAATGATATCCTCCCTTTCTCACTCTCTCTCTCTCTCTATATATATATATATATCTACCTCTCAATCAATCAGCTTCCATTAAGAAAAAATAATAGGGAAAGTTTTTCAAAAACCAGAAAGTAAATTTCAAACTCATGAAATTAATATGCTTAAAATAAGTTTGGTATTTTCATTAGAAAAAAACAAAATAGTTTAAAGTTAAAATATTGAAAGGTATGTCCTAACTAAAATGTCATTTACAGTATCATTGCACAAGGAAATTATATATATCACAGCAAGTTCTCTTAATAAGACATAAATTAATTGCTGTCTAAGAAAGTATGGAGAATGTATCTCCTTAATGAGGTACTTGCCTGAAAGGAATTAAGAAAGATAAAGCTTTGATTAGTTCTTTGTACTTTTTATGACATAAGTATAGTCAACCTTCAGTATCCACAGGCGACTGGTTCCAGTTACCCCCTATACCAAAATCCGCTGATGCTCAGGTACCCTCATATAAAATGGTGTAAAACAGTGCGTACAGTCGCCCCACAAATTTCAGATTCCCAACTTTGAATAAAAATAAAATATGGATTTAGAGTGAAAATATAAAAATATGGATTTAGAGTGAAAATATGGTTGGTTGAACCCACGGATGCAAAACCTAGAGACACAGAAAGCCAACTCTATTGTATATCATTGTCTACTTGCAAAGAATTCACTAATGGAAGTCTTTGGCATAGATGATATAGAATAGCTGCTAATCTTTTCAAAACTCTCTTTTCTGCTGCAGCACTATCAAAGCCCACAAAAAAGAAAAAAGTTCAAATGATTTTCTAAAGTAGAGAAGTGTCCTTATATGCATATGTCTGTTACATTTAAAATAAAAATCACATTAATACATAGCTAATGTCAGTTTTAACACAGGAATAAGGTCATTTACCCAGCACCTGCTATGTACTAGGCATTTTGCCAGACACATTCTCTATACTACTTAATCCTTGTAACAATCCCATTTTAAAGACAGAGAACTTAAGAGACTTTAAGGTATCACCATGAGTCTGGTAACCATGATTTGAACTCCAGTCTGATTCCAGAGCTCATATTGTTCCCCTTACAAGCATAAAATTAAAAACAACAAGAGTAGAGAACATAAAGCAATTGACATTTCAATGCTTAATCTACAAATACAAGTTGTACCTAAGAGAGACATATTTTGTTACAGTCAAGTCATTTTATGGTTGAATTAAGTCAGTTTAAAATTACCCACTTCTACCATTACTTACATAAAAACAATACCAATGCTAAAAATCTCATGTCATTCTCCCAATGCAAATGGCATAAGGGAATAGCATATTCTAGGATTATGTCAGGTCATATTGAGGCAGAATTTCAGATTACTGATATCAATATTTAAAAGAACAGATTCTGAATTCCAAAGCCACCCATCACAATCATAGAAATAGCATTATGACACAGATGAGGAAATGGAGCTAAACAAATGGAATGACAAATGATACTCCATTAGATAACTATAACAGAATGAAAGTTAATTATCTAATCCATAAAGCGTTTGCACTGAATACTTCATTCCTATCCCTGAAAACCATTTTGTCTTTCTTAAATTTTATTTTAATTGTTGTTGCAGTACAATTTTCTATCTTTCACTCCCATCCCAACCCACCCACCCAACACTCCCCTCCTTCCTCCCATTTCCACCCACCCCTAGTTTTTATCCATGTGTCCTTTATACTTGTTCCTGTATACCCTTCCCCTTTTCCCCTGAAATTCCCTCTCCTCTCCCCTCTGAACGCTGTCAGTCTGTTCTCTATTTCAGTGATTTTGGTTATATTTTGCTTGTTTCTTTGTTTTGTTGTTTAGGTTCCTGTTAAAGGTGAGATCATATGGTATTTTTCTTTCACTGCCTGGCTTATTTTGCTTAGCAAAATGCTTTCCAGTTGCATCCATGCTGTTGCAAAGGGTAGGAGCTCCTTCCTTCTTTCTGCTGCATAGAATTCCATTGTGTAAATGTACCAGAGTTTTTTGATCCATTCATTTGCTATGGGAATCTAGGTTGCTTCCAGCACCTAGCTATTGTAAATTGTGCTGCTATGAACATTGGGGTGCATAGGTTCTTTTGAATTGGTGTTTCAGGGTTCTAAGGATATAATCCTAGCAGTGGAATTGCTGGGTCAAAACACAGATCCATTTTTAGTTTTCTGAGGAAGTTCCATACTGTTTTCCATAGTGGTTGTACCAGTCTGCAATCCCACCAACAGGGCACTAGGGTCCCCTTTTCTCCACAACCTCTCCAACACTTGTTGTTTGTTGCTTTGTTTATGATGGCCATTCTGACTAGTGTGAAGTGGTACCTCATTGTGGTTTTAATTTGCATCTCTCTGATAGCTAGCCATACTGAGCATCTTTTCATGTGTCTCTGGATCCTCTGTAGGTCCTCCTTGAAGAAGTGTTTGTTCAAGTCCTTTGCTTAGTTTTTAATTGGGTTGCTTGTCTTCTTAGAGTGGAGTCATGTAAGTTCTTTATATATTTTGGAGATTAAGCCCTTGTCTGAGGTATCATTGGCAAATATGTTTTCCCATACAGTTGGTTCTCTTTTTATTTTAATACTGTTTTCTTTAGCTGTGCAGAAGTTTTTTATTTTGATGAGATCCCATTTGTTTATTCTTTCCTTTATGTCCCTTGCTCTGGGAGACGTATCAGTAAAAATGTTGGTGCATGAAATATGTGATATTTTTCTGCTTATGTTTTTCTCTAGGACTTTAATGGTTACATGGCTTATATTTAAGTCTTTTATCCACCTTGAATTTATTTTTGTGTATGGTGTAAGTTGGTGCTCGTGTTTCATTTTTTTTTTTTGCACATAGCTGTCCAGTTTTCCCAACACCATTTGTTGAAGAGACTGTTTTTACTCCATTTTATGTTGAAACATTTCAAACAAACAACCTAACCCTACGTCTACAAGAACTCGAGGAAAAACAACAAAGACAGCCCAGAGCAAGCAGAAGGAAGGAAATAACCAAGATTAGAGAATAATTAAATGACATAAAGACTAAAAGCACAATTCTGAAAACCTTTAAAATTAATGTTTGCTCCCCCTATCTGCCATATGATGTATTCCACAACTTTTGACTTCCTTCAGCTTTTAAAATCCACATACCAATTAAAGTCTCATACATCTAGACCAGAACATTCTCCTATTTAGAAGCTTGGTTTATAAACTGTTTCTTATTCTTTAGATATCTTATATTTTGATGAAAGATTAAATAGATACCTGAAGTAGAAATAAAAGAGTAACCAAAAGAATAAATTTCTAATAGCTTATTCCACACCTACCATATAAAATCTAAGTCAAAGCTCCACTACCTCAATAAGCCATAAGGTGAGAGTATACAAATGGTAGTGGTGGGAGGGAGATGGCAATGTGTACTTGGGGAAAACAACATATGCTCCCATAACTATTAACACACCCCTTCCCAGTGAACGGGGGAAATGATTATAATCCTCTGGCTGTACATTAGTTTTCTGGAAGAATGATCCACCCTCTCAGCCATGCCCATTGAGAAGTCTAGCTATACCTGAGGCAGAGAACATGTCTTCTTATTCTTCAACCCCCAAATAAAGAAACTACAATGGGAGCTCCAACACCCAGGTCACTTTCTTTAAAGGAGCTTTTTGCTCCCAGAGAATTTGTTAGCCAAGGTGTCATTTTACCCTTATTACCTGTAGCTCACCAACTTTGATATTTGACTATTGTGCTATGGTAAATTTTTGATGGAAAAGCATGGTATCAAAGAATTGGGGTATCATGTGCATAAAATTTCAGCTTATTAAATATTCAAACCTCCAAATTATCTAATTTGAGTTTATTATAAAGGTAGATTCCAAACTCAATACCAGTTAGAAACTACTGAGATTAATCTCTTTGGGAACACAAGAATCATTAAGCAAGTGGTAAAAATCCTATCCTTTTCTATCTTTTCTAAATTTCCCAGTTATTCTCAACTTCATAAAGTCAATGATTCATGACCAGGTCTTGAGGGAATGTTTATTTCTCTTTAGAAAGGATTTATTAAAAAAGAGTAAGACTTTCAAACTTACAAACTAACAGTCAATTGCATTCCATGTTTTAAGAATTATAACTAGCAGTTCTAAGAGTCCCACTGATACTATGTCTTCAAAGCCTCTAATAAATATAACAAATCTCAACTGATTTTGCAATGACCTAGAGGACCCTCTAAGTATTTCAATGAATGTAGTAAAACTTTCAGTATCAAATCAACCATGTTTTAATAGAATGTTTAATATGATATAATCAAATCAATATTTTAATATGAGGACCAGTACTTTTAAGCCAGGGGAAGGTAATACAAAAATAAAAATCACAAGACAGGTTCTTAACCCAATGAGTCTGGGAATAACACTTAAGATAGTTCTCCCATTTTAATCTCATATATAGAGCTTAGAGAAGCGAAGAGTCTAACTTAGGCAAAATTTTTCATATTAAAATTATTTTCTATTTTGTACATAACTATCTGCTTTGCCATTAATTTTTTCTTCATGAAACTTTGTTATAAGATTTTAATCATCCTTCTTGTACTATGCTTACTGTAAGGAAACATAACCATTGCTGATCTTAAGTTTTCAAGTTGTTAGATGATGGAAAAAATTTTTACTATCACTTATAGCCCATTCACCTATCTACACATTCAAGTATTATATTCTAAAAGTAGAAATGCCATCTTTAACCCCAGAAATGGCTTCTGATTTTTCTTCTCAAATGCCATCAAAATTTATCATTTTATTATACTCCTAGAAAACTATTTTAACTAAGATCATCATAATGTCCAGTTCCATATCACAACACAATTCCATGATCTAGCTACAGACAGCTCTGCTAATGTAACAAAAATTGCCCTACAAAAATAATTTTATGAGTCTTTGTCCATTGTACAGTAACACTAAGTAAGGAGTCCTTTGGACAAGGATTTTATGTATTGTGACTGTATTTGTTTACCTGAAATATTAAATTCTCTTAGTAAAATTGCTAATTATTTCCTGAAAAGTAGACTGGGTTTTTTGAGAGGGTAGATGCAAATCACAATTCACTAGGGAATTTGCCACTTTGGGGGTAAAGTGTTTCTTTTTAAGAACATTAAGTCCTCTGGTTTAAAGAGTATGTATGTATGTATGTATACTTGGGTGGAACTCAAAACGGATAGAGGCAAACCATATCATTTAAACAATATGGCATAGTAGGAATCAAGCATTCATAGTTCTCAGTCACTTAAAGAGAAATTTTAAATAGAAGATAATTGGGGCATTTTCAGACTGTATGTGTTTTTCTCAGAAGCTATAAATTGTGAAGTTGTAATGAAGTACTGACTTGATCTGTTTGAGATAAAGAGGACAAAGGGATATTAGGCAAAGAAGAATCATTCCCTTCTTTCCTTCCACATAGTCCTTAAAAGACAATTTATAATTTCTGACTGTCAGAGTGCAAGGAGGAGACAAGGAAGCATCACCATGTAAGTGAGGATAACAAAGAGTCAAAGTTTTAAAAGTTTGCCACCCCAATAAATTCAATAAAAAGAAAAATAAGTTTGCTGAGCAGTTGGAAAATGCTACTCCAAATGGTACCACCCTTACCCCACCTACCACAGCTATTTCTTGAAACAATAAGCCATTTGCAAATGTCCAAAATCCAATCTTTTCATAGGTCATGCTTTAATGAGAAAATTGGTTTATTTAAAGGTACTCTCAATGGAAATGAATCTGATGACATAGTTCTTGATCATTTCTGGCAGCTTGGTCAGTCAGAATAAAGTGCAGGCATCTGAAATGTGTCTAGATATCATGCATTCAAGAGAGCCATAGATAGGATATTTTGGATTCCGAAAGAAAACTGTCATCATCAAAATACTTCAGTCATCTCTGACTCTTGCTTCTCTCCCATGTTTCATGCCAAGTCTGCTGTCAAAGTACTACTGACTATCTCTCTACTGTGCTCCTGTCTTTCACTGCCTCTCCACTCTCACTGCCCTTACAACTTTTGGTATCTATTACTTCTCATTTGGATTTGGTCATTAATGTAAATTAAATTTTTGTTATATATCTTCTTCACCTACTGTGATTGTATTTATAGCTCTGAAGGTCACTTCCTTGTTAAAAGGATTCAATGACTCCTCACCTTGCTGAACAAAAACCAAATGCCACACTCAAAGTCAAGCTTCTTGGACTAGCCATACTTAACTAAATACACATTCCAGCAAATAATTCAAGATAAATATATAGTTAATGACCAGAGAATAAAACTATCAATTATTTTGCTTCAGATTATGTCATTTTCATACTTATTGATAGCTATGCCTTTTTCTATTGTTAACCTAGTAATGTGTAAAAACCATTTTACTTAAATATTTTGACAGAAGGAAAATTTATGTAATCTAAATTGAATATATACTAAACCTTTGCAATTAGGTTGAAGCCCTTTTAAGTATAAAAAATTCAGAAGATAAGTAACCTTGGGTGATTTTTTCATTACTAATTTTAAATTTATTTCTCTTAAACCCTAGGTCAGATTTCTTTTATTCCTAGTCAGTAATTCTTTTTTTCAAAATATACATACAAAAACATGACCATTTAAGTGCAAACATATTTGCTTTAAAACATAAATTTAATTAGTTGTCTCCATTATGGGAAAGGACATGTGAAAATAAGTTAAATAACATTTTTTAAGATTTAATTTATTTATGTGGCTGGTGTAGCTCAGTGGATTGAGCATGGGCTGCAAACCAAAGCATCGCAGGTTTGATTCCCAGTCAGGGCACATGCCTGGGTTGCAGGCCACGGCCCCCAGCAACCACACATTGATGTTTTTCTCTCTCTCTTTCTCCCTCCCTTCCCTCTCTAAAAATAAATAAATGAAATCTTTTTTAAAAAGGGGGAGAGAGTAAGAAAGAGAAGAAGAGAAACATCAATGTGTGGTTGCTTCTCTTGTGCCCCCTGTTGGGGACCTGACCCCCAACCCAGGCATGTGCTCTCACTGGGAATCAAACCAGTAACCCTTTGGTTCACAGCCCACACTCAATCTACTGAGCCATACCAACCAGAGCAGTCAAAAAAAAAACTCTTAACTTTAAGAGTACTTACTGTCTTGGGGCAGATTATAATCTTAGGTTCTTTACACAATTTAAATTTGATGAATCATGACTAAAGTATTCTGGTCACTGGTAAATTGTTTCCACTAAAAATTACTTTCAGTCTGTAATGGCACTGTGGTATTTAACAGTAAGCAAGGAAGAGAATTAGGATTTTGAATTAGCTCTTTTCACAGCAAAGATAGCCATAATTTACTCTCTAACAAGACTGTAACATATGAGATTACTGTATATATCAACTGAAGAAATTCAACGATCTTAAATATGTCCCTTGAATATTAAGTGTCTTTCTATGTCTCTTTTTATGGTCTTTGTTTTGATGTCTATTTTGTGTGATACAAGGGCCCTGAGACATGAAAAGATGATCAGCATCACTAGCCATCAGAGAGATGCAAAGTAAAACCACAATGAGATACCACCTCACACCAGTCAGAATGGCCATCATAACCAATCAACAAACAACAAGTGCTGGTGAGGTTGTACAGAAAAAGGAACCCTAGTGCACCGTTGGTAGGAATGCAGACTGTGCAGCCACTGAGGAAAACAGTATGGAATTTCCTCAGAAAACTAACGATAGAACTGCCTTTTGACCCAGAAGTTCCACTGCTGGGATTATACTCTAAGAATCCTGAAACACCAATTCAAAAGAACCCATGCACTCCAATGTTCATAGCAGCACAATTTACAGTAGCTAAGTGTTGGAAGCAACCTAAGCGCCCATCAGTAAATGAGTGGATCAAAAAACTGGTACATTTAACAGGATGGAACACTATGCAAAGGAAAGAAGGAGCTCCTACCCTTTGCAACAGCTTGGATGGATCTGGAGAACATTATGGTAAGTGAAATAAACCAGGTGGTGAAAGACAAATACCATATGATCTCACCTATAAGTGGAACCTAATCAACCAAACAAACAAGCAAGCAAAATATAACCAGAGACATTGAAATAAAGAACAAACTGACAGTGACCAGAGGGGAGAGGGAAGGGGGATTATGGAGGAAAAAATAGGAAGGTTTGTCAAGGAACATGTTTAAAGGACACATGGACAAAGCCAAAATGGGGTAGGATCAGGGTGGGAAGTGGGGATGGCTGGGGTGGGGGGAGTTGTGGGGGTAAATGGAGACAACTGTACTTGAACAAAAATAAAAGAAATTTAAAAAAATTTTTAAAGCCAAAATTCATGATGATACAATGGTGCATCTTATCATTTGTGGGGGGGGGAGGCAATTTCTAATTGCATCTACCTATGTATTTCAGCAAACTGCCTATGAAAAATATTCTAATGAGCCAGGTCTACAGCCTACTTAAGATCAAAATTTTGGTTGCAGTTCCACAAACTTTTGTTTAGCTGTGAATCATTCAGAAATGATTACATGCACATAACCCTTACATTAACGTGCTCATAATGAATGAAATCACTTCAGTTTGGTGATGCTAAGGGACTGAATGATCTATTCACAACCAAGAACATCCATACACTTTTCAAAATGATTTTTTTCAAATATTGGGAGTTTACCCAAACAAAAGTTAGATCAAATTCAGTTAACTAAGAACATGATTCACCGTAGGACAACAGAAAATTCGTGATGTCATCATATGTATAAAGATAAATCAACTTGAGGGTTTTTTTAGTAAGTTGTTCTTAAACATTAAGTTGTAATACAGTTGATGGGTTGGGATAAAGTAATAAAAAGGAATGGGTTAATTTATCAAATACAAACATACACAGATAGAGGAAAAGTCATCTGACATAAATACCACATTTCTTTTCAAGGTACAATGGTATGACAATGAGTGATTTCTAAGGTTCCTTTCAACTCTTGGATATGATATCTGAGTACAGTAATTATGCCCTTTTTGAGATGTCATGGTTTATCTCAATTGACTAGTGAAAAGCACTGTGGCTTTGAAACCATAAAAACAAAAACTAAGAATAGATGTTACAGGGCAAGTTATCAATGAAGAACAAAGGTCATTTAGAATTTTTAGGAATGTCTGCAGTGAGCAACTTTAATGTAGGAGGGAGGAAGAAGGAAAGAGGGGAAGGGCAAGGGATGACCTAAGCACTAGTTTAGCCAAGTTGCACACACTCAACTGAACTTGCCACTGCAATCTATAATTTTAATAATTCATTCTCAAAATTTTACTGCTCTAAAATACAATGATCCAAGCCTTTAAGATCAAAAACTCAAACAAGCCCCTGTACCTTTTATAATAGGAAGCAGACAGTGTCTAGAGAGTTAAATAACTGGTTCTGAGAGTGGAACATTCCTCAACTCACCTCCAAGTTTACAAATGTCACTTCTCAGGACATAGTAACTTGGTGGACAATCCAGTTTTGTGATCAATAACAGTGGCACAGACAATCCTCATCTGTTATTGTACTGTTCTTATTTCACTTAATAGATGTTAACTAATGCCAGCATCTCAGTACTTTCCCCTTGGAAAGGCCTTAGCAAGGAAACAACCACATAATCATATGTCACTGATTCTATAATATTTTGAAGATTTTTAAAAGGTTCCCTCTCAACAACTTTTATTATCTGTATGACTTTTGAGACACATGTGAGGATCTGCTAGTTGATAACTAATATTTCCTTATAGCCTTCATGTGTTATTACAAACAGACCTTTGCATAAACTGAAAATGTTTTGAGAATGTGGAAAGAAATGCAGAGTTTTTTAATTTTTTTATTCAATTCATCAATATAATAAAAGGTAATCAACATTAACCAATTTGAACAGCAACCAGGCCAAAGAGAGGCACAAGTAGAAACGTGTCACTTCTTCAAATAACCAAAAGAAGGATAACAACCAATTTAAAAATAAAAACAAACAGAACTGCCAGAAAATTAAACTCTATGGAAGTTCAAAAACCAAGGAGTTAAAGAAAAAACATTTAATAGGACAGGTAGGAGGGGCAGAGACAGGAATTTGGGGCAGATAGAACATGAAGCAAGGTGAGGGGCCCGACAGACAACACAGTGGCTGGCGCTCAGGATTTCTCACATTTGCATGTGTATAGGCCAGGAGGAACAACTAGGGAGTAAGACAGAACATGCAACCCAGGGTTCCAGCACAGGAAACTAAAGCCTAAAAACCTCTGGCTGTAAAAACAAGTGGGGGTTGCAGTGGTGGGACAAATTCCCAACCTCAGAGGAAAGTTCAGTGGAGATACTCACAGGGTCCTAGAACATACACAAGCCCAACCACCCAGGAATCAGCACCTGAAAGAGCACAATCTTCTTGTGGGAAGTGAGAGAAGTGATGGAAAGAGGGAGGAAATCCAAGCAAGAGGCATTGTTCCCTCTCTGACACATCACCCACAGACAGCGCCACAATGCAGCAAAGTGGGTTGCCCCACCCTGGTGAATACCTAAGGCTCCACTCATTACAACATAACAGGTAGGCCAAGGCAAAGAAATATGGCTCAAATGAAAGAACAGATCAAAACTCAATAAAAAGAACTAAGTGAAGAGGATATAGACAACCTATCAGATGCACAGTTCAAAACATTGGTAATCAGGATGCTCACAGAAATGGTAGAGTTCAGTCGCAAAACAAAGGAAGAAATGAAGGCTATGCAAAGTGAAATAAAGGAAAATGTACAGGGAACCAACAGTGAAGGAAAGAGAACTGAGACTCAAATCAATGGTTTGGAATAAAAGGAAGAAATAAACATCCAACCAGAACAGAATGAAGAAACAAGATTTCAAAAAATGAAGAAAGGCTGAGGAACGTCCAGGAATAATTTAAATGGTCCAACATCCAAATCATAGGGGTGGCAGAAGAAGAAGAGAAAGAGCAAGAAATTGAAAACTATTTTTAAAAATAATGAAGGAAAACTTCCCCAGTCTGGCAAAGGAAGTAAACATGCAACACCAGGATATTCAGAGAATCCCAAAGAAGTTGGACCCAAGGAAGCACACACCAAGGCATATCATAATTACATTACCCAAGATTAAAGACGAGGAGAGAATCTTAAAAGCAGCAAGAGAAAAGGAGACAGTTACCTACAAAGGAGTTCCCAGAAGACTATCAGCTGATTTCTCCAAAGAAACCTTACAGGCAAGAAGGGGCTGGAAAGTATTCAAAGTCATGAAAGGCAAGGACCTACATCCAAGATTACTCTATCCAGAAAAGCTATCATTTAGAATGGAAGGGCAGATAAAGTGCTTCCCAGATAAGGTCAAGTTAAAGGAGTTCATCATCACCAAGCCATTATGATATGAAATGTTAAAGGGACTTATCTAATAAAAAGATGAAAAACTATGAAAAGTAAAATGACAACAAACACAACTATCAACTGAACTAAAAAATAAATAAATAAACTAAGCAGGAATAATTTAAATGTTCCAACATCCAAATCATAGGGGTGACAGAAGAAGAGGAAGAGGAACAACTAGAATAGGAACAGAATCACAGAAATAGAGATCACATGCAGGGTTATCAGTGAGAATAAGGAGGGGGGAGAAGGGGAGAAGAGGTACAGGGAATAAGAGGCATAATTGGGAGGCACAAAATAGACAGGGGAGGTTAAAAATAGTATAGGAAATGTAGAAGTCAAAGAACATATATGTACAACCCATGGACATGAACTAAGAGGAGGAATACCAGTGGGAGGGGGTGCAGGGCTGAGGGAAAAAAAAGGGGGAGAATAAATTGGGACAACTGTAATAGCATAATCAATAATATATATTTTAAAAATAACAATTTGGAATGCTTCTGCTAGTTACATAAAACTTTATTAAGAAAACAAATTCTGCCCTGGCTGGCGTAGCTCAGTGGATTGAGCATGGGCTGCGAACCAAAGTGTCGCAGGTTCGATTCCCAGCCAGGGCACATGCCTGGGTTGCAGGCCACAGCCCCCAGCAACTGCATCAATGTTTCTCTCTCTCTCTCTCTCTCTTTCTCCCTCCCTTTCCTCTCTAAAAATAAATAAATAAATCTTAAAAAAAAAAGAAAACAAATTCCAGGATTTTATTCAGAAGGTGACACTAATGTTTATTAGCTTTTAAAAGGAGACTTGGACCATGCAGAGCATCTCACAAAACACCTTGAATTTAAAGAAGGCAAGTAAATAATACAGTTTTTAAATGACTAGTATCTTAGTTTGAACTCATATCTGCAGTTTATGTGTTTGTGTATACTTGCAAATACTATGTACACAATTCACCTGTGCTTATTTTATAGTACTTGGAGCATAACAAAAGTTGTAATGATAGAGTTTCTTTTCATGATACATTCTTTTTTTTCAATTATTTTTAAGTTTAATCTTTAGTGTATTTTTCCATTACCTTTTAGTCTCCTTCTACCCCCTTCCTCCCAGCAATCACCACACTGTTATCCAAGTCCATGAGTCCTTTTTCTTTTTGCTCAGTCCCTCCATCCTGTAACTGCCACCCCCAATAGTTGTCATCTGCTCTCCATATATGAGTCTGTCTCTGTTTTGCCTCTTAGTTCAGTTTGTTCATTAGATTCCACATATGACTGAATCATATGGTATTTGTCTTTCCCTGACTGACTTATTTCACTTAGCATAATGTTGTCCAGGTCTATCCATAATGTTACAAAGTGTAAAATTTTCTTCTTTTTTACAGCTGAGTAGAATTCCATTGAGTAAATATCCCATAAGTTGTTTTATCCACACATCTATTGATGACACTTGGGCTACTTCCCTACCTTGGCTATTGTAAATAACACTGCAATGAATATAGGGGTGCTTATGTTTGTTCAAATTAATGTTTGGGATTCCTTTGGATATATTCTCAGAAATTGGATACCTGGGTCAAAAGGCACATCCATTTTTAATTTTTTGAGGTATCTCCATACTGCTTTCCACAGTGGCTGCACCAATCTGCATTCCCACCAACAAAGCAAAAGGGTTGCCCTTCCTCCACATCCTCACCAGCACTTGCTGTTTATTGGTTTATTAATGACAGTCAATCTGACAGTTGTGAGATGGTATCTTATTGTGGTTTTAATGTGCATTTCTCCAATAATTAGTGACATTGAGAACATTTTCATATATCTATTGGTCATCTATATGTCCTCTTTGGAGAAGGGTCTATTCAGATCCTTTGCCCACTTTTTAATTGAGTTGTTTGGGGTTTTTTTGGTGTTGAGTTTTGTAAGCACTTTATAAATTTTGGATATTAACCCCTTTATCAGATGTATTGGTGAATATGTTCTCCCATCTGTGGGTTGTCTTTTTATTTTGTTGACGTTCTCCATTGTTGCCCAAAATGTGTTAGTTTGATGTAGTCCCATTTGTTTAGTTTTTCTTTTGTTTCCCTTGCCTGGGGAGATATATCTGATAAAAAGACTTTTACAAGCAATATCTGAGATTTTGCTGCCTGTGTTTTTTCTAGGATTTTTATGGTTTTGAGTCTAACATTTAACTCTTTGATCCATTTTGAATTTATTCTTGTGTGTGGGTTAAAAGATGGTCTAGTTTCATTTTTCTGCAAGTAACTGTCCAATTTTCCCAACACCATTTATTTAATAAACTATCTTTAGCCCATTGTATGTGCTTACTTCCTCTGTCAAATATTGACTATAAAGATGCGAGTTTACTTCTGGGTTCTCTATTCTGTTCCATTGTTCTATGTGCCTGTTTTTATGCTAGTACCAGGTTGTTTTGATTACTGTGGCCTTGTAATATTAGTTTGATATTAGATAGTATGATTCCTCCAATTTTGTTCTTCTTTCTCAGGATCACTGTTGCTATACAGGGCCTTTTGTGCTTCCATATAAATTTTTGAAATATTTGTTCTAGTTCTGTGAAATATGTCATTGGAATCTTGATAGGAATTGCACTGAATCTATAGATTGCTTTGGGTAGTATGGACATTTTAATGATGTTAATTCCTCCTATCCATGAACACAGTATGTACTTCCACTTATTTGTATCTTCTTCAATTTCTTTTTTTGGTATCTGATAATTTTCTGAGTACAGGTCTTTTACATCCTTGGTTAGGTTTACCCCTAGGTATTTTATTCTTTTTGATGCAATTATGTGATTGTTTTATTAATTTCCCTTTCTGTTAGCTCATGATTGGCATATAAAATTGCATCTCATTTCTGGATATTAATTTTGTATCCTGCTATTTTGCTGAATTCACTTATCAGTTCTTGTAGTTTATTGGTGGAATCTTTGGGGTTTTCTATGTACAATATCATGTCATTTGCAAATAAATAGAGTTTAACTTCTTCCTTTCCAATTTGGATGCCTTTTATTTCTTCTTCTTGTCTGACTGCTGTGGCTAGAACTTCCAATATTATGTTGAATAAGAGGTGAAAGCAGACATCCCTCTCTTGTTCCTGACATTAAAGGGAACACTTATAGTTTTTGTCCACTGAGTATGGCACTGGCAGTGGGACTGTCATATCTGGCCATTATTATGTTTATGTATGTTTCTTCTATTCCCATTTTGCTAAGAGTTTTGATCCTAAATGGGTGCTGGATTTTATCAAATGCTTTTTCTGATTCTATTGATATGATCATGTGGTTTTTATCCTTCATTTTGTTTATGTGATGAATCACATTTATTGATTTGCAAATGTTTTATCAACCTTGCATTCCAGGAATAAATCCCACTTGATCATGTTGTATGATCTTTTTGATGACTTGTATTCAGTTTGCTAATATTTTGTGGAGGATTTTAGCATTTATGTTCATCAGGGATACTGGCCTATCATTTGTTTTTTGTTTTTTTTGTTTTTGTAGTGTCTTTATCTGGCTTTGGAATTAGGCTAATGCTGGTCCCTTAAACTGAGTTTGGGAGCCTTCTTTATTTTTTTTCTTGATAAGTCTGGTTCTTCAATCTTGTTAACCTTTTCAAAGAATCAGGTCTTGGATTCATTGATCTTTTGTATAATTTTTTTAAACTGTTTCATTCATTTCTGCTCTGATCTTTATTATTTCCTTCCTTTTATTCACTTTAGACTTTGTTTGTTGTTCTTTTTCAAGTTCCTTTAAGTTTGAAGTTAGGTTGTTTATTTGAGCTTTTTCTTGTTTTGTTTTTTTGTTTTGTTTTGTTTTGTTTTTTGAGATAGGCCTGTAATGCTATGAATTTCCCTCTTAGGATTGCTTTCTCAGTGTCCCACAGATTTTGGGTTGTTATGTTCTCATTTTCATTTGTTTCAAGGTATCTCTTGATTTATTCCTTCATCTCATTGTTGACCTATTCATTATTTAATAACATATTATTTCACTTCCTGTGTTTGTATCTTTTTTAGTGTTCTTCTTGTGATTAATTTCTAGTTTCATAGCATTGTGGTCAGAGAAGATGCTTGATATAATTTTAATCTTCTTAAATTTATTGAGACTATTTTTGTATCCTAACATGTGGTCTAGAAAATGTTCCAAGTGCACTTGAAAAGTATGTATATCCTGCTGATTCGGGGTGAAATACTCTGAAGCTATCAATTAAATCCATTTTATCTATTGTGTAATTTAAGGCTGTTGTCTCCTTGTTGATTTTCTGCCTGGAGATCTAGCCATTGAAGTCAATGTGATGTTAAAATCCCCAACTATGACTGTATTCCTGTAGACCTCTCCTTTCATGTCCATCAAGATTTGCTTCACATATTTAGGTGCTCCTATGTTGAGTGCATAAATGTTTACAAGGGTTATATCCTGTTGGATTGTTCCCTTTATTATTATGTAGTGTCCTTCTTTGTCTCTTACTATGGCTTTTGTTTTAAAGTCTATCTTTTTGGATATAAGTACTGCCACCCCAGCTTTTTTCCCCTTACATTTGCATGATATATCTTTTTCCAACCCTTCATTTTAGTCTGTGGGTATCTTCTGATCTGAGATGTGTCTCTTGGAGGCAACATATATATGGATCTTCTTTTCTTATCCATTCAGCTACCCTACATTTTTTGGTTGGAGCATTTAAGCCATTTACATTTAAGGTGATTATTGATAGATACGTATGTAGTTTCATTTTATTGTCAAACTGTTTTCTTCTGTTTTTTTTTCTTTCTCTTCTTCTCCTTCTCCTTCCCCTCCCCCTCCTACTCCTTCTTCTTCTAGCAAGCCCATTAACATTTGTTGCAGTTCTGGTTTGGTGTTAACAAACTCCTTTAGTTTTTTCTTATCTGGGAAGCTCCTTACTTCTCCTTCGAGTTTAAGTGATAACTTTCCTAGGTAAGGTAGCCTTGGTTGTTGGTTCTTGCTTTTCATCTCCTTGAATGTTTCACACCAGTCCCTCTGGCCTGACATGCTTCTGTTGAGTAATCAGATGCCAGTCTAACTGGTGCTCCCTTGTAGGTAACTACCAGCTCTTCTCTAGTGGCTTTTAGGATTCTCTCCTTGTTTTAAACCTTGTCATTTTAGTTTTGGCATGTCTCAGTATAGGCCTCTTTGGGACCAACTGTTTGGACTCTTTGAGCTTCCTGGACTTGTGTGACTTTTTCCTTCATTGGATGAGGGAAGTTTTTGGTCATTATTCCCTCAAATAGGTTCTGGATCCTTTGCTCACTCTCTTCTTCTCATATTCCCACGATGAGGATGTTGTTATGCTTCATGTTGTCCAAATGATTCTTAAGCCCTTCTCATTTTACTTTTTTTCTTTTTACTGCTATTCCTGGGTGTTTTCCTCTATCTTGTCACCCAAAACACTGATTCTATCCTCTGTTTCATGTAACCTAGTGTTTATTCTTTGTAGTGTATTATTTATTTTATATATCACATTATTCGTGACTGGTCTTTTTTATGTTTTTATGTCTTTTTTTTTCATGCTGTTATCTTTATAAACATTACCATAAACTCCCTATGTGATAAATGCTTGCCTCCATTTCATCTAGTTCTGGAGAATTCTCTTACACTTTCATTTGCGGTCTGTTTCTTTGTCTCCCCATCTTGGCTTCTTCTTTGTATTTTCTGCCTTAGATGTTAAACTAATCAGTTAAACTGGTCAGTTGTTAATCTAATCAAACTCTAATTAGCAGTCCAGCTTAAGCACCACATGGTGGGGTGAAGTAATTCCTGCAGGTGGGGCTATTGCCTCCCCTCAGGCTGATGCTACTTAGAGAGGAGTGCTCTGCCTGAGCAGGATGGCTTCTGTAGTATGGGGTATGACTCAACACAGAGATCCTGAAGTCTGTTCCTTCAGTTCTCTCCCCAGAGCCACCAGACCCAGACTCTCCTCAAGCATCTCTAATCCACTCTGCCCTCCCTCTACCAGAGTCCAGGGTAAATTGCTGCAAGTGTAACTTTTGTGTGTTGGCCCTTTAAGAGGCTCTCTGAGTCTGCAGCCATCTCTCCCTTCCATACAGAAACTCTGCTGCTATTTACAGCTGGATGTTGTCTGGGTTTCTTTCCTACTCTGGTGCTGTAGGCTGAGGAGCCCAGCATGGGGTTTAGACCCCACACTTCTTAGAGGTATCCCCCTGGCCACTGAAATATTCTTCTGGAACTTCAGCTGCCACCCCTGGGAGCCCAGCCAGCCCTCTCATGCCTCCTCCACACTCTGTGTGAGTTATGTTGTGGTGAAGTGATTTCTTCTGTCTGTCTGTAGTTATAAGACTTCTCTCTAGCTTGTGTTGATTATTCTGGATGACTTCTCTAAAATCTTGTTGTAATTTCAGATTGGTCCTGGGAGGAGGTTAGTACAGCTTCCACTTACTCTCTGCTATCTTGGATCTCCTTTCATGATATTTTCAACACAACCCCAGATTATAACTCTGTCACTGGATAATTATACTTTTTAATAAGATTTCTAGTACATCATTGTTGCAAAGTTTAAGGACTGCTTATGTTATGTTTAAACTCTTGTAATTTTCAAGAACAAAACTACTGGCCCAGAGATTAATAAATATAGCTAAGTAATAAGAATGTAAAATTTGTATAACCACATTAGTTAATTGGACCAATTTCTTATGATGCATTCATAAGCCTAACATAACTGTGTTCAACTGGAGCATAGTAAACAGAATAATGGCCTCTCAAAGATCACTGTGTCCCAATCCCTGGAACCTGTGAATATGTGGTTACATGACAAAGGGGACTTTGTAGATGTGATTAAAGTTTAGAACCTGGACATAGAAAGAGTATCCTGCATTATCCAGGTGGGTCCAATATAATCACATGAGTCCTTGAAAGTGATAGAGCAAGGCAGAAGAGTGGGTCAGAGAGAGATCAGTGTGAAAAAAAACTGCCATTGCTGGCATTGACGGTAAAGGAAGGGAGCCAGAAGTGAAGGAATACAGTCATCCTCTAGAACCTGAAATTGACCCTCAGCCTACAGTCAGCAAGAAGATGGGAACCTTGGTGGTTGTACAACTGTGAAAAACTGAATTTTGCCAATGGTCCGAATGAGCAAGGATCAGACTCTCCTGCAGAACCTCAGAAATGAGTGCTGCCCTGTTGAAACATTGATTTTAGCCCAGGAAGAACCATACCATGCTTACAACCTAAATGACTAGAAGATTATAAATTTGTGATGTTTTAAGTTACTAGTTTGCAATAAATTGTCTGGCAGCAATAGAAAATTTATATGTGGAGTTTTGTTTGAGTCCTTGCACACAATTAAGCAATGGGACAATAATGTCCACAAGAAAGTACTAAACATACCGACTGGATAGTACCCTTGGAAATTGGTAAAAAGAGCACAACAGCTACAGGACTGTCCATAGTAGATAATTACCATGGGAGAAAAAGGTGCATAGTCAATGAAAGCAGAATAGTGTTTCAAAAAATAAGAAACAACTGAGTTTAATCCTGGCATCGTATGCACAATTAAAAATAATTTCCACAGTACTTTTCTACAACTTCACCACCAGACAGTATTGTCAAATAAAGCTAACATCTCTCTATACCACCACCCAATTCATAAAAGGTCTTCTCATCTGTCATATTTCCTTGTTATATAATCCCAGTGAGATATTACAAATTAATAGATGGCATGAAAGTAGTAAAATTCTGTAAAAACAAAAAGGCATTAGGAAAGTTAAGAGCTTTGAAATTAAGCAGACCTGAGTTTGAATTATCATTTCACCTGTTACTTAAAGTGTAACATTGAGCTACTTAATTAAGCTCCCTGAACACTGTGCCCTTGTGTATAAAACAAGGTGAAGACTTAATGCTATAGAGTGTTTCAGAAGCAGCTTGGAAAGTGCCTGGCACTATTATAGTAATATGTAGTAAATTATATTATATTTAATTATGCTAAACCAGGAAAATTGTTTTTAATTGCAAGTCAGTAAGTTTCATATGGCATATACAACATGTTATATAGGCTAGATTCAACATTTAGGCTCCAAGAGTTCTCAAAGTTATTTCTAATTATATTTTTCTTATGGAAAGATAAGCTTATTTCATTTCTCCATTGAACCATATCATAAGACTTACTCTCCAACAAGTTGGACATGCTTTTGTCTTATCATACCATAAATATGGCAAAATTAAATAAAAACAACATATACCCACAGTAAGTCATGCCAGTGAAAATCTTTTACTAAAATTGGAAACATAATTTTACTTTTCACTAGGTTTGTATTGTACAGTCCAGGATTAAATTATTGCTATTTGGAAGGTACGATGTGTATACCCTTGTGCACTATAAATCATCTAAATCCTGTCCAAGTTAAAGGATGGCATTCTGTTCTTCCTGTTTAAAAAGGTTACTATCAAGTTTAAACATAAATGGTATCGAATTCCATTCTATGTAATATGCACTTTAAAATATGATACCTCTCCCTAATTCCTGTCTCCTCATGTAGCCCACATGCATTTCTGTAGTGTTTTCATTGCTATTAAATACATTGTCAATGCTGAAGTTACAGTACACAAACATGTTTTTTAACCTGATTATCTCAGATCTGAATTTTCACAACAATAAAATAAATTAAGCAATTAAATTGTTGTGAATAAAGATAGGATGGAAGATAAACAAATAATAGTAATTTCAAATGACTGCAAGGACTATACCCCTAATACCCAGGAGATTTATGCCTGGTACATAACAAGAAGTAAGTAACTTCTTTTTTTTTTCTTTTCCTCTCTTTTTTTGTTGTTGTTCAAGTACAGTTGTCTCCATTTCCCCTCACAACTCCCCCCACCCTAGCCATTCCCATTTCCCACCCTTGATTTCCCCCACTTGGTTTTGTCCATGTGTCCTTTATACATGATCCTTGATGACCCTTCCCTTCCCGCCCCCCATTATCCCCTTCCACCTCCCCTCTGGTGACTGTCAGTTTGTTCTTTATTTCAAAGTCTCTGATTATATTTTGCTTGCTTGTTTGTTCTGTTGATTAAGTTCCACTAATAGGCGAGATCACATGGTATTTGAAAGTGAGTAACTTCTGAATATTATACATTCATTATATAAGGTGAATGAAAAAGAACTAAGCACTTTCAAAAGTGGATTACTCAGTAAACTCTTTATGTACCAGTTCCCCAAGAATCTCACCTTTACACCATCTCTTTCCCAGTCTTGAGAAAATAAAGCAATACAGTGTGGCTACCATGTCAGTTTAGTGTCATACACAATGCTTATAATTCATGATTCTTTAACCACAAGTAATAAAGTCATTAACACAAATACTTGCTTATCTCTTGCTTCTATTTTTCCGTCTCTCTTTTTTTATTGCCGTTCTAGTACAGTTATCTCCATTTTCCACCCACTACTCCCCTCCAACCCAGCCATCCCCACCTACCACCCTCAATCCTACCCCCTTTGGCTTTGTCCATGTGTCCTTTATACAGGTTCCTTGGTGACCCTTCCCCCCTTTTCCCCCATTATCCCCTCCCCCCCTCGTCTGGTTACTGTCAATTTGTTCTTTATTTCAATGTGTCGGGTTTTATTTTGCTTGCTTGTTTGTTTTGTTGATTAGGTTCCACATATAGGTGAGATCATATGGTATCTGTCTTTCACTGCCTGGCTTATTTCACTTAGCATAATGCTCTTTTCCCTTCTCCTAAGTCAGCCATACTTAAGTCTCATCTAAATATTCTAAGTTACGAGGAGAATGTCTGGAATCCTTACAATTCTTAGTAACTCCAGACTTCCCATGATGGTATAACATTTGCATTTCCATCTTTCTTCCTTCTAGGGCAACTGTTTTTGAGGGTTACTTTGAAGTGACACTTTAAGAATAAAAATAAATAAATCTAGATCAATAATTAACAAGTAAAATTCATGGAAATTTCTGAAGACATCAACAATACTAGCTTTCTATCTTGCAAGTTTCTTTTTTAAAAGAGATATTATTTATTTATTTTTAGACAGGGGGGAAGGGAGGGAGAAAGACAGGGAGAGAAACATCAATGTGTGGTTGCCTCTCATGCACCCCCTACTGGGGACCTGGCCTGAAACCCAGGCATGTGCCCTGACTGGCAATTGAACCTGTAACCCTTTGGTTTGCAGGCCAGGGCTCAATCCACTGAGCCACACCAGCTAGGACTGTCTTGCAAGTTTCTTGTGTGAAGTTAGATTAAGTGGTTATGCGATCTTTTTTAAAACATGCACAATTGGTTTTAAAACAAAATTTTAGGTCCATATCCACATGCCACACCTCCTCAGACTAAAAGATCTGACATAGCTAAAAGAATTAACACTGATTAGGAGGAGCAAGAAATCCAATTGTAAGCCTCTGAAAAAGAAGTTTATAAATTCTAAATTCACCATGGGTCCCATGTGAATCCTCTGATTAAAAAATAATACAGTCCCAGGCTCTGAAAGACAAGTAAAATATCTGTATAACAGGACAGAGGTAGCTTCTTCTAGTTAGAACACACAGAGAGCATTGCATTCAGATGTAGTATCTCATGTAAAACTTAATATAAAAAATATCCAGATGAGGACAACCAGCAGAAAGAAGGATCCAGAAAACATGTCACATAAGTAATAATTAAAAAGAAGATTTCCAGACTTGTATGTAGTGGGGAAAATAGATTTTTTTTCCACATAGCTTGATAAGGCCATACTAGGAACAGGAAATAAAAGATACAGCTGTTCCTTTGCTCAATGCAAGGAACAGCTGTCCACCAATGAATGGTGCTGCCTTGGTAAGGTAGTAAGCTCTTTGCCACTACCAGTCATCAAGGAGGGGATGTATCACCATCTTTAGAGGCGTCACAGGAAGGGGTCTTGCTTTAAAGGGGGGGATTGGAGTCTCTAAATGGCCTCTAATGTCATTTTTATCTCTATGGTTTTCCATTAATAAGTGTTAGCCTAGCCCTTTTGCAAGCTCAGACTATTGACATTCCCAGAGGACATGCCAAAGTTACAGACTAACACTAAATTGCTCTTAGGTGTTCTTTATGTTACTGCTTCACATAATTTTGTTAAATTAATGATGTATAGTGAAAACAAATTAGGCATACAGAAAATTTTATGTATGATAATTGTGAAAGTAACTAAATATATTCTTTTCTAATTTGAGATGATCAATTTAACAAGTATTTTTGCTAAAAAAAGATTTTTAAAACCACAAGGTTTTGTTTTATTCACTAAATTATAAAACGATGACAATCTTAGGGGATAGAAAATGTGTCAAATTTGGCAAATGCATATTTTTTTATTGAATTTGGTGGGGTGAAAAAGGTAAAGGGATTAAGCAAAAAAAACAACACAAGTTCATATTTTCATTTGGTCTATCCTTTGAATCACCCACAAATAAGGAATATTTATATGGTATGCATAATCTTTTCTCAGGAACTTTAGATGCTAAATTTTAATGATGAAATGATAGAAAACAATTGCTATAAAAACCTTTGCTGTTGTATTTACTATAAAATATATTTTGCATATTAAACAAAATCATTGTAAACAGGAATCTAACTGAATGCAAGTGTATTGGCCAGAAAAAAAAATGTCTAATTCACTAACACTTATTCTATAGTCATTGTCTTTTAGCTTGAGAAGGGTAAAATTCTAAGAAAAACATCTCCTGGTGTCTGCCTTGCTACAATTCCCTGTTATATTGAGCTGGGTAATTCTTACTTTCTGTCTTACTATCTATTGCCACACCATTATTATCAAAACTTACTGCTTGTGGTAGTAGGAGACTTGAATTGGGGTGGTAAACACACAATACAATATATAGGTGATGTATTGTAGAAATGTATACCTGAAAGCTATATCATTTTATTAACCAATGTCACCCCAACAAAATCAATAAAAGCTATTATCAAAATGCTCAAAAAACCTTACTGCTTGTAAAGAAAAAATAAAAGGATCATGAATTCTAATCCTGTTCTATTTCAGTGTGTCCTTAAACTCTAACAATACATATCCTGTAACATTAGCCAGAAGGAACCATTTGCTGTTTTAAAACAATGAATACCAAAACACCAGAAAACCATTTAGATGGGAGTGTCCTTTCAGCTTTATTAATTTAGGCAAAATGACAGGTTAATTTATGTGGTTCACACCCATCAGGAGAAGAGTCTTTACTAATTCAGTTTACATTGACCAAGAAATCCTCCCTCAGGCTAAGGTTGTACTTCAATGTACTGTTGAACAGAGTGTAACACAAATGTGTCACTCAGATTTCAATAAAGACAGAATTCCAGGTGGATGGCACACCACCCATCCAGTTTTCAAAACTTAGACACTGAAGGTAGACTAAGCCTACCCTAAAGAGACTAAGTATTTGGTAATCAATCTATCTGGGGGCCAAAACGTGATTTTCCCAAATCTTCTGTCTTTAAGATATTCCACTCTTCCCAAATCATATTATAACACAATTTGAAAAGTGATTTATACTTAAAAAACTGTTTTTCTTAATATTGCCAAAAACAATGTCTTTATCATCAGTAAGTCATAAAAATATGGAGAAGTTTCAACTGTCATTCAAGTTTGAAAGAAGCAGAAAGAAAAACTTGCAGTTTAAACCACAAGGAAAAAATAGCCTTTTTATTCAATGTTTACAGTAAATAAAACATTCTTTACTGTAGCTTTCACCAGCATAGCAGCACTACCCTATCTACAGTATCAATGGAAAGAGCTCTATCTAGCTAAGCAGCACCTACACTTTTAGAAAGAGGACCTAAAAAGCCTTTATATTTTTCCCATGCTTGCTCAATTACTGTAACACATTTTTACTACAACCAAAAATATTTTATATTGAGATTTCAGTCTTTGGAAAAGTACCCATCTTCAATGAAAACCACATAATGTTTATTTTACAAATCATATAATAAGTAATGATAAAATATCACAAGCCAATACTATTGCTACACAAGGAAACACACAAAAGGATGCTTTATAAACTGTGAAGAATTCTATATTCAAGATACTATTTTAAATGTGTATACATAATTTTGCAAGTAAATTCTAAAACATCACATTTTATGAAAGTGCCTGAATTCATTCTATTTCAGTGCAAACACTTTAGACCCAAAAGACACAAATAACTATTTAATCTGTGTGAGAGCAAATATGATGTTACTGGATCCCATATTCTAATGTAGTCTTTATAATTTTTGAGAGCAAAAATCATACTAAACTTAAGTATCATTCTGTATATAGAAGTTTTGTGAAATATAAAGAAGCACTGATGGGAACAACATGTTAAACATGATATTTTTATTTCTGGCCAACTAAGACAATGCACTCTAAATTTATTTTAAAACCTGATTTAAATTCCTCAAGCTAGTCTTTTCCTATATTTAACATATTTTCTCTGTGTATATTTACATAATATTTTAAACCTTGTGTTAATTTATTTATAAAGGAAAATGAGCTGAGGCCAATTTTATAACAGACCAACACAATGTCAAAATAGTCTAGGCTAACACTAGCTCTTCAAATATATTTTTCCATTCTACCTATCTGCACTACCAATAATCAATATCAACCACAAGATCTGTGATATTTTCTAGCTTCCATCATCTAAATTAATTCATTCATATCATTAAATCAAAGAAGTGAGTACATACTTAAAAGGAAGAAAGTGATTTATTAAAGATGTGTTAAGCTGTATCTGAGTTTGTGTCTAGTATGAATTAATCAAACAAATATTTTTTAACCATCTCTAAAAATTGGCAAACTATCTGCAATCAGAGCTGCAATTTGGATCTTTTGGACAGTAAAATATTGTAGAAATACTAGAATCATTAGTATACATTAATCATTGTAACCTACTGATTTTAGTTTGGGGTATGTATTTTCTTTTGATGATAAATTTGCTTTTGGTAAATCTTTAGTCATTTCTCACCAGCTAAGATTCATAAAGCCAACTGGAACGTCACATTTTCTCAAAATTTTTGAAGTAGCTCCATTAACTTGTCACCTCCATTAATTTGTGCTTTTGACAACTACAGCTTTTGAGAAACAAATATAAGTGATCTTTTTTTACGAGTATAACTTAAATTTTAACTTTAGAGGAAAAAGAGTTTAACCCCCAAACAAATTAAAATCAACTGAAGCATTTCTAAGGAGGGATATTTTTGAATCATAAAATGAAATGATGACAGGATTTAACTCTAAAATGTCCTCATTTTCCAGCGCTTTCCAGGGAATAACTTCTCTGGGACCAAGACCACAAGCACACTTACTGCCTTAGCAGCTGAAAGCCATTCAAAGAACTAGATAGACACCACTGTGCATCTGAACCTCACATAAAACAAAAACTAAGTAATAAAATGGCAACTTACCAGATTCCTAAACACAATTAACCTAAAGCAGGAAGAATTTTCTACATCTCTCCATTGAAAAATATTTTAAAGAAAACACTCACAGTTTTATACTCAAAAGTATAGACTTATACTCAAAAGCTTTTCTCATACTAATATATATATATTTTTTAAAGGTTCAACTTTCCCTCACTCCTTCCTCCACCAAAAAAAAAAAAGAAAGAAAGAAAAGAAAAAAGGATCTCAGACAATACTTTAAAAGAATATTTTATTATAGCTCCTGGATTTTGTTTTTAAAGCAACACTGCAAATTTTAAAAATAAGATTTTCAAAAATTCTAGAAAGAGTTCCCAATATATTTCAGTGTATATTTACTTAAAATGTCTAAAATAGGCATTTGTATATTTTTCTACTCGATGTATATAAATAACTATCCATACAATTATAATTTATATAAATTTGAACTTACACTTCAGAACCAGAATTATAAAACTGAGAAAGATATATCAAACTTATTAATATTCATACACAACTCAAGTACAAATTCTCGATTTAAAGATTACTTTTCTTATCAATGTGTTTCAAACTCTGAATGTTTCAAATTCATCAAAAATTATAGAAAGCATTTCCATATTTCACACAACACAACAACAAACATCAGCAGGTTTTTGTGCCATTGCACAAAAGAAGTCATCTTAAGTACTTCACATATAAAAAAATTCAAAAAAATCCAACCAGTATAAAATATTAAAGTTTATCTTTATGCAATTCCTTAAGTATACATCTAGACTTTCATATGAGTAATTAGATTACCATAAGACACTTTAAATAAAAATAAACAAACTGCTACCAAAACAAAACAAAGGTAAAATGTGGACATGACAATATATGTAAATGCAAGCAAGCTTGAGTATTTTAATCTTGTGCATTTTTGGATGTTGCTGTTTGGGATTTTTATCCCCTTTTGCCACAAGGTTGATTCATGAATGAAATCCCACTTTAATATCCTATTTTCTCTCACTTACATGTATGCTGGAGAAAGTGGAGTTGACCTGGATGTTTTAAGCACAGGAACTGGGAATTTCCAGATAGCAGGAGAGCTCGTTTTCCATTTCAATGGCATGTTGTCACCACGGTACTACAATAACAGTAAACAGCGTTTCCATAACACACTACCAACTAGGACTTCCATTCCACACTGTACTGACACAGCAGTGGCTGCCGGAGAACAAGCAAATGATTCTGCCAGTGCCCTTAAACTGATGCTTCCAATCTGTAAAATAGGGCTGCAAGGTTCCTCCTTTGAATCCTCCTGTCCCCTAAAGCAATATGATGATTCTATCGTTCTAACTCAACAATAGTGCCACCTCGTTAGGAAAGCGTTGACTGCAGTATATTTTTTTTTTAAGACTGCACTGTGCATACCACACAATGCAGCTTTATTTAATAAAAGCAAGTAGGGTTTTTTCTTTTATTGTATTGTTTTAAGCTTGCATTACCATTGTTCTACCTTAACAGGGATACTGCAGCACTGTACTATATTCTGCACCTATTAACCTGATTTCTGACCAATAGTAGCAGGAAAAAAATAGATGGGTTTCATATGAAAATGAAACAACATACCTACTCAGAATACACTTGTCATCCTCTGAACATTCTTCTTTTGAGCTGCAACAATACAAATGGGATATAAACCTCAGCATAGCCTTAGGCCACAGCTAATAGAGATCAGTGACTAAATTCAGCAGCCTGCTTTCCTCCTGTGCAAGCTCTGGCCACACAATACAAGAATGCCATTATGGGAAAAGCCCGTTTAAAAAATGCCAGTCTCTCTGTTTTCCAGTTAGAAGAAGGAAAAATGTAAGAACAAATATAAACTGCTGCAGAACTCTGCACGTTCTTCTAGTAGCTTCTGATTCAAGCTGCTCTCCTTTCCCTATTCTTATTTCCAAGCCGGGATGAGCAAAATCTCATACATTTACAACATGCTGTGGTAACACGAATGTCACTCTGGCTTCTGCAGCAGAGTACAGAGTAGCGTGCTCTTAATAGCAGTCCTCGGAGGGACGCTATCAACAATCTAATTCAATGCTGCCCTCCCCTACTTCTCTCCCCCGATCCCCTCTGGTTCACCCCTCACTCCTCCCCCACTCCCAAACAGCTCACACATTGCCCAGAGGAGAGACTAATGCCGCTGGTGAGCAGGTGTCCAGCAGGGACCATTCCAAGTCTCAGCAGTGAGTCCAGTAACCTCTAGGGGTTACTGACTGACAAGGAGGTTAAAAAATAAAAGCTGCGGTTAAAGGCAACTTGAGGCATTTCACGAAAGCAATGAAAAATACAGGATTTATCTATATTGTTTTAAAATACTGCCAGAAAATAGCATCCTAAGTGCTCCAAAAGCAATAATTTTTTAAAATAGTTCATTGTTTATTTTATTTTTTCCATTACTATTTATTCCCTCATACCCTCTTCTACCTGTGTCTGTTTAAAGCACCAAATTCACAAATTTTCTACATAATTCTAAGATGAAAAATAGGACAGCTGGTATTATGTTGAACTGTTTATTTTCAGGCTGAGGAATTTTACTTCTGATGTAGTCAAGTCACCATCACTAAATATCTAGCTTCATAGCACCCTTCCACTTCTACCTAAAAACAGAATTATCTGTCTTCAGTGAAAACTTAATAAAGGCAGACTATTATCAACACAAAATCTAGTACCTTTTTTTAAAAATCACTATATTGACAAAGAACTCATATTTACTTTCAAGTTTATATCTAAACAATAAACTTGTGCTTCCAACTTAAGTAGTTGGCTTTCAGATATTCTTTCCAAATTATGACTAGTTTCTAAAAAATTAAGATTTAGTTCTTAAGAGGCTTCCTCATTTGTATTAAAAATCACAGATCAATGTTTCTATAAAAACATACTACTATTGACAATTCCGAAATATTTAATATACCAGAAATACAGGCTGAAATCAGCTAAGGTAAATCACAAGTATCTTCCTTTAAGATACACATCAATATTCAGGCAAAAAGTATTTTCCTATGAAACCCAAACACATACAGGGCAGGGCAAAGGTAGGTTTACAGTTGTTTGGAAAATAATGCAATAATTAATATATAATAATACAAGAATAAAGTCTGTGTTTCATATACACACAACTGTAAACCTACTTTTGCCCCACCCTGTACACATATGCTTTATATATAAACACACATTCATATATATATGGAGAGATTAAAAGGTTACTTTGTAACACTGACCAGTATTGTATAAACTTTATTAAATATTAAATAGATGTCAGCCATCACCACCTTGCAAGTGATTTTTATTTAATCTACCATGTACAAATAATCTCCCCAAAACTAGTCAAACATCTTAAAGGGTTAAATTATAGTTCCAACTCTTTTTAGCACCCCTGCACAAAACTGTCTCATAGACATCTTCAAAGGAATCACAGAAAGGAGTATTTATCCATACCTTGGTGACAAAATATTTATATAAATATATGTATAATACATAATATATTAATAAACTATATTATACATAAAAATTTATATGTATAATTACATACATATATGCCATTAAACATATATGTATATGTGGGGTTACATGCATGTGTAATTGTGTAATCACATATAATTATACATGAAAATTATTTTATAAAATAAACTATTATATGTACACAATAAATATATGTAAAATATATATTTATATTGAATTAAAGGGTTAAAAAAACTACCACTAATACAAATAAACCATATTGAATATTTTATATTAGAAGGCTTTGTGTAATAATTCTTAATAGTTACGGGCCAAAAAGGTTCCAGGTACAATCAGCAGTGACAACTTGTTAGAAACCCCAACAATGAAACACAAGTACATGCACACATACTCAAACAAGTTTGGAATGTCCCATTCCAAAAACCTAAAGCATTCTCAAACATTTCAAAAGCAAGGAGGTAGTGTTTTAGAAAGGAAATTCAACCACATTCCAGCTTATGACAATACAGTGATTGCAAATATAACTTCTTCCTGAGAACCAACAACCCAAAACTTAGGTATAAATGCATGGTGGTAAAGTGTTCAAGGAGTTTATCTATAAGGACTACTCAACATTGATGAGTGGGAAATAGGGTGAGTCTAGAGTTTTCCAAATTTCTAAGAGGGAACCTTCACAAACAGGTGAAGATCACACTATTGCAAAGGTTCTCAAGTTATTATTCTTCTATGAACAATCAACTGATCTAAACAAGCAACATATTCTTTGTCTAATGTCATTAGGGTCCAAAGAAATCAACCAATACCACCAAATCATCTATGCCAATTTTCAATCTAGATTTCTTTTAGACTTAATGGTTTTTTAAGACCTAAAGTTTAGAACCTGTTTTTGTGGCATTATGACAATTGTAATATTTGTTCAAACTGAAAAGAAAATAAGGCTGTTTTCCCACCCCACCCTCAGCACTCTCAAAGAATCCCAAACCCTAAAAGCATAATACCTGATGATGGATATTTACTTATACTCAGTCCTTTTGTTTTAACAAAGTACTAGGTATCATCTGTAATTATCTCTCATGAACAAACAAGTAGTGTGCCAAAGGCTTTAAAAATAAATCCTTTAAGTGGAAATATACTTTACATTATTAATTTGTTTAACACCACCATTCCTCATCATTTAGAAATAACCTTCAGTCAGGTAAAATCACTGCAATCACAAATTAGCAGAGTCCAAATTAATCAGATTTTACTACCTTGACAGTGACTCCAGTAGCAACCATTACATTCTAGAATTAAAATTGTTTCCACCTCAGAGTGAAAGAAAGAAAATAATTTAACATGTATTTTAAATATAATTTTATAGAGGCTCAGTGTCCCACTACTTTAATATTTAGACTGAGAAATGTCAAAAACCTTCATTCACATTGTAGGAAACACTCATTTAATTCGTAGAACATTTGGTTTGTATTATAGACAATTGCATAAAACAGGATAGAAAGACAACATACACAAAAGCTCTTCAAAGCATTTTATGAACATTAACTAATCACTTAAAAATACCTGTGAAATGCACATTTCAGAGATGTAACAAACAAAGGGCAATGCTGGGACTTGACCAAGGCCACAAAAAGAGACATTCTTGGCCAAATCTTACAACACAGAATTCCCTGGCTCCCAATGCAGAAAGAGTATTTTTATAACTTTTAGAACTCTTACAAATCATCTTACTCAGTACCCTCATAGTATAGATGGGGGGAAATAAAACCAAAGCCCAGAGAAGTATTTACTTGCTGATATCACACTGCTAGCTAGTAGTAGAACCGGAACTAGAAACCAAGTGTACATCTCCAAGTCCATGACTGCCACTCCAGAATTCCTACTATTCCTCCTTCTTGATGAGACCATTCCATAAGATGTGTGTTTCTCTATGAAGTCAACCACATTCTATAAATGTCGCAGCATAGTCTAAAGAAACAGGAACTACAGAGAGCTATTTACTCCTACAAATATATGTACACTCAAAGATGGAAGTGGAAGAGGAATGCCAAAAATACAAAAGTGTGAAGAAAGACTATTTCCAAATGCTTAATTCCAGAAGGACTTTAGGAATGATCAGGGAGAAAAAGATAAGTAAAAAATTAAACCAGTCATAGTATGAGAAAAAAAAGTGAAATATATATAACTGGTACTCTAATTTTTTCTCAGTGTAAATTTTTCTAAATGACTTAATAGAAAAATTTCACTTGCTGAAGGGCTGCTACAATTTATCTCCAGTGCCATCTCCTCGCTAAGGGAATTGACTAATATGCCATGTATCTGATCTCTCTTTCCATATTTTCCTAATAGTCTTTAAGAACTGACCTACTTTTTTCTTGCAAGTTTTGGTCAATCCTAAGGTGTGTATAACCAAAGACTAATAGCACTAAGGGCACAGTTTATGTGAGCAGGTACTATGTCCCTTCAGTCCTGATGATATCTCTTCACACTAATCTGGGATATCCATGTTATTTGCATTGCTCAGACAAGACTGTAGATCATGCTAAATTGTATGCTCTGTTTATATTCTACCAATCAGTAAAAGTATTTGGACACAACCAAGTAGGACTGTTAAACACTTAAAAGAACATAAAAATTAACTTCTGGACAACAGAGCAAAATTCTTAATACATTCAGGGCTTCTTATTATAGGAAATAGAAGTGTTCACATGAATGGCTATATATACTTGTATGTGTGTTTATCTCTTTTATTTGTTTCAGGAAATTGAATATTAAATATATTCAGATTTTTATTAGGTATTCAGATATGTAGTCTTGCTAAAACTAAAATGGAAAATCCAAGATATTTATATTTCTCAAAGAAAACTACATTGGAAAGTCATCATTCCATTTTTTCCTGGTTTTTTTTGTATTGTTGTTCAGGTATAGTTGTCTGCATCTTCCCCTCACCACTCCCTCCACCCCAGCTATTTTTTATAACCACCTTCTCATATGTCAATGTCTTTAACAGAACTGTGTGAATCCTTATAGCTCCTCAAAGAATTTACATAAACTATTGTAACTATGACTATGACATGGATTAATGACTTGTGTTCTTCACAACACAAACAAGTAAAAGCACAACTGTTGTGCAGGCACATATTCATGGACATGCATGTGTATATGTATGAAAAATTCTTCATGCCATTGTGGTGTAAGTAATGTACTCTCCTGTCTTTAAGATTTCCAAAGAGAAGAAGGGTACTAAGTTGTCTAGCATGTGTGTGTGTGTGTGTGTGTGTGTGTGTGTGTGTGTGTGTGTTTTCAGGGGGTATAGAACAACAGTAAGAAGAGCAGGTAAGCTGATAAGACAGGAAACAATAGGTAATGGGACCAAAGGAGAAAAAGGTAATGACTGGAAGAAGAATGGAAAGCCAGAATGATAGTGGTTTCTGCTATTTATGTAGCACCTTTTATAATTTGAGGTCAAGTGGATGAGGTTATGGGACTAAGAAGTTTGGATGGGAGGACAAAAATACAGAAGGACTGACCAGATAAGAAGGAAGATTCAGTTACTGAGGACTCAATGATCTACAGATTCTGATGGCCCTTACTCTCTCACTACAACTGAAAAGAAGATTAGCAATGAATGGGAAATTCAGAAGTTTCTGCTCTTCTTCGTTTTGTTTTCTGTAGCATCCGTATTCCTTATGGCTTCTTTGGGGGGGGGACTACCCTTGAGTGTTTCATTCGTATACGATTCCCCAATCCATATACCCAAGTAAGTCTTTGTGCATCTTTGGCATGCATAAACAAAATTATTCTTAAGTATTCCCATTCATTAAATAACGCTTTAATTTCCAAACTAAAGTGTTTGCTTGTGTTAGGAGTTGTAGTGGAAACCAATGATTTTTAAATGTAAACTATTTACAAACCTGAATTTGCACAAACATTTGTAAATTGAAAAAGGCAACTTAGTTTATCATGGTCAAACAGGGATAATGCATCCAGTGCTTGAATAAGAGGCTATACTGTTACCATACCCTGTGCTCCAGTCATGCTACTTCACTTACTTGAAATGCCCTCCTCAAATTCTTGCTCCTCCTTCCAGAAGGAATCACTGAGTCCACTATTCCTGGCACATTGGAAAGCACACAATAAATACTTGAGTGAATTGAAAAAAAGTTTATAAGCAGAGGAGTGATGAAATAAGAATTGTGTTGAAGATAGGGTATATTATGGAAGGTTTTTTTAAATGTTGTTATTGATTCTGCTGTTACTAAAAGCAGGGTTCTGGTAAAAGAAATATTCATCTCTTGATTTGATAATTTAAGGCTATAAATCTTTACAATGAAGAAACTATACACATTAACTTGTTAAAAATAAGTATGTATTGACAAAAATCACCCAAAAACACATGCTTTCTTAATGAAATAAATGCATCACTATAGTGATGATGAATTGCTCTAATGGAAAATCTCCTCTTTCAGCAACTTCCTCAGTATCTGCTTAAAACAAAATATGCAAACCATTGTTAGATTTTCTGAAGTGTTTGTACATTAGACCTGCAAACTTATCAAAATAAAAAGCCATATAAGATGTACAGTATTACTGAAAGAAAAGTTAAGAATGTAGCTCTATAACTAAAAAATACATTGACATAAAGCTTTTCAAATAGCATATTGATTTTGTTTTAATTTTGGTGATATCAGATAGAGAAGCAAAACTACAGAAGTTGCATGAAGACAATGTAGTAAGCATAGGACAACTGTAATTTTTGTAAATTCTGATCTATTTTGATATGAGTAAGTAATTTCTAATACTCTTTATCTATAATGGTTAAAAGACTTTTCAATAATAAGCACATCACATACCCAATCTCAAAAGGCATGCCAGTTAAAGAAAGTAATCTTTGCTATATTCTACATTCTTTCAGAAATACCTATACTTGTATAAAAATCTGAGTTACCAAAAGACCTTTAGAATATTATATGACATTTTCATCAATATCCTAAGTAAAATAAAGTAATGCTATTAGTTTCTAAAATTATTTTATGCCTTCTCAGCCAGAAAGGAATTATAATATTCAAATCTGTACCATAAATGTTATAGCTAAAAGGAGATCTAGAAGATTACCTAGTCTTCCCATCTCTTTCTCCCTCTTTATATTTGTAAATATTGGCTTCAAATTCTTATAGAGCAGTCACAATAATGTTTTGCTAACTAGAAGCAAACACTTGCATGGAAAACTAATCCTAATAATTCATTTAGATTATACAACACTATTTAAAGTTTCCATTGAAAGGGACCCTTTATATTCAGTTGTTTTAATTTTGTTTTTACCACTTGCCAAGCCTATCCATGAAAACTTTAAATTTCCTGTAGAAATTACTGTTGACTAAAAGTAAAAGGTTTCCACTATATAATGAATGAAAAAAATCTTAAACTCCAAAGTTGAGTCAACTTCAAACTTGAACCTTGTGATACAATGCCATAACAGAGGGCTCAATAGTTTTCATAAAGGTGTTTGCCTACTATGGAGAGACCCAAGAGACTTGGCAACCAGTTCAATACTTCTGTTTTCTGACTATTTTGAGATCCTTCTCATTTTCTCATTTAGAATTCTTCTCTTGGGTGCTTTTAAGTTATAATGTTTTTTTTTCCTTAAAAAGAGGGAGGTATAGAAACAGTTATACTGAAACATGTCAAATATATGGTGGTAAGTCCAAATTATAGAAGCTAGTCAAAAAGAGTATAATTTCAAATTGCTATGCCTGAAAAATATATTTAGCAATTCAATGATAATCTATGTTCTAAGACATCACTAACCCATGTTATATAAAGTATTCCTATGTTAAAAAATAATCACAACATTATTTCTCAGTTATGCCTAACTTCTTTACTTGAATGCAATGGCTGTCCAATGGGGGCGGGAATAATTTCTTTTCCTTTATTTCATGTTCTATTACTGACTAAAGTAAGTGTGACTTTGATACAAGGGAATAAAAATCCAGTCCATCTTCTAGATTGACCCTAGGTTTAAGCTAGATGCAATTTAAATTTGGGTTTCCTGACTGTCTTTTTAAGTCTACTTCAATCAGTAAGTTCAGAACCAACCACTTTATGTCTTCAAAATCAAATATGTTTTAAATAGTCAGTTATTTCTCTTGGAATTCTGAAGCTACATAACACTTAAGTAAAATACACCTTCCCTTTATCTAGCATGTATTTATTCACTCATTCTTTATTCAGCTTCATCTGAATAAGAGACATTGTTGAGCATTTTTGTGTGTCTTCCACTACAGTATCCAACCATTTTGTTTAAATTCCTGTGATAATATTTGTTCAGTAAATGAAAACATCTATGTTTTCAAATTGCCAGAATTACCAATTTTTGAGATTCAGATTTGTAAAGCACAGAACATAAATTGTGTTCCAAAGAAAGTGAAGAGACAGCAGAATCAAGCTTAAACTGATACTCTTAACAAGCAACAAGCATTAGCAAATTGATTGATTAGGACCCTGTTTTTGTATTTGTCAACTAAAACACATTTGTTTAACCTGAGACCTCCAGTATATTAGGCTTTACTGACAATGTAAGATAGTAGACTCCTTGAACTTGACAAACACTAAAATCAATCAACTCACTATTCCTAGCCCAAAACATGTAGAGAAGACATGTGCACTGAATTAGTTCAATCATCAGTAAGTACTGAAAAATTATGACATTGCTAGATGTTATAAGTACACAATGTTCCCTGGCCACAAATCCCTTACAATCTAATCCGGCAGACTAAATATTCACATATAAAACATGAGTAAGCATACATATATTACTACAGTAAGCCATACCTATCCAGAATCCTGGATAGCATAGTTTTCTAGCCATTTTTAAAATTAATTTAAATTTAAATCTGGAATAGTTAACTCAAAATATCACAACTCATTTATTTTTCACCTTTCAGTAGAAGTCTTTCTTCCATTTACCTTCTTCAAGACTAAAACAGACACAAGCCTTTTAAAAATATTCCATTGTCACCATAATGCACAATAGCAATTGTGCTATACCCCAGATGTAGATATAGCAATGTACAAGTAATATCTGTCATTCCTCAACCTGGCCTGACGCCTGTCCCCATATGTTTTGACATGGAATATTGATGCTACTGAGGGAAAAGTGGCTCTTTTCTTTACACTCCAATACATATGCCAAAAGAAACATCCTACATCTTGAAGGCAGATGCTCTCAAACTAAAGTATGCATGAGAATCACGTGGGGCCCTGGCTGGTATGGCTCAGTGGGGTGAGTGCCGGTCTGTGAACCAAAAGGTCACCAGTTCAATTCCAGGTCAGGGCACATGCCTGGGTTGTGGGCCCCGTGACAGGCAACCGATTGAGGTTTCTATCCCCGTCTTTCTCCCTCCCTTTCCCTCTCTCTAAAACACAAATATAATCTTTAAAAAACTAATCATGTAGTGTGAATATTTAAGTGTAGAATCTGTAGAAGTCTGGGGGTGGGGCCCAGTAGTCTCACTCTGAAACAAGTATTCCAAATGATTTTCATACCTATTCTATTAAACTTAGAGGAACATTGCTTTAAAATCAAGGTCGTTAACCCCACTCAAGATAACCCCAGCTACAGCAAGATTGCTTTCTCTCTCAGTCCCTTGCTTTCCTCATCATATCAGCATCAGTTTCTCACCACTAGTTGTCAATCTGCACTGTCCACAGCCATGATCTTGCCTTTCCACATTCCAGATCCTTTGATCTGAAAGCAAGATCTCCATCTGGCTGATAGGCACAGAAGCAGACAGGTGCAAAACACAAAATTGTGAAGTACAGCAATTAGGAGACAAAGATATTATCAATTATATTGATATACAATATAAATTGAAAAATTAAAAACTTCTTTCAAACTTTTTTAATGAGGAAGGATGCAGAAGAGGAGAGAGCTAGGCACCTGTGGTCTGGCTACAGCTCTGCCACTAACTAGCTTTGTGACTTCCAGTGTTGTCTTCCCTCATCCCTAAAATAGGGAAGCTTCCACTTTCCTTGCCAGACTCCCAGCAATGTTATGAAAACCAACTGAACTTATATTTGTGCAAGCGCATTGGTAAATACAAAGCATAATACAATTACACATGGTGCTTTTTAACAGAATAATTTCTCATTTTTGTCTTAATAAACACAGTGCCTTAGACATTATTGTAAGTTGTCTTGATGACTGAATGTCTTCTAGTATCTCAGGGTCTTTTTTATGAAAATAAATTCTCATGAACAAAAAAGTAAAGGAAAGTGCAGACCCTTGGACATACCCTGAAGTTGATTTTTTGAATATGTCCTTGAAATCGGCTTGTTTTAAAGACAATTGCCTCCGTCTCCTGAAAGTGGAGTGCAAAAAAATCTGGTTAATTGTGGCTATATTATATTTTGTTTACATTTTTCAAAACATACTCTGCAAATATTTTAGTTGTAAATTAATAAATCATGTTTATAAATCCTCAACAGTTAAGACCACACAGAACCTTTTAAAATATCTAACACTGTAAAAAACTTAACTAGAAAGCCATAACATTCTATTTGTTTTTAGAAGCTCTCTTAATGTTTTAGAAAGTCTGGAATAAAGATTGACATTAAATACTACATTTATTGGCAAATGATATAAAAGACTACACTACCCAAATTTGGACACAAGGAAATACTTTTCCATTAAAAATATACTCAGCCTTGGAATGCTTTGTCATTTTGTAGCTTTGTAAGCCTAAAGTTCAATTCTTCACCAATACATTGTTTTTCCATTAAAAACCTAAACACAACACACATTACAAGCTTTCAGAGAACAGATGGATAATGTTCTCCTATGTTCATTCACTATCAATTTTCTTATTTTCTTACTGGTTGTAATTAATAAAAACATATAAATAGATCTACTGTCTCCAAACAGAAGATTTTGTTTTTGTGAAGTTCTGTTATATGCCTATCCCCTTTGGGCTAATACAAAAGGCAACAGTGAATATACTCTGGTACTGCCTCAGGAATGCAGTTTTAAAAATAGAGACTGCTACAGAAGCATTGCAGTAACATGCATTCAACTCTCTTTAAAAAATAAAGTCAGCTAGCAGGTGTTTGAGAAGCTCTAACACAAAATTGAATTTATTTACATTTATTTCATTTATGTTGTTTTTAGCTTATAAAAGGTAAACATTACTAGGCATTACTCTTATCTAACTTTGTCTTAAAAATAAACAGTGTTGGCTTTTTTTCTGGGTCATCTCCAAAAGCACTATTGCATTATTAAATGCACAACTAAATCAAAGTCATAGCCTAATAGTATCTTTAGAAAGACCTTGGAAGAGAACTTATACAATACTCTCAATCTAATGACTTCTTATGCAAAAGGTAGGTAGCAAGTATTTTATTTATTTTTTAAATAGTAAATTCAAAAGAGCACCTCCCTAATGATAACACTATTTCAAAGTCTACTAATGTTATACACATTAAAATTATTATTTTAATCATAAAAATTACAATGGGTTAAATTCATATTTGTCATGTTTTAACACTAAGCCCCACCATGCAAATAACAATTACATATTTTTGCTTAAAATACATTAAAGTATCTTTAAATACAGCTTATTTTATATTCCTATTAATATTATTCCTTTCTTTTGTGTATTTAAGAAGAATCTGGTGTGCCACCTTCTGGTAACTGAGTGAAATTATGTATCTACACAAGTCACTATCCTTTATTTTAACTTTTAAAATACACACACACACATATATATATGTATTTGTAAACCTGTGTTACATTTAAGCTATATAAAGAAAGTTATACCACAGTCTGAAATAAAGTAAAATTTTCTTCATGATTTTCTAAATTCAAGCTTTATATATGCTCCCTATGATTTTTGCATGGTTACCAATATGTCTCCTGAATTCTACAATACATATAAAATTGATTTTTGTACACCGCTTCACAGCCACACATGAAAACAACAGGCTATTTTAATGAATAAGTAACAGCAGTGAATAAAGAAAGAGAAAGGTATCTTACCAATAAGCCCATTTTTCTCTTAAGGTTTGAACTCTCATCATTTGTCATGTTCTTGTGGATCCCTCTCTCATCAAATTCTCTGGAGTTTTAAAGTTAAGAGCTGTGATGCAGCTAGGCTCTGCTACATAGTAGCGCACCCCAGTGCATCTGCCTGGTATAGCACTTCAGTTGTAGTAGCAAAAGCAGAAACGCTTTATACATTCAAAAATCTATGCACTGCTCACCTTCCCTTCATAGGAAATTGTAGTCAGTGTGGTTGAACTATTTATATTCCATATCTTAATTTCTGATCATATATTAAGATCAGAACCATATGAATTTTGAGCTTAGCTCCACAACATTGAATGGGAACAAAGTATTCATCTTTGGAGTAGAGGTACGGTGAGGAGATACTAATACCGGGAGATCTGGCTTACAAAAATACATGTTTACCTGAATGTAGCCTTAAATTTTTATTATATTTAACTCTCCATCCTCTAGAGCTCCTAGTAGCTAGTCATTAAGTCCTATCTTTTATTCTTTATTGATTTTCTAGGAATCTACCCTCTAATATTTCTTGATTGTTTTAAACAAATCAGCTACTTCAAAAAATACCTATAACTGGTCTCTCATATTAAATATATCAATCACACTGCTTTTCGATGGCTCTCTTAAAGTACAACTATACTGATGCAAAGTAAATATTCAATACATACTTGTTAAGCATTTGCTACATATTAGGTGGTTACTCTCTGAGGTAATATGGATGTGAAGGAGAATGAAACACAACCCCTTGCTCTCAGGAAGCTCCAGTTGAATAAGAAAACAGACATGTACTCAGATATGCACAACACAAAATATGGTATAGAAGTTTTAGTGGAGATTTGAGGGAGTGAAACATGCTAGGAAATTGGGAAAGTCCTCAATATGACTGGAAGGAGGTTAGGGTACATAGCATTGAGGTGGTGAATTTTAAGGTATTCAGAAGAAGACCTTATATGCCAGTAAAGAGGCTTGGATCTTATCCTATGAGTTGCGAGAAGCCATTTGTTGACTAAATGGATCATGCAAGGAATTAATCAAGCAACTATGCCCAGAACTAAGAACTCACCACGAGCTGGCCAATCTAGTCTTCCAATCAATTCACTGTCCAGTATCCCCTAACAGCAACTTCCCATTCTATATCTCAAAGCTTGTTTTGTTCTTTCTCATCTTTGCTCTAGAGGTCCTCCTGAATGAAATTTCTTCACTTTTCTAAACTTGACACATTCCTCCAGAGCCAGCTCAAATTCCATTCTTTTCTGGGATGTATTCCATTGTAATTTGAGTCTACAGTTTTTAAGTGTTCCTTCATTAAACCATGCATTCTTCCTAATGTTTAGTATACAATATTCAAGAAACCTTTTTTGGCTCTTTGCCTATAAAGTGAAAAAGGATGGTGAGGAGAAGATACTAAGGCAAAAGTCAGAATCTGAGGGCAAGTGACCTAACAGCACACCTCCCCAGACTTCACAGTAGACACTAATGTCAGTAACTGCCTTCACCACTCTCAAGTCTGAAAAAGAAAGGATATGAATTGTGGAAAGAACTGGATCTGTATTTGGCACCAACTCTGCATTGCTATGCAACATTGCTCTGGTTCCAAAGTGTTAAAGAAATGATGGGAAAGGGATACCAACAAAATAGCAGAATGATGGAGCTATGATCTTTGTGGGGGAGAAGCTATAAGGATGGTAGACTGTGGTTGTGTTTTAGTACTTTCAGTAAACCAAGAAAATTCACCTGAAGGTCCATGCAATAAACACAAAGAATTCATGAAGACCACAGAAAGAGATGGGAGAGTCGGGATAGGGGATTAGAACCAGAAGGTTTAGAACCTCATAAGGAATTTTGTGGGTTCAGAACAAGCCACCCCAAGATATACCTCAGTGGTGTGTACATTATTTTGAGCTAGGGGCAACCAACACCCAGTGGGCTGGAGAGAAACTTCTGTTCTCTCCTTGACTGTCTAAATAAACTTAAATTAGGAGCCTGGCTCACGATAAGAGTTATCACCTGAAAAGATTTTTACCTATCACATGGCAGGGCAAACTATGAATTACTGAACATGTGCTCTCCCTATATAATTACCTTCCAAAGCCCTAAAGCAGAGGTGTCAAACTCATTTTCACTGGGGGCCACATCAGCCTCATGGTTGCCCTTAAAGAGCCAAATGTAATTTTAGGACTGTATAAATGTAACTACTCCTTAACTGTTAAGGAGATGAAATTACACATTTGGCCCTTTGAAGGCAACTGTGAGGCTGATGTGGCCCCCAGTGAAAATGAGTTTGACACGCCTGCTAAGGTACATAACCTCAACCCTGGCTCAAAATGTCTTAAATATCTCACATTCCCTTTCTGTCTCTGACCCTCTCCTGCATGTGGGGTCTCTGACTCTCATGTGTGTGGGGTTCCCATATATATGTATGTATTAAATTTGGTTATTTTCTCTTGCTAATCTGTCTTTTTGATTATTAGACCAGCCTAAAGAACCTTGAGGGTATAGAAAAGTTTGTTCCTCCCCCACAGTATTAATAAGGGAGAAAATCCAAGTGTAAGAAGAGGATACATTTTAAAAGGGGGGGAATGGTGTTAGCTGGGAGAGTAATCTAGAACAAGAAGATTTACCATAGAAACATATCCTGGGGTGTAAATATTTAGTGTTCTCTCCCTGTGAACCACACCCCATTATGCTCAGTGTCAAATACCCAGATGAGCTTTCCTTGACATTTGCATTTAGCATTCAGCTTTGTCTCATCCTTTTTATGCACGCATAATGTCTTAGATTCATGCAATGATGCAAAAACCATAGCACTTTCTTTTATGTAGACAATTAAAAAAACTTTTCATCTATTCAACCACTCAATATTAAAGAGAGTTAAGAGGATTCTGCCAATAATTTTAAAAAGCAGTTGATATCAGAAAACATTCTCTCAATGACTTAAAAATATCCCAGATAAAAGCTGTCTACACCTTCCTTTTTGTTTATTGAGTGCAAAAACTAACCACTTTCCTTTCCACTAACTTTTAAGGAAAATATTCAAATACAGATAAAAATAAAGAATGTAATTTTGGATATGTGCCACATTTTTCTCAAGAAACCTTCAAAAAGGGGTAATACTTATGGGATATAAAAATGATTTAATTTGCTCAGTCTTCAGAAGAATGTTTCTAAGCCATGTGTCAATGGTACAATAGATTTCAGGACAAAGTGAAAATAAACCAGATATTTCATCATTTAGATTTGTGTAAAACAAAATAATCGCCAGAGTAGTTACCTGAGGCCTGGCAGAAAAAGCAATAATGATTCTGTATTACAATTTGAACTAGAATAGGTATTTTATCCAACTCGTTCATCTAGAAGTTGTATGAGGAAACAAGATGGGAATAACTACCTCCTGGTAATTTATAGTAAGTCTCATATTATTGGCAATTTTGATGACAGGGTCTATATTAATCTAGTACAAATAATTCATTTACATTTCATGTAAAATACCATGATCATGTTATCTCATCCACAGCAGAAGTCTTCTCCTTTCTTCTGGTGTATGTAAGAGGGGCCAGAGCACGATGAGTTAAGTAGTTTACAGAGTTCTCTATCATGCAGAAATATCCTTGGATGATAGATTTTCAGAAACATTGATCTAAAGAAGGTTTGGTCAGAGGTATTTATACTGGAAGCAATTGCTTATATTCCTACATCGCAGATGTTCATATTTCAGGTAAATTACCAGATTCCACTAGTATTGCCATTCAATCTAATGGAAAAGATGGGATCAAAGGGAAGGAAATGAATTGAAGTGCCTTTTCCTGTTACAAATAACTCTGCCTGTATTGTCATTGGATTAGGAAAAAAATGGCAAAGGAAGTAGAAAGCCACAGTTATATAACCTCTCACTCCTATTTGAACAAATCATAACCTTCTTACATTTCTCTAAAACGTAACAAAACTCAGGTCATACCATTATAAGGTAACACAAATGATTGAGGGTAATTCATGAGTAATTCAAACTACCTAATAGATATAAATTTTTCAAGGTTGAGTATGAGACATATCAACTCATTCTACTAACCTAAGATACACATGACAGACCATTGGGAAGAAGAAAATTTTATCATGTAAATTTCAAAATATAGAAATAACCTAAATAACATTCCACTGACAGAAGGGCAGACATATGGAGTTAATGAGGAAGTTAGACTATTTATCTTTATTACTTTCCAATCTGGTTTTCTGATACAGATATTCCACAAGGTCTTTTACTTGTTTTAAATATCAGGTGATAGCCTCAGCCAACAGAATTCCAAGTAAAAAAGTTTATTATATATTTTTTCATTTTAAAGAGTCTTGTTTTCATTTTCACCTAACCCTGCCATAGGCAATGCAGATGTTAATATTCTCATTTTACTAGTGAAAAGACAGAGTTATTAAATGATTTGGCTCAGGTGACATAGGTGCTGACAGAACTGGAAAACAAGGATCCAAGTACCCTGACACCTAATTCAGTGTTCATTAGTCACCTTTATATGGTAATAATATTTATCTTAGGCTGAAAACACAAATATGACTCCTAAATACCACCAAAAAAAAAAAAGAATGGTCTTTTCACACTGATTCTGAGGAAGTAAATGGCCAGAAGAATGGAGGAGTAACTTACGAAAGTTATAGAATACTGTATAATTAAAGTTGCAGAATGACCAACTTACACCTAAGCTAGAAGTACATTCCTGGTGCCAATTTACAGAGCTTTCTTGTATCCCTCAATTAGCAATTTCTTGGCATAGACCTTAAAGGTTCCATAATCTCTCATGCCTCAGTGGTTTCACATATGATATCCTCTCCACTTGGAATTTCTTGCCCTCCTTGAATACCAAGCAAATTCCTAGTAATACTTCAGTGTCCAACCATATCTTTTTTTCATGAAACTTTCTCTCACATCCCTTAGCAGACTCTGGTACTAGGTTTTTGAAACTCCCATGGCACTTTAAATATTATAGCTCCCATTATTCTGGATTATAACTGTTTCTATAAACTAGGCTATAAACTTAAGAGAGCTACAGTTGGGTCTCCCTTATGTTTCTATTATACCTAACTAATGCCTGTCACATAGTAACCCTAAATATAGGAGGCAATTTTGGTGAACTCAAGTCAGCAGAGGTAGGTTCTCTCCTCCAGGACTAAAACAGTTTTCAGATGATAATTAAACAAGAACTCATTAAAGGGCTTTATCCTCCCTAAACTAAGATGTAAATGGTAAGAAATAAATAAAAGATTATGATTACAAGCAGTATATCTAAATGATTCCTTTTGATATTTGTGTGGTGGACCTGGTGTGTACCTTGCTGGGTACCCAGAATACTTCATATACAACTGAGGGCTGAAATAACTGCTAAGCTAAACTGAGCAAAGGAAACACTTAGCTACAATAATGAAGGGAAATGTCAATCATCATTTGTCTAAGCTGCTGATAGTAGAATTAATAGGTAGAAACTGAGGAAATACATTTCAATAGTCTGTCACCACCAAGACCAGTTAATACTGAAATATGAAATGGCATTTCGTAAAACCAGTCGTTTCTGTGGACTGCTAAAAGAAAACAATAAAAGCATATTTTGGACTGTGAAATACTATTAAGTTATTGTAACTAGTGATGATAAAGGACTAACCACAAAATCCAATTTTAACAATAATTGCTCTACTAGATTGAACAAAAAATATAAAATAGTGAATTTAACCAAGCAAGCCATTGTACATCACCAATACCTAGTAACTCAAATGGTATGCTAAGCAGTCTAGAGGAAAATACACAAATCAACACAGGAGGGCCCAATGCTGAGAAGCCCCTGTAACTTACAAAGTTGAGAAAAATATACATATTTGATTAAAGTTCTATGAATCTTCTGTTCCATTGAGAAATATAATTTAAACTTAAGATGTCTCAAATCCCTATCTCACCCCGTTTCCTGGCCTTCCCCTTTATATAAACTGGCAGAGTAGAAATATCAAGGATACTAACATAATGAACAATAGAAAGAATAAAAGGCTATGGGGTTGCCCACAGGGAAGAGCCTATTTACAAGGTTTCACATATGCTTAGAGCAGGGGTGTCAAACTCATTTTCACCAGGGGCCACATCAGCCTTGCAGTTGCCTTCAAAGGACAGAATATAATTTTAGGACTGTATAAATGTAACTACTCCTTAAGTGGGGACAAGGAGCTGGCACTGCCGCCTTGTAGAAACAAGGTGCCGGGCTAGATAAAACAAGGAGGAGGGCCGGATTTGGCCCGCAAGCCTTGTGTTTGCCACCTGTGGATTAGGGGCTGAAGGCTTCTGCAGCTGGTATGTTCTAGGGTACAGTTAAATTACTTTTATTTTTATTTAAACAAAAGTAATGTGGCTTATAAAAGGGAGCTGTGTTTTGCTAATACTGGACTTGAATTTTGCTATCGGGACACAGAAACATAATGTATTAGTCCCTTGGGCTAGTTGGAAACACAAGCATCACTAAAAAAAACAAAAACAAAAAACAAGAACTCTGGTGTTCTGGATCCTAAAAGAAAGATTGCCTCGGAAGCCACAGAGAACAGTCAGATAGGCAGGCAAGCAGACACTAACAGTTAAAAGAAGAACAACCAACCAGTACAGTGAAAAATAAAAACAGTAGCAAAAAAAACAGGATTCTGTATGTATTAACCAAGCCAAGAGTGAATTTAATACCCCATCATTTCTGATCCAAAATTTCAAATTAATTATGCCTTCCTTACTGCCTTCATCTTCTCAATCTTCTATTCAAAAACCTTCTGTGAACCCTGGCTGGTATGGCTCAGTGGGTTAGGCATCATCTCACAAAACAAAAGGTCACTGGTTCAATTCCAGTAAGGACACATACCTGGGTTGTGGACCAGGTCTCTGGTTGGTGGGAATGCAAGAGGCAACCGATCGATGTTTCTCTAATACATCAATGTTTCTCTCCCTCCCTTTCTCTCTCTCTTCCCCTCTCTCTAAAAATAAATAAATAAATAAATAAATAAATAAATAAATAAATAAAATCTTCAAAAAACTTCTGTGACTCCTTATTTCAGTGGATGTATTTGTAGACTCCCCTTTCCAGATCCCCTCAACCCCAGCCCACTTTATTTATTCAACCTATTTCACATTATAGGCCATCCTACATTTGCACACAATCAGAAAACACAGAACCCTTTGCCCAGAATTGCCATGGGAACTATAATTTTTAACAATGCAGTTTATTATTTCTGTGGTTTCAAGAGAGGACTATACAGAAACAATTTGGGGAGAGGGAAGTAGAATAGAAAGAGAAATCAACAAAGGCTTTCCCTTTCCCAAAATATCTGCTCCTACAATGCCAACTCGCTCTCAACAATGAACTTTCTCCCTCTCTCTCCCTCCCCTCTCCATCCCGCTTCTCATTGTTTGCTTTGTACTATTGCCAGAAATTTCAGCAATTAAAGGTTCATTTGAGCTAAAAAGAAGCTTGTTAATGTTGTAAGTACAGCTGCCAGGGGGAGGTGACTATCAGTTTATTCTCACATTGGCAAATAGCAAAGATCTGTTGCCCTCAGAGAATGGGGAAAGCAGGTGATGAGAACCTAGATTTTGGAATCCCTATAACCTTGGATGGGGTGCTATTTGAAGGAAATTGATGGGGGGCTGGGGGATAAAGAAACTACATCTAGAAATAAAGAAAAGGAAACTGATGTAGAAAACAGTGCAGAAGGGATCATAGAACAACAAAGCTCAACTTCTTCCACTCAGTGTCTTCTAGCCAGAATCCACCATACCTTTTCTAACCTCCTGCTCCCTAGAGTTCAAGCTAGTATAGTCTGTGGATACATCAGCTATTTAATAGTTTAAGTACAATACTTGGGGCACAGCATGAAACTTCACCATCTTGTAGATGGTGTGTTATATCTTAACAAATGATTCGTAAATCAACCTTTAGAACACTTGTCATTTAGTTTGGGAACTAGCTATACTTTTCAACATACACCTCCTCCTCACACCCACCACCACCACTCCGCCTCCCAGCTGCCCCCCACCAAGCACACCCTGGTTAATATGATCTCTTCTCTGTTTTGGAGATGCTAGATGCTTTTCTTTTGTCACCATCCACATTCAATTCATAAAACATTCCCCTTGCCTAGATTATAGCCACTTTTCTCCTCACACAAGTTGTGTCTGTCTTCAAATTCCAAATCAAGCTCTACCTTTTTGAAACTAATTTGACTTCTCTAAAACTCACTAAGTCCCCTCTTTTCTAAACTCTTACAGAACTTACCACATATTGTTTTTATTTAGACTTATGTGTGCTCACCTCAGCTTCCAACATGAACACTAAGCTTTCTATAGGAAGAGGCCATTCATTCATCCACCCAAACAAATAGTAAGCATGTAGTTTGCAACAAGCATTGTGTTTAGGCTGGTAGTTGAAACCTGAGTAAGTCCAGTTCCCCACCCCTCAAAGTGGTAACAGCCCAGGGAATACCAAGTACCATCACAATACCATGTGAGATGCACTATAGTGGAAGTATTCTCAAGGTGATATTCATGCACATGAAGAGCCTTAACTGGGCTAAGACAAGGAATCAGGGACAGTTTCGCAGAGGTGATACCTTAGTTAAGTGTTTAAGAATAAGCAGGAATGTGTCAGGCAGTCAAGTGACACAAAGGGGATGGAGGAGAGAAGGAGAGGCAAAACTAGTTAAGGCACAATTGCAATTGTAACAACATAAAGTCTTAAATGAAAGCAACAGAAGTGGGAGACAGTCAAAAAGGTTTTTTGGAGATAGAATAGATAGGACTTACTGACTGGAGATGATGATAATGGTGAATGTTTGTTGATCATGTACCATGAAATAAACAGTGTTATAAATGCTTTACCCATTTAATCATTTAACATCTTTAACCTTTTTTTGAAAGGAAAAAGTAATCTTTTATTTTAAGCATGCAATTTGAAATAAAGACAGTCAGTTTCTGCTCCCAAACCCATTCCCTGGCAAATAAGGCACAATCAGAAAAACAAACACCCTACCGCCCTCTGCTTGGCCAGGCTGATCCTAGGCCACACTCAGAATTTCCTTCCCCTTTTTAAAAACTATGGTCCTTGGGAGAAAAATGCAGGTGGCTGAAGATATTCTTCTGGATCATGACAGTTCAAGGCCTCTCCTGTAGAACAGAGGCATAGCATTTTGCTGCCCAGGCCTCCTCCCTTTGTTTCCTTTGCTGAACTCTAGGCAGGCCCTGGAGCACAAGGGAGGACCCCAGGAACCTCTCCAAGCCACGTGGTCTCTTCTTGGCCTGGGAGCTTGAGCTTCCTATGTCCAACCAGCCAGGAAAGTGGGCTTCAGAGTACACGTCATTTTGATGTGCCTTGTTATTTTAAGACTATCCCCCACAATCCTCCCTCAGTGGAAATAGATAGGAGGGAATGTCCCTCCCTCCAATCCCCTGCCCAACTATAGCATGATATTTTTGTTGTTGTTGGAGTTTTTTTGTTTGTTTGTTTGTTTAAGGCCCTTTATTTATGCTTAGTTCAAAGGTAAAGTATAAGACTGAGTAAAGATTGGAAGTTAAATTTCTGATGAATCCTACACATGAGAATTTTCATAGACAGAGAACACTGTTGGTAGTGACAGTTTTCATTGTAAGCTTTAGAGGACAGCTAAAATGAACTACGGCATTACATTTGTGTACTGTTATTTCCTCTTCTTGATTCTGTTTATTCATTTATGCTTATTGTTGTTCAAGTAAAACTGTCTCCATTTTCTCCCCACCATTCCCCCCTGCCCCTCCCACCCTCGATCTTACCCCTTTTTGGCTTTATCCATAGGTCCTTTATACCTAATGACCCTTCCCCTTTTTCTCCCATTATCACCACCCCCTACCCCATTTAACATATTTAATTTTTACTATGACTTTATGATATAGGTACTATTAATATCTCCATTTTACAAAAGAGAAATCTAAGGCATGGAAAAATCAAGTGGCATGACTAACAGTAGACAATGGGTAAATATCGGAACTGGAATTTGACTCCATTCAGTGTTGCTCAACACTCCACTATTTAAGTCCTCTATTGCACTATCTTTAAATGTGAGGTTGTTAGGGAGAGGGGAGGCACAGGATGACTGCCGAGTTACTGAAAGGGCAAAAGGTAGAGACAGAAAGTCCATAGCATAAAGAACTTGAATACATTGTCTGTTGCATTTATTAATTACTGCAGTTCCCAATGTGAAAAAGCAAATTTCTTAGTTCATTTTCTCCCTCTAGATTCTAGCATTTTCTTCAATGGTACCAGTTATCCGAAAGGTACCTATTCTTGACCTCAGTCTATCTGGTCTGTTTTAGCACCTGACACATTCAGTTTCTTCCTAGAATTATTTATAGATGTGGTTTATCACTCTTTTTTTTTACTCTTATTACACTTTTTTTATTTTAGTTGTTGTTCAAGTACAGTCTTCTGCCTTTTACCCCCATCCCAGCCCACCCCCCAGCCCTCCCCACCTCCCTCCTGTTTCTCCCCTCCTTGTTTTTGTCTATGTGTCCTTTATTTTTGTTCCTGAAAACCCTTCCCCTTTTCCCCTGAAATTCCCTCCCTTCTCCCCTCTGGTCACTGTCAGCCTGTCCTCTATTTCAGTGTCTTTGGTTATATTTTGCTTGTTTCTTTGTTTTGTTGTTTAGGTTCCTGTTAAAGGTGAGATCATATGGTATTTGTTTTTCACCCCCTGGCTTATTTCACTTAGCATAATACTTTCCAGTTGCATCCATGCTGTCACAAAGGGTAGGAGCTCCTTCTTTCTTCCTGCTGCATAGAATTCCATTGTGTAAATGTACCAGAGTTTTTTGATCCATTCATTTACTGATGGGCACCTAGGTTGCTTCCAGCACTTGGCTATTGTAAATTGTGCTGCTATGAACACTGGGGTGCATAGGTTCTTTTGGGTTGGTGTTTCAAGATTCTTAGGATATAATCCTAGCAGTGGAATTGCTGAGTTAAAAGGCAGATCCACTTTTAGTTTTCTGAGAAAATTCCATACTGTTTTCCATAGTGGTTGTACCAGTCTGCAACCCCACCAACAGTGTACTAGGGTTCTCTTTTCCCCACAACGTGTCCAACACTTGTTGTTTGTTGCTTTGTTTATGATGGCCATTCTGACTGCTGTGAAGTGGTATCTCATTGCGGTTTCAAATTTCATCTCTCTGATAGTTAGTGATACTGAGCATCTTTTCATGTGTCTCTGAATCCTCTGTAGGTACTCCTTGGAGAAGTGTCTGTTTAAGTACTTCACCCATTTTTTAACTGGATTGTTTATCTTAGAGTGGAGTTGTGTGAGTTCTTTATATATTTTGGAGATTAGGCTTATCTCTTTTATTTTGTTGAAAGTATCTAAGGCAAAAAAAAACACATCTTAAAAATTAATTGACTTGAGCATAGTATATACAATAACGTTTCTTAAGGGCTCCTATTCTTCCATCATCTGTGATTGCCTTCATGTTTCATATCTCAGTACTACCTTTACTATTTATTTTTCTTTATTTTTGTATTGTTGTTCAAGTACAGTGATCTCCATTTCCCCTCCAAAACTCCCCCCTGCCACACCCATCCCCACCTCCCACCCTCAATCCTACCCCCTTTGGCTTTGTCTGTGTGTTGTATTTTTCTTTAAATCAACCCTCTGAAATTTACTTTTATCTAAAAGGCAAAACTTACATTTATTACTACAAATGGAAAACTGCTATAACTTAACTTAATGAGAAGGCAATTAGAAAAATAGATACTGAGGGGCACTAAACTTTTGCCACCACAAATGTGGCTTTTGGGATCTTGATTTTAAGCTGGTTATTAAGAAACAAAAGATTCAGAAAGAACCTTTGGCCACTCTCTTTTCCTGCCTAAAGGAATTCAGAAGGAAAGGCCTGTTTCAGAACCTTAGCAGAGAAGATTTTATATGCTAAAAAATTTTATATGCTAAGGAATACCCTAGCATAAGCATTTTCACCTTAGCCTAATTAAGTATGGATTCATACAAGGGCATGTTCAAAAGGGTCCCCCATGTCCCATTGTTTCTGGGTAGCCTAGCAGGAATTTGTTTGCCACTTGTTCCCTCTTTGTCTTTTACCTACGAATTGCCTACTCCCCCCTTGGAATCCCAGACACCTGCCCCCTTCTCCTTTTTCCAGCATGGCATATAAAACTCAACTGCCTAATACCTCTTTGGGGGTCTCCCATCTTATAGCACCGCTAAATATACATTTATAAAATAAACTTTAAACATTTTCTCCTGTTAATATGTCTCTGTTAATTTGATTAGCCCAGTTAGAACTTAGAAGGTGGAAGGAAAGTCATTTTCTTACACGCGTACAATACATATCTCCTGAAATAATAAATGTTTGTACACAGCTTAACACCCTGTTACCCATACAGTGCCACACTCACCACACAATGGAGTAGGGTTTTTTGCATTTTTGGATTGTTTCAAGTGAAATTAATGCAACATAAAATCAACAAAATTTTTAATTGAACAATTCAGTGGTATATATTGCTCTCCTGATGTTAGGCAAGCACTTTGTCTATCTTGTCCCGTAATATTGTCCTCACACCCAAAGAAAAACTCACATCTATTAAATAGTTTCTCCTTATTCTCCTTTCCTTACAGCCACTGACAGCCACCAATATTCATTTTGTCACTATGGATTTATTTATTTTTATATTTCACATAAATGGAATCATATACTATATGATCCTTTATGCCAGGCTTCTTTCACTGAGCATGTATAGTGTTATCAGTATTTCATTCCTGTTTGTGGCTAAATATAATATTGTATGTTTATACCAAGATTTATTTATCTATATTCATCCATCAATGGACATTTGAGATATTTCCACCTTTAGGTTCTTGTGAACAGTACTACTGTGAAGGTGTGTGTACATGTATTTGTTTGACTACCTATTTTCAATTATTTTGGGCATATATGTATCAGGGGAATTTCTTGGTTGTGTGGTTACTCTAAGTTTAACTTTTTAAGGAACCTCTGAAGAAGGTTTTGTACAGAACTATTTGAATATTTCAAAATAACACATGGGATTGGAAAGTTTCACACCAGCATAAATCTCTAAACATAAGATATATAAGAAAAAGATTAATTCTCATAATGCTTAAGAAAATACAAATTTCAAATAATTTTCATCATATTTGTGTGATAGTTTTCTTTGTAGTTGGCCCTTTTACATCAGTAGCAGATGGTTCAGGCAATTACAAAATTAGGTCTTCATTTCTGAAGATATATGACTGATTTCATCAAAATCATACCTTAGTATTAGCATTTCCATCACACTCTGGTACCTTTACATTTTAAACATTCCATTTTATCTACTGATCTGTGCTAATTAAACAACAAAACAGAAAAAATAGAGCACAAGCCTGATTCAAATTCACAGTTACATATACTATAAGTGGTTTGTATATTTAAAAACTACCATTCAGGATGTAAGATGTTGCTCTATACCTTAAAAGATTGCAGCCATGAATTTTCAAGCATATCTAAGCAAGGCACCAGTAATTCAATTGATCTGAATGAAGTTACCTGTCTTAGTCTTGACTTCAACAATAACGTCTATGAAATAACAACTGTGATACACTAGGGTTTTTTGTTTTGGGGTGTTTTTTTTTTGCTAATAATCATTAAGACTTGAAATCACACCACTAGCTGATGTGGCTCAGTGGATTGAGTGCTGGCCTGTGAACCAAAGGATCACCAGTTCGGTTTCCAGTCAGGACACATGCCTGGGTTGTGGGCCAGGTCCCCAGTAGGGGGCACACAAGAGGCAACCATACATTAATGTTTCTCTCCCTCTCTTTCTCCCTCCCTTCCCCTCTGTTTCATAAATAAATAAATAAACCATTTTTAAAAAGACTTGAAATAACAAAATAATCCAAACATAAAGTATAAACTTGTGTACTGCCAGCAGTCTGCATACCACCAGTAGCATGCACACAATACTTCAGAAAACACTGATTTAATAGGAACTATTTCTTTTTTAAATATATTTTGATTATGCTATTACAGTTGTCCCATAACCCCACTTCATTCCCCTTCACCCTGCACACCCTCTCCCACCCACATTCTCCCCTTTAGTTCATGTCCATGTGTCATAAGTTCTCTAGCTTCTACATTTCCAATACTACTCTTGCCCTCCTCCTATTTTCTACCTACCATCTATGCTACTTATTCTCTGTACATTTTCCCCCTCTCTCCTCCTACTCCCCTGTTGCTAACCTCCATTGTCATCTCCATTTCTGTGATTCTGTTCCTGTTCTACTTGTTTGCTTAGTTTGTTTTTGGTTTTGTTTCAGGTGTGATTGTTAATAATTGTGAGTTTCCTGTCATTTTACTATTCTTGTTTTTTATCTTCTTTTTCTTAGATAAGTCCCTTTAGCATTTCATATAATAAGGGCTGGGTAATGATGAACTCCTTTAACTTGACCTTATCTGAGAAGCACTTTCTCTGCCCTTCCATTCTAAATGAAAGCTTAGCTGGATAGAGCAATCTTGGATGTAGGTCCTTGCCTTTCATGACTTGGAATACTTCTTTCCAGCCCCTTCTTGCCTGCAAGGTCTCTTTTGAGAAATCAGCTGACAGTCTGATGGGAACTCCTTTGTAGGTAACTGTCTCCTTATTTCTTGCTGCTTCTAGGATTCTCTCCTTCATTTTTACCTTGGCTAATGTAATTATGATGTGCTTTGGTGTGTTCCTTCTTGGGTCCAACTTCTTTGGGACTCTCTGAGCTTCCTGGACTTCCTGGAAGTCTATTTCCTTAGCCAAAATGGGGAAGTTCTCCTTTACTATTTGCTCATATAAGTTTTCCACTTGTTGCTCTTCCTCTTCCCCTTCTGGTACCCCTATAATTCGGATGTTGGATCATTTAAAGATGTCCTGGAGGTTCCTAAGTCTCTCCTCATTTTTTGAATTCTTGTTTCTTCATTCCTGTCTGATTGTATGTTTTTTCTTCTTCCTTCTGGTCTACTCCACTGACGTGAGACCCAGCTTTCATTCCATCACTATTGGTTCCCTGTGCATTTTTCTTCATTTCACTTAGTGTAGCCTTCATTTTTTCATCTAATTTGCGGCCAAATTCAACCAATTCTGTGAGCATCCTGATCACAAGTGCTTTGAACTATGCATCTGATAGGTTGGCTATCTCTCAGTTTCTTAAAAGTACTGGGTCTGAGGCTTTCAATTCTGTTTGAGCAATCTTTTTTTTTCCCTGTTGGTCTGGTCCCACCTGTTACATATGAGGGGCAGAGCTTTAGGTGTTCACCAGGGCAGGGCACCCCAGTCACTGGGTTGTGATGTTGTATGTGGGGGCAGGGTCCGAGAGGGTACAATGGCACTTTCTGAGCTCTCCGTCGGATCTCAGTCCCTTCAGCCACTTCCCCCGAGCAAACTGGGCCCCTCTGGTGCCAATTCCTGTGTGGGTGGGCTTGTGCACCCCATGGGACTTTCCAAGGACCTCTCCTGTGAGGCTGGGAGTCTCTCCCTACACCTCAACCCCCACAGGTGTTTTCAGTCAGTGCCTCAAGGCTCTATTTCCCAGTGCTGTGGTCCTGGGTTGCACGCAGTGCCTTGCTTCACAATTGCTGCCTCGCTGGGCCTGCTGGTTGCCACCCCTCGGCCAGGGTCTGTCAGCTGCCGCTTGTGCACTCAGTGTCCACCTGCTGCAGTCTTGCATGCCCCGGATGCCTTACGTGCCAGGTCCCAATGCTCTCTGTTCTCCATGCCTCGACCTGCACCCAGCTGCCTGACTCCGCCCCTCCTGCCAGTCTGGATGAATGGGTCTATTTTAACTTCTCAGTTGTCCTACTTCCATACAGTTCAATCTTCTATCAGTCTGGTTGTTATTCTGTTTCTAAATTATTGTTGTCCCTATCTTGGTTGTGCGAGGAGGCACAGTGTGTCTACCTACGCCTCCATCTTGGCTGGAGTAATAGGAACAATTTCTTAAAGCTGCACTTGCTATGCTCACATATTTTGTTTGCTAAACAAACAAGAAGATTTCACCTTGTTTGCAGATTGACAAAGAGTGCACAGCTCATCACAAAGGAATTCAAAACTGAAGAAGGAGTTTCTAATAAAACTGAAGACTTACACCTCTTGACTTTTAAGAGAAAGGTGCATTGTCTTTGGTGGACACCTCATAGAATACAACCTATCAAGACAAGAGCTTTCAGGACTCACAGCCACTTGCACTTTGCAACATCTTCCACTGTGAGATGCACTTATCCTGTAATTTGATAGAATACTTGGTATTCAAAGAGCACCCATCTCTAATTTAAATAGCATGCTACATGTCTTCCTGTAGTCAACTATGTCACGCCCTAGACTGTTCTATATCCACTGACACTATCTCCCGACAAACAAGAGAATATTTTTTTATTTTTCTATTTTAATTGTTGTTCAAGTACAGTTTTCTGCCTTTTACCCCCATCCCAGCCCACCCCCCAGCCCTCCCCACCTCCCTCCTGTTTCCACCCCGCACCTTGTTATTGTCCATGTGTCCTTTATACTTGTTCCTGCAAACCCTTCCCTTTTTCCCCTGAAATTCCCTCCCCCTCCCCTCTGGTCACTGTCAGTCTGTTCTCAATTTCAGTGTCTTTGGTTATATTTTGCTCATTTGTTTGTTTTGTTGATTAGGCAAATACCATATGGTCTCACCTTTAACAGATAATAATTTTTAATAACAAATCATTTCCCTTTTCAATACAGAGATTATCATGAAGAATCTTTCTATCCTTGTTTTAAGGTAAAAGCTTTTAACCAATTGTTCAAATGCAAGTATCAATAGATATATACAAAACCAGAATATACAAAAAACTGCATACAAATTAAGATATTCTATCTTGAAGTCTTTTACTGCCACTGACTACTCACAAATTTAATTGAAACACAGGACATTTTCAATTGGACAAAATAAGTGAACAAAATTGTGTAACTCTGTCCTCAAGGAAAATATTTTGAAATAAGTCTAAATCACAATAAAATAATTAAAGAATATTAGAATAAATGTAAAGATTATATATGATAATATATGTAAAGTTCCTAGCACAAGGTCCATTTGTGTCACAGCAATTAAACAAATGGCACCTTAGATCCTTCAAGATCAGGTGGTGCTCCCTGGAACTAAATCACAAATCCTCAAGCCTCAATTATATTATAGTTGTCTGGCTCCCATATCCTATTTTCCCCCCTTTTTAGCACCCAGCACATTCTATTTCATCTAAAAATTATATGCAGGGTGGGGTAAAAGCAGGTTTAGAGTTGTTCATATGGAAAATAATACAATAATTAATAAATAGTAATACAAGGATAAACTGTTTCATGTACTCACAACTGTAAACCTACTTTTGCTCTACCCTGTATATTTATGTATCTGTTTAATTAGGTTTTAAACACCCCAAAAAGCTCTTTAAAGCTTTTAATATAAAATGTAACTTAAAAATTAAAAACATGGGCCTTGGCTGGTGTGGCTCAGTGGATTGAGTGCCACCTCCAAACCAAAGGGTCACCAGTTCGATTCCCAGTCAGGGCACATACCTGGGTTGCGGGCCAGGTCCCCAGTGAGGGGTGTGTGAGAGGCAACCACACATTGGTGTTTTTTAAAAAATGAAAAACATGGAAGAGATAACAATGTAATAAATATGAGTAGTATTACCTTACTTTTGTATGATGCCCTACTAATTACAAAACACTTTCATGTCATTGATTTCATTAATTTATGATCTTTTATCATCTCTGCCTCACCAAGAATGAAATTGAGACCCAGAGAGGTAAAGTTATAGCTTGTTAAAGTCAAAGGTGGGATTAGAATTAAAGTTTATAAAGGCAAATAAGAAGAGAACATGAGGAGAAGAGTAACAACTAACATCGATGGTAGGGGACATGGAGGGAGAGGAGAGACAAATACACAGGTACACAAACACTCCATGGGAAGAAAAAACATTTCAACCTTATGGCATTTTAAGACATTTCTCTAAAGGGTATTTGAAATATTTTGTCTTTTTGTTTGTTTGTTTAACCTACAGGTACAATGGTATCCTAGGGACCTTTAACTGGTCGCTTCTGTCTAAATCTAATCAGGAGAGAGAAACCAAACAGCAATTTGAATTGGGAAGAGTTTCACATAAGGAATTATTAACTATAACAGGGGATTGGAATTACAGGGAATAGGAGTGATAAGCAACTGGCTAGTAATAAGTAAAGGGAATTCTAAAAATACAGGAATCGCAGATATCAGAAACAACAAAGACTCCTAGGGCTGAGAAAGAGCACCTTGGGAAGAAATCCCTCTTCCAGGGCTGAGATCCAGTGTTTAAGGGTTCAAGGAAGTATGCCCCGTGTACCCAGGGCTGAGATCCAGTCCTTATTTGGAGAGGGCACAGCTCATTGAAGGGCAGAGAATTTCCTGTGGTGCTCATCTTTGGAATTTTCCAGGAATTCTAAAGATGAGCCTACCATTTGGAACATACTGAAATGCTTCCTTTGGGTAGTGTCTCACCAGAAGCAGTGGTAAGCCATAAAACTATCTAAGGGGGCAATAGAAAAAGCTACTGATGCCCTGGCTGGTGTAGCTCAGTGGATTGAGCGCGGGCTGCGAACCAAAGTGTCGCAGGTTCGATTCCCAGTCAGGGTACCTGCCTGGGTTGCAGGCCATGACCCCCAGCAACCACACATTGATGTTTCTCTCTCTCTCTCTATCTCCCTCCCTTCCCTCTCTAAAAATAAATAAATAAAATCTTTAAAAAAAAGCTACTGACAACTGGGTGAAGAATCTTGGCACTAGAGAAGATGCAGGAGTTGCAGGAATCAGGAAGCAAAACCCTCTCCTCCTAATCTGCCTTTCCATAGTCTCTCTTTTTTAAAAATACTGACCCAAGGATATGTTTATTGTTTTTAGAGAAAGAGGAAGGGAGACAGAGAGAAACACTTATCCACTGCCCCTGTATGCACACCAACCAGGGATCAAACCTACAACCCAATTATGTGCCCTGATTGGGGATCGAACCCACAATCTTTCGGGGTACAGGAAAATGCTCCAACAAATAGAGCCACCTGGCCAGGCCACTGGCACTCTCTTATTGACAAAACTTCCATGCCAGGTGGTCAAAGAAACAAATATTTAAAGGCCTCAGGTTCATATTCACAGAGCCAGCAGAAAGGGTGAATTGAAGCTGAGGGTCAATAAATCAACAACTGGCACATTAACAGAGAAATACTGTATGTAAGCAGGCAAGAACTGAACTACAGCACAGTTAGGTACAATACTTGTTTTACCAAGCCCACATTCTGGACAAAACTTGGTAGGGTAAGAATTATGTTGCTGTGTTGATTTGACTCTATAATTTCATATTATACAAAAGACATGTAGCCCCGGCTGGTGTGGCTTAGTGAATTGAGCAATGACCCGGAAACCAAAGGGACTGGTGTGACTTCCAGTCAGGGCACATGTCTGGGTTGCAGGCCAGGTCCCCAGTAGGGGGCGAGCGAGAAGGAACTACACATTGATGTTCCTCTCCCCTCTCCCTTCCTTTCCCTCTGTCTACAAATAAATAAATAAATAAATAAAATATTTTTAAAAAACACATGTAGATGTATACCACCAAAACATACCTGCTTAATGAGGTTATAATTAGGCAAACTTTCTTTCACCAAATTTTGAAGGCAAAGACTATTAGACTTCTTACTTAGATAGTATATCCTTCTAGAATGCTGGAGAAGAGAACCATAAAAGTCTGTGTAGAATAAAGAGATCAAATCAAGTTTCCAACAGGAAGCCAGATTGGGCAATGATACAAATAAATATGCAGTACAGAATTACTCCTCAAAATAATGACTTTATATGGTAAGGTAGTCAATGTTATCAAGTGCTTCCATAGCTGCTAACTTGTCTTAAACTTGTAAGATGGAAATTGTTAGTCCCACCTGATCATTAGGAACATAACCCACACATGCCAAAAATTAATCAGTTAACAGGTTCACATAGCTATTTGCTGTTTCCCTTCCCCAACGCAGACCTACCTTCATGGTCTAAAGTTCACTTCTCTATTTGGCCCAATGAATGCATACCAGGAAATCTTACAGGTGAAAACCAATCCCTATCAGAGAATCCCAACCTAACACTGGAAATTGTGGGTGGTTTTCTGCTGAAACCTTCTCTCCTGTTCCAATTCCCTAAAATTACTACAAGATAAACTTAATTTCAACTTATTTTGACTAAAAGTATATTTGAGAAATCTTGCAACATTCAAAGATTACATTATCATTTCCTAGGAATGAGTTAAGTTATACTCACTTCAATAACTTTCAAAGGGAGTGTTTTCCCATGCTCTTGGGTTCTGTGGACCAGTGAAGTTTCAAAAGTATCTTGGGGTCCTCCAAAGGGTAGCCAACTTTATTTTGCAAAGGAAGAGTATTTTAAAAGGCAATTATAAGACCATAGCCCTTTCTCCACAATTTCCAAATAATCCAAATAATTGCAAATCAAATGGTCTTTTTCTCTTGCCTATAACTCATTTGGCAGCACAATCTGAACTGACCTGAATTCATCTGTCAGGAAAACCTGACCTGAGCAAATGTGAGGCTATCCACTGGTTTATTCTATTTCACTTAGTATAAATATGCTTACATTTCATTGCAGAAATATTACTGTAGCTGATTACGGGGTGTCAACTCAGTCCCTGCTGAGGCTGTTATTTAATATTGGTTACAGGTACTTTATAACCTAACATCCAAAAAGAACCTAAATTCTGAAACATGTCTTGCCTAAGGCTTTCAGATAATAAGGAATATAATCCCTTATCACCATCATTTCATTAAAGAAAGGGTAAAAGGACATTTTAACAACCAAAAAGTAAAGGACAATATCAGAATAAAAAATGGTTCTTTATAATAAATAGATTTTTCTTTCTGGGAGGAAAAAATCACAAAATTGTTGTTTTTCTTATTTTGCTTCAGACCTGTGACAATGCCTATAACAAACCAGCTTTCATGTGCTAATTGGCATGTAGACATTCTACTCAGATGGCTCCCTGCTCAAAAGATAAGCTTTGGAATCATTTTGTAGTCTAGGGCAGAACTGTCAGTCACCCTAGCACAGGAACAAATTAAGTCATTCTGACTACTATAGGCCATAGATAAATTATATCTAGGCATTGAAAGAGACAACAGCCATGTGAAATCCATTCAATAACAGAATTTTGAAATTATTTTCTCCCTGAAACTGCCTCTAATGAATGCATCAGGAAGTGCCTGATCTCTGCTTTAACTGAAAAGGTTCTTTGCTTTTTAAAGAACTAATGCAACTGAATGAATATGTGTGTATAAGAATAAATCTAGAAAATCTAAAGTTGTATGCTGGTTGTTAAATCACAGGGCAAGCTAGGAGGAAAACCCACCAGTAACCATCTTGTGGTATAAGAAGCTTATGGCCCTTTCAGGTTGCTTATTTCTGAGCACTGCCTACTCCCTGAACAGTTTAATGTATGGATTTAAAAAATGGGACTACTAGGACATGTCAAGTTCTAACCTGGTAGATGCTATTGAATCATATATCCAACAGTTTCAGAGAGATAATTTAATTTCTTCTACAAGGGCCACTATCTGCATCTATAAACAGGGCAATGAATTATTCAGTTTGACAACATTTAATGAATCTGTACTTTGCATAAGTCACTGGGATAGATGCAGGAAATAAATAGCTAGATAGAAACATGTCATTTTCCTCATGGACTATATAGTATAGTCAGGGAGACTATTAGAAAAGTAATTATTATACAATGTGCTAAGTAATATGATAGATGTATAATCAAATGCTGTGGGATGAAATTATCATGTAATTCTGTTGGTGGCAGGAAGCACAGGTCACAGATCTAGCAAGAACAAAGGCACAGAGGGTCTGAATAAACCTTGAGAGACCTTAATCACAGAAAAGACTATTGTATTTCCTCTTATGTATTGTCTCTTTACATTTATCCTTATGCATATTTAAAAATATAAATAACTCTACACTGTAACTAAGGGTAAGGAAATACAACAAAGATCTAATTTTTGATGAGAACAAATCTGATGCTCAGAAAATATCAAATACTTTTTTTTCCTCATCATTTGGTGCTCCTAGCATGTGCTTAACCTACCTATTAGGTAATACAACACTATCACAGAAATTTGAAAGAATGTGGCATATTTTGGGGGAAGGACAAACAATGTGGTTACAGCAACATCACAGATTACCAAAATGAGATCTGGGAGAAAGAGGAGCCAGAAGAGTAGTCTGGGAGCCCAATGTAAAGGGCTTTCTATCCATGCTAAAGAAATCAGACTTTTTGAACATTAAAAATAAAAAAAACAGGAAGAGTTTACTATGCAAGAGGTTTTTAAATTGTCTCCATGCAAAAATGATTATTATCAGAAAGTAGTGATACTATAAATTATACTATAATTATGTGAAAAAATCATCTTACTCTCAACTGCCTCATTTGATGACAGCTTATTTCTATAACATAATTAAGAATCAAATCAGCAGTAGTAATAAACCAATAAACTAATTAATATTAATTTGAAGAAAAGTATTCAATATGACAAGCAAAAATACCATAAAATATAATGAATGAAATGTGAATGTTAAGTACATAAAAACACTACTTGTTTATAAGAATTACAACAAAAAATATGTGAACTAACTAAACATCCCACAGAAGTGTAGTAATCATTAAAAATCATGTGTACAAGGAAAAAAGTGATAGTGACTCAAAAGTCAAAATATAGAGAAAGTTCATTTCTTTCCTCTTCTTGAACAGTTTAGTCTGAAACCCATTCCAAGTAAAGTAGGCATCCTGTGGTGGGGACAGGGGAAGGAGGGTATGCTGGAGACCATGTATGGGGCTTCAGAATATGAGGAAGGTGTCACTGCAGGCAGGCACTATCAGTGGAGGTCTGGCATGGTCAGCTGAAGCCCAAACAAAACAAGCAGGATTTTCATACAGGGGTACAGCAGCCACAGCCAGGCAAGAATTGTTGGAGGCCAACATTTTGATTGGGAGAATGCAAGGGTACATCAAGAGTATTGGCTACATATTGGGGGCATTGGCCAAATAGTGGGAGACATAGTTCTTAGAGTTTGAGAGGTGAAAACATGGAAAGGGAGTAAACTAGAATGAGCTCACTAGTGTTAGATTAGAATGTGAGGTATTTGTGGGCACTTGTGGTTCTCAATATATAAAGATATCAAAATATGGCCCTGGCTAGTGTGGCTCAGTGGGTTGAGCACTAGCCTGCAAACCAAAGGGTCACTGGTCTAATTCCCAGTCTAGGGCACATGCCTGGGTTGCAGGCCAGGTCCCCAGCAGGGGGTGCACGAGAGGCATCCACACGTTGATGTTTCTCTCCATCTCTTTCTCCCACCCTTCCCTTCTATCTAAAAATAAATAAATAAAAATTTTTAAAAGATATTGAAATATGAATGTAAATGTATATAAGCTTATATGTGTATATATTTACTTATACACATACACATATTTCCTAGCTTTGTCCACTGAAAGGGCCTGGGGGCAACAATACCCCAAAAGCAATGAAGACATGTAGCACAAAGATTTTGGTTCCAAACACTATTCTCCACTAAAAGGGTCTGGGATGACTGATTCCAGGGCTAAGGCAGAGAAAGTACAAGATGAACCAGAATGTAAAAAGGCACGCAGAAAGTAAAAGATGAATTTAAAAATGTGAGAAAGAATGATGGAGACATGTCAAAAGGACACAGAAACCAAATTGAATGGGCTCCTACTGGCCAAATCTGGGACTATATGGCATCAAAATAAATAACAGATTATAACTCTTTCGATAAAATAAGAATCTATGACTTTATACTGATACAAATGAAATATTCCTCATCTATAAGAAGAACCTAATGAACAAAAATAAACTAACAAGCAAAATAGAACCAGAGGCATGGAAACATGGAACAGACTGACTGTGACCAGAGTGGAGGGAGGAAGAGGGTAATGGCAGAACAAAAGGGAAGGGACTAGTCAAAGAACATGCATGAATGACCCATAGACATGGACAACAGTGTGGGGATTGACTGTGGGAACGGAGGGCCAAATGGGCAGAGGAGGACAAATGGGGAAAAATTGGGACAAATGTAATAGAAAAACAACAAAAAAATAGAAAAATAAAAAAAAAATTGCTGAGTAACAGATAGTTATAGTCTCAATGTATGCCTTGCGTCCCACCAAGGAATGCTATTAATTGGAAAGGGGAAAAAAAAAGTAATTTTACTGTGGAGAAGCCTGACAGATACCACCTTAATCAAGGTAACACTATCAATATGGGACAAAATTAAATCATGTGTCGCCTGATAGGATACAATGAGAATATAGTATCATTTCTATGATATTCCTATTGAAGAAGGAAAACCAGAATATAATCATGACAAACCATGAAAATTAATCCAAACTGAGGGATATTCTATAAAATAACTGGCCTGTAGTCTTCAAAAGTGCCAAGGTAGTGAAAGTAATGGAAAGAGTGAGATAGTGTACCAGATGGAAGAAAACTGAAGAGACCTTACAAGCAAATTCAATGCATGATTCTGAACAGGATTTTTTTTATATCAGTAACACTTTTGAAATAATTGGGAAAATCTGGGCTTTGATTAGAATATAGTAATGTATTAATGTTAATTTCCTGATTTTGATGGTTGAATTGAGGTTATATAGGAGAATGAGGTCATATACAGGAATTATATACACTGGGGAATTTGAGGTTGATGGGCATTCTGTCAGCAAGTTACTCTATAAAATAGTTCAAAAATAGGAAATTTGAGTGTACTAATCTTGCAGTTTTTCTGCCAATTTGAGATTGTTTCAAAATAAAAATTACTACAAATAAGAAAATGCTAATACAAATTTTGATACATGTGTAAAATAAAATAATTCTTATGATGAGGCTGACAACAACTATATTTAAGTGCTCATTATGTTCCAGAAAATGTTTAAAGCATTTGATAAGCATGTCACATACAGTGATGCTGAAGAGAAATGGGGACATAGAAAGATACTTTTTTAAAAGATCTTTTAATATATTTTATTGATTATGCTATTACCATTGTCCCATTTCCCCCCTTCATTCCCCTCCAATCTGCACACCCTCTCCCACCCACATTCCCCCCTTTAGTTCATGTCCATGTGTCATAAGTTCTTTAGCTCCTACATTTCCCATACTATTCTTGCCTTCCCCCTGTTTATTTTCTACCTACCATCTATGCTACTTATTCTCTGTACCTTTTCCCCCTCTCTCCTCCTCCTACTCCCCGGTTGCTAACCCTCCATGTGATTCCCATTTCTATGGGTCTGTTCCTGTTCTAGTTGATTGCTTAGTTTGTTTTTGTTTTTGTTTTGTGGTTGTTAAAAATTGTGAGTTTGCTGTCATTTTACTATACATGCATTTTTATCTCCTTTTTCTTAGATAAGTCCCTTTAGCATTTCATATAATAAGGGCTTGGTGATGATGAACTCCTTTAACATGACCTTATCTGGGAAGCACTTTCTCTGCCCTTCCATTCTAAAGGAAAGCTTTGATGGATAGAGCAATCTTGGATGTAGGTCCTTGCCTTTCAGGGCTTGGAATACTTCTTTTCAGCCCCTTCTTGCCTGCAAGGTCTCTTTTGAGAAATCAGCTGACAGTCTGATGGGAACTCCTTTGTAGGTAACTGTCTCCTTTTCTCTTGCTGCTTTTAAGATTCTCTCCTTCATTTTAATCTTGGGTAATGTAATGATGATGTGCCTTGGTGTGTCCCTCCTTGGGTTCATTCAACTTCTTTGGGACTCTCTGAGCTTCCTGGACTTCCTGGAAGTCTATTTCCTTGGCCAGATTGGGGAAGTTCTCCTTTATTATTTGTTCAAGTACCTTTTCCACTTGTTGCTCTTCCTCTTTCCCTTCTGGTACCCCTATAATTTGGATGTTGGAACGTTTAAAGATGTCCTGGAGGTTCCTAAGCCTCTCCTCATTTTTTTGAATTCTGGTTTCTTCATTCTTTTCTGTTTGATTGTTTCTTTCTTCCTTCTGGTCCACTCCATTGGTTTGAGTCCCAGTTTTCTTCCCATAACCATTGGTTCCCTGGACATTTTCCTTCATTTCACCTAGCATAGCCTTCATTTTTTCATCTAATTTGCAACCAAATTCAACCAATTCTGTGAGCATCCTGATCACCAGTACTTTGAACTGTGCATCTGATAGGTTGGCTATTTCTTGGTCAGTTATATTTGGTCTGGGGATTTGATCTGTTCTTCCGTTTGCACCATTTTTTTTTACTGGTCTTGTCACACCTGTTATGTATGAGGGGCTGACCTTAGGTACTGACCAGGGTGGTGCAACCCAGTTGCTTGGTTGTGACGCTCTATGTGGGGGAGGGGCCCAAGAGCGAACAATGGTGCTTGCTCTGCTCTCTGTCTGACTTCTGTCCCTTCTGCCCGCTTCCCCCAAGTAAACTGGGCCTTTCTGGTGCTAATTGCCATGTGGGTGGGCTTGTGTACATTCTAGGACCCTGTGAATCTCTCCAATGAACTCTCCTTTGAGGCTGGGAGTCTCTCCTAGCACCTCAACCCCCACAGGTGTTTTCAATCGGTGTTTTGAGGCATTATTTCCCCATGCTGGGACCCTGGGTTGTGCAATCTGTCTCGCTCCCCAGTTTCACCTGGTTTATCTGCACACGTGAATGTGGGACCACCTGGTCAGCCAGCAGCCTTGCACGCCGTGCCCTGCTTCACAATTGCCACCTAGCTGAGCCTGCCGGGTTCCACCCCATCCCCGGGGTTTGTCAGCTGCTGTTTTGTGTGCCCAGTGCCACCGCTTTTTTGGCTGCCACCCCTCTCCACCCAGCAGCCCAACTCCGCCCCTCCTACCTGTCTGGATGAATGTGTGTATTTTAACTCCTTTGTTGTCAGACTTCCATACAGTTCAATTTTCTGTCACTTCTGGTTATTTTGTTTCTAAATTGTTGTCCTTATTTTGGTTGTGTGAGGAGGCACAGTGTGTCCACCTACACCTTTATCTTGGTCAGAAGTTCCTGGGTCTATCCCTTTTTAAAAAAGATTTTGTTCAATTATTTTTAAACAGAAGGGAAAGGAGGGAGAAACAGAGGGCAAGAAACATCAATGTGTAGTTGCCTCTTGCGTGCCCCAGCTGGGGACCTGGCCCACAACCTAGGCATGTGCCCTGACTGGGAATTGAACCAGTAACCTTTTGGTTTGCAGGCCAGCAGTCAATCCACTGAGCCACTCCAGCCAGGGCCAGAAAGATACTTTTGACATAGTAAGTGAAAAATACAAATATAATATAATACCTAAAATATGAACTCATTCTGTAAAAAATCATTATGTATACATTTTTATGAATATAGACTGAAATATGAACTGAGTGGTTGAATTATAAATGATATAAACTTTCCTTCTTCATATAAGTATATTGTAAGTTTTAAAAATAGTGACCATGTATTAATTTTGCACTGTAATTTACTGTTTAGAAATTTACTGTTTAGAAACATATGTAACAGTAACATGGAAAATGTTAACATTGAATTAATACTAGAGAAAACATGAAACATAACTACTTACATGGTATGAGTCTAATTTTGCTTTATCAAAAAAAAGGGACTGAGTAAAATATACCTAAATGTTAAAGAGTACTTAAATTTAAATAATAGTATTAAATGTTCTTAATTATACTTTTCTGTATTTTCTAAAGTCTCTACTATGAACAGATTAATTTTATTTAAAAAGTTTTTCATTAGTTGATTATTAAGATCATTAACAATATTGAAAGTAGTAATGGCATCACATTGTATAAGAAATACAAAATATAAAATTGTATATACATTATAACCATGTAAAATATATGCAGGAAAAAAAGTTGAAAGGAAGTATACAACCATAATAACTGTTTCACCTTACATAAGTTGGAGTAATGTGTAATTTATTTCCTTTTCTGCATTTTCCAAAATTTCTGTAATTTCTATATTATATATTATATGTATCATTACACATTCCAGCCATAATGGATAGAAATTCTCTTAATAAAAAGGGAAAGTACAGGAGGGGCATTAAAATAATTTGTGATGAATGTTTTTAAAAATAACTTTTAAAATACAAAAAGAGACATTATCTGCAACTAGGTTGAATTTATAATCTATTTGCATCCACCTTCCTATTCCCCACAGATTATTAGATTAATAACTGATTCATTTATTATAATTAATATAAGTATTAACTCCCTGATTAATACTTATCCAACCCACAGAAACTACTTGAACTATTTAGCAGAGAAAAAGTATTTTACATATAAAAATAATGATAAAGGCTGTTACTAATTTAACTGTAAATATTAAATTTATCACATGCACTATACAAAACTGACAATCTGATGGAATACATTTATTCATATATGTTTTAAATATGCAAAATATAGTTTTCTGAGATAAAAACACTTTATGTCAGAAATGTAGGTACTCAGGTGTTGGTTCTTTCCCTTGCTGTGTGAACTTGGAGACGTTCTCTCCCCTTTGCATATCAGATTCCCTGTCTTTTTTACATTTAAGAGAGTTGAATACTATCTCTACAATCTTTTTCTATCTTTAAAGAAATGTAGTGTGTTGTTTGTGGAGCCACTACTATTCTTAGCAAAACAAATAGTATTAACTCTGTTTTCAACTCCTTTCAAAAATCAACTTGAATTGATTCAGGTGTACCTTCCAGAGAGAACAATGTAATTCAAGCATATCATCTCATTAATTTTCAAGGCAAGAGAAAGTATTTCTGTTCAGAAAAACAAGGAGAGAAAAAAAGAAAGATACTGGTAGCACATTAAATAAACTGGCAGACCCAGGTCCATAAACAGGGTTTTGAAACTGCAAACACAGTATCGCATTCCGCCTTTTCAACAGAAGGATCAATCAGGTAAATCAACTCCCTTTCAGGGGAATGGGTAGGAGTATGGGATCAAAAGCTAATATCTATGTACTTTCCCCCTCGTGTCACAGGTCACAGGATAAATGTAACATGGAGGAGCAGACTGTAAGGTCTGGAGATCAAATAGCTATTCTCTCCCTAGAGGCCTTATCGGTGTTAGCACTGCCTCAGGGAGCTGAGAGAAAAAAAAAGTATGTCCTAGGTGGCCTCCCAATAGCCACCCAAGCTTGAGAAGACAAAAGTGGGAGCTAAACCAAGTTTGACAGACCTGCCAAATCTGGACAATGGCTGATCTGAGACAAGTTTGGGCAAAGTCACATAATAACATTTTCAATAATGTGTCAGGGAAAAATAAATGACACTGCCCATATCTAGGCATTGCTCCTGTCAAAAACATCAGGTTTACTTTGAATTTACTCTGCTGCTTCTGATATTTCAGGGTTTTTTCTACTATATTTATTTTTTAATTACTTTATTGTTGTTCAGTTACGGTTGTCTGCATTTTCTCCCCACCACTCCCCGCCCATCCCAGCCAAGCCCACCTCCCTCCCTTGCTTTCTCTCTCCTCCTTGGCTTTGTCCATGTGTCCTTTATAGGAGTTCCTGACAAAGTTGCATAATAACATTTTCAATAATATATCAGAAAAAAATAAATGACACTGTCCATATCTAGGTATAGCTCCTGTCAAAAACAACAGGTTTAATTTGAATTTACTCTGCTGCCTCTGATATTTGGGGGGTTTGTTGTTTTTTGTGTGTGTTTCCCAGATAATAGACTGCTAAGATCACCAGAGGATTTCTCTCTAGCTATCTATAGCCTGTATCTATGTCAGCTATGCCATGCTGTGCTGACTCAGGAAGACGTCTTCACCTTCAGGAGAATTCGTTTCATAACATACCATAGATAAGGTGATCCTCTGGAAGGGGGCTGAAAACACATTTTCTTTCCTTTGATGGCAGATTAAAGCCTTAGGCTTTCAGAGACCCATAGTAGGGCTATCTGAGGGACACAAATCTTGAAACTGCCATAGCTAAAACCCAAAGTCAGGCACAGAAACTAGTAGAGCACATTTCCCAGAAGTATTGTTCTTTTTATGTTCATTGTGAAGTAATGGTAGAAAGAAAAAAATGATTGGGGGATTGGGACTTGAAATACCAAACAGCATGGATAACACAAAAAGACAAAGGGAAACTGTTCTTTAGCTCTATATTTTTTAAAGCTTCGACATTAGTTAAGGCTCTGAATTACTTCATGGGTCCATGTTTCTTGTCACATGTAACCCAAAAAAAGAACATGAACCAACAGTTGTTTAAGAACCTGTGGAAATTTTATATAGTCTTTTAGCACTATCCATGTAACTTCACCTATTGGAAAGATGAAAGGGTGGAGGGTGGAAATTACAGATTGGAAAAGGAGAGAAAAGAAAACTTTTTAAAGAAAAACTTTTATTTACTTGTAGGCTCCTTATTAATTTATGGCAACTAACCTATCAGTTAAAATGCTGCAATCCCAAAATATAGCAGAATTTGCTTGACTTTAGGTTAATACCATGAGTAGTAGATATTCCTTTTCATTAATTTGCTGACTGCTCTAAAAGATCACCATGAGAATTGTTTAATCATTAACTACCTACTACAAATTAGTTTGTCAGAGATTAGCAAACCATTTAACAAAAATGAATTTAGGAAATCAGACACAGGACAGGTGACAGAGGATAGTCAAAACCCCCTTCCTCGGGCAGCTCACAACCCAAGGAAAGAGAAAGACAAGAATAAGGTAAGTGCACAGGCTCTGGAGCTGAACTTCCTGGGTGTGAACACTGCATTCATGCTTATTAGCTGTGTGACCTTGGAAAATTTACTTAAACCTTGTGTGGCTGAATTTCCTCATTTGTGGAATGAGAATAATGATAGCGCCTACTTTATGGGATTATTATGAGACTGAGATAAATGAATAGATATACAAAGGATTTGAACCTAGGACAAAGCAAATGTTATCTAAGAATTACCTATTATAAGGACTATTGCCCATACAACTGTTACTACTGTTGGGACTTCAATCACCACTACAACCACCATAGAAATAAGAGTCAATGAAATGCTATGAGAGCTATAAGAGAGGGACACTTCTGCTTGGCAAAGATAGGGATACACATCAGTGAAAGTTTCACAAGGAGTTACTATCTGTGCTGGGTCTTGATGAATAAACAGAAGTTGGTTAGGCCAAGAATCCGATAAAAGGCATACCAGAAAGAGGGATGGAAATATGAGGAAACATGTCATCTTCCAATGTTATGGGAGAGATAAGACAGCAACATGTGCTCTAGGCAGGAAATGAGGCTGGTGAGGTTGAGAGGAGCCACATGAAAAGCCTTGCCAAACTGCAAGCCAATGAAGAAATCTAAACAAAAAAATGATGTGAATATATTTACATTTCAGAAAGATCATTATGGCTGCAATCAGAGAGAGGCATGGACTGGGGAGGGTAGGAGGGGGCAGAGGACAGCTAAGACTAGCACCCAAACTCCAGCTCAGAAGAATATTATAATAATACAGGTGACAAATTATGCAGGCATGAAGTGAGAAGGTGGTAATAAGAATAAAGCAGCAGCCCTGGTTGGTGTAGCTAAGTGGATTGAGAGTGGGCTACAAACCAAAGGGTTGCTGGTTCCATTCCCAGTCAAGGCACATGCCTGGGTTTCAGGCCAGGTCCACAGTGGGGGCCACATGAGAGGCAACCACATATTGATATTTCTCTCCCTCCCTTCCCCTCTCCCTAAAAAACAAATAAAATCTTTTAAAAAAGAATAAAGCAGCAGGGGGAGCAGATTTGAGAAATAATTAAGAAGGAGAAATAGGATTTGGTACCTGACTGAATATGTGGGATGAAAAAAAAAAAAAGGTCCAAGATGAGGCCCAAGCTTCTGACTCAGGCAACTGAGTGGCTCATGGTGTCATTCAATCAGGCCAAGACTATAGATAAGGAGGAAGGTGCTGGGGAATATGACTAGATGGGTTTGGACACATTGTGTTTACAATACTGGGAAATGTTCATATTGGATAAATACTTCTATTTACGAGTTTCAAAATATTAACAGTGCTTTCAGAGCAGTGGAATTGTACTGTCCAAACACTTCACAGTGAGCATATATTATGTATGGAATACTTCAAAATAAATACATGAATGTCCACTTTTAAATAATATGCCTTCCTCAACTTCCCACTAAATACTGTGTAGACAAAAAGTGAGGAAAACCAGCTCCTGCAGGAAAACGGAGGCTTGGCAAAGGGACTGTTCCCCTATGTGATAGCTGCCCCCTTCTGACTACCACCTTCTGACTACCATTGCCATTGCTGATACCTCTCATATGGGCAAGACTGTGTGACAGACTCTGGAAACATGGTGTATTCATTTCTTATTTCTTTTCACTGAAATAAATTACTACACATTTAGTGACTTTAAACAACACAAATTGACTATCTTGCAGCTCTGGTAGTCAGAAGTCTAGGATTCTTCAGGGGAGATATCTTTTCTTGCCTATTTCAGCTTCTAGAGGACATCTGCATTCTATGGTCATGGTAGTTTCCTACATCCTCAAAGAACATTGCTCCACCATTATCACACCTCCTTTTCCTGACTCATCTTATATCCCTTGTGATTATATTGGACCCTGCAGAGCAATCCAGGATAATCTACCCATCTCAAGGTCTTTACTTGATCACATCTGCAATGTCCTTTTGGCCATATACAGTATCAGTCACAGATTCTGGGGATTAGGATGTAGACATTTGGGGTAGGAGGGCATTTTTCTGCCTACCACTGGCAGAATTTGCCAGATTTCTTCATTGTAAAGGCACTTTTTTCCCTCTCCACACTCTTTTGTCTGGATGTAAATCAATAAGTCCAAATGCAAGGGGATAAAGAGATGTTGTATCTCTTGGAGGGGGAAATATATATACATATTAATGCAAACACATACCTACATATATACATGTATAAAATTTGTGATTCTTCTATAAAGAAGATTTCTCTCTTCTCCCCATTTATTTATCTTTTCAACCATTTATTTCTCTCAGGATTAACTCATGGGTGAAAGTCTGAAAAAGGGGTTGGATGAGTACCCAAGAGCACAGAGAAAGGGGCAAGGCTTAATTTGTTCATTCAACAAATATTTATTGAGCAATTAATATGTATCAGACATGGTTGTGGGTGCTAAAATTAAAGCAATCAATGAGATAGGCAAGATCCCTACCCTACTAGAGCTCCTATTTTAGTGAAAGGGGATAGATAAAAAATAAACCAAAAGGAAGGAAAAAAATAAACAGGAAAGAAGAAACATATCTAATAGTGATAGTGATTTGTCTTATGCAGAGAATTGAATTAGGGTAGTATGACACCAATCATGGCCCAGTTTAGATTGGGTGGTCAAAGAAAATGTCTCAAAGGAGAGACATGTAAGTGAAGATCTAAAAAGAAAAAGAGCCAGCCACACACACACACACACAAACACAGGGAAGAAATAGTTCACAAAAGGAAAGGCCAGTACAAACACCATTCAGGATTCCTTCTTCCTTTGAGAATAAACAGAGAAACAACTAGCATGGGAACAGCACAACACTCTGAAAATGTTTTCATATAGGAGCCAGAAAACAATGTTTAAAGCCTTTGGCACATTCAAGAAAATAAGAAAACATGGACTCAAAAAAGCAGGAAGAGGAAGCCAAATAAGACAACAGCAAGATCAGGTAAGGAAAGCTAGAAATTATATCAGTCAACTGCATGGAAACTAAGCCAGAGTAACAACCAAAATGTACATCAGAAGGAGTAAAGAGAAGATTGGAAACAGTATGAAACAAATCATTAAATAGAAATAAAAAGACAACAAATGTTAAAGCAAGGGGAGAAAATGTGATAGATATGGAAGACATTATAATTAATACTCCAAAAGTGGATTTAACCTAAATAGTTACTATTAACAAATCATTTGTACTATGGAATAGTTTATACTTTGGAAATATTATGTCTACTATAACTTTTTATTAACATGTGAAATTCTAATGGTATAACTAAAAAGAACAGCATGATACAGACATGATATGCAATATAATAAAACAGTGTTTCCATTTATTGAGCATTTATTATGTACCAGGAACATGACTATCTTACAAATATTTTACTTTATTCTCAGAATGATTCCAACAATAATATTATTTTATTTTACAGATGAGGAAACAGACTCAGACAAGTTAAGAAACTTTCCAAAGTTCACACAGTTAGTAAGTAGCAGAATGTGATCTGAACCTGTATTCGACAGACTTCAGAGCCTCTGCTCTTATGCACAACACTATAACCAAATCATGTTCAATAATTACTACCTCAAACACATTTTAAAATGCACCAAGTGGTTAATAGATACTACCTTAGGTGATTTTCCCCTGCATATATATAATTTTCTATTTTAATTGTTGTATAAGTCAAAACAAACTGGTAGACAGAAGAAGTAAAGAATTTTTCAGTGTGGGGCTCATGAAAAAGACTTAGATTCAAGATATAAATGTGAAGTCTTCAGCATATAGTTTGGGATAGAAGTAATAGCTGTAGATAAGATTATCCAGAACAAAATGTATGAAATATGCACAGAATTATGAACACCAACATTTAAGATGTAGGTAGAGGAAGAGCAATCAGGGTAGTAACTCCTCTACCCAGGAACATATATGGCCTGTAAAATTCTTCTAAATAGATGAACCACACAACACTACTAAGTCTGTGCCCTTTGTATGAAAACAAATAACTCTTCAGGGAGAGAAACAAATATGCTGATAAACTACACATGTCCCTTACTGCAATATATTAGGACAATAATAGTTAACAGAGCCCTGGCTGGTGTGGTTCAGTGAATTGAGTGCTGGCCTGTGAACCAAATAGTCACTGTTTTGATTCCCAGTCAGGACACATGCCTGGGTTGCGGCCCAGGTCTCCAGTGGGGCGGGTGTGAGAGGCAACCACACATTGATGTTTCTCTCCTTCTCTTTCTTCCTCCCTTCCCCTATCTAAAAATAAATAAATAAAATATTTTTTAAAATAATAGGTAACACAATTTCTGAGCCAAAATTAATGTCCACTGAATAAAGTAAAACTGGTCCCAGAAATTCATGTGTTACTCTCTTATATTATAATCCTTACAGAGATTTCTAGCCTAAGATTTGACCTTATTACAATCATTGCCTCACTTACTGCAGCAAAAGTAAAACTAGATCCTTATAAGTTTTTAATCCTTAAAAAGCACAAAACAAACATATATTCATTGAAGTTTATAAGGCCATCACTCCAATAAATTCAATAAATTTTTAATTCAACATTCCAAAAAGAATTTATTAAGTCAAATTATGAAAACTGTAATAAAAGGACATCCTCCCTCAATTACTGGTCACCAAATTTAATCTAAGATGTGTTTATTTATCATCTACCATGTACTTAGGTTTAAAGATATAATTCCAGGCTTTTAAAACTAAAAGAAAAGCCCTTGCTGGGTAGCTCAGTTGGTTGGAGCATCATCCTGTACACCAAAACATTGCAGGTTTGATCCCCAGTTGGGTCATGTGGGCGAGGCAACTGATTGATGTTTCTGTCTCACATTGATGTTATTCTCTCTCCCTTGCTCTCTCTATAATCAATAAAAACATATCCTCAGGTGAGTATTAATAATAAAATAAAATATAAAATAAAATAAAACAAAACTAAAAAGAAGATTGGGATCGTCCAATCCTTAAATTTTACAGATTATGAGAGGTTTTAACAAAGGCTTGATATTTTAAAATAATAAATGATCTGATTCAAAACTCTGCATTCTGTTGACATCATACACTAAGGAGAGATTATATATTACATTAGTTAAAAAATGTCTGAGCTTATTCCTAGAATCTGCAGTAAATTTTTATTAGTCTATTTTATAATTTCAATGACTGTTACTTAATGTTCAATTACTTAACTATAAATAAGAGTTGACTTTTGGATACAAAACTACCCAAAAGGATGTAACAAATAAAATGAACAGTAACAAGTAATTGCTGATAAATGTAATAACTTCTACATAATTTTAAGGAATGTTTGTACGCACAAAATCCTGTGGTACATATGATATAAAATAAATATACATTAGATACAGTTCTCTGAAAGAACTCCCTTAATGATGTTGTAAGCAAAGACATGTTCAAATTACTTCGATGCACAACCAAATTTGATAAAAATCATTGCAGGTGTAAACCAGCTCAGAGGCAAAAGAGACCTTCCTGAGCATCTGCTTGGATTGATCACAGAAGGCGTTAGGTAAGACATGAAATTTCATCTGGGTCTTCAAGAACAGGTGGGATTTCAATACTAAGAGAAAGAAAGGGCAATCTGGAAAACATTATAAGATTAGCAATTTTAAAAGGTCACTTTGACTAGAGTGTGTAGAATCTAATTGAATGCCACATATTGTCAAATTTACCCTTAATATTTCATGACTCCATCTCCTCTCCTCTGCTATCACCTTTGTTCAGATTCTCATTTGACAACTACAATAGTCACCTAACTGGCAGGGAACCATGTATTACCATTCACTGCTATATCCCCAAAATCTTGCATAGGAAATGGTATATAATATTCATTAATGGGATGAAAATCTAATTATACTGTGTTTGGTACTCTTTTTTCCTGTACTACAAATACCAGACAATATTTTATTCAGTGTTTCATTTATCAAAAACTACTGTTAGGAAAAATGGAACACTGTCAGAGCTTTGTATGTCATTGCAGAAATCCTTATTAGAGCTAGGAACATCAGAAAACTCCACAATTACAACATCAAATGGGTGATGTTTACAACATTGTGCGCCCCCAGACATTATCATAATGTGTGTATAAGGATGATGATCAGATGAAAATACACTTTTCAGCAAAGCAAGCCACATATGGCTAACCTCTCTCTGTTCCTTATAAATCACTGGAATAAAACTTCAAATAGGGTAAATATGATGAATGGTAGATTGTAAGATGAAAACATCTAACACAGGTAAGAGGCTAGTGTTATTCTGCATTGCCACCCTTAATTTCTATCTTTCTAACTGCTTTATTAATTTTTCATAGTAAATTTCTCCTATATATGTTTTTTATCTTACCCCTAGTATCTCCACCAAAATATAATTTTAATGAGTATAAAGTTTCATCACTTTTCATTACTATAGGAAATAAAAGTGTTTAGCTCTTATCAATTACACAATAGATGTTTGTTGAATAATAAACAACAAATCATTAGATTTTTTTAGTAGCAATTACTATGTGCCAGACATTGTGTTAACCAATGGGATATATTTCTTTAATATATTCCTTATCTTATTAAATAATCACTTCTTCAAAAAATTTAAATATCCTATTAAATTCATGTTCAATCTATATAAAAATTTGGGAAGAGTTTACCTCTTTCCAAAATTTAGTCTTTTAATCCAGGACCATGGGATGTTCCTCCAGCTTTAAAATATCTTCTTCCCTGTCTCTCAGTCAAATTTTAAAATTTTCATCACAATTGTCTAACCATATTTTTGTTGGGGTTATTACTATATATTTATGTTTTATGTCTTTGTAAATGGATTGTTTTCCATTATATCTTCTGAATGGTCACAACTAATACAAATAAAAGATTTGGAATTTCCAGTCAAGATGCCAGCATAGGTAAACATGGCTTACCTCCTTGAACAACCACATCAAAATTACAACTAAACTGTAGAACAACCATCACTCAGAACTGTCAAAAGTCAGGTTGAATGAAATTCTGACAACTACAGAATTAAAGAAACCACATCTATCCAAACTGGGAGGGGCAAAGATGTGGAATATGCTGGTTCCAAAACCACACATGGTGGACAAAAATTCAGGAGGGATATCTCAGGAGTGAGGAGTCCCAGCCCCACACTAGGGCCCTCAGCCCAGGGTTCCAGTGACAGGAAAATAAGTCCTCATAATTTCTGCCTGCAAAAACCAGCAGAGACTGAGTTGGTGGAAGAAACTTACGGAGTCCCAAAAAGTTCCCCTTAAAGAACCTACAAATGGACTTATTCAGACTCACTCCCTCTGAGCTTCAGCATTGGGGAAGCAGCTTAAAAGGCACTAGTGTCATATAAAAAGGAAATGAAGTGTCTGGCATTAAAGCAAGAACGAGGTACCACTTTCTCCTAGACACAAAGGCAGGCAGAGGCCACTGTCCCTTTTCTGAACGCTTCCCCCACAGAAACACAGAGCCAGCAGGTGAGTGCCAAATCTCAGACTTCACCAATTTGGCTAACACTGTTTGCCCCACCCTGGAGATTGCCTGAGACTCCATCCCACCCAAATTACACCTGTTAACAGTGGCTCTTCAATATGAATGGCTGGGCTTGCCTCATGCTTCACAACTAACTCAATGTTCTCAAAGTAGCAACAGCTGCCTCAGTGTTCCCCGAGCCACCATACTACTTCCTAAGTAGCCCCAGGCCCCGCACTAGAAGCAGCCACCCTGGATTCACACCTTGGCTTCCCATGGGAATCTCCAAGGCCAGTACAAGTAGCAGCCATCTCACATTGCTTTATAGCTCAGACAGGGTGGCCCCAGGCAAAACACAGGTGGGGATTCACCTTGGCCTTCACCACCCGGGAAACCCCAGAGCCTGCACACCCACTGGACAGCTATAGACCACATTGGAGCACCATCATCATACCCTTGCACAGCTTATCCTCCATGGTGGGCAAAGGCTGGTGGCCAGTGGTCACAGCCAATCCTTGCAGCTGACTGGCCTGGGTAAATCCCTCCCATTGACCTGCCAACAGCAACCAAGGCTCAACTACAAGAAGAAGATGTACTCAGCCCACACAAAGGGTATACCTCGAGCACCCAGCCTGTGTGACAGGGGAGGCTGTGCAACTGGACCCTACGGGACACCTACTACATTAGGCTATGCTATCAAGACAAGGAGTCAAAGGAGCTCTACCTAACACATAGAAACAAACATAGGGAGGCTGTCAAAAGGAAGAGACAAAGAAACAACTTTTAGATTTTACCATTAACAATGATGCTGGATTGTAGGTTTCAGAGAGACACATATTTTTCTTGTTTAGAAAGCAAATTTCTATCACTAACTTTAATTCTTAAAATGGGCATCAAAATTTTTCAAACACCCTCAGCACTTACTTGTTGCCTTTTTTTCCTTCTGAGAAGTATTTAAGGATGCTTCATGAGTAACTTCACAGTATAAAAGCATTCATAATCTGGGATAAAAGTTTCCTGGTCACAAAGGGAAAATTCTTTTTATATAAATCTAAATGTATTTGATTTGTATTTTATTTAGACTTTGAAATTTATTCATAATTTGTGTATGCAAACAAGCAACATTTTCCTCAGATTTTGTTATTTTTATTAGGCAGGGTTGTAAATGAACTGGGGGGAACTTCCAGCCAAGATGGAGGCATAGATACATACACTTTGCCTCCTCACACAACCAAGAGAAAGACAACAAGAAATTCAATAGCAAAAAATAGAATTGAGAGTTCCAGCCAAGATGGAGGAATAAGTAGAAACCCATCACTTCCTTGCACAACCAAAAGGAGGATAACAACCAATCCAAAATCAATAAACAACTGAAAGTGCCAGATAATCAAACTGCATGGCACTCCAACAACCAAGAAATTAAAGAAAAAATCAACCAGAATAACCAGACTGGTAAGGCAGTGGACCACTCGGGCAACTCAGAAAAACTTCAGCAAGGTGACAGACTGCGCAAGCAGGGCAAACTGAAGGCAAAACTGAGACTCAGAGGGGATTGGTGGGAGAAACTCCCAGTCCCACACAAGAGACTGTTGGAAAGTGGCTTAGACACCAACAGGCAAGCTGCATTGTTCCCTCTCTGGCCTCTCCCCCACAGGCAGAGCCACAGCACAGAAAAGAGGGTTGCCCTGCCCCAGTGAATACCTAAGGCTCCACCCGCTTGTAACTTATCAGGAGCACCAAAACAAAGAAATATGGCCCAAATAAAAGAACAGAGCAAAATCCCAGAAAGAGGGCTAAGCAATGAGGAAATAGCCAACCTGTCTGATGAATAATTCAAAGCCCTGTAAATCAAAATACTAACAGAACTGATTGAGCTTGGTTGAAAAATGAAAGAACAAATGAAGGATATCCAAAATGAAATAAAGCAAAATATTCAGGGAACCAACAGTGACAAGAAGGAAACCAGGAGTCAAAACAACAATTTGGAACAAAAGGAAAAAATGCACGTCCAACTAGAACAAAATGAAGAAACAAAAATTCAAAAAAGTAAAGAGAGTCTTACAAACCTCTGGGAAAACCTGAAACATTCCAACATCTGAATTATACGAGTGCCAGAAGGAGAAGAACAACAGCAAGAAATTGAAAAGATATTTAAACAAATAATGAAGGAAAACTTCCCCCATCTGGTGAAGGAAATAGACTTCCAGGAAGTCCAGGAAACTCAGAGAGTCCCAAAGAAGTTGGACCCAAAGAGGAACACACCAAGGCACATCATCATTAAGTTATCCAAGATTAAATATAAAGAGAGAATCCTAAAAGAAGCAAGAGGAAAGGAGAGGGTTACCTACAAAGGAGTGCCCAATAGACTACCAGATGATTTCTCAAAAGAAACCGTGTAGGCAAGAAGGGGCTGGAAAGAAGTATTTGAAGTCATGAAAGGCAAAAACCTACATCCAAAATGACTCTATTTAGCAAAGCTCTCATTTACAATAGAAGGGCAGATAAAGTGCTTCCCAGATAAGGTCAAGTTAAACGAATTGATCATGACCAAGCCTTTATTACATGAAATGTTAAAGGGACTTATCTAAGAAAAAGAAGATAAAAAATATGAACATTAAAATGACAACAAATTTACAACTATCAACAAATGAACCTAGAGGGGAGAGGAAGATGGCACCGGGTAGGAGGGAGCAGATTTCACTTCCCCCTACACACGGAAGAAAATCCTAGCCAATCTATGGAGTAAAAGATCAAACAACCAATAGTACCCCAGAATATATGAAAATAAGAGGCCAAAAATTGTAGCAAAACTGAAAAACCAGACAGTAAGGAAAGTGTTTCAGGACACTAAGGTCCCAGGGACCAGCATGGGGTCCAGGGGGGCTGCAGCCCCAGGCCCAGCACCCACTGCTGGGTTTGCCACAGAGTCCTTGGGAGAGAACAGGGGCAACTGCTTCCTCCCCTGCCAAACAAGGTCTGAGCAGCACCAGAAGAAACCCGGATGCTAGCAAACACACAAGGGCTGTGAGCACTCACGGAGTCTGTGGACACCAGCAGAGTTGAAAGTCACACAGTGATGGGCCCTGACCCCAAAAGTCACCAGTCTGGCTGGAGAATTGGGCTGCGGAAGAGGCCAGGCCACTGTATGGAGCGGCAGGCTTGAGTAGGAGGAATTTCTCAAAAAGAAAAAGTGAAAAGACAGACACTGTTTGGCAATACTCCTGCAGCAATCGCTCCAGCCTCCCCACCACCCAGCCAGGCAGCAATCCCGAGGATGCACAGAAGGTTGTGCAGAAGACCTTGTGCACCCCCATAGCACTGGGAAGGGTGAGGGAGCCTGGCCTAGAACAAGCGCACCTGCTCCCCAGACCACAGTGGTAACCCTGGGGAAAGGCCTGGATCCCACTCCCAAGGCACAGGGGAGAGGTGCCAGGAGAGCTCCCCAGAGAGTGCATACCAATAACTGAGTGCAGATCAGGAAGGAAGAAAAGCCATACCAATCTCCCCTCGGCCTACTGCAGCCAGCAAGACCAGAAAAACTGGTTCAACCACTTTGAAACCAAGAGGCTTTTTTATTTTAGTATGTTTTTATTTTTAATAAATTTCTATTTATTAATTTTATTATTATTTTTCTTTTTCAATTCCTTTTTCCTCTCTTTCCTTCTTTCTTGTTTTATTCCTGCTTTTTTCTTTCCAATTTTATCTCTTCTTCTTCCTTTCTCTGCCTTTTTTTTAAGACCTACAAGTGAGACAAAAACCCTGGAACTGTGAAAAGACCATAGTTGGACCCAAAGAAGGGGCATCACAACAGCTGCGACAGTGAGATAAATTTCACTCTGGTATTACAGAGAACCTGCAAGTTATTGCATATTTGTATTATTAATTTTTCAGTATTCTTACATCTTTTATTTTAATAGTATTTTTGTATTCCTCTTCTTTCTGTATAGACTGCTTTCTAAGCTGCTTATATTGTATCATTTGACAGGTTTCCTGTATCTCATTCATAGTCTATTGCTAATTTACTATCCTTCACTTCACTTGTGTCCCATTAGCACACTACTCAAGATCCTATACTCCCTATTCTTGTAATCTAGATCATATAGATTCTGTTATATGAATGTTGCTCTAATATTATTGTAAATAACAGCTGTTCCATACAATTGTAAATACTTCACAATACCCCTCCCACATCTGAGACCAATTCAGGGTTTCCTGAACTCTATTCCTATAGTGGTTAACTCTATTCTCTCACACTGTACACCTATTTATTATCCTCTACTCTCACTCTACCTCAGAGTCTGACCTCCGACAACCTCACTGCTTTCTACATCCAACTCACAATCCAACTCCCCGACAGCAGTCTTATCTTCTTTCCATCCTTTCTAAAAAGTAGCTAGTGGGATGGAAGATCATGGTTAACACTATACATAACCAAAGGATCTTCTATCTCTTCTCTACTGGCCGCTACTGTAAATATCTGTCTTAAACCATTTTCCCTTACCCCTTGAACTGATCACAAAAAAAAGTAGGTGGAAGCAGTGAACACTAGGATGCCCACTGGAAGAGGAAACCGAACAACAAAGGAACCATGACCAGATAACAACAGAAGAAGGTGAAGGAAGTTATGGAAACCAGACAAACTGCAATCCAGGACCTACCTGGAAATACAACTAAATAGTGGAGACACTACCCAGTACAAACAACTGAACAAGAGCAAGAGAGAATCCTCAAAACCTTGTACACATGGAAGAACGAGCTTCAACAAAACCTACCCAAATCAACACAACAAAATACAAAAGCTGGTAGACAGAGAGACCCTCAGTTAACCAGCTAGTGGGAAGAACCCACCAAAGAAAGACCCAACAACAATGAAAACTCAAAGACAAACACAGAACCAACTTAAACAACAACCCAACACCAGTGAGCTCATGAGATCAAGGAGACTGCACCACTGAATCTCACAGATATTCTACCACAGATGTTCACACCATAAGCACAGGGAGCCAGAAGAGATCAATTTAAGAAGCAGAGGCTAATAAGAAGAGTCTCCCAAACAACGGGAAGATGAAGAAACAATCCCCAAATGAAAGGAAAGGAGGAAGCCTCAGAAAGAATGCTAAATGAAATAGAGGCAACTCAACTATCAGATATTGAGTTCAAAGCAATGGTTATCAGGAAGCTCAACAAGCTCACAATGAGCTACCAGAAACTACAGGGAAGCTACAATGAACTCACTGCAAACTACGTCAACATGAAAAAGGAAAAAGAAACTATCAACAAGGGCCAAGAAGAAATGAAGAATACAATTGCTGAACTGAAGAACACAGTAGAAGGAATGAAAAACAGGAAGAATGAAGCAAAATATCAGATCAGTGAGCTAGAGTACAAAGCAGAGAAAAACACGCAGAAAGAGCAAGAAAAAAAAGAGGCTACAAAAGACTAAAGGGGGATTACGAGAAATGCAAGACAATATGAAACCTACTAATATCAGTATAATAGGGATACCAGAAGGAGAAGAAGAACAGCAAGGGATAGAAAACCTATTTGAAAAAGTAATGATGGAAAACTTCCCTAATTTGATGAGAGAAAAAGCCACACAAATCCAGGAAACACAGAGAGTCCCAATCAAGAGGAATCCAAAGAAGCCCACCTCAAGAAACATCATAATTAAAATGCCAAAATTCCAAGACAAAGAGAGAATCTTAAAGACAGCAAGGGAGAAACAGGAAGTATCATATAGGGGAGCCCGAATAACGCTAACAGCTGATTTCTCAATGGAAATGCTCCAAGCCAGAAGAGAATGGCAAGAAATATTCCAAGTAATGAGAACCAGAGGTCTGCAACCAAGGCTACTTTACCCAGCAAGGCTCTCAATCAAGATAGAAGGCCAAATAAGAAGCTTCCCAGACAAAAGAAGTCTAAAAGAATACACCTCCACCAAACCAGCTCTGCAAGAGATGCTGGCTAAAGGGACTGATTTAAGGAAAGGAAGGAAAAGAGAGAGAGAAACACAAGTTGAAAATGGCAATGAATCACTACCTATCAATAATAACCTTAAATGTAAATGGATGAATTGCTTTAATCAAAAGACATAAAATAGCTGAATGGATAAGAAAGAATGACCCACACATGTGGTACTTAGAAGAGACCCACCTCAGAACAAAAGACCTACACAGACAGAAAGTGAAGAGGTGGAAACAAGTATTCCAAGCAAACAAACAGGAAAAAAAAGCCAGCGTAGCAATACTCATATCAGATGAAATACACTTCCAAAAAAGGGCCATTAAGAGAGACCCAGAAAGTCACTACATAATACTCCAGGGAAAAATCCACCAAGAAGACATAAATATTGTAAATATATATGCACCCAACAAAGGAGCACCCAAATACATATAGAAAATCTTAGAGGACTTCAACAAAGATATTGACAGCAACACAATTATAGTAGGGGATTTTGACAGCCCACTGTCCAAAATGGACAGATCTTACAAACAAAATATCAACAAAGATATTGTGGCATTGAACAATGCCCTAGATGAAATGGACTTAACTGGTATAAAGAGAGCCCTCCATCCCAAAGAAGCTAAATACATATTCTTTTCAAATATACATGGAACACTTTCAAAGACAGAACACATGATAGGACACAAAGCAAGCCTCAACAAATTCAAGAAAACTGAAATCATGCCAAGCATTTTCTGTGACCACAAGGGACTGAAAATAGAAACCAACCCCAAGGGATAAAACCTGAAACACTCAAAATCATAGAGATTGAACAGCATGCTACTAAACAATGAAAGGGTCAAGAATGAAATTAGGGAAAAAATCAAAAAGTTTCTGGAAACAAATGAAAATTACTTCACAACAACCCAAAACTTATGGGACACAGCAAAGGCAGTGCTGAGAGGGAAGTTCATAGTGATACAGGCCTACCTAAAACACATAGAAACTTTTCAAACAAACAACCTAACCCTACGCCTACAAGAACTCGAGGAACAACAATAAAGAAGCCCAGAGCAAGTACAAGGCAGGAAATAACCAAGTTCAGAGCAGAATTAAATGACATAAAGACTAAAAGCACAATTCTAAGGATCAATTAATCCAGGAGCTGGTTCTTTGAAAAGATAAACCAAATAAAGAGGCCTTTAAGCAGACTCATCAACAAAAAAAAAGAGAGAAGACCCAAATAAACACAATCAGAAATGAAAGAGGTGACATTACAACTAATACCACAGAAATACAAAAGATTATAGGAAATTACTACGAAGAACTGTATGTCAAGAAATTTGAAAACCTAGGTGAAATGGACAAATTTCTAGAAAAATATAATCTTCCCAAGCTCAAAGAAAAAAAAGCAGAAAGCCTGAACAGACCAATAACAGCAAATAAAATTGAAGCAGTAATCAAAAAACTCCTGACACACAAAAGTCCAGGTCAAGATGGTTTCACAGGAGAATTCTACAAAGCATTTAAGGAAGAGCTAACCCCTATCCTTCACAGACTGTTCTAAAAAATACGAAATGATGGAAGACTCGCAAACACTTTTTATGGAGCCAGCAACATCCTAACCCCAAAACCAGATAAAGATACAAGAAAGAAAGAAAATCTCAAGCCAATATTGCTGATGAATATCGACACTAAAATCCTCAACAAAATATTGGCAAACTGCATCCAACAATAAATTAACAAGACCATACACCATGAACAAGTGGGATTGATCCCAGGGATGCAAGGATGGTTCAATATTCACAAATCAGTAAATGTAATACATCACATAAACAAAAGCAAAGACAAAAATCACATGATTATATCAATAGATCCAGAAAAAGCATTTGATAAGGTACAGCACCCATTCATGATAAAAACACTCAGCAAAATGGAAACAGAGTGAGCATTTCTCAACATAATAAAGGCAATATATGAGAGACCTACAGCCAACATCATACTCAATGGACAAAAACTAAAATCTTTTCCACTAAGATCAGGAACAAGAAAAGGCTGTCCCCTTTCACCACTTCTATTCAATATAGTATTGGAAGTTTTAGCCACAGTGATCAGACAAGAAAAGGAAATAAAAGGTAGCCAAATAGGAAAGGAGGAAACAAAACAGTCATTGTTAACAGATGACATGATAGTGTACATAGAAAATCCTACAGACTCCACCAAAAAACTGCTTGACCTAATAAATGAATTTGGCAAATCACCGAGATACAAAGTCAATATCCAGAAATCAAAGGCATTGTTGTACACCAACAATGAAACAGCAGAAGAAGAAATCAAGAAAATATCCCATTTGATATAGCAAAAAGAAAAATAAAATACCTAGGAATAAATCTAACCAAGGAGGTAAAAGACCTGTATGCAGAAAACTACACAACACTGAAGAAACAAATCAAGGAAGACACAAAAAAATGGACACAAACACTGTGTTCATGGATGAGAAGAAGAATTAACATCCTCAAAATGTCCACACTACCCAAAGCAATTTACACATTCAGTCCAATACCTATTAAAGTACCAATGGCATATTTCACAGACATAGAACAAACACTTCAAAAATTCATATGGAACCATAAATGACCCTGAATAGCTGCTACAATTTTGAGAAAGAAAAGTAGGAGGGATCACAATACCTGATATTAAACTGTATTACAAGGCCACTGCAATCAAAGCACACTGGTACTGGCACAAAAACAGGCACATGGACCAATGGAACAGAACAGAGAGCCCAGAAATAAACCCAAGTGTCTATGTTCAATTAATGTTTGACAAAGGAGGCACCAACATAAAATGGAGTAAAAATAGCCTCTTCAACAAATGGTGTTGGGAGAACTAGACAGCTATGTGCAGATAAACGAAACTCGAGCACCAACTTACACCATACACAAAAATAAATTCAAGGTGGATAAAACATTTAAATATAAGCCATGACACCATTAAAGTCCTAGAGGATAACATAGGCAGGAAAATCTCAGATATTTCACACAGCAACATTTTTACTGACATGTCCCCTAGAGCAAGGGACATAAAGGAAAGAATAAACAAAGGGGACTATACCAAACTAAAAAGATTCTGCATGAGTAAAGAAAACAGTATTAAAATAAAAAGAGAACCAACTGTATGGGAAAACATATTTGCCAATGATACCTCAGATAAGGGTTTAATCTCCAGAATATATAAAGAACTTACACGACTCCACTCTAAGAAGACAAGCAACCCAATTTAAAAATGGGCAAAGGACTTGAACAGACACTTCTCCAAGGAGTACACTTAGAGGATTCAGAGACACATGAAAAGATGCTCAATATCTCCAGCTATCATAGAGATGCAAATTAAAACCTCAGTGAGATACCACTTCACACCAGTCATAATGGGCATCATAAACAAAGCAACAAACAACAAGTGTTGGAGAGGTTGTGGAGAAAAAGGGACCCTAGTACACTGTTGGTGGGATTGCAGACTGGTACAACCACTATGGAAAACATTATGAAATTTTCTTAGAAAACTAAAAATGGATCTGCCTTTTGACCCAGCAATTCCACTGTTGGGGTTATATCCCAAGAACCCTGAAACACCAATCCAAAAGAACCTATGTACCCCAATGTTCATAGCAACACAATTTACAATTGCCAAGTGTTGGAAGCAACCTAGATGCCCATCAATAAATGAATGGATCAAAAAACTATGGTACATGTACACAATGGAATTCTATGCAGCAGAAAGAAAGAAGGAGCTCCTACCCTATGCAACAGCATGAATGGAACTGTAAAGCATCATACTAAGTGAAATAAGCCAGGTGGTGAAAGACAAATACCATATGATCTCACCTTTAACAGGAACCTAAACAACGAAACAAAGAAACAAGCAAAATTTAACCAAAGACACTGAAATAGAGAACAGGCTGACAGTGTCCAGAGGGAAGAGGGGAGGGAATTTCAGGGGAATTTCAGGGAAAAAGAGGAAGGGTTTACAGGAACAAGTATAAAGAACACATGGACAAAAACTAGGGGGCGGGTGGAAATGGGAGGGAGGTGGGGAAGACTAGGTGGGTGGGCTGGGATGAGAGTAAAAGATAGAAAACTGTCCTTGAACAAAAATTAAAATAAAATTTAAAAAACAACCAAAGTTGTGAGGGGAATGAAGGGGAGGGAGAAATGGGAAAGGTATAATAGCATAATCAATAAAGTATACTTTAAAAAATTTTTTAAAAAACAACAAATGAACCTAAAAGAGAAGACAAACAATGAAAACAAAATCTAAGCAAACAAACAGAACAGGAACAGAATCAGAGAAATGGACATCACACAGAGGGAGTTCAGTGGGGAGGGGGAAGGGATGAACAGGAAGGAAAGGGTACAGGGAAGAAGAAGCATAATTAATAGGTATAAAATAAATGGGGAGAGATAAAAAATGGTATAGGAAACAGAAGACTCAAAGAACTTATATGTACAACCCATGGACAAGAAGTAAGGTGGTAGGGAATGCTGGAGGGTTGGGGGGACGGAGTGGAGGGGGGATAAAGGGGAAAATTGGGAAAATTGAAATAGCATAAACAATAAAAATACTTTAAGAAATAAAAATAAAAAAATAACCAGAACTGCCAGAAAATTGAATTGTATGTAAGTACGACAACCAATGAGTTAAAAATAACATTAATCCAGACCAGTAGGAGGGACGAAGATGGGCAGCTGGGGTGTAGAGGACTCACCGCAAGGCGGTGGTTGGAGGAGTGGTACAGGTAAGGTGGCAGCTGGCAGAGTGGGCAGTCCCACATTTGGGATACTGGGAGGAACAATTGGGGAGCAAGACAATCCATGCAACCCAGGGTTCCAGTACTGGGAAATAAAGTCTCAAAACCTCTCACTGAAAAAACCTGTGGGGGTTGAGGCAGCAGGATAGACTCCCAGCCTTACAGGAGAGTTCATTGGAGAGACCCACCGGGTCCTACAACTTACACAAACCCACCCACCCAGGAATCAGCACTAGAAGGGCCCAATTTGTTTGTGGGTACTGAAGTGACTGAAAGCCAGTGGAGAGCCAAGCAAGCAGCATTGTTCCTCTCATATCCCTCCCCCACATATAGCACCACAACACAGTGACCTGGGTTGTCCCACCCTAGCGAATGAATACCTAAGGCTCCACCCCTTACTATGTAACAGGTGTGCCAAGACACAAAAAATATGGCCCAATTGAAGAACAGGTCACAGTTCTAAAAAAATAAAACTAAGGGATGAAGAGATAGCCAACCTATCAGATACACAGTTCATAATACTGGTAATCAGGATGCTCAAAGAAATGGTTTGGTATAGTCACAAAATAGAGGAAAGAGTGAAGGCTATAAAAAGTGAAATAAAGGAAAATGTACAGGGAACCAACAGTGAAGGGAAGGAAACTTGGACTCAAATTAATCATTTGGAGCAGAAGGGAGAAATACACATTCAACCAGAACAGAATGAAGAAACAAGAATTCAAAACAAACTGAGCAAATGCTTAGGAATGTCCTGGACAATTTTAAACGTTCCAACATCTGAATCATAGGAGTGACAGAAGGAGAAAAGGAAGAGCAAGAAATTGAAAACTTATTTGAACAAATAATGAAGGAGAACGTCCTCAATCCGGCCAAGGAAATAGACTTCCAGGAAGTCCAGGAAGCTCAGAGAGTCCCAAATAAGTTGTACCCAAGGAAGCACACACCAAGGCACATCGAAATTACATTACCCAAGATTAAAGATAAGAACAGAATCTTATAAGCAATAAGAGAAAAGGAGACAGTTATCTACAAAGGAGTTCTCAGAAGACTATCAGCTGATTTCTCAAAAGAAATCTTACAGGCCAGAAGGGACTAGAAAGAAGTATTTGAAGTCATGAAAGGCAAGGACCTGCATCCAAGATTACTCTATCCAGCAAAGCAATCATTTAGAATGGAAGGGCAGATAAAGTGCTTCCCAGATAAGGCCAAGTTAAAGGAGTTCATCATCACCAAGCCATTATTCTATGAAATATTAAAGGGACTCATCTAAGAAAAAGAAGATAAAAAATATGAACAGTAAAATGACAAGAAACTCACATCTATCAACAACTGAACCAAAAAAATAAAAACAAAAACAAACTAAGCAAACAACTAGAACAGGAATAAAATCACAGAAATGGAGATCACATGGAGGGTTATCAGTGGGGATGGGGAAGGAGAGAATATGGGAAAAGGCACATGGAATAAGAAGCATAAATGATAAGTACAAAATAGACAGGGGGAGGTTAAGAACAGTATGGGAAATGGAAAAGTGAAAAAACTTATATGTATGACCCATGGACATGAACTAAGGGTGGGGGATTCTGCTGGGATGGGTGGTACAGGGTCAAGGAGAATAAAGGGGGGAAAATGAGACCACTGTAATAGCATAATCAATAAAATATCTTTATAAATAAATAAACTGGGGAGTTGTCCATCAATTTCTATGCTCTAGCTGTGTTTATTTCATATCAGAATTACCTGTTTCTTTTGAAAGAGTTTTTTTATGTTTAATGAACATTTTATTTTTTCTCATTAGACAAATTTTCTTTTTTATTCTTGTTCAAGTACAGTTGTCTCCACTGTCCCCAAACACTGTCCACCCCCATCCTCACCTCCCACCCTTTTGGCCTTGTCCATGTTTCTCCCACACATTTTCCTTGATGAACCTTCCCCTATTTTCCTCCATTATCTCCCTCCCGACTCCCCTGTGGTTGCTGTCAGTTTGTTCTTTATTTCCTTGTCTCTGGTTCTGTTTTGCCCACTTGTTTGTTTTGTTGATTAGATTCCACTTATAGGTGAGATCATATGGTATTTGTCTTTCACCACCTGGCTTATTTCACTTAGCATAATGCTCTCCAATTCCATCCATGCTGTCACAAAGGGTAGGAGTTCCTTCTTTCTTTCTGCTGCATAGCATTCCATTGTGTATATGTTCCAAGGTTTTTTGATCCACTCATTTACTGATGGGCACTTAGGTTGCTTCCAGCATTTGGCTATTGTAAATTGTGCTGCTATGAACACTGGGGTGCATAGGTTCTTTTGAATTAGTGATTCAGGGTTCTTAGGGTATAATCCCAGCTGTGGAACTGCCAGGTCAAAACGCAGTTCCATTTTTAGTGTTCTGAGGAAATTCCATACTGTTTTCCACGGTGGCTGCACCAGTCTGCAATCCCACCAACGATGTATTAGGCATTCCCTTTTCTCCACAACGTTGCCAGCACTTGTTTGTTGATTTGATTATGATGCCTATTCTCACCAGTGTGAAGGGTTTGATCTCCAAACTAGGTAATGGGCAAAGGACCTGAACAGACAGTTCTCCAGGGAGGACATACAGAGGGCCCAGAAACATATGAAATGTTGTTTAGCATCACTAGCCATCAGAGAAATGTAAATTAGAACCACAATGAGAAACTACTTCACACTGGTCACAATAGCCATCATAACCAAATCAAAAGAGTTTTATTTATAATAAGTAAGATAAAAGGGGGGAATCAGAAGTTACTCTGTTATAAACTGGGAGTTATAAGACTAGTTCCTTATGGCTTGCCAAGTACCACTCAGGTTATAATTCAGTTACTATGCCATTCGCAAATGCATTAAATTAAAATTCAAAGGACAAAGAGACTTCTCTTTTAGAAGTGTTCTTATTAATCATCTAGATTTTATGTAAAATCTAAGCCATAAATTCATTTCTTTTGTTTCTGGTCAAGAATGCACTTATTATATAAAGGCTAAAACCATAAAACTTCCAGAAGAAATACAGAAATTTTGGAGGGCAAAGATTTATTAGACAAGATGTAAAAAAGGCTGAGCATAAAAGAAAATATGATAAATTAAGTTTCATCAAATAAACTTCTGCTCATCAAAAGATACAATTAAGATGAGGGGATGGAAATCCACATATTGGAAGAAAATATTCATAATATATACATCTAAATACACAGAATAAATTTTAAAACTCCCAAAACTCCAAAAGAAAACAACCCATATTTTATTTTTATTTTTTAAAGTATATTTTATTGATTATGCTATTACAGTTTTCCCAATATCCCCCTTTATCCCCCCTCTGCCACCCTGCATCCCCCAGCCCTCCAGCATCATCCCCCTCCCCTTAGTTCATGTCCATGGGTCATACATATAAGTTCTTTGGCTTCTCCATTTCCCATACTATTCTTAACTTCCCCTTGTCTATTTTGTCTCTACCATTTATGCTTCTCATTCCCTGTAACTTTTCCCCCATTCTCCCCCTTCCACCTCCCCACTGAAAACCCTCCATTTGATGTCCATTTCTCTGATTCTGTTCCTGGTCTAGTTGTTTGTTTAGTTTTCACTGTTTTCCTTTTTCTTTTCTCTTTAGGTTCAGTTGCTGATAGTTGTGAGTTTGTTGTCATTTTACTGATCGTATTTCTTCTTTTTCTTAGATAAGTCCCTTTAACATTTCATACAATAATGGCTTGGTGATGATGAACTCCTTTAACTTGGCCTTATCTGGGAAGCACTTTATCTGCCCTTCCATTCTAAATGATTGCTTTGCTGGATAGAGTAATCTTGGATACAGGTCCTTGCCTTCCATGACTTCAAATACTTCTTTCTAGTCCCTTCTGGCCTGTAAGATTTCTTTTGAGAAATCAGCTGATAGTCTTCTGAGAACTCCTTTGTGGATAACTGCCTCCTTTCCTCTTGCTGCTTTTAAGATTCTCTCTTTAGCCCTCACTGGTGTAGCTCAGTGGATTGAGCACAGGCCTGTGAACCAGGGAGTCATGGTTTGATTCCCAATCAGGGCACATGCCTGGGTTGCAGGCCAGGTCCCCAGCGGGGGGCAAGTGAGAGGCAACCACAGTTGGCCTTTCTCTCCCTCTCTCTCCTTTCCTTCCCCTCTGTCTAAAAATAAATAAATAAACTCTTTTAAAAATATTCTCCCTTTATCTTTAATCTTGGGTAACTTAATGATTATGTGTCTTGGTGTGTTCCTCTTTGAGTCCAACTTCTTTGGGACTCTCTGGGCTTCCTGGAATTCCTGGAAGTCTATTTCCTTCACCAGACTGGGGAAGTTTTCCTTCATTATTGTTCAAATATCTTTCCAATTTCTTGCTGTTGTTCTTCTCCTTCTGGCACCCCTATAATTCGGATATTGGAATGTTTAAAGTTGTCCCAGAGGTTCCTAAGCCTCTCTTCACTTTTTTGAATTCTTGTTCCTTCATTTTGTTCCAGTTGGATATTTATTTCTTCCTTTTGTCCCAAATCATTGATTTGAGTCCTGGTTTACTTCCTGTCACTGTTGGTTCCCTAAATATTTTGCTTTATTTCACTTTGGGTAGCCTTCATTTCTTCCTTCATTTTTTGACCAAGCTCAATCAGATCTGTGAGCATTTTGATTACCAGGGTTTTGAACTCTCCATCAGATAAGTTGGTTATCTCCTCATCATTTAGCTCTCTTTCTGGGGTTTTGTTCTGTTCTTTCATTTGGGCCATATTTCTTTGTCTTGGTGCACCTGGTAAGTTGTAAGAAGACCGGGCCTTAGGTAGTCACCAGTGCAGAGCATTTTTTGGTGCTGTATGTGGGGGAGGGGTCAGAGAGGGAACAATGCAGCTTGCTTGCTTGGCTCTAGCCCCACTTTCTACCAAACTCTTGTGTGAGACTGAGAGATTCTTCCACCGTGGCAACCCCCACCACAGTCCTCAGTCAGCTCTGCCTCACAGAGGATCCTATCAGCCAGCCCTGCCCTCGTGGACTGCTGGCTTGCTGTGGGTTCTCTCCATCCACCCATCTGCCCTGTCTCCCTCATCTGCCTCCTACCAGTCTGGTTGGTCTGGTTGACTGCTTCTTTAATTCCCTGGTTGTTGCAGTTCCATGCCGTTTTGATTTTCTGGCACTTCTGGTTGTGTACTGATTTTAGATTGGTTGTTATCCTCCTTTTGTTTGGGTGAGGAAGCGAAGGGTTTCCACCTAGGCCTCCATCTTGGCCAGAACTACAACCCATATTTTTATTTTTCATTGAATTTACTGGGGTGACATAAGTCAATAAAATTGTATAGGCTTAGGTGTATAATTTTATAATACAGCATCTGCATATTGTACTGTGTGTTCACCAGTTCAAGTCAAGTTTCCTTCCATTACCATTTATTCCCCCTTTATCCTCCTCTACCTCCCCCTCCCCTTTTCCCTGTGCTAATCACCATACTGTTAAAGGCCTGAACAGGTACTTCTAAAAGATATACAGATACATAATAAGCATATGAAAACATAGTCCATTACATATGATGAAAATGCAAAATGAGATTAATAATGAGAAACCACTAGATACTCAAGAGAATGGCTAAAATTAAAGAGACTAACAAAATCAAGAGTTAGTGAGGATTTTCACTAATTACTGGTCATAGTAGACAAAGGCACCACCACTTCAGAAAAGCATTTGGCAGTTTATATTAGTGATAAATAACTTAAATATATATCTCCTATGACCCAGTAATCCCATTTCTAGGTATTGATATACAGGGTCTAGCAGAAGTAACACCTGTTTGAGTGTGGTTGGTAGGGTATGTGATATCTCGCATGACATGGACAATTCAAACATGTCACCTAAAATGTCATATGTTGTGCTTGAGTGTGGTATTGTTATATAACAGAATTACATGCTTATGATTTTATAATAAAGGATTTTGTAATAAAAAGCAGCATTATTTGTGCCAGGCCCTGTATATGAAAATGAAAGGAGTATAAATGGACAGAAAAAGTTTGTAAAATATGTCAATAAAAGCTTTACTCACAATAGCCAAATAATAGATGCAACTTAAATGACTATCTATAAGAAAACAGATAAATAAATTGTGGTACATTTAAACAATGGGATACTAAATAGTAATAAAAAGAAGAAACTTCTGATACCCCAGCAGTGATAGATTCGAAAACATTAATTTGAAAAGAAGCCATACACCGAAGAATACACAGTGTCTGACTCCATTTATATAAAGTTTAAGAACAAGCAAACTAATCCAAGATAAGTTAGTTAGAATACTGTTTCTGTTAGTGGGAGTAGAGGGGATACGGAATGGCAAGGGCACAAGGGAATTCTCTGGTGGGATGGAATTGTTTTATATTTTGAACTGGATTGTAGTTATTTGGATACATAGGTGTATAAAAAAAGTATCAAGATATATACTTAAATGTTTATATTACTGTATGTAATTATAACTCAATAAAAATAGTAAAAAGCAAATTCAACTATGCTATAACCACCTTAGTTATTAACTTCACCCTGTCCTCCTATCATGTCCTCTTCTGAAGGTGTATTATAGACTCTCCTATTCAGCAGTGCTTGAACTCTGCATACTCAATTTCCCAGTATGAATTAAATGTCTCCCGACTACTATTCTCATCAATCTTTTCACCCAACATGCCCACACATTATTTCTGCTATGACTTTCTTGTTTTTTTTCTGTCTCTGAGCAAGCCTACCTTACAACCACTTGCCCAGATAATATAATACCTTCCAACAGCCACCCTTCATATGATATTAGATTTTATATATATCCACTTCCTACTTCAACCTTTCTCCTTTTCATATTCTTCTAAATCACACCTGTATTTTAAAGTACCTTAGATATCAAAAACACAATTATTGTATTTTTAAAATAGTTCAAAATTCCACATTTATATTTCAATATTAGCACAAATATAACATGTATTATTTGCCAGTCTCTCTCTCCCTCCCTCTCTCTCCTTCTCCCCCCTCCCTCTCTCTGTCTCTCTCCCCCCAACATACACACCATCGACACCTATTTAATCTCAAAACAACCCTGACATGTATTATTAGCCCCATTTCATAGCTGAGGAACTTAAGACCCAGAGCAATTAAGAAATTTGCCCAAGATTACACCACTGGTAAGTGTCAGAGCCATGATATAGTCAATTCCAGCACATTATGTCAAATGCTTCACCTAAACCATACAGTTAAACTATTGGGAATAATAGTTTACTCTTCCATACTCTTCCATAGCTAAAGAGCAAAGGTTATGTTTCTTTGAACCATGATTTAAAATTCTAAATTGTCAGAGGAAGCTCTGAATTTCTGATGACTCCGTGGAAAAGTTTTAATTGGATATTTTGTAATTGTGTTTTTCATTTACAGTTGACATTAAATATAATTTTATATTATTTTCAGGTGTAGAGCATAGTGCTGGACTAATTGGTTATTTAAATAACAGAAATGTACACACAATCATAGAACAATACTACTAAAACTACTTGTTGGGATATCTGTTCTTAAGCAATGGGTACCAGTATTCACTCATTGATATGCTTTAAAACTAAAATTCCAGTCAATGGTTCCATTGAGTGAATTCTATGTATTCACAATTTATACTAATTATGACTTCTAATTATATTTTTTACTTTTTCATTAGCTTAGAACACATGATAACATGTTCTTCATTCAGGTTGTCACTCATTCTTTTATTCATATAGCAAATACTCTTGTTTCATGCCAGGTATTTAACAAATACTTAATGAGTAGTAACTATGTTAGGTATATTAATAGGCAAGAAAGATATTATATAACTTATAATGTAAATTATTTCCATAAATATACCTGTTACGGAGCACTGCAGCAACTGATTCCCCTAGATGCAGATGATCCATTATCTCTACAAATTGGGTAAGGACCTGTTCAGAAGAAAAAGGAAGTCAATATTTACTATAAAAGTCAATATTAGAATTTTCAAATTATGCTACCTTTTTAGTATTTTATATATTTTGTGATAGATATGCAAAATGTATGTCCATGTACCTAATATCCATATGATGACTTAGAAAATTAAGAAAAAAAGGAAATTAAATCTGCAACAGTCAAAATATCTACAAAATACCATACTGAATCATTAAATAGTATGCACTAAATTTCATGTGAAGTCATTAGCTAACAATTACCCTTGGAAAAACAACCAAGTATACAGAAGTTGGATTAAACAAGAGTCAGAAAAACTGAGGAGTCTGTGTGAAATTGTGTTAGATAAGAGAAGATAAAGTAAAAAGTTGGGGCAAACATTTGCCAAATAGATACAGATAGGACTAATTCCCATGTTACTGGGAGGACTAAAGGCCTGAGAAGCCCATAAGCAGGGCCCACAATTTCAGAAGTGGTTGGTCAAAACTACAACTAGAAAGGTATAACATTTTGAAATATAAAGACATAAAATAGGTAGTGTGGGAAAAAGTGTTTTCCGGATGTGCACTGAATTTCTGTTTTGGTTGTGCCTGTTTGTTTTTTTAATTGGAAAGGAACAGGTAAGTTTGTAATAAACTGAACTTTATCTAATACACTGGTTTTTAGTAATGTGACTGTTTTGTGTTGGAGATGTAGAGTATATTTAATGTAGTCTATTAATTTCAAACACATTTGCAAGAAAAATATATGTTTAATTAAAAGTTTCTTATTAATAAAATCAATGTATTTCATTGGGAAGATGCAATTTTAGTTTGTTCTTATAATAATGTTTGTTATAAAACTATGTGAAGACCTAAAATAATTAAGCTAGGGGAAAGAAAGGTTTTTGCCTGGCCAGGTGGCTTGGTTGATTGGACTGTTGCCCCACACATCAAAAGGCTGCAGGTTTGATCCCCAGTCAAAGCACATACCTAAGGTTGCAGGTTTGATTCTCAGTGGGGGTGCATACAAGAGGCAACCGGTCGATGTTTTTCTCTTCTCTCTCTCTCTCCTTCTCTCTCTCTCTCATTCTCTACCTGCCCCCCACCCTTTCCTCTCTCTCTAAAATCAGTAAACATGTCCTTGGATAAGGATTTTTTTTTAATTTTTCTTTATTGTTCTTTGTCCTCCTCCTGCCCCTTAATTTAGGGGAAAAAGCTAAAGAAGTAGAAGGGAATAAAACACTCTATTTATTAGGTCTTCATAACTCTAAAAGTGAAACAAATCAAATGACAATGTAGCATTTATTTTATTTGCATAATCCTATTTTATGCATATAATCCTATCATAATTTTAAAAATTGAGCAGCCTAAACATTTTTTTAAAAAACTTAAGCATCTGAAAATCAACCAACCTTGACTTACCTTTCCTAAAAATTAGAGAATTGACAGATGTTGAGGAATTTTAATTTTATTTAGGCTTCAGAATTTTACAAAATGTGCCAAGAAAAAACCCAACTATATCAATATTACTATTAGGAATCTGAAAATGTGAAAAAAAATAATTCCTGACCCATTTAAGCAACTGCATCTAGGGTAGAACATATAGGTCCCAAAATTAGATATGCAAACTTTCACTTAATGCCATTGTTTCAGCCAATCCACCTCCTGCACCTGAGTTTGGGGCACTCCCAAATTCTCCAGATAAGAAACCTCTGGTCTTCTGACATGCAGAGAGTGGGTGACAAGACATGGGACTCTAACAACTTATTATGAAGACTTCCAAAAAACAGATAATGCTTTCAATCTTATGATTCATACCCGCCTTCCCAAGACCAGGTGCTCCCAAGTCTTGAAACATTAAGAGTTCTATGGGAAGAATTAGTTTCTTTCAGATGTTCATGAAGGGGAAGATATTGAAGTTGTAACTTCCTGTGCTGTAAGTAAAAAATTAGTTTCAACCTTACATCTGTCAGTGTTTTCACTCCTGTTGTCTTTGTACTTTTCAATTTTTCTATTTCTTTATTGTCATTTTAACAGAGTTAGGAAAGGAGAGAAAGTAAATGCAGGCAATCAATGTATAAAGGATTTAACTAAAACCAAGTGTTTTATATGTATTAGAAAATTAACACTGCCTGCAATATGGAGGGGGGCAGAGAGAGAGAGAGAGGGAGACTGGAAATATGGAGACCGGTTAAGATACTACTTCCATAGGCAAGGCATAAAAAAGGGGGGAGAGACAAGGGCTATGGGGATAGCCAGGAAGAACTAGGACTTATGACTGAAGACCACTGACAGATATCAAAGGGAAAAGGAGATATCAAAGACAAAATCGATTCATATAACTGCAGAAAATGGTGATGATATCAAATGAGGTAGGGTACAGAAAAGAAGGAAAAATATCTAAAGCAAGGAGAAGAATGGTTTGGTATAGGCATAATAAAGTACCATAAAATGTACCATACAGTAACTAATAGAAAACTGGATATATAGACCTAGATTTAGATTGAAACTAGAAATTATAATATAGGAATATGTAGCCAGTTAAGAAACAGCTGAAGTGATGAGATTGGGAAATAATACTCAGGGGTGTATTTGCCATGGGAAAAGTGGAATTCCAAAGAACAATGTTGTACAAGAAACAAGAAAACAAGCTATCAAAGAAAAAAGATAATAGGTATGAGGGAAATTAAGAAAATTGTGAGATAAAAGCTAAGGAAGAAGCACGGTACAGAAGAATGGTTGGAGGGGATTCAACCATTTCAAGCTCTGCCCTGACCAAGGAAGATACAGCTAATTTATTTAATAGCTACAAAGTCAGTGATTATATTTTTTAAAGAATCAATATGGATGGGGAGAATCACTCTTCAGTGGTTTAAAAATAAAACAAAAATAAAATCTTTCAAGAACTTACAGGGAACTCAAGTATATCAAGGAATGACTCCATGTTTAAGGAGGCCTTCAAACAAAGGAAAAAGATGATTAAAAATAATTAGGACCCTGGCTGGCATGGCTCAGTGGGTTGAGCATTATTCTGCAATGCCAAAGGTTGCTGGTTCAATTCCCTGTCAGAGCACATGCCTGGGTTGTGGGCCAAGTTCCTGGTTGGGGTGCTTGAAAGAGGCAAGGAACTGATGATTGATATTTCTCTCACACATTGATGTTACTCTCCTCTTTCTTCCTCCATTCTCCCTCTCTAAAATAAATAAATAAAACCTTTAAAAAAATAATTGTGAAACACTTGGTCAGCATTTAGAAAAATAAATTGGTTACACACTACTTCACGGAAGGATCAAAGATTTAAAGGTAAACAATAAAACTGAAATAATACCAAAGGAAACTCAAGTGAAATTATTTACAATCATGCAGTGGTAAAGTATGCAGCACCTCAAATCTAAGAACCATAAAAAACATCTGTTAAGTCTGATTATACAAAAAGTTATAATTCTGTACTTCAAAAAGACTACAAACTCAAATGGCATTTGATAAAGTAGAAAAAAACAGTCACCATATACATGACAGAGAACAGAGGGCTAATGGTTTTAACTTATACACATGCAATAAATAAATAATAAAACAATTGTAAAGCTGAACAAATAATATAAACAAGAAGTGCACATAAAAGAAATACAAATCATTAATAAAAATAAGTACTATTTAAAACGAGGCATTGTTTTCACTGATTAAATTCACACACATACACACAGAATCTGTACATATTCATTATTACTGACAGAAAATTTGGAGTTGAAGGAAATGTTCACTTTCATTCTATAAATTGTTGTTCAATTTATTTCAAAATACAAGTAAGAAAGATCCAGCAAAAGCAGTAAGAAGGAGTGGCCATGACATTGAGGAAACCAGGAAGATATAGTAACCTAGAATGCAAAATAAAATGTTATAATATGAAGAAAGAAGTAATACAATGTGTCAGATGCTCCCACCTATGGCACCAAAGAAGTCCTACCCTGAAGAATTGAGAAATGAGAACTTGATGTAACACAGACATCACTGAACAAATTGATAGGAGTGGTTTCTTTGGAGTGGTGGAGAAAGGGTTGATTACTGTGGATTCAAGAGAGAGTGAAAGGAAACAATTATTCACAACACTTACAGAGACTTGTGTTTTAATAAGGAGCAGAGAAATAGCTGGTGGTTGAAAAGGGATATAGAGTAGAAATAAATAATGATCAGTTTTATTGTGTTTTTATAATGGGAAGTACTAGAGCAGGTAAATCTGAAAAGCGTGACATTAAAAATGTGAACTGAAGTACAATACTATGTAATAAATTTCAAAAGCACATAAGATAATACCATGTATATGTATACACATATGTATATGTATATTTACACATTATATGTGTGTCTACATATGTAGAAAAAGCATGAACATATTCAAGGGAATGATAAACACCAAATTTGGGATAGTTATCTCAGGAAAGGAAGGATACAGTAGTGGCTGTACCTGAATCTAATATTTTATTAAGGATCTGAAAGAAAAATAGCAAAATATTAAGGTATTACATAGCTAAGTGGTGGTTTTTAGCATTATATTGGTCTCTGTACTTTTCTATGTGTTTCAAGTATTTTAATAAAACAGAAACAAAAACGTATAATACATTTTCTCTTCCATAAGTAGGGACTATGTGGATAAGCAGACAAGACATGACATATAAAGGTCAGCATTTTTTAAAAAGAATGTTTTCAAAGACAAAAAAAAGACAGGAAAAAATATAACCAGGCATGCATTGTAATTTAAAAAACACACTTCTTCATGGCCATGATAGTCTCATGAATAAAAAAGAAACAAATAATTACTCAGAGCACACACATGAGAAAGACTTAATTGTGGTTTTGCCCTTAAAAATTCTACTTAGTGCACCAAATAAAACTTACAAGATTGTTTCTGATAATTTAGATGTCTTGCATAAATTCAACTAATTTTACTTTTAAGCATTTAAGTAATTCACAGATTTTATATTTCTCAAGCACCTATCCTATAGTTAGGTAATATTTCAAAGAGAGTTTCTGATTTATGATTTAGCATTTAATTAAAATCCATTCTCATTCTTTCTTACCCTGTCCATGAACCAATAGCTTCAAAAATAATGAGATTTGATATGCCTAACCAATTTCACACCATGTAAGGTAGGCCCTGCTTATGAACTACTGATGTTACATAAAAGAAATCAAGTGTTTGTACAATATTCCATCTTTAAATAAAAATTTCATAAGTACTATATTCAGAAAAGCTGACAGAAAAGACCAGTGAAAAGTGCTAAACCCTACAAAATCAAAAAAACTGCAAAATGTAGAAAAATTGTACATAATTGCAATTCTGTAAATGAACTTATATATAGCAGCATCACTAAAAATTCAAAGTCATCGTGAAATGGCAAAATATGGAATCTGAGAAACAGAATCTTATTGTTTAAGAAATGGTTTGTTATACAAAAGTTAATATTTTAAAATGTTAGAGTGACTATCGAATCATTCAGCTTTCATATAGGACAGACACCACCATGTTCCCCTCTCACCTATGGCACTAAAGAAGTCCTACCCTAAAACATTTAAGTACTAAATATTGAGCTCAGTGGTGATTATTCGTTAGAGTAAATCTAAAGCTGACTAGGACTATGTGGTATGTTCCCACACACACACCCCTAACGAAATGGGCAATGCTATAAATAATAACGGTTGCACTGTCCTAAAGGTTGCAGCTACAGCTGATCTCAGAGCACACCTTTTATGTAAATGATAATCCTGCCTGCTTTCCTACTGATCAGCATTTTGGGCTACAACTAGGGGGTCCAGAGAGGCATGATAAAACCACTTCTATGTCTAAATTCATACACAGATTAGGTTCCCCAAACCCTTTCCCTGTCTGTATGCCAGGGTGGCTGATATACTGTCCTCAACAATTTCAGCTATCTACCTGTAATCACTGAGGCAATCTGCCTATGTTGACCACCATCTTGCTCTTTATTGCTACAGATATAAATCATACACCATGCAGTTCCACTGCTTTTTGCAATAATATCACTCCTTCCTTCTCAATGTGATCCCTTAGACATCCCTTTTAACGTTGTCACTCATAACAGGCTTTAGGAATGCCAATGGGATACATTGTTGGCTAATGAGTTCACAAAGAATGTTGCTGCTGGAAGACCATGGGTTACACTTTGAGAACTAATGTTTTACACATTACAGTTTTTATGGAAAGTCCAAAAGAATCAAATGGAAAATTAACACATTAAGATGCCCACTACAGATATATCAGTTCCACAAAAACATACATTTCTTATATTCCAACAAAATTTGTAAAATACTTAGGAATAAGCTTTGAAAAAACATGATGTTCTTATAAAAATAAAATTTTACTGAAGTTCATGAAATAATAAAGGATCTGAATAAATGGATACATACACATATACACACAATATAGAAGAACAGAAAAACTCAAAACTAGAGAGGTAAATTTCAGTCAAAATTCATGTAGAAATTCAATGCAATTCCAATCAAATTAGCAAAGTGTAGTAGACCATCCTGTGTGGCATGGACCCAGCCCCCAGTGGCAAACATTTACTGGGAAATAACTTAAAAACCATGCCAAACCTTCCAAGGACCATTGTAACTTACTCAACCACTTTTGTCTTTTCATTTGCTAATATCCCTCTTCTGTGATGAATACAGGCATCCTCTCCTTTTTTTTCTGTATAAGGTAACCACCTAAATTGAGCCTGTGCATAGTTAATGAGTACCTTCTTATAATGTGCCCAGTAAGACAATAAAAGCTCATTGGAGCAAGGGCCCAGGCTTTTGCTCCCCTTGAGAGAGAAGTCGATGGCCCTTTTCTTCCACAGGATTCGGTAGTCCATGTGAATTTCTGTTTCAGCTACCATGCTGTGGACCCCACACGCAGGGGTCCACAACAGCAAAGGGCCAGAATTTTTGTGGAGGGGGATGGATATTTCACATGTTGAATCCATCGTTCATTAAAAATGCAAACACATAAAAGTTGTCTAATTTTTTAAACAACAAAATTAGGGTAGAGCCAACTTTTTTCAAGTGATATTAAATGTACAATAAAGGTACAGTAACTATAACAGTGTGGTACTAGTGTGGGAATAGACAAAGCAATCAATAGGACAGAATCCAATATATGGGGAATCCAATATGAGAATCTGGTAATTGTTATCAGTAGCAAAAAAGATTAATTCAATAAATAGGTTTTGAGAAACTGGCTATTTTGGGGGGGTGGACTGAAATCATCTCTATACCAGATAGGTTAAATATATAAATATAAAAAATTATAAAAGTAGTAGAAGGAGATAAAGGAGAATGTATTTTTAATGAGGCATAAATAAAATCTTTCTAAGGGCTGACATAAGACTCAGAAGCCATAAAGAAAATGAAAATCATTTATGTTTCTTTGTAAAAAAAATGACAATTCAGCCCTGGCTGGCATAGCTCAGTAGATTGAGCATGGGCTGGGAACCAAAGTGTCCCAGGTTCGATTCCCAGTCAGGGTACATTACTGGGTTGCAGGCCATAACCCCCAGCAACCGCACATTGATGTTTTTCTCTCTCTATCTCCCTCCCTTCCCTCTCTAAAAAATAAATAAATAAAATATTTTTAAAAAATGACGATTCTATACAGTACAATACAACATAAGCATACTTAAGTCATTGCAAGTGGAGGTAGGGAGGAAAAATGCAACTCATATAACAAGCAAAGATTTAACGTTCATAATACATAAAGTATTCCTGAAAAAGTTAATAACAAAGGTAAGCAACCCAGAACAAGCGCCCTGAATAACCAACTGAAAACTAGCTGAACAGAAGTCTTATAACCAAGGATTAACAGAAGCCACATGGAGACAGGTAGGAAGGGCAGACACACAAAAAGGGCTGGCCCAACACCCACAAAAGGTGATTCAGAATTATCCCTTCAGAATCTAGAGGGATATTTCAGCTGCAAAGGTCTGCTCTTAGAAGCGAGGGGTCTCAACCCCATGCTGAGCTCCCCAGCATGGCAGAGCACTAGAAACAGGAAGAGGGGACTATATAACATCTAGCTGTGAAAATCAGTGGGAATTCCATCTTCCAGGGACAGAAGAGAGTCTGCTACAAAACCAGGTATTAAAAGGTCATCACACAAAATCTTATTTGCAGTCACTCATCCTGGGCTCTGGTTGGACGGGAGATGGCTCAGAGTGGTTTGGAGTCATACAGGGAAAGACTGAGTTTTGTTGTGTGGCTTTGGGTAGAGGTCTAAAGGGATAGCCATCAAAGGCCCAGGGCTGAGTCCCTCTTGCACACCACCCACAGACATCATTTTTTCTGGGTCAAGCACTCCCCTGAATAGAAAATCGGCCTGGAGGAATGCACTAGTCCCAATCCTACTGACACCCTGCCAAGCTTGCATCCTGTGGAGAAGTCTTCTGGCTATGACATGCGTGGGCTCAAGGTAAAGACCTTCTTTTTCTTTAAAGATCTTATTTATTTATTTTTAGAGGGGAAGGGAGGGAGAAAGACAGGGAGAGAAACACCAATGTGTGGTTGCTTCTTGCGCGCCCCCTACTGGGGGCCTGGCCTGCAACCTAGGCATGTGCCCTGGCTGGGAATCGAATTGGAAACCCTTTGGTTCACAGACTGGGGCTCAATCCACTGAGCCACACCAGTCGGGGCTGAAGACTTTCTTAATGCATTCTCAGAGAGGTCCAGGCAGACACAGTAGGTAGCAGAGATGCAGAGAATGAGACTGACTTGTGTAGCTCTATGGTGAGGGCCACATTTTTTTTCACACACCCAATAGGTGCCACCATTCCTGTGCAGAGGCCTCCCTCCATATTGCCAAATCCTGGACTTACTCTGATGACTCCCTGAAACCCTGCCCCAACATAAAAGTCCACAGGCCACAAGCGAGTGACAACTGGCCTTGGTGTACACAGAGACTTCTGCAAAATGGCCTCAAACCCCACGCTGATGCCAAATTTGAATCTGAATCAACCTGGTGAACACTACTCACCCCTACATGAAGACTCACTTAGAATCTACCTCACACAACTAGCATACCACTGCAGGCTGTTTTGTGACAGAGCTAAAGAAGCAGCTGGGAGGCAAAGCTTAATCTGTGAATGCCATGCCATATTTTTTGACCTGCCTCAATGCTTAGTGGAAGCCAACCTTGGCATGTAGTTAGATCCCTACCAGATTCACCCAGGATCAGCAGAGGCAACCAAAAACCGTGGATCATGTAGTGACTACAAACAGGTATCCCAGAGCCAGTCACAGGCAGTGTCTGACATTGATCTGCACAAGAGTCCCTGCCAAGAGGCCCCAGAACCAACACACTTCATGGTTGGCTTCAGACCACATCAGAGAATAACCCAATTAGCTTCACAAGAGCATATCCAAAGGGACATCTCAGTGGGCACCAGCCCATGCTAGGGTGAATTCTGCTTTGTGAGGTAAGCCTGCACACTGCAGCTCATACACTGTGGTTATGGTCAATTTTCATAGGAACCCTAAAGGTTGATACCACCCACGAATAGGCCAACAGCAATAACGACTCACTTACCACAGATGGGCTTATATAACACATACAAGGGACATTCTTGGAGCACCTAGATTAAGTGATCAGGAAAAGTGTATAAATGATTCCCACAGCATACTCAGTACATAAGACCACCCTACCAAGATTTGGAGGCATAGCAGATCTACCTAATACACAGAAATGAATATAGAGAGTCAGCCAAAATGCAGACACAAAGAAACATGCCACAAATGAAAAAAACAAACAAACAAAAAAAAAACCACAGGAGAAATCCCCAGAAAAAGAACTAAATAAAATGAAGGCAAGCAATCTACTAGTTACAGAGTTCAAAACAATGGTTATAAGGATGCTCAAGGAACTTGGAGGAAGAATGGATGAAATCAGTGAGAATCTCCACAAAAAGATAGTAAGTATAAAAAATACATAGAAACTATAAAAAAGAACCAGTCAGAAATGAAAAAATGCAATATCTAAAAATGAAGAGTACAGTGGAAGAAATCAGTAGCAGATTACATGAAGCAAAGAATTAAATCAGCGATTTGGAAGACAAGGTAGCAGAAACATTCACTCACAGCAGTAAAAAAGAAGACACTAAATAATGAGGGACCTCTGGGACAACTTCAAGCATAACAACTGTATCATAGAGTTATTAGAAGAAGAACAGAGAATCCAAGGGATTGGAGATACTATTTAAATAAAGAAAGACTGAAAAATTCTCTAACCTGGAGAAGGAAAAAGACACACAAGTCCAGGAAGCACAGAGAGTCCCAACTAAGATGGATCCAAAGAGGCCCATGCCAATATACATCATAATTAAAATGGCAAGGGTTAATAGCAAAGAATCTTAAAAGCAGCCAGAGAGAAAGTTACCTACAAGGGAGGTCCCATACAACTGTCAGCTGATTGCTCAACAGAAACATTTCAGGCCAGAATTGTTAGGCATGAAATACTCAAAGTGATGAAAAGCAAAGACATACAACCAAGACTACTCTACCCAGCAAATCTAGAATTTAAAATGGAAAGAGAGCTCCTTCACCAGGAACCAGACAAGATGGGCCATGTTCACACTAAGACCATAAAGAAGGTGGCCTGGATTGTCATCAAAAAGTATTACATGTGCTTGAACAATGCCTTCCATGCCAACATGCACATGTGTGAGAAGATCACTATTATGCCCAACAAGAAGTTCTGAAACAAGCTCTGTCACATATCTGATGAAGTAGATTCAGAAAGACCTCATGAGAGGTATAGCCATCAAGCTGCAGAAAGAGGAGAGATAATTATGTTCCTGAGGTCTGAGCCCTAAATTTGGAGATCATTAAAATAGATCCTGACACTAAGGAAATGCTGAAGCTCTTAGACTTTGGCAGTCTGTCCAACCTGCAGGTCACTCAGCCTACAGTTATGAAGATTCAAAACACTATGTGGAGCCATTTGAATCTTTCTGCTGTGCTGTAATATTATCAATAAACTATTGACAACTTCCAAACTAATCAATCAATCAATCAATCAATCAATCAATTAAGGGAGATATTGTGAGGAGAAAATGCAGACAACTGTAACTGAACAATAATTTTAAAAAATAAATAAATAAAGGAGATATAAAGAGCTTCCCAGACAAGAAAAAGCTAAAGTAGAATATTATCACCAAACCAGTATTATAAAAACATGTTAAAGGGACTTTGAGAAGGAAGAAGAAGGAGGAGGAAGAGAAGGAAACATAATTATAAATAATAAATGGCAATAAGTTATAGCTATCAATAATCATGTAAATGTAAATGAATTAAATGTTCCAATCAGAGGACATAGGGTAGCTGAATGTAAAAAGCAAGACCTGATACATATTTATGCTGTCTACAAGAGACCCACCTTAAAATGAAAGACACAGACAGACCAAAAGTAAAGGGATGGAAAAAGATATTTCATGCAAATGAAAATTTTTCAAAAGTTGGGTAACGCCCTGGCTGACGTAGCTCAGTGGATTGAGCACAGGCTGCGAACCAAAGCATCGCAGGTTTGATTCCCAGTCAGAGCACATGCCTGGGGTTGCAGGCCACGGCCCACAGCAACCGCACATTGATGTTTCTCTCTCTCTCTCTTTCTCCCTCCCTTCCCTCTCTAAAAAAATGAATAAATAAAATATTTTTTTAAAAAGTTGGGTAACAACATTTATAACAGACAAAATAGACTTTACAACAAAGTCTACAAATAAGAGAAAAAGAAGGACGTTACATAGTGATAAAGGGATCAACCCAACAAGAGGATACAATCCTTGTAAACATTTATGCACCCAACATAGAAAAACCTAAACATATAAATCAAATATCGATGGGCATAAAGGGAGAGATAGACAGTAATAAAAACATAGCAGGGGATTTTAATACCTCCTTGACATTAAAGGACTGATCTTCCAGACAGAAAATCAACAAGAAAAGAGCAACCTAAACCAACACACTAGACCACATGGATTTAACTAATATTTTCACAGCATTTCATCCCAAACAAGAAAAATATACACTCTTTTCAAGTATACATGGAATATCTTCCAGGATAAACCACATACACAAAATAAGTCTCAATAAAATTAAGAAGACTGAAAGCATAACAAGCATCTTCTCTGACCACAATGGTATGAAACTAGAAATGAATTACAAAAAAAAAAAACACTGAAAAATGCACAAAGACATGGAGACTAAATAGTATGTTACTAAACAATAAATGGTTTAACAATGAGATGAAGCAACAAATCAAAGGATACCTTGAAACAAATGAAAATGAGAACACAACAATGCAAAATCTATAGGACACTGCAAAAGCAACCCTAAGAGGGAAATTCATAGCATTACAGGCCTACCTCAAGAAACAGGAAAATTTCAAATAAACAACTTAACCTTATACCTAAAGGAATTAGAAAAAGAATAGTAAACAAAGCCGAAAGTATGTAAAAAGAAAGAAATAATAAAAATCAGAGCACAAATAATATACAAACTAAAAAAATTATAAAAGTAAATGAAACAAGAGCAGGTTCTTTTAAAAGATGAAAAAGATTGATAAACCTTTCACTAGGTGCAATAAGCAAGACAGAGAACACTGTTGGGAACTGACTTGCCTGGTTTCAGAAGCTGTAACCCCCCATGGCTAAGGCTGAGTGAGCGACCTTCTGACCAGAAGACACTAAGGAGACAAAGCTTATCTCCCTGGCAGAAGCACTGCTTCTGCTCCTTTTTCCATAACTGGCCCCCAGTGCTTGATCAGTTAGCCCATGACGGGTAAGATTCCCCAAGGGGGAACGACCTAAGACAGGCACAATCATGTGGAGGCCCTCAGGGAAGGACTTGGGGGACTATGGAGAAAGGGGGTGATGTACCCTCACTCCTAAGCTTTGACAAAGCCTGAGTCCTCATTCTGTCTGCAAGAAATCTCCTAATCACTTGGCTGCCTTACTTCCCCTGCCTGACTTAAGCCTGAAAAAATGACAGAGGGCAGTGCAGCCCTGTGCTGGAAAGGGTGGGTTCCCCACGTGATCAGGCCTAAAAAAGAATACATAAAATCCTGTGAAACCTGCTTTACTAAAAATGGTCTCAAATGATAAGGGTCCGAGCAGGAAATGAGTTTGTGTCCCAAAGTTTTGTAGCCCTTTAGCTAACAGACCCTGACTCAGAATAATCCATCATAGTTCTTTGTATGCTATCCATTGTTTGATCCTTACTGCCTGATGATGATTAATGAACTTTACCTGTATTCCTGTGCAAATTGAAAGCCAATAAAAACCTGTCAAGGCAAGGATTGGGGCACTCTCCTCTTGAGGAAGTGGCTGGGCTACTCTGAAGCACTCTCCCCTTGAGGGAGTAGCCGTGCCATCCCTTTTCCTCCACAGGACTCAGTAGTCCATGTGAATTTATCTTGTACCTCATCCATAATGCCACAGACACTGGGCCAGTGTCCACATCAGAACCCTGACAGGTGTGGCTCAGTTGGTTGGGCATCATCCCTCAAAGCAAAAGGTCACTGGTTCAATTCCTCATCAGGGCATGAGCCAGGTTGTGGGTTTGGTCCCTGGTCATGGCATGTTCAAGAGGCAGCCTATCAATGTTTTCCTCTTACATCAATGTTTCTCTCCCCATCTTTCTCCTTCCATTCCCCTCTCTCTAAAAAGAAAGAAAGAAAGAAAGAAAGAAAGAAAGAAAGAAAGAAAGAAAGAAAGAAAGAAAGAAAGAAAGAAAGATCTAAAAAAGAAAAAGAAGGGGGCTCCAAATAAATAAAATCACAAAAGAAATAGGGGAAATAATAAGTGACCAAAAGATAACAAGGATTATAAGAAAATATTGTGATCTATATGCCAACAAATTGGACAATCTGAAAGAAATGGATAAATTCCTAATAGTATGCAATCTTCCAAAACTGAATCAAGAAGAAACAGAATATATGAACAGATGGGTTACAACCAACAATACCAAAGCAGTAATCAAAAAATTTCCAGCAAACAAAAGTCCTGGACCATATGGCTTTTATGAGACCAGCATGGTCCCAATTCCAAAACCAGATAAAGGCATTACAAGAAAGGAAAATTACAGGCTAATATCCCTGATGAACAGAGATGCTAAAGTCCTCAACAAAATATCAGCAAAGCAAATTCAGCAATACATTAAGAAGGTCAGCCCTGGCTGGTGTAGCTCACTGGATTGAGCATGGTCTGCGAATCAGGCATCGCAGGTTTGATTCCCAGTCAGGGCAAATGCCTAGGTTGCAGGCCATGGCCCCCAGCAACTGCACATTGATGTTTCTCTCTCTCTCTCTCTCTCTTCTCTCTCTCTCTCTCTGTCTGTCTCTCTTTCTCTCTCCCTTCCCTCTTTAAAAATAAATAAAATCTTAAAAAATAAATAAATAAATAAATAAAAAGAAGGTCAAACATATGACCAAGTGGGAATCATTCCTGGGATGCAAGGTTGGTACAACATCTGTAAATCAATCAATGTGACACAATACATTTAAAAAATGAAGGAAAAAATTGTATTATTATATCAATAAATGCAAAAAAGCATTTGACAAAATCACACATCCATTTATGATAAAAAATATTATCAGCAAAGTGGGAATAGAGACAACATACCTCAAAATAATAAAGGCGATATACAAGAAACCCAGAACTAACACACTCAACAGGGAAAAACTGTTTCTCTTCTGATCAGGAGCAAAACAGGAATGTCCACTTTCACCACTCTTATTCAACATAGTACTGGAAGTCTAGCCATAGGCAACAAAAAAAAAAATAAAGGCATTCAAATAAAAATAGAAATAAAACTGTCATTATTTGCAGATGACATGATACTGTATATAGAGAACCCTAAGGATTCCACCAAAAAAAAACTACTAGTACTGATAAATAAATTCAGTAAAATAGGATGATACAAAATAAATATCCAGAAATCAGTTGTACTCTATACACTAATAATTAACTATCAAAACAGGAAACTTTAAAAAAAAATCCCATTTGCAATTGCATCAAAATAAGTAAATACCTAGGAATAAATTTAACCAATGAGTTAAAAGACCTGTACTTGGAAAATTATAAAATATTGAAGAAAGAAACTGGCAAAAATACAAATAAGTGAAAGCATATACTGTATTTATGGAGAGGAAATATTAACATCACTAAATTATCCATACTACCCAAAGAAATCTATAGATTCAACACAATTCCTAGCAAAATACCAATGACATATTCACATAAATATAACAAATAATCCAAAATTTTATATGGATACAAAAAGACTCCAAATAGTCATAGCAATCTTGAGGAAAAAAAAAGAACAAAGAGGTATCAAGCAATCTGATATAATACTATATACAAAGCTATAGAAATCAAAACAGCATGGTACTGGCATAAAAACAGACATATAGATCAATGGAACAGAGTAGAGAAACCAGAAATAAATCCACACATATATGGTCAATTAATATTTTATAAAGGACACAAGAACATACAATGGAGTAAAGACAGTCTATTCAATAAATCATGTTAGGAAAATTGGGCAGATGCTTGCAAAAAATAAAACTAGACCACCTTCTTACACCATATACAAGAATAAATTCAAAGTGGATTAAAGACTTAAGTGTGAGACTCTAAATCATAAAACTCCTAGAACAAAACATAGGCAGTAAAATCTCCGACACTTCTCTTAGCAATATTTTTTCTGATATATCTCCTCCAGCAAGGGAAACAAAAGAAAAAAATAAACAGATGGGGTCCACATCAAACTAAAAAGATTTTGCACAACAAAGTAAACTATCAAAAAAATGAAAAGACAACCTAGTGAATGGGAAAACATATTCACTGATACATCTGATAAAGGGTTAAATATCCAAAATTTATAAAGAACTCATAAAACTCAATACCAAAAAATCCCCAAACAATCCAATTTAAAAATGGCCAAAGGATCTAAATAAATACTTCTCTAAAGAGTACATACAGATGGCCAATATACATATGAAAAGATGCACAATGTCATTAATCATCAGAGAAATGCAAATTAAAACCACAAAAAGATATCACCTAAAACCTGTCAGAACGGCTATCATCAATATATCAAAAAATGTTGGCTAGGATGTTAGTGAGACTGCAGACTGGTGCACTCACTGTGGAAAACAGTATAGAGGGCACTCAGAAATCTTAAAATGGAACTGCCTTATTATAAAAGATTATAAGATAAATATCATGAAAGGTATAATCCAGATATAAACCCAGTGATTCCACTTTTGGGTATATATCTGAAGAAACCCAAAACACTAATTCAAAAAAAATATATGCACCCCCATGTTCATTGCTGCATTATTTACCACAGCCAAGATATGGAAGCAACCCAAGTATTCATCAATAGATGAGTGGATAAAGAAGAGGTTGTACAGACATACAATGAAATATTAGCCATAAAAAAGTGAAATCTTACCCTTTGTGACAGTATGGATGGATCTAGAGGGTATATGCTAAGTGAAGTAAGTCAGTTAGAGAAAAACAAATACCATATGATTTCACTTACATGTGGAATCTTAAGAATAATATAAATGAACAAATAAAACAGATACAGACTCATAGTTTTAGAAAACAGACTGTTGGTTGCCTGAGGGGAGGGGGTTTGAGGGATTGAGTGAAAAAAGTAAAGAAATTGAGCAGTACAGATTGGTAGTGAGAAAATAGTCTTGGGGATGTAATGTGTAACATAGAAAATATAATCAATAATACTATAATAACTATGTATGGTAGCCAAGTGGGTACTTGAAGTATCTGGGGGATGACTTTGTAAAATACATGATTGTCTAACCACTATACTGTACCCCTGAACATACAAAATAATTTTGAATGTAAATTGTAATTGAAAAAAATCCATAAAGATGTTTAACCTCAATTGTGTGAGTGTGTATGTGTGTGTGTGTGTGTGTGTGTGTGTGTGTGTGTGTGTGTTTGAACCTGAGACAAAATCTACAGCCAGGTTAAAGACAGACCAGTCACGTATCTTATTTTCTTTTTCACGTTTTTACCTTCAAAAGATACTAACACTGGAGAGCATTATGCTAAGTGAAATAAGACAGGCAGTGAAAGACAAATAATGTATGATCTCATCTATAAGGGGAATCTAATGAATAAAATAAACTAATGAGCAAAACAGAACCAAAGACATGGAAACATGGAACAGACTGACAGTGACCAGAGGGGAAAGGGGAGGGGGATAAGAGTGGATAGAAGGGGAAGGACTAGTCAAAGAACATGTACAAATGACCCAGTGGACAAGGGCAATAGTGTGGGGATTGACTGGGAGTAGGGGGTGGGCTGGGTGAAGGAGGGCAAAGGTGGAAAATTGGGACAACTCTAATAGAATAACAACAAAAAACTTTTTTTAAAAGATACACCTCTTAGGTCCTATTTACCATGGAAAAATCCTATATTTCCCATGAAAGTATTACAAACAAGAAAAAGGCAAAGAAAGAAGAAATGCTTACAAAAAGTTCAAATAAAATCTATATAGAAATTTAAGAAAATAAACAAAAATTGTTGCACATTTTAATGGGGAAGCAAATTAATTGGGTCATCTATGAAAACTTCCAGTTTCTGTGAGTTTAAGTAAGGTGGAGGTTGTTTTTTCCCCATCTCCATGGTCACAATCCATAACTCAGTTTGTCTTCCACATTTCAGAGAGTAAAATTCTTAAGTGGTTTTATATCACAGTAATCATCGTAACAGAAAGTTGTTTATTCAAGCAAAATGAGATTCAAAACTATTTTAAAACAAAAATGCCTACATCTCCAATATAATGGATTTATCAAGTTCCAGGTGACTCTTGAAAAATCTAGATAGCTCTAAAAAATTAAGAATTTATATGGCATTATATTTTTCTAGTGTTGTAAAAGTAAAGATTAAATCATTGTATTATCTTTGCACAAGAGGCCTTTAGCTGAAGGCTTCTGGTTTGCAAATCAGCCTATAGCTGAAACCTGAAGTCCATGCTGTAAACACCAGGCAACATTTAAACAACAGCAAAAAGAAAGTATTTCCCACTAATAAATTCAGTATGGCATTTCCTTAAAAAAAAGTATTAACCATTTCCCAGAATAACTTAGGTGAATATTAATAAGAGACATTTAAAATCTTTGACTATATTTTGACAAAAATTTTGTGAGCAAATTTTGAAAAATTCACACTGATGAGATTTTTTAAAAACCTACTCACTTATATATACTATACATTTCTAAATTGTATGTAGCCTGGGATGGGTGGCTCAGTTGTTTGGAGCATCTTCCCATACACCAAAAAGTTGTGGGTTTGATTCCTAGTCAGGGCACATACCTAGGTTGTGAGCTGGACCCCAGTCGGGGTGTGTACAGGAGGCAAATGATTGATGTTTCTCTCACCTTCTCACTCTCTCTCTCTTCCCCTTTCCCTCTCTTCCAAAAAAAAAAAATCAATAAATACATCCTTGGGTGAGGACTTTAAAAATGTTTAAAGAAATAAAGAAATAAAGTATATGTAAAACATAATATATATAATACTTGTTATTCTAAGTAGACTGTATTGAGTTATGCCCATGATCAGCAAATAAATCAAGAACCCTCTTTAATTAAGATCTACTATAATTAATGTACAACAATCATAGAAAAAATTCACTTATGTTTCCTAAGGGTTTATCATATTCTTCAATATTGCATTTAAAAGAGAAAGAATTAACTTTTTAAAAGATACAACACTGTTTAATATCCCGCTCAGTCATAGTTCACACCAGTCAATTAAATCAAAGTAATAAAAACCTGTTCTCATCACATTTAGTGTAGTCTAATTACTACAGTTGTACCTCCTTTTTCATAAGTGATTTTCAAGTATGGCAAAAACTGTTAACAATTCACTAATGAGAACTCCATAGAGAGCAACATTCCAGACAAAACCTTTCCAATATAAATCTTCACTTTATTAATTAGATCATTCAATTTTACTGTGCAAGGTTTTCAAGAAAGAACAGCACACAGGCCCACATAAAGATAGTAGTTTTTCTGGGTCCACCAAGTGTAGCAAATTGAACAAAACAAAACAAAAAAAGGTAGAAAGGGAAGTGAAAGTAGTTCTATCCTTTATACAATGTTTCATAGCCACAGTAGGAATTACCTTATGGGTTATAGTCATGCCCACAGTTGCTAATAAATCAAAAAAGTTAAAGTAGAGAATATTTGTGATTTGACTTATTTGATATTATTTGTGATTAGAGCCAATACTTTTTCTTTGCACATAGGCCTTCTCATTGGATCATAGCACCTTATTTCATAAATTAATCTCACCACCACAATGAATACATGAACTCTGATTTACATATTGACATTATTTAAAACAGGAAGAGAATACAAAGACATTTGCACATCAATATGAATTCAGAATGCTTAGACACTTTTATAATTTCCCTCAATTCTTTTTAAACTGCAGGGCCAAGATTGATGTGAACTGAGTTCGATCTCAGACTCAGAATTTTAGAGGGGTATCAAAACTCAGTAATCAAGATAAAGGTTAATTTAATGCCATTTTTAAAAAAGCATCCCACAACTAACATACTTATTGATGAAAGACTGGATGCTTTCATTAATGCCCCCTAAGACAAGGGTGCCTGCTACCCCACTTCTATTACACAATGTACTGGAAATAGTAGCCAGGATAATTAGTCAAGAAAAATAAATTAAAGACATTCATATTAGAAAGGAGGCAATTAAACTATCTTTATTCATAGATGATGTGAGTTTCATATAAAAATACTAAGGAACTGAATAAAACACTATTAAAATTGAGCTTCCAGCCAAGATGGAGGTGTAGGTAGACATGCTTCACTTCCTCGTACAACCAAAAGAAGGATAACAACCAGTTTAAAAACAAAAGGCAACCAGAACTGCCAGAAAATCAAATTGCATGAAAGTCCAAAAACCAAGGAGTTAAAGAAAAAACATTCATCCAGACCAGTAGGAGGGGCAGAGAGGACGTGTGACCAGGCAGTGGCTGGTGGACCAGGATATCCCACATTCGCATGGGGATAAACCAGGAGGAACAACTTGAGAGTGAGACAGACTGCACAACCCAGGGTTCCAGTGTAGTAAACTGAAGCCTCAAAACCTCTGGCTAAGCCCTGGCTGGCGTAGCTCAGTGGATTGAGCACGGGCTGTGAACCAAAGTGTCGCAGGTTCGATTCCCAGTCAGGGTACATGCCTGGGTTGCAGGCCATGACCCCCAGAAACCGCACATTGATGTTTCTCTCTCTCTCTCTCTCTCTCTCTCTCTCTCTCTCTCTCTCTCTCTCTCTCTCTCTCTCTCTCTCCCCCTTCCCTCTCTAAAAATAAATAAATAAAATCTTTAAAAAAAAAAAACCTCTGGCTGTAAAAACCTGTGGGAGTTGTGGTAGCAGGAGAAACTCCTGACCTCACAGGAGAGTCTGTTGGAGGGGCTCACAGGATCCTAGAATGTACACAAGTCCATCCACCCAGGAATCAGCACAAAAAGGCACTATCCACTTCTGGGAAGTGAGGAAAGTGACGGAAAGTGGGGCAAGAGCCAAGCAAGCAGCATTGTTCCTTCTCCAACCCCTAACCCACATACAAGGTAGCAATGTGGGATGCCCTGCCCTGGTGAATACCTAAAGCTCTGCCAGCTTACAACATAACAGGTGCTCCCAGACAAAGAAATATGGCCCAAATGAAAGAACTGATCAAAACTCCAGAAAAAAAAACTAAGTAACAAGGAAATAACCATCCTATCAAATGAAGAGATCAAAACATTGGTAATCAGGATGCTCACAGAAATGACTAAGTATGGTTGCAAAACAGAGAAACGGCTATGCAAAGTGAAATAAAGGAAAATGAACAGGGAACCAAAAGTTATGGAAAGGAAATCAGGACTCAAATCAATGGTTTGGACAAGAAAGAAGAAATAAACATTCCATCGGAACAGAATGAAGAAACAAGAATTCAAAACAATGAGGAGAGACTTAGGAACATCCAGAATAACTTTAAACATTCCAACATCTGAATAATAGGGGAGCTAGAAGGAGAAGAGGAAGAAGAGCAAGAAATTGCAAACTCATTTGAACAAATAATGAAGGAGAATGTCCCCAATCTGACAGAGGAAATAGACTTTCAGGAAGTCCAGGAAGCTCAAAGAGTCCCAAAGAAGCTGGACCCAAGGAGGAACACACCAAGGCACATCATAATTACATTAGTCAAGATGAAAGATAAGGAGAGAATCTTAAAATCAGCAAGAGAAAAGGAGACAGTTACCTACAAAGGAGTGCCCATAAGACTGTCAGCTGATTTCTCAAAAGAAACTTGACAGGCAAGAAGGGGCTGGAAAGAAGTATTCCAAGTCATCAAAGGCATGGACCTCCATCCAAGATTACTCTATCCAGCAAAGCTTTCATTTAGAATGGAAGGGCAGATAAAGTGCTTCCCAGATAAGGTCATGTTAAAGGAGTTCATCATTACCAAGCCCTTATGATATGATATATTAATGGAACTTATCTAAGGGAAAGAATATCAAAACTATGAACAGTATCATGACAACAAACTCACAACTATCAACAACTAAACCAAAAAAAAAACTAAGCAAACAAGTAGAACAGGAACAGAATCACAGAAATGGAGAGCACATGGAGGGTTATCAGGGGGTGTGGGGAGAACAGGGGAAAAGGTAGGGGGAATAACGAACATAAATGGTAGGTACAAAATATGCAGGGGGAGGCTAAGATTAGTATAGAAAATGTAGAAGCCAAAGAATTTATATGAGCAACCCATGGAAATGAACTAAGGGTGGGGAGATGTGGGTGGGAGGGCAGGTGCAGGGCTGAGAGGAATAAAGGGGAGAAAAATGGGACAACTGTAATAGCATAATCAATGAAATATATTAAAAAGAAAAAAATTAAAAAAGCATGAAGAAAGCAAAATGGAGTAAGACAAGGGAAGAGTACAATGTGAGATTTGAAATAAAAATAAAATAAGAAAACTAAAAAGAATAAATAAGAAAACTAAAAAGAATAAAAAATAAAACACAAAGAGTAGTGAAATAGTTGGAATACAATTGAAGCAAAAGAAGAAATATTAAAACGCTATGTGAAAGAAAGAAAAAATAATAATAAATTCTGACAAAGAATGAGGTAGAATTTGTCTCATCAGACTTTGGTGTTTGTCTTCTGTCGTCTTCTTTTGGACCTGCCTCTGGCTTTTTATCAGCTCAAGGTCCCAGGATGGGTTTCCAACTTCTGGCAATGCCTCTTGTATCACCACTACCTACCTCTAGAGGAGGCTTCTGTTGTGATTGGGATGGTAAGAACCCTTAGTCTTCCCCGGGAGGCACTGTTTAGCCTTCTGGAAAAATTGTATGTTCCCACTTCCCTTGTGCGATCTATCTTGGTCTCTCCCAGCTTATTTCCAATACTGAATAGTTTCTGATGAACTAGCTGTCCAGTTTAAGGAATGGGCTAACATGTGTAAGAGTGTCAGCTCTTTCCTGTTTGGTGCTGATGGCAGCTCTGTGTGAGAGCTGAGGCTGGGCAGGGTCCTGATTCCCCCTTGCTGCACCAATTTCTGATTTCCCTGCTTTGCTGACTTCAGGGGAATAGGGCTCTAGGAACCAGTGAATTTTGTCTCCCTGAGAGAAGTTCAAACTTGGCCCTTCAGACATTTCTCTTTCTCTTGCAGATACATACCTGGAGTGGGTTCTCGAATCTGTCCTGCTAGTTTTGCAGAGCTTCCCCTGCGGTGGTGCTTGCAGTCCTGCATGAGGTGGGTGCTGGGTGCATCCTTCCCTGCCTAGAGGTTTGATCTCTGCTGGCCAGGGAAGGGGGCTCTGTCTGGCTGTAAATAATCTCAGGTGCCCAATTTTTGCCCATCCAGTTCCCAGCCCACTGTCCTTGCAGCAGATACAGTCCTGAACTCTGCACTCTGCACAGCCTCTGCTCTGCCAGCTGCACCAGGCTAGGACTGAGAAATCCCCTTGCTCTGCATTTTTCTGATCTCTCTGCCCAGCTGTATTCAGTGGGAGCAAACCCTGCCCTCAATCCTTTCCCCTTGCTAGCAGGGCAGCTGTTCACAGGGTCTCTGCCCAGCATACTTCAGCACCCTTTTTAAAAAGTCTTTTTGGGCACACCACTACAGTATTGAGTCACTGTGTGGTTTCCCACACACACAACACCTCTCCAAAAAGCCAATAGTCTCACAGTCACAACTTGGCATGACCAGCCTCCTCCACCTGACCCAGGTGTGTACTGAATCTCTCTCTCTCTCTGGCACTCTTCTGGTTGGCATTTACTGCTGCTGCTATGGGTGTGCTGTTCACTGTGTGTGTGTGTGTGTGTGTGTGTGTGTGTGTGTGTGTGTGTGTGTGTGTGTGGTCTGAATCTCCCTGACTTTGTGTATCCAAGTACTCCTGGCCTGTGTCGGGGGTTCTCTGCCCTGGGAAGGAAGGGAGCCACAAAGCTGCAATTTCGGACTAGACTCTCCATGGCTGCAGGTGCTACACATGGAGTGTTTCCCCTTCAACCTATAAAATCTCCTTACTGCCTATTGTGAAGCATCTTCTGTTCTCCTTGGCTTCCAAACTTCGTATCAGCTAAGATTCCATTCAGTGTTCAGTTTATTTGTTAGCAGATTAAACAAGTATCTGAGTTGGGGGCAAGAGCAAGTGGACTCAGCTTCCACCTACCTGGCTGCCATCTTCTCTCTCCCCTAACTGTAGATTTTTACTAGAATATACCTTATGGACATAAAGACCTGCCCATGGAACTTCTAGTCAAGAAGGTGGCATAGGTAAACATGGCTCATCTCCTCAAACAACTACATCAAATGGACTTACTATATATTGGGCTTATTAACATGTTATGCTATAGAACAGAAAGACTTAACCCAACAGGTTTCCAGGGGACACCTAAAGTCTTAGAAGAAGTTAGACAAGCAAAACAAAGGTTACAGTATCTCCTGAGGCACAATTAGGGTTAATGCCTGTGCATAATGTATAACTGAATGTGATCTGCTTTTCATTTGTAAATTGCAAAGCATTATGTGCACATTATTGATTATAACAGTATTGAAAAAGCCTCTCCCCCATCCACCACTCAGGTGGCCAGAAATTCCCACAATAAAAATTCTTCTCCCAGGTATGCTATTACATCCTTTTAGAAAATTCAAAGCACACCTAAAAGTAGAAACAGATAAAAAGGGAACTAATATTTATAGAAGTCCATCCTGGGCAGCTTACATTAGTTACTTCACCATAATCCTTGCAATAACTAGCCCAGTGAGGAATGCATGATCTTCATTTTACAGGTAAACAAACAGAGGCCTTGCAAGGTTAATTAAGTGCCCAAGGTCACAACTATTATGTGAATGAGTTAGGATCCTAACCTTAAAAACCTAAACCTAAATCACCACATTACACTGCTAACCTAGTATACCAACATGGAGCTAACATATTAAGGGGTACCAGTTGCCCATTGTATCAGTTTGCTGGGGCTGCCATAACCAAGTATCACAGACTACATGGCTTAAATAATGTAAATTTATTGTCTCAGAATTGTGGAGGCTAGAAATCTGAGATCAAGGTTTCAACAAGGTTGATTTCTTCTGAGAACTCTCTCCTTGGCTTCCCAATGCTCATATTCTCCCTGTGTCTTCATATGGTCTTTCCTCTGTCTCCTAATCTCCTCTGTTTATACATATGAGTCATATTGGATTAGGGTCCAAATTCAACATCTGAATTTAGGGGGCACACAATTGAGTCCATAACACTCACACTATGAGAAAGATCCTCCTCCTAAGGGAATGTTTAAAAGTTTTTAAATCATAATGAAATTTGTGAAGACTGTTTTGAGAAATGCAGCTACATAGTCATAGCAAGACAGAACTGTAGAGTCAGTGATTACCACTGTCTAGGAACCATTTTGGAACTGGATTAGGATGCTTTTACAACTCAAAATTAATGGCGGAAACCACTAATATTTGGTGAGCAGAGGCCAGAGTCTTAAATGCATGGAGCAGTTCCACACAACAAAGAGTTGTCCCATCCATATTGCAGAAGAGAGGAACAGTCTACAATACTAATGCCAACACAAATATCAATAGCACTCTCATAAATAGTAATACTAGGTGGATTTTATAAGAAATTAACAGAAAAGTCCAATAATTAATACAAAGTCTTTATGGACACAGAAGCTTGAATAAAAAAGAAGACAATGTCTGCAAATTAAATGATGTACTCGCTCCATGCCCGATATATTAGAGCATTTTCAACTACCTATTTATTGAAAATGGTTTTAGTGCAATAGTGGCATTCATCATTCTGCAAAAACAATGAAACCCCTGCATAAAAAGTTACAGAGGTTACAAGTCTTCTTTTAATAACTTTTAAACAAAACATTACTAAATTACTAATCACATCAATCTCAATAAGTTACTTTTAATGTTTCAGATTATTCTCCCACCACATACATATACACATATATACATATATACATATATACATATTTTTTTTAAATTTATAACACTACCCTGACCAGTGTGGTTTAGTGGCTTGGTTATTATCCCACAAAGCAAAAGGTCTCTGGTTTGATTCCTGGTCAGTGCACATGCCTGGGTTGTGGGTTCAGTCCCAGTTAGGGTGGGGGGCACATACGAGAAGCAACCAATCAATGTTTCTCTCACACATTGATGTTTCTCTCTCTCTTTTTCTCCTTCCCTTTCCCTCTCTCTAAAATATAAATTTTTAAAAAGTTTTTAAAAATTATAATACTAAAAAATCTTTGTGATAAAAGACCATATTGCAAGTATTTAGGGAGTGCCTGTTGTTTTTCAGTCTTCTTGTGTAGAGACACCTATTGCCCAACTTCTGCAGATTCTTGTTTTATGTTTCTCTTTTGAAACCATTCTCTCAATTCCTCATCACCTAGAGAGAGAAATGATTTTCAAGGTCTTTTGAAGTGCCAGAAACCTAAAATATACCTGAATAGGTGGTACTATTTCAAAATATGAGATGTCTCCTGTGATACCTCATTAGTACCCTGTCCTATATCTATACATAAGGACTATTTTGTCACTGGACTTATAAAAATGGCCCAGATCATTTGTGATAATATCACACTTCCTCATTTTCTCTCTCCATTTTGATAGTTGTAATTTATCCTGGCATGCTTCCACTGCTTCAAGTATTTCCTTCTTTCTCTTATCATATACAAACAAGGTTGGTCAGTTATTAATTATTCTAACATTTTTATTCTGTGACCCATGTGCATTACTGACTTTTCATTTTCCTGGGCTTCTTATACAGAATTATCTTCACATTTCCATAAACCCAAACTTACTCTTCAGAAAGTAATACAAGCATCAATGACTTCATTGAATTTTCTAGTATAACTGTGCTCTCAAAGTTATATACTGAAATAAATACTGTTATATTATAAATTACATTCATTTATACCTTATATATAATCATAGCATTATATTTTTATTTTATATGCAGGTAGGTTATATTATTTACAAACTTCATTTATGGTTAATTTAAAAAGTGCTACAAAATATTCATTTAAAAGAAGGTAAGAGTCTGATATATTTGGGAACTACATATAGTCACTTGCAGAGATCTGAGCCCAGGAGGACTCAGAAACTAGCCCTACATCTGGTCAAAAAAAAAAAAAAGAAAAATGTCTTTTATTACTAGTATCTGATAGTTCAACAAACAGAGCTAAGAAAAACTAGCCTAAAAACTGAAGCACAGAAATTAAAGAAAGAATGGTGAAGAGGTTTATAAGAAACCCAACAAACAATTAAGCATGAATATGCAAAGACTCCTGGACCTAATACTCTTAGACCTAATCCAGCAGCAGCCATAGCAACAAGATTGATTAAAAAGTCTAAGAGAGAAAATGTGAGGGAAGACTAGTCAAAATTTAAATCCTGAAAGAGCAGCAAGAAACTAAATTTGACCAATTGATCAATTCTTTACATACAGTCTATGACGCACATAACATGCTCACCACTAAAATAAAGCTTAGTTGTACTTCAGCTGGCCTGTATATGTGCTTGACTTTGGAGGACTAAAAAAAAGAGGTCAAAAAGTCAGAAAGAATAAAAGGTAAAGAAGACACAATACCAATGATTTATCTTCAGAAGAAAATTCTGTCACTAAAAATCTCCCATCTCCACTCTAGACATATCAATGAGAAAAATATCAGAGACACTGAAGAGAACTATTAGTTCAACCCATTGATTCTAAGTGGGCTTCATTTTCCCTAAGCCTGGGCCAACATCTGAGCCAGTAACTCAGGGTTACTTTTAATTAGGTACTTTTAGAACCAACACTGAAATCAATTTTGTCAGGACACTGATATTTGATATTTAAATCATGTCATGCTATATTAGTTTGTCCCATAAGTAAAAAAGATAGCTTCTAAAGGAATGATTTTTATTCCTCCATCCATGTCCTAAAAAATAGTAGTAACATAAATTCTGGACCATCAAACTCATCTGTATTCCCTGTCCCTCTGTTTCAAAAGGGCCATTGTGAATTCTTCACAAATAAAGCATAAGACTAGATTTAATTTATATAAAATTAATTTTATATGATAAGCCAAGGAGACTACAATTTATCAGATCATCTACAAAGAGAGCACATTTTTATCTTTTGCTAGAGCTGTAATGAATACTATTTACCATCCAAACACAAGCATTTGTTAATTCAGGAATTACACCCAAGCCATAGGTTTAATTTTTTTCAGACTGATCTGGAGTTACAATAAACCAAATGATTATTCATTTTAATTTTATTTGGCAAAGCCATATATGCTGATAATTAGAAAGTAAATTTTCATTAACATACAGGTAAAAATCATGAATACCTGAAGGATAGCCTTGCCTCTATTAAGTCAATATGGTCAATAACAAACCATTTAAATATGTTTTACCTAACTAAAACATAAACTTGTTATAAAGATTTGTCTTCAAACAAACAGCCAGTGCTGGTTAAGTTGTGTAAAGAAAGGAACACTAGCCCTGGCTGGCGTAGCTCAGTGGATTGAGCATGGGCTGCGAACCAAAGTGTCACAGGTTCGATTCCCAGTCAGGGTACATGCCTGGGTTGCAGGCCATGACCCCCAGCAACCGCACATTGATGTTTCTCTCTCTCTCTCTTTCTCCCTCCATTCCCTCTCTAAAAATAAATAAATAAAATCTTTTATAAAAAAAAAAGAAAGAAAGGAACCCTAACACACTGTTGGTGGGAATGCAGACTGGTGGAGTCACTGTGGAAAACAGTATGGAATTTCTTCAGAAAACTAAAAAGGATCTGCCTTTTGACCCGGCAATCCCACTGTTCAAATTATACCCTACAAATCCTGAAACACCAATTCTAAAGAACCTATGCATCTCAATGTTCATAGCAGCACAATTTACAATAGCCAAGTGTTGGAAACAACCTAAGTACTCATGAGTAAATGAGTGGATCAAAAAACTGTGGTTCATTTACACAATGTTATACTACATAGCAGAAAGGAGTTCCTGCCATTCACAACAACATGGATGGAACTGGAGAGCATTATGCTAGCTGAAATAAGCCAGGCAGTGAAAGACAAATACCATATGATCTCCCCTATAAATGGAACCTAATGAACAAAACAAACAAGTGAGCAAAATAGAATCAGAGACATGGAAATAAAGAACAAATTGACAGTGACCAGAGGGAAAGGAGGAAGGGTATAACAGGGAAAAGGGGAAAGGGCAAGCCAAGGAACATGACCCATGGGCACGAACAATGAGGTGGTGATTGACTGTGGGAGTTGGGGCAGGGAGCAGGGGAGAGCAATGTTGGGGGGGGGGAATTGGGACAACCACAACTGAACAACAATAAAGAGTATTTGTCTTCAATAAAAATTTCTGATACATATATCTTACTTTATTTTTCACATTAAAAATGGAAACTTAAAAGTACTGCTTATAATACTTAGTCTTTGCTTTTCTCTTACTGTTTATTCAGATTGATTTAAAAAAAGAGAAAGGTTGGCTTCCTATCCGCAATTCTCAGCACAGCATGCATTAATCTTTAAAATATAAGGATAAAAAACATTTTCTTCCAAATTGAGAAATATACTGCTATTTTTAAATATTGATTTATTAATTTAATGACCTTTGAAAAATGAGATGCTTAAGTGATTAACATTAGATAGTTGATATGACTCTGTCTTCATTCCTACTGGAGAAATGGTGACTGCATGTTTGATACTGAGACTGAGTCTTATTTATGCAGAATAAGAGCTGGAATAGCTTCTGTATAATCCTACTATAGCTTACTCTAGAAAACTTTTTTGAATAAACTTTTCATATACCCAAACAGTAGAGTAGAGAGAAGAGAGCTGTAAATCACAAAGACCTGAGCTTCAAATTTGAGCCCAGTCATATATTCACTACCTGTTTCCCCTGGGTTTTAATTTCTTCATTGGCACTGGGATAACAATGCCTATTTCTCACAGGGTGGTTGTAAAGACTGAATGGAATAACATAATCTTAAGTGTATAACTAAGCAGAGTCACAATAAATGTTAATTTCCTATCTGCCCTTCCCTGTTTGATAACTTTGAATTTTAATATATGCAAATAAAAATTCTTCAAATAAAGTACTTTCGTTGAAACCATGGGAAAATTTACCACAATTTAAATCTGCAACACATTTTTAATACTTTAAATATTTATTTTCCTTAACCTCTAACTCCCTCAATTATTGACACCAGATATTCTGTATGTAAATACCTGCCACCTTTTAAAATAAACAGCACCCTGTCATCAATGTATTCAACTGAATTTCTGTGTGTTGTATAAGTTTAATTATTTTAAATGAAGGAAATAAAAAGAAAGGCTATTTTTAAGATTTTATTTATTTTTATTTTTTATTATTTTTTTCTTTTTATTCAATTTATTGGGGGCATTGGTTAATAAAATTATATAGGTTTCAAGTGTACATGTCTGTGATACATGCCTCTGTTTCCATTTTGTCAGTTTATTTTGTTCATTAGATTTGACATGTAAGTGAGATCAAATGGTACTTGTCTTTCTCTGACTGGCTTATTTTAGTTAGCATATACTCTCCACATCCAACCATGCTGTCACAAAAGGTAAGATTTCCTCTTTTTTTAATAGCTAAGTAATATAACTACAGTTTTACCCCATATACAAAAAATTTACTCAAGATTTTATTTATTTTTACACAAAAGGGGAATGAGGGAAAAAGAGAGGGAGAGAAACATCAATGTGTTTTTGTCTCTCACACGCCCCTCACTGGGGACCCACCCACACCCTCGGCATCTGCCCTAACTGGGAATTGAACTGGCAACCCTTTGGTCACAGGCCAGCACTCAATCCACTGAGCCACACCAACCAGGGCAGAAAAGCTTTTTTTTATGACAGTGTGACTTTTTCTGGCTTTGCAATCCCTAACTTACTTTAGTTTTGGTTCTTAAGACCCAATGAACTTTTTATAAACTTCTATATTCTGAATACCAAATTAATCTAAATGCATTTGAAAAGATAAGTGTATGCCAATCTGCACTTTCTGAAATTGCTGTAGGTGCAACACCTTTCTCAAACTTGGAGAACTGCATAGCTTCAATCCACAGAGATAACAGACCTGGGTTGTATTTTATGGTTCCATTTCCCAACGCCCCTTCAGGCAAAGCTGGATTGGGGGTGAAACATGACCTAAGGTAAAATAATTATACTGCCTGTCCTGGGAACTGGAGCAGAGCATTGTAGCCTGGCTAAAAATAAACTCTGGGTCCTGGGGCAGCCATATGATGTCAGAGAAAACCAATATTCACAGAGAAAGAGGAATAAAGGACTCACATGAAAAGGGAAGGGAGGGGAAGGGAAGGGAGAGAAAAATGAGGAAGGGAGGAACTGACAGAGAAGGGAGGAAGGGAGGGAGGGAGGGAAAGGAAAGGAAAGGAGGGAGGGAGGAAGAAAGATGAAGGCAATGTAGCCCACAACACAAATGCTCCCAGAATAGGAGAATAGCTGTAAAGGTTACTGAGCCATGCCAGCTAGCTGCCCTTAACCTGTCCCCAGACCTATCCCTTAGGACAGTGCTGGACATGTTTCTGCTATTCAGAATTAAAAGAAATTTGACTAAGACAGGGATAGATAATTAAACACAAACACCCAAAGTATATAGCTCCTCATGGGCTGGACATTATCAATTTAACAAACACTAAGACTTTTATCACAATTAAAATAACTTTTTTAAAAAAATCTAGTTTTACAGTAAATTCTTTCTATTCCTGTTATTTTCTGACAACATACCTGAAGGTATTACCTACAAACTAAAGTTATAACATAAATTAAATTGTGTTTAGAGGAAAAATAAATAGGATTATTACAATACTTACAGGAAGAAAGAATAACAGAGAGTAAAGTTTGTGGGTGGAAGTGTAGTGATGGATGGCAGTTCCAATTAAGGTAGTTCAGCCAGTGTGTTTTTCAACTGATTTAGATGCTTGAATGGAACATGAAATCTATGAAATGTCAGAACAAGCATTTTTTAATGAAACAGAACTTCAGAAAATGATAATAAAGATAAATATTGGTAGTACAGTACTTGATGAATATTAGTTCTTAAAATATTTATCATTTCTTTAGCACTTGATCGTCATCAGGCATTGGGTTAATTGTTTTATGTAGATAATCTTATTTTACACATAAAGTAGGTATTACTTCCATTTTGTTGATGAGGAAACTGAAACAAATAAAAGTCAAATAACTTGCTCAAAACTATAAAATTAGTATATGATAGAACCAGATTCCAAACCCAAGTCTGACTGGTTTCAAAGTCTGACTGTGTATAATCTCTACACAGCACTGTGTTGTCTTCCCTAAGATACATGTGATAGGGAATTAAATAAAGGCCATTAAAAAGGATAGACTAGAGGAAATAAAGGCCCAGATTTAGAATCACTAGTTTACAGTGGCTCCGGCTCATCTGGTGGTACATTTTTCTCCAGCTATGTTCAGCAATTTGGCTACAGGATCAGAGAAGTCTGGCAATGGAATTGATTCAGGAGTGGGTTATGGCTTTGACAGTCAAACAGAAACAATGGAAAGAAAAAGGGGGCAAAGGCATTGAGGATGCCAGCAAGAGAGCATGGTGATTGAGCATGGTGTTCAGACTGAGTAGGGGAACGTGATGCCAGGTGGGGCCAGCTAACTGGGAGAAAATGGAGGAATTCTAAGGTCAAAGAGCAGATTCACAGGGGAGTGAAAACCTGGAAAGTCTGTAGCATAGAAGTTGTGGTCAGAATGGGATATGTGTTTGAAGTTATGAAAGGTGCAATATCTCCCAAAGGAATGTGTTGTTGAAATGGGATGGAGGTGAAAGTCATTGGAATTGAGCAACTGAAGGCACTGTGAGGCCATGAAGATACACTGATTATCCTTACCGATTTGGAAATCATCCAGAATGATGGTGGGACTAGAGGAAACTGTCAACCAGATGCTGGAAACTTCCATAAACATGGCTGAACCAGGCCCTGACTAGTGTGGCTTAGTGGGTTTGGCATTATCCTGTAAGCCAAAAGGTCACCAATTCAATTCAGAGTTAAGGCACAGCCCTGGGTTTTGGGCCAGGCCCTCAGTTGGGGGCATGGCAGAGGCAAATAGTAGATGTTTCTCTCACACATTCATGTAACTCTCCATCTCTATCTCCCTCCCTTCCCCTCTGTCTAAAAAATAAATAAAATTTTTAAAAAGTAAATAAACATGGCCCATGTTTAAGGGGCATGCATATATGTTAGGACCAAGGAAAGTTGGGTGGGTTATATGGCTAGTGTGATTTTCAAATAAGAAGGGATTATTCCTTTTTTGCATGAGTGTGAAAGATTAATAGCTCAGACTAGAGGTCGGGGAAACTACTCATGGTTCAAATCTGGTCTCACTGCCTGTTTTTGTAAATAAATTTTATTGGAACACACCCATGCCCATGCGTTTACATATTATCTAATGGCTGCTTTCAAGCTACAGCAATAGAGTCAGGTAGTTGCAATAGAGCCAGTTTGCACCCTCAAAGCATAAGGTATTTACTATCTGGTGCATTAAAGACAAAGTTTGCTGACTCCTGATTTAGAAAATGCAGTGAGGGCATATGGGGAATGGTGATACAGCTCTCCCTAACCCTCACCCCAGCCCAGGATGCAGTCTGGGGAAGAAAGAGCAGCCTTGAGATGGTTGTATGGGACATGGTGTTGTAGGCTACAGAGTCAGCTTCCAATCAGCAGCAGGCAGTGGAGTGAGTACTCAGGGAAGAAACGGAGATATAGGAGTGGGCTTTGTTCACCATGGACTAAGAGTTCTGGACTATGCAGTGCAAATATTAGGATAGAGGGGAAGGGGAAGGGGATAGAGATGAGAGGAAGAGAGGAATGGCATTGAAAAATTGTTGCATTGTTCATGTACAACCAGAGCTAGCAATTTGGGTGGTACCGAAGGATCACAGATATAAAAAGGCAAGGAGGAATTTAACCAAGGTTCTCATTTGGGCCAGGCTGAGCTACTTCCCAAATGCCTGTAGCTTAGCAGGGAATTCCAAATTCCAAAGGCAAGATGCCCATGAGAAGAGTGGCTTCCAGGGAAGCCCTAGGCCTCTCTAGTTTCCATTTTTTAGTATTCTAAGAAAAATTTGGTAATTTTTTAATCTAGCTTTCAATCAAATACTATTTTCCCCCTATTGGGATATTCATGGGTTTTACTTTCTGTCTGTGGGAATAAAAATATTGTAAATTTATTTTCTGTAACCTACTTGAAGAATGTATATGCCAGTGACCCTTGTTTGAAGGTAGCACATTATTTTAAAAAGTATGTCTAAAAGGCATCCCTGGGTCAGAGTCATCTCCTTTCTTTTCTATCTTTTAAAAAAAATATTTATTTACTTTTTTAGAGGGAGGGGTAGACAGGGACAGAAACATTGATGTGGGAGAGAAACATAGATCACCATGTGCCCTGTTAGGGAACCAAACCTGCAACCCAGGCATGTGCCCTGACTGGGAATCAAACCAGCAAACTTTTGCTTTGTGGGATGATGGCCAACCAAATGAGCTATGCCAGCCAGGGCTGTCTACTATTTTGAATAATACTCACAACCATATTCAATCAAGACAGAGATCATGTTTATCTTTTTCATTGTTGTCCAAGATCCTAGAAGTAATGAAAACTCAACACATTTTTCTGGATGAATTAATAAAAAAAATGGTTTTGCCTTAATGGAATATGACTTTGGAATTAATGCTGAAAGTATTAGGAAAAAATGACTTCAGAGGCTTAAGATGGTGGAGAGGTAAGTGGAAGCTACACTAACCTCCTTCCAACACCAAACTGGAATTACAACTAAATGGTAGAAGAATTATCATGAATAACCAACTTACTACTAGCTGGAGAGAAGCCTTATAACCAAGGGCAAATAGTAGAAACGACTTAACCATGACAAGACTGGTAGGGAGTGCACAGCAGGTGTGAAGGGCTCACTGGGCTTCCACAGGTGGTAGCTGAGGGTCCAGAGGTATATTTCAGACACGAGGGGGGGTCACTCTGAGATGTTTGAGGTCAAAACCCCAAGTAGAGCTCCCCAGCCTAGAGTACCAGAATCAGAAAAGGAACCCAGAAAACATACAGCTGTAAAAAGCAGTACAGTTTCTTCTTCCAGAGAGAGATGGCTTGAGATGCAGAGAGCCTCTTAAAGGGCCAACACACAAAATTTCATTTCTAGACACTTACCCAGAACTCTGGTGGAGGGAGGGCAGAGTGGACTAGAGATGTGTGAGGAAAGTCTGGGGTTGGTGGCTCTGGGGAGAGAACTAAAGGAATAGCTGCCAGGATCTCTGTGCTGAGTCATTCCCCATAATGCAGAGGTCATCTTTCTCAGGCAAAGCATTCCTCTCTGAATGGCATCAGCCTGAGGGGAAGCAATACCCCCACCCACAGAAATTACTCTGTCCCGCATGCCCCCCCCCAACTGCGTCATACTTAAGCCAGGCTGCTGAGTACAACTTGAGGCTATAACACCAATTAAATTTAACAACTAAGGCAGACCTCTGGGGGCTCCAAGACTTTAGCTGACCCTCCCCCTGGCCAGGTGCTGGTAAAACCAAGCCCTGGTGTGCAGCCTGGTTTCTTCCACACACAAACAGGCTCAGCAGAGGAAGCCACACACAGTGGATCACTAATAGCTCCAACAGATTATCCAGGGCCAGTCACAACCAGCATCAAACAAAGGCCAGTACAAGCGTCTTTGCAGATCGACCTAATACATAGAAACAAATACAAAGAAGCAGCAAAAATGGGAAAACAAAGAAACAGACCCAAAATGAAACAACAACAGAATTCTTCAGAAGAAGAACTAGATGAAATGGAGGGAAGCAATTTATCAAACAGAGTTTAGAGTAATGATTATAAGGATACTCAAGCGCATAAAAAAAACATAGAAACCATAAAAAAAGGACCTGTCAGAAATAAAGAATGCAATACCTGAAATAAATAATACACTGGAAGAAGTAAACAGTACATTAGATGAAGCAGATGATCATACCAGTGATTTGGAAGACAAGGTAGAAAAAAAAACACCAAAGCAGAGCAGCAAAAAGAAAAAAAAAGAATTTTAAAAAATGAGGAGAACTTAAGAAACATTTTGGACAACATGAAGCATAACAACATCTGCATTGTGAGAATACGAGAAGAGAGTGAGCAAGGGATCGAGAACCTGTCTGAGGGAATAATGACCAAAAACTTCCTTAATCTGGTGAAGAAAAAGACATACAAATCCAAGCCCAGAGAGTCCCAAACAAGTTGTACCCAAAGAGACTTACACAGAGATACATCATAATTAAAATGGCAAGGATTAAAGACAAGGAGAGAATCCTAAAAGCCACTAGCGAAAAGCAGGTAGTTACATACAAGATAGCAACAATTAGAGTGGCATCTGATTTCTAAACAGAACCATATCAGGCCAGAAGGGAGTAGCATGAAATATTCAAGGTGATGAAAAGTAAGAACCAACAACCAAGGCTACTTTACCTAACAAGGCTAGCATTTAAAATTGAAGGAGAAATAAGGAGCTTCCAAGATAAGAAAAACCTAAAGGAGTTTATTAACACCAAATCAGCACTGTAGCAAATGTTAATGGGCTTGCTTTAAGATGGACAGGAAAAAGGGAAAAGAAAAAAAGCAGAAGAAAATAGTCTAACAATAAAATGGCACTAAATATGTACCCCTCAATAATCACATTCAATGTAAATGACTGAAATGCTCCAACCAAAGGACACAGGGTACCTGAACAGATAAGAAAACAAAGCCCATATATTTGATGCCATCAAGAAACCCATTTCAGATTGAAAGATACCACAGACTAAAAGTAAAGGGTTGGAAAAAGATATTTCATGCAAATGGAAAGGGAAAAAATGCTGGGGTAGCAGTACTTATATACAACAAAATAGACTTTACAGCCAAAGCTATAGTAAGAGACAAAGAAGGATACTACATAATGATAAAGTGAACAATCCAACAAGAAGATATAACCCTAGTAAACATTTATGCACCCAAAATAGGAACATTTAAATATGTGAAGCAAATCATGATGGACATAAAGGGAGAGATCGACAGAAATACAGTCATAGTCAGAGATTTTAACACCCCATTGTTACAATGGATAGATCTTCCAAACAGAAATCAACAAGACAGATGTTTTATATGGCATGCTGGATAAAATGGATTAAATTGATATCTTCAGCATTTTACCCCAAAGCAGCACAATATACATAGTTTTCAAGTGTACATGGAAAATTTTCTAGGATAGACCACATGCTAGGAAACAAAACAAGTCTCAATAAATTTAAGAAGATTGAAATCATATCAAGCATCTTCTCTGATCACAATGCTATGAAGCTAGAAATCAACCACAAGAAGAACACTGAAAAGCACACAAAGATATAGAAGTTAAATATCAGGTTATTAAACAATGAATGAGTCAACATCAAGATGAAGAAAGAAATCAAAAGATACCTTGAAACAAATGAAAATGAGGACACAACAATGCAAAATCTGTGGAACACCGAGAAAGCAATGTTCAACAGATTTTTCCTAAGAGGGAAATTCATAGAATTACAAACCTATCTCAAAAAAAAAAAAAAACAAGAAAACACTCAAATAAACAATGTAACTTCACACTCAAGGGTACTTGAAAAAGAACAACAAAGCCTAAAGTGAGTAGAAATAAGGAAATAATAAAGATCAGAGAAGAAATAAATGAAAGAGTCTGAAAAGATAATAGAAAAGATCAACGCATCCAAGTGCTGATTCTTTGAAAAGATAAACAAGATTGATAAATCTTTAACCAGACTCATCAAGACAAAAGAGGACCCAAATAAATAAAATCAGATGAAAGAAGAGAAATAACAAGAGACACCAAAGAAATGCAAAGGATTGTAAGAAAATATAATGAACAACTGTATACCAATAAACTGGACAATCTGGGTGAAATGGATAAATTCTTAGAAACATACAATCTTCAAAACTAAATCAGGAAGAATTAGACAATCTCAGTAGACAGATTACACCCAGAAAAATTTAAGCAGTAATAAAAAACTCCCAACAACAAAAGCCCTGGACCAGATGGTTTCATAGCTGAATTTCACCAAAATTTCTGAGACAAACTAACACCTCCCCATGTTAAACTATTTCAGAAAATTCAAGAGGAAGGAAGGCTCCCAAACTCATTTTACAAAGCCAGCATCATCCTAATTCCAAAACCAGATAAAGATACTACAAAGCAAGAAAATTATAGACCAATATCCCTGAAGAACACAGATGATAATATCCTCAACAAAATATTAGCAAACCAAATACAGCAATGCATCAACAAGATCATACAGTGTCATCAAGTGGGATTTATTCTGGGAATGCAAGGTTGGTACAACATTTACAAATCAATAAATGTGATTCACCACATAAACAAAATGAAAGACAAAAACCACATGATCATATCAAAACATGCAGAAAAAGCATCTGATAAAATCTAACACCATTTATGATAAAAATTCTCACCAAAGTGGGTTAGAGGGAACATACCTAAACATAATAAATGTCATATATAACAAACCCACTGCCAGCATCACACTCAAAGGGCAAAAACTACAAGCATTCCCCATAAGATGGGGAGCAAGACAGGGATGTTCACTTTCACTCCTCTTATTCAACATAGTACTGGAAGTCCAAGCCATAGCAATCAGATGAGAAGAACAAATAAAAGGCATCCAAATTGGAAAAGAAAAAGTAAAACAAGCCCTGGCTGGCGTAGCTCAGTGGATTGAGCACGGGCTGCAAACCAAAGTGTCACAGGTTCGATTCCCAGTCAGGGTACATGCCTGGGTTGCAGGCCATGACCCCCAGCAACCGCACATTGATGTTTCTCTCTCTCTCTATCTCTATCTCCCTCCCTTCCCTCTCTAAAACTAAATAAATAAAATCTTTTAAAAAAAGAAGTAAAACTGTCATTATTTGCAGATGACATAATACTGTACATAGAAAACCCCAAAGATTCCACCAAGAAATTACTAGAACTGATAAATAAATTCAGCAAAGTAGCATGATACAAAATTAATATCCAGAAATCAGTTGCATTTTTATGTCAAAAACTAACAGAAAGGGAAATTCAGAAAACAATCCCATTCACAATTGCTTCAAAAAGAATGAAATACCTAGGAATGAACTTAATCAAGGATGTAAAAGGCCAGTACTTGGAAAATTATAAGACACTGAAGAAAGCAACTGAAGAAGATATCTGGCTGGTGTAGCTTAGTGGACTGAGCACCAGCCTGTGAACCAAAAGGCCGCCAGTTCAATTCCCAGTCAGGGCACATGCCTGGGTTGCAGGCCAGGTTCTCAGTAGGGGACACATGAGAAACAACCACACACTGATGTTTCTCTTCCTCTCTTTCTCCCTCCCTTCCCCTCTCTAAAAATAAATAAATAAAATCTTTAAAATAAATTAATTAATCAATTTTAAAAAAGGAATTGAAGAAGATACAAATAAGTGGAAATACATATCATGTTCATGGATAGGAGGAATTAACATCATTTAAATGTCCATACTGCCCAAAACAATCTGTAGATTTAATGAAATTCCTATTAGGATTCCATGACATATTTCACAGAACTAGAACAAATATTTCAAAAATTTATATGGAACCACAAAAGGCCCTGTATAGCAACAGGCAATATTGAGAAAGAAGAACAAAGTTGAAGGAATCACACTACCTAATATCATTCTATGTTACAAGGCCATAGTCATCAAAACAGCTGGTACTGGCATAAAAACATACTCATAGACCATTGGAACAGAATAGAGAGCCCAGAAACAAACCCCCACCTTAATAGTCAATTAATAATTGACAGAGGAAACAAGTACATACAATGGGCTAAAGACAGTTTATTCAATAAATGGCATTGTGAAAATTGGACAGATATGTGCAAAAAAATGGAACTAGATTACCTTCTTATACCACACACAAGGATAAATTCAAAATGGATTAAAGATTTAAATGTTAGACCCAAATCCTTAACAATTGTAAAAGAAAACTAGGCAGCAAAATCTCAGATATTGCTTGTAGAATTCTTTTTATCAGATATATCTCCCCAGGCAAAGGAAGCAAAAGAAAAAATAAACAAATGGAACTACATCAAACTAAAAAGTTTTTGCACAGTAACAAAAAACATCAACAAAATAAAAAGACAACCCACAAAATGGGAGAACATATTGATCGGTACATCTGATAAGGGCTTAATATCCAAAATTTATAAAGAACTTACAAAAGTCAACACCAGAAAACCAAACAACCCAATTAAAAAATGGCAAAGCACCTGAGTAGACACTTCTCCAAAGAGCACATTCAGAGAGCCAATAGACATATGAAAAAATGCTGAATGTCACTAATCATCAGATAAATGTAAATTAAAACTACAATGAGATATCACGATACTCCTGTCAGAATGGCTACCATCAATAAATCAACAAACAAGTGCTGGCTGGAGAAAGGGGAAACCTTTTGCACTGTTGGTGGGAATGTAGGCCAGTGCAGGTACTGTGGGAAGCAGTATGGAGATACCTCAAAAAATTAAAAATTGATCTGCCTTTTGACCCAGCAATCCCACTTCTGGGACTATATCTTAAAGAACCCAAAACACTAATTTATAAGAATATAAGCACTCCTATGTCCATTGCAGCATTATTTACAATCACCAATGTGTGGAAGTAGCCCAAGTGTCCATCATTAGATGAGGTGATAAAACAACTATAGGACATTTACACAATGGAATTCTACTCAGCCATAAAAAAGAAGAAAATTTTACCCTTTGCAACAGTATGGATGGGCCTGGAAAAAATTATACTATATGAAATAGCCAGTCAGAGAAAGACAAATACCATATGATTCCAGTCATATGTAGAATCTAATGAACCAACTGAACTAAACCAAAGCAAAGACAGAGTCATAGTTGGAGAGCAGATGACAGCTAGTGGGGGTGGAAGTTAGTGGGTGGAGGGACTGAGCCAAAAGGGAAAAGGACTCATGAACATGGACAACAGTGTAGTGATTAGAGGGGAAAAGGGGGTTATAAAGGGACTAAATCGTAATGGAAAAATATAATAACATTTTTAAATAAAAGAAAGATTTCATATTTTTCATGAAAACTAGTAGTTGCTCAAACTGAAAAAATATAGAGATTTTACCAAGTTAAAAAATATAGTATGACACCAAATATTTTAGAAATCAATACTTCAGGAAAATTCTGATTTAAGTTGTACAACTGCCCCCCCTTAGCCATGATTTCCCTTCCCATGGTTTCAGTCACCCACAGGCACTCACAGTCTAAAAATATTAAATGGAAATTTCCAGAATTAAATAATGCATAAGTTTGCAATTTGTGCCACTCTGAGTAGTGTAATGAAATCATTTGCCTTCCCACTCCATCCCACCCAGGATGTAAAATGCCCATTTGTCCAATATATCCACACAATATACACTACTCACTCTTTAATTACTTAGTAAGCTCAACTGTCATGGTATGGCAGTGCTTGTGTTCCAGTAATCCTTACTTAATAGTGGCCCCCAAGTGAAAGAGTGGTGATGCTGACAATTTAAATATGCCAAAGAGAAGCCATAAAGTGCTTCATTTAAGTGAAAATGTCAGTACACTACAATAAGACATTTTGAGACAGACAGGTCACATTCTGCCCTATACACACATCTCTGTGCATATACAAGGGTGGGAAAAAGTAGGTTTACAGATGTGAGTACACAAAAGAGTTTATTCTTGATTTATTTATTTACTTACTTACTTATTTATTATTGTATTATTTATTATTACTAATCTAATTTTGCCCACCTTTGTATATGAGGTAACTTTAAGAGGTAGAATTGATACATCAAAAGTTATGCATAGAAGAATGTCAACATGAAAGATCTCCTTGGTCTCGCCCTGAAATTTCAACAAGTTGATCAGCTATTACTCAACAAAGGGTTCCCTACTCAACACAGAGGCATGCCTGAGAGATACACACCTTGAAGCATCTAAAGGTGGGCAAATGGGAACAACCAGGGGAGGCAAGAAGGGAGGAGAGCTCAGACAGGCCAGGGCCACAGCCCTATAGCCCATTGTTCACAGTGGGCTCAACTTGGAAAGGGAAGAAAGTCAGCTGTAGCCGACACTTCCTTCAGTCAGGAGGAGCAGAGTCTTGGTGGGCATTCCTACACGAGTGAATGGTGGGAACTTCGGCTCAGACAGCCAAGATGCCTGGGCAAGGACACAGCATAAGAGTTCTGCCATGAATGTTAGCTGCCAAGCAGTCAGTGTTCCAAACAAAGAAATGCAGCCACAGATCTCTGACACCTTTTAGACTCCCAAAACTCTCCTCTTATGGTCCTTGGTATCAGGGTTTTTTAAATTATTTTATTGTTGTTGAAGTACAGTTGCCTTCATTTACCTTCCCCCATCACTCCTCCCATACCCCACCTCCCTCCCCTGCCTCCACCCCCCTTGGTTTTTTCCATGTGTCCTTTATAGTTATTCCTGAAAGCACTTCCCCCTCCCCCCGACTTTCCCATCCCCCTTCCCCTCTGGTTACTATCAGTTTGTTCTTAATTTCAATGTCTCTGATTATATTTTGCTTGCCTGTTTTGTTGATTAGATTCCACTTAAAGGTGAGATCATATGGCATTTGTCCCTCACTGCCTGGCTTATTTCACTTAGCATAATTCTCTCAAGTTCCATCCATGCTATCTCAAAGAGTAGAAGCTCCTTCTTTCTTTCTGCTGCACAGTATTCCATTGTGTAAATGTACCATAGTTTTTTGATCCATTCATTTACTGATGGGCACTTAGGTTGCTTCCAGCACTTGGCTATTGTAAATTGTGCTGTAAATTATGAATATTGGGGTACATAGGTATAATAGGTGTCAGGTTTTGAAGCACATTATTTCCAAATCCTAGAACTTTTATGTCAGAATCACTATTTCCCTCTACAACTGATGGGTTGTAGCATGTAGTGGGGTAGCCTGTGGAAGTCTGATGTTACCATTATCCAGAGAGAAAAACAAAACCCACCCCCAAACATCCCAGCTATCCATGGCTATACTGACCACAGCCACAGAGGTCCACTTTGAGATTTTACAGAGCTTAAAAACTTGCAATTCAGCACCACCTACTGGAAAATAGTAGAAAGACCCTTCACACAAATCTGCTAGTGAATTGCAATACATAGATGCCTAGACAAAGAAGGAGTCCATCAAATACCATGAATAACCAAGGTAGCAAGGCAGCTCAGAAAATGAAAAATCTCTAGAAAGCAAACTGTAACACATGGAAAAATGTGATATAAATGACAGAAAATTCAAGATTGCAGTTTGGAAAATACTCAAGATGTGAGGAAATACACACAGGCAATTCAATGCTCTCAAAAAACAAATAAATGAAGAAAACAAGTACTTCACTACAGAGGTTGAAACCTGAAAAACAGAAATTGAAATCCTGGAGATGAAGCTTTCAATAAAAAGATTAGGAATTAACTACTGAGCACAGGAAACAGAGCCAACCAGATGGAGGAAAGAATTAGTGATATCAAAGACAGGAATCCACAAATGATGCACAGAAAAGAGAGAAACCTGAGCATTAAAAAAACAAAAGAGCTCTATGAGAACTATCTCACTCCATCAGAAAAAGCAATATAAAAATTATAGGTATTTCAGAAGAAGAGGAGAAGGGAATGGAAAACCTATTCAAACAAACAGTAGATGAGACATTCCCAAACCTATGGAAAGAACTAGATCCTCCACCCAAGAAACAAATAGAACACTTAGTTCCCTTAATCCAAAGAGGCCTTGTCCAAGACACATTGTATTAAAACTGTCAAAAGTTAATGGCAAAGAAAAAAATCCCCAAAACAGCCAGGGAAAAAGATAGTAACCTACAAAGGAAAATCTACCAGGTTATCATCAGACTTCTCAGCAGAAATTTTACAAGCCAGGAGAGAGTGGAACCAAATATTCAAAATACCGAAAAAGAGAAATTACCAGTCAAGAATAATATATTCAGCAAAGTTATCCTTTAAACATGAAGGAGAAAATAAAGACCTTTCCAGCCATATAGAAGCTGAGGGAATGTATTACCAGAAAACTTCCAATGAAGGAAACATCAAGGGAGTTATTCTACCTGAAATGAAGAGCAAAAGATCACAGCACTATAAGTAAGACTACCATAAAACTTACAGCATAAATAGGGATAATTTGCAACAACAAAAACATAAAAGGGGCAAAGGTTTGAACTGACAAAAGAGGATGGAGATCTAAATGTACTAAAAACAAACCCTACTGTATATATGCAACTTTCTTTTTCATAACCCTAATGGCAACCACACAAAAAACCCCCAAGTATTAGACACAACACTTTAAAAAAGATGAAACAGAGGGAAGAAGCATGGAATACTGCCAAACAAAATCAACAGACAGAAACCCAAAGGAAAAGAACCCTTGGAGGCACAGAGCTACCAGAAAACAAGGTACAAAAAGACTATAGGAAATCATCACACATCAATTATTACTTTAAATGTAAATGAACTAAATTCACTAATAAAAACACAAAGCATATCAGAGCAAAAATAAAAAAATCCCATCCATATGCCTCCTTCAAGAGACATATCTAAGCTGCAAAGCCAAAGATAGATTCAAAGGGAAAAGATAGAAAATAATCCTCCAAGCAATAACATCTACAGAAAAGCAAGTGTAGCCATACTTATATCTGACAAATAGATTTCAAGATAACAAAGGTAACAAGAGGAAAAGATGGACATTTTATAATGGTAAAGGGGACACTACATCAAGAAGACACAACACTTCTTAATACACAGAGTGTGGCAGAAGTAATGCCTGCTTGAGTGTGGTTGGTAGGGTAATAATATGAGTGTAATAATTTATAGTTTTAATTTGAACATTTTGCCTCAAATGTCATATGGTGTGCTTGAGGGTGATATTGTTATGTTACAGAATTACATTCTTATTATTTTTAATAAAAAATTTGTATTAAAAAAGAGGAATTATCTGTGCTGGGCCCTGTATATGCACCCAATCAGGGAAATATATAAAGAAATTACTCATAGAACTAATGGAAGAAACTGACAAAGCAAAGACACCTAAAAATATGTGGAGGTTAAACAACATAGTACTAAAAAATGACTGGGTCAAAGAAGAAATAAAAGATGAGATCAAAACATATAGAGAGACAAATGAGAATGACAATACTACATATCAAAACTTCTCTGATGCAGTAAAAGTAATAACAAGAGGGAAGTTTATATCACTACAGGCCTATCTCAAGCAACAAGAGAAATCCCAAGTAAACAACCTAACATTACATCTTGAATATCTAGAAAAAGAAGAACAAAGTCAACCCAAAGTAAGTAGAAGAAAGGAAATAATAACAATCAGAGCAGAACTGAATGAAACAGAGAACAAAATACAACAAATTAATACAAGAGCTGGATCTTTGAAAAGATTAATAAAATTGACAAATCCCTGGCTAGGCTAAGGAAAAAAGAGATGAAAGAGAAGTTATCACAGACATCATAGAGATATTAAGGATCATACCAGAATACTATGAAACACTATATGCCACCAAATTCATTGAGCTAGAAGAAATGGATAAGTTCCTAGAAATATATAACTTTCCTATACAAAATCATGAAGAATCAGAAAGTCTAACTGGACCAATCAGCAGTGAGGAAACAACCATCAAAAACCTCCCAAACAACAAAAGTCTAAGACCAGACAGCTTTACCAGTGAATTCTAGCAAATACTGAAAGATTTAAAACAATCCTTCTCAAACTCTCCAAAAAAATTGATGGCAATACTATCTAACACATTTTATGGGGCCAACATAATTCTGATACCAAAACCCGATAAGGATACTACCAAAAAAAGAAAACTACAGACCAATACCTCTGATAAAATACAGGTGCAAAAATTGTAAGTAAAATATGAGCAAACTGAATACAATAATACATCAAAAAATAATACATCATGATCAAGTAGGGTCTACACCAGGGGCATAAGGCTGGTTCAACAAACACAAATCAATCAATCTAATACACCACATTAATTAAAAAAAGATAAAAATCATATGATCTTATCAATAGATGCAGAAAATGCATTTGATAAGATACAACATTTATGATTAAAAAATTGAATATAATATGAATAGAAGGAAAGTACTTCAACATAATAAAGGCCATTATGACAAACCTTCAGCTAAAATCATACTGCATGGTGAAAAAATGAAAGCTTTTTTCTCTAAAATCAGGAACAAGGCGAGGATGCCCACTCTTACCACTCTTATTCAACATAGTTCTGGAAGTCCTAGCCAGAGTAATCAGGCAAGAGAAAGAAATAAAAGGCATCCAAATTGGGAAGGAAGAGGTAAAAGTGTCATTTTGTGGCAGGCAACATGATTCTATACATACAAAACCCTAAAGACTCCACAAAAAAAGCATTAGAAACAATAAACAAATACAATAAAGTTGCAGGATGCAAAAATCAATGTACAAAAATCCATTGCTTTCCTGTATAATAACAATTAAACTTCAGAAAAATAAAATAAATTCCTTTTGTAGTTGCAACCAAGAGAATAAAATACATAGCGATAAACTTAACAAAGGATGTGAAAGACCTATATACTGAAAACTACAAGGCATTATTAAAAGATATTGAGGAGTTCCAGCTAAGATGGAGGCATAGGTAGAAACCCTTCACTTCCTCACACAACCAAAAGGAGGATGACAACCAATCTAAAAACAATAAACAACCAGAAGTGCCTGAAAATCAAACTGCATGGAACTGTGACAATGAAGGAATTAAAGAAACATTCAACCAAACTGGTGCTCTGAGACAAAGAAAGATGACCAAATGAAAGAACAGATCAAAACTCCAGAAAAAGAGCTAAGCAACAAGGAGAGAGACAATCTATCTGATGCAGAGTTCAAATCACTGGTAATCAGGATGCTCACAGAACTGATTGAGCTTGTTCAAAAAATGAAGGAAGAAATGAAGGCTACCCAAAGTGAAATAAAGTAAAATATTCAGGGAACCAACAGTGACAGGAAGGAAACTGGGACTCAAATCAATGGTTTGGAGCAGAAGGAAGAAAGGAACACCCAACTGAAACAGAATGAAGAAACAAGAATTCAAAATAATGAGGAGAAGATTAGGAACCTCTGGGACAACTTTAAGCATTCCAATATCTGAATAAGAGGGGTCCCAAAAGAAGAACAACAGCAAGCAGTTGAAAACTTATTTGAACAAACAATGAAGGAAAACTTCCCAAATCTGGCAAAGGAAATAGACTTCCAGAAAGTCCAGGAAGCTCAGAGAGTCCCAAAGAAATTAGACCCAAAAAGGAATACACCAAAGAACATCATCATTAAATTACCCAAGATTAAAAATAAGGAGAGAATCTTAAAAGCAGCAAGGGGAAAGGAGACAGTTACCTACAAAGGAGTTCCCATAAGACTATCAGCTGATTTCTCAAAAGAAACCTGGCAGGCAAGAAGGGACTGGAAAGAAGTATTTGAAGTCATGAAAGGCAAACACCTACATCCAAGATGACTCTATCCAGCAAAGCTATCATTTAGAATGGAAAGGAAGATGAAGTACTTCCCAGATAAGGTCAAGTTAAAGGAGTTCATCATCACCAAGCCCTTATTATATGAAATGTTAAAGGAACTTATCTAAGAAAAAGAAGAAGATGAAAAATTATGGACAGTAAAATGACAACAAACTCACAACTATCAACAAGTGAACCTAAAAAAAATGAAAACAAAAACTAAGCAAACAACTAGACCAGGAACAGAATCAGAGAAATGGACATCACATGGAGGGTTTTTGGTGGGGAAGGGGAGAAGAAAGGTACAAGGAATAGAAACATAATTGGTAGGTATTAAATAGATGGGGAGAGGTTAAGAATGGTATAGGAAACAGAGAATTCAAAAAACTTATATGTACAACCCATGGACATGAACTAAGGTGGGAATGCTGGAGGTTGGAGCGTGCAGGGCAGAGGGAGGATAAAGTGGGAAAAATTCGAAAAACTAATAGCATAATGAAAAGAAAAAATAAAGTAGATTGAAAGATATACAATAAAATACAAAAAGATAGTCCATGTTTATAGGTTGGAAGAATCAACATAGTTAAAATGGACATATTACCCAAAGCAATATACAGATTTAATGCAATCCCCATCAAAATCCCAATGTCATTTTTTAAAGAAATAGAACCACAGAAGAACCCAAATAGCAAAAGCAATTTTGAGAAAAAAGAATGTGGCTGAAGGTATCACAATACCTGACTTCAAATTATATTACAGAGCTATCATAATCAAAACAGCATGGTATTGGTAGAAAAACAGAAACACAAATCAATGGAACAGAATTGAGAACCCAGATATAAACCCACATGCATATGGGCAGATAATTTTTGACAAAGGAGCCAGAAACACACAATAGAGAAAAGAAGTACTTTTCAATAAATGGTGCTGGAAACATGGAACAGACTGAAAGTGATCAGAGGGACAAGGAGAGGAGGATAATAGTGGAAAGAAGGGGAATGAACTAGACAAAGAATATGTATGAATGACCCACATACATGGACAATAGTGTGGGAAGTGACTGTGGGAGTTGGGGGGATGTGATGGGTGGGGGAGGGCAAAGGGGGGGAAATTGGGACAACTATAACAAAATAACAATAAAAAATGATTAAAAAATAAATGCTGCCAGGAAAATTGGAAAGCCATGTGAAAAAAGAATGAAATTAGATTACAGTTTGTCCCCATGTAAAAAAATTAATACACAGTGGATCAAAGACTTAAATATAAGATTTGAAACAATAAATTACATAAAAGAAAATATAGGTACTAAACTTATAGACCTTGGCTGTGGAAAATATTTTGTGAATTTGACCCCAAAGGCAAGGGAGGTAATGGCAAAAATAAATGAATGGGACTGTATTAAACTAAAGAACTTCTGCACAGCAAAAGAAATGGCAACAAAACAAAGAGGCAACCTACCAAATGGGAGTTGATATTTGCAAACAACAGCTCCAACAAAGGGTTAATATCCATAATATATAAATAACTCATAAAACTCAACACCAAATAAACAATCCATTTGAAAAATGTGCAGAGGACCTGAACAGACACCTCTCCCAAGAAGACATACAAATGCCAACAGGTATATGAAAAGATGTTAAACCTCACTAGCTAGTAGGGAAATGCAAATCAAAACTACTGTGACTGGCTTATTTCACTTAGCATAATGTTCTCCAGGTCCATCCATGGATAAATGGTAATGGGAAAAAACAGAATAAGAAAAAAGTGGCAGGAAAAAAATTAACCTTAAAAAAAAAACTACCATGAGTTTATCACCTCATACCTGTTAGAATGGCCATTATCAACAAGGCAAGTGATTAAGTGTTGGAGAGGTTGTGGAGAAGTGGAACACTCATTCACTGCTGGTGGGAATGTAGTCTGGTACAGCCACTGTGGAAAACAGTCTGGTGGTTCCTCAGGAAATTAAGAAGAGTGACTATATGACCCAGCAAGCCCTCTCCTGGGTATCTACCGAAAAAAACTAGAAAACATGTATTAGCAAAGATATAGGCACCCCTATGTTCACTGCAGCAGTATTTACAGTGGCCAAACACACGGAGACAACCATAGTGTCCTTTGATAGACGACTAGATAAAGAAGATGTGGTACATATACACAATGGAATACTACACAGCCATAAGAAAAGATGACATACTGCCACTTGTGACAGCATGGATAGACCTTGAGAATATTATGCTAAGTGAAATAACTCAGTCAGAAAAAGTTAAAAACCATATGATGCCACTCATATGTGGGATATAAAACTGAAACAAATAGACACAGATAGCAATGTGGTGGTTGCCAGAGGGAAGGTGTTGGGGGCTGGAGGAAGGAGGAAGCCTCATATATGGTGGTGGAAGATGGTTTGACTTTAGGTGGTGAGCACACAGTACAATATACAGAACTAGTATCATAGAAATGTATACTTGAAACCTATATGACCTTATCAACCAATGTCACCCCAATAAATTTAATTAAAAAAATAAAATGCAGCCCTGGCTGGTGTGGCTCAGTGGATTGAGCCCTGGCCTGAAAACCAAAGGGCTGTCAGTTCGATTCCCAGTCAGGACACATGCCTGGGTTGCAGGCCAGGTCCCCAGTAGGGACCACATGAGAGGCAACCATACATTGATGTTTCTCTCCTTCTCTTTCTCCCTCCCTTCCCCTCTCTAAAAAATAAATAAATAAAATGTTTTTTAAATCTTTTTAAAAATAAAAATAAAATGCATGTGGCTTAAAATTTTTAAAAGTTACGTGTAATTTTTCATTTTGATTGTTATATTGTTTCATTGCCCTCCAAAGAGGTTTTGTCAACTTATGCTTCTATTTCCCCACATCCTATCTTATCTCTGCAGCATCTGTAATATTCACTTTTATCCCTAATATATTCATGCTCTCTTTGCCAGAAGTTCATCACTATTAATAGCTAAATGCCCACCCCAACACCCCAACTTTGATTTTCTGGACATTCTATTTTTATTTTCTATTTCATTTATTTTTACTTATTATTTCTACAGTTATATTAATTTTATTTTATTCTAAGTCATAAATCTGGATGCCTAGTACACTTTTTGAAGCTTTCTTTTTAATATAAGTATTTAAAGCTATAAAATTCACTCTAAGCTTTGCTTTAGCTGCACCTCACAAGTTTTCCTGTGTAGTGTTTGTTACTGCTCAGTTTTAAACATTTTCTAATTGCTATTATGGTTTTTCCCTTGACCCTAAATGTTTTTAGAAGTATTTCTTAATATCCAAACACAGGTAATGTTAGTTATCACTTATTACTTTTAGCATAATTGCATAGCAATCAAAATATACTCTGATTTTCAGTCCTTTTGATATTTGTTGAGATTTTCTTTAGGGTCCAGTATAGGATCCATTTTCATAAATGTTCTGTCTGTGCTTGTGAAATGGAAGTAATTATCTCCATTTGCTGAACTATTCTTCTATATATATGCAATAGATTAAACTTGATAACTGTATTTAAAGTATGCACAGACTTCCCAGACTATTTTGGTCTCCTTCTTCTATCAGTTATGGTGAAGTGTTTTGAAATATTCCATTGCAATTGGTCCATTTTTCAGTTTCTTAGTGTTTTTCAGCAGTTTTGCTTTATATATTTTGAAGCTATGTATTAGGTGAAAAAAATTTAGAATTGTTTTATCTTCCTGGTCAATTGAAACATTTATCACAATGTGTTCAAAAGGAGAATAAAGTACCTATCCATTCTGTTTCTCCCTTCCCCTTTCTCCCCTAATAACATCCTCTCTACTACACTACTACACATACCTGGCTGTGAAAATAATAAATTGACTGGAAGTTCAACCCCATTTGTTGGGTGTAGCAACCACAGTATTTCCAATTCTGCTTTCTCTAAATATAGCATAAAATCACAAGAAAATCTTAGAATTATGAAGAAAGGAATTCTGAAAGTTAAGGGAAAGGGTGTTTGGGAAGCAATGGTTAAAGCTTCCTAACAATATTAAGTTGGTTCCTCAGACTGTATATCCACCCTCCCTATATGATTTTAATCACTTCTACCAACCATCACTTACTTATTTCTGTTCCTTGTAGACAGTTTTCATATTTGCTTTCTTCTATTCCACCCAATGTGTACCTGTCAGGTAGGTCACTCTAGATCAAATCATATAGTTTCAAAGCTGGGAGGAACCTTAAGAGATGTCTTAGCTGTCCCTTCCCACCCTAAGTACACTTTATAAAGAAACTGAGTTCTGTATAGGAAAATTAACTTTTTCAGAATCATACCTTTTAGCAGAGTGGAGATTAGAAACAAAGTCCCCTTTCTGACTGCCTCATACTATTTTTCCTGAATTCTTTCATCCGAGGTTCTGATAGTCACAGACCTAGACATCTGCTGAACTACTTGAATGCTCTACCTATATAAACTGCTACGAACTTTTTCTTCCTGGGACTCTCTTTGGTGCAAAAGGACACTATGACCTCAGTTGAAACATGGATTCTACCCAAGGATTTGTTTGTGAAGTAAAAGCCTCAACCATAAATCTGTCCATTCTTTTTCAGTTTAGCCACTCTTGTAGGTTGAGAAAAACTGGTTCTAAAAGGCTTCAGAACCTCTTAAATGCATATTTATGAGTCTGGCCTGGCAGCAGACATTCATACACATTTTCACCTAGTGCAACAACTTTGTTGGCTTAATCCTGCTGTAGCAGTTCCACTGCATTGTTCTTTTTCTAAATTCACTTATAGAATTTTAGAGAGAGAAACAAAGCAGGGGGACAGAAATGTCGATTTGTTGCTCCATTTATTTTTTTTTTAGATTCAGTTGTTGATAGTTGTGAATTTGTTGTCATTTTACTGTTCATATTTTTATCTTCTTTTTCTTAGATAAGCCCTTTTAGCATTTCATATAATAAGGGCTGATGATGATGAACTCCTTGAACGTGACCATATCTGAGAAGCACTTTATCTGCCCTTCCATTCTAAATGAAAGCTTTACTGGATAGAGTAATCTTGGATGTAGGTCCTTGCCTTTCATGACTGAATACTTCTTTCCAGCCCCTTCTTGCCTGCAAGGTTTCTTGTGAGAAATCAGCTGACAGTCTAATGAGAACTCCTTTGTAGGTAACTGTCTCCTGTTCTCTTGCTGCTTCTAGGATTCTCTCCTTATCTTTAATCTTGGGTAATGTAATTATGATGTGCCTTGGTGTGTTCCTCCTTGGGTCCAGCTTCTTTGGGACTCTCTGAGCTTCCTGGACATCCTGAAAGTATTTCTTCTGCCAGATTGGGGACGTTCTCCTTCATTATTTTTTCAAATAAGTTTTCAATTTCTTGCTGCTGTTCTTCTCCTTCTGGTACCCCTATGATTCGGATGTTGGAACGTTTAATGATGTCTTTGAGGTTCTTAAGCCTCTCCTCATTTTTTTTGAATTCTTGTTCCTTCATTTGGTTCTGGTTGAATGTTTCTTTCTTCTTTCTGGTCAAAAGCATTGATTTGAGTCCTGTTTTCCTCCCCATCACTGTTTGTTCCCTGTAGATTTTTTTTTTTTGCTTCACATAATGCAACCTTCATTGCTACCTGGATCTTTTTTATGCTATTGAAGTATCCAGTGAGTTCCTGGAGCATCTTGATAACTAGTGTTTTGAACTGTGCATCTGATAGGTTGGCTATCTCTTTGTCTCTTAGTTGTTAATCCACATATTTATGCATTCATTGTTTGCTTCTTGTATGTGCCCTGAGCAGAGATTGAACCTGCAACCTTGGCATATTAGGATGACACTCTATCCAACTGAGCTACCCAGCAGCGCTGTATTATTCTTAGTAAATTACTTTTTTTGTTCACTTATGATACAAACTGTTGGAATAATTAACATAGATGTTCCCATTCCATTGAATTATGCCACTGCTTGGTGTGTGAACTGGTTCAGGGAAGACAGAGTTACCATTGTGGTAAGTACCATGTGTTTTCAAGCAGGTCACTGAATTTATAACTATGGTAAACATTTTCCACTGGTGATTGTGTAAAAATGTTCTGTGAAATTGTAAACTCCATGTAAAATCTCTGTGCCCATAATTATTATATATGTTTGAAGATTAAACTCTAGTAAATTTTTATTTTATATATGCACACACACACACCATCAGCATAAGAGTTTGACAAGATATTCTTGAGTTTGTATACCTGCTTCTCTTTCCTTTCTGCTGCTCTGCTCCACCATTTACATATACTTTTCACTATCTCTAAGTTCCCTCTTCCTTTCTACAGAGTCACTGAATGTACTGAGAGTTACTGATGGAATGCACTAGACCTACAAAAAAATACAGGAGAAGATAATGTTGGGTTAGGCAAAAGTTCATTTAGTTTTTCCCATACGATACCCCTAGTAATGCTTATCTGTCTTGAACTTCATTGGAAACTATTTTGTTACACTGTATTGTGATAGCTATCATATCAGGGTGCATTTAAAAAAACATCAAAATTGGTGAATTTTTGTGCAGCCATTTTAATATTGAAGATAGAAGAAAATATGTAACATTTTTGGCATATTATGCTTTATTATTTCAAGAAAGGTAAAAATGCAACAGAAATGCAAAAAAGATTTGTGCAGTGTATGGAGAAGGTGCTATGACTGACTGAACATGTCAAAAGTGGTTTCTGAAGTTTCTTGGTACTATTGACATTTGCCCATGAAATTCTTTGCTGTGGGTCTTTCTTATGCATTGGAAGATGTTTGGCAGCACCCCTGGCCTCTACCCACTAGAAGCCAATAGCAGGAGATAGCCAACATACTCAAAACATCCAAATCAATAAAGTTATTGGTAAAAATGAAAAATGTGTCTTTTATTTTATGTAAAAAACTAAACAAACATTTTGCCCAACCCAGTACTTTGAGGACTACTGGTACATCCCCTTTGAAGTGAATTGTTTAGATGGACAAAGAGGCTTTTTTGTGTAAGTATCTCCAATCCTTGCCTCTCTCCCAAGCTCAATACACTACAGTTATGTAGTGTGTCCTACACTTACCATATGCTTGTGTTGTTAAAGCTTCTCAGAGGTGGTGAAGGCTGATTTCAGTCTTTATTAGACAATGTGTAGGAGTTAATGAGGCAAAGTGGGGAACAGAGAGGCATTCTAGGCTGAGCAAGCCATATAAGTGAGATAAAACATAAGTTAGGGCAAAGAATTCATTCAGTTTGTGTGCTAGGGTGGAAGGCAATGAGAATTTGCAAGTGCCCAGGTCCTGACTGAAATGCATATACATACATTATATATATATATATATCCAGAGAGCTTAGATTTTATACTGATGACAGTGGGGAGCCACTGTGGTATTTTTAAGCAGAAAAATGACTTTCAACAGACTTTTAGCAGTACTACTTAGGCTGTAGTCTATAGAATGAACTGAAGGAAGGCACGTCCCGATATTAATTAGATTAATTTGAGGGCTGATAAAGTAATGCAAACTAAAGACAGTATGTAAACTGAGGTCTAATAGAGAAAAGAGAGATGAAGAGGGATGAATTTGAAAGCCAGCCAAAGTGTTTACAACCTGAAAGGATGAAAGAGTGAGAAAGTGGGGAGAAATAAAGCATGCAGCCCAGGTTTCTGGCTGGCACTTACTTGGTAGATGACCAGCCATTGCTACTGCCACAGAATACAAGAGAAAGGGGAGAGGGAACAATCCAATCATGTAGTAAGATGGATAGTTGATTTCTGGACTTATTAAAATCAGAGCACTTGTGTATCTTTCAAGTTATCTAGAAGTCAGTTGTATATGGCTGTGGCTCATAGACCTCTCAAGAGGTCTTGACTTAAAGAAAATAATTTTTTGTTAAGTGTTTTTTACCAAAGTAAAAAATATTAAAAGTAAATTTTTTTAATTTATTTTAGAAATTGTCATCAAACAAGTGATAGATGAAGCAAAGGGGATGTATTAAGTTAACTGCCCGAAGAGGGTATATAAGTAAGAATGGAGGAATATGATACAGGGTTAAGATAACTGCCAACATTATAGGTAAAGTTGTGCAGAGAAAGAAAAGATCTAAAATAATGGTGTTTTAATTTTTAATTTAAATGTTTAATTTGTCACCACTAATAGCAAAATCAGGAGACCAGGAGTGAATGGATTTACAAATCAGAGGAAGAAATATTTAATCTAGACAGTGGCCTTCAGTGTCACGCTCCAGAGAAGCCAGGCCAAAAATGGGTAAACATGCTCACTGACTCATATTTGGCTATTAGACCTTCTTAGTGACCTTGGTTGGTGACAGCAGTTGCATGTAATGCATTCTTTCACAATTATGCCTTTACCAGTCTTCTCCACCAGAGACATCTTTGCATTGACTATAGTACCTAACATACAGTAGGTACTATGTAGGTACTCAATAAGTATTTGCTGAATTAATAAATTTGAATGTGATCTACCTTACTTTCAGGAGAAAGCCTAACTGAAGACAAGGTATGCTTTGCCAAAAGTTCATTATCTGGTGGATAGTGTAATAGTCTGCTAGATTCTGCCTCTGTGTCACAAGTTATTTGTGGGGAAAAAATCATAAAAGTTCTTAGTTAAGAGTTTCTAATTTTGTTCTATTTGAGCACTGGGGTTTTAGCATTTGTGATTATTAATATATTTATATGTTATTTTGTAACAGTTTTTCTCTCCTCTGTTTCTTGTTTCTTAATATGTTGAAACTTGTTTCAGTTGAGGTCAGCTGTACCTTATTTAGAAAAAGCAATATAGGAAGAGAATGTGGTATGTTCTAAGAGTAGAGTTATTTTGAAATGAACTCTTCTGTGATATTTTGTAATGTGACCGCAATGTAACAAAATCAACATAAATTACAATATAAATCATTATATATAATTTGGATTTATCTTTTACTCTAAAAAAGCTTTTGAACAAATTCATAATTTGATAATTTGTTTAACATACATACCTTTATTTACTCTGTCTTCAACATTAACTGTTCTCTTGGTCTCCAACCTGCCAGCTTCCACAATCATGAGCCAGTTTCTTAAAATCTGTGTATTTTTTATATAAAATTCATATATATAAACACACATACACAAATATAGATAAATAGATACATACATATATACATACATACACACACATATAAAATCTCTCATTGGTTCTTTTTCTCTGGAGAATGCTAATAAACAAGGAAAAAAACTTTTGCTTTATTGTTTAAGGTATTCTGCTTTCCTTGCCTACTTCTGTGTTTCCTCTTGGTTTGATCTAGAAGCTTGTGAAACACTTGATTACAGATAAAGTTCAGTGAAAGGGCCAAGACCTTACTGCATACTGCTAGCTGTAGCGGTGGCTCCAAGATGAACAAGGGTAGACCTCTGCTCTTGAGGAATTTAAAATTGAAAGTGATTAAACATCTATGGTTAAGGGAGATTGTAATCAATTCTGTAAGAGAAAGCTAAGCAGCATGCAGGGGAAATCTGCAGGGAGTAATGGCTTCAGCTTGTGCAATTGAGGAAGTTTTAGGCTGGTCCTTAAGGATGGGTGGGGTTTAAATCACTGCCTTGTGGTGGAGAAAGTGGGGTTGTAAAAGTATATCCCAGAAAGAGGGAACATGATGAACAAAGGCCTGAGACTAAAGAAGTAAAGGGTGCACTGGAAATAAGGAAAAAAGTTACATATTATGTGCTATTATTTTATGGGGAGCATTCTCTAAGGAGGTATCTTCAGAAGTAGACCCTACAAAAGAGACTGCTGTTTTATCTCAGCACTATGGATAAAAATTAATGTGAATGTGTGCAAATTTGTATACAGCACCCCCCCTTGTCCTGGGGGGATACTTTCTAAGACCTCCCAGTAGATGTGTGAAAGTATAAATAGTACTGAACCCTATAGATACTGCTTTTTCCCTATACATACATACATACCTGTGATAAAGTTTAATGTATCAATTAGGCATATTAAGAAATTAACAAAAAACAAATAATAAAGTAGAACAATTGTGACAATATACTATTATAAAAGTTATATGAATGTGGTCTCTTTCTTAGAATACCTTATTGGACTGCACTCACTCTTCTCATGATGATGAGATGATACAATGCCTATATGATGACATGAGGTGAGGTGAATGCCCTAGGCATTGTGATGTATAGCATCAGGCTACTAAGGGTTACTTGAATACAAGCATTGTAATATGGAAACAGCATATCTGATAACAGAGGGGGCTACTAAGTGACTAACCATCAAGGAATGGATACAGTGTGGAGAGCTGGACCAAGGGATGAGTCATGTCCGAGTGGGACAGAACCAGACAGTGCAAGATTTCATCATGCTACTCAGAACAGCACGCAATTTAAAATTTATGAATTGTTTATTTCTGGAATTTTTCCATTTAATATTTTCAGACCACAGTTAAACTCAAGTAACTAAAGTCATGGAAAGTGAGAGTGCATATAAGAGGGGACTATTTTACAAACAAAATCTCTGGATATACATTTGTATATATGGATATACAATGGAATATTATTCAGTCATAAAAGAAATTAAGTACCAATTTATGTTTTATAACATAAAGGAATCTTAGAAACATTGTGCTAACTAAAAGAATCCAGACACAACAGTCCACATATTGGATGATTCCATTTACATGAAATGTCCAGAGGAAGCCAGTCCATAGAGACAGAAAGCAGATTAGTGATTCCCAAGGACTCGGTGAGAGAGGAGATAGCAAGTGTCTGTTAATGGGTACAGGGTTTCTATGCATGAAATTGCTCTGAAGTTAGATAGTGGTAATGCTTGTACAGCATTGTGAACATTTTTTAAAAAGATAGCCAATTGTACAATTGAAAAGGGTAAATTTTATGATATGTAAATTAATCTCAATTTTTTAAAATTATACAAGGTAGGTTTCTATGTCCTAATATACAAAGATCTGTATTAATTTTTAAAGGAGAATAGAGCAGTTATACTGTGTTCTATCATTTGCATTTAATAGATCATATACACATATGCTTTTATTTACATAGAAAACATCCATACGTATACAGACAAAAAAAATAACAATGGCTGCCACTAAGAAGAGAAGACTAATAATTCATGGGTACTTTTTGAGTTTTAAGTGTTTTGCCATGTGTATGTATTACTCTTATAACAAAGACTAGAAAGTACCTAAAAAAATATCTGTATTGAGAAGGAACATTGAATAATACTGTATTGACCACAACTAGGAAGTTAAAACACATTTATGTCCTACCATAGGAAGAAATCTCTAACACTTAGGTTAAATCTACTCTCCTACTTAAGTTATTGTAGTTTATGAGGTATATACTAAAATGTGTGAGCCCTATATGCACCTGTGATGAAACACAGATTTGATGAGATGCTAATTAATATAATCTTAACATAATGAGAATGTTACTCCACAAAAACATACTTTTTTTTCCTGTTAGACATGACACTTTAGTACTCTAAAAATCAGGAAAGAAAGCATCTCTCCTGTAGAAAATAAGGAAAATGAAATACATAAATTATGCCTGTACCTCCCAAGTTTAGGCAACTAAAATAATTTAAATAACATAAACCTTAAGTTAAAAAGGAACTTAAAAGATAATCTGGGTCCCACCACCTATAAAATGCTTAATTCCCCTTTAAACTATAATCACTACCAAGAGATCAACTAGTGGTTCTTTGAGTACTTTCAGTGATAGGAACTCCCTGTTCTCTGAGATGGCCCATTCCATTTTTGCATATAGCTTAATTACACAATCTCCTTTATAATAAGGGGGTATCTAGCTCTTTAAGGCTTCTTCCTAATGAATCTAGTCTTTAAATTATATATATACATAACTTATGTGTATGTACATTTATTTATTATCTATATTTATATTTAAAAAGTCTCTTGGGAGCCGATCTACGGAGGAACAGAGCAAACAGCCAACAGTACCACAGCACATATGAAAATAGGAGATCAAAAATTGTAGCGGACATTGAAAAACCACACGGTAAGGAGAGTGCTTCAGGACAATAAGGTCCCAGGGACCAGCGGGGTGACCAGGGAGGTTGCAGTCCCAGGCCGAGCACTCCCCGGTTTGCCTAGGGCACTGGGGAGACAACTGAGTCAACTGCTCTCTCTCTGGCCAAAAAAGGATTGAGCAACACTGGGGTTAAGGCCTGGTTGCTTGAAGGCACACAGAGGGGAGTGATGACTGAGTGGCAATCACACAGGGGGTGTCAGCACACACGCATAGCCCTGGGAAGGGTGTACACCGGAGCCTGTGCCACAAAGGGCAGCCTGGCCGCGTACCCGCGCCCACAACCCGGAGACAGTGTGGTTTTGTGGAAGAACCGGAACTCACAGCCATGAACACTCAAAAGGCACGGGTGCTCCGCAGGATCCTCGGTGCCTGTGGCCATGAACTCAGGGGAAGTGCGCGCCACAAAAGAGCCCTGGAGCCCATACCCGTGAACACAAAAAGGTGCGGGTGCTCCGCAGGAACCCCAGAGCACACAGCCATAAAACAGGGAAGGCCAGCACGCTCCGCAGGAACCCTGGAGCACACAGCCATGAGGTCGTAAGCTCGGGAGAGCGTGCTTAGGAAGGCCCAGATACCACACCCAGGGCCCTGCGGAGAGGAACCAGACTAGCTATGGGGAGAATGCGTGGCTAGCCTTGGAGAAAGTACGAGAGAGGCTAAGTGCTGGACAGGAAGGGAGAAAAGCCATACCAATCGCCCCTCAGCCTGCTGAAGCCAGCAAAACCAGAAAAACGGTTTGGTCAGTTAGAAACCAACAAAAGGTTTTTTTCTTTGATTGTTTGATTTTTTCTAAGCTACTTTTTATTTTTAATTCTTATTATTTTTATATCTCTCAATTCCTTATGCTTCTCTTTCTTTCTAGTGTTATTCCCTCTTCCTTTCTTTCCAATTTTATCTCTTCTTCCTTCCATCTTCTGCTTTTTTCCTTTTTTTTTCTGTTTTTTTGAACCTGCAAGTTATTGCATATTTCTATGATCATTTTTTCATTATTCTTACATTTTTATTTTAATAGTATTGTGGTATTCCTTTTCTTTCTGTATAGTCTTCTTTGCTTGGCTGGTTATATTGTATCATTTGACAGGTTTCCCCTGTTATCTCATTCATAGTGTATTGCTAATTTACTGTCCTTCATTTGTGTTCCATTAGTACACTATTAAAGGTTCTATACTCCTTCTTGTTATCTAGATCTCATAGATTCTTTCAAATGATTGTTGCTGTAATATTACTATAAATGAGACCTATTCCATACAATTATAAATACTACACAACACCCCTCCCAGACCTTAGTCCAAGTCTACTTCATGACTTCCTGAACTCCATTACTCTAGTGGTTAACTCTATTCTCTCACACACTACACCTATTTACTAAACTTTACTCTCACCCTACCTCAGAATCTGAACTCCCTCAACCTCACTGCTTTCTACATCCAACTCACAATCCTTCCCTCCCCAACAGGAGTCTTATCTTCTTTCCATTCTTTCTAAAAAGTGGCTAGTGGGAAGGATTACGGTTAAGATCACAGTTAACACTATACATAGCCAAAGGATCTCCTATATCTTCTCTACTGTCTGCTACTATAAATGTCATAGAATACTTTCTTGCTGTCTTAAACCATTTTCCCTTACCCCTTCAATTGATCACAAAAAAAAAGAGTAGGGGGAAACTGTGAACACCAGGATACACGAAGGAGACTGCACCACTGAATCTCACAGGTATTCTACCACAGAAGTTCATCCCATAAACCCAGGGAACCAGAACAGATCAATTTAAGAAACAGAGGCTAACAAGAAGAGTCTCACGAACAATCAGAAGACAAAGAAACAATCCCCAAATGAAAGGAAAGGAGGAAGCCTCAGAAAGAATGCTAAATGAAAGAGCGGCAACTCAATTATCAGATATTGAGCTCAAAGCAATGGTTATCAAGAAGCTCAATGGTCTCACAGTGAATTACCAGAAACTACAGGTAAACTACAATGAACTCACTACAAACTATATCAACATGAAAAAGGAAATAGAAACTATCAACAAGGGCCAAGAGGAAATGAAGAGTACAATTTCTGAACTGAAGAACACAGTAGAGGGAATCAAAATCAGGATCAATGCAGCAGAACATCAGATCAATGAGCTGGAAGAAAAAGCAGAGAAAAACACACAGAAAGAGCAAGAAAAGGAAAAGAGGCTCACAAACAATGAAGAGGGATTAAGAGAAATGCAAGACAATATGAAATGTAATAATATCCATATAATAGGAATACCAGAAGGAGAAGAAGAACAGCAAGGGATAGAAAACCTATTTGAAAAAGTAATGATGGAAAACTTCCCTAATTTGATGAGAAAAAAAGTCACACAAATCCAGGAAACACAGAGAGTCCCAATCAAGAGGACCCCAAAGAGGCCCACCTCAAGACACATTATAATTAAAATGGCAAAATTTCAAGGCAAAGAGAGAATCTTAAGGCAGCAAGGGAGAAACAGGAAGTAACATACAAGGGAGCCCCAATAAGGCTAACAGCTGACTTCTCAATGGAAATGCTCCAAGCCAGAAGAGAATGGCAAGAAATATTCCAAGTAATGAGAACCAGAGGTCTTCAACCAAGGCTATTTTACACAGCAAGGCTCTCAATCAAGATAGAAGGCCAAATAAGAAGCTTCCCAGACAAAAGAAGTCTAAAAGAATACACCTCCACAAAACCAGCTCTGCAAGAGATTCTAAAGGGACTGCTTTAAGGACAGGAAGGAAGAGAGAAAGAGAGAGAGAGAGGGAGGGAGGAACACAGGTAGGTAAATGGCAGTGAATAAGTACCTATCAATAATAACCTTAAATGTAAATGGATTAAATGCTCCAATCAAAAGACACAGAATAGCTGAACAGATAAGAAAGCATGACTCACACATGTGATACCTACAAGAGACCCACCTCAGAACAAAAGACCTACACACATGGAAAGTGAAGGGGTGGAAACAAATATTCCAAGCAAACAAACAGGAAAAAAAAAGCCAGGGTAGGAATACTCATATCAGACAAAATAGACTTTCAAAAAAGTGCAATAAAGAGAGACCCAGAAGGTCACTTCTTAATACTCAAGGGAAGAATACACCAAGACATACACATTGTAAATATGTATGCACCCAACATAGGAGCACCCAAATGCATAAAGAAAATCTTAGAGTACTTCAAGAAAGATATTGACAGCAACACAATTATAGTGGAGGATTTTAACACCCCACTATCAAAAATGGACAGATCTCACAAACAAAATATCAATAAAGATAATGTGGCATTGAACAATGCCCTAGATGAAATGGACTTAATTGATATATATGAGCCCTCCATCCCAAAGAAGCTAAATACACATTCTTTTCAAATATACATGGAACACTTTCAAAGATAGACCACATGATAGGACCCAAAGCAAGCCTCAACAAATTCAAGAAAACTGAAATCATACCAAGCATTTTCTGTGACCACAAGGGACTAAAAATAGAAACCAACCCCAAGGGAAGAAACAAGAAACACTCAAAATCATGGAGATTGAACAGCATACTATTAAACAATGAATAGGTCAACAATGAAATTAGGGAAGAAATCAAAAAGTTTCTGAAAACAAATGAAAATGAACTCACAACAACCCAAAACTTACGGGACACAGCAAAGGCAGTCCTGAGAGGGAAGTTCATAGTGATACAGGCCTACCTAAAACACATAGAAACATTTCAAACAAACAGCCTAACCCTACATCTACAAGAACTCGAGGAACAACAATAAAGAAGCCCAGAGCAAGTACAAGGCAGGAAATAACCAAGATCAGAGCAGAATTAAATGACATAAAGACAAAAAGCACAATTCTAAGGATCGATGAATCCAGGAGCTGGTTCTTTGAAAAGATAAACCAAATAAACAGGCCTTTAAGCAGGCTCATCAAGAAAAAAAAGAGAGAAGACCCAAATAAACACAATCAGAAATGAAAGAGGTGACATTACAACTGATACCACAGAAATACAAAGGAGTATAAGAAATTACTACAAAGAACTGTATGCCAAGAAATTTGAAAACCTAGGTGAAATGGACAAATTTCTAGAAAAAGATAATCTTCCAAAACTCCATGAAGAAAAAGCAGAAAGCCTGAACAGACCAATAAAGCAAATGAAATTGAAGCAGTAATCAAAAAACTCCTGACACACAAAAGCCCTGGACTGGATGGTCTCACAGGAGAATTCTACAAAGCATTTAAGGAAGAGCTAACCCCTATCCTTCACAGATTATTCCAAAAAAATTCAAAATGATGGAACACTCCCAAACTCTTTTTGTGAAGCCAGCATCATCCTTATCCCAAAACCAGATAAAGACACAACAAAGAAAGAAAATCTCAGGCCAATATTGCTGATGAACATCGACGCTAAAATCCTCAACAAAATATTGGCAAACTGCATCCAAGAATACATTAAAAAGACATTACACCGTGACCAAGTGCGATTCATCCCAGGAATGCAAGGATGGTTCAATATTCACAAATCAGTAAATGTAATACATCACATAAACAAAAGCAAAGACAAAAATCACATGATCATATTAATAGATGGGGAAAAAGAATTTCATAAGTACAGCACCCATTTATGATCAAAACACTCAGTATGTGGGAAGAGAGGGAGCATTCCTCAACATAATGATGGCCACATGTAGGTCTCTCAGAGACCTGCAACCAACATCATACTCAATGAGCAAAAACTAAAATCTTTTCCACTAAGATCAGGAACAAGACAAGGTTGTCCCCTTTCACCACTTCTATTCAATATAGTACTGGCAGTTTTAGCCACAGTGATCAGACAAGAAAAGGAAATAAAAGGCATCCAAATTGAAGAGGAGGAAACAAAACTGCCATTGTTAACAGATGACATTATAGTGTACATGGAAAATCCTACAGACTCCACCAAAACACTGCTTGACCTAATAAATGAATTTGGCAAAACAGTGGGATACAAAGTCAATATCCAAAAATCAAAGGCATTTTTGTACACGAACAATGAAACAGCATAAGCAGAAATCGAGAAAAAATCCCATTCAATATAGCAAAAAGAAAAACAAATCCTAGAATAACTAGGAATAAACCTAACCAAGGAGGTAAAAGACCTGTACTCAGAAAACTATACAACACTGAAGAAAGAAATCAAGGAAGACACAAACAAATGGAAACATACAACATGTTCTTGGATCGGCAGAATTAACATCCTCAAAATGTCCACACTACCCAAAGCAATTGACATATTCAATGCAATACCTATTAAAGTACCAATGGCATATTTCACAGACACAGAAAAACCACTTCAAAAATTTATATGGAACCATAAATGACCCCGAATAGCTGCTGCAATTTTGAGAAAGAAGAGAAAAGTAGGAGGGATCACAATACCTGATACTGAACTGTATTACAAGGCCACTGTAATCAAAACAGCCTGGTACTGGCATAAAAACAGCACATGGACCAATGTAACAGAACAGAGATCCCAGAAATAAACCCAAGTCTCTATAGTTAATTAATATTTGACAAAGGGGGCAGCAACATAAAATGGAGTAAAAATAGCCTCTTCAACAAATGGTGTTGGGAGAACTAGACAGCTACGTGAAGATAAATGAAACTCGAGCACCAACTTACACCATACACAAAAATAAATTCAAAGTAGATAAAACATTTAAATATAAAGCATGACACCATTAAAGTCCTAGAGGAGATCATAGGCAGGAAAATCTCAGATATTTCACACAGCAACATTTTTACTGATGTGTCCCCTAGAGCAAGGGGCATAAAGGAAAGAATAGACAAATGGGATCTCATCAAAAAAAAAAGCTTCTTCATGGCTAAAGAAAACAGTATCAAAATAAAAAGAGAACCAACTGTATGGGAAAACATATTTGCCAATGATACCTCAGACAAGGGTTTGATCTCCAAAATATATAAAGAACACAACTCCACAACTCCACTCTAAGACAAGCGACCCAATTAAAAAATGGGCAAAGGACTTGAACAGACACTTCTCCAAGTAGTACACTCAGAGGATTCAGAGACACATGAAAAGATGCTCAATATCTCCAGCTATCACAGAGATGCAAATTAAAACCACAATGAGATACGACTTCACACCAGTCAGAATGGCCATCGTGAACAAAGCAAAAAGCAACAAGTGTTGGAGAGGATGTGGAGAAAAGGGGACCCTAGTGCACTGTTGGTGGGACTGCAGACTGGTACAACCACTACGGAAAGCAGTATGGAACTTCCTCAGGAAACTAAAAATGGACTCAGCAATTTCACTGCTGGGATTATATCCTAAGAACCCTGAAACACCAATCCAAAAGAACCTATGCACCCCAGTGTTCATAGCAGCACAATTTACAATAGCCAAGTGCTGGAAGCAACCTAGGTGCCCATCAGCATATGAATGGATGAAAAAAATATGGTACATTTACCCAATGGAAATCTATGCAGCAGAAACAAAGGAGGAGCTCCTACCTTGGGCAACAGCATGGATGGAACTGGAAAGCATCATACTAAGTGAAATAATCCAGAAGGTGAAAGACAAATACCATATGATCTCACCTTTAAGAGGAACCTAAACAAGAAAACAAACAAACAAGCAAGCAAAATATAACCTAAGATACTGAAATAGAGAACAAGCTGACAGTGACCAAGGGGGAGAGGGGAGGGAGTTTCAGGGAAATTTTAGGGAGAATGGGAAGGGTTTACAGGAACAAGTATAAAGGTCACATGGACAAAAACTAGGGTGGGTAGAAATGGGAGGGAGGTGGGGAGGAATGGGTGGGTAGGGTGGGATGGGAGTAAAGGACAGAAAGCTGTACTTGAACAACTATTAAAATAAAATTCAAAGAAGAAAAAAAAGTCTCTTAGGGTAAATAAATTATGAAAATTCTAAACCAGGCATCATTATCCACATTTTTATACTATGAGTATATTTTTTCAAAATAAAAGTTAATAAATTCAGGGATCTTTATGAGAATGGTCATTTTCTACTATGTATTATAGTTACTTTTGCCCTTGCTGTCTCCCCAATAGACTCTTTGAAGGTGGGCTCCTGGTCTGACTCTTCCCTCACTGTACCAGCCAATGAAAATCACAATGGCCCAGAATCATGGAATCTGAGTTCAAGTCCCAGTTCTTTCTAAGTAGCTTGTTCCCCTTCCCATGATATCTCTAAACATCTCTAGACTTCAGTTTCTTCTTCTCTAAACTCAGAGGGTTGATATATATGGCTGCATTCACCTCTAAATATTTTATTATCCTAAGTTAAATTTTATCTATGTGGTCATCAATGGACCTTGCTACCCATTTGTCAGTGGACTTCAACTCAAAAAGAAGGGGAAGCTGTGCCACTGCTATTATTTTGAAATCATGCTCTCTAACTCCCTTAAGAGTAATTCAACAGAAAAGAGAAAGTAAAATCATAGTAAGATACTAACATACTGAGGAAATGTACTGTTGAAGCAGAAAGCTTTTCAATCAATCCAATCTATATTTGCTGTTTCAAGGCATTAGAACAATAATGTGTACCAATATTATATGTCTATAGATAATTTTAACAAAAGTTATGTGCTTGTTAGTTTACTGATGCTGCAATAACATGCAAGTTTAATCATTACTTAGGCATTATAATTACATTACCAAATTCAGTGTGACACTAGTCTTCCATCCTGACTCCAAAATCTTATCTGTGAGATCTATGTCAGCTATACAACTGTCTACTTGTATTCCCCTTATCATAAACAGTTTTTTTAAAATATATAAGTAAACAGTTAAAGGTATAATAGACTCTTGTCTGTGTGGTACATGTTTCTTAGATTTAGCACTATGCCTTACAAACTAAAGAAATATTGATACATAAAGATATATTTAAATAATATTACTGTCAAAGTAGCAAGATAACATGTAAACCCAAAATATCTCATTAATGAGGATTAGGAGAAACCTCCAGTTTCAAGTTTTCAGACGTAATTAAATCTTAATAACTAACAAGAATTCAGAAAGGCCATTAATAAGTCAAACTTCTGCTTCTAGAAAGATGAAGTAGATGTGCTTTTCCCTGTTCCTCCCACAAAGCACAGCTAAAAAACCATGAATATGATATATAAAACAAATATAAGAAAGCTCTAAAACTGGAGAGAATAGGAATATTGACTAGGGACCTCAGAACACAAGAACATTACAATGGTGAGTTCCCTGGGTTTTCTTACAGCCTCATAAAGCTGAAGAAGCTGGTGACCTAGAAATAAATTTGAGCACAAAGGAAAACCAGACCTAAGAAAATTTGCTCTCTAGACAAAGGACCAGGAAAGGGACAGCTTAGCAGGACAAAACAATTTGAGACAAAATTCTAGCCAAACACCACAGGAAAAAAAATATGACTATATCCATGTCGCCAAAGACTTAATCAGGAGCTTAAACTTCCACACTCACAAGGCTGTAATGAGGCATTCCTCCCCTTCCCTGTTGTGGTGGTATAAGAGAAAGACTAATGGAAAGTGAGGAGTTTCACCACTTCCCAAAGGTAATGTGGCCACCCCACTTCATGGTGCCAGTGGAGGCTACATGGGGACCAGTAACAAGGCACTCCTACCCCTTCCAGTCAGAAGAATCACTGAAAGCCTAGTGGGGAACCAGTACCTGAACCCTTATACATCCACTGCTTAAGTGTCAAAAGAGGTCAAGTGTCCTCCCATCCTCTGACAAAGTGACAACAGAAGAAACCAGCTAAAACAGAAAGTTTCTATAAGATCCAGAATCTCATGATATAATACTCAAAAGAGCCTCCATCAAAAAATCACTTGACATACCAACAACCAGAAAGATCTCAAGCTGTGTAACAAAAGATTCAATAGATGTCCACACCAAGATGACAGAGATGTTAAAATTACCTGAAAAAGTTTGAAAGCAGACATCATAAAAATGTTTCAATGAGCAATTATGAACATGATTGAAACAAATGAAAAAAGACAGTTTCAGCAAAGAAACAGAAAGTCTCAATAAAGAAATAAAAGGTAGAAGAACCAAATGGAACTGTTAAAACTGAAAAATGCAGTAACTGAAATAAAATACTCATGCATAAGATAGGTTCCACAAACATAAAAATAGAACAATATTAATTACCCAACCTGAACAAGAGAGAAAAAGACAACAAACAAAGAAATAGAGCGTCTGTGATTTGAGGGACAAGAACAAAAGATCTAACATTTGTGCCATCAGAGTCCCAGAAGAGAAAAAGAGGGTGGAATAAAAAAGTTCTTAAACAACTAAAGACTGAAAACTCCCCAAATTTGGCAAAAAAAATTGTTTGTTTGTTTGTCTACAGATTCAAAAAGCTGTGTAAATCCCACATAGAATAAATCTGGAGCAATCTACTCAAAGATACGTTATCATCAATCCTGACAAAGAAAAAAATCTTGAAGTCAGAAAACAAGTAATCATACTTTACCTACAGAGGAAAATAATTCACAGGACAACAGATTTTTTCATCAGAAACAATGGAGGCCATAAGTACTAGACACACAAGAATTCTCAAGTGGTGGAAAAAAGGAGCTGTCAACTCAGAATCCTATATCCAATGAAAATATCCTTCAGAAATGAAGAGGATATCATGACATTCTCAGATGAGGGGAAACAAAGAATTTATCACCAACAGACCTACTTTAAAAGAATGGCTAAAGGAAGTTCTGGAAACTGAAAAGAAATGATAAAAGAAAGAATCTTGGAACACCAGGAAGAAAAATCAACATTGTAAGAAAAATATGGGTATATATGATAGATTTTTTTTCTTCCTTACCTTGAGTTCTCTAGATTACTTTTGTGGTGATGGAATAGTTCGATATCTTGATGATGGAGGTGGTTTCAAAAATGTATATGATAAGATGATGTAGAATGATACAGAAACATCATAACAATGTCAACTTTTGGGCTTTGATAATGTACTATGCTTATACTGAGGAAAACTGAGTGAAGAGTACAACAAACTTTGTACTATCTTTGCAATTTCCTGTGAATCAATAATTACTTCAAAATAAAGCTTTTTCAAGTATAATCAAAAGCAGGCCATCTTTATCTAATACTGAAGAAATACAAAACAAATCCTAATAAGAGTTAAAGGCAAAGTCATTCAGACTCTGGTGCTCATGTTTTTCCTTTTTTTTTTAATTGAATTTATTGGTTCACAAAATCATACAGCTTTCAAGTGTACAACAAAACATCATCTGCATCATGCACCCATTGCCCCAAACAAAGTCTCTTTCATCCCCATTTCCACTCCCTCTTTGCCCACCTCCACCACCAGCTCACTTCCCTTTCTCTCTGGCTATCACCACACTGTTGTCTGTGTCTATGTGTTTTGTGTGTGTGAGTGAATGATATGTATATATGTATATATATGGGGGGGTTGCTTAATCCCTTGACCTTCTTTCATCCAGTCCTCCCACCATCCCCTCTGACAGTTGTCAGTCTGTTCTATGTGTCCCTACCTCTGTTTTTATTTTGTCAGTTCATTTTGTCCCTTAGACTCTACATATGAGTGAAATCATATATTAGTCTTTGTCTGACTGGCTTGTTTCACTAAGCATGATAATCATTTTGTTTAGGTGTTTGTCCAAATAATTGATAACAAGTAATTTTCCTGCTAAAAATACCCTGTATTGCTTCATAATGATTAAATTGGTGATGTCACTTACACCTAATTCTTTTGATATTTCTTCTTCTGTAGACATTTACCTTAGGTAACAATAGCTGAAAAAATAAATTTTATATGAAATCTAATGAACAAACTGAACTAACAAACAAAATAGATACAGTTTCATATAGATGGAGAGCAGATGACAGTTCTGGGGGAGGTTATAGGGTGGAAGGATCAAGCAAAAAAGAAAAGGACTCATGGACATGGACAACAGTGTGATGATTGTGGGGGGAAAGGGAGTGAGTGGAGGTGACAGAGGGTACAAAGAGGATAAATGGTAGTGGAAAAATACAATAAACAAGATAAATAAATAAATAAATTTGAACCTGTCAACTTAATTTGAAAATCAAATAATACAATTTGTATCAAATAATAATAGCTAGAATTCATTGAATCTCTTGATATTCTAGGTACTCTCTAAACATGATATATTATCAAATTTAATTACAAAATCCTTGTTTTGTCCATTTAAGTTGACGAAATTGTGACTCAATGGGAAGAAGTAATGTGCTTATGAATACACAAGTAGCAAGCAACTAAGTCTGCTTTTGAGTCAGGCTTAGAGTCTTCACTCTTAACCACAAGTACACTATACAACATCTGTCCAGAAAGTATACATCCATGTAACATGAAAAATAGAGACATTTATTGAAGAAGATACAAGAAACATTGTACATAGGACAATGACACTTCAGTCCCCTTCAAAGTAGGCACCTCGGGACCTCACACAGTTCTCCCAATCACCATCTGCTGCCCTGTCATAGTTTCCCAAATGTCATCAACAGTCTGAAATCTCTTCCTTTTCAAAGGTGATTTTAGTTTTGGGAAAAGCCAGAAATCACAGGACACCAAATCTGGGGTGTAGGGGGCTGAGTCACCTGGGTGATTTGATGTTTCCCAAAAAAAACTCTGCATAAGACGTGATGCATGAGCAGGCAAGTTCTTATGATGAAACTGCCAATCACCAGTTGCCCATAGCTGCAGCCTTCTCAATCATCCAGATAGTTTCCACAGAGGAATGTTCAAGTTTAATGCAAAGTTTGATGCCTGTTCCTTGCTTTACTCACTTAGTCATTTTGAATGTGACGGCCACACAGTACACATGCTCACTCAACGGCATCTACCACCCCCACTACTAGTACAGTGAAGTCATTATTGTTCACGCATGCACATTCCAATCCACTTTCCTTGGCTGCCAGGTTACATTGATATTGCACAAACTGTTCTTGTTATATTAACAATGGCTGGAATTTTTCTGGAGAGACCTTGCATGTAACTAACTCCACAACGCTTACGTTTTTTATAACTTAACACTACTGTTTTATATAATGAATAGACAGGAAATGTGCTCATTTCTATTGAATGGTTCCTATTAAATCCTACAGCGCAAATTATTTCAATGAGGATTTCAAATAGATTTGGAACTAGAACAAAAAACATTTTCAATAGATTAGAGATAGGAAATCATGAGAACTGATTTTATATCTTAAAGGCAAATTCAATAGCATGACTTCCCTACAATATTATGACAGTAAGCCTTATAAAGGTGTATGATGTCAAAAATTAGTGGTTACAGATTTTAATGTTGTCAGACAGGCATAAGAAGAATATGATGAGCTAAAGTTCACCAAATTTCCTAACACAGTAGGAAAAAAAAGAATCACAAAAATTATACGTTTTATTTTTTAAATGTTTTGAATGTTCAAAAGCCAACATAAAGTTAATTTTAAATTATGTTGAAATACAAAGATATTACAATATACACATTTACACATATAATTGTATACCATCTGAAATAAATTCTTTTTAAGATTTTTATTTATTTTTAGAGAGAAGGAAGAGAAGGGACAAACAGAGGAAGAGAAACATCGATGTGAGAAACATTGATTGGTTGCCTCTCATATGCACCCTGACTGGGACCAAACTCCAGGTATGTGACCTGACCAGGTATGAAACCGGTGACCTTTTCCTTTGTGAGATACCACACAACCAACTGAACCATACTGGTCAAGGCTGAAACAAATCCTTTTTGAGTAGGTTCCGTAAATATGTTTTACAAATATGACAGGCTCAAATCAACATAAATAAACCTTCATTTAATTGGAAATTTCCCTAATTTTTAGGAGAAAAAACTGACAAGAGTAAAAACTGTATCAATATTGTTTTTGAAGCTGTAAACTTAGAGAGTTTTAAAAGTCTAAGTGAAGGCCATCCATAGGTCCCTTTCATATTCACACATTTATTGCCCTTAAAGAAATAAACTCATTCCTAACTATACAATTGAGATACACAGTAGTTCCACCACTTTATCCAGTTTTGCTTTCTGAGGCTTTAGTTATCTGCAGTCAACCATGGTCCAAAAACATTAATTGGAAAATTCCAAAAATAAACATTTCATAAGTTGTAAATTGTGCTCCACTCTGAGTAGTATGATGAAATCTCATGCTGTCTCACACCATTTCCCACCTTCTCCCACCATCCTGCACCATCCTACTCAATCCTGCTCAATCCCACTCAATTCTGCCTAGAATAAAACTCATCCCTTTGCCTGGCAGCTCCATGCTGCATATACTACCTGCCTTGTTAGTCACTTAGTAGTCCTCTCAGTAATCAGATTGATTGTCCCCGTACCACAGTACTTGTGTTCAAGTAATCCTTATTTTACGTAATAATGGCTGCAAAGCACAAGAGCAATAATACTGGAAATAGTAGATATGAGAAAGAGAAGCTGTAAAGCACTTCCTTTAAGTGAAAAAGGTGACTACATTACAATAAGATATTTTGAGAGAAAGACTACATTCGTGTAAGTTTTATTACAGTATATTGTTATAATGGTTCTATTTTTTTTACTAGTTATTGTTGCTAATCTCTCTCTGCCCCCTAATTTTGTCATAGGTATGTATGTACATATAGGAAAAAACATAGTTATATACAGTACAGGGTTTGGTACTATCTGTGATTTCAGGCACCCACTTGGGGGTGGTCTCAGAGCATATCCCACATAGATAAGGGGGAACTACTGTACTACTGAAATAACAAACCTTGCTCCACGTGCAAGCTTTATTGTTTGTCTACGGAAGGTCAGAATTTTCTCAGAGGTACATAAGGTAAAGGTTCTTCCCTGTGCCTTTCATGTTCACATAGTTTGATATAGTATGGATCTCTGCTTTTTATTTTCTCTTTGCCAAAATACAGTATTACATTTTAGATTACTATAAAACCATTTTTTAACAAAATGGTTTCCAAATGCATTGGGAGGGTTCATACCACTTGACATTTGTCGAATGACTGGCAAAATACCAAGGTCTGATGGTGCAGCTACTACCATGTTCTCAGCTACTTCAGGAATTTTTAGTTTACTGGTATAACATGAGAGTTCATACAATTATCTACAGTATATCATAACTAATACATATACATTACTAATATTACAAGTTTACTGCTTAGGCTTATTTTTGCTGTTTAGAAAACACTGACATTTTTATGTTAGTTATCAAGGGAATACATGATATATATAATGTTTTGTCTTTGAGCAAAAACTTTAGAATCCATTAGGTTCATATTTCTTAATTGACACATTAGACAATGAGCCAGCTTCATGACCCATTTGGCCTTCAACCCAGTCCATCTACAGCTTGAACAAATCATTTTCATTATACCACTCACTCAAAAACTGCCAATGGTTTCCCTCTGCATCCTGGTATTCAAGCCCCTCCATTTCCTGGCTACATTTTCCTGCTTTCTCTCTTAGTACTAAATACCAAGTCAACTGAACAGATCCCAAAAGTCACTTGTACATCCTTACCTTTGCATTTTTATTTATACATTCGCTACACCCCGAATCTCTTCTTGTACCAATATCCTGCCTACTTCAAATCCTAAGAGTCTTGGATGAACCTACCTTGACTAGTCCTGCCATTTCTACTCTTTTGGCCCTTTTTTCTCAATAATCTTTTTAATATCTGTATGTATCATCTGCCAATGATGTTGCAAGCTCCTTAAGCACCAATGTCCTGTGCCCTGGCAAGGTGGCTCACTCGGTTGGAGCATCGTACCATACACCATAAAGTTGTGGGTTTGATTTCCAGTCAGAGCACATACCTAGGTTGTGGGTTCAGTCCCTAGTCTTGGCATGTACAGGAGGCAACCAATCAATGCTTTTCACATTGATGCCTGCCTGTCTGTTTGTTTGTCTCTCTCTCTCTCCCCCTCTTCCTCTCTCTCTAAAATCAATAAAAACATATACTCAAGTGAAGATTTTTAAAATAATAATTAAAAATGACAGAGGCCCTGGGCAAATAATTTAACCTCTCCCTCTGCACTAGATTATATCATTTTCAAAAATGGAAGTGTTAGGTTAAATGATCCCCAGGGTTCCTTCTGGCTCTTAAATTTTACACAACTATTTCTTGCACCTCTTACAGTATTTTTGTATTATATATTGTATTGTGTATTGTAGTTATCTGATAAATATTTCTGACCACCTGATTTTACCAATACTTATAAAATTACACAGCCCTGGCTAGTGGAAAATACTGAAAGTACTGCAATTTCCAGGTGGCTAATAGCTGCCAGTATTATCAAGCAGCCACAATTAGTAAGCTAAATATTCATCCTTTCATTTTCTCATTTGACAAGTAGTAATTAAATATCAAGGCTAGACAACACAGAGACAACCTGCCCCTTCCCTCAAGGAACTTATAAGTCAATGGAAGAGGCAGAGAAGTAAAAGCACTACTTATAATAAAGATTGCTGAAGAGAGGCACAAATGATACTATGGAAATAAATGGAAGAAACACCTAGCAGCAGCTTTGAAATGAAGAAGGCCGAAGAAAATGCTCCCAAGATAGATCACAACTAAACTAAAATCTGAAGGACAAGAAATACTCAGCATTTTAGGGAGAATAGCTGGTATAAAAGGGTAGGCATAAGAGATCATGACCACAATTGTGATCTTCTAATCCTCATTTAAGTCACTGGAAAAGGATACAAGTAAAACCCAGAAAGTACCTGGGGCATGCAAAGAAAAAAGAGGGTTCATAATTAAGGGCAGCACTTCAGCTTGATGAATCTACAGACCAACTTTCCTCTTCCTCCTTATAGTTACAAATCAACTCCAACTAACAAGTACCAAGAGAGACATAATAGCCCTTGTAAGGCCTTTCCACAGCTCTTTAGAATAAAGAGAGTGAGCAGAATATTGTGACTGCTTCTGAGAATGAAGGTAGGACTTTCACATGTTCACCACTGCATCCCCAGCACCTGAGTCAGAATATGCTCCCTAAGTTTTCTTGAATGAATTTATATGAAATATCTCATTCCTTCTCATCACAGAAACAGTGTTGTCCTATATAATAAGGCTGATTATAGGCAATGAGTCTCCTTTTTCTGCCAATAAAGCAGATTGATCATTAAAATGGCTAGATGGACCTAACCCACACACAGAGTCATTTAGAGTCATTTTAAACCATTTAAGAGTCTAAACCATTTGTGGCACTAACTTAAGCAGGAAATCAAACTACTAGACTATTGGGAAGTAATAGTTTATGGGTATATTACAATGGGTGTATTTTCTAAATTAATGAATTATATCTCAAGTCATAGGAAACTCAATACTCACATTACTCCAGATCCTCTTTTCTAAATAGTGTGATACTTCCTCATTTGGAATGACCCTCTTTAACCAGACCAATTTGGCAGCCTCAAATGAGCATGTTTTCACATAGTCTAGTATCATAACAGCTCAATTTAAAAAAATCAGCAATGAAAAAAAAGCAGTATCATAATCCAGGCCCCAAAATTCCTACATCAAGCATCCCCCTTTTTTTAACTCCATAACACCTGGCTCCCTGACTCCACGTGAACTATTAATCTCCATGATAAAGATGTGCTAATTAGTATAAAGTAACACTTAGTCTTCTTCCGGTGACATCAGTGACAGCAGTGCCATCTTGTCTGATTCTATCCTACACACTAGCTGTGAGATCACCACATCATCGCCATACATGACAAGCAGAGAATCCATGTAAGCAAATGAAAATATACTTAAGCAAATAATTTTGAGTGAAACAAGTCACTTTAACTTCAAATGAAACTACTTTGGCCCCTCAATAGAAACTCAACTCAAAGATATAATAAGCGTACAAAAATACTGAGGAAGTATAAAATAGCATTTCAAAGCCATTCTGAAGGAAAACATAGGTAAAAGAAGAAATAGCAAGTAAGCCACCCAAGATTAACTCATTTTTAAAAACAAATATGTTCTTCAGAATATCTAATTATGTCCAAGGATTATTTTTAATAATAAAAAGTAAACAGCCATTCTTTCACCTAAAAGATATCACTGAATGTAACTAATTATTATAATGAGGAACTGGGAACAGCCTGTTCCCTCTCATGCCAACACATAGATATTTGGTTGGTAACTCCTACAAGACAGAAACATAGTCATGAGTATGACACCTGACTATATTCTGGTGAAATGTGAATAGCTGAATAATCTTTACAGATTTTTTTCAAAAATTCTAATAATTTCATAATATCTGTACACAATATAATGGAACATATTTTATAAGACATTTTCCATAATGCAACACCCCAATACTATAACCCAGCAAAAAAAAAAGTGTTGCTTTTATCACAAGTATCTGTGCACAATATTCTATGTCAGCCATAACCTTTAGAAATATTTTTAAATGTCAATGTGTATACAAACTTTCTCAGGTATTTCTGGCTCTGGTCCATACTAGAAGCATGCATAAACAAGGGGGTAGTCATTCATGCTAGTGGGTTTAGAAGTTTTGTTTTAAAATACAAGTCTGGACTAGTTATGTAGTAGTAATATCAATGGTTGTGATAAAAACATAATGATCAAATTTATATAATCAAATTGAATTGAGAATTCCAATCAGAGAAATACATAATTCTTTGAAATATTAGTCACCAAAAAAAACAAAATTAAAGAAGGTGCTCCACAACAACTTGAAGCTAGACTGGGAAAAACAGCATAAGACCTGAGTTACACTGAGTAGGGATCTATGAACATTATGATAGGAAGCAATGGTACCAAGAGGCACACTAGTTCCATCCTCTTTGTGACCACTTTCTTACAAAACACATATTTCTCTTCCTGAGGTGATGAAAGTGTTCTAAAATTGATTGTGGCAGTGGTTGCACAACTGCGAATACACTAAAAACTACTGAATTGTACACTTTAAATGGGTGAATTGTATGATAGGTGAATTATACCTCAATAAAGCTGTTAATTTTTAAAAAACATATCTGTGAGGTCAAATATGTACAAAAAACAAAGCTCTGTTTGGCTAGCAATATAAAGGAGTCTTAATTTGATTCACCCTTGAAGGTTTTTTTTAGTTCAAAATAAACATGTGCACATGTGTGCAACATACATCCACATAGATAAGGGTATTTCAAATACTTTCCTTGCTTTTCAATAAGACCCCCATTCAAAAGTGACTTATTCAAAATATTTTGCCATTTTTTTCTTTGAGCTATAATGGACATCTTGCCAACATTAACATCCCATTCTGATCATCCTTCTGTATTACTCCAGAATGTTTTCTAATGTGACTTGTTTAGCTCTCATGCTCTTACATAATGTCCTCTGTCAGAGATGGAATAAAAGGAGGCGTTGTAGTTAAAAAGCATAGAACTAGACTTCCAGCAAGATGGAGGCATAGGTGGATGCACCGTACCTCCACGTACAACCAAGATTGGAACAACAACAATTTAGAGGCAGAATAACACCCAGAACTGACAGAAAATTTATCTGAATGGAAGTCAGACAGCCAAGAAGTTGAAGTAGACCCATTTATCCAGACTGGTAGGAGGGACAGAGAAAAAAGCCAGGCGCAGGGCGCGGCATGGAGAACTGGAAGAATTGGGCACATAAGGCAACTGGGAGCACGTAAGGCATCTGGGGCATGCAAGATCACAGCGGGTGGACCCTGAGTATGCAAGCGGCAGCCGGCAGACCCAGTGAGGCGGAGACTGTGGAGCAGGGCAGAGTGTACAACCAAGGATCCCAGGAAAGGGACTGAGGCCGCATGGAGAACGGAGCTACGGCCATTGTTCCCTCTCAAACTCGCCCTCACAAACGTCACAATCTAGCGACTGGGGTGCCAAGCCCTGGTGAACACCTAAGGCTCCACCCCTCACCATAGCAGGAGCAACCAGACCAAAAAAAAAAAAGAGAGAGAGAGAGATGGCTCAAACAGAAGAACAAATCAGTGTCTCAGAACTCATCCTTTTGAGCAACCAAGAGATAGCTAACCTATCAGATGCACAGTTCAAAACACTGGTGATCAGGAAGCTCACAGAATTGGTTGATTTTGGTCACAAATTAGATGAACAAATGCAGGTTACCATAAAAGAAATGAAGGAAAATGCACAGGGAACCAATAGTGATGGGAAGGAAACTGGGACTCAAAACAATAGAGTGGACCAGAAGGAAGAAAAAAACAACCAAACAGGAAAGAATGGAGAAATAAGAATTCAAAAAAACGAGGAGAAGCTTAGGAACCTCCAGGACATCTTTAAATGTTCCAACATCCAAATTATAGGGGTACCAGAAGGGGAAGAGGAAGAGCAACAGATTGAAAACGTATTTGAACAAATAATAAAGGAGAACTTCCCCATTCTGGCAAAGGAAATAGACTTCCAGGAAGTCCAGGAAGCACAGAGAGTCCCAAAGAAGTTGGGCCCAAGAAGAAACACACCAAGGCACATCAGAATTACATTAGCCAAGGTAAAAATGAAGGAGAGAATCCTAGAAGCAGCAAGAGATAAGGGGACAGTCACCTACAAAGGAGTTCCCATCAGATTGTCAGCTGATTTCTCAAAAGAGACCTTACAGGCAAGAAGGGGCTGGAAAGAAGTATTCCAAGTCATGAAAGGCAAGGATGTATATCCCAGATTGCTCTAGCCAGCAAAGCTTTCATTTAGAATGGAAGGGCAGATAAAGTGCTTCTCAGATAAAGTCAAGTTAAAGGAGTTCATCATCACCAAGCCCTTATTTTATGAAATGTTAAAGGGACTTATCTAAGAAAAGAAGATTAAAAAAGCATGTATAGTAAAAGCACAGCAAACTCACAATTATTAATAACCACACCTAAAGCAAAACCAAAAGAAACTAAGCAAACAACTAGGACAGGAACAGAACCACAGAAATGGAGATCACATGGAGGGTTAGCAACAGGGGAGTGGGAGGAGGAGAGAGGGGGAAAAGGTGCAGAGAATAAGTAGCATAGATTGTAGGTAGGAAATAGACAGGGGGAGGGTAAGAATAGTATGAGAAATGTAGAAGCTGAAGAACTTAAAAGTATGACACATGGACATGAGCTAAAGGGGGGAAGTGGGTGGGAGAGAGTGTACAGGGTGGAGGGGAGTGAAGAGGGGAAATGGGAGAACTGTAATAGCATAATCAATAAAATATATTTTTTAAAAAGAAAAAGCCTAGAACTAGATTGCATGGATTTTAATGCTAGCTCTTCCCATCATCAGATGTGCAGCCTTGGGAAAAACTAACTTCTGTGCCTCTGTGTCTCATCTGTAAAATGGTGATAGTAACAGTCCCTACCTCATAGCATTGTTATTTAAATGTGTTAATGCATTCAAAGCACTTAGAATGGTGCCAGAGTCATGCAGGGTGTTATAATAATTTATTAACTATTGATTGGAATTAGTATTAGCACTGGCTGATATCAAGTTGCTTTGTGTTCTCTGTTGCCCTTCTTAGATTGTAGGCTATTTCAGGGCACTGGTACATTTCTTCCCTTCCATCAGACTGCTTTACATATAATTACTCAATACATGCTTGCTGATGAATGTTTAAATGATAACCACACCTACATGATACCAAAAGTGCTTAGAAAATTCCTTCATAAATCTGAAAATCTTTTTGATAAATACCAAGTTGTGCAAAAAGGTGTACAGAAGTAATGATGATTGATGTCTCCACTGATAAAGTTTCATTTCATCCCAATTGAAAGACTAGAGATATGAAAGGATCCTTTTGCCTAAAGAACCTTTTATGTCATCATTGCAAAAGCACTGGGTGAGAAACCAAGGTCCCTAAATGATACTCCTACTTCCATCTCAGACAATGTAACCTTCTGCAAGTTAATTAACCTCATTGTATATATTCCACTGAAGTAAATAAGGAAAACTAATCATGCTTCAAAAGAAAGTTGCTCTCTAAGTAAATGGCATTATCTTTAATATTTGAGCTCATGACCTGAGGGTATAGTAAGTCTAATTTTCCTAAAACTACTTTTGAACATTGTCTTTTCATGTTCATATATGATGCTGATAGTAATAACTATAAATGCAGGTATGCTAACAATATATCTAATTAGTGTGGTGACCTGGGCTTTTCAAGTACTTGAATGTATATTATCATAATAATCATCACAAAATGCTGTGAATATACACTATCTGAACAATGTGTTCCCTGGTCTTTTCCCTCATGTGCACATACAGCACTCCATAAATAAGTTGGCTACCAAAAGAACACCTATCTCATCATGTGTCTGACATTGGAACCAAAGGAGAACATTGGAACATGAGAGAACAGGAACGTTATCTTCACGTACTTCCAAGTCAAAAGGTTAGACAAGCCCTCCAACACTGAAGCTGCTCTCAATAACCTATTTAGACTCATCCATTCACTTATCAAAACTGCTATTGAACTTTTATCATCCCTAGGGTATTATTTGACTTGTTCCTGGAGTAACTGTAACAAAAATTTAGGATAATCTTACCAACTCAAAACCTATAGAAGACATTATTCAAACATTATCTCTCTTCCCAGTGCCTAAACTATTAAAAGTGTTTCAATATTTCCTTATTTTGGAACTTGAAGTCTGTAATAGAGATAAATGAGGAAAATGTATGACCTCTTTAGTTATCAGAACACCAAAAGTCTTCATGTTTAAAAGACAAAATTGTTGGTCATGTATATTTTCCTGCATCTCCCTTTCCATTCAAAATGGAGATTAAATTTTAATCCTATTAAGTTAAATAGTATTGTATTTAAATATGTACTTCTTAATTATATTAAAACTGATATTTTTATTAGATACAATGAATGCCACTTTGAATAATAAGCCAAGCATTTACAATAAACTTTCTTGTTTTTCAGAAAACTAGTATTACTTCTAAACCATCTACTCACCATTTAAGAGATACAGGTTCAAAAACTAGCACTCCATATAGTCAATAGTACCATGATGACTATGTATGGGACCAGGTGGTACTTAAAATATTAGAGGGATCACTTTGTAAAGTACATGATTGTCTAACCACTGTGTTGTACTGAAACTAATACAGAATATTATGAATGTAAACTATAATTGAAAACTTAAAAAATTAAATTTAAAATAGCATTCCAGCTGTTATTAAGGCAATATAAATAAAGACACATTTTCCCTCACTTCTGGTTCATGTGTAAAACTCCTATAATGTGCTCCAAGTTTTAACTAGTTAAGCCATAAGTCTACTAATAAAGTCAATAATAACAATAACTGTATCTATTATATAGCTAGAATTTTGCTTAGCACTTTATAAGCATTATTTCATTTAATCCTTAAAATCAGATGAGATTGTTTACAGAGGATGCAAATAAGGTTCAGAGAAGTAGAGTTGCCTAAAATCACATTGCCAACAAGAGGCAAAGAGGAATTTGAATGCAAGACTGTGATTCCAGGGCCCAAGGACTTAGACATTAAATTCTACTGCCTTCCCCTGGCTGGTATAGCTCAGTGTATTGGACATGGGCCTTAGAAGCAAAGGGTTGTCTGTTTGATTCCCAGTTAGGGCACATGCCTGGGTTGTGAGCCAGGTCCCGAGTGGGGGCCACTCAGGAAGCAACCACACATTGATGTTTCTCTCTCTTTCTCCTTCCCATCCCCTCTCTCTAAAAATAAATAAATAAAATCTTTTAAAAATTCTACTGCCTTCCCACTGAGAAATATTCAACAGTGGAACAGAAAATTGTTAAAAGTGTTCTTCAGAAATGTATGGCTATTTCTATAATGTGGGACCAAGAAGCAAAACTCTAGAACTTTCTTATCCCCTTTTACTGAATAGACTGTAAAAGCACTTCACACATACAATATAAAGACCATTCCTTAATCAGTCCTCTGTAACCATATCCTTATGACTTTGGAGCAGTAACACAACAATACAACAATCTTAGGCCCTGTGAACTGTGTCTGGGGTGAGATGGCAACAATGAAAGCAGGGCATATAATAAAAAATCAGTTGAAAAATTCTGTGTTTGACTTATACCCCATTTACCTTCACCCACTTTCTTCAGTTGCCTTTCTCTTCATCTTTCTCATTTGGAGCAAATCAAGTCATTGCTTTGTAACAGGCATTCTTCCAATGTACTGCCTGAACCTTTACAAACCATCTCAAACTCCAGAAACCTTTTATCAACCTTAAAGCACATAAACCTTGAAATTTTCCTCTACTATTAAATATTTCAGTGGCCAGCAATTAACAAAGCAATTTGTATACTGAATGTGCTATAAACAAAAGCATGTTTAAAGTTAGCAAAAGTTAACTTTAGTCAGTGACATAGGCAAATATTCATAGAATGGGGAAAGTCTTGACCCCATCAATTATGCTGCTTTAAGTTCATGGTCATTGTGTTCTTTGGTTTTCATTGTTAGTAATTCAGTTTTTTTTAAATATTCTATTATTGTTCTATTACAGTTGTACCAATTTCCCCCCTTTGCCCTCCTCCTCCCAGCCCACCTCTGTTCCCACAGTCCATTCCCACCCTGTTGTCCATGTCCATGGGTCACCCATGCATGTTCTTTAGCTAGTCCCTTCCCCTTCTTTCCACCATTATCCCCTTCCTTCTGCCCCTCTGGTCACTGTCAGTCTGTTCCATGTTTCCATGCCTGTGGTTCTACTTTGTTCATTAGATTCCTCTTATAGGTGAGACCATATGGTATTTGTCAAGCTCTCTTCAGAATATTATCAGTTCCTTGGTAGGCCCATCACAATCAGTCTTCACTATTACTCACAAACATTAGGAACTCTGTTAGGACTCAACAAAGTTTAAGATTTAGACCATTACAAGCAACCAGAGTGCTCCCTTGAACTGACAGAAATTAGGCAACATAGGGGGAAAATTAATGTCTATTACCTTTTCCATAGGTCATCATGAGAATTTAATGCTATGAAAATATCCTGGTATTTGACTAAAGGAACACACTCAAGACAGCACAGTGTGGCCTCGGTGCTTTTCAAAAGGTCACACCAGTTACCACAGCTGCCCTTGTAAGCAGAGACTTTTTCTGAACAACTGGGCTTTACCTCAAATCTTCATGTTAAGAATATTGCATTCTAAAGCACAATGTATACACATACCTTTTTTATCACACTTTGCTTTATTATGCTTCACAAATAATTGCATTTTTTAACAGTCAAGGTTTGTGACAACTCTTCATCAAGAGAGTCTATTAGTGCCATTTTTCCAACACCTTAGAGGATAATTAACATTTTTTAGAAATAAAGTACTTTTTTAGCATTTTATTTATTTATTTTCAGAAAGAGGGGAAGGGAAGGAGAAAGAAAGGGAGAGAAACATCAATGTGTAGTTGCCTCTCATACCCCCAATTGGGGACCTGGCCTGAAAAGCAGGCATGTGCACTGACTGGGAATTGAACCGGTTACCTTTCAGTTTGTAGGCTGGTGCTCAATCCACTGAGCCACAGACAGAAATGAAATATTTTTAAATTAAGATATGTACATTGTTTTTTTAGATATAATGCTATTGCATACTTAATAGGCTATAATATGGTATAAACATAACTTTTATATGCACTGGGAAAGCAAAACATTTGTGTGATTCACTTTATTGCAATATTTGCTTTATTGTGGTGGTCTGAAACTGAACCTAGAATATCTCTGAGGTATGTCTGTATCTGAATTTGTATAAAATTATTAAATATTTTAAATTAGCTACCAGTAAATATTCTTCTAACTCTTTGTGTAAGAGAGATGCTTCCAGAAAACACAAACTGTTTTATGTTATAGCTGCTGGGGTACACTATCATGTAACCACTCTGCACCCCCAGTACACCCAGTACACCCAGTGTGCTCCAGTTTGAGGAAGGAACACTGGACAGAGATTCTATTTGTTTAACCTTGTGCAATGCCTGAAATACAATAGGCACTCAATAAATACTTGTTGATTGTATTGGCAGAAGAGTTTCAAAGATTAGTTTTCAACTGCAAGAACATTTCAAAAAAAATTTTAGATATATAATTATGCCCAAAGCCACAAAAGAAAAAGGACAAAGAAAATATACCAATTGTTATTTATAAATATTGATAAGGGAAAATAGAAACCATATTTTGCTTAGTTAAGTTGGAAAAGAAAGGCTGCCAGAATGTCATATAGGGATATTGCAAGATCTAGGGGTATAGTAATTAAAAACCAATTCCGTATAGTGGAGACTAAGACAAGTTTTCCATTGTTTCCTGTGGTTTCCTGTATACTTTTTTAATATTCATGATTTCAAGCTTACAGAGGAAAATAAAGAATTGTAATGGGTACCCATGTCCTAGTGTAACCATGCATGATGCTGAAACTACTTAAGGCCAGGAACCATGCCTCATTTTTTAAAATGTCTATACACATGAGAAGTTTAATAAATATTAAGCAACCACAAAGAATAAGTGTCTAATCATATTAAATAAATTTTAACTGAATACTCCAAATCCACCCTGCAAAAAAGACTCACCCTAAAAAAGCATTTCTTTTTTTTTTTAGTTATATGTGATTCAGTTGCTTGTTAATTTTTTTTTATCTTCACTCGAGGACATGCTTATTGATTTTAGTGAGAGGGGAAGTGAGGCGGAGAGAGGGAGAGAAACACTGATGTGAGAGAGAAACATTGATTGGCTGCTCCTTGCATGTGCCCCGACTAGGGGCCGAACCCGCAAATCAGGCATGTGCCCTGACTGGGAAACTAACCAGCAACCTTTCACATTGTGGGACAATTCCCAACCAACTGAGCTATACTAGCAAGGGCTTAAAAAGCACTTCTTGGTTTAGCAGAAGAAAAACAAAAAGAAATACTTCTAATGGTACTAAATGAAAGAGTATTGGAAGAACTTTGATCTTTACTCATCTCAATCACATGATCCAGCCATATCTGTTATCCTTGATAAAATGCTCATACAGCCAGCACTCTAGTCAAAGTTGTTACATGAATAAATCAACATGTATTTACATGATAACCAATATGAGCAAGGTATTAGGAAGGATAAAATAGTCTACTTAGCTCCCTAATCACCACCAACAGCATCTACTTACTTTGTACAAGACCCTGGTGCCAGATGTGTTTCCAAATTTGTAAATATCCAACTTTTGGATAGGCAGTACCTGCATGTACTACAGATTATAATACCGCAGCAGGACCTGAAGTACTGCCCCACACACTAGCTACTAATTCTATAGCAAAACCAAATAAAGATTAATATTAAGCAAAATAAAGACTATAAATACCCTCATGTCAGTTTGAGTCAGATATTGTCACTACCCAAGTTTTGGCTCCTAACTTACAAAATAAAAATTACCTAGGTTTCCAGAGTTTTTGAAATTAAAACATTGCAAACAAAAAACTCTAGACTTAACTCAATCCTTCCTTATAAGTACCCTAAGAGGTAAGTTCTATTATTCCTATGACACATATGAAAAATATGCAGTACAGAGAGGTTAACTAGTTCGCCCAGTATCTGGCTAGTCTCCTAGCCAAAACTGAATCCCAGGAAGTCCAGCTCCAGAATTGTTCTCTTAACAACTATGCTCTATGACTTCTCTCATAAATGCTTGAGAACATCAAACATGTGAAAAGTAAAATGGTATTAAACAATTTAGGGATCTAAGACAATAATAAGAGGCATAATACAAAACATCATCTATTCATTATTATTGAAGAACTGTTTATAGAGGGCACACCATATGCCTGGTACTTGGGATACAAGAATGAGAAAACCAGACAAGGTCCAGGTTGTCTTCAAGGAGTCAGAGATCACTGGGGAGATGGCCAGGCATCAAATAAATATACAGCAGGTCCTCAAATAATGTCATTTCATTCAACATCATTTCATGATAATATTGATGAGATGCTGAAGGAACTTAATTCTTGTTTATATTAATTGGCTGATGGCAAAAATGGTTTGGCCTTATGTCATTTCACTTGAAGTACAGAACCTATAAATGATGTTAAGTGAGGACTTACTGTAATTATGATACTCATGACAATTGTGTGACTGCTGTATGCATTCAGAGATAGGTCAGTAAGGGATGGTATAACAGGAAGTGGAATTTGAACTGTTCCTTGACTAGTATTTGGATTTGCAATGACAGAAAGGAAAGAGAAAGGTTTTGCAAATGGATGATGGCATGGCATCTATTCAACAAACAGTTACTGTGTACCATTCTATACCAAGAATAATGCTAACACAGAAGTCCCAAACTAGAGGAAATCCATTTAAATCAATAGAGAATTTGTGTAAGAGAATAATAAGGACATGTTGGACAGTAGGCCTGAGTCAAATCATGCATAATCCTCAAGTGCTAAGTTAAGGAGTTAGAATTAGACTCTGCAGGAGTCAATGAAGGTTATTTTGCATGTTATTACCCCACGATATTAGGATTTACCCCTACAGAATGTCAATGACTGTTTGTATTCCTATTTGGGGCCAAATGGACCTCAAAGCTGGAAGGCTTTCAAAAAAAAGGGCTCTGGGCAACAAAATAAGTGCCAAGTCTAAATTCACCTAAGCATCAAGGAATATAGCAACCCTAATCTCTCAAAGAATGAAAGTATGGCAAAATGAAAACACTGAAAAGGCAAAGCTAAAGGAAAATGGCAAATGCCTCTTAAAATCTCAAAGGCCATTTCTAAAACCTAAGTCATTCCTTCATATGCAAACAAAACTTCTAACCTTCTAAAAGAAACATATTTCTGTGAAAAAATAACACATTCTTTGACAAATAAATTATTAAGTTGAACAACGATCTGATTTTTAATCAAGTTCATGACAACTTACCTCAGGGCACAAGTGAGAGTATGACAGTGGAAAGTAAACTGTTCAATAACATACTGCACTTAGAGTCCCTGTTCCCCTATCCTCTCATCTAAACAGAATAGAGGATTACTTATATATTTACCATACATATCAAATGAAGTTTTCCATTCTAGGGTCTTAATGTAAACAACCAAGTAGGTCGATATTTTATTTATCCTCTGCAAAACAAATTTTTTTCACTAATTTTTTTTCAGCCAGTGACCTACCACAGAAAAGTAGTTAACAAAGACTCTTCAATGGTCAAGCTGCATTATCTATTATCTGACACCCTCTGGGCTCTCTAACACCTTTAACCACTCTCCCCACCCCACCCAGTTCACTAGGCTCCACCATACTGGTTTGATTTCTGTTCCTCAAACACCTCAAGTTTGTCTTTCTGCCTCAAGGCCGTGGCTCTTGCTCTTCTCTGCTCTTCCCAAGATAGGCTCATTCTCTCTTTTCTTTCAGGTCTGTTCAAAGGTCGCCTTCACTAAGAGGCCTTTTCTGACCAGCAGAGCTAAATAGGCCCTTCCCGGTTGTCCATATCACCTTTTGCTACCCATTTCCTTCATTATTCTTACTTTGATCTATAAGGATCTTCTCCTGTTTGCTTGTTTATTGTCTTTAGTCTCTGGTGGAATATAACCTCTGTGAGAATCCACAAGAGCAAGGAACATGACTTGTAAGTTATGACATTGCGCCTAGTATGGGGTTCTTAGCAAATAGAAGGTGCTCTGAAGATCTTGTAAAATAAATTACTGAACAAATGAACAATATACTTAAAGACTTATTGCTATGAATGTCAGTAACTTGAAAAAGCCTCTTTTTTCTAATTTTGAGATGTTTTCTCTAGGGCTGTTCCTTTTTCCATGCTCTTTCCATTTTCTCAAATCTGATGGTGACTGACAAAATATTGTGTCATTTCAGATCAATAAAAATAGGTGGGTTTTAACCACTGGGCTTAAGAAAAAATACTTTGAGAAGGTTGTAGTACTTTATTAAACACCAATAAAATGAAACAATTTGAAAATCGGTTAGTCTCATTTCACTATTGTAAGTCAAATTACATAAAGAAAAGTAATGTAAAATGCAAAGAAAATTAAAAAGAAGAGAATTCAACAGCCAACTGCAGTTACATTTAATAACATTAGAAATATCCAGTCTGATTATTTCCAGGTGTACCAGGTGGGTTATCAAATACATATTGAAAGATATTAAAAAGATTTAGAGCAAAATGCTTATAATAAACTCATATTCACCTTTTTTCCTCACAAATAGAAATAGTTCACATTAGTGGCAATCTTAGCTTAGACTTAGGACCCAAAATCACACAAGAAAAATTAACAATGATAAAAACAATTTCTCTTGAAACAGAAAGTTTGTATGTCTTTTTAGAATGGGTTGTCAAGAAAATTACAGATTTAGAAGTGTGGCTCTATTAGTAATTCCCTTTCCCTACTATATTCCATTTTTTAAAATGTAACTAAAGTGAAGGCAGGAATTTACCAAGTGAATGGGGGAAACTAAAAATCGCCTGCAAACCATCTAACTAAATTGATAATAGTTTTTACTGTTCTTGTAAAAATCACTTCTTCAGAACATCAACTTAAAAGTCTATATAGTCACACCACACTTTTCAATATGTGCTTATAAAAATTCTGATGAAAAACCTTGAGAAATTGAGGCTCTTATTTATCTCCTTTGAAAATATATCATTTGATGATGCAGCAGAAACTACATTCCTTATCTGTACTAAAAGAAGTGCTACAAAAACAGTAAAAAACAGTAAAATTTGGCGTTATCTTCATTCACAACTTGGTTTCTTCTGAGATTACTGCCAATTAGTGCTCACTATGTCAATGGCAACACCTAGTCACATATCAAGCAAACAATTCTATCACTGTTGAGTATAAGGATATTTTAAAAAGCTTGAGATTAAGGGAGCTAATATGCTTAAATGTAAAAAAAATGTCATCACTGCTTAATTATTGCATTTTGTCAGTTTTCAAATTTGAGCACTAGACATAGCCATTTCTCAAAACAACTGCAAACATCAGTGTGTGCTAGTTCACTATCTGTGCCTCCAATTCAGCTTCTCTATTCAGTTTTCTTCATACACCAATTAGAGCATGGAAGTGAGTAAATGAACCTCAGTGTGGGAGCCAACAGGGCAACTGCATAGGGAGTAGGTGATATTGCTGAGAGAAAAACTGGTGCTGTGTGAAATCAACTTAAACAAATTAATCTCCAATCCACAGAAAAGCAGTCTCCTTTTTAAACACATGGTTTTTAAATGCTGCTTCTTAGGGGGTTATACAAATATGAAACTGTGGCTTCTTTTAAAAAATAAAAAAGCAGGTGCCCTCTCTACAGAGAATTTTAAACCCCTCAGTCTCTCAGTTCCCATACAATGTGCTTAGTAACCACACTATGCTAACTTGAGTAACTTTATCCCACACCACTGGAGTCCTCTGTCCACATTAAAACCATGAACATCCCACTTTGCGGATGGAAAAAAGAAGCCACGGATCAAAGGTATCTCTCTCCTTCTCTCAGACCTGCTCCGCAGCAAAGGAAGAATCAGATTTAGGGCTAAGTGCTAGGATTATATACAAACATACATACATTTTAAGTGGCTATGGTTCTTGGACTGTGTTTGAAACCTAGAAAGAAACTTTTAAGTTCTTTAGCTACATTTACCAGAGAACCATTCTCATTACTTTCAGTAAACGTAGTCTGTTACATCGTAAGCTTCCAAAAAAATCATCAGTCAACTGATTAAACCAAAGAAGCCAAGACATTCAGAGATGAAGACACTCAGAGTACAGTTATAAGCTTGGAGGAAAAGGAGAGTGCTCCTGACTTGGGAGCCAGCAGCGAAACCTCCCAAGTTAGAAGATTGAAATGAAGGGATGGGTTGGAAGGCACAAAGCAGAAACTGCTACAAGGCAAGAGATAGTGGGGAGGAGGCGGACAGAGGGACCCCAGATTATCAGGGCAGCGAGAGAGAAGCCTAGAGGACAAGGTCTTAGAGGGATAACAAAGAAGCAAAAGAAAACTGGGTTCTGGGCTCCTAAAAAGAACCCAGGCATCTGTCGAAGCCAGCGAGTCCAGGAAGTGGGGATGAGAAGGTGTTGGGATGAGGGCGCGCACCGGCTAGCGAGAGCAAAGGGGGGGGGGGCATGCAAAGAGCGAAGCTGGGACCCCATCCATCTACCCCTGGTGCAGATTGCAACTCCCTACAGTCTACCGCCTCGCTTCGCCGGATCCCGGACTCGGGAAGTCCCTGCGCTACTTCAAGACCCTGCCTCACCTTGTTTGCCGCGTCCCAGCGTCCCACCGCCTGTCCACCAGCTGCCGCTCCCAGGGCCAGAGAGCGTGTCGTGCAGCGCAGCCGGAGCTCCCTCCAGCTAAGAGGTACCGGACCCCGCACCTCCGCACCCACTGTTCGCCCTGGCTAGTTCGCCTGGTGCTCGCTCAGTGGAAGAGCGCGGACCCTAACCCAAACGCCGTTCCAGTTATTTTAAAAAAGTCCCCGTTCCAGGCTTCCCCGAAATAGGAGCTGAAGTGCTGCTGCAGCGGCAGCTCCTCTGCCTGACCTCACCCGGGGTGTGGGGACAGCAGAGGGGCGGGAGCAGGGTTAAGGAGGGGAGAGGGGAGGGGGGAGGCGGAGTAGGGGGAGGGTGCGCGGGCAGGAGAAACATGGCGGCGGGTGGCTCTGGCGGCGCCTGCGCGGGAGGCAAGGGAGCTGGGGCTAGGACCGTGCAGAGGGTCCGAGTGGAACACCTCCGCCGTTTTTTGTGTGGTGAGGGTGGTCCCGCAGCGGGGGTGACTGTCAAGTAGCTCTCACGCCTCCAGAACCCTGGCGCTCGCATGGGAGCACACATGGCTTCTAGTGCCTACGAGGCTGGAGAGGTGAAACTGTCAAGTGTCCAGTGACAGCAGTCCCGCTTTAAACACTCAAGAGCACGCTCCCCTGTGCCTCCTGCCAGCTGTTGTCTCGAACCCTCATATTCACGGAGGGCCTGGGTACAGAGTGTGCTTCACCTCCGTGGGGCACGCACCTCAAAATAAGCCTGACCCAGACTTTCATGTAATTATTTATCTCTCTTAAAATGCAATGAGCGCTACACCTCTCCCTTCTTTGCCCAAGTAAAGAGTGTTAACGAAGAGGAAGAGTAACAACAAATATAGTAGTTTAACGTTTACTATGAACCAAGTGCTGAACTATTCACTCAGAGCTTCGCCCCAAGGTCCACATTATTATCTTCATCTCCATTTTACAAGTGATGAGACTGAGGCGTAAAAGTAAAACAAGTTGTCCAAGGATACACTATGAGTAAGGGGCAGAGCAAGACGTAGGATCGCAAGCAGGGTAATTCTAGCGCCCAAGCTCTTAACTGCAGCACTCTACCGCATCCAAGTCGTTGGGCCTGCTACTCTAAGTCAGAAATCTTCACTTCATCCTCCCGGTTTTGTCAGCCTAGTCTCCAACAAAAATTCCAGTCACTCCTGATTTTCACCTTGCAGGTTTTCTCTTCCTTCTTTATGTTCTTGACTGTTACAGGCTGGGGCCATTTTCTTACACCTCTTCCTTTGCCTATTCTACTTATAATTCCAGATTAGAAAAATAAATGGGAGCTTGCTTTTAGCAACCAGTTTACTCAATGTTTGCTTTCCTTTTCTTTATTTTTTTTAATGAAGTGATGGAGTGAATGTAGGGACTGTAGTTCTTCATGTTTCCTAATATTTCTCCCATTCCCTACCATTAAACTAATAAGGAATTTGAGATCTCAACACTGCTGACTTGATATTTCAAATTCAATACACTGAAATTCTAGTTGTGGGTTTCTGGTGACTTTGAACATAATCAGCTACTCAAAAACTTGCTAAAACTAAAGATCTGACCACATCATTAGGTTTTTATCAAACTGTTGACAAGATAAGAAAGAACTCCAAATGCACGATGTGGAATTTGCATAACCTTTAACTGTTAGTGTATTCAACACAATTTACCTTCCTTAACAGTAATGTATTCATTGGTGTCTCTACCATGCTTATTCGATAATTATTGTATACTTACATTACAGTAGTCTCCTCCGGGTTCAAGTCCCCCAGCAGATGGATGCCTGAAACTGTAGATAGTACTGAACCCTACACAGACTATGTTTTTTCCTATATATACATACCTACGACAGTTTAATTTACAAAGTACACGCAGTAAGAGATTAACAATAATAAATAATAATAAAATAGAATAATTGTAACAATTTATTGTAATAAAAGTTATGTGGGTGTTGTCTCTCCAATAATTTTTATACTTTTCAGTCCAAACCTATTCCTGAATCTGTGTAACCATCCCTTACTTGCAGTAAATGGCTTGGTGTCATTAGTTTCAAGAGGTTCCCTTGCAGAAGCCTCCCTGTAGGCTCAATGCTTTCCAGTGCAACACATTGTCATCAATGGGAACATGTTTTCTGTTCATGTCTTCCACCCACAAATGTAATGCCTTTTCCAGCTTAACTAAGCACTTATCATGCACCATGGCCAAAACATTTGCAGTTTGAGGTGCAACAGCAAAACTAGCACATGTCTCTTTTTCTTCTTGACAGTTTCATGGATAAAAGATTCATTCTTACCTTAGATCTTAGCAACCTCACCATACATTTTTTTTCTTTCCTTATTAAGTCAAAAGCTTTAAGGTTTTCACTTAAAGGAAACACTTTATGGCTTCTCTTTAGCATATTTGAATTGCCAGCATCACTACACTTGCACTTTGGGGCCATTATTAAGTAAAATAGGGGTTACTTGAACACAAGCACTGCAATACCACAACAATCTGATAACACAGACAGCCAAGTGACTGGCTTGCAGGTAGCACATACAGAACGGAGACACTAGGCTAACAGGTGATTCACTTCCCAGGCCAGATGAATACATAGGGTGCAAAGTTTAATCAGGCTACAAGAAATGGCATGCAATTTAAAACTTATGAATTGTTTATTTCCACAATTTTCCATTTAATGTTTTGGGACCATGGTTTTCCATGGATAATGGAAATCTCAGAAAGCAAAATCACAGATGGGGGGCACTACTGTACACACAAAATGTCTATTAGGTGAAAAAAAAAACAGAAAATGTCTATTAGGTGGAAAGTGCTTGTTACAGATGTTTTCAATATCATTAAGGATATATGTTTAAAGCAAACAATTTCAGCATATATGAAAAGCCTGACACATAGGTTAAAAATAAATAAATACTAACCAACTTTATATACATCCAAGTCATTGCTTTATTTCTGCCATTGAAAGATTCAAGTGGGGTTGATTTACAGAAATGACAGGAAAATGGAATAATCAAGTGTGGTCCCTGCAGAGCTTCTTCACACAATGAGAAAACCCTTCAGAGTACATAGCAAAGATGGGGCAATCATATTGGGTTGGCCAAAAAGTTTGTTCAGTCTTCCTATAAGATGGCTCTAGTAGCACTTAGTTGTCTTTAACTTCATTCAAAACAATTTTGTTAGATTATATTGTGACAGCTTGCATTTAAAAACAAATCAAAATTGGTGAATTTTGTGGAGTCATTTTAATATTGAAGATGGAGGAATATAGGCAACATTTTGGCATTTTATGCTTTCTTATTTCAAGAATGCTAAAAACACAACTGAAATGCACAAAAAGATTTGTGCAATATATGGAGAAGGTGCTATGGCTGATCGAAGTGTCAAAAGTGGTGTGCAAAGTTTCATGCTGGAGATTTCTCACTGAACAATGCTCCACAGTCTGGTAGACCAGTTAAAGTTGCTAGTGATCAAATCAAGACATTGAGAACAATCAACGTTATACCACACAGTAGATAGCCAACATACTCAAAATATCCAATTCAAGCACTGAAAATCATTTGCACTAGCTTGGTTATGTTAACTGCTTTGATGTTTGGGTTCCATATAAGTTAAGTGGGAAAAAAAACCTTCTTGACAGTATTTCTGCATGCAATTCTCTACTGAAATGTAAGGAAACATTTCATTTTTAAAACAAACTGTGATGGGGGATGAAAAGTAGATACTTTATAATAATGTGGAATGGAAGAGATCGTGGGGCAAGCTAAATGAACCACCACCAACCACACCAAAGGCCTGTCTTCATCCAAAGAAGGAGATATCATGTCTGTGGTGAGACTGGAAGGGAGTCCTCTATTATGAGCTCCTTCCAGAAAACAAAATGATTAATTCCAACAAGCACTGCTCCTAATTAGGCCAACTAAAATCAGCACTCAACTAAAAGCATCCAGAATTAGTCAACAGAAAATGCATAATCTTCCACCAGGATAATGCAAGACCGCATATTTCTTTGATGACCAGGCAGAAACTGTTACAGCTTGGCTGAGAAGTTCTGATTCATCCTCCATATTGACCAGGCTTTGCACCTTCAGATTTCCATTTATTTAGGTCTTTACAAATTTCTCTTAATGGAAAAAATTCAATTCCCTGGAAGACTGCAAAAGGCACCTGAAAGAGTTCTTTGCTCAGAAATATTAAAAGTTTTGGGAAGATGGAATTATGAAGTTGCCTGAAACATGTCAGAAGGTAGTAGAACAAAACAATGAATACATTTTTCAATAAAATTGCTGGTGGAAGTGAAAATGTGCCTTTTATTTCTACTTTAAAACTGAGTGAACTTTTCAGCTAACCCAGGTAGAAATAAGATACTTGAAATACATTTATTCAATAGGAATGAGTTGCTATTTGGGTTAGGATGCTTTAGATAGTTAATCTAGTGAGGAGAGCACTCTGACTTGAAGTCAGAAGACACTTCTGTGTTGTGTGACATTAAGTTAGCCCCATCACATTAGTGTTTTCCTAAATTTAGAGTAGGGACAATAATGATATTGGTCTTACCTGCCTCACAATATTTTTCTGGGTTTCAAATTAAAAAGGCATGTGAAAGTAGCTTGTAAGCTTGTAAAGAACACATACAAACATTAGGCAATGTTTTTGTTAATAACAGATTTGCCACTAGAAGCAAGAAACACAATCATGAAAGATTTTATATGTTAACCTATAGCCAAAAATGTCAAAAACTAGAAAAAAGCATATAGAATAGTACAATAAAAATCTGAATACCGGAAAGATGTAACAGAGATCCAGGGAATTAAAAAAAAAAAGTCAAAATAGTAGTGGTAAAAAGAATACAGAAAAGGATGGTGGCTATTATGGGATAACTTTTGTCCCCACTTTCAAAATTCATAAATTGAAATCTTAAGCCACAGAACCTCAGAATACAACCTTATTTGGAGTTAAATTATTTTAAGAAGTAATTCAATTACAGTGAGGTCTTAAGGTTGGGTCCTAATCCAATTTGACTATTATACTTATAACAAGAAGAGATTAGGATACATACATGCATGCACACACAGGAAGACTACGTGAGGATACAGCAAGGTGGTCATCTGCAAGCCAAGAAGAGTCCTCAGAAGAAACCAAACCTGCTGACACCTTGATTTTGGACACATAGCCTCTAGAGAACTGTGAGAAAGTATCTGTTGTTTGTTGTTTAAACAATTTAGTCTGTCATACTTTGTTACGACAACTCTAAAATACTAAAATAATGGCAAACATTTAAACCTCAGCTTCAGTAGCCTCTGTATTAGTTACTGTTAATTGCTGCATAACACATTGCCATAAATTTGGTGGCTGGTCTAAAACCATACACTTTTCTTTTCTCAGTGTCAGTGGGCCATGAGTCCAGGCACGGATAAGCTGGGTACACTTGCTCAGGGTCTCACAAGTCTGTACTCAAGGGATTGGCCAGGCTGCATTCACATGTGGACCTCAGAGTCCTCATCAAGCTCATTAAGGTTATCTGAGTTCAGTTCCTTACAGTTGTTGGATTGCCTCCAGAGACTGACCCCTTCCATAAGCAGTTTATAACATGGTTGATCACTTCACAAACGTCAGTAGGACTCTATCTTCCAGAAGACACTTTAATTACATCTTCAAAATCTCTCACTTTTGTCTTATAATGCAACCTAATCATTGGAGTGATCTTCCAGCATATTCACAGGTCTTGACTACACTCAAAAGGAGGGGAATATTCAGGGCATGTACACCAGAGGTCAAGAATGTAGGAGGCCATATTAGAATTCTGCCTACCATGCCCCCTAACAGTTTGACAGCACCAGTTTAATTGTATATTTATAGAAATTCACCAAGACAGAGACCATATATGCAGATGTGGACGCATACAGCACCAAGCCCTGGCTAATACCTATGCCATCAAGAAGCATTTGCAAGCTTGCTGTATAACAAATAAATGTGAAACTGAAGAATTTAAGTTGCATTGGTTCTGATTAAAGAAGAAATTTAAAATTATTAGGACACCATTTTGCCTCTCTACACAATTTGCTTTTCTTAGAAACACTTGTCTAGTCCATTATTGAATGGAAACAGTTTTTATGGACAGCCCACAGGGTGTCTGCTTAGCTGACTACTCCATAGAGTGGAATAAGGAACAGAATAAGAAAAAGGTTTCAAAAACTACTCTAGACTAGTATCCATAATGTGTGTGTGTGTGTGTGTGTGTGTGTGTGTGTGTGTGTGTTGTGGGGTGAGGAGGTTTCAATACAGAAATAAATAAATACACACTGACTAAGTGAAGAGAAACTAACATGTTCCCATCCCCTTACTCACATAAGCAGTTCTAGAATAAGTGAGTTGTTAACTGGGCTTCAAGGAGCACTCAAGATCAAGCTTGAAAAGTCAGAGGGAGAAAAGGATCTAACAGGGGTGTCCAACCTTTTGGTGTCTCTTGGCCACACTGGAAGAAGAAGAGTTGTCTTGAGCCATATGTTAAATACACAAACACTAACAAAAACAAAAAAAATCTCATGTTTTAAGTAAATTTACAATTATGTGTTGCACCACATTCATAGCCATCGTGGACCACATGCAGCCCAGAGGCCATGGGTTAGACATGCCTGAAGTATCTGTACAGATTTTCTAACATCAAGGATAACCCCAGTCATAAACTACACTAACTTTATTTTGTGTGGGGGTCACTGAGAAGATTTTATCCCTGGCCTCTTCTGTAAGAACTTTTCAGAGCTTACTTTTCAATATAGTTCCTATGCACTTAATATTTACAGGAGCTCAAATTTGGATGGTTAGCAATCAAAAATTGCCTAGGCACTCTGGAAGCACAGGGTTCTAAAAATAAATCTATAAGATGAGCTCCCTTCTCTACCTAGGTACACTATCCCATGTCTCCACTCCACAGAGAACTATGAACCCACAGAAACCCTCACTACCTAGAGGGCACTTAATTTCTGTGCCTCAAGTGACTTCTTTCTCTGTGTCTTCAACAATATACAAATCTTTTTAACTTGTCCCTTCTTAGCCCTACAACTATAAGCCTCTCTCCTTCATTCTTTCATTCAGACAGAGATCATCGTAGGTCAAGGCCTTGAAGTGGGAAAGCACTAAAAAGTGAAAGGAGGTCAGGGAGTACCAAGAAAGAAGAGGAGAATTCAATGAACTTAGAGATACTGGCAAAGACTAGCTCCTGTAGGGTCTTATAGGCCATGGTAAATCATTTAGAATTTAAATGTAAGGGATGCCACTGATGGGTTTTAAGCATGAGAGTGAGAAGAGGTAACTAGGAAGATCTATACAACAAAATGGAAAGATGTCATTTAATAAGGGGAAAAATTAGAGCAACCAAGTTTTGAAGGAATTTTTGTTTTGGGGGGGAGGGGATTACATATCCATTTTAGACCTGTTACAATTGAGACATATTTAAGGGGCAAAATCAAGCAAGCAGGAATGTATACATCAAAGGCTCAGAATAGATTCTCTGCAATGTAGAGTCCTCACTGGCAGGCTTCTACAAGAAATGGTGCATAACTGTTGTCTGTCTCCCCACCAACATGATACAACATGATACACATAACAATCTGAATGAATTTAAAATAATTTTTCTTAGTGAAAGTTGACACACAAAGGGGTACGTATTATATAATTCCACTGATATAAAATTCTGAAAAATTAAAATGAATCTATAGTGATAGAAAGCAGATCACTGCCTGGGAATGACAACAGGATGTGAGAAGAAGTAAGAATAGCAAAGAAGTAAAAGGAAACATTTAGGGATGATGGGCATATTTATTATCACTTTTGTGGTAATGGTTTCACAGGTATATGTGAATATCAATATTTTTCCAATTGTACACTTTTAAATGTGTGCAATTCACTGTATATTATTTACATCTCTACAAATCTGTTAAAAATCATGTGAATTGACAAACAATAGTGTCGCTATTTTATTCCCTTTCTGTGGAAAAGAATACAAAAACAAGGAAACAGTCAAGGCTCAAGAATAGATTCAAGTCAGAGAGTAGAATGCTCTCAGGACTATCTCATTCCCTTTGTTTGGGTTTTGGAGGTGGAGTGATATCTGTTTTGGTTGCTTGGAAGTTTTTAAATTGTTGTTGTTGCTTATTTTATTTTTTTCTCTTTACTTTTTGACACCTTCACCCATTTGTTTCACCTCCCACCCCCTAACTTAGGCAAACACCTATCTGTTCTCTGTATATATGAGATTATTTTTGTTGATTTGTTTTGTCTTAAGATTTCATATATAAAAAAATAAAACAGTGTTTGCGTTTCTCTGTGTGACTTATTTCACTTAGCATAATGCACTTAAGGTCCTACCCATGTTGTTGTAAATGGCAAGATTTCATTCTTTCTATAGCCAAGTAATATTCAACTGTATATATTGCAATATATGCATATATAATTACATGTGTAATTATATATAATATAGATATAATTATATACATTATTTTGCTACTAGTTCTAACATTTTTATGAAGTCTTTATGGTTTTCTATATATAATATTATGTCATCTTCAAGTAGTAACAGTTTTATACCTTCCTTTCCATTTTGAATGCATTTTACTTGTATTTCTTACCTAATTGCATTGGCTAGGACTCCAATACTATGTTGAATAAAAGTGTCAAGAGTGTGTATCCTTGTCTTTTTTTTATTATTTTATTGTTGTTCAAGTACAGTTGTCTTATTCCTGATCTTAGAGACTTTCAGCATTTCACCATTCAGATAATAGCTGTGGGTTTATCATATAGAGCTTTTATTATGTTGGAGTACATTCTTCCTATACACACTTTGTTGAGAGGTTTATTTTTTATCATAAATGAATGTTAAATTTTGTCAAATGCTTTTCTGCATCTAATAAGATGATTTTTATCCTTCATTTTGTTCATGTGATGTAGCACATTGACTAATTTGTGGATGTTGAACCATTCTTTGTTTTTTCTTTTTAATCATTTTTTATTGTTGTTCAAACACAGCTGTCTCCATTTTCCCGCCACCACTCTTCCTACCCCACCTACTCCCATGTTCCACTCTCAATCCTACCCCTCTTTGGCTTTGCCCATGGGACCTTTTTACATGTTCTTTGATGACCCAGAAATGGGAAGACTTTTAAATTAGATATCATTGTATAATATTTTGCTTTTGAACCTTGGGAAACTATTCAATATGGAAAAATTGAATTAAAGAAAAAAGTACAGTAGTCGTATGAATGAGATTGATTTATGTCTCCCTTTCCTAGAAATGGCCACTTAACTAATACAGATTAGGAATGATATTTATGTCTAGTAACTGTATTTGTTAGATATGTATATAGATTTAACTAATATTAATAAATTGGGGATGATTTTTAAAAAACTGTTACTGATATTGTAAATCTATCATTTTAAACTGCCTTGAGTACCTTTGAAACCAACTGAACCATTTTACGAAGTACAATTTGCAGTAGTTTAAGTATGCTAATGCACATATTTTTATATACCTTTAAACATATTAAAATGAGATTCTATTTATATAACTACTTCAGTTTCTCATTTCTGCATAAAAAAATACCCCCCAATTCAGTGGTTTAAAATAACAGTCTTTGATTTGCTCACCATCCAGTGAGTTGGCAGTTAGGGCTGGACTTAGCTGAGATGGCCTGTCTATGCTGCATCTGGTGTTGGCAGGGTACACTCCTATGGCTGGGCTTATTCATATGGCTGGTGGTGGTTGCCTAGCTATCAGCAGGGTTGATGGAAGTAACTGGCCCAAATGTCACTGGTATTCCAGCAGGCTAGCCTGAACTTCTCTATGTGGTTGCTGAGTTCTACCAACAGCAAGCGAGAGCAGGCTTCAATGCCTAAGCACTTTTTCAAGCCTTCGCTTGTGACATGTTTGCTCATGTCCCATTGTCCAAAGCAAGTCTCAAAGTCAATGTAGGAGACCAAGCTCAGAGTCAATGTGTAAGAAGACTACAGGAGAGCAATGGATTCAGGGAGGTATGATTCATGGAGGAGGGGGGGCATTACTATAATAGTAATTGTTATAATTTCTAAAACTTTTCATTGTTTTCTCAAAGCATTGATATTAAACAAAATTGACTCATGACTTGGCAATTCTGCAAACAACTAAAAACTAATGATGGATTATAGCTATTATTGTACTCTGATTTAAGTTTTAGCACTACTTAATATTATCTAAAATACTAAGACTAATCATATCACTGCCTTGAATCTAATTTTCCCTTAGCTTCTTTTTGAAATTAGAATAATATCAAAATTCCTTGACACAGCCCACAGGCCCTAAATAATTTTGCTTTTATCTATGTTTTCATGACATCATACCCTACAGCTCAGCTCATAATTTACTATCCTTCAGCCATAATGACTATTTTCTATTCCTTTAATGTGTCAAATTTATTCCCAACTCAGGGCTTTTCACTTGCCATTGCCTCCCTGGAATGATTTTCCTTAGATGATGGCTTGGATGGCTTCCTCTCATCATTCAGGGCTCAGGGAAAATTTTACTTCTTAAGAACATTCTTTACCGACCATGTCTTCCAAAGTACCTCTTCCCATCCCAGAGCACTCACTGTTCCATTTCTTTGTTATTTTTATATAACACTTCACATTACCTGGAATTATCTTATTCAATTGTTTACTTGATTATTATTTTACTTCCTCACTTGTAAATAAGCTCTTAAAGGCAGAACTTTGTCTAGTCTGCACCATGTAGAACACTGAGTAGGTACTCAGTAAATATTTGCAGAATTAATAAATTAATTAAGTAACTAAAGGCCTGACATACTCAGTCTTGACCCAGGAATCTTTGCCTATAAGATGGAGACATTGAGGTCCTTTCAAACTAAAAAAGGTTGATACTTTTCCATTTATATAACTTGGTTTTAGATAACGTTTGACAAGGAAGAAACTGTCAAATATGTGGGAGTAAATATTCTGTATATTTCATGTTGGGAACATTTGTTGTAATGATTTTCAAGTGAATAAGAATGTTGGTAGACTGATGGCACAACTTCAATTGAAAAAAATGATAAGTATTCTTTTCAACTCTATTTGTACCCAATTATCTTTAAAAATATTTTTCCAGCTTTATTTAGCTATAACTAACATATAACATTGTGCACATTTAAGGTATACAATGGTATTTGTTATATACCCAAGTATCTTTTTAATTAAAAGTTTTTATTATATTTTTCCATTATCATACCCAAGTATCTTGATTAAAATATATATAATTTTTCCCCAGTTCTACTGAGAAGGCCAGAGAAAGGCAGAGGGGAGCTGGCCCCTGGGTGGGAACAGCATGCCAACATTTTCATCAAAATGATATACTATAGACTTTGGAGCCACCCTGTCCAGGATCAGAGTCCAGCTCCGCTTCTGAGTACCTGCAAATCCTTATGGAAGTTATCTAAATTCCTGTGCTTCAGATTGTGAAATAAGGACACTTCAGGCATTTACGTCAAAGGATTGTTATGATTAAATGATCACAAAGGATTAAATGAGATAATGTTTGTAAAGGACTGTTTGCATAGCACCTCTTGCATCCTAGCACTCAAAAAATATTAACTAACATTATTAAGAGTAAACAGGGAGACAGCAGTGGATATCAAACTGAAACAATGGCAAGTTAAGATTGGTAAGTAGGTTGGGGGAGAAGTGAGATGGGAGGCTTGGAAGCAGTCAGTACATTTCTGACATGTCTGTGGCTACACTACTAATTAGCACATTATTGGAGCTGGGCAAGACAGATGTGACATTTTAAAGGAGCAGCTTCTGCCTATAATATTTTATAACTTAAGGAAATTGTCATTAAAAAAACAATTTTACCAGAAATACCAGGAAATTTAAAATTTAACCCTAAATTCAATTTTCTGTATCTTGAATATATGAATGTGAGATTTATACCCAAACTCTGTGCTTATGTGGTTAATGTATATAGGGTTTGAGTCATTAAGAGATGCATAGTTTAAAATCATTCCTGTTAGTTCTGCATGGTTGCTCAGTTGGTTGGAGCATGGTCCCATACACCAAAAGGTGGTGAGTTTGATTCCTAGTCAAGGCACAGATTTGATCCCTGGTCAGAGCACATACGGGAGGCAACTGATCAATGTTTCTCTCTCACATTGATCTACCTCTCTCTCTGTCTCACTTTCTCCCTGTCTAAAATCAATGAATGTATCTTTGGATGAGGATTTTAAAAAATTATTCATGCTAACTAGATAACTCACATTCTGAAACTTTAATTCCTGAGATAAGGTTGCTGATGAAAGCTTCAAAGATAATGTAATCAGAATACAATGTAGCCTCTTTAATGTGTACTTCACTAATCGAGAATCTCAGAATATGTAGATAGAACTGAGATTTTGCTTTTTCCATGGAAAAATCAAAGCATTGCCAGGAACATCAGTATTATACACAAAATTGTATCAGGAGAGTATAAAGTACTCAAAAGAATAAACCCTTCTGATATATTCTTTTAGGTACAATTTGTATGCTAATATAGTTAATCTACCACACAACATAATCACTTAATGACTTGAGTTAATAAATTAAGACAACAATATTTATTTGTGTACTCCCAATGTGCCAGGCCATATTTGAGACACTGGAATTCAGTAATGAACAGATAGACTTGGTTCATATCTTCATGCGGCTTATATTCTAGCAAGAATATAAATAATGGTTTATATTAGTGGGGTGATATGATTTGAGGAATATGGGGTGCTTTGGGAATATTATAAGAATATTCACTCAGGTCTAGGATAATGAGGAAAGATCTTCTTGTGAAAAACATTAGGCTGAGACCTGAAAGGTAGTAGAAGTTGTCTAGAAGAGGACAGTACATGTGCATAGACAGAGGAAGAAATAGCATGTGGGAAGACTTGGATGTGTATTTGGCTGATTATCTTTCGACTAGTAGAACAGATCTATCAAATCTTGATACCAATTTTGACCAATCTAATTTATTTTTTATATACTTCAAAATAATACAATTATTTTTCTTTAAAATATTCAGTGATTCCAAATCTTTACAAAACCAGATAAAGCATTGCTGTTATTTTTAAAATGTCTTCTGTTGTAAACTTGATCAAGGTCTTTCTGAAAAAAGTCCAGCCATTGTTAATATAATGAGAATGGTTTATGCAACATTGATGTAACATGGCAGACAATGAGAGTGGACTGGAATGTGTATGTGTGAACAATGATGACTTCACTGTATACTAGTCAGTTGGGGCAGTAGACGCTGTTGAGTGAGCATGTATACTTTGTGGCTGTTGCATTCAAAATGACTGAGTGAATAGAGCAATGATTCTGCATCAAATTTTGCATTAAGCTTGAACATTCCTCCATGGAAACTACTTAGATGATTCAGAGGGCCACAGCTATGGGCAACTGGTGACTGGCAGCTCCATCATGACAATGTGCCCACTCATGCATCACATCTCATGCAGAGTTTTCTGGTGAAACATGAAAACACCCAGGTGACTCAGCACTGCTATAACCCAGATTTGGTGCCCTGTGACATCTGGCTTTTCCCAACAATAAAATCACCTTCGAAAGGGAAGAGATTTCTGACCATCAGTGAGATTCAGGAAAATATGACAGGGCAGCTGATGGTGATTGGGAGAACTGGGTGAGGCCCCAAGGTACCTACTGTGAAGGGGACTGGGGTGTCATTGTCCTATGTACAATGTTCCCTGTATTTTGTATCTGTTTCAATAAATGTCTCTATTTTTCATATTACATGGCTGGATACCATCTGGGAAGACCTCGCACTCAGTAGGTCAATTCCTGCTGCTTACTTTTCTTCTGATTTGTATGAAATTTAAGAACTGGTCTTTCACATGCAAGCCATATCCTTTATGATTTTCATATTTTTCTATATGACATTTGACATTGCATCGTATACTACATGATGTCATTGTAATTTATTAGTGGTACTTAGCAAAACCTCTAATGTCTAGACAGTGAAAAATGAGCACATTTTCTATGTCATTTCTTGCACTTATAGGGTGTTATGTGAAGGGAATAGTGCTGGAGACCATTCTCTGATATATATACACATATAATTTCAGGTTAATTCAGTCAGTAAAGCAGAATTCTAGACTCGTACAGTCTAATACAGTAGCCACTAGCCACATGTAGCTCTCAGGCAATTGGAATGTGGCTAGTCTGAATTGAGATGTGCTGTAAGTGTAAAAAACATACCTGATTTCCAAGATTTAGTACAAAAAGAGAATGTAAAATATCTCATTGTTTTTTGTAATGATTGTATGTTGAAAATATTTCAGATTTATTGAATGAAATAAAATAGATTATTAAATTAATGTTACCTTTAAAAAATCTTTTTAAAATGTGGCTGCTCAAAATTTAAAATTGTGTGTGTAGCTAACATCTGTGTCTCACATTATATTTCTGTTGGCTGGTGCTGCCCTAGACTTTTTTATTTTGTATATGTTAGCAAATGCTGAGGTAGTCAGAAGACATGGCTAACATGTGCTACGACTGTTAGAGAGCAGAAGGAGTCATGAGTGCTAGTTAGGGAATGTATTTTGAATAGGTAGTTACTGAGACAGATCAACATGTGCAGATGCAATGGGAACTTTGTTGGGGTTGGGGGTTGGAGAAAGAAACTCGATCAGATGCTGTTCAGGTTCCACTGCAGGTTTCTCATAAGAAGAGATCCTTAACAATGTCATGTTTATGAAACTGGGGCCATTGTTCCCAAGGAGTTCCTGCTGCTTATTTGGCCCCTGAAATATCAAGGCAAATCCATGAGAAAGAAATGTAATGTTACATCAGAAGAATGTTAACCTGAAGAAATAGAAGCTGAGCCTCCTTATAAGCAAAGTTCCTACATTTACTGCTCCAAGAATAAAGAAGGCAAATTGTGTCAAAAGCATTTTGCAATTCTATAGTGCTTTTTATCTTGATATACCTTATTAACATTAATTCATTAATCATCACAACTTGCAAAATGTTGTACAGTGAGTGTTACTATCCCACTTATGGATTATGGAAGAGTCAGTGAAGGTAAAAGACTTGCTCAAGTTGTATAGTGTTTAGGAGAGCTCACCTGCCAGGATGGAAATAGTGAGTGGAAGACCTTTCAAAAGTACTTTCTAAAAGAATTTAAATATGTTTATTGATGAGAGAGAGAGGTAGGTGAGAAAGAAGGCTTTCTGTACATGTCCTGACTGGGGATCAAACCCGCAACCTAGGTATGTGCCCTAACCGGGAGTTGCACCCATAACCTTCTGGTGTATGGGACAACATTCCAACCAGCTGAGTCACCCAACCAAGGCTGAAAAGTACTTTTGAGATGGTAATGAAAAGAATGTGGTAGAATAGCATATTCCTAGTTTCTACATTCCCTTAAATAATAGAACTGAGCAATTGTGAGAATTTGGTAAATTGCCATTGATATGAATGTACTTAGAGGGCTTACTATTTAAAGCAAAGAAGTACAGAAATTAATTTATTTTATTTGTTTTAGTAATAGTCTTCCTTTTGGATTTAGTTTAGCATAGGGATTACTTGTTTTTAGACAGTTTATTTATTCATACTACAAGCACTTATTGAGCACTTATTATTGCCAGTCTATCAGACATCATTCCTGACATCAGGAAGCTTATAACCTGGTATGGAGATGCAGATATGTATAAAAGAAATGCCTGAAAGTGTTTCAGATGCTCTGATAAGAAGAGTAGGTTCAACATAGTGATAGTATCTAACACTTATACAGCACTTCTTATGTACCAGACACTGCTCTATGTGTTTTTATGTATAGTAACTTATTTCACTTTCAGGAGAATCCTATAGGTAAAGTATTATTAGTATTCCCATTTTACAAAATACTACAAATGGACAAAAAGAGATTCAGAATGTGCCTAACGACACAGTGAGTGGCAGAGCTCAAATTCAAACCCAGACAAACTTTACTCTTCACTAGTGCCTAAACGTGTGTTCATTGTCACCTGTATGGACAGAAAATACTACTTGGGAAAGTGATACTGGAACCAAATCTGTAAAAGGAGAAACTGTTTACTAGGGTGGCAAGATGGGAGGGGGCATTCCTATTATGAGCCTCATGAGCAAACACCAGCAAAATGAAGCAGTTACCTCCAAAGGAATAGGTTCAGGAGAAAGGAAGACGGGAAGACAGGAAGGTAGAAGGGATGGGGAAGATTACAGTAGTCCAACCAGAGCTGCAGGAAAGGGAAGAAACATAAAACATGATTAGTTGAGTCTCAACTCTAAGACTTTGGACAAAAAGCTATTATGAAATTTTTGCAGCAAATGTTAAGTCCTGAAGTCTGATTTGCCTCTAATTGGTTACATCTGTCTATGTGTATAAGATGCAGTGAACACAGTAGGGATGTAGAAGGGTATCTGTAGAACAAGTTTTACCCTATGTTTTGTAACATCCATCGTAAGGGTGCAATTTTGAAAACCTTTATCATGGAAATTTTCAAGCACATGTAAAACTAGATAGAATAGTAAAATGTATTCCCATGTACCCATCAAAAACTTCAGTAATTATCATTACTTGGTAAAAAAAAAAAGTTGACAAAATGACTTTAGAAGAATTTTTAAGGAGTCCTTTACTAAGGCTCCTGTATTTGCCTTTAGCACAAACAGCTGAAAATTTTTAACTATATTTAACTGGTTGTGTGACACTGGCCAAATCAGTTTAATTCTCTGGGTCTCAGTTTTCTCATCAATGAAATCAAGAGCCAAAACACAAAACACTCTTTGTGCTCCTTTCCAGTACTGGTGTCATGATTTCTATGAATTCTAATGTGCAAAGAAGAAACTAATTTTAAATTGATGAGTGACATATTTAGACTTGCATTTCAGAAAGATGACATCATTTTATATGAAAATATCATGGTAAAATTTTAAAAAGGTGTATAAAGCTATAAAATCCAATCTTTGCTCTGAACACTTCTACATGAAGAGTGTTATCTTGTTCACCACGAGAGTGCATGCCCCTCACTTTCTCTTCTATGTGTAACACACCTGCCACTCCATTGGTTCTGATGTTTTCTAGTTTCTCACTTGCAGATAATGTCTTTCCAACCTTTCCTTTGGTGTCTCCTTGGTAACCAAGTCTTTTGTGAGTCTAAGTTTCCCAGAGTTTTCTTAATTGTTTCCATTGTTTTAACTACCATCTCTGTATAAATATCTTCCAAGATATTTATACTAACGGCCATAGTTCTGTATCTCCAGTGCATGTAGTCCCATTTAAAAATGACATGGCTAAAACATGCCTCAAATTTGTCTAAACTTGCCTTTTCTCTTTATTACAAAGAATCACATTATTTTTTTCTTCCATTCTCAGTAAAGAAAAATCAGAAAGGACAAACAAAAGAATATAATTACACCCATAATCCTAAACACTAATAATCACTGTCACTATCTTATCTTATAGTTTTCTAAATTATTTTATATGTGTGTGCGTGTGTGTGTGTGTGTGTGTGTGTTGTGGCAGTATCATACATACTGTTTTGTAACCTGTCATGGGAACATCTTTGTATTGCAATACATAAAATCATGCATTGTTTTGAAAAGACTATGGATTATTCAATTATATATCCACATAGTATATTTAAACAAGTCTCTGATGTTGAGAATTAATTTTCAATTTCTTGATATGACAAACAGTGCTTCTACAAATTCCCATTGCTTGTATCACACACTTGGTACACATAGCTGGTGTGGTAGATACTTGAGCTTTGACATATTTTGCCCAAATTATTTTATACTTTTTGACACCAGATCCTATATTTCTTTGTGTCTCTCATAGAGTGTAGCAGTGGCCTTGCATATGAGAGACGTTCAATAAGTATTTGTTGAATGAATGAAGAAATGAGCTTCCAAGCTTGGGTGACAGGGAGAATGATATATGAGTATATATTGACAAAAAGAGGGGCACCGGTTTGGGGAAAAGATGAAGATGATGAATGTGACTTTTTAAATGTTAGTTTGAGGTAATGGATATTCTCAGGGGTTTTTTTAATAGTTTTTTTAGCAACCCCTGCAACTCTTTAGTCAGTTGCCTGTCCATTTCATTTCAGTACAAATTAAAGAACAATTCAGGAGACCTTTTATATTAGGTGGCATTGCAGATTCTCTACTACAAGAGCTTAGTGCCTTAAAATGAGAATGATACTGTCTTTGATCAATTTGATTAACACCTGACACTTGGGGCTCTATCCTTTACCATTTTTCACTATTTAACTGTGTTTAGTGCATGGTGGAAAACTATGTGCCAGGTTAAAGGTAGAGAATAGGGGTTTCCCTTCTCTAATTTCTTGATGTTCCTATTATGTAATCCACCAATCATGGTATTATTGGTTTTACAATGAGAATCATGAATACATATCTGTGTAGCAATAGAATGCCTCAGAAAGTTCTTTGGTGGAAACTCAGAAATTAAAATTCCTTACCTAATGTGTCTGGCTTTTTCCTTGTATCCCACATAATGAATGACAGGTGATTTAGTTAGAACTCTTGGTTACAAGTAACAATACCTTCTTGGAGCTAAAACTCCAATAATGACCTAAAGTCATGATGACTATTTCCCTAAATTTTTAATGGCAATGCTAAGACTTTCCCCATATAGTTTAGATTCCATCTAAGCCAGAGATGTAGTTGATCCAGAACTGACACAAAAAGAGACAATCAGGAACCTTCCAATGGACTATGGAATTGAGTTTTATAGATCCTAACTTCAGTCTTGTTGGTTTTTAGAACAGAGGAGATATAACCTAAAGATTTGTGGCCAGTCAAGTCCTATCATGCAACCAGGAAAGCATAAGATACCAGTCTATAATGAGAAAATAATGAAGTACATTCCATGATAATGTACAAAAAGAAGAGATGGAGATAGTACAATGGATAGATAGCAGTGCAATAATAGTACGCAATTTTAATACCCCATTTATATCAATGGATAGATTGTACAGACAGAAAATCATTAGGAAACATTGGCTTTTAACACATTATACCAGATTAACTTAAATGTTATATATATATATGGAATATTCTGTCCAAAAGGAACAGAATAGAGATTTTTCTCAAGTGTATATGGTACATTTCACTGGATAGATCATATGTTAGGCCACAAAACAAGTCTTATGAAATTTAAGAGGATGGAAATCATATCAAGCATCTTTTCTGACCATAATGGTATGAAACTAGAAAATAATGTCATGTGGAAAACTGGAAAATTTGCAAAAAATAAAATTACAAGCCAGTATTCCTGATGAACATAGATGCAAATTCTCAACAAAATATTAGCAAACCAAATTCAACAATACATTTAACGGATTATACACCATGATCAAATATAATTTATTCCAGTGTTGCAAGAATGGTTCAAAACATCTATGAAGGACCCATGGACAAAGCCAAAAGGGGGGAAGGTTGAGGGTGGGAGGTGGGGGTTGATGGGGCACGGGAAAGTGGTGGTGGGAAAATGAAGACAACTGTACTTGAACAACAATAAAAAAAATTTAAAAAGTCTTCCCACTTCTGTTATATTCACCTAGTACCCACACCCCACATGACCATTATAATTTATTCCTTGTATATCCTTCCACAGTTTATTTTTATTGAAGAACTAAGTCAGCAAAATCATATTTGTATAAATTTTGAAGTAGTGAATGGGAGAAAAGGGATGCTATAATAGTATTTGCTTAAAGAAAACTTCTGCACAGTATGTTTGCCATTCTTTCTACCATTTTGGTTGGGTTGTATTAATTAATTAAATAATTATTTCTTCAGTCTCTCAAGCACAATTCTAGGTGCTGGCTATATATGTATCTCATATTAGAACACCATTAATATGATATGATAAAGCCAAAACTGGTTTTAGTGGATGACTCTAATTTCACAATAAAACAATAATTTTTTATAAATGTACTATTATCTAACCAAGAAATCCATATTTTCTACTGAACAAGTTAAAAAAACCTGAATATTCATAAAACAATTGATCAAAATATAAACAGCTGGGAAGAGCAAATGTGAAGTCAAAGAAAAGAAAAATACAAGAAACTCGAGTAAACAGCTTTAGGAATGTCCATAGTTACTAACTTTCAGCTACCAGGAAGATATCCAACCAAAACTAAGATTTAAATGCCTTCATGGGAAAAAGGAGTTTCAACATTTAGCAGCTCAGTTACTAAAAGAGTATCTGACCTAAATTCACAGTAGAATTGCTCATGTTTTAAGTTACCTCATACTAATCAGTTTCTCAAGCTTATAGATATATCGTGATGTGATGGGCAAAAAAGCATTTTACAACAAAGACCACACAGGAATTTTAATATTAACTTATACTGAGCTAACAAACTAAATAACATATACTCCCCAAGAGAAATCACAACCCAAAACAACTACACAGCATTATGCCACAGAGAAAGGCAGAAGGCAGACATGTTCAACTATGAGATCACCAGTTGAATTTATTATCCCCCTCCCAGTTGTTTCAAAGAACTTTGACAACTGAAATCAGTTCAAACAAATATGTCTACAATTTCTCTTAATACCTTTCAATGTTCAGCAGTTCATTCTCAAGTGAATAATTTCCCACATATCATTCATGATTATGGTCAAGTTTTGATGTTGAAAGCAAGTAGGTCTTGAAAGTACATGTTTTCAAATTGAGATATATATATGGAGAAAGAGAGAAAGAAACAGATACTAAAATAAATATTGAGATTGATTTAAGGAATTGGCTCACACAATTTTAGAGTTGGAGACCCAAGAAAGAGATAATGTTGAAGTTCAATTTGGTCTGCTAGAAAACTTTCTCCTTTCTGTGGAAAACTCAATCTTGATACTATTAAAGCCTTCAATTGTTTGGATGAGGCCCACCAACATTATAAAGAGTAATCTACTTTACTCAAACTCTACTGATTAAAATGTTAATCTCATCTACAAAATACCTTCACAACAACATCTACAATAATGTTTGATGAAATATCTGGGTACTGAGACCCAACTAAATTGACATATAAAATTAACCATCACAACAACTAATCCTCAACCAATATTTCTTAAGCAATAGAGATGTTTCTCGACAGCAGCACATAAATAGGATTTGTTTTTAATTTATTGTTGTTCAATTACAGTTGTTCCATGTCTTTCCCCATTGCTCTCCCCTGCTCTGCCCCCAACTCCCTCAGTTGACCCGCCCCCATTGTCCTTGCCCACGAGTCCTCTATTCATGTTCCTTGATTTGCCTCTTCCATTTCTTTCCTCCATTACTCCCTTTCCCCCTCCCCTCTGGGCACTGTCAGTTTGTTTTTTATTTCCAAGTCTCTGGTTCTATTTTGTCTATTTGTTTTGTTTGGTTCATTAGGTTACACTTATAAGTGAGATCATGTGGTATTTGCCTTTCACAAACTGGCTTATTTCACTTAGCACAATGCTCTCAAGTTACATCCATGCTGTCGCAAAAAGTAGGAGCTCCTTCTTTCTCTTGCATAGTATTCCATTGGGTAAATGTACCACAGGGTTTGGATCCACTCATTTACTGATGGGCACTTAGGCTATTTCCAACACTTGGCTATTGTAAATTGTGCTGCTATGAACACTAGGGTGCACAGCTTCTTTGGATTTGGTGATTCAGGATTCTTCAGATATAATGCCAGCAGTGGAATCACTGGATTGAAAGGCAGTTCCATCTTTAGTTTTTTGAGGAATTCCATACTGTTTTCCACAGTGGCTGCACCAGTCTGGATTCCCACCAACAGTGCACTAGGGTTCCCTTTTCTCCACAACCCTTCCAACACTTGTTTGTTGATTTGTTTATGATGGCCATTCTGACTAGTGTGAAGTAGTATCTCATTGTGGTTTTAATTTGCATCTCCCTGATGGCTAGTGATGCTGAGCATCCTTTCATACGTCTCTGGGCCCACTATATGTCCTCCTTAGAGAAATATCTGTTCAGTTTTTTTTATTATTTTTAATTGGATTGCTTGTCCTCCTGGTGTGGAGTTGTGTGTGTTCTTTACATATTTTGGAGATCAAACCCTTGCCTGAGATATTATTGTCAAATATGTTTTCCCATACAGTTGGTTCCCTTTTCATTTTGCTGATCTTTTCTTTAGTTGTGCAGAATCTTTTTAGTTTGATATAGTCCCCTTTGTTTATTCTTTCCTTTATATCCCTTGCCCTAGGGGATGTATTGGTAAAAATATTGCTGCATGGGATATATGAAATTTTCTGGCCTCATAAATAGAATTTTTATAGATAAAAGCCCCATGAGCCTTCTTGGACTAAGGCTGTTCTCAAACTTAAGGCTGATTTTTTCAAGGCTGAAGCTCAGCCCTGCTAATCTCTGAGGAAATCGAAACAGAGGAATATAATAACTGAAGGAATAGTGGTTCAGCTACCCTGGGTGTGAGACCTGGAGGACTGGTGGTTGAGAGAAGTCTCACTCTTCTTAAACTGATAGACTTGAAGTAAAGCCCAAGCATACTCACAACTAGTTATTCTTCTGATCCCCACTGGGTTTGCTCAGTCTTGAAAAGTGGCCTCCTGCCTTGGATTCTTGCTTTACACTCCAGACCCTCAATATGAGGTTCAATTTCTGCCTCGTATCTGAGTTTACTTGACCAGAGTCCAAATATTCCCTTTAGGCTATGAACTGGGACTGCTTCTGCCTAACAACAGCAACTACCTGCCTCACTCCAAACATCATCACAAAGAAGTTTATTCAGGGCTAGAGTATGCTGTGTCACTTTGAACACTTAATTTGGGTTCTGCACCCAATTCCAATGTGTGTGTGTTGAGGGGTAGGGGTTCCCTCACACCAAAAAGCAATTCTCCAGCACCTGAGCATCCTTCACTTCAACCCACCGTATATTGTCATGTATAATGTGCACCCACGATTTTTGCCAACTTTCAGGGGGAAAAATCTTTTGTTTTAATTTTTAATTAATTTATTTATTTATTTATTTATATTTAGATACTTGTCCTTTGTATTATAAAGGAAATTTAGCATTTAGTTTTGAACATATTATGGTACAAGAAAAATAATTACAAAACACAAAAACAGATACAAGGTATTTCAGGTACTACCCATGTATAATGCACATTCTTATTTTTCCCTCAAAAATTTGGGCAAAAATGTACACATATACACAGCAATGTATGGTAATTCTGACACTGTCAACCATGAGATAACATCAGATTCCACAGGTTAAGGGCTCAGTCATACAAAATAAAACTCCCCTACCATTTCAGATGCCAGTCATAAGACCAGGTTGTTACCTGTGCTTCTTACTAACAGGCCAAAATAGACTGAAGGTTCCAATTGCCCTCTTCTTGAGTTCAACCAGCTTACTTAAAGAAACTTTTTACTTACTAGATAACCAGTTCAAGATAAAAAGATGTAACTCAGAGATAGCCAAATGGAAAAGATGTATAGAGCAAGGTGTGGGAAAGGACATGGAGCTTCCATACCCTGTCCAGGTGTACCACTCTCTCCATATCTCAAGGTGTTCACCAACCTGGAAGCTCTCTGAGCCTGTCTTTTGGGGGCTTTATGTAGGTTTCAACACACAGGCATGAATAATTAAATCATTGGCTGTTGGGGATTGATTCAACTTTCAGGTCCTCTCCCTTCCCCAGAGGATGTGATGGGGCTGAAAGGTCCAACCTTCTAATCACATGGTTGGTTTTCCAGGCAACTAGTCCTCATCCTTAGGTGCTTTCTAGAATTTGCCTCAATAACATAATAAAAGATATCTTCATAGCTCTCATCACAGGAAATTTCAAGGGTTTTAGGAGCTCTATGACAGAAAAGGGGAGGAAGACCAAATATATATTTCTTATTATAAATCACAATATCACAACATTATTTGGAATGCTTTCTCTCCCAGCACCCATTCCCTTTCAATCTTCTTATCCTTGGGAGCCAGGATACAGGACGTTTAGTTCTCTGATTTCTTCCTCTATTTCCTCAGGTTCCATCAATTCCCCACTAGTCTCTGCCAGCTTGCACAGGTTATGGCAGTAAATGAAAAAAAAATAATTAAAAGTTAATGATTTAATAGTAATATGAACAACCCTACTTAGCATTCTGCAAGATCAGATTCCTGCATATCATATTCTCATAGAACTGAGTACACCTGAATCTGAGCATGGATTCAGCTACATCTTCTGGAAAAAAACCATAAAAAGTATGATGTATAAACAACAACAGAGTCATATCCCTGATAATAGTCTGCAAAAGGACTTGTTTTGTATCAGAATCATAAGTTCTAAAATTACAATCTTTTTTTAAAGATTTTTATTTATTTATTTTTAGAGAGAGGAAAAGGGAAGGAGAAAGAGAGAGAGAAACATCAATGTGTGGTTGCCTCTCATGCATCCCATACTGGGAATCAAACTCACAAACCTTTGATTTGCAGTAGGGCCCTTAATCCACTGAGCCACATCAGCTAGGGCTAAAATTACAATCTTAACAGGAAAGTGAGCTACAAAAATATTTTTAAGTGATAAAATCAGAAAAACTGATCATAAAATTATTTTTGAATATCTGTAAAGCATATTAAATCAGATTGTCCAAGAGTGCTTAGTTTGTAAACTGAGCACCTCTGAAAGAAACGTTGTTCTCAGCTGATGTATATTTTAAAATACTAGATGACAATTTTAATACTAACTTCTATTAACATCACTAATTATTTGATATCATTCATTTCTTGATTACTTTCTTTAAGTAATGTCTATCTTCCCCAAATGGATTATGAGCTCCCTGAGGACAGCAAGCCATGTCACACAATTTTTATTGGTTAGTGTTCTCCTACTCTCATCACACTCTCACCTTGGGCCATGGGCATGAGGAGCCCATTGGTCAGGAAAAGTAGATTAAAGAAGTATTCTCATCTGAGGCAATAAGAAACTCCAGGGTCAAAGTGGTAAAATAAGCCAGAAAGGATGCCTGCCAGCCAAAGTTCAAATGACGAAGAGAAATGGAAAAGATCAAATCATGAAGGGGTGAGAGATGGGAATGATCAAAATTGGAGTACACAGTCAAAGGAAAGAACAAGGAAGACAGGATTAAGCAAAATCAGATCAGAACTCACTAGGGAAAGAGAAGCCACAGCAAATGCCTAGAATGCTTGCCAGCCACTGGGGCAGGCTTCATAGGCCTGCTAGAGTGTGTTGAAAGGGAAATTAAGTCAGCCATTGTAAAGAGTCAGGAATGTGGTGAATTCATATTTCCTATGGTGCCTTGCACATCGTAAGTTCTCATTTAATATTTTCTCAGCTAAGCTAGTCAAACAATAATTAGTTACATATAATCCTGATGGTCTGAAAGTTGATGTTGCACATTAGCATGCACTAGAATAAAGTAGATCAAAGTTTAGAACACACCATTGTGTAAGCAATGGAACTTTTCTATGATAGTAAAGTGAGAACAGCTTTCAAAGTCTGATAGTATCAAAATAGCTATGCTGTGGCACATGGAATAAGGAAAGAAAACAGAATCTCATATTTAGTGCATACCAAGGCATTACCAGGTACCTTTGTTTTTCACTTAATTCAATGTTCCAAGAGGTAGGATGTACTCACAATTTTACAGATGAGTAAACTGGAAAAAGGTTAAATATTGTACCTTCCCTAAGGTCACAGAGTCAGGTTTAAACTCAGATTTGTCTGATTCCAAAATCCATGCTCTTTTTAAATATTCTACCCTTCACCAATCAGATTGGAAAGAGGCAAAGAGTAGTTTAAGCAGAAAATCTGAGAGCAGGGCAAGAAGGAACTCTGGAAGAGAGTTGTCTTCTCACTTCTTAAAAAGATACCACAATTCAACTCTATTCTTTGTGTCTTGGTTTGATTGACAGCAATAACAAAGCTATGGTCCAGGTAGCAGAACTATTATTACCTGAAAATCTACTGTGTACACATCCCTTTTGCTAGATGCTTGACATACATTAAGTTCCATCATTTCCAAAGCATTTTCACAGCCATTGTTTCATCTGACTGAGATAAGGGCTCATACACATGGAAGAAAGCCAAAAAGCTGAATTTTCAGAAATGGGAAACAAGTTAGGGCAACAATGATAACGCAATTCTAGGGCAATACTGAAACCTAGAATCTTAGGTTAGAATTGTCTGACTTCCTCCACTCTAAATTCAGAATTGGTCCAGGAACTCAGGTTGGCTATAATCCACAGGTAGGAGATGAGGCAGCCCCTGACTGTGGAGGGAAAAAACCCAAAAGGCAATGAAATAGGCAGCACCTGATGGCAATTTCATTCAAACATGTCAGGAAGCTCTAGACATACAAGTCAAGAGACATCTTGAGTTTGACACCTTTGAGAATGTGGTCAACTCAGCTGATCCTTTCAGAATTATCATACCAGAGAAAATTAAATAGAACTTGGAGTAACCAAGTTTAACAGAAAGCCAGAAAGTTCTGGGCAGCAGTTGATGCTGTTGATCATCTCTACTTGTTGAGCATTTCCTCCCCTGCCCCCACTGAGGTTTCCATGATAGTCTCCTTCCTGGATAGTCTCTGTCCTGGATAGTCTCCAGGTTTGCCTACTGCCTCTCCAACCACTCCTTCTCTGTCTCTTGCAAGCTTAAGCTTCTTTTATTGTCTTTCTATATTCCCTAGCTCAATAAATATACCACAAGCCACAAAGTTGTACAAATCAGAAATTTAGACACTTTTTTTAACATTTCCTTTTACTCTCATATCCAAATTACCATGAATTACTATCACTACCTGCTGAATATCTTTATTTTTTATATTTTTAAATTATTGTTTAAGCTGTTACAGTTGTTCCTACTTTTCTCCCCTTCCCCTCACTCAACCAGCCCTACCCTCTCCCCACCCTGCAGCAATCCCCACATTGCTGTCCACGTCCTTGGGTTGTACATAAATGTTCTTCAGTTAATCACTTCACCATCTTTCATCCTTCCCCCACTCCCTCCTGGTAGCTGTCAATCTGTTCTATATTCTATCTACACTTCTGCTACTGTCTTGTTTATTAGTTTGTTTTGTTTGTTAGTTTATGTTATTCATCAGATTCCACATATAAGTGAGATCATGTGGTATTTTTTTCTTTCACTGATTGGCTTAATTCACTTAGCATAATTTTCTCCAGGTCCACCCATGCTGTTGCAAACTGTAAGAGTTTCTTCCTTTTTGCTGCTGCATAGTATTCCATTGTGCAAATGTACCAACACTTTTTTATCCATTCACCCACTGATGGGCACTTAGTCTGTTTTCTAAATCTTGACTATTATAAATAACACTGCTATAAACATAGGGGGGTATATATTTTTTGGTATTGATGTTTCAGAATCTTTGGGGTATATTCTCAGAAGTGGAATCACCAGGCCAAAATGAAATTCCATCTTTAATTGTTTAAGGATAGTTATATATTGTTTTTCGCAGTGACTACACCAATATGCTTTCCCATCAACAGTGCACTAGGGTTCCCTCTTCTCAACATCTTAACCAGCACTTGTTGTTTGTTGATTTATTGATGGTCGCAATTCTGACAGGTGTAAGGTGATATCTCATTGAGGTTTTAATTTGCATTTATCTGACAATTAATGGTGTTGGGCATTTTTTTCATGTGTCTATGGGCCCTCTCTATGCCCTCCTTGGAGAAGTGTCTATTCAGGTCTTCTGCCTATGTCTTAATCAGGTTGTTTGTATTCCTGGCATGGAGTTGTATTAGCTCTTTGTATATTTTGAAGATTAAACCCTTGTCAGATGTATCATTGGCAAAAATGTTCTCCCATACAGTGGATTCCCTATTAGTCTTGCTGATGGTTTCTTTAGCTGTACAAAAGCTTTTTAATTTGATGTAGTCCCACTTGTTTATTTTCTGCTTTGTTTCTAATGCCTTAGGAAGTATGATGTCTGTCTGGAAAAAGTCCAGCCATTGTTAATATAACAAGAATGGTATGCACAACATCAATATAACCTGGCAGCCAAGGAGAGTGGACTGGAATGCACATGTGTGAATAATGACAACTTCACTGTGCTAGTCAGTGGGGGCAGTAGATGCCACTGAGTGAGCACATGTACTGTGTGGCCATCGCATTCAAAATGAGTGCAAGTAGAGCAAAAAATCTGCATCAAATTTTACATTAAGTTTGAACATTCCTCCATGGAAACTACTATCTGATTCAGAAGGCTGCAGCTATGGGCAACTGGTGATTGGCAGCTTCATCACAACAACATGCCCACTCATGTACCACAACTCATGCAGAGTTTTTTGGTGAAACATCAAATCATCCAGGTGACTCAGACCCCCTATAGCCCAGATTTGGCTGTAAAACTTTATAGGGTTGTTGGGAAGTTTCAGTGACTAATTCTGGCTTTTCCCAAAACTAAAATCACCTTTGAAAGGGAAGAAATTTCAGACCATTGATGAGATTCAGGAAAATATGACAGGGAAGCTGATGGCAATTAGAAGAACTGTGTAAGGTCCCAAGGTGCCTATTTTGAAGGGGACTGAGGCATCATTGTCCTATGTACAATGTTTCTTGTATCTTGTATCTTCTTCAATAAATGTCTCTATTTTTCATATAACATGGCTGGATACCTTCTGGACAGACCTTGTATATTGTAAAAAATATTTCTACATTGAATACCTGAGATTTGACTCCCTATGTTTTCTTCTAGGATTTTCATCATGTTCATGGATTGGAATAATTAACATCATTGAAATGGCCATTTTGCCCAAAAGCAATCTATACATTCAATGCAATTCTTATTAAAATACCAATGGAATACTTCACAGAACTAGGACGAATACTCCAAAAGTTTATATAGAACCAAAAAAGACCCGAATAGCCTCAGCAATCTTGTAAAAGAAAAAGCTGAAGGTATCACAATTTCTGATACCAAACTATACTATAAAACTATTGTAATAAAAAAAAGAGCCTGGCACTGGCACAAGAACAGATAGATCAATGGAACAGAACAGAAAGCCTAGGAATAAACCCACACCTGTATGAGTAATTGACATTTGATGAAGGTGCAAAGAACATACAATGGTGCAAAGACAGTCTCTTCAATTAATGGTGTTGGGTAAACTGGACTGGTACATGCAAAAAAGGAAACTAGACCACACCTTACACCATAAACCAGAATAAACTCAAAATGGATAAAAACTTAAATGTAAATTGCTAAAATAGATAGAGAGAGAGAGAGAGATGTAGATAGATATAAATATTTATAATTTAATAACATATATATATATCTTTATATCTGTTCACTCCATAACCACTAGCTTGGCTCAAAACACCATCACCTCTTGCCTTGATTACCGAACAGCATCCTGGAATAAAATGTCAGCTCTTCCACATTCAAGCTGTGTGACATTGGGCAAGTCTCACTTCTCTGAGCTTCTGTTTCCTCACAGGTAAAATGGGGATAAAAGCAGTAACTACCTTATAGGGTTGTTGTGAAGATTCAGTGATGATATGTATAAAAACCCTTACAAGCCTGGCTGGTGTGGCTCAGTGGATTGAGCACGGGCTGCAAACCAATGGGTCACAGGTTCAATTCCCAGTCAGGGCACATGCCTGGGTTTCAGGCCAGGTCCCCAGTGGAAAGCATGCAAGAGGCAACCATACATTGACATTTCTCTCCCTCTTTCTCCTTCCCTTGCCCTCTTTATAAAAATAAATAAAAATTTTTTAAAAACTTACAACAGTGCTTAACACAGTAAATGCAACAGAAATGATAGCTTTTGAAATTTTATCTGCATTCATACTTACCCTGCCACCTATTCATGCTCTACACTGTAGCCAAAGTTTCATTTTCCAAAATAATTTTAACCATATCCTCCCCACCATCACTATGCTCAAGTTCCCCAGAAGCATTTCATGGATTGCCATCGCCTTTAGGATAGTCAAAACTTCCTAACATAGAATATTACAGGGAGTGCAGGAATTTCCACAGCATGAAGCCACAAATGACTTTCTCATTATACTCTTTAGGACCTTCCTTCTACGCCACTTCTCTTAGTCTCTTACACTCAACCTGCTCCCTCCACCCTAGGGCCTTGTTCTGGAATGCTCCCATTCTTTTTTCCTAACCTCTCCTCATCCTTCAGTTATCAGTTCAAACCTCGCTACCCCAAAGAAAACTTTCCTGACAGGCCAAAGATTTATAAATATTCTGAAGTTGTTACATACCTCTACTGTATGTTATATATCATAATGGACATTTTTTATTTCTTTGTGTGAAAATAGAATTTATTTCCACTTTCCTTACCTGATTGTGACCTCTGTGATATTAAGGAACTGGTTTTGTTCACTACTCAGCAGTATATGTCTGGCATATAATAAGGGCTGAACAAATTGATTGAATGAATGAATGAATGAATGAACCTAACTGGTTGTGCAGAAGAATCAAATAAAAGCAAAAAGAAATTTAAGGTTGAAACCATAAGTCTGCAGATAAGATTGTAAAATGGTGCGGACTTTGAAACAGTTATAAGTCTAATACCAAAAAGCCCTTAGCCCTAAATAGTGTGTAAAGGGAAATAAGACAGAAAAAGTGGAGTTTAGACTAATTTGAAAAAGAAGTGAGATGGTTGTTGAATCCACTGAATCAGGGCAAGACAACTAAACAGAATTTTTAAGTGTGTGTGTGTGTGTGTGTGTGTGTGTGTAGTACATATGCACATTTATAGTCTTTCACTTTCCATGTTTTTTAAAAAAACCACTCAAATCTATTTTTTAAAGAAAAGAAAAATGTTGGGGGAAAAAAGGACAGTTTCTAAGGAGGAGCGACATCAATGCCCACCTGGTCTTCTGTACTGCCAGCCTCATTTTCAGGAAATTGATCCCTGTCCCTATCTTTTTCCTTTCTTTTTGAATAAAACTGCTGGAGTGACCCAGCTCTGTACTGAATGCTTCCACCTTCAAAACAGCATTTCCAAGTCAAAACCCACTCCTCCCCATCCCTAGTGTTCTTTTTTTTATTGTTGTTCAAGTACAATTGTCTCCATTTTCCCTGCACCACTCTCCCCACCCCAGCCATCCCTACCTCCCACTCTCAATTTAACTCATTTCTGCTATTTATTTACACTTTCCTTAACTGTCCTGAAAGTAGCTTCCCTTTGGCCCTTGCCCAGCATTTCTGTTAACTTCTCACTAAACTACATCCCTGACTTTGGGGTGAGGCTAGGGGAAGACTCAAGGCTGTTTCATGGTCTAGCCTAAGGATTTTCAAACCATAAGTTGCAATCCATTGGTGAGTTTTAAAACAAATTAAATGGGTCAAGATGAATCTATTTTCTAATGAAATGAAATAAAACAGGAAAGAAAATATCAAGCTTGGCATATAGTAAGGTTTGTGTTGTAAAGCTTTCTAAATTAAATTATGTGTGTATATATTTGGTTATGATGTAAAATATGTATCTTGCTTTGACTCATGGTCAAAATAATTCATAAGTTTACAAGTAATAGATAATAATTTAGCCTCTATAATAACAAAATGCCCTTTATAATGTTTACTGAGTATATTTGTACCAGGCAATGTGCTAAGTATTTTACAGGCATTCTTATTTCACCCAATCCTTATAACACTGTGAGACAGACTCAGTTCTAACCCCCAGGTAAAAATGGAAGCTCAGAGACATTAAGCAAATTATCTTAGTTCCCAGTTGGTTAAATGGAAAAGACAGGACTCAAGAGCAGTGTCATTAGAGTCCAACACCCATGCTCTTATGCTATTGCACTCTACCATCTTTGTAATCAGACTATTACTCCTCCCCCTTATTTTAATAATACCTAATAATAATGTTTCTACTACTTTTAATACTACTAATAAAATATTCAAAACAGCCTTTCCTATTACCAGTTGGGTCCATTTAAATTCTCAGGCCATTGCAAATTGTCAAAAACTGTCCCCTCACCAATTGCTAAATCAATTGACCTTCCACGAAAAGAGAACTTTTCTTGTCATGAGTACCCAATGCAAAAACAAAAACAAAATCAAAAACAAAAAAGGAGGGAGTGGATCATTACATGATATGTCCTTAACTGCCTCACAGAGTTGACTGTCTTATATTTTTCAAATTTCTTTGGGCCCATAAACATGAGCAGGTTGATTTTAAAACTTTTCCCAAAGGCAATCAACCAACTCCTGCATAAATTTCTTTTACCTCCAGGGAATTCACTGTAAACATGAATAGTGTTTACACTATTAAATGTTAATATGCTTAGCTCATTAAATCTTCTAGAGAATAATTTGTAGCACAGGATTTGTAGCACAGGAAGTCTTTTAACATTCATATGCCTATCTTTATGTCTGCCAGGGGTGTATATGGTGCCCAAAGAAACACTGGGCAAGTCTAGTCTTAGCCAGAGTACAGCCTGAGTGTGGAGCACCTGCTGCCAGGGCTAGACAGTCCCAGGAGCAATTGAGTGCTGAATTTGAGAGGTCATGGTAGGTGGGGCCTCCTACAAAAACCTGGCTGAGACATGCAAAGAAGAAAAGGAGAAAAGGAGACATGAGCTACAATGTTTTTTCAAAATCCTTCAAAAAACTATGGTACATTTACACAATGGGATTCTATGCAGCAGAAAGAAAGAAGGAGCTCCTACCCTTAGCAACAGTATGGATGGAACTGGAAAGCATTATGCTAAGCAGAATAAGCCAGATGGTGAAAGACAAATACTGTATGATCTCACCTTTAATGGGAACCTAATCAACAAAACAAACAAACAAGCAAAATATAACCAGAGACACTGAAATAGAGAACAGACTGACAGTGACCAGAGGGGAGAGGGGAGGGAATTTCAGGGGAAAAGGGGGAGGGTTTGCAGGAACAAGTATGAAGAACACATGGACAAAAACAAGGTGGGGTGGAAACGGGAGGGAGGTGGGGAGGGCTGGGGGTGGGCTGGGATGGGAGTAAAAGGCAGAAAACTGTACTTGAACAAAAATTAAAATTAAAAAAAATGCCTCCAATTTATTGTAATTTTAATTATTAAACCTTAGATACTTTCAAAGAAATCTCTGTAATGTATATGTAAATCAGAAAGCATACTCATAACACCTGTGAACCCACTGTCCATCCAAGAGATGCTAGAAGTCTGATTTTGGACTCTATATTCAAGCCAAATCTGCTATTTGGTTTGGATGTTGGTCTAGGTCTTTAGAAGGCTAAATAGCCAATGCATACATCAACATCATTTGGTCTTTCTGAACTGGAACATGACCAAGGCATGGCATTTGGAATTATCATGAATATCAAAACATTCAGTTTAAAATATAGGTAAGCATTCTAGATAACATTGGGTTGGCCAAAAAGTCTGTATGGTTTTTCCTTAAAATAAAAGAAACATTCTTTGTTTTCACCAATAACTTTGTTGATTTGGATATTTTGAGTATGTTAGCAACCTTCTGCGTGATATAATGTTGATTGTTCTCAATTAATGTCTCGATTTGATCACTATCAACTTCAACTGGTCTACCGAACTGGGGAGCATCATCCAGCCAGAAATCTCCAGCATTGAAACTTCACAAACCACTTTTGACACATTCAGTCAGTCATAGCACCTTCTCCATACACTACACAAATCTTTTTCTGTATTTCAGTTGCATTTTTACCTGTCTTGAAATAATAAAGAATAATATGCCAAAAATGTTGTATATTTTCTTCCACCTTCAATATTAAGATGGCTACACAAAAATTCACCAATTTTGATAAGATTTTTTAAATGCACGCTGATATGTCAGCTGTCACAATAAAATCTAACAAAATTGTTTCCAATGAAGTTAAAGACAACTAAGCACTACTGGAGTCATTTTACAGAAAAAAAAAACTCTTTGGACAACCCAATATGTGGAATGCAAATCCCTTATTATTGCAACCATTAAAAGCTGCACTAATAAATTATTGTTATATAACATCATTTGAACTATTGAACTGTTAGGTTTATGTACAAGTATAATGATGATGAACATCAAATATTTAAAGAGGGAGATATATTGAGAGTATGAATATTTAAAAAGAGTGTGTTAACTAGGTAAGTTTATGAAGAAAACTATATACTTTTTGAGCTAAAAATATTATAGAATTAAATAATTCAAGACCAAATATAGATGATATAACAACTCTAATGTTTTAATTGTGTGCTATGCTTATATTTCTAACATGAAACAAAACAAAATTTAAGGACTGAATTTAATTTTCAGGTAACTAATTCCATTCAGGCTACATGTCTTTCAAAGGGTAGTTCTATTTGAAAATACTTTTCCTCTTGTGAGAATGAATTAAAAATAGATTATTGACTTTATTATCAACTTAAAATTTCACAAGGAGAAACAAAAACAAAATCAGTTATAACCACACCCACAACAAAGCATCTTCAATCTGCTGCATAAAAAAGAGTTTAAGACTATAATAAAGAAAATAGTAAATAAAATTGAGGCACCCTAAAAATGTCATCTCTGCACTGGCCTTAGTTGACAGTGAGCATCTATTCAGTTTCATAAATGTGTACTTGAGTGTCCACAGGAACAATCTAGCAGTTGACAGTGTTAAAAAAGTCATTGTTCTGTTTCTGAATGTAAAACTAAAAAAATTGAATATTGAACTGTTAAATAATAGTATAGCAAGAATTAATTTTTAAAAATTAAGTTTCAGGTTTGTTCTTGTATCTCACAAATTCATTCTATTATGCTGATATTTTATTTTAAGCCAAATATCGATGTTATACTAGGCCTTTTGGAATTTATTTATCAATCTCTTATCACTATTTATTGCTTTAGCACATATATTGCTTAGCTTTGTTCATAACGGAACTTTCTATAGATGATATTAACTGTATGTACTCTTCTAGACTTGCCTTTTTCACTCAATATCCTATTTATGAGATTTGTTTTTTTGCTACATATTCCAATTTACATATTGGCCTCAATTTCTTTATCCATTCTGTCAATGGAAAATGGGGGATGTTTCTTGTTTTGCTTTGTTTTTTACTATTATTAGCAAAGTTTCCTGAATATTCTTGTACATGTCTCTTCATGTACATGTGCAAGAATTCTAGGGTATATTCACAGAAGTTGAACTACTAGGTCATAGAAGGTACACATCTTTATCAGATAATGTCAGAGTGTTTTTCCAAAGTGGTAGCACTAATTTGTTCTCCAACCATAGTATTCATATCTATTCTTTCCCTGTAACTTTATATCAACCTTGTGATAGTACTAAGGCTTACATGGATTAATAAAAAAGAAACATGAGATTTTACTGTAAAAAGAGAATTATGATGGGTGCAGATCTGTTCTTACTTCTTTGACTAACTTGCTGAGGGACTTTGGATAGGTTGCTTAATCTTTCTGGGTCTCACATCTCAAATTAAGTATTTGGGTGAGGGGACCCTTGTATACATTCTTTCAGCTCAAAATTCTCTTATCTCCAGTTTACAGTTGGGAATACTGAGATACAGAGTGATGATTTGCTCAGCCCAAAGTCACATCCCACATCAGTGAGAGCTTAAGTTCCTCATGTGTAAAATGGGACTAGACTATATGATAGCTTATATATCAAATTCTATTTTATGGTTCTAGACTAAGAGCCTATGATTTCCCCATCAGGGTCAGTATTAACTACCATGCATTAATCTATCCATTACTACAAACATTAATTAAGTACATACTATGTGCAAGGCAGGCACCATAGATATCAAGGAGGTAATGAGGCATATCCTTTGCCTTTGAGGAGTTTACCCATGTTGTACTTTATAGGAGATTCCCCTCCTTGTTTTGAGAACTCTTAGGATTTACCCTCTTATTTGAGATTTAAATGATTGTTAATGGTAATTTTAACTGCTATTTTCACCTCATATGCTGACTTTAGAAGCTAACCCCTGACCCTATCACACTATAGTGAGATAAGTGCTGTGACAGAGATGTATACACATCATGGTGTAAAGGGTAAAAGAGGGAACCAGGGAACACTTATTAAAGGAAATAATGCTTGAAAGGTGTTTAAACAGTGTAACAAGTTCTCCAGAAGTTATACCATATTCTTGATTGCTTACTGTCATCCACTCTGGAACATAAGCTCCATGAGAGCCTGAACTAGCATTTTGCCTGTCCAATTCTATGAACTTTTCCCAGTATCTACCACAGTGCCTGACACAGAGTAGTTCCCCATTAAGTATATGTAAAGTGAAAAATATTAATACCTCATCTTCCTAAAACATTTTTTACAGTTTACAAAATGCTGTTCTATACATTATCTTAATCGATTTTAACAAGTCCTTGTGGTACAGATAAAACAGATAGGGTTCAGAAATTGTCCTCCAAATGGCAGTTATTGGAGAAAATAAGAAACTCCTGAAAAACGTGTTGTTATTTTAGCTATAAAAAATGTGACATTCTTAGCAGATGTCCCTTACATATGAGGAAACATTCATTCTGAAATGGGGAAAAATATTTCCAAAATACAACACCCATCAACATGCCTTGCATGCCAAAACAACTGGCTCCCATTAAATACATGAGGCACTCTCTCCCATATTACTGCCCAGCTTGTTTATCCTGTATATGCTCAAGAAATCAGAAAACAGACGAAAGGCTAATTGCTGTGAAAAATCAATGCCTGTCGTTTTCTATTTTTATCATGACAATGAATGCTGGATTGTTGCATCTGAACACAAGAATAGGAATTATTCATGTAGAAGAAATCAGACATAGAACAAAGAGCAGCTCTGTAAGAAAACTGGAGTTGAATATTTCTGAAGTAGTTCAGAACAAATGCCTGAGATATATCTTCAGTTTCCCATTACTACCTTTTCTTTCCTCCAAAGCTGAACTGCTATCTTGGAGGTATATTTTAAGACAATCATTCTTGATCTTGGTAATGACTCAGTCAGGGTCTTTGAGAATCTACCAAAGATTGGCAAAGAATAGTAATGACCTTTACCGCTTTCCCAATTTAAATAGGGTCTTTGGTTATCTTGTCTCTTAGCAACTTGTGTTCTTCCCACACAAACTTTATCACAGTATATCTGAAGCTCACCCAGGGGCTTCTAAAATCAGCATATAAGGTAAAAATAGTAGTTAAAATTACTATTAAGAATCATTTAAATTTCCAATAATTAAGAGAGTAAATCCTAAGAGTTCTCAAAACAAGGTGGGGGGATCTCCTATAAGGTATGATCTGGATGGTTTGTGTATTCTACTTTGCATATTTATTACATGTATTATATGTGTAATACATATAAATGTATTGGGTGCACAGGAATATACTACATATAACAGATTAGATAGGTAGCATATATCTCTCAGTATTTTAATCACAAAAAAAAGATAATGTTTAGAATAGAAACCACAGGAGTACACTCTATTTATTTGCACAATTATTTAATGCTTATAATTCCCAATCTCCATAAAGGCAGGGCAACTGCCCACTTTGGTGGCTTCCTATACGCTAACTCTACCTCTGCCTAACTCAGTTCTGCTCAATAAATAGATGTCAACTGATGTCAACTGACTAACTTACAGGTAAGATGGGAGGGGACAGAGAAAGTAAAGGTAAGAAACAGCCTGCTCTGCCACCACAGTAACCTCAGCAATGACATTGTATCCTATCAGCTGTCAAGCCTTAAAGATAATTTTATTGTTCATGAGTTTGATCTTCTTTTTCTTAAATCAGTCCCTTTACATTTCACATAAGAATGGTTTGGTGATGATGAACTCCTTTAGTTTTTCTTGTCTGGGAAGCTCTTTATCTGCCCTTTGATTCTAAATGATAGCTTTGCTAGACAGAGCGATCTTGGCAGTAGGTTCCTGCTTTTCATGACTTTGAGTATTTCTTGCCAATCCCTTCTAGCCTGCAAAGTTTCTTTTGAGAAATCAGCTGACAGTCTTATGGGAACTTCCTTGAATGTAACTAACTGCTTTTCTCTTGCTGCTTTTAAGAATCTCTCTTTATCTTTAACCTTTGACATTTTAATTATGATGTGTCTTAGAGTAGGTCTCTTTGCGTACATTTTGTTTTGGACTCTCTGTACTTCCTGGACTTGCATGTCTATTTTCTTTACCAAATTAGGCAAGTTTTCTTTCATTATTTTTTCAAATAGATTTCCAATTTCTCTCTCTCTCTTCTCCTTCTGGCATCCCCAAGATGCAAATGTTGGACCTCTTAAAGTTGACCCAGAGGCTTCTTATACTATCCTCGTGTTTTTGGATTCGTCTATCTTCCTGTTGTTTTGTGTGGTTGTTTTTGCTCCCTTATATTCCAAATCATTGATATGATTCTTGACTTCATCCATGCTACTGTTGTTTCCTTGTACATTTTTCTTTATTTCAATTAGGGTATCCTTCATTTCTGACTAGATCTCTTTTATGCTGTTGAAGTCTTCACTAAGTTCCTTGAACATTCTTATAACCAGTGTTTTGAACTCTGCATCTGATAGATTGCTTATCTCCATTTTGTTTAACTTTTTGGAGTTTGGATCTGTTCATTCACTTGGGTCATGTTTTTTTGCCTCCTCATTTTGACAGCCTCCTTGCGTAGTTTCTATATATTAGGTTGAATAGCTATGACTTCCTGTCTTGGTAGTGTGGCCCAAAGTATTAGGTGTCCTGTAGGGTCCAGTGGCACAGCCTCCCCTATCACCCAAACTGGGTACTTGAGGTGCACCCTTTGTGTGGGCTGAGTACACCCTCCTCTTGTAGTTGAACCTTGAATGCTGTTTGTAAATCAATGTAGGAGATTTAGTCAGGTCAATCAGCTGTAGGGACTGGCTGTGACCATTGACCACCAACCTTCACCCTCTGTGGAGGATCAGCTGTGCTGGGGCAGGGTGGTGGTGCTCTGACATGGTCTGTAGCTGTCCACTGGGTGCAAAGGCTCTGGGGTTTCCCATGTGGTGCAGGCCAAGGTCAGCCCCCACCTGTGTTCTGCCGAGAGCCACCCTACATGAGCTATAAAGATGACTGCTACTTGTGCTGAGCTTGGAGGTTTCCAGGCAAAAACCAAGCTGTGAATCTAGGCTGGGTGCTGCTAGTGCCAGGCCTGGGACCAATTAGCAAGATTTATGGGGACTAGGGGCTCAATGAAACAGGTTGTTGTTTGTTTGATAGAATTTAGGAAGTTGTGAAGTGTGGGCCAAGACCACCCACTCAAATGGATCACAGTTTACAGTTTGGGTGGGCCAATAAATTGAGTGGGAGAGCCTCAGGGAATCTCCAGGGTAGGGAAAACTGTTAGCCACATTGGTGGAGTCTCAGACTTGGCACCCTTCTGCCAGCTCTCTGGCTCTGTTGGGGGAGGGCTCTGAAAATGGAAAATGGCCTCTGCCCACCTTTCTCTCTGTGAGAAAGCTGTCCTCCAGTTCTTTCCTTGATGCCAGACACTTCTGTTCCTCCCTGTATGCCACTGGTGCCTTTCAAGCTGCCACCCCAGTGCTAGAATATAGAGGGAGTGAGTCTCAGTAAGTCCGCATGTGGGTCCTTTAAGGGGAACTGCTTGGAACTCCAGAAGTTTCTTCCACCAACTCAGTCCCCAATTTTCAGCCAGAAGTTATGAGACTTATCTTCCTATCATTGGAACCCTAGGCTGGGGCCCTGGTGTGGCACTGGTCCTCCTTGCTCCTCAGATAGCACTCCTAAATTTTTATCTACCATATGTGGATGTGATACTAACCCATCCCACATCTTCTCCCCCCTCCTACCAGACTGGATGAATGTGGTTTCTTTAATTCTGTAGTTTTCAGACTTCCATTCAACTTGATTTCTGATGGTTCTGAGTAATGATTGTTCTATACTTTTGTTGTAATTTTGATGTGTTTTTGTGAGGAGGTGAGCCATGTTTACCTACACAGCCATCTTGACTGGAAGTCTACTTCATGAATGCCTATGTTTACATTTTTTTAAGTAATTATCCTTATATGTGAATTTCATCATTTAAAATACAAGTACCATAAAAAGAGATAGGCTTAGAAGTGAGTTTTATTTGCTTTTTTATACTTTTCTGTCTTTGAAAGTATTCTATAATGATTATATATTGTTTTTAAAATCAGAAGAAAGTTTAAAATATAATATATTCTTTTTTTACTTTTATTTTTATTGTTGTCCAATTTTGGTTGTCTCCATTTCCCCCACCACCACTGCCCCCACCCCAGCCACTCCCACCTACCACCCTCCCGCCTTTGGTTTTGTCCATGTGTCCTTTATACACGTTCTTGAAAACTCTTTCCCCTTTCCCCCTCATTATCCCATTCCACCTCCCCTTTGGTTACTGTCAGTTTGTTCTTAATTTCAATGTCTCTGGTTATGAGATATCACTTCACACTGGTGAGAATGGCCATCATAAACAAATCAACAAACAAGTGTTGGAGAGGTTGTGGAGAAAAGGGAACTCTAGTACACTGTTTGTGGGAATGCAGACTGGTGCAACCACTGTGGAAAACAGTATGGAATTTCCTCAGAAAACTAAAAATGGGACTGCCTTCTGACATGGCAATTCCACTGCTGGGATTATACCCCAAGAACCCTGAAACACCATTTCAAAAGAATGTATGTACCCCAATGTTGATAGCAGCACAATTCACAATAGCCAAGTGCTGGAAGCAACCTAAGTGCCCATCAGCAAATGAATGGATCAAAAAACCAAGGTACACTTACACTATAGAATACTATGCAACAGAAAGAAAGAAGGAGGGTATTTGCGACAGTGTGGTTGGAAATGGAGAGCATTATGCTAAGTGCAATAAGCCAGACAGTGAAAAACAAATACCATATGATTTCACCTATAAGTGAAACCTAATCAGCAAAATAATTCTCATATATTCTAGCTCCCATTTTATGCTATTTTAACCTCTTTGGGATCACAAAGCCTGAGAATTGCACAGTTTAGGACTATGAATAAAAAGAGAGTTGAGAGACACCAAAAAATCACAGTGATTATGCCAATTATTTTAATTGTGTAGGGATACTATTTGATTTGCTTCTAACTCAGTGGCATTCTTAATAAAAAGTCAATTTTTTCAATTAGTAATCTGTTTGAGACAAAATTGCATTCTCATTGCTTTTTTAAAGGCCAGTCTCTTAAGTTTCTCATGAATTCCATTCACCTCTCTGAAGTAGGTACTGTTTCTGGGATGTTATAAATGAGCGAATTAGTAAGAGTCTAGGAAGAAAGAGGGAAAACAGCTGCATGGCTTAGTTTCCACACATTCAAACTGTGACTACCACAATCCTATCACACACCCCTTAACTTTTAGCACTTTGATGTTCTGACATAGATCATTCCTTGTAGATTTCACTATCACTTTTGTATTATCCACACTCTGCAACTGTGTTCTATATATGCAAATACATCTAAACATAAATAAGGAAGTAGCTGAGCCACAAAGGTAAGAGACTGTAGAGAATGATTGCAGCTTCCTCATCGTACCACAGGTCAAGCACTGCTTGATACATATATTCCTTTTACAGATAAGGTTGATTTCCCCTTTGAGCCTCAAATCACATTTGAATTAATTCAACAATAAAGGAATGGAATTACACGAAATGTGATGTCATGGGAAACACACAGGGCTGGCCTGAGTTCTGAGCTCCGCTATCAAGTATGACTTTGGGCTAAATGTCAAATTAGAAAGTTGAGCTGGAAGAACTCTGTAAGCCATGAGTTCCAAAATTCCATTATTTTTCAGAATCCAAAGTGTAAACATATCACAATAGAAGTAACAACTCCTTGTTTACCAACTAGTTTCCTTTAGCAACCCTAGGGTTTTTGCATGATGTCTATAATTAACATCATTCTGGCATTTACATAAGTATTCCTAGTACTGAAGCATAATCCTCACATAGCCAGTGGCAGATTTGGGATATAGCTATGTCACCTTCAACCGTGATCTTCTGAGAGCTACCGAACTTCACAAGATCAACCTGGGTCCATGTTCTGACATGGGTCTTCTAAGGTTTATTTAGGTTCTGCCATAGCACTCTATAGTTTAAGCTGGAAAAACAGTACCAGTACAACACTATCTACCACAAACTGAGAGAAGTTGTTATATCATTTCAGATAAAACAAAAAAAAATGTAATTGTTATCATGATGCCTTTTGACATGAAGAATACTGGCCAAAATAATAACACATAATATAATTATACTTCTAGTCAGTTTGCAGTAGGAATTTTTGGCTTCATCTATTTCATTGTATTTTTTCCATCACCATTTAACCCCCCTTTTAGCACCCCCCCACAACCACCACAGTGTTGTCCAAGCCCATGAGTCCTTTTTCCTTTTTGTTCAATCCCTCCATCCCCTACCCTCCCCCAGAGCTGTCAGCCAGCTCTGTATCTATGAGTCTGTCTCTATCTTGCTTGATAGTTCAGTTTGTTCATTAGATTCAAATGGATCATTCCCAAACCTTCAACTCTGTGTCCAGCCCAGAACAACCTCCAGAACTCTAGACCCTTCAACTGCTAATTGGATGTCTTTCCCACTTTTCTGCCCAGACACCTGAAACTCAACGTACCTCAAACTGAAATCATCTCTGTCCCTGCTCCCCAAATCTGCTCCTCTTCCTATGTCTATGATCTTAGAGGACAGCACTACCACTGTCTAGGAGGAATGTGTAAACCTTACCATGTCACATTTGACTCCCCTCTCTCATGCCTTATCAGTTCTCATGTCCTGTCATGTCAATCCCACATCCAGAACCTCTCATTCATCTTCTCCTTCCACTGTGCACTGCCCTATCCTTTAATTTAGACCATATTCACTCCCAGTTATACTTCTAAACTGGCCTTGTAACTGGTCTCCCATATTTCAGTCTCTACCCACTCCTCTTCATCCCACCTATCCCATTGTTGCCAGATAAAGTGCATGGATATAAGATTGGTACTCTCCTACCCCAAAACTTCCAGAGGAATTCCCTATTCCCATAGAATATTGGTTTTCAGACTTTTCTTATTTTCTATAGCAAATGAGGACTTCCTAGACAAAAATCTGACACAACCCCAGTTTGTAAAATAGCTAAAAATGATATATGAATAATATACATTTATTTTGTAAGTAAAAAATAATTACACTTATGTATTTTATATTTGATCAATGAGGAAAAATAAGTCTGTTCTGATAAACACAAAAATCTGAAATCAAGGTTAAGGGAACTACATTCTTATATTAACATTTGATCTATTTATTTTTTTGTTTTGATTGTACAGTATTGAGAAAAATTCTTACACAGATAAGTAGTTGCAAATGTTAATAGTTTTTAACAGCTCATCTTGCAAGATACCTCATTTGCACAAGAAGGCAGAATTAGCATTACTATAAGGTCTGCACAAAATTAAGTCAAGTGGTGGCATAAATTATTTTAATGTCTCTGAGATGTTAATTTTTTTATGTATTACATATTTAAACATAATTTATTGTGGCTTTAAAATATATATTTCAATATATGTATTTTAAAATAGAAAATTAAATCCAATATCTATGGAGCCCTTGAAATATTTGTATATAATCTTGGAATTTATTCAACATAGTTTGAAACACTTGCCATAACAGAAAGTGTATGGTGATGTGGCCTCAATCTATGTTTCTAATCTTGTACTCTACTGCCTTTCATACATGCTTAAAAACAAAGAAAATTCATGTTTTCCTGATTATTGTTAGAATGATTGTAAAAGAAAACCCAAGAAACACAGAAAAGAATGAAGTAGAGAGAAATTACCCATATCCCTCAAGCCAAGGATAACTACTATAAATGTTTTAGTGTAATTTATTTTAGTCTTTTACCTTTTGTAGCAGAACTGATAGTTAGGTGATGGAGAGCTGTGCCAAGCACTTAAATAGATTATCTAATTTTATACTTACAAACACCCATCCCATCAATTTTATTAATTCCATTTTACATTGATGAAACAGGGGATAAAACAGGTTGAGTAACTTGTCCAAGGTTACACAGTTAATTGCAGAGCTGGACTTCAAACTGATATCTGACTGACTCCAGAGACTATGTACTTAACCACAACACTGCATTGTCTTTCTTTTCATGCCATCTTTCACTCACTTTAACTCTGCTGACTTTAATTTACTGTTCTTTGAAAACATCTGCCTTTGCTCATGCCAGTCCCTTTGCTAGGACTGTTTTTCCCTATTTCTGTCTAGCCAAACCCTACTTATCATTCAATGCCACCTACTCCTCACACCTTCTCTAATGCACCCTCACCTCTCCTCCTGGAACTCCCAATACTGTTTCTTGTTCTCCTACTACTCACTCCTGTCAGGACCTCCTACCCTTCCCCTGCTTCCCACACTCTAACATATACAAGCAGGAATTTACTTTATTTGTAAGTGCTGAGTGATGAGTGGCCCTGTTCCAGTTCCCATGCTTTGGACCTGGGGCTGAGCTCCAGGATGTACCTACCGGGCTATAGGGGGATGGTTCAGCCATCTGATACTAAATGAAACTGAAGCTCCTATGCACACAAGTCAAAAAAAATCATTCATTCTGTAATCTAGGCAAAGCCAATCTGCCACCCCTCCTCCCAGGGCAGACTGTTGCATTTTTAACTTCTTTTTCCCTCAAGGCTGCCCTTGACATTCCTTTGAAGAGGATTTCCTCTTGATGAAGTCATTCATGATATGCCCTGGGTTCTGCAATGGTAGTCTTGGTGGCTAAAAAAGTTTTCCTTGCTTTCTTCCAAAGTTTTTGTGACCCCCCTAAGGAGGCCATTGCAATTGAAAAGCAGTGCTCTGGATCCAGAGATTATGACACTTAGCTCCATGGAGCAGTGTTTCTGAGCTTCATGGTCATCCCTAGGAGTCCTTGAAAGAAAAGTGTGGACATGTTTTATCTAATTCACATGGTTAAGGGTGAGAGAAAGAGATTGTCTGTATTTGTGCCAACTGGAAAGTGGCCTCAAATGACTGGGACTGGAAGCCATGAAACCTCTGGATGTGTGCCATTTGTAAAAACACATGTAGTTCTGATATACCACATCCTTACTATATGGATGTGGGAAAATGTGAATCTCCAGCCTTAACTTTGGCCTAAATTCAAGATTCATATGTCCAAATGCCTACCAGACATCTTTAAGGTAAAGATGTATAATGGACATCTCAAATTTAACATGTGTAAATGAGCAACTGATTCCATCCACCCCCACTCCTCCACCCCCATATACAAAATGCTGATCTTCCCTCAAACTTCAGGTCTCAGTTAATAATAACTCCATATTCCAATTGTTCATATCAAAAAGCTTTAGTGATATTTCTTGGCTCTTCTCTTTTTTCTCACACCCCACATCTCATCCACAGCAAATTCCATTGGTCCTACCACTAGAGTCTGACCACTGTTCACCACCCCATTGCCACCATTCTGTCCCAAATCACAACCATTTCTCCTCTGGATTTCCACAGTAGCCTCTGATGAGGTTTCCCTACTCTGCAATTGGCCCACTTTCAGTGTGTCCTCCAACAAGCAGTCATGGTGATATTGTTGGAACTTAACAGAATTTACTCAAAACCTTCTGGTGACTTTTCATTTTGCTCACAGCGAAAGCTTTGCTGTTCCTTGAACAGAACAAGCACTCTACCACCTCAGGGCTTTGCATGTGGTCTTCCTTCCACCTGGAAAGCTTTTTCACAAGATTAAACAGGGCTAACTTCCTCATTTCCTTCAGGTCTTTACTCAAAACTTATCTTCTCATTGAAGACAAGAGATGCTGAGAAATAAAGAGGTGTCGGCAAGGTGGCCTAAAAGTACAGCACCTGCTTACCTAGATAGGCTGTTTACAGTAATGCTTTCATTTAACTTAGGCCTGGAACATTTTGCTTATCAGGTAGGATTTTCTAAGCCCTCTCTGTATACTATGCAGAAGCCATCAGAGAAGATGTCATAGTCGGAGCCCTTTGTTTTTGCTGCTGCACTAGGAAATGGCATCACATTTCCTGTAGTTCAGGGCATGTGGACAGAACAGCTTCTTCCCCTGGGAGGCCTGGGCAAATGGACAGGTCAGCAGAACCCAGAACTGCACCAAAGCATTTATTTTTCTACACATAATACTGAGCACCTACTCCATACTCACTACTAAGATTAAAAATATGGCTTCATTTTTTAAACATGAGACTTTTAAAACAGTTTGTGTGACTATAATTATCTAGAAAACTAAAAAAAAAAACCCCTATGCTAATAGCAATTAGTGATGGTGATGCCTGCAAAATGTGTGTATATATTAAATGCTCCCACTGATTACTCACTCTGAGAACTCCTATTGGTTATGATAAACCTGCAGCTAGAAGCATAATTTTCAGTAGCAACCTTTTCCACTGTAGCTATCATTCAAGTTGGATTTTACTTAATATTTTTTGGCTTCTGAGGAAGGAAAGTCAAAGAGTCATATATGAGGGAGGCTGATCTCCACAACTGATGTATGGAGCTATCACACATTAGGAAATAATAAAGATGAAGAGCTCTGAATTGAAAAAAAATAATAATAACAGGAGCCCTGAGTTCTACTACTTCTGCCACTAAATCACTGTGTCACTTCCCTCTCTGGGCCTGTTTACTCATCTGTAAAACAAGGGCTTGGGTGGACAAGATCCCCAATACTCCTAGCTCTGACATTCTATGAGTCTATAAAATTCACATTTGTAGTCGAGCCACTCAGTGAATGCACATATTCTGAAACAGTAAACAAATACCACCAACATGCAAGGACTAGAAGTGAGTGAATAAGTAGTCAGGGAAAGCCCCATTAAACAAACAAACCTTGCTCCACATTCTCAATTTCAACAGACCTGAGTAAGAATTCAAAGTCCAAGAAACAGTGCTGCCTCACCCCTCCTCACACCCCATTCCAGTGCAAGATTACTCTTCAGGACTCGAGAAGTCAAATCAAGGATTGTCAACAAATCCAACCTAACAAGCCCCACCTGGATTGTTGGCAAAGTGGGGAAAGCATTAATGTGAACAATTATTCTTAAAGTTTTAGATATGATCAGATTTAAGGCAACCTTGCAGAGTATTGTTTTATTGTTTTAAACAAAAAGTCAGGAAGACCATAGAGCATAGGCAGAAAGGCAAGCAAACCCTACGTGGGAAGAGAAGTGGAAACCTGGCCAGTTGCTGGGTCCTCTTCAGTATTCTCTAAGAGCAACAGCATCTCTTTCTAGATGCCATCTGTCATACACCCACTTGAACCCCTTTCAGTTTGAGTTTTAAAAGTACTACCAAATAATTACAGGTTGAAACTAGGGTCCTAAAAGGGGGTCCAGTCCAGGGCTCCAACTGGTAGCCAGTAGGCCTAATTCAGTATATGTTTTGTGAGACCAGAAAATCTAAAATAATTTTGATTTTTGAGTACCTTTCAGAAGAGCACAAACTCTACCATTCTTCCAGGTAGCCACCACTCCTGGACGCACACAGAGTAGCCTGGCCCCAAAATTCTTTTCAGTCTGAGCTAAGACTCAGAAGCCAGTCCTTTCCATGACACCACTGCTGTCTTACATTCTCCCTCCCTTTGCAGCTGCCTTGGCAAGGTTCAGCCTCAGCTTGGTCTCCAGCAGCCATCCCAAACTAAACAACCCCAAAGTCAGAACAGTCTGAACCTTCTCTGAGAAGGCAGCACTTCTCCCGCACTCCCCCCACCACCTAATACAATAAGCACGTTTTTAAATTGAATTTATTGAAGCACTTTGAAAGGGACCAGCACTGGCTTTTCTCTCCACTGCCAACATGGGACTATGGCAGGCCAAGGTACAGTAAACCATATTCCTCAGTGTTCTGAAGACAGAGTCTCTGTATACATAGTTAAATTTTCAGGGAATCAAAAGTTATATGCAGATTTTTGACTGTGTCCTTAAACCCCACACAGTTCGAGGGTCAACTATATTTGCATTTCACTAGAGGAGTTTTAGTTATTGAAGTATTAAAAAGCAAAACCACAAAAGACCCTATTACAGGGGCTGCCACATGCAAAGAAGGCAAGATAGTGAGTACCTAGAATGAACTCCATTTGTGTTTTTATAAGGATGTCTCCTAGGTGTCCCATATTGTCTTGGACATTCCCACATTCAAAATACTATGTCTCACTATCAGATCATGTGTTCCAATTTGTTGTTCAAAAACTGTAATTACCATCCTCAGACATATAACACATTGGATGTTGCACAGGAAAAAGAAATGGCACAGGCAATATTTATTTGGCAAGGAGACAAAGTATCCAGTTTTTTTTTTCCTTTTTTCCTCCCAGTTTTTTTTCTTTTGTCCTCTCTAGTTTTCTTTCCTTCACATTCACCCTTACCTCTAACAAGAGGCTCACTTCTCTTCTCACTCTCATTTCAAACCAAGACATTAGAATCTATGCTTTGCAGTGATAGGGGCTAGAGTCAAGAACACAGAGTTTATAAATTAGTTAAATCAAAAGACACTAACTGGAGGCCTATAGCCATGTTCTATGTGGCCATACATCATTTTTAAAAAGCTGTCATTCACCTTTTTTGAAAAGTGGTGTATTTTATATAAAAATCCACATCATTACCTTTTCTTGAAAAATCAGAAAATCTGGTAATACTGGTCCCATATTCACCTGTGACAATGATTGACCAGAGTGGACTGGAAGCTGTCCCCATCACATGAAACACGCACTTTCTAGGTAACCACATTCCTCACCATCCCCTATTGCCTCCTCTACCCATTTCCTGCCATTAGATATCAGGGACCATTTATCATTATATTTTAATGACTATTTTCTTTCAGTAAAAATGGTGAAATATTTCTCCTCTCTGTGGCTAACAAAAGAAGGAAAACAAATGATAGAGACCACATATTTCAAGAAAAAGTGGAGAGTACTTTTTGTAGAAATGAAGAATATTGCTATGTATTCAGTATGGAAAAACAAATATAATATACTTTATTTCAATAAAGTATAATTTGTCCTGCTTCACTCATTTAAATAACCTATCTGTCCCTACAGGCATCTGAGTTGCCACTTCTGCTTTTAATAAACAGACATTCAGACAATATTCTGCAGGTAAACTTCTTTCCCTGACCTTCCCAGATTCTCCAGCTGGGACCCTGGAAATTAAGAAAAACAGAGTTTATTAACACATGTAGCATACATATACACAGGAGAAATTCAGTGATGAATAACTCAAAGGTATGAACTTGGGCTTATGTAGCATATTAATAAAGAACAATAAATTTGTAGAAAAGCAATAAAACAAAGGAAAAGGGTTTTAGGATTCTGAGGGCAGCAAACTGTGGAAAGGCAAATACCTGGGGGAGACTAATGGAGTAAGATTTGTTTGTGCATGTCTTTCTTGGCATCACCTTTCCATCTTCTTCATGGACATAAACTTTCCTAGGAAAGAGAACTTACAGTTTTACTTGTTTCTCAGGAGCTTTTCCTTTTAGTCAGATAACAGAGGCTCCGGGAAGGCTTCTTTCTTCATCTGTTGAATCTCAAATGCCTTCAGTTCAAAATAATCCTTATGCTAAAGTGGCATATTTGGGGGAAGTACATTCTGATCCCCTACAAATCCAAATGTCCTATACAGCAAAGAGGACAGTGCCTATTCCGATCCCAGGATCTTCTTCTATTCTATTGGTTAAACAGATGCTGACTCAGGAAATCAGGCAATAATGTTCTTTCTTTTTTACTTAAAATCCCACAGTGATATAGATACATCTGTTCCATGTTAGAAAATGCCACAAGGAATACACATACACATATAAATATACTTATGTCCTCTAGTTGATTTTTTCTGTACAATAGTCACCCTGAGGGTAGATTTTAGATGATGCTATGATCCTGTTTGGTAAGTATCTTCCAAGATAAGAGGTTACAAAGTATTGTGCAGGCAGTGATATTTCTGTACACTTAGTTCTTTCTGATATCTCTCTTAAGGCACATAACACTTTTTATTAGGTATTAGACACATTTTATAACTATCTCACTCAACCTTAAGCTTTGTGTCCAGTTCATCTTGATAATCTGTGGCACACAGAGCACAGACTTGCAGTGAACAAGTACTCAAACCATATTTGCTGGGTGGATGGATGGATGCTTGGATGTATGCATGGGTGGATGGCTAGATGGATACATGAGAAAATGAATAAATTTCTCCCATAGTCCATTCACTACTTAACCATTTTGTTCTCTTTCTTTGCCATTTTTCCTTTCAGGGCCTGCAGGTGGAATTAAGTACCTGTCTATAAAGGGAAGTAAAGGCAGTAATTTTTTAAAAAGTCTCTGACATCTAGACCAGGCATGAATACAGTTCATTAGTCAACATAGGTAGAGATAGATAAGACCTTCAGTCATGATTAAAAGCTGCTTTGCTACTCTGAGGCCTACCCTCACCCCAGCAGAATGTTTGATCAGTAACTGCCCTTTTGACTAGCTCAACCTCAAGGCTGTCTCATATGAATGCCAGTCCTAAAAGAACTCTGGGGCTCCTCCTCCTACTCCACCCAGCTCTGGCCTAACAGACTTACAATACAATTGAGGATATAAATTTTGGAGAAATTATAGTTTGATTGGTGTTCATCTCCTATCCTTTGATTCCTTTAAGAGAACAAGCCACTATAAAGTTTGCTGAAAATAATATAGGCTTATTTTTATCACTTCATCTCTTCCACTGTCTTTTTTATTATTATTAGTCAATTCTGCCATGTGTGGACAAAACTGTATAGGGTCCCCAAGACTAAACTAGTTTTCATATCATATTTCTTTTCAATCCATTCAAACAGCCCTTATTCCTCTCCATTAAAACATTTACTCTAGATTTATCCTAGATCACAGACCACTAGAGCTGGAAATAACCTTAGAGATTGCCTAGTCCAACCTCCTCATTTTATAATGTATTAATTTCCTATTGCTTCTATAACAAATTATTGCAAACTTAGTGATTTAAAGCAACATAAACTTATTCTCTTATAGTTCATGGCACTGGAAATTTGAAATCAGTCACCCTGGGCTAAAGTCAAGATGTTGACAGGGTTGTTTCCTTCTGCAGGCTCTAGGAGAGAATCCTTCTCCTTACCTTCTTCATCTTCCAGTGGCCTGCATTCCTTGAGTTGAATCCCCTTTCCTCTATCTTCAAAGCACATCACTCCAACCTTGCTTCCATCATCATATTGCCTCCTCCTCCATTGACTCCTCCCACATTCTGATAACGGTTGTAATTACACTGAGCTCACCCAGATAATCCAGGATGGTCACCATATATCAAGATACTTAATTTAATCACACCTGCAAAGTCCCCTTTGCCATATAAGGTAACATCCACAGATTACAGTGTGGACATATTGGGGAGGGGAGCATTATTCAGCCTACTACAATAGACAAGAAGATTGGGGTCCAAAAATGGGTAGAAACTTGGCCCAGATCACATACCTATTTTGCAGCAGGGCAGAGCCTAGACCCTATATCTTTTGACTTTCCAACCACCATTCACTACACAGCCAATCTTTTCAGGGTTAAGTTGTGTCTTCCAAGGCAACAATTAGTTAATCTGATTTTTAGAAAAATCTAGAAATGATAAGAAAATTATGATCAGAATCCTCCTCCCTTTTCCAGATAGTATCTGCTTATTATAGCATGGCCTCCCAGAGTTACCTTAAAGGTGAAAATTTTAGAGCAGGTCAAAAAGAGAATGTAAATAGGAGCTACAGAGAGAGGAAGTGGGCCATACTGGAGTTCTCAGAATGATCCAAAGTGACAGAAACTGAACTGGTTAGCAGGATTATATAATCTTGTTGAGAATTCTGAAAATTACTTTATACATGTGGAATAGAGTTCATTACAATCAATATATAAACAAATTAATAAATAGCATATACTCTCTTATTAGCATCTATTAAGAATCTGAGGAAATAGATGTTTCAGCAGGAAACACACATAGAACACATAAGGGAAGTGACATATTCATGAATAGTGAATCAAATTTATATAAGTAAGCATTTATTAAAATGTGCATTTTTCTCTTAATTATATTTAATAAGAGATTTCTTTGAAAGATCTTTTGAAATACAATAACATGGTGAGTATAATATTCCTAAATAATTCCTATTACACTTAAATGGAATTCATAAATTTAATATTTGTGATAAATTGAATTATGCTATGTCTCCTAACCTGGCTGTGAATGAGTGGGTGTGACTTTTCTGAGAGCACAATGGGAATACTGAAAACTTTCCTTTTCCATTTATTCTGATTACTACAAAGAAAGCATAAATTATATTTACAATAAAAAGCCATGACATAGAAGCACTCCATCTTTTGGTTACAGTTTAATTCACACTAAATATAAAATTATTGATTGCTGCCCAGATATAAGCTACAAAGCATAGCTCTGAAGATCAATGAATTTAAATGGCTCCTACTGTAGTGAACATCAAATCAGCCAATAAATTTAGTACAGTGCCTCCCTAAGGGGGAATTACCATCAAACTAAACACTTTATGTCTATGGGCAAGCGTGTCCATACAAAAAATGGTGCATTCCTCTCTACAGGCAAGCCATTGAAATCCAGTTTATGTCTTCCATTACTAACATTCACAATAAAAACAAAAAATGATCATTTGAAGAAAATGATGGGACCTCAAAACAAATTTGTTACCTTTGCACATATGTCTGATTTCTAAACATCAGATTCTTATTGTTTTTCCTCCAAATTAATCAGCTACCACTTAACCCAGTCTCTGGAGACACTCAATCCCTCCTTGGAGGGTTCCAGATCCTATATCTGTCTCAAAACCAAGGTATACTCTTTTTAATCACCCCAAACCCAATCTACAATGACTCTGGGAGCACCCAGCGCTTCTTTAACAAGCCTCCTTTCTCCTGAAGTGTGGGTAATTTATCCATCCTCTCTATGCTTCAATTTCTTTATCTGAAAAGTGGGAATAAGAAAATAATAATAAAAGTTTACTGTGAGAATGAAATATGTAACTTATATAGAGAACTTAGTTTGGTCCCTGTCATACAGTCAGTGATTCTATAAAGGTAGCTAACAATAATAGCAGCAATAATCATGAGTTTTTCCTTTTAACTAATCTTTTGGATGGATGAGATACCCAAACTCATTCTGTTTCCATCAACTCAGATACAATTATCCCTCTCTCTAATTCCAGTTTTCTCTGTGGAGTTTTTTTACTTGGCCATCCCTATCCCCTATATCTGGCCTAAACATGCCTCCTGGCTGACTGCCAATCAATCTTTACAGGATGAAATTAAGGACTTGAAAGCCCACATTTACAGTCACAAAATCATAGAATTTTGGAGCTGAAAGGGACCTCATGGTTTCCTAACTCAGACTGCCCTGTAGCCCAGTATAGTGTTGAAATTCTTTACCACAGAGAGCAGAAATAAGAGAGAAAAGTTGGGAGAAGGGAAAAACAGAATTCAAGATTCAGTTTAAGGTTATGCTTTGCTTGTTTGAAAAAAAATCAATCAAATCCAAACCCAATCTACTATGGCTCTGGGAACACCCAGCACTTCTTTAACAAGCCTCCTTTCCCCTGCTGTGCGGGGAAAGAGTCTGTCCTCTCTATGCCTCAATTTCTTCATCTGAAAAGTGGGGATAAGAAAACAATAATAAATGTTTACTCTAATTCCAGAGGGGGAACCTAGGAGCTAGGTTAAGTGATTTGCTCCAAATCATTCAAAAAGTTAATGGCAGAGGTTGAATTAGCATCCAAATCTCCTTGCTCCTAATCCTACTCCAGTGCTCTTGTCCTTACACCTGCTGCCTTGGGACATATCCTTATATTTGAATAAACTCTATTGAGCTCAAGACTGTAAAAAAGTGCTTACAATGGCTGGCCTAACAATTTGAGATGCATGTTCACACCATTAACACTCTTTTAAGCATTCATGCACTCCTTAAAAGGATATACTCTTAACTGCTTGACTCATGTACACCAGGACTCTACCCTATTCAATTCTAAACTCTGCTAATTCTGCTACTCCTCCCACCCCCCCATACCCACCTAGTCCTTTTACATCTAACACAATTATTTTCTTCCTGATAATAACCTATGGTATTCTCTCAAATATACCTAGCAGAGTATCTGGCCCTCAGTAAGTATTCATTGAACAAGTACAGATTAAGTGACCAAATGGATAACTACAACTTTGCCTGTCCTTATTGGAAATGGAGCTTCATGCCTCCTTGGATAACAACCATTCTAGACTGACCCAACTTTCAAGGCCTTCCCACCACTTGGGCAACTAAAGGGGCTGAGAAGATAAGGCTCAAGAAGGTCATTACTTAGAGCAGGCAAGGCTAATTCCACAAGCCAATGACTGGTAGTTGGGTGTTGGAGCTTCCTAAACACTTGTTTGATCTTAAGTGTTGACACATTTTGACATGTTCATCACTGGACCATATAACCTTTTTACAGGTTATGTTTCTGCATGATTTGTTCTTCATTCACCTTTTTTCCTCTGGGTACTGTTAGCAGATTGCATGGCAAAAAGCAGGCATGCTTTCAACAAAGATGTGATGAACTCAACTTCCCCTTGCTATTAGAGATCAGCTCCCATAACTCCCTCAAACATGTGACCATGAGTCACATGGGTTCAAGTCACCCCTAAATTAAAAAGAAACATAAAAATGGTTTTCTGCATTATTGCCTTTGGAATGTTGGATTTTTAGCACAGCTGGTCTTTAATTTTTCCTTTGTTGGCTTGGGAATTTTCTTTTCTCCATTGTCTAATACCTGAAGGCATTGACTACCCTAAATAATTGTATATGGGTAGGGAGCCATCTGAGCCACATCAATCCATCCCTCCAACCTCTGCCATGACATACACTATAAAGTAGAAGCAGGATATGCTAAATTCAGGGCTTTGACAGCAGCCAGACATGGGTTCAATCCCTAGCTCTACTTCCCAGCTATGTGATTTTCAGCAAGTTACTTCATCTCCTAGTGCCTAAGGTTCCTTATCAGTAAGATAATAGAAATACTTACCAATAGGATAATAAATATATTTGTCTTAGTCCCAGATTCCAGTCACAAATCTCCCAAAACCCTTGCAATTTTCTGAGTGGTAGGAGTATCTTTTGCTATTTGTAAGCCTTTTTCAACACCTGAGTTTATTTATGTAAATGATTGACTAAAGTTAGGGCCCCTGCATAGCTTTATGTTGAAAGATGGTCAACAGAAAGACCAAACATGTAATTAAAGGGTTGGAACTTTCAGCCTTACTCTCTGGCCTCCCAAGAGGGCCTCCTGAGAGGAGGCAGGGGAGAGACTAAAGATTGAGTTCTATAAAAATTCTTGAAAAAGAAGACGTGGAAGGGTTTCAGGTTTGTGAACATGTTGGTGTGTCAGGGGAGTGCCAAACCCAGAGAGGGCAGGGAAGCTCCTTGCTCCCCCCACCCATGCCTTGCTCTATGCATCTCCTCCATTTTGCTGTTCCTGGGTTGCATCCATTATAATAAATCAGTAATAATAAGCAAAGTGCTTTCCTGGGTTCTGTGTGTCATTTTACTGAACTATCAAACCTGGTGGGTAGGTCACAGGGACATCTAAATTGGTAATCAGCCAGGAAGAAGTATGCATCACCTGGGGGCCCCATTTGTGTGCTGGGATCTGAGTGGCAGCAGTCTTGTGAGACTAAGCCCTTAACCTGTGAAATCTGAGCTAACTCTGAATAGTGAATGTCAGAACTGAATCAAATTGGACACCCAGTTGGTTTCAGAGAATGTCAGAATTAGTTGGTATTGGAAAAGAGGCTGTGTATTTGATGCCAGAGGGAAAAACTAACCAACTACCACATAGAACTGTTATAAGGATTAAATAAAATAATTTGTGACACCCAATGAGTGACTAATAAAAAGCAGCTATTATTATTAGTTGCATGACTGTGCTTCTTCCATAGTTCCCAAATCACACCCAATGACTTCTGATGAACCTGGAACCCTGCCTGGAACCCAAACCAGCTTGGCTAGGTCCCTCAGTCTCCATCTACCTCTAGCCACTTCTTTTCTTCTTGCACTAGATCTGTCTCTCTCTCTCTCTCCCTAGCTACTAGCTGAAACCTAGCTGAAAATGGTAGACATCCATTTTCATCCATCTACCCCAAAGCATGCTACTGCCATTTACCTAACTCCTTTTTTATTTTTTTGGTGATAAAGGAAAGGAGCCTTTATTCAAAAACTACACAACTTTGGAATAACAGCTTTCCACATGCATTAGGCACTTAGGCCTATCAATTAAGGCTAAACTCTTTAACTCTTTACTTATAGCTTTAATCACTTAAACCTATTAAGACTAAACTCTTTCAAACCTGAGTTTTATCATTTCCCCTGTTAGTTTTTCATTATATTATTTCTATAGGGTTTGTTTACAAACTGAAATGGCACAAGATACAAAAGCTACATGAGTTTGGTATTTCTACCTGTGCTAGTAGGCCCAAACCATCAGATGAGAGAACCTGTGGACATAAATACCTGCCCAGGTCAAGGTGAAATTTACCCCACTTCTTTAGATGCTGGGGTTTGGATAGCTGGCCATCCTCCTTAAACAAGAGCCTTAACCCTGGTCCAGCTCAATCTTGGCCTCCTACCTTATCCTGCTGAGTCTCAGCATGCCTCACAACTGAGCACATATGGGCTTGACTTAAAAGGCAGAACAAGACAGTAAATTAATGGTGGTTTCCCAACTTTCAGAGCAACTTACACTCCTAAAGGTCTTAATATTGACTTCATGAAGAATTTAGGACTATGTATATACTAATGTTACTGGGATGTGCAAGAAAGTCACCTTTTGTCTCTAAAAATTACAGATCTCTTCCATGTTTTCATATATTACCAGAGGTTTCTGACTTCTTTTTGAGAGTCTAGATATTCCAGAAAAAAAAATTGAATGCCATACTTTCTGCTGACACCCCAGGGGAAAAGTGCATAGAAAGAACTATTGAGACCATCATAACCCCCCTGCAACAAGAATCTATTTGTCTGAGACCACCACAGCAGGCAGAATGAATGGCACTTCTCTGTTGATTTTCTTAAGAATCCTAATCCAATTACCTTCAGCTCCCAAAGGTAAAATAAAACTTTCCTGGACAAAGATAGAAGTTAATTCATTCAGACAAGTAAAGTCTGTTAAATCCAAAACCAAACCCCAAACCATCCTGCATATGTATCTTTCTTTATATAACAGACTTGTTTCTAAATGTGCTGCATGTGAAAAAGTTTTTTTAAAAATAAATTGACCCATATTTTAAGCACACCAGAGGAGCTTGGTATTTAAAGAAATCTCTGTGAGTCATTTTATAGAGCAAATAACCACCCATTAATTTATTAGTAAAATCTGATTTCCACACATTGCTTTTACTTTAAGAGAAAAATGGTAACATATTTTCTACTGATTCCCAGAAGCACACATTCATGACCAATATGTAATGCCAGAATCTTTCCACCCCCGCATTATAGGTACAATCAGCTGAAAAATCTGTCTCTGCTCCTGGTCACTGACTCATAGTGCTGGAATCTGAAAGGGCCTTGGAGATCAGGATCTCACTCTGTAACACATCTAAAAGGAGTGTCAACCCCACGGTCAGGATCACAAAAGATGACGAAGCTGACCAGAAAGGCATTTTTATGTCAGATTCCAAGCACACAGATCATATACAAGATAAAGGTAAGCTGGGCACATGTACCAAAGGTGTCACCAAAGATGACTTCAGGACATTCACATGCTACTGCAATCATTTATATGCAAGCAGGCAAACATACACCAGAGTTCCCAGAAAACTGCAGCCAAAGTATCTATTGGGGGTGTCCTGGAGCTAGAAGGGAGACAGCACCAGCTCAATTTAGGGTTACTAATCTGGGAAACATTTACAAGGAACAAGATAGAGGAAGAAAGTTTTCGCTTCCTTTCCCAGGCAGCCAGTCACCTGCCATATTCATAGCCCTAAGCTTTTCTATTTTTCACAATTTCTATATACTTTGACACCTCAGAAGCCGCAGGTATTCAAAAGCCACACACTTCCTCTCACCTATTTCTCTCCCTGCTCACAGCCTACCCAATAAACAAACTCTTCAGTTTCCTCGTCTTCGTTAACATACACACGACTCAAACTATGGAGATAATTTTGTCTAAACAGGAATATACTTTGAGGATTTATGTATCTGCTCCCTCCTTCCATCAAGGATTTAGGATAGCTTTCACTTAAAAACACAATACAACAGAGGGAAATATAAATACAATCTAACATTTATGATGAAACAATTTTATAATGTCAATTTTAAGGGGTTGGGAGTGGGGGAGGAGACTAAAGCAATATGAATCATCTATGGAGCTTTTCTGGTGATCTGGGTACAGAGATATAGTTTAGAAAATCCTGGAAAATAAGTGGTTCATTTATGACTTGGACTCTCTGAAATATCTATCAACTGTCTCATCAGGCTTTTGCTGGGAGAACAAGGGTATGCCTGGAATGACATATAATTGGGGAGGGAGATTTCACCTTAGGCAGTATATAATTAACTGCCAAACTGAGTGGCAGACAGTGCTAGTCAGTGATCAGAGGTGGAGAGATCAGTGGGCACTGTAGTGACTGCAAAAGGTTTCCTGGAGCAGCCAGGGAAGAGGCTGGGATTCTCTATTGCTCTCTGACAGTGAGGGTAAAGCTTCTCTTATTTTCTACCACTGTTACTCAGTGATCAAGCCTACCCTCCCAGAGCCCTGGCAAAAAAGGAGGCCTACTTCCCATCCAGTTATCCAGGGAATAAATGAACATTCACTCATGAAAATTCCAGGGAATTAAATATAAATCTTAACACAAAAAAGATACAAGCATTTGGCCATTTTGGGTCCAGAGGGGCATTGCTCTATCACATATGTTGGTAATTATAATTATATGTCCTTCACTGGAGGAAAGCAACTTCTGCTAAAATGAGCTACTCTTGTCTGTAGCCCAGGTAAACTGCACCTATAAGTTGTTTAGGTGAACCAACTCTTGGCAAAACTGATACAGTCCTGGGATGCATATGGGGTCATAGGCTGATTGCACGCCCAATCTGTGTGTCTGTCTAAAGACTCCATTTCTCACCCTACCTGAATTGGCCTCACTGAGTCCATTCATATTTATACACATACCCAGTACAGTTCTCTCCAGAAGGATATAAAACACAAAGACTATCAGTAATTTTTTTAAATAGGTAACATTTCTACAGTACTTACTGTATGCCAAGAACTGTTCTAAGCTCTCTACATGTATAGTCATTTAATCCTCATGCAGTAAACAGTACTATTATTGCCCATTTCACAGATAAGGAAATTTGAGGCACAGAGAAGTAAAGGAACTTTCTTCTAATTGTGCCCTAGCTTTCACAATTAGTACATGGCAAGCCTCAGTTCCAAGCCAAGCTATGTGCCTCCAGATTCTGCCTTTTTTAAAGATTTTATTTATTTATTTTTAGAGAGAGGGGAAGGGTGGGAGGTAGAGGGAGAGGGAAACATCAATCAGTTACCTCACCTACATGCCCTGACCAGGGTTCAAACCAGGAACATTTCACTTTGTGGGACGAGGCCCAACCAACTGAATCACACTGGTCAGGGTCTGATCTATAGAGCAGGAGGCAAAGGAGTATCCTGTGTAACCCACATTGGCGCAGGTAGCATATAACATACAACCCAGATAGCAGGACTATTCTCAGGAGAAAACAGACTAGGCTCTCAACTACATGGTATGATTTGAGAAAAACTGAGCACAATCTCTTGTCCAAAATGTTTACCAGCTCCTGTGAAATTATCCCAAATTTTCATCATTAGAAAGTCACTTTTTTACTTCTTACAGGCTTTTTCTGTTTTCAAGATCCCCTATGAAAAAGTAAATATCACTGGGCAAAGTAATGCCTTCAATAATTATCGAGCACCTACAGTGTGATTTAAAAGGCACATTGGACATGCAGTCACAAGAGTTGGGTTTTATTACCTGTGTGACCTTGGGCAAGACACTTAACTACTTTTTTTAGTATATTTTATTGATTCTGCTATTACAGTTGTCCCATCTTTTCTCCCCTTTATTCCTGTCTTCCCTATACCCCCCTCCCACCAGCACTTCTCCTCCCCTTAGTTCATGTCTATGGGTTGTATATATAAGTTCTTTGTCTTCTACATTTCCTGTACTATTCTTAACCTCCCCCTGTCTATTTTCTACCTACCATTTATGCTTCTTATACCCTGTACCTTTTCCCCATTCCCCGATGATAACTCTCCATGTGATCTCCATTTCTGTGACTCTGTTCCTGTTCTAGTTGTTTGCTTATTTTTTTTTTTTTGTTTCTTAGGTTCAGTTGTTGATAGTTGTGAGTTTGTTGTTATTTTATTGTTCATATTTTTGATCATCTTTTTTTTCTCAGACAAGTCCCTTTAACATTTCATATAATAAGGGCTTGGTGATGATGAACTCCTTCAACTTGGCCTAATCTGGGAAGGACTTTATCTGCCCTTCTAATCTAAATGAGAGCTTTGCTGGATAATCTTGGATGTAGGTCCTTGCCTTTCATGATTTCAAATACTTCTTTTCAGCCCTTTCTTGCCTGCAAGGTTTCTTTTGAGAAATCAGTTGATAGTCTTAAGGCAGGGGTGTCAAACTTATTTTCACCGGGGGCCACATGAGCATCATGGTTGCCTTTAAAGTGCCGAATGTAATTTTAAGACTGTATAAATGTAACTACTCCTTAACTAGGGGCAAGGAGCTCAGCACTGCCACTGGATAGAAACAAAGTACTGGACTAGATAAAACAAGGCGGAGGCTGGATTCAGCCCTTGGGCCTTGTGTTTGCCACCTGTCTCAAGGGAACTTCTTTGTAGCTGTTTCCTTTTCTCTCACTGACTTTAAGATTCTCTCCTTATCTTTCATCTTGGGTAATGTAATTATGATGTGCCTTGGTCTGTGCTTTCCTTGGGTCTAACTTCTTTGGGCCTTTCTGAGCTTCCTGGACTTCCTGGAAGTTTATTTCCTTCTCCAGATTAGGGAAGTTCTCATTTATTATTTGTTCAAATGAGTTTTCAATTTTTTGCTGTTCCTCTTCTCCTTCTGGCACCATTATGATTTACATGTTAGAACATTTGAAGTTCTTCTGGAGGTTCCTAATTGTTTTGAATTCTTATTTCTTCATTTTGTTCTGGTTGAATGTTTCTTTCTTCTTTCTGGTCCAAATCATTGATTTAAGTCCTGGTTTCCTTTCCTTCACTGTTAGTTCCCTGTGTATTTTGCTTTATTTCACTTTGCATAGCCTTCTCTTTTTCCTCTGTTTTGCAACCATACTCAACCATTTCTGTAAGAATCCTGAATACCAGTGTTTTGAACTCTGTATATCTGATAGGGTGGCTATTTAGTCATCGCTTAGTTCTATTTTTTGGATTTTTGATCTGCTCTTCCATTTGGATCATATTTCTTTGTCTTGGCATACTTGTTACATTGCAAGGGGCAGAGCCTTAGGTATTCGCCAGGGCAGGGCAACTCATGCTGCTGTATGTGGGGGAGGGGTCTGAGAGGGAACAATGCTGCTTCCTTGGCTCTCGACTGGCTTTCAGTCACTTCCCTCTCTACCCACAAGCAAATTGGGCCCTTCTGGTGCTGATTCCCAGGTGGGTGGATTTGTGTACATTCTAGGACCCTGGGAGTCTCTCCAATGAACTCTTCTGTGAGGCTGGGAGTTTCTTCTACTACCACAACCCGCAGAGATTTTTAGAGCAAGAAGTTTTAAGGCTTTCTTTTCCTGCGCTGGAACCCTGCATTGCATGGTTTGTCTGACTCCCCAGTTGTTCCTCCCAGTTTATTTACATGCAAATGTGGGACCACCTGATCCACCAGCTCCTGCCTCATCTACCCAACCCTCTAGCTGCTGCCTTGCTGCACATCCTCTCTGCCTCAGCTGCCTGTCTCTGCCCCTCCTACCACTCTGAATGAATGTTTCTTCTTAAATTCCTTGGTTGTCTGACTTCCATACAGTTCAATATTTTTGGCAGTTCTGGTTGTTTTTTGTTTTTAAATTTGTTGTTGTAGGAAGGGAAGATGGCTGCATGGTAGGAGGAAGCAGATTCTACTTCCCCCTACAAATAGGAGAAAAAAACTAGAGCAAACAGCCAACAGTACCCCAGCATATATGAAGATAGGAGATCAAAAATTGTAGCAGACATTGAAAAACCAGACTGTAAGGAGAGTGCTTCAGGATAATAGGGGTCAGAGATCAGTGGGGGAACCAGGGAGGTTGCAGCCCCAGGCCCAGCACTCCCCGGTTTGCCTCAGGGCACTGGGGAGAGAGTTGGGTCAACTGCTCCCTCCCTGGCCAAATAAGGATTGAGCAACACTGGGGGAGGCCTGGTTGCTTGAACGCACACAGAGGGGAGTGATGACTGAGTAGCAATCACACAGGGGCTGTCAGCACACACGCATAGCCCTGGGAAGAGTGTGCACCAGAGGCTGTGATACAAAGGGCGACCTGGCCACGTGCCTGCACCCACAACCCAGAGAGAGTGTGGTTTTGTGGAAGAACCGGAGCTCACAGCCATGAACACAGAAAAGGCACGGGCACTCCGCAGGATCCTTGGTGTCCATGGCCGTGAACTCGGGGGAAGTGTGCGCCACTCAAGAGCCCCGGAGCACACACCCATGAACCCCGGGGCACACAGTGGTGAGTTCATGAGCTCAGGAGAGCATGCTTAGGAAGGCCCAGATACCACACCCAGGGCCCTGCAGAGAGGGACCAGACTGGCTCTGGGGAGAATGCACGGCTAGCCCTGGGGAAAGTACAAGAGAGGCTAAGTGCTAGACAAGAAGGGAGAAAAGGAATACCAATTGCCCCTCAGCCTGCTGAAGGCAGCAAAACCAGAAAAACTGTTTTGACCAGTTTGAAACCAACAAAAGGTTTTTTTCTTTGATTGTTTGATTTTCTCTTTTTTTCTAAGCTACTTTTTATTTTTTAATTCTTATTATTTTTATGTCTCTCAAATCCTTACGCCTTTCTTTCTTTCTTTCTTTCTACTGTTATTCCTTCTTCCTTTCTTTCCAATTTTATCTCTTCTTCCTTCCATCCTCTGCTTTTTTCCTTCTTTTTTTTGAACTTGCAAGTTACTGCATATTTATTATCATTTTTTCATTATTCTTACATTTTTTTATTTTAATAATATTTTGGTATTCCTCTTCTTTCTGTATAGTCTTCTTTGCTTGGCTGGTTATATTGTATCATTTGACAGGTTTCCCCTGTTATCTCATTCATAGTGTATTGATAATTTACTGTCCTTCATTTGTGTTCCATTAGTACACTACTCAAGGTTCTATATTCCCTTTTCTTGTTATCTAGATCTCATAGATTCTGTCAAATGATTATTGCTGTAATATTACTGTAAATAAGAGCTATTCCATACAATTGTAAATACTACACAACAACCCCCCCCCCAGATCTTAGTCCACTTCACAGTTTCCCGAACTCTATTCCTGCAGTGATTAACTCTATTCTCTCACACACTACACCTATTTACTATACTTTACTCTCACCCTACCTCAGAATCTGATCTCACTGCTTTCTAGATCCAACTCACAATCCTTCCCTCCCCAACAGGAGTCTTATCTTCTTTCCATCCCTTCTAAAAATTGGCTAGTTGGGTGGAAGATCACAGTTAACATTATACATAGCCAAAGGATCTCCTATCTCTTCTCTACTGGCTACTAATATAACTATCATAGAACACTCTCTTGCTGTCTTAAACCATTTTCCCTTACCCCTCCAAATGATCACAAAAAAGAGTAGGGGGAAGCTGTGAACACCAGGATACACGAAGGAGACTGCACCACTGAATCTCACAGGTATTCTACCACAGAAGTTCACACCATAAACCCAGGGAACCAGGACAGATCAATTTAAGAAACAGAGGCTAACAAGAAGAGTCTCATGAACAACCAGAAGACAAAGAAACAATCCCCAAATGAAGGGAAAGAAGGAAGCCTCAGAAAGAATGCTAAATAAAATAGAAGCAACTCAACTATCAGATATTGAGTTCAGAGAAATGATTATCAGGAAGACGAACGAGCTTACAATGAGCTATCAGAAACTACAGGGAAACTACAATGAACTCACCGCAAACTATGTCAACATGATAAAGGAAATAAAAACTATCAACAAGGGCCAAGAGGAAATGAAGTATACAATTTCTGAACTGAAGAACACAGCAGAAGGTATCAAAAGGAGGATCAATGAAGCAGAAGATCGGATCAGTGAATTGGAGGACAAAGTAGAAAAAAAACACCCCAAAAGAGCAAGAAAAGGAAAAGAGGATCAGAAAGAATGAAGAGGGATTAAGAGAAATGCAAGACAATATGAAACATAGTAATATCAGTATAATAGAGATACCAGAAAGATAAAAAGGAAAGGAAGGGATAGAAAACATATTTGAAAAAGTAATGATGGAAAACATCCCTAATTTGATGAGCGAAAAAGCCACACAAATCCAGGAAACAGAGAGAGTCCCAATCAAGAGGAACCCAAAAAGACTCACCTCAGGACATCTCATCATTAAAATGGCAAAATTTCAAGACAAAGAGAGAATCTTAAAGGCAGCAAGGGAGAAACAGGAAGTAACATACAAGGGAGCCCCAATATGGCTAGCAGCTGACTGCGCAATGGAAACACTCCAAGCCAGAAGAGAATGGCAAGAAATATTCCAAGTAATGAGAACCAGAGGCTGCAACCAAGGCTACTTTACCCAGCAAGCCTCTCAATCAAGATAGAAGGCCAAATGAGAAGCTTCCCAGACAAAACAAGTCTAAAAGAATACACCATCACCAAACCAGCTCTGCAAGACATGCTAAAGGGACTGCTTTAAGGGAAGGAAGGAAGAGAGAGAGAGAAAGAGGAACACAGGTATGTAACTGGCAATGAATAAGTACCTATCAGTAATAACCTTAAATGTAAATGGATTAAATGCTCCAATCAAAAGACATAGCATATCTGAATGGATAAGAAAGCATGACCCACACATATGCTGCCTACAAGAGACCCACCTCAGTATAAAGACCTACACAGGCTGAAAGTAAAGGTCTGAAAACGAATCTTCCAAGCAAACAGACAGAGAAAAAAAGCCAGGGTAGTCTGATAATACTCAAACTACTTTTTTGTCTGATAATCCTCATATCAGACAAAATAGAGTTCCAAAAAAGTGCCATAAAAAGAGACCCAGAAGGTTACTTTATAATACTCAAGGGAATAATCCACCAAGAAGACATAAACATATATGTACCCAACATAGAAGCACCCAAATACATAAAGAAAATCTTAAGGGACTTCAAGAAAGATATTGACAGCAACACAATTATAGTGGAGATTTTAACACCCAACTATCAAAGATGGACAGATCTTCCAAATAAAATATCAACAAAGATATTGTGGCATGTAACAATGCCCTAGATGAAATGGACTTAACTGATATATATAGAGAGAGCTCTCCATCTCAAAGACTCTAAATACACATTCTTTTCAAATGCACATGGAACATTTTCAAAGATAGACTATATGATAGGACACAAAACAAGCCCCAGTAAATTCAAGAAAATTGAAATCATATTAAGCATCTTCTCAGATCACAAGGGACTGGATCTAGAAACCAACCTCAAGGAAAAAAAAAAACCCAAATACTCAAAATCATGGAGATTAAATAGCATGCTATTAAACAATGTATGGGTCAAGAATCAAATTAGGGAAGAAATCAAAAACTTTCAGGAAACAAATGAAAATGAACTCACAACAACCGAAAACTTATGGGACACAGTGAAGGCAGTCCTGAGAGGGAAGTTCATAGCTATACAGGCCTACCTAAAAGAGATAGAAACATTTCAAACAAACAACCTAACGCTATATCTACAAGAACTCAAAGAACAAAACAAAGCAGCCCAGAGCAAGTAGAAGGCAGGAAATAACCAAGATCAGAGCAGAATTAAATGACATAGAGATTAAAAGCACAATTCTAAGGATCAATGAATCCAGGAGCTGGTTCTTTGAAAAGATAAACAAAATCCACAAGCCTTTAGCAGACTCATCAAGAAAAAGAGAGAAGACCCAAATAAACACAATCAGAAATGAAAGAGGTGAGATTACAACTGACACCACAGAAATATAAAGGATTGTAAGAAATTACTACAAAGAAGTGTATGCCAAGAAATTTGAAAACCTAGGTGAAATGGACAAATTTCTAGATAAATATAATCTTCCAAAACTCAATGAAGAAGAAGCAGAAATCCTGAACAGACCAATAACAGCAAATGAAATTGAAGCAGTAATCAAAAAACTCCTGACACACAAAAGTCCAGGTCCAGATGGTTTCATAGGAGAATTCTACAAAGCATTTAAGGAAGAGCTAACCCCTATCCTTCACAGACTATTCCCAAAAATCCAAAATGATGGAACACTCCCAAACTCTTTTTATGAAGCCAGTATCATCCTAACCCCAAAAGCAGATAAAAACACAACAAAGAAAGAAAACTTCAGGCCAATATCGCTGGTGAACATCAATGCTAAAATCCTCAACACAATATTGGCAAACTGTATCCAACAATACATTAAAAAGATCATACACCATGACCAAGTGGGGTTCATCCCAGGCATGCAAGGATGGTTCAATATTCGCAAATCAGTAAATGTAATACATCACATAAACAAAAGCAAAGACAAAAACCACATGATCATATCAATAGATGCAGAAAAAGCATTTGATAAGGTACAGCACCCATTTATGATAAAAACACTCACCACATGGGAAGAGAGGGAGCATTCCTCAACATAATAAAGGTCACATATGAGAGACTTACAGCCAACATCATACTCAATGGGCAAAAACTAAAATCTTTTCCACTAAGATCAGGAACAAGACAAGGTTGTCCACTTTCACCACTTCTATTCAATATAGTATTGGAAGTTTTAGCCACAGCAATCAGACAAGAAAAGGAAATAAAAGGCATCCAAATCAGAACAGAGGAAACAAAACTGTCACTGTTTGCAGATGACATGATAGTGTACATAGAAAATCCTACAGATTCCACCAAAAAAAATGCTCCATCTAATAAATGAACTTGGCAAAGCAGCAGTATACAAAGTCAATATCCAGAAATCAAAGGCATATTTGTACACCAACAATGAAACAGCTGAAGCAGAAATCAAGAAAAAAAATCCCATTTGATATAGCAAAAAGAAAAATAAAATACCTAGGAATAAATCTAACCAAGGAGGTAAAAGACCTGTATACAGAAAAGTACACAACACTGAAGAAAGAAATCAAGGAAGACACAAACAAATGGAAACATATATCGTGTTCATGGATCAGAATAATTAACATCACCAAAATGTGCATACTACCCAAAGCAATTCACGCATTCAGTGCAATACCTATTAAAGTACCAATGGTATATTTTATAGACATAGAACGAACACTTCAAAAATTTATATGGAACCATAAACGAATTCAAGTAGCTGCTGAGATCTTTAGAAAGAAGAGAAAGGTAGGAGGGATCACAATACCTGATACTAAACTGTATTACAAGGCCACTGTAATCAAAACAGCCTGGTACTAGCGTAAAAACAGGCACATGGACCAATAGAACAGAATGCAGAGCCCAGAAATAAACCCAAGTCTCCATGGTCAATTAATGTTTGACAAAGGGGGCAGCAACATAAAATGGAGTAAAAATAGCCTCTTCAACAAATGGTGTTGGGAGAACTGGAGAGCTATGTGCAAAAAAATGAAACTCGAGCACCAACTTACACCATACACAAAAATAAATTCAATGGATAAAAGATTTAAGTGGAAAAAAATATTTAAATATAAACCAAAACACCATTAAAGTCCTAGAGGAGAACATAGGTGGGAACATTTCAGATATTTCATGCAGAAACATTTTTACTGACATGTCCCCTAGAGCCAGGGACATAAAGGAAAGAATAAACAAATGGGATCGCATCAAAATAAAGAGCTTCTGCATGGCTAAACAAAACAGTATTAAAATAAAAAGAGAACCAACTGTATGGGAAAACATATTTGTCAATGATACCTCAGACAATGGTTTGATCTCCAAAATAAATAAAGAACTTACACAACTCCATTCTAAGAAGACAAGCAACCCAATTAAAAACTAAGCAAAGGACTTGAACAGACACTTCTCTAAGGAGGACACACAGAGGATCCAGAGACACATGAAAAGATGTTCAATATTGCTAGCTATCAGAAAGATGCAAATTAAAACCACAATGAGATGCCACTTCACACCAGTCAGAATGGCCATCCTAAACAAGGCAACAAACAACAAGTGTTGGAGAGGTTGTGGAGAAAAGGGGACCCTAGTGCCCTGTTGGCGGGATTGCAGACTGGTACAACCACTACGGAAAACAGTATGGAATTTTCTCAGAAAACTAAAAATGGATCTGCCTTTTGACCCAGCAATTCCACTGCTGGAACTTTATCCTAAGAACACTAAAACACCAATCCAAAAGAACCTATGCACCCCAGTGCTCATAGCAGCACAATTTACAATAGCTAGGTGCTGGAAGCAACCTAGGTGCCCATCAGTAAATGAATAGATCAAAAAACTATGGTACATGTACACAATGGAATTCTGTGCAGCAGTAAGAAAGAAGGAGTCCCTACCCTTTGCAACAGCATGGATGGAGCTGGAAAACTTTATGCTTAGCAAAATAAGCCAGGAGGTGAAAGACAAACACCATATGATCTCAGCTTTAACAGGAACCTAAATAACAAAACAAATGAACAAGCAAAATATAACCAAAGATACTGAAATAGAGAACAGGCTGACAGTGACCAGAGGGGAGAGGGGAGGGAATTTCAGGGGAAAATGGGAAGGGTTTACAGGAACAAATATAAAGGACACATGGACAAAAACTGGGGGGGGGGGTGGAAATGGGATGGAGGTGGGGAGGGATGGCTGAGTGCGCTGGGATGGGAGTAAAGAACAGAAAACTGTACTTGAACAATGATTAAAATAATATTAAAAAGAAATTTGTTGTTGTCCTTCTTTTGGTTGTACAAGGAGCTAAAGGATATCTACCTATGCCTCCATATTGGCCAGAAGTCATAATATCTACAAGACAGTTAACTTCTCTGAGTCTCGATTTATCTGTTAAATGGCAATGCTCACACCTAATGCAACTCCCTCATAGGGTTGCTGTGGGAATATAAGTGTTGCAAAAGCATTTTGCAGACTTTAAAAGACTATACAACTATAGGGTGGTACTATGATCAGCTAAACTTCTGGTAAGATTAGATAAGTTCATTGACAACCAGAGAAATGTATGCGACTAGTTTAAGATGAACAGACAGAAAAAGCATAGTCCAAAATGTATTATGGCAATTCAAAACAGCCTGGGTAAAACAGCAATTCAGCCTGGGCAGAAATGGCTACCACCTGACTGAGTCTCTTTCAGGCATGCTCAGACTTTACCATGACTCTCCAGTGGTATGGCTCTGGCTCTTCTTGGCTTTGGCTCCTGTGACTGGAAACTCTTTGGTTCAGCATCTTAGGCCTCAGGGCTCCAGGCTTAGCTCTAGCTTCTGTGCCATAGTACTATTTTGTGACTGTCTTGTAGTGTGTTGCTCCTGCCAGCAGTTTCACTCTGGTCCATGTCCCCTTGTGATCCAAAATGTCTTCCCCCTGACTGAATTCCTCAACTCACTCAGCCTCCCAGTTACACCAGCACCATGAAACCTCGCTTCTCTGCCTCAGTCAGTAAGTATCTATTAAAGTGCCTACCATGTGATAGACACAGCACTCCCTCCACCAGGCAAGTGGTACCAACACTTACAACAGCAGGGAGCTCAAAGTGACAGGCAGGGCACAGAGACATCAAGATGGTGGAGAGGAACATGGAAAAGTAGAACTGAAAGTAAAAGAACAGTCTTTGTCTCCTTTACTCTTTTTTTTTATTTTCTTTTTATCCTCATCCAAGGACATTTTTTTTCATTGCTTTAGAGAGAGAGGAATGGAGAGAGGAAAGGAGAGGGAGAAACATCAATGTGAAAGAGAAGCATCAGTTGGTTGCCTCCCATTCTCACCCAGACCAGGGATCAAACTCACAACCTAGTCATGTATCCTGATGGAATCAAACCCACAACCTTTTGGCTACAAAACAATATTCCAACCAATTGAGGCACACTGGCCAGGGCTGTTTGCTTTACTCTTTTGCAGAAAAGAATGTAACTGCTGAACAGGAAACTGTTAATTAAGCATCTACTCTGTGCTACACAGTGGGGATATACAAAGGAAAGGCATGCTTACTGACCCCGAAAGGCTTAAAATATAATCAGGGAGATGAACAAGTAAAGAGATCAGAGCCTCTGCAGGGACCTAAGCACCTCTAAGGAAAGGTTGCTTTATAAAGAATCTCTCTTTCTTTAATCACCAGTTTGTCACCTAAAAGCCTAAGGTTAAAACATGATTATAATACAGTAGTTTCATTTTAGGTTTCAATGTTTTATTTGAAATATAAATTGTGATGTTCTACTTTTGATTGCTATTTGTATATTTTCCCCTCATTTCTTTAACTTTTTTATTGGTCTTTAACATACATATAGTAAAGTGTACAAATCTTAAATGAATCACTGCATAATTTTTTATTTATGTAAAAATACAACTACCACTGAAATCAAAAGATAAAATATAAATAGCACACCGGAAGCTTCCCTTGTTCCACAAGATGAATCCCATCCCCACAACAATGAGGTAACTAGTATTTTGATTTTCCTGTAATAGACTTTTTATGTATTTTTAAGAACTGGTGAGTTATATTTGTTTGGAGAGCTCTAGCTTCTAAATGCTGGATCTCCCTCAACATACTTGGGCAGCCCAGCCACTAATTATTCTCTCATCCTCTATATGCTTGTGCTACCCAGATGCTACTCATCTGACTATGCTCCCTCCTCCATAACAGGACAACACTCGGCAGTCACCCAAAGAAGGAGGCACAGCCCCAGCACACAGAACACAGATAGGGCCCATACCATTGTTGAAACCAATTAACAAAGGATTATCACTTTGCTAGATGGTCAAGAAAAGTCTTGGCTTTGTTGAGATCCCACTTAATCTGTTCCCTAACAGCATGCCTTACTCCTCTTCTTGGTCAAAGAATGTACCCTTATCTTCCCCACTGAAACTCAGGACAATAGAAGATATTATCAAAGTTTGCTTGTCCTCTAGCTAGACTAGGGATCTGTGTGTTGCTCTAAAGGTACACTCACCTAACAAGAAAGACTGTTCCTTTCTTCACCTCCAGAACTAGGAAATGAGTATTTAATCAATCCACTACACAACAGAAGCAATCCTTCACCTATAATGAAGGTCAATATATCGTACAATGGGATACTAGAGAAAGAAGAATCTGAGCTAGGAAAGACTTCTCAGGGGAAGCTATGCTTAAACTGACTTAAAAGAGGGAACAGTTTGGGCAAAGGCTTGGATATATGACACGACTTGTATTATCAGGTGACACAAGTACCTCGGTGTTGCTACAGCATGAAAGGATGGATGTACAGAGAGATGAGCCTTGAGAAAAAGGTAAAGATCATGAAGTACCTTATATGCCCTGAAAAGAGGTTTAGATTTATACTATAAACAATGGAAACCACTAAATAATTTTTATCAGAAGAGGTACCAAATAAAATTTATAGTTTTAAAAATTAGTCTGCCAGAAGTGTGGAAGACTAATAGAATGGGCATAAGCCTGAAGACTACTGCCATCATTTGGATGGGACACAGTGAGATACCTATAAACAGGGTGTCAAACTCATTTTCACCGGGGGCCACATCAGCTTCACAGTTGCTTTCAAAGGACTGAATGTCATTTTAGGGCTGTATAAATGTTACTACTCCTTAACTACGGGCAAGGAGCTCAGCACTGCTGCCAGGTAGAAACAAGGTGCCAGACCAGATAAAACAAGGTGGAGGGCCAGATTTGGCCTGCAGGCCTTGTGTTTGCCACCTGTGCTATAGGACATTCAGATGGAGGTCTCCTATAGGCAGTTGGATATGTAGGTACAACTTAGAAGAAAGATCTGGGCTGAAGGAAAGGTTTGAGAGTTATCTGTTTATAAGGAAGACAGTCCAGGACAGAGCACAAGGTCAAGATCAGAGTCTTGGGAAAGAACAACATTGAAGATTCCAGCCAAGAAAAAGAAGCCAGAGAATGAGGTAAGAGGTAAGAGAAAGAATCAAGGGCAGAAGATTATCATTGTACTCAAAGGAAGGAATATTTTCAAGAAGGGAGTAGTTAATATTTCAAATGCTATAAAGTGTTGCAAGACAAAAAAAGTATACATGTGGAGGTCACTGCTGACCTCACTGACAACAGTGTCAGTGCTAGATCACATGACACTGAGGAGTGAATAAGGAGTGAGGAAGCTGAGGCAGTCAGCTTAGAAGCATAGCTGGAACAGGAAGAAAAGAAATAGGACAACTAGAGCAGAACTCTACTATAGACTGAATATTTGTGTCCCTCCCAAATTCATATGCTGAAATCTTAACCCCCAAGGTAATGGCATTTGGGTGTGGGGCCTGTGGGGGGTGACTAGATCATGCGGGCAGAGCCCTCATGAATGGAATTACTGCCCTTTTAACAGAGGCCCCTTCTACTGTGTGAGGACACAGGGAGAAGACGGTCATCTGTGACCCACAAAGCAGACTATCAGCAGACACTGAATCTGTGGGCACCTTAATCTTGGACTTCCCAGCCTCCAGAGCTATGAGAAATAAATTTCTATGGTTGATAAGCCACCTAGTCTATGGTATTCCATTATAGCAGCACAAACTGACTCAGACAGAACCACAGTTAAGAAAGGTTGCATATAAGAAACACCCGAACCATTTGCCAAACAGTATTGTTCCACTGCAAGTATTGTAAAAGGGAGTCAAGCATGGAATGAGAGATAGACCAAAATAACTTTTAAGGCTTAAACTCAGAGATTTTATGATTCTTGCTGATAGTGGGTGGAGCTTCCAATGTAAAGATTTTTAACAGGTTCAGAGGAGCTTCCTGAACTCTCTAGGTAGAAGAGAAAATTAAATACTTAAATAATGCATCTACCTTTTGCCAAAAATGCAGAGAAATGAATGGGAAGTAAGAATGTGACAAAAATCATTCTTTAGGGCTTTGGTTTTTATATCCAAATGTTAAACAAAAACACACAACCTGTTCTAAGGTAGGCTACAAATTATTGCTGTCCCTGGGATTTTATCTAATTGGCATATAGATAACATTTTTTAAAATCCCTTATGACAGCAATTTGCTAAAAGAGAAAAAGCAAGTCAACTGCAATGACCTATAAATTAACATATTATTTATTAAGCAAGTATTACCCCAAAGTACATCAAAACATCTTAAACATCCACACCATGTGGTTTGGGAAACTAGGTAATTGAAACACAAAGCTAAAACATTCATGGAAGAGTCATATGCTCAGGCAATAAATATTTATTGAGCACCTACTGTGAGGCAAGCATTGTTCTAATCACTGGACATTAACGAAAAATAGGGATGTTGATTTGTGTAATTCCTTCTGGAACCCGATCAATACAGTTCAAAGAACTGCCATCATTTCCAAACTATTTGTATTTGTGGCCAGTTCTATTTTAAGGCCTTATTTACCTTACTATATTAAACACATGGAATATTACAGGTGGAGGTTACCTTAAGGGATCACCAGCCTACCCCATATCATTTCACAGATGGCAAAGTTGAAGTGCTGAGAAGTTAAAAATAAATTTTAACTATTACTGTCAGGGCTAGAACCTTCTTTCTGAAAATCACATCAGTAAAACCATATCTCACCCCAACACCCACACTCACTTCCTCACTTCCACCCCTTTTGATTAGTTTTTCAATAATCAGTTCTGCATTTTCTTTTTTATATATTTTATTGATTATGCTATTACAGTTGTCCTAATTTTCCCCCTTTGCCTGCCTCCACCCAGTAGCCCCCATTCCCTCCAGCATTTCCCCCTTAGCTCATCTCCATGGGTCATTCATATTAGTTCTTTGGCTTCTCCATTTCCTATACTGTTCCTAACATCCCCCTGCTTGTTCTGTACCTACCAATTTATACTCCTTAATCCCTGTGCCTTTTTGCTTTTTCTCCCCCTTCCCCCTCCTAACTGGTAACCCTCCAAACGATCTCCTTTCTATGATTCTGTTTCTGTTCTGCTTGTCTGCTTAGTTTGTTTTTTAGATTCAATTGTTGATAGTTATGAATGTATTGCCATTTTAATGTTCATAGTTTTGATCTTTTTCTTAAATAAGTCCTTTTAACATTTCACGTAATAATGGCTTGGTGATGATGAACTTCTTTAGCTTTACCTTGTCTGGAAAGCATGTTATCTGTCCTTTGATTCTAAACAATAGCTTTGCTGGGTAGAACAATCTTGGCAGGAGGTCCTGCTTTTCATCACTTTGAATGCTTCTTGCCAGTCCTTTCTTGCCTGAAAAGTTCCTTTTGAGAAATCACCTGACAGTCATATGGGAACTCCTTTGTAGGTAATTATCTGATTTTCTTTCGCTGCTTTTAAGATTCTCTCTTTATCTTTAACCTTTAACATAATTAAAATGATAATGTGTCTTGGTGTGGTCCTCTTTGCATCCATCTTGTTTGGGACTCTCTGTGCTTCTTGGACTTCTATATCTATTTCCTTCCCCAAACTAGGAAGTTTTCTTTCCTTATTTTTTTTTTTTGCAGATGAATTTTCAATTTCTTGCTCTTCCTCTTCTCCTTCCAGCACCACTATGATTCAAATGTTGGTAGGCTTAAAGTTGTCCCAGAGGCTCCTTACCCTATCCTTGTTTGGGGGGATTTTTTTTCTACTTGCTGTTCTGATGGGATTTTTTTTTCTTCCTTGTGTTCCAAATCATTGATTTGATTCTCGGCTTCATCCCCTCCACTGTTGATTCCCTGTAAATTTTTGTTTCACTTAGTGTCTCCTTCTCTTCTGATTGGATCAATTTATGCTGTTGAAGTACACAATGAGTTCCTTGAACATCCTAATAACCCGTGTTTTGAACTCTGCATCTGATAAATTGCTTAACTCCATTTTGCTTAGTTATTTTTCAGGAGTTTTGTTCTCCTCTTTCATTTGGGCCATATTTCTTTGTCTCCTCATTTTGGCAGCCTCCCTGTGTTTGTTTCTATGTATTATGTAAAGCTGCTTTGACTCCTTGTCTTAGTAGTGTGACCTAATGTAGAAAAGCTAACCCATAAGTTGGATGGGGCAAAGACTTAGGTAATCACCTGGGCAGGCAACCCATGTGAACCAGGTTGATGGAGTCACCAATATGGTGTTGTCCTGATGTCAGATACTTCAGTTTCTCCCCATATACCACTGGTGCCCTTCCTGCTGCCGCCCCAGTGCTGGAGCCCAGAGGGAGTTCATCTGCCTAAGTCCTAAGATGGTTGCAGCCCCTTTAAGAGGAGACACCTGAGAATCCTGTGGTTTCTTCTGCCACCCCAACCCCCACTGGTTTTTGCAGCTATAAGTTCTGCACCTGTATGGGTACTTATCTTCCTGGCACTGGAACCCTAGGCTAGGTGGTCTGGTGTAGGGCTGGAATCCCTCACTCCTGAGATATGTCTTCCAATTTTTATCTACCACATGTGGGTGTGGGACCACCCATTCCATGCCTCCACTCTTCCTACCTCTCTGAATGAATGAATGTGACTTCTTTAATTCCTTGGTTGTTGGACTTCCCATACAGCTCAATTTTCTGATGATTCTGGGTGACATTTGACTTGTAGTTTAGTTGCAATTTTTGCTGTGGTTGTGCAAAGAAGCGAGTTGTGTTTACCTACACCTCCACCTTGACCAGAAGTCTGCATTTTTCTCTAAAATAAGTAGCAAATTTTCTATGACCCATGGGCACTTGGCACAGATTTAAAATATTGAGCTTAATGATTGCAAGTATCTCTCATCATATGTAGGTGGAAGAGGGTGGGAGCTGGCAAAAATCAACTTAATTTAGGCATTTAGCTAAAACATCCAAAATTCCAGGAAGATATTGAAGAAGTTTTATCTCAATTGTCTGACTGCTGGGGAGGAGAATGTGTTATCTTAAAATTTCTATTCAGAATTTTAATTAAATTGTAGCCTGCAGCAAAATAGAAAGGCATTAACATCAAATCCTAGTGTCTCTTTATTTATTTTATGGGCTCTCATCTCTAACTAGTTCTCGCTGAAATAATTAAACTTCTTTTCAGCAAATGGACTGTTCAGGCCATTTGGTTTAATGCTTCTTATAACCTGGCAAGTATGTGTGTCATAATTCAGTTGATTTCTGCTCTCCCTCACGCCATGCCACCCCCCAGCACATACATACTTTTCTCTTCTCTCCCAACACAAGTTGGCTAGAAGGTTTCTGTAAATCAGAATGGCATTAATATATGTATAGGTCAAAGCAACATCACATAGACTGGCAGAGATTGTCGGAGGCTGAGCACATTGCATTTAACATTAATGGGTCAGAAGCACTTGTAGATTGAAATTGGTGAAGGTGGAGAGGACACACTGTAGTAAATGAGGCTAATCTAAGACTGATGATGGAAATCTCATATTTACTGACCCACTGTATTACGCAAAGGGAAAACTGCTTTCTAAAAAGTATAGAAGCCACATTGGAGGAGGGAAAAGCAGATTTTACCATGGGAGTGTGTGTGTGTGTGTGTGAGAGAGAGAGAGAGAGAGAGAGAGAGAGAGAGAGATGAAGGAGAGAGAGATATGAAGGAGAGATCCTGTTTAGTAAAACATCATTATGGGCCCTTTAGGGATAAAAGCTAAAGCCAGGGGCACAGACAGAAATGGGAAGATTTAGTCAAAGGAGGTCTAACTGCCTATATAATAAAATAGAAAATAAATCCTTCTAGGGATGAAGAAATTATTCTGGTGCACAATTATTTTTTGCTTACTTTGAGCAGAGCCCCACCTCAGAAATAGGAGAAGAGAGGGAAGTATAAGAGAGAATACAGAGATGTCAGAAGACTACCTTTGGAATTCTAATAGCTAACCTCTAGTGTTTGTTTACTGTGATCTTCCAAGTACCGGGCTAAGTGCCTTTCCCCATTATCTCATTTAATCTTCCCAACAGACTGATGAAACAAGAACCATTAGTTTCCTCATTTTACAGATCTGAAAAGTGTGGTTTAGCAACATTAAATGACTTATTGAAGGTCTCATAATTACTAAGTGGTAGAGTTGGCATTCATATTTGTCATCCCTGTTCTCCTCCAAATAAAGGGGGGAATGCTGTGAACATTTAAAACCTGGGCCTATAACACTGGTCAGTGTAGCTCAGTTGGTTGAAGTGTCATCCCATGACCAAAAGGTTCCAAGTTCAATTCCTAGATTGGGCACATGCCTAGGTTGCAGGTTTAATCCCCATTCCAGATGCATACCATCCATAGTCCAGGCTCATACAGGAGGCAACCAATTGGTACTTTTCTCTCAAATCAGTCTGCCTCCCTTCCTCTCTCCCTCCCTCTCTTGCTAAAGGCAATGAAAAAATGTCCTCAAGTGAGGATAAAAAATATTTTTAAATCTGCACCTATAAGCTATTAGCCTCACTTAAGCTGAATAAAAATGACAGTGAGAATGCTGGTGAACGGTGTCAGATATCAGGTGCTTATTGCATGCCAACCATTGTGCTAAGCACTTTCCATAAGTCAGTTCTTATAATCCTTATAACAACATTTTTGGGGAAATATTTTTTAAAGATATTATTTATTTTTAGAGAGGGTAAGGGAGGGAGAAAGAGAGGGAGAGAAACATCAATGTGTGGTTGCCTCTCGAGTGCCCCCTACTGGAGAACCTAGCCCACAGCCCAGGCATGCACCCTGACTGGGAATCGAACCTGTGACCCTTCTTTGGTTTGTAGACCAGCACTCAATCCACTGAGCTACATCAGCCAAGGCTGGGGAAATTTTTTATTCACTCTCTCATACAAATGAAAAAAAAATGGAATCTTCAAGGTTAAGCAAGCTGCCCAGAGTTACGCAGCTAGGAAATGTAAAAGCTGCAGAGTAAGAGCAGCACCCTCCCCACACCCCCGAAACATAGTGCAACACTATGGCCTAAGGAATGAGTGAGCTACCAGTAGGACTGTCCCTCTAGTGAACTGTGGCCCAGAATCTTTTGGAATCCTGATATTTAATTAACAAATTTTATATAGCTCCCTTTTCTATGCTATGATCTATCACGGAAAACTCAGTATTGGGACACATATGCCTCACAGAGTAGAGACATAATAGAGGGTCAAGAAATATTTGGTGACTAAATGGATAGATGAATGGAGTCTAATCAGTAGTTTTCAATTTTTTCATTCTGGGGCCCTGAAAGTTCCATACTTCATGATGAGTTGAATCCTTTCATATGAGTTTTGAATACACTAAAGTTTTGTATAATAAAGGTGATCAATGAGAGAAAGGATTTATTTGTGCTTAGATAAATAGAATGTGGAAAAATCTAAAGCAACTAGCTCAAGCAAGGCCCTTAGGAAGGAGAAATTGGCTGTGGGATCCAGGCATCTGGAAAGAAGAAGAGTTAAGAATGCCAAGAGAAAGGGTAGTGTAGGATCTGAAAAGGAACTAACATTTTCTATACCTACTATGTACTCTGTCTTTTTAGATACTATAAGTCATTTAATCCTCACTACTATACTGGGAGGCAGGTATCATTATCTCTATTTTATAAATAATAAAATTGGGGCTCATAAATCAAGTAACTCACCCAAAATCTCATATATAGGAAGTGGTGGAACTTGTCTTAATCTTCTTAGAGCATTCACAGCTTTCTTTTTTTTTTCCCATTCCCAGTTTCTATCTTCATCCATTGTGAAGTTTTTATTTTTATTTTTATTTTAATCATTGTTCAAGTACAGTTTTCTCCCTTTTACTCCCACTCCAGCCCACCCACCCAACCCTCCCCTCTTCCCTCTCATTACCACCCTCCCCCTAGTTTTTGTCCATGTGTCCTTTATATTTGTTCCTGTAAACCCTTCCCATTCTCCCCTGAAATTCCCTCTTCTCTCCGCTGTGGTCACTGTCAGCCTGTCCTCTATTTCAGTGTCTTTGGTTATATTTTGCTTGTTTCTTTGTTTTGTTGTTTAGGTTCCTGTTAAAGGTGAGATCATATGGTATTTGTCTTTCACTCCCTGGCTTGTTTCGCTTAGCATAATGCTTTCCAGCTCCATCCATGCTGTTGCAAAGGGTAGGAGGCTCCTTCTTTCTTTCTGCTGCATAGAATTCCATTGTGTAAATGTACCATAGTGTTTTGATCCATTCATTTACTGATGGGCATCTAGGTTGCTTCCAGCACCTAGCTATTGTAAATTGTGCTGCTATGAACATTGGGGTGCATAGGTTCTTTTGGATTGGTGTTTTAGTGTTCTTAGGATAAAGTCCCAGCAGTGGAATTGCAGGGTCAAAAGGCAGATCCATTTTTAGTTTTCTGAGGAAGTTCCATACTGCTTTCCATAGTGGTTGTACCAGTCTGCAGTCCCACCAACAGTGCACTAGGGACCCCCTTTCTCCACAACCTCTCCAACACTCATTCACAGCTTCTTCAAGTAGAGAATTGAAAACAGAAGTGCATTTTATTGAGTGAGGAAAAGAAAAAAAAATTCAGGTTTAGAAAGACAAAAAAAATATGGTGAAGAACTTGTGAAAAGGCCCAAATGAAGAAAAATAATTTTAGGAAGCTTGAAGATAGGCCTTGACTAAATAAGATAATCTTTAGGAAAGTGGTGAGGCCTGGATTCTAAATTCTTACTTTCTTACCCATATTTTCTCACTTGGTGATTATAGCAACTTAATCTGGAGAAAAAGAGTGTCAGCTACAGCCAGGAAGACAGACCAGAGCCAGCAATGCAGGGTGGTGACTAAGAAAGATAACAGTGCTACAAGAACCCTGCTTGGCAGAAGGGAATGGCAGGGCTTGCTGCTAGACCTCAAATTCTACCTCATAACCTCTATTGCCTTTATTCCTGGTAATCTGGTCTTATATATACAGTTACCAACAATTAGCATCTTAAAGTGTGTTTGTTTAGCCCTGACTGGTATGGCTTAGTGGATTGAGTGCCAATCTACGAACTAAAGGGTTGCTGGTTCAATACCCAGTTAGGGCATATGCCTGGGTTGCAAGCCTGGTCTCCAGGTTAGGGCATGTGAGAAGCAACCACATGTTCATATTTCTTTCCCTCACTTCCCATTTCTCTAAAAATTTATTTATTCTTCACAGTTTTGATCTTCTTTTTCTCAAATAAGTCTCTTTAATATTTCATATAATAATGGTTCAGTGATGATGAACTCCTTTAGTTTTTTCTTGTCTGGGAAGCTCTTTATCAGCCCCTCAATTCTAAATTATAACTTTGCTAGATATAGCAATTTGGCAGTAGGTCCTTGCTTTTCATGACTCTGAATGTTTATTGCCAATCCCTTCTGACCTGCAAAGTTTCTTTGGAGAAATTACCTGACAGTCTTTTTGCAAAATTTTATTTATTTATTAAGAGAAGGAAACGGAGATAGAAAGAGAGGGAAAGAAACACCAACGGGTGGTTTCCTCTCATGTGCCCCCTACTGGGGACCTGGCCTGCAACCCAGGCATGTGCCCTAAGGATCGAACCAGCAACTCTTTGGTTCACAGGCTGGCACTCAATCAACTGAGCCACACCAGCCAGGTTCAACTGACAATCTTATAGGAACTCCTTTGTAGGTAACAATCTGCTTTTCTCTTGCTGCTTTTAAGATTCTCTTTTTATCTTTAACCTTTGGCATTTTATGATATGCCTTGGAATGGGCCTCTTTGCATCCATATTTCTTGGAACTCTCTGTGCGTCCTGGATTTGCATTTCTATTTCCTTCACCAAATTAGGGAAGTTTTCTTTCATTTTTTTTCAAATAGAGTTCCAATTTCTTGCTCTTTCTCTTCTTCTTCTGGCACCCTTATGATGCTGTAACACTTGTTGTTGTAACACTTCAAGTTGTCCCAGAGGCTGCTTTTACTATCCTTGTTTTTTCAGATTCTTTTTTCTTCTTCTTGTTCTGTGTGGCTGTTTTTTGCTTCCTTATGTTCCAAATCATTAATTTTGATTCTCAGCTTCATCAGTTCTACTGATGTTTCCCTGTAAATTGTTCTTTATTTCAATAAGTGTATCCTTCATTTCTGACTGGATATTTCTTATACTGTCGAGGTCCTCACTAAGATCTTTGAGCATCCTTAGAAACAGTGTTTTGAACTCTGCTTCTGATAGATTACTTACCTTCATTTCGTTTAGCTCTTTTTCTGAAGTTTTCATCTATTCTTTCATTTGGGCCATGTTTCTTTGTCTCCTCATTTTGGCAGCCTCCCTGTGTTTGTTTCTATGTATTAGGTAGTCCTGCTTTAACTCTGTGTCTTGATAGTGTGGCCTAATGTAGTAGGTGTCCTATAGGGTCCAGTGGCATAGCATCCCCTATCACCCAAGCTCGGCACTCGAGGTGCACCCTTTGTGTGAGCTGAGTACACCCTTCTCTTGTAATTGAGCCTTGGTTGCTTTTGGCAGATCAATGGGAGGGATGTATCCAGGCCAGACAGCTGCAAGGATTGGCTGTGACCACTTCCACCAATCTCTGCCATCCGTGGAGGATCAGCTGTTCAGGGGCAGGGTAGTGGTGGTTCAACATGGTCTGCAGCTGTCCACTGGGGGCACTGGCCCTGGGGTTTCCCATGTGGTGACGCCAAGGTCAGCCCCCACCTGTGTTTTTCCCTGGGCCACCCTGCCTGCATTATAAAGCAATCTGAGATGGCTGCCACTTGTGCTGGGCTTGGAGATTCCTAGGCAAAGCCAAGCTGTGTAGCTAGGCTGCTAGTACCAGGCCTGAGGCTCAATGAGACCAGCTGCTGCTTGCGTGATAGGGTTTAAGAAGTTATGAAGCATGAGCCAAAACTAGTCATTCATATGAAAACACAGCTTGGGTGGGCCCATAAATTGGGTGGGGTATACTCTCTGGGGATCTCCAAGGCAGATCAAACAGTGTTAGCCAGGTTAATGGAGTCTCGGATATGGCACCAGCTTGTCAGCTCTGTGAGCAGAGGGTTTAGAAAAGGGACAGTGGCCTCTGCTCACCTTGATGCCAGACACTTCTATTTCTCCCTGTATGTTACTGGTGCCTTTCAAGCTTCTACCCTGGTGCTGGAGCTCAGAGGGAGTGAGTCTGAGTAGGTGAGTACATGTGTGAGTTCTTTAAGAGGAATTGCTTGGGGCCCCAGAGGTTTCTTCCGCTGACTCAAACTCCACTGGGTTTTGCAGCCAGAAGTTGTAGACTTATCTTCCTGGCACTGGAACCCTGGGCTGGGGTCCTGGTGTGTGGTTTGAACTCCTCACTCCCAAGATATCCCTCCTGAACTTTTATCCACCACATGTGAGTGACAGACCAGCCCATTCTGCATCTGTGCCCCTCCTACCAGTCTGGATGGATGTGGTTTCTTTAATTCCATGGTTGTCAGAATTACATTTAACTCAATTCCTGCTGGTTCTGAGTGATAGTTGTTCTATATTTTAGTTGTAATTTTGATGTGGTTGTGCAAAAAGGAGAGCCATGTCTGCTTACACTGCTATCTTGACCGGAAGTCTGAGATTTCTTATAATAATATGCAATAGGTTCTAACATGCCTCTGCACAAACACTCAGTACTGTACATTAAAAAGTAAAATTAAAAACTCTTCACCATGACTCCACTTATTAAAAAAAATGGTTCAGGACACACAATATACACAAACTCTTCAGAAAAGAGTTTGCAATGGTAAAATTGGCAATCTCTGATCTAATTGACTCAGTATTATCCTATAGGTCAGAAGATTGAGAAAACTGTAGAATTTTAGGATCTTTGAGCTGAGGGGATCCTTCAAGATTAGTCCATTTTACATCATTGAACTGTGAGAATGCTGGGGAAAATTAATGATTGTCAAGATCCTATGAATGTGTTCATCTTCGCAGAATTTTATTAAGTGGGTCTTTGGAAGACCACTACTGGAATTGACTACATTCTTGCAAGCTGGAGTAAAATGTGAGTTTATACCACAAGCAACTAATTGTAACAGGAATAAAGCTAATTTCAGGTGTTCAAAAAATCATGCCGCATCATTAGGGTAATGAGTCAGCCAAAGCTGATGAAAATCACATAAAATTAATCTTTTCTTATTTCTGATTATGCTCAAGTGGTTATATGGTCCTGAAACTTCAGTGTCTTGTGCTGTTCTTCCCTATTTTACTGACTCACTGAGTTGAGGGCACTAACTCAACCTTTCTGTGTCTCTTTAATCATCTACAAAATCTGGGCTACAAATACTTAACTGTGTACAAGGCCATTTTTTAGTTCACCAGTGTCTTTCACAGCATTAACAAACCACCTCCTGAGTCAAAATAATAATGCTTTTGTTAAAACACACTAACTCCAAAAATAGATTTCAACTGAATTTGATTATTTCTTGAAGCCTAGCACAATGGGAACACAAGTGAGAATTAAAAAATACAAATCATGCCCTAAAATGGTGATTCATATACACTAGTTCACAGAAATGGACTAGGCTATGGCAATGTTTTTCCAAGTCCATGGCAAAATGTAAAGAAAAACAAAGGGGGTAATAAAGAGGAAGTTTCATGATTAAATTTATATTTAATTTTACAAAATTTCCTTTAATATAAGTTTCTTATAAATATTTCTGTCCCACTTTTTTTCTTGGCACTGAAATATTCCTTATTTTGTGGTGGCAGTTGTCTTTTTAAAATCCTCACTTAGCAAAACAAAAAATGGCAACTCTAGGTCAGTCCATTTTTTAAAAAAATATTGATCCATTTAACTCAAAATATATGAGAACCACTAAATCACTTATACCTACTTAAAGAATATGATTAATCTAATTTATAGTTTAGTCAATAAACTTGTTTAATTTGCTATTTAGAAGTTTGGGTTTTGGAAATTATTTGTATTTATCATTAGAAGTTCCAAAAAATACAACAGGTTTTGAGCTCAAGCTACTGCTAAAACCAAAGGAACAACAAAAGGAGCAAAGCCAATAATGACCAAATGGTGACTGGCATGAAGACCTTCGATAATTATTTGTTGAATAATTTTTAAAAGTATCAATGAAATGAACATAGATTTAAGAAATACCTTCCCAGCACCTACTAAAAGAAAAAGACTTGCCCTGGCCAGTGTGGCTCAGTTGGTTGGAGCATCATGCCATAAACCGAAAGATCACATGTTTGATTCCCAGCCAGGGCACACACCCACGTGAGTTTGATCCCCATTTGGGGTACATAAGGGTAACAACTGGTCGATGTTTCTCTCCCACATCAATGTTTCTCTCTCTCTCTCTCTCCCTCCCTTCTTTTATCTCTGAAGTCAATAAATATATTTTTTAAGTCTTAATAAGCAAAAAGAGGATTTTCACTCTTTGGTTACAATAACAAGAAAAATGGCTTGTCTTTTCTAATTTTTATTTTCAATTAGAGATCATTCCTGAGTAGTACATGCCTAGGAAATGCCTGTAGCACATATGTTTTCTGTTGCCAAAAGGAAATAAAAAGCAAAGGAAGCTGAAAGAATTTAGGAAATTATTTAGACTCACAAAAGTTGGGGTTAGAGACTAGAAATCACCCAACCCATTCCCTTCAATTTACAGATAAAGAAACAGGTTCAAGAAAACTTGCCCAAGTTGCCGATATTTTGGAGTTTGGACCATGATAACAAAACCAAGAAGATACTTCTGCCATCTTACAGCTGAAGTATTAATGTACTCTAATTGCATTGTTTCAAAAAGACCTCTTGAATATTCCAACTACAAACTTAAAAGTTTTAAAATACTGTCAAGGGTTAGAGGAAATAAAAATATAAAGATAGGAAATGTTCAAATTGGAATTTATGGAGGAGGGAAAGTGTTCTGGGTATCATGGGTGGTGGGAGAGCAAAGATCCAGGGACCGGAGGGGGTATGATGTCTCTGGGAAATGTTGAGGGGCAGTGATTTATAAGTGATTTGTGAATATATCTGCTATCTTCAAGTCTTATCCTTTGACAGAATTCATCAACACTAGATTAGTAAAGAGCTCTCACTATTGACCGGACACTAGGACATGGAAAGAGTGTTGATCAACTGAAACTTATATTAAAAAATTATATCAATGTTATCACAAAGATACATCAACAGTCCTAGCTGGTGTGGCTCAGTAGATTGAGTGCCAGTCTGCAAACCAAAGGGTCACTGGTTTGATTTCCAACCTGGGACACATGCCTGGGTTGTGGGCCAGGTCCCCAGTAGGGGGGGGTGTGAGAGGAAACCACACATTGATTTTACTCACCCTCTCTTTCTCCCTTCCTTCCCCTCTCTAAAAATAAATAAATAAAATCGTTTTTAAAAGGATACATCAATAAAATAGCCTATGTACAAGCCATCCAATGCATCATTATTTGTAGTGGCAAAGGAGTGGCAGTAAGGCAAATGTCCATTAATCAGAGGCTGCTTGAATAAACTATGGTATATCCACAGAATGGGTATATACAGCTATTTTTCAAAACTGAAAGAATGAGAAAGATTTCTATGTACTGTTAAGAAATATCAACAGAATCTTATTACAGGAAAAAAGAAAGGGTAAAACAATTTACAATAGCCAAGATTTGGAAGCAGCCCAAGTGCCCATCAGTAGATGAATGGATAAAAAAGCTGTGGCACATTTATGTGGTGGAATACTACTTAGTCATAAAAAAGAAGGAACCCTTACCTTTTGCAACAGCATGGATGGACCTGGAAAGTACCACACTAAATGAAATAAGCCAGGCACAGAAAGACAAATACAATATGTTTTCACTCATATGTGAAATTGAATGAATAATATAAACTAACAAACAAAAGAGAAGCAGACTCATAGTTACAGAGAACAGACTGACAGCTGCCAGAGGGGAGGGGGATTTGGAGGCAATGTGAAAAAGGTGATGAAATTAAGCAAAAAAAAAAAAACCAACCAGACATAGACAACAGTATTGTGATTGCCAGAGGGAAAGAAGGGTGGGGAAAGGTGGAAGAGGGCCAAGGAGAGATAAATGGTGGCTGAAGGAGACTTGACTTTGTGTGGTAAGCATGAGATGCAGTATGTAAAGATGTGCTTTAGAGTTGTACACTTGAAACCTATGTTTTATTAATTAATGTCACCCCAATAAACTCAATTTTAAAAAGTCAGAATAGCGGTAACACTTGAGATGGAGCATACTGCCTGGAAGGGAGCATGAGAGAGGCTTTTGGGATATCAAGATGTTACATTCTGGGGTGCCCACTGTGTTCCATTGGTTGGTTACATGGGTGTGTTTACTTTGTGAACATTCATCAAGCTGCACCCTTACAATTTGTGTGATTTTCTGTTTGTTATACTGCAATCAAATTTATACTCAAAAAATTCTGTTGTATCCATATGACTACATCTATGATGTACTGTTAAATAAAAAGAAGAGCGCAGAATGGGGGAAAAAAGCAATGCTTGTAATAATGCCATCTTTTGAGTGGCATACTCTGAAGGAAACACTGCTTATATTTTTTAAAAAAGAAAAAGAAAAGATGAATAACCAACAAAGATACTTACCTATGGGGGGAAAACGGGACAGAGTGGAAGAGTCAGGGATGGCCTTGAGACTTCTTTAAATATACCTTGTTATACTGTATACTTTGACTTTACAACAAAATTAATCAAAAAGAAAAACACTGAAAGTAGAAAGCAAACTGAAATCAATGAAATGAACATTTTACTAAATTGGGGACAGACCTATATAGAGAAGATAATTATTTCAATTTGACTTTAAAACACAGAATTTTGTATGTACATCCCTAATTGGATATAATCTCAGGGCACAGAGAACCACAGAAAATTCTAAACTGCATTCAATAATTTTATTGTTGATGATAACATTGTTATTTTTATTTGGGAAATATTATACATAACTAATAATATAGGTGATGCTATTAATGATAAAAACACCAAACAATACAATTTTAAAATGGGCAGAGGACCTGAACAAGCCACCTTTCCCAAAAAGACATACAAATGGCAAACAGATATATGAAAAGATGCTCAACCTCACTAGCTATTAAGGAGATGCAAATCAAAACTACAATGACATACCACTTAAAACCTATTAGAATGGCTATTATCACCAAGACAAGTAATAACAAGTATTGGAGAGGTTGTGGAGAAAAAGGAGCCCTTATTCACTGCTGGTGGGAATGTAAACTGATACAGCCACTATGCGAAACAGTATGGAGGTTCCTCAAAAAAATTAAGAATAGAGTTACCATATATGATCCAGCAACCCCTCTTCTGGGTATCTACCCAAAAAACTCAAAAACATTTATTTGCAAACATAAATGCACCTTATGTTCACTGCAGCATTAATCATGGTGCTGAAGACATGGAGACAACCAAAGTGTCCTTCCACTAATGACTGAATAAAGAAGATGTGGAACATATATACAATGGAATACTACTCAACCTTAAGAAAAGATGAAATACTGCCATTTACAACAACATGGATGGACCTCGAGAATATCAATGCTAAGCAAATTAAGTCAGAAAAAGTCAATAAGCATGTGATTTCACTCATATGTGGGATATAAGGCTGAAAGCAACAAATGAGCAAACAAGAAAAACAAACAAATAAAAACTCATAGAGACAACAGTATGGTGGTGACCAGAGGGAAAGGAGAGGGAGGTAGTAAAGGGTAAAGGGGATCAAATATATGGTGACGGAAGGAAATTGGACTCTGGGTGGTAAATACACAATGCAATATACAGATAATGTATTATAGAATTGTACATATGAAACCTATATAATTTTATTAACCAATGTCACCTCAATAAATTTAATAAATAAATAACCAAGATATTCAATATAAAGGAGAAACAGATATAAATTCAATGTTAGATAAAACCTCTATAATTTTACATTTAAATTACAAATATCACCATAAGCTCATATTTTTTTTAACAAAAGGATAATTCCTAGCCCTGACTACTTAAAAGTCCTAGAAGCAATGACCAGCTAACAGCAATGAGCACCCTGGCACACAAACAACTGTAATCTGTGAAAACCATTTCCCAATATATAAGACCAGGATTCCTCAGAGAAATGGCTGACTCCAGGACTTGCATGGAATGCCTTCTTGTGCTAGAAAGCAAAGAAGCTATTAGCAAGTACTGTGGTCACATCAAAAGGCCTCAGGAATAAACTTTAAAGGGGCTCCCACTGGCCTAATATGGGATAATTTGGAGATCAATGTGAAAAATCACAGTGATTTATTGAGACATATTAAATATATAAAAATCCATAAATTCATGAGCTAATAAAAACACATTAATCACCATTGGAGCTTACTAAGACACCAAATTCTGAAAATGTGTAAGTAAAAAGCAAAAATTAAGTAGTTGTCATACCTTTCCTATCAGAACTATATTTCAAGATAACCACATAACTGATGAGAGAAATTTCTTCTTTACAGAACTCTAATTAATAAATGCAGAAGAAATGACAGTGTTGGAAAAAATCACCATTCTCTTACCTTCAATGAAATAATGCATCTAGGTAATGATCATCAGTAGATGCTAAAATCGTTACATTAAAGGTTGATGAGATACTTATAATGCAGGAATCTGGCTGACACCACCTGAACCCCACTGATCAATCTTAATATTATAGAAAGCAAGACAGAGACATTATAGGCCTCCTGATATACTGCAATGGAATAAACACCACCACTGATGACAAATTCTTAACTAAAAGTGAACCTAAATCTTGTCAAATCTCTAGAAAAAATGATAGTCATGAAAACAGTTTTATTTGTATGTGATTAGGGAGTGAAAGAGCAAAACAATTCTCAGAGCTAGGGCCACTTGGCTGTTCTCAACCTCACTCCCGTAGACTCAGTCTGCCCCAAGCTCTGGAACCAATCCTGTTTTATGCATTAAGGAGAAATTAAGTAGCCTGAGTTTGAAAACTCAGATGACTGCATGCAATCAACCTGGCTGCTGACCCTGCTATAACAACATTCCTTGTACTCCAGATGCAATTATTATTGCCTGCTCAGCCCCTTTAAGTCTCTATCTGGTTAATTTGCAGCCTCAATTGCTCTGAAATAGGGGCTCTAATTTGCACCAGTATTCTGGATGACTATAGCCTTGACCTTGAATCCCAACCCAACTACTAGTCCTCCACTCCCCATTTCTTTCTTTTTTTCCCCACTCCCTATTTCTGACCATCTACTTGAACCCTTCTACCTTGTCTGCTCCCAGGCTGCCTGTTTTTAACTTTTTTTCCCACCTTGTTAGGTGTTTCTCAACCTAGAAATCTTGCATTAAGTTGACCCATACTGTTAAAATTTGGATTAAATATCAGACCATATATTGTTGTTTCATAACATCTTGAGACAAGTTTGTGACATTATTCTTGCTTTGAAATGGAACAAAAACAACATGTGAAACACTTGTTGCTGCCCCAGATATTTGGGGCAGCACTGCCACAAGGATACTCAATCTACATTCCTATGATGAGGAACAGTAAATTCAGCCCAGAATTCTGCTGCAGGCTACTTGGCAAGTATTCTCACTCTCCCTGCAAGCCTTGTATCCTTCTCTTGTCTTCTTTCTGTCACTGCTGTGCCCTCCCAGCCATCATTTCCTTCTCCAGTCCATTCTACCCATGCTGTGATGGAAATGCTTTTTCTTCTCCCTTCCTTTAAAATCCTCAGTAACCACATCAGTCTCCCAAAAGCTTCTTAGTGCTTTGTCTCTGTATGTATGTCCTTCTATTTGTTATTCTTTTGTAAAACAAATAAGGAAAACCACACAGATGTAACAGATGTGTGGCTTAATGAATTCATATAAAGCAAAACTTTTTGACCATTATCAGGTCACGAAATAGATCTTTGTCAGTCATCCCAGAAGCCCCTTCCATGAGTATTCCCTATATCACAAGTCCCTCCCTTGGCCCATATGTAACTATTGTCTAGACTTTTATAATAAATACTTCTTTGTCTTAAAAAAAGTAGTTCTATCACCTAAATGGGCATCCCTAGGCACTATATTTTAGTCTTGCCCATTTTAAAAATTAGATGTGTATTTTAATATCTTTTACTCTAATTTCCCTCTATTCTTCTCTTTTCCTTATAATTTACCTATTGAAACACCCAGGCTATTTAACTAATAGAGTTTCCCAGTCCAGATGTTGCTGATAGGTCTGCCAATCAATTGGTATTTTAATGAACTTAACTTTGCCTTCCTCACTATACTCCCATCATGCTAAGGCAGGCTTGCAGCCACAGGAGCTCTGTGGGAGCTTTCCTCACTCCTCTCTCTAGCATGATTGATTGAAAGAAGCCAGTTACCCTGCTCCCAGCCGCTCCCAGCTGCTCCCAGCTAGGGCACCATCTGGGTGTTCGGGTGGCTAACTGATGTGTAGAGCTCATCTACTTGCCTGCAATGTCCACCTCATTTTTCCCTTCCCTCTTCATAACAGGAGCACTTTGACTCCTGAGGCCTGGAAAATTAAAAACTGAAGCATCCAGAGTATCATTTCATCTTGGGATTCAGGGAATGTCTTTCCTTCCCATTGATGGCTAATTTATAGTGATGCATTCATTGGAGGGATTAAGTAACATACAAAGCCCCAGGTGAGTTCCTAAATATAAGCTATGATGTTTAGGATCCTGGGTGTTTGATATTCTTTAAAGGTATTTTGAATATTTGAATGTACTTTATAAAACTTTTTAAAAAGGGGGTTAAATCATAAATGTAACAATATTTTAGTCACACTCTGAGTAAAATTGGGGTTTCACAGTCCCACTTCAAACCCTAATCAAATATACCATTGTTTCTATGAGAAACCAATTCCAAATTCCAAATATACCACTTAGAAAATATGACAATGAATCCCCTTTATAAATTTGAGGGTTGCCCAGATGGTCAACTATAACATTTTCACTCTGCTTTATGCAAGTTGGAACCTGAAAATTATCTCCTTGAAGTCTTTTCCTTAAAAGGGCTTACATATGGGCTTAAAAGATGCTTACCCCTAAGCATCTCCTAATATAACTTAAAATATAATTTCTTTGTCTATATTATCCAAATAACAGAAAATGATAATTCTCTTCCTGTTATATAAAAAGAAGGCCAAAAGGTTTATTGCCTCAGGAAGCTAATCCAAAATCTGACCATCATAGAGAAAGTCACAATATTCACCAACCCCTAAAACCTATAGAAACCAACACTGTTATTATACAAACTAAGCATCTCTCCAGGGGACACAACCACTCCCCCAAACCTTCTAAATTTCCAAGCAAGATATGGAATTACTTAGGACTTAAGTGTGAATCGGTGGCAGCTGGGAAATTTTTAGATTTTGAAATGTGATAGTCTCCATTTCTTTGTATCCAGTTAATAGTCTCCGTTCCACTTTAAAAGCATCACATCAAAGATAGAAGGAAAATGTAATGATAAAAAAAAGATTGATTTCATTCTGGAGCCCCATGGTAATGATTCTTTAGTTTCTTAGACTCATTACAAATTAAATTTAGTCCAAGAACACCAACTCATTTTTAAAGCCTTTCAAGTAAGCCAAATATGGGTATTCAGCCAAGACTCATTCATATTCAGATTTCTAGGACACCAATTTGATAATATATGTTCCTTACAATGCAGGGGTCTACTGAGGCTTAAGCCTCAGGTAACAGAACTGCAACTGGTATAGCTCAGTAGATTGATCATGAGCCTGCAAACCAAAGGATCACAGGTTTGACTCCCAGTCAGAGCGCATGCCTGAGTTACAGGCCAGATTCCCTTGTAGGGGCCACATGAAAGACAACAACACACTGATGTTTCTCTCCTTCCCTGCCCCTCTCTATAAAAATAAATTTTAAAAAATCTTTTAAAGTAGCAGGGCCTTTGAGTGCTATAGCAACAGCATCCACTATCTTGTTTTAATAAAACCCAGGAGATATTCTACAGGTTTCTATTTTACTAAATTTTCACTTCAAATTCTAGCTGTTTAATATTCTTATAATGTTAGCAGGGAGCAAAAGACTTTAGCAAATTTAGGAAGATTCAAAATTTACTATAGGAATACCATACAGTTCACAAGAGAATATTAGAATGGAAATATAAATGTATTATATACTCCCTATCTTTGTGTGTTATTAAAACAGATAATACAAAAATGTAGATACTTAAAAAGACTATTTGGCATATGTATTTAACACTCTCATCCACACATTAAAAGATAAACATTTAGTAATTTAAATGAATTACATATTTTATGACCAAGGAAGTGATATGATATTTATATCAAAATATAAAGAAAGCTTCAAAGCTAGGATTTTAGGATATAGTAATTTTATTGAAGAGTTAATAAAAAATATATTTTTCAGGTAAATATATAATCTTGCAATAATGATTAAAATACACATTTACTTCAAGCACATATAGAATATTTGTTAAAAATCAATCCTGTAATAGGCAATAAAGGAAGTCTCAGAACCCACCAAAGAATCCAAATCCTACTGACCTCATTAGAAAATAACAAAAATAATTTTAAAACATACATTGGAAATGAAAAACATTTCTAAATGACACATTGGCCAAAAAGAAAAAATCATAATGGAAATTAATGCACAAAACTGTGAAAACACTATGCATCACAACCCAGAGGGATATAGCTAAAGCAGTAGTTATAAGTAAATTTATTTCTCAGATCCTTATCTGAGAAGCAAAGATTTTTCAAATTACTGAACATGTTGTATCACTCAAGAAGTTAGAAAAATAAGGAAGTAATAAAGATTACAGATGTTAATATTTTTTTAAAAATATACCTCAGACAAATAATAAAACCAAAAGTTTATTCTCTACAAAGATTAATAAACTTTAGGAAGAGACTTGGCAAAAATTTTGGGCTCCTCAAGCACACAACTGATTTTACCTTCAGGACATTTTATGATATCTGTCAAGCTTGTGAAATGTACCATAAAGTATACTATATAAAGATTAGAGTTTCAGACCTACCCAGTAGAGGGTCATGAGAGTTGTCTATGAGGGATACATTCAGAAAATAGAAAAAAAGATAGAGAAAACAGATGGAAAGAAAATAGATGAAAAATATATCAGAAAAGATTTAAGGGTAGGGAAAAACAATCATTCAAATTATATGACTGAATTATCTGCATATAAGGAACTAATAAGAGATACCAGTAATGTTAATACATAAAAGGTTAATATAAAAATCTGTTACATTCCTATATACAAGCAGCAAGTAGAATATGTGAATTAAAAACAAGATAAAACTTTCAACATAGCAACAAAACTATAAGATATATGTACAGGTTAATTTTATGAGCCAACCTCAGTAGGCTGATGACCAGATAGCTGGGAAAACATTATTTCTGGGTATCTGTGGGGGTATTTCTGATACAGATTAGCATTTGACTTAGTAGACTGAGTAAAGAGACATGCCTTCACTTATGTGGGTGGGCATCATCCAATTGATTGAGGACCCAGAAGGAACAACAAGGCAGAAGGGCAAATTCTCTCTCTTATTAAGCTGGGATGTCCATGTTTTCCTTACCCTCAGATATTGGAGTTTCTGGTTCTTGGCCTTTGGACTCTGGGACTTACACCAAGTAACCACCCAGTTCTAAGGCCTTTGACCTTGGACTGCAATTTATACCATCGGCGGCCCTGGTTCTCAGGCCTTTGGATTCAGACTGAATTATAAGACTGGCTTCCCTGGCTCTCCAGTTTGTGACAGCAGACTGTGGGACCTGTTGGCCTCCATTATCATAAAAGCCAATTCCTATAATAAACATCCACTTACATCTATATCTACATCTATATCTATATCTGTCCTATTCTGTTTCTCTGAAGAATCATGACTAATACAATATCTAGGAATAAAGCAAACACTATTTGCACAAGATCTTAGGGGAGAGAGTAATAAAACTTTACTGAAAAGCAAGTGAAGACATTTAAAAAGACAGTGCTATATCATGTCCATGAAAAGGAAAGCTCAATGTCATAAAGATATCAATTCTCCCAAATTAATCCTTAAAGTCAATGCAATTCTAACAAAAATTCCATCAAAGTTTTTGTAAGATTTTATAAATTGATTCTAAAATTCATATGGAGGAGCAAAGAGCCAAGAAGAGTTGAGAACTTTCATGAAGAAAAGCAAAAGAGAAGGAAGTTACTTTACGGATTGTACTATAGAAATCAAGTAGTCAGGACAATGTGGTAATGGTGCAGAGACAGACAACTATGTACAATGCAGCCTAACCAAAAAGAAAACTACAAAACAAACCCATAAAAACTTGATATACAACAGAAGTAACATTACATATCACTGGAGAAAGGATGGACCATTTGGTAAATGGGGCCAGTTTTCTCTGGAAAAAAATCAATTCCTACATCCACACACAAAAAATAAAATCCATGTAGATCTAAAAATCTAAATGTGAAAATTAAACCTAAAAATTTTTATAAGAAAAGAGATAAAACTCTCTTTATGACATCAGGGTAGGGGTTTATTTAACAGGACTCAAAATGCACAAAAACATAGGAAAAGAATAAGTTTTTTAAAACTTTTTAAAAATTATTTTATTGTTGTTCAATTACAGTTGTCTGCATTTACCCTCCATCACTCCCCCCACCCCAACCAAACCCATCTCCCTCCCTTGCTTCTACCACCTCACCCCTCTTAGTTTGTCCACGTGTCCAGAAAATAATAAGTCTGACTCACTGAAATCTAAAATGTATGCATGCTATAAAAAACAGAAATAAGGCCCTGGCTGGCATAGCTCAGTGGATTGAGCACAGGCTGCGAACCAAAGTGTCGCAGGTTGGATTCCCAGTCAGGGTACATGCCTGGGTTGCAGGCCACGGCCCCCAGCAACCGCACATTGATGTTTCTCTCTCTCTCTCTTTCTCCCTCCCTTCCCTCTCTAAAAATAAATAAATAAAATCTTTAAAAAAAAAACACAAAGAAAAATTACAGACTGGGAGAAAATATTTGCAACTCATAACAAAGAATTTATATAAAATATTTATCAGAACTACAAATCAGTAACAATCCAATAGGAAAATAGGCAAATAATAACAGCATATATGTATCTTATACTTTGTATCAGGCACTGTTCTAATTGCTTTACACATAAATCCATTTCATCTTTAAAGGATATGAATAGGTAATTCAGAGAAAAGGAAACCCAAATAGTCAATAACTTTATGAAAATATACTCAACCTCACCAATAACTATTAAAATAACAGAATAACTTCTTTGGCCAGGTAGCTCAGTTAGTTGGAGCATCATTCCATGCACAAAAAGGTCACATGTTCAATCCTTGGTCAGGGAACATACCTAGGCTGTGATTCGACCCCCAATCAGGGCATATGCAGGAGGCAGCCGATTGATGTTTCTCTTCCTCTCCTTTCCCCTCTCTTCCCCTCTCTCTAAAAATAAATAAATAAATAAGATCTTTTTAAAAAGATTTTTTAAAAGAATGTTCACTGCAGCAATGGCAAAGAAAAAAAAAGAAATATCTAAATGCCTGTCAACATGAGAAAAGATAAATTGTCACATAATTGTAGAACAGAGTATAATTTTACATTAGTGAAATGAATGAATACAGCTCCATGTATCTGCATGGATGAATTCAATAACTGAGTGATAATAAAAAAAAAAAGCAAGTTGTAGAATGTTAAATACAGGGAGGCACCATTAGTAAGGTTTAAAACCTATAAAAGAATTTTGTATACGGATACAGTCATCGGTGTTAAAAGAATTAAAACATACATAAGAATAAAAAACACCTAATTAGAATCCTGGACTGCTGCTGCATGACTCCACAGAACATCATTACCTTGCAGTCCAAAGAACTGTATTCTTGGGAGAGGCATTCACAGACTAGAAGGGAGCAAGAAGTGTCCAGAAGTCTTCAATTATATCTATAACATTTTATTTCTAAGAATACGTTTTTTAAAAAGGAAGAAAGCAAGGCAAAACATTCAGATTTGATAGGACTGGATATTGGGCACATAGATGTTCCTGATGTTTTTCTCTATACTTTTCTGCATTCTTGCATTATATCATAACAAAATATAAATGGGTATTGGGAAGCACTCCTTAGCAGCACAATGCCTAGAAACAGAACCAAATTGTGAGAGAGACAGAAAGAGCAACAGTGAGATGGGCAGTAGTCATCATTGAATTAATTAAAAGATAGTTTCCCTTGATTTTCTTCCAGGAACTTTTGTTAATTTCATTCTTCCTATGCATACTACACTCCTACAAATCTATCCTTACTCCCCAGAGCAACCCAGATGTTTCCAGCCTGGGTGTTCCCAATACCTCCCGCCTTGTGGCCTGGTCTTTCCTTTCAATAGTTAGGGGCGGGGGAGTATTTTTTGAGTCCTCCTTCCAAGTACTGCTGGAAGTCTCTTGGTCTTTCCCACAGCTAATATTTATCATGCACTTAATTATGTGTGTGGCATTGTTCCAAACATCTAAGCACCATTATCTTATTTAATCCTCACACAAAGCAACAATACAAGATAGTTCCATTTTTGCCCCCACTTCCAAGAAGAGGAAATTGAGGCTTAGAAAGTTAGTTGACTTCCTCAAGGCCACACTGCTAATAAGTGTGGTCCCCAGCTAACCTAATTCCAGAACTCTGAGACTTCAAATTCTTGTTTCCACTAAGCTCTATCTAAGGAACATCTTGCCTTCTGTAGTCATTCTTTCTTTGTGCCATTTAAACCTAACCATAGAATTCAGATCTTTTTCTATTAATTCATCTAAACACTACTGTCAAAAGAATATTACATGTAGAAGCCATTTGAAAGGAAGAAATCACATTACTCACAATATAACAACCAAAACCTGAGTATTGTACATCCCTGTCCACTCCCATCATGCCAAATTTACTCCCTGTTTCCTATCTGTCATGTTTTACTTCTCCTTTCTCTTCCCTTCCATTCTCTTCCCCCTCTCTCATTATTGTTACCTTCCTTCCCCCTTAGATCATTTCCACCCAACCTCCATTTTTCAAAATCAACCTTTAGTATAATGAGAAAATTAATTATTTGTTTTATTCTCCACTTTCAAGCAATGCCCAGGGCTGGGGTGAGAGATGTGTGGTTCACTATCCAAACTTGAATATGTCATCAAGACATTTTTCCTAAACAAAAAGACATCTCCTTGGACATGAATAATGCCTCTGTTCTTGATGCAAAAATGTCTATAGTTGGCTCCTGTTTTAAATAAAAAGGTTTTCTTCTCACCACACTGATGCCTCTGAGATTTATTACTCTCTATTTCATATGATTTGCATCACTTGATTTTATGTACCTGATTTGAGAGCTTGAAGTTAAACAAGTTTTCTCAAATAAAGCAGAGTCTATTAAACCACTGAACCATCTACCTAATTAGTGGTATAGTTTGAATTGTGTGCTGCCTTCCCAAATTCGTGGGAAAGCCCTAACCCCTAGTACCTCAAGATGTGACTTTATTTGAAGATAGGGTCTTTACAGAGGTGATCAAGTTAAAATGAGGTCATTAGGGTGGGTCCTAATTCAATCTAATATACTTATAAGAAAAGTAAATTTGGACACAGACATAGAAGGAAGACAATGTGAAAATATAGGGAGAAAAAAATCATCTACAAGCCAAAGGAAAGCCCAGTACAGATCCTTCTCTCATCGCCCTAAGAAGGAAACAATCCTGCCAACCTCTTGATCTCGAACTCCTGGCCTCCCGAACTATGAGACAAATTTCTGTTCCTTAAGCCATCCAATTTGTGGTACTTTGTTTTAGCAGCCCTAGCAAACTAATAATACTACATAGCACAAATTCTTCAGCTTGGAATTCAGAGACCTCCAAAATGTGGTCTCAATTGCTCTCTTCCATCTTCTCTGCCCCTATAGCTCTTCAACCAGTGGAGCTCCAGGCAAATTATTCCACTTGCTCTTTCTGCACTTGGCTTCACCCCACTACCACGTGCATGCCTTTGCTCAAGTACTGCCCTCTTGCTTATATCTCTGCCTGTGGCCACCTACCTATCCTTTTGGGTCCACCTCAGTTGCCACCTGCTTCATAAACACTGTCCAGAGTCATCCACCTAGAAATTCTGAGGTCAACAACACAGATCTGAGTTTCAATCTAGTCTTTGCTTACTAGCTTTGTAGCCTTAGACAAGATGCTCAACTCAGAGGTATCCATGGGCATGAGAAAAATTACTTCATAAGATAAGCATTGTGAGGACTGAGTGAGATGATGCATGGAAGGCACTTAGCACAGATCTTGGCAGAGAAAGCATTCTGAAAGTGCAAGCTGGTGTTATTATTTTTTATTATCTGAACCCCAATGACATTTTATATAAAGCTCTCTTATGCCACTTACCGCATTCTGTCTTGTCTTGTTAGTGGGATTAATCAGTTAAATCACTAATGACTTAAAACAATCATTTATTCTCTCCTGCAGAATCAAGAGAGATATCAATCTGTCAGTCCTCACTGTGCACCGGGGAAGTGAGGTTTCCACCCATAAGTAAAATTCAGCCTCAGGCTCCACACCTGGTGATGCCCTTCCATCAGTTCCTCTGAGTGTCAGCTCTGCAACTCCACTCTCTATTCCTCCACCCCAAGGGACCCACAGGCTTTGGTTCCTCAGAGTATGCCCAGCAGGTTATCATACCAGAGTTACCTCTAACAATCTTTGTATATATAGTCCTGTCCGCTTAGAACTCCAGTATCAGACAGATCTGGACTTTATTCCCAATGTCACTGTTGTAAGCTGTGTGACTGACCTTGAGGGCAAATTATTAAAGTGAGTGTAAGACTCACTTACCTTATCTGTGAAATTAAGATAATAATACTACTACTTAATAGGTCCCTATGAGGATTAAAGGAGGTCCTCTGGGAAAAAGATGTTTGACACTACCGGGCACTCAGTAAAAGATGCCATTATCATCACATTTCTTATAATTCTTAGTACATTATAAACTCCTTGAGGACAGAAAATATGTTCACACAATAGATTCCATAAAAGTTTGTTGAATTAATTTCTGGATTTTGATGTCAACAAACCTGATATGCTTATATCCACAATATTTATCATGAACAAGAAAACATGTTTCTGTCTGTATGAAGTTAGAACAGAGAAGTACAACTGTCTAGATAAGAACACATTTCAGCTACAATACTAGGAAGCTAACATATAAAATGGGCTGAGCCCAGGCCATATGGCTCAGTTGGTTGGAGCATTGTTCTGTGTACTTAAAGGTTGCTGGTTCAGTTCCTGGTCCAGGCACATACCTAGGTTGCAGGTTTGATCTCTGGTTGAAGCACATATGGGAGGCAACCAATCAATGTTTCTCTCTCTCTCCCTTCCTCTCTAAAAATCAGTGGAAACATGTCTTCAGGTAAGGGTTTTTTTTTTTTTTAAATAGGTTGAAATTATTCATGTCATCTTCACTCTTTATGAAGGGCACCAATGGAAAGTGTTGAATAAACAATTCACTGGGTTGTTTTATATGAGCTTCATTTTCACAGTTAGGAGAAAATGTGACCAGTTAAAATTTTAATAGTCTTTTCCCAGATGATAAAGGCCAGATATGTTAACATGAATTACCCTCCTTTTTTAAATTCCCTTTTAAATATTGGGCATTGTTAATGCGCCTTTCCTATCACAGAGTTTTAAGAGCAAACATTTTTTTTTCCATTTTGCATTCTTTTAATATGACCTAGGAGAAAGAAAAGAGTAAGGAATTTCCACAAAACAAACAAAAAGAAATGTTTCCCCAGTTCTCAATAATATCCCCAAAAACAGCACACAAAAAATTTATAACTTAGACCCTAAGTATTTTCTTTTCTGTTTTTACTTTTTTAATTTTTTCAATTATATTTTATATTTAATATTATTTTGTATTGGTTTCAGGTGTACAGCATAGTGGTTAGACAGTCATATACTTTACAAAGTGTTCACCTCATATTCCCAGTACTTAACTGGCAGCATACAAAGATATTATAGTATTATGGGTTATATTCCCTATTCTGTATTTTACATCCCCATGACTATTTTGTAACTGCCTATCTGTACTCCTCAGTCCCTTCACCTTTTTTGCCCAGTCCCCATTCCCCTCCCCTCCAGCAACCATCAGTCTATTCCATGTATCTGAGTGTGTTTTGTTTGTTCTTTAGATTCCACACATAAGTGAAATTATATGCTATTTGTCTTTCTGTGCCTTATTACACTCAGCATAATACCCTCTAGATCCATCTATGCTATCACAATTCATAAGATTTCATTCTTTTCTATGGCTGGGTAATATCCTACTACATATATGTACCAACACTTTTTTTATCTGCTCATCTATTCTTGGGCACTGGGTTGCTTCCATATCTTGGTTATTGTAAATAATGCTGAAATAGCTTTTTAATTTGATGTAGTCCCATTTGTTTATTTTTTCCTTTATATCCCTTGCTCTAGGGGACATATTGGTGAAAATACTGCTGTGTGGGATATCTGAAATTTTCCTATGTTCTCCTCTAGGACTTTTATGATGTCACAACTTATATTTAGGTCTTTTATCCATCTTGAGTTTATTTTGGTGTATAGTTTAAGTTGGTGGTATAGTTTCATGCTCTTGCATGTACTTTGCAGATCTCCCAACACCACTTATTGAAGAGGCTATTCTTACTGAATTTTATGTTCCTGCCCCATTTGTAAAATATTAATTGACTATATTGTCATGGGTTTATTTCTGGGCTCTCTATTCCATTAGTCTATGTGTCTGTTCTTATGCCAGTACCAGACTGTTTTGATCACAATAGCCTTGTAGTATAGTTTGATATCAGGTATTGTGATCCCTCCTACTTTGTTCTTCTTTCTCAAGATTGCTGCAGCTATTCAGAGTTGTTTTTGATTCCATATAAATTTATTTTGGCACTTAAATATTTATTAAATAAAAAATTAGGGCTTCCAGCCAAGATGGAGGCGTAGGTAGATGCACTGTGCCTCCTCACACAACCAAAACTGAAGACAACAAAAGTTTAGGAAAATAAAAAAACAGAACAGAGAGAAATGACCTGAATGGAAGTCTGACAACCATTCACTCAGACCAGTAAGGAGGGGTGCAGTTGGAGGCTTACCGAGAGGGATCGAGGGGTCCCAATAGGAAAAAGCGGTGGCTGGCAGACTCAGGCGCGCAGGGTGCAGGCGGCAGTTGGCAGACCCCAGAAGCACAGGGGCGGCTGATAGACGTGGTGGCAGACCCTGGGCGTAAGAGGCAATGAGCAGACCCAGTGAGGGGCACAAGGCAGCTGGCTGTCCACAGTCACATATTTGCACGCAGATAAACCAGGCGAAAACGGGCAGTGACACAGACCGAGCAACCCAGGGACCCAGCATCGGGAAACAAAGCCTAAAAGTATTGATTGAAAAACACCTGTGGGGGTTGAGGCCGGGAGAGTCAGCCTCACAGGAGAGCTCTTTGGGGAGACCCACAGAGTCCTAGAAAGTACACAAGCCCACCCGCCCAGGAGCCAGCATCAGAAGGGCCCAATCTGCTTGTGGGAAGCGGCAGAGGGGACTCAAGTCCTAGAGAGAACAGAGCAGGAGCCATCGTTCCCTCTTGGACCCCGCCCCCACATACAACTTCACAACCCAGTGACTGCGGTGCCCCACCCTGGTGAATACCTAAGGCTCTGCCCCTCACAGGTAACAGGTGTGACCAGACCAAAGGGTGGGGGAAGATGGCTCAAACAGAATTGAAAGCCTCTTGGCCAATAGTTTTAAGCAAATGAGAGATAGCCAACCTATCAGATGCACAGTTCAAAGCACTGGTGATCAGTTTGCTCACAGAACTGGTTGATTTTGGTCACAAATTAGATGAAAAAATGAAGGCTACGCTAAGTGAAATGAAGGAAATGCACAGGGAACCAATAGTGATGTAAAGAAAACTGGGTTTCAAATCAATAGAATGGACCAGAAGGAAGAAAGAAACAACCAAACAGAAAAGAATGGAGAAATAAGAATTCAAAAAAAATGAGGAGAGGCTTAGGAACCTCCAGGACATCTTTAAACGTTCCAACATCCAAATTATAGAGGTACCAGAAGGGGAAGAAGAAAAACAACAAATGGAAAAGTTATTTGAACAAATAATAAAGGAGAACTTCCCCAATCTGCCAAAGGAAATAGACTTCCAGGAAGTCCAGGGAACTCAGAGAGTCCCAAAGAGTTTGGACTCAAGGAGGAACACACTAAGGCACATCATAATTATATTACCCAAGGTAAAAATGAAGGAGAAAATTCTAGAAGCAGCAAGAGATAAGGCGACAGTTACCTACAAAGGAGTGCCCATAAGACTGTCAGCTGATTTCTCAAAAGAGAACTTGCAGGCAAGAAGGGGCTGGAAAGAAGTATTCCAAGTCATGAAAGGCAAGGACCTACATCCAAGATTGCTCTATCCAGCTAAGCTTTCATTTAGAATAGAAGGGCAGATAAAACGCTTCTCAGATGAGGTCAAGTTAAAGGAGTTCATCATCACCCAGCCCTTATTATATGAAATGTTAAAGGGATTTATCTAAGAAAAAGAAAGTAAAAAATATGAACAGTAAAAAAAAAACCCCATCAAACTCACAGTTAGCAACAACTACACCTGAAACAAAAGCAAACTAAGCAAACAAAGAGAACAGGAACAGAACCACAGAAATGGAGATCACATGAAGGGTTAGCAACGGGGAGGGGGAGGAGGAGAGAGGGAGAAAAGGTATAGAGAATAAGTAGCATAGACAATAGGTAGAAAATAGACAGGGGGAGGGCAAGAATAGTATGGGAAATGTAGAAGCTAAAGAACTTACGACACATGGACATAAACTAAAGGGAAGGAATGTGGGTGGGAGGGGATGGGCATGGTGGAGGGGAGTGAAGGGGGGAAATGGGAGAACTGTAATAGCATAATCAATAAAATATATTAAAAAATAGTACACAATAGGCCTCCAACAATCACAAGTCCTCCTCCCACTTATTTTCTATTAGTGTTATCTATATACTTGTCTGTATACTTGTCTCCCCAAGTAGAGTGAATTTTTAAAAATTTTTTGCCTTCCCTTTTTAAAGTATTTTTATTGATTATGCTACTACACTTTTCCCATTTTTTACCTTTTATCCCTCCTCCACCCTGCCCCCCAACCCTCAAGCATTCCCCACCACCTTAGTTCATGTCCATGGGTTGTACATATAAGTTCTTTGAGTCCTCTGTTTCCTATACCACTTTTTATCTCTCCCCATCTATTTTATGCCTACTAATTGTGCTTCTTCTTCCCTGTACCTTTTCCCCCCATTCCCCCATTCCCCCTCCCCACTGAAATCCCTCCATGTGATGTCCATTTCTCTGTTCCTGTTCTAGTTGTTTGCTTACTTTTTGTTTTCATTGTTTTTCTTTCATTTTAGGTTCATTTGTTGATAGTTGTGAGTTTGTTGTTATTTTATTGTTCATATTTTTTATCTTCTTTTTTTAGATAAGTCCCTTTAACATTTCATATAATAATGGCTGGGTGATGATGAACTCCTTTAACTTGGCCTTATCTGGGAAGCACTTTTTCTGCCCTTCCATTCTAAATGAAAGCTTTGCTGGATGGAGTAATCTTGGATGTAGTCCTTGCCATTGATGACTTCAAATACTTCTTTCCAGGCCCTTCTTGCCTGTAAGATTTCTTTTGAGGAATTAGCTGATAGCCTTATGGGAATTCCTTTGTAGGTAACTGTCTCCTTTTCTCTTGCTGCTTTTAGGACTTTCTCTTTGTCTTTAATCTTGGGTAACTTGATGATGATGTGCCTTGCTGTGTTCCTCTTTGGATCCAACTTCTTTGGGACTCTCTGGGCTTCGTATACTTCTTGGAAGTCTATTTCCTTCTCCAAATTGGGGGAGTTTTCCTTCATTATTTGTTCAAATATGTTTTTAATTTCTTGCTGCTGTTCTTCTCCTTCTGGCACCCCTATAATTTGGATATTGAAATATTTTAGGTTGTCCCAGAGAATCCTCAGCCTCTCTTCATTTTTTGGGATTCTTATTTCTTCATTCTGATTCAGTTGGATGTTTATTTCTTCCTTATGTTCCAAATAGTTGCTTTGAGTCCTGGTTTCCTTCTTGTCAGTTGGTTTCCTGAATATTTTGCTTTATTTCATTTTGGGTATCTTTCATTTGTTCTTTCATTTTTCCACCAAGCTCAATCAGTTCTGTGAGCATTTTGATTACCAGGGCTTTAAAGTCTTCACCAGATAGGTTGGCAATCTCCTCATCACTTAGTTCTCTTTCTGAGGTTTTGCCATGTTCTTTCATTTGGGCCATATTTCTTTGTCTTGGGGCAGCTGATAGGTTGTGAAGGGGCGGGGCTTTAGGTATTCACCAAGGCAGGGCAACCCTCTTTGCTGTGCTGGCTTTGTGTGAGGGGCCAGAGAGGGAACAATGCAGCTTGCCTGCTTGTCTCTAATGCACTTTCCAACAGACTCTTGTGTCAGACTGGAAGTATCTCTCACCTGGGCAACCCCAGCCTTAGCCCACAGTCAGCTCTGAGTCTCAGTTTTCCCCTTAAGTCAGTCCCTTCAGCACAGCTCTGCTGAGCTCAGCAGTCAGCCCCACCCCCCAGCTGCCTTGCTGTGGTTTTTCTGAGTTGGCACCTGTGGTCAGCCTTACTGGTCTGGTTATTCTGGTTGATTTTTTCTTTAATTCCTTGGTTGTTGGAGTTCCATGCAGTTTGATTTTATGGCCATTTTGGTTGTTTATTGATTTTAGATTGGCTGTTATCCTCCTTTTGGTTGTGTGAGGAAGTAAAGGGCTTCTACCTACACCTCCATCTTGGCTGGAACTATGATTCCATACAATTTTTTTTAAGTATTTGTTCTAGTTCTGTGAAATATGCCATTGACATTTTGAAAGGAATTGCATTGAATCTATAGATGTCTTTGGATAGTATGGACATTTTAATGATGTTAATTCTTCCTATCCATGAGCATGGTATATGTTCCATTTATTTGTATCTCCTTTTTTAAAAAATATTTTTTATTTATTTTTAGACAGAGGGGAAGGGAGGGAGAAAAAGAGGCAGGGAACATCAGTGTGTGGTTGCCTCTCATGTGCCCCCTACTGGGGACCTGGCCTACAACCCAGGCATGTACCCTAACTGGGAATCAAACTGGTGATCCTTTGGTTCGCAGGTCCGAGCTCCATCTACTGAGCCATACCAGCCATGGCTATTCGTATCTTCTTTAATTTCTTTCTTCAGTGTCTCATAATTTTCCAAGTACAGGTCTTTTACCACTTGGTTAAATTCATTCCTAGATATTTTATTCTTTTTGAAGTAATTGTAAATGTGATTGTGTTCTTATTTCCCAAACAATTCATTATTAGTGTATAAAAATGCCACCAATTTTCTGGATATTTATTTCGTATCCTGCTACTTTACTGAATTCATTTATCAGTTCTACTAGTTTTTTGGTGGAATCTTTAGTGTTATCTATATACAGTATCATGTCATCTACAAACAATGACAAGTTTACTTCTTCCTTTCCCATTTGTATGCCTTTTTCTTGTTTTTTTTTTACTTAAAAAATTTGTATTGTTGTTCAATTACAGTCATCTCTATTTCTTCCCCATTACTCTCCCCTGCTCTACCCACGTCCCACTTCCCACATTCAATCCCCACCCCTCCCATTGTCTTTGTCCATGGGTCCATTATACATGTTCCCTGACCTGACCCTTCCTCTTCTTTCCCCTATTATCCCCCTACTCTCTTCCCTCTGGTAACTGTCATATTATTCTTTATTTCCATATCTCTGGTTCTATTTTTCTCACTTGTTTGTTTTATTGATTAGTTCCATTTAGGTGAGATCATATGGTATTTGTCCCTCATAGCCTGGCTTATTTCACTTAGCATAATGTTCTCCAGTTCCATCCATGCTGTCAGGAAGGGTAGGAGCTCCCTCTTTCCTTCTGCTGCATAGTATTCCATTGTATAAATTTACCACAGTTTTCTGATCCACTCATTTAAATGATGGACACTTAGGCTGTTGCCAGCACTTGGCTATTGTAAATTCTGCTGCTATAAACACTGGGGTACACAAGTTCTTCAGAATTGGTGTGCAGTGTGTGTGTGTGTTCACCTTTACTAATATTGGCTCATTTGCTCTTGATAGTGTGATTGTGAGTGGTGGATATTTTTGCGGGTGTGGGTTTGTTTCCTGGGCTGCTTGGTTTTCTTCTGGCAGCATGTGTACAACAGTACACAAGACATGGTAGGTGTAGTGACTTTTACTCAGCCAGCCAGAGGGAAGAAACCACCAAAAAATGACCAAATAACAACCAAAAACCAAAACAACCAGAGAGCCCACATACATAGCATAAAGAGCAGCCCAAGAGCATCAAGTGCAGGAGACCAAGGAGACTGCACCACTGAGTCTCACAGGTCTCCTTACCATAGAAAGTCACACCAAGAAGACAGAAAGTAAAAGCAGATTAATTTAATATGCAGAAACAAACAAGAAGAGTCACCTAAAATGGGAAGACAAAGAAACAGCTCCCAATCAAAAGGAAAGGAGGAATCCCCAGAAAGATTGCTAAACTAAAATGAGGCAAGCAAACTATCAGACACTGAGTTCAAAATAATGGTCATAAGGATGCTCAAGGAGCTCAGTGAGAACTACAGAGAACTCCAGGGAAGCTACCAGGAACTTACTGTGAACTACACCAGCATGAAAAGAGACACAGAAACCATCAATAAGAGACAGGAGAGACTTCCGGCCAAGAAGGAGGCATAGGTGGATGCACCATACCTCCATGCACAACCAAGATTAGAACAACAACAATTTAGAGGCAGAATAACACCCAGAACTGATAGAGAATTTATTTGAATGGAAGTCGGACAGCCAAGACCTTGAAGTAGACCCGTTCATCCAGACTGGTAGGAGGGGAGGAGACAAGCAGCCGGTCGCGGGTCGCAGTGAGGAGAGCAGAGAGAGTTGTGTGCATAGGGCAACTGGGGGCGCATAAGGCATCTGGGGCATGCAAGATCACAGCGGGTGGACCCTGAGTACACAAGTGGCAGCTGGCAGACCCAGTGAGGCGGCAATTGTGGAGCCGGGCAAAGCGTGCAACCCAGGATCCCAGAGAAGGGACTGAGGTCCCATGGAGAACGGAGCTAACACCATTGTCCCCTCCCACCCCTGCCCCCACATACAACGTCACAATCTAGTGACTGGGGTGCCCCACCCTGGTGAACACCTAAGGCTCCGCCCCTCACCGTAACAGGAGCGACCAAACCCCCTCCCCCCCAAAAGAGAGAGAGAGAGAGAGAGAGAGAGACATGTCTCAAATAGAAGAACAGATCAATGCCCCAGCACTCATCATTTTAAGCAAGCAAGAGATAGCCAATCTATCAGATGCATAGTTCAAAACACTGGTGATCAGGAAGCTCACAGAATTGGTTGATTTGGGGCGCAAATTAGATGAACAAATGCAGGTTACCATAAAAGAAATGGAGGAAAATGCACAGGGAACCAATAGTGATGGGAAGGAAACGGGGACTCAAAACAATAGACTGGACAGAAGGAAGAAAAAAGCAACCAAACAGAAAAGAATGGAGAAATAAGAATTCAAAAAAATGAGGAGAGGCTTAGGAACCCCCAAGACATCTTTAAATGTTCCAACATCCGAATTATAGGGGTACCAGAAGGGGAAGAGGAAAAGCAACAAATGGAAAAGTTATTTGAACAAATAATAAAGGAGAACTTCCCCAATCTGGCAAAGGAAACAGACTTCCAGGAAATCCAGGAAGCTCAGAAAGTCCCAAAGAAGTTGGACCCAAGAAGAAACACACCAAAGCACATCATAATTACATTAGCCAAGGTAAAAATGAAGGAGAGAATCCTAGAAGCAGCAAGAGATAAGGGGACAGTCACCTATGAAGGAGTTCCCATCAGACTGTCAGCTGATTTCTCAAAAGAGGTCTTGCAGGCAAGAAGGGGCTGGAAAGAAGTATTTCAAGTCATGAAAGACAAGGACCTATATCCCAGATTGCTCTAGCCAGCAAAGCTTTCATTTAGAAAGGAAGGGCAGATAAAGTGCTTCTCAGATAAGGTCAAGTTAAAGGAGTTCATCATCACCAAGCCCTTATTTTATAAAATGTTAAAGGGACTTATCTAAGAAAAAGATTAAAAAAAAACATGTATAGTAAAAGGACAGCAAACTCACAATTATTAACAATCACACCTAAAGCAAAACCAAAAGAAACTAAGCAAACAACTAGAACAGGAACAGAACCACAGAAATGGAGATCATATGGAGGGTTAGCAATGGGGGAGTGGGAGGAGGAGAGAGGGGGAAAAGGTACAGAGAATAAGTAGCATACATTGTAGGTTGAAATAGATAGGGGGAGGGTAAGAACAGTGTGGGAAATGTAGAAGCTAAAGAACTTACAGGTATGACACGTGGACATGACTAAAGGGGGGATGTGGGTGGGAGGGGGTGGGTATGGTGGAGTGAAGGGGGAAATGGGACAACTGTAATAACATAATCAATAAAATATGTTACAAAAAAAGGATAAAAATGAAAAATACAATACCTGAAATGAAGAACACAGTAGAAGAAATTAAAAGCAGGTTAGATGAAGCTTCTTTATCCCCTCATCTCTTCACCCATTCCCCAAAACCCCCTTCCATCTGGCATCCATGAAAACGCTCTCCATATCCATGATTCTGTCTCTGTTCTTCTTGTTTGCTTAGTTTCCTGTTTGTTATGCTTTTTCTATCATCTTATCTATCTGTATACCTATTTATTTATTTAAACCACTACTTGTTCAAGAAAGGATTTAAGTGGTTATTATTGTATACTTTCAAGAGAGCTACTTTTTATTTCCTTTTTATTGAGTTGACACTGACCAACAAAATTATACAGGTTTCAGGTGTATGGTTCTACAACACATCATCTGTACACTGTATTGTGTGTTCAGAACCCTAAGTCAAATCTCCATACATCACCATTTATCCCCCCCCCACACCCTCCTCCACTTCCTCCCACTCCCTCCCCCTGGCAATCACCACAATGTTGTCCATGTCCATGGGTTTTTCTCTCTTTTTTTACTTAATCCCTCCACCCCTACCTAGCCACCCAACACACACCCCCCAATAGCTGTCAGCTGCTCTCTGTCTATGGGTCTGTCTGTAGTTTGCTTGTTAGTTCATGTTGTTCATTAGATTCCACATATGAGTGAAATCATATGCTACTTTTGTTTTTCTGACTGGCTTATTTCACTTAGCATAATGCTCTACTTCATGAAAAATAAGTTATTTCTGTCTTTACTTTCAGGCTGTGTCTGTCTGTTAAGGAACAGGAAATGGCAGCATCAATCTGGAGACTTGAGTGAACTGAAGAGCCAAAGTGAATCTTCTCAGAATTGTTCCAATCTCTCACTGTACAAATGATTATGAAGATGGTCAAACAGCCCAAATGCCTTGTGCTGCAGCCAATTCACTCAATACATGCTTGCTGAAATGAATGGTATAGTTAATGTAAACAGACACTGAACAACTCCCATTTCTAAAGCACGTCTAAAAGGAGATAATTATTCCTAAAGTGATTAAAAATCAGGTAGTCACAGTCATAGCTAAAGTAAGACACTGCTGACCCAAATCTTGTCAGTCTCCAGCAAAACTTTTCCTTCTGCCTAGAATGCCTTTCCACATCCACACTAGCCACTGTTTCTTCCTCATGAAGGTAGCCTGATATACTGGACCCAGAGAGATGTGAGTTCAAAGCCTAACTCTGACATTGATTAGATATTGATTAGATGTGTGGCCTTAGATGAGTCACTTAGTCTCTCTGAGCCTCAGTTTCCTCATCTGCAAAATGGAAATAGCAACATCTGGATCACAAGTTTCACCAAGGGTTAAGGGTTAAGTGCAAAGCTCTGGCTCTGATTAATGTTAATGTACTCACTTTTCTATCTCAAGAAATCCTACTTATTTTTCTAGGCCCACTAAAAATGTCTCAACCTCTGTGACACCTTCCCTCACCCTATTTGCAGATTTAGTTAATCACTCCCTCCTCGGCACATTCATAATACTCTGAGCAACCCCCTTTTAGACTACTTCCCACATTAGTTTTCAACAGAATAGAGGTTCTTTGAGGGTATAGCCCATATTGTATTCAATTTAATATGCCCTAATATCTTGTAACAGTGCAAGTGCCTGGCATACAATAAATAGTTACTCAATAAATATTTGCTGAATGAGTGTTCAGCTATCAGCAAAGAAGTTATATCAGTTCAACAGTTCAAATAAGTCTGGTGTCATGACTAATTCAGTGTCATATTTGAGGGTTTTAGTTGTTTTTGCACCATTCAAGAGGAACCAGTGTGTCTACTTCATTTAGACTTTCAAAAGGCCTTAGAAAATCAGGCACAATTCCAAGGGAAACATTCCCTGCAGGCAGGGAACTGTCTCTGCAACCTCTCCAGGTCCACAAGCTGAAATCCTATCCTTTTCATGCTTTTGGTATCAACTCCTTCAGGAAGCCTTTTCTGATTCATCCAACTTCATGCAGTTCCTCTCTCCTTTGAATGGCAGGGGCATTTTACCTGTCCTGTCATGGAACACAGAACAGCTTACGTATATGTAGCTCCTGGATTATGTGTCCAATCCTCCTACCAAGCAAAGAGGAAGGAACTGGATCTTATCTCTGGTACCCTGCAGTGCCTAGTACAAGGCTGTACAAATAATAGGCTTGTAATATACAATCAACAAATTGAATATATAGAAGTTCCCTGCTGAGTAGGAGAGACTACGTGTAAAAGTCTCACTCTCATAGTCTAAGGTGAATTGCCGAGAACACAAATATCAAAGAAGGGGAAGAGGGAAGGAAGGAAATCAGTTTTGGATGAGTGTCTACTCTTTAAGCAGTTTAATATGCAGAAGGAAAAAATGATTTGTGTGTCTACTATGTGCTAGGCTCTATACTATGTATTCGGACATGCATTGTCTCATCTGGTTCCCCAACAACAAAGAGGAGCAGATTTATTACCCCCATTTTTTCTGTTTAATATATAGACGTGTATATCAGTACCTTTTATTATTTCAGACCCACAGCCAAGAAAAAGGCACAGAACCACAAAAAGTTCACACGATGAAAGGGGTAAAGACCCATGGAAACAGACCATCACAATACAGAGAAATAAGAAAATATTTTTCTTAAAAGGCCTTTGAGAGGGTTCTAAACTTACAGATTTTTTTAAAAGTCTAGTAAGATTGTTATCAAGACAGCATTTTATGGTCCTGTCACTCTTACTGAAATCCATACCCTTTATTCTCAGCTGATGACCTAGTCTCTTCACCATGATGATAAGGACTATCCTGTATGAGCAATATAGCTACCTTAAGTCTCCTTTAAAGCCAGGCCTGAGATAACTAGAGGAGCACAAACTTAAGGCCTACACAGGCCAAGCTGGCCACATAAAAATGTGAGGAGCACGTTTATGGTAAAAAGCAGGCATGGCATCTAAACAAAGGAGTAGCTACTCAACTCCTGCTGACTATGACCATGAACAAATGCAGGCCCAATGTAGCCAAAGCTTCTGGATTCTCAAGAGAAACCAGAAATTTAGATTTTTTAAATATAAACTCTCCTGGTCATTAATCATGGACACAAAATGCTTAGAATGTTCTATAGGCCAAATATAACACACATATCAATTTGTGCTCTTAATACAGGAAAAGCAAAACAGAAAATTAACTGTTCTGGACTTGACCTCGATATGGTGAGCACATGGTGAAGCTCTCCTGGACTCTGTACTGCAAAGTACTGCCATCATTTCCTGCTACCCTAACCCTTAGCCCTGGCACCAGTGATTTCATTTGAGACAAGTGGAGGGCCTTTTCCCAGTCCTTCTATGTCTTGACCTTTATAGTACTTAGGCAATACTGCCCCCCTAGATCCCAGTTACTACTGCCTCAACAGGACCAAGTTTGAATTTCCATCTGCTCTGCCTTATATCCAACCACCTTGCTATTGCCTGGAAAGTAACTGGGTTTCTGCCACATATCCTACCTTGTCTCTCAGCATCGTGCTTGACTATTTTGAATCCTCTTGCAATACTGTATTCTCAAAAACACAAACCTGAGCATGTTGGTTCCCTAATTAAACCCTTCACTTTTGTGTTCTCTTCCAGCATGATGTCTAAGGCCCTTCATGACCCAGCCTCTGCTAATGTCTCCAGCTTCATTTCCCATTACTCTACCCTTAATCCCTATTCTTCAGTCAATCGAGCTCTCTATAATGATCTCTGATGCCCCAATGTCTTGATAAATATTGCTTCCTCTGTCTGGAAAATCTTTTTTTAATTATATTTTGCAATTACAGTTTATGTTCAATATTATTTTCTTTTAGTTTCAGGTATACAGCATAGGGGTTAGACAATCTGGAAAATCTTTTTACCAGCCCTCATCTCCAGGGAATCTCTACTCCTATGACCCTCAGCTCAGAGGGCAGTCTTCTAGAACCAGTCCCACCAACATCCCCAACTATTGGATGCTCTCCTGATACTCTTCATGAAGCTTTCAGAGCACTTATCTCACTACTGTAATTGTCTGGCTCCTCTGCTAAACTGTAAGTTATTAAAATATAGAAACTTATTTTTTAAACGTCTATATCCTCACTCTCCAGCTTAGGGCATGGCATGACACAGAACCAACACTTAAATAATTGTCAAATTACTGTGAATTTCCTATATCAATTAATGAGGGTCCTAATACCAAAAAAGTACCCTTCCAAGAGCACCTTGGTATTAGACAAAAACAGCATGGGACACACAGAAAAGATCTGCAGGACTTAGGCAAGGAGAAAAATATAGAAATCCAGAATGGACCAGTACAGCAACAATTTCTAAATCACACTGAACTATGTTTCCCCCAATTCCTTAGGAAAGAGGAAGTTGGAAATCAACATTAGAACCCAACAATACATGATCTATAGTTTGACATTGATAATTTAATTCACATTAAATTCTCTATTTTCTCTATAACCTTTCTCTATAACCTTTCCCTACATTGAACCATTTCAGCTAAGTCATTTTGCTATCTTCACACACTATTAGCTGGACTACCTGGACTTTACCTGGCAAATACAGGGAAGATTTTGGTGGCCACACTGCTGGTGGGAATGTAAATTGGTACAGCTACTATGGAAAACACTATGAGGTTCCTCAAAAAATTAAGAATAGAACCACCATATGAACCCAGCCATCCCTCCTGTGTGTATCTACACCAAAAATTTGACAGCACTCGCAAAGATATATGTACCCCTATGTTCACTGTAGCATTATTCACAGTGGCCAAGACATGGAAACAACCCAAGTGTCCTTCAATGGATGATTGGATAAAGAAAATGTGGTACATATATACAATGGAATACTACACAGTCATAAAAAGATGAAACATTGCCATTTGCAACAGCATGCTAAGAGAAATAAGCCAAGTGGAAAAAGACAAGAACAGTATGATTTAATTCTTATTTGAGATATAAAACAGAAAGCAAAAAACAAACTCATAGGTACAGACAACAGTATTGTGGTTACCAGAGGGGAAGGGAGCAGGGGGGAGGACAAAGAGGATAAAGGGAGTCAAATATAGCTTCGCATTGTGTATACACAATGGAGTATACAGATGTTGTATTATCAAATTTTAAATCTGAAATTTATATGTTAAATTTATATTAACCAATATTACTCCAATTAATTTAATTTATTTTTAATTTAATAAAAAATAAATGATTTTGATGCCTACAATGGGAAGGCCAGAAAAGGAACAGACTTTGCCAAGGGGGCTTCAACGAGGCTTATTTCCACTTGGGTGTGCTACCAGGACCACATTCACAGCCCTTGCCACATTTGTTACTCACAGCTGCCCTGAGCACTAAACAGAGGAGGTATCATTATCCCTGGCTCAGAAATGAGGAAACAAAAACTGCAAGGTTATATGACTAGAATATTCTCATCTTTTTGAGGCCCCCGAGCATAACAACAGCAGCTTCAGAAATATTCCTGCACCTGCTTTAACCCAGTCCTGCCCATGATAAACCCCAAATGTGGGAGTTAACAGGCCTCAGAAATTATCTGTTTCAATTCTCCATGTTTAACAGAGATTTTGTGTTTCCATAGTTTCTACAAGCCTGGGGGAGGAGGAGCAAAGGGGAATGGCTAGAGACCAGCTCCTTAAATCCCTTGGTTTCCCTAGTGGGGGTGCCAGGGGCATCATGTGCCGTTGCTGACCACTGAGAACTTCCTCTGCAGTTTCTGGTGCACCTATGCTTTACTCATGGCCTTACCTTTAAGCAATACTGCTATGGCCCCTCACCTCACTGTGTTTGGATGACAGAAACTGATGCCCAGAGTAGTGATGTGACTTGTCCTATGACTCCTAAAAAAGTGAGGGGCAGATCCAGGACTTAACATCAGTTTTTGAACTGCTAGTGCACAGTTGTAACTACTAAACCATGCTGTGTCCAAAAAGGAGACAGACACTGGGACACATAGAACAGTATCTTATCACATTAAGACCTTTTGTCACTCTCACTACTTTGAATATCAAATATACTACTCTGTCAAAGCTGTAAAATGGAATCTTAACATATGGAAAAATTTTTACATTTAAGACCTTTTGTCACTGCCAACTGAATATCAAATATGCCACTCTATCAAAGTTGTAAAATAGAATCTTAACATACGGAAAAATTTTTAAATCAAAAGGACTGTATAAAAATTAAAAATACAATCAGATACCCAAAGAGGAAAATTAGAGGCAACATGCTGTTCTGGAAAGAGGTTGTTAGACAAATCACAAAATTGTGTGTATCAGCAAAACCACTTCTCTTAATTCTAGCTCCAGCAACCATTTGCAAAAGAAATATTCACATGCTCCTCCCTTAGGGAGCCTGTATGAGCCGTTAGCTAACCTCATGGACAGGGCAGGGGAAAAACTCACAAGCTGTGAACTTGAAGGAAACTGAGGACTATAGCTCTAAGCAGAAAGTGACAGAGCCCTCAGTCAATTTGGAGAAATTAACTGTGTCCACATTAATTTCTTTTTTGTTGTAGTCCAATATGCATTCACAAGTGTTTTAAGATAGATGAGGACAATGGTTCTGGGTCCTGCAAGGATTCAGAGAGAATGTACCTGAATAGTGTCTCAGGAAGAGAAAGAAGTTACAGCAAGTTCCAAAACACCCCAGAGTGTGTATGTATATGTGCATGCACATGTACACGCACACATACTGTGGGCTAGGACTTACAGGGCTATATAATGAATATTTCATAGATATAATGCCTATAGATGATTGTGTGCATGTACATGTGTGTATATATATCTATATATACACATACAATATACAATATGTGTGTATATACTATATGTGTGTATAAAGTTACTTATAGGTATTTTTAACTATAAAATATCCATTAAATAGCCCTACAGGGCCTAGTTCACAGTACATACTAAACTAAGTTGACACAATATTAATAATAGTCAATACTTATTAAGCATTTTCATGTATTATCTCCTTTAATCCTCCCAATAAATCTGTGAAGTATGAACTATCACTGTACTCTTTACTGCTGGCACAGAAAGGTGAAGTGACTTGCCCAATATCACATAGCTCGTAAGCAGATGAATTGGAGATTTACCACTGACTACAAAACTGAGCTCTAAACCACTATGCCATAAGGCCTCTCCATCTCTGGGTTTTATTTCTTACTAAATACATACCTCTCTACTTCAGAAAGAGACACAGAGTTTTTCTTTATTTTCTAATAGTATATCTTCTATTTATTGAGCATGTTCTGTAGGCCAGGCACCGTTCTAGGTACTGTATTATTTCATCTAACCTGTACAACAACCCAATAAGGTATGTACTATTGCTATCTCCAAGTTACAAATGAGGATATTGAGGCCCAGAGTGGTAGAGTAATTGTTCAGAATTGTAGAGAAAATGGTATAACAGCCTTAAATCAATGTGAGAGGTTGCATAATGAGTCTCCTTACCTACAGTCATACTTGGTAGAATCAGCCAGTAAGTAGTGTGCTGATGAATATTTTAATCACTGATCTCCAGGAAAAAAAAAAAAAAGAAAGGGCCCTCAACTCCAGGAATGCCAGACAGAGTAAGCACAATCTACCCTATCTCTCCTACTTAATGCAGCTACAAAACCTGGCCAGATTCACGGAACAGCTATTTGAAGATGCTTAAAAGTAAATAGGACTTCTGGCCAAGATGGAGGTGTAGGTAGACACACTGTACCTCCTCGCACAACCAAGATAGGGACAACAACAATTTAGAAACAGAATAACAACCAGAACTGATAGAAAATTGAAGTGTATGGAAGTCGGATAACCAAGGAATTAAAATAGACACATTCATCTAGACAGGTAGGAGGGGTGAAGTTGGGCGGCTGGGCGGGGAGGGGTCACCGCACGAAGAGCAGTGGGACCAGGCATGTGAGGCATACTGGGCATGCAAGACTGCAGTGGGTGGACCCTGGGCTCACTGGCAGACCCAGCAAGGCAGCGTTTGTGAAGCGAGGCACTGCACACAACCCAGGGTCCCAGCACTGAGAAACAGAGCCTCGGGGCACTGATTGGAAACACCTGTGGGGGTTGAAGCACAGAGAGAGACTCCCAACCTCACAGGAGAGTTTGTTGGAGAGACCCACAGGGTCCTAGAATGTACACAAGCCCACCCACATGGGAATTAGCACCAGAGAGGCCCAGTTTGCTTGTGGAAGGGACTGAAATCCGACAGAGGAGCAAGCACCATTGTTCGCTCTCGGACCCCGCTCCCACATACAGCATCACAACCCAGTGACTGGGTCGCCCCACCCTGGTGAACATCTAAGTCTCCACTCCTCATACCTAACAGGTGCGAGAAGACCAAAAAAAAATGGCGCAAACAGAAGAACAGATCAAAGCTCTAGAAATAATACAACTAAGCAACCAAGAGATAGCCAACCTATCAGATGCACAGTTCAAAGCACTGGTGATCAGGATGCTCACAGAACTGATTGAATCTAGTCACAAATTAGATGAAAACATGAAGGCTACGCTAAGTGACCTGAAGGAAAATGCACAGGGAACCAATTGTGATGGGAAGGAAACTGGGGCTCAAATCAATGGAGTTGACCAGAAGGAAGAAAGAAACAACCAAACAGAAAAGAATGAAGAAACAAGAATTCAATAAAATGAGGAGAGGCTTAGGAACCTCCAGGACATTTTTAAACATTCCAACATCCGAATTATAGGGGTACCAGAAGGGGAAGAGGAAAAGCAACAGATTGAGCACATATTTGAACAAATAATAAAGGAGAACTTCCCCAATCTGGCAAAGGAAATAGACTTCCAGGAAATCCAGGAAGCTCAGAGAGTCCCAAAGAAGTTGGACCCAAGAAGAAACACACCAAGGCACATCATAATCACATTACCCAAGATTAAAATGAAGGAGAGAATCCTAGAAGCATCAAGAGATAAGGAGACAGTCACCTACAAAGGAGTTCCCATAAGACCGTCAGCTGATTTCTCAAAAGAGACCTTACAGGCAAGAAGGGGCTGGAAAGAAGTATTCCAAGTCATGAAAGGCAAGGACCTATATCCCAGACTACTCTAACCAGCAAAGCTTTCATTTAGAATGGAAGGGCAGATAAAGTGCTTCTCAGATAAGGACAAGTTAAAGGAGTTCATCATCACCAAGCCCTTATTTTATAAAATGTTAAAGGGACTTATCTAAGAAAAAGAAGATAAAAAACATGTATAGTAAAAGGACAGCAAACTCACAATTATTAACAATCACACCTAAAGCAAAACCAAAACAAACTAAGCAAACAACTAGAACAGGAACAGAATCACAGAAATGGAGAACACATGGAGGGTTATCAACAGGGAAGTGGGAAGAGGAGAGAGGGGAAAAGGTATGGAGAATAAGGAGCATAGATGGTAGACAGAAAATAGACAGGGGGAGGGCAAGAATAGAATGGGAAATGTAGAAGCTAAAAAACTTATGACACATGGACATGAACTAAAGGGGGGAATGTGGGTGGGAGAGGGTGTGCAGGGTAGAGGGGAATGAAGAGGGGTAATGGGACAACTGTAATAGCATAATCAATAAAATACATTTTTAAAAAGAAAAAAAAAGTAAATAGTAGCAGGCAGATTGAGGAAGAAAACCAGAATCCAAAGTATCACCCAGCTGATGGTGAGTTTACCATTTTTCCCCCTGTGGCATACCCCAGCTTAAACACAACATAGCCTGAAACCCAATACTGGGCATCAATGTAAACAGAGAAGGCTCCAGGAGAAACTCTCTAGTCCTGCCTCAAGGACCTGAAAGAGGAACATTTAATGGTCTAAGAGCTTTTCCTTTATCTCTGTCCATTCTCTCATGGCCAAGACCCCAAGCAACTCAATGACCATGGTGGCAGAGAAGCTTGCATGGGCCAAAACTTCCTTTTTGATCAGTAGAGCTATGGCCCATATGGACAAATCCCCACTGCTGTTTTGTTGTTATGTTCTTCTGTCCTCCCACTGCTTGGCCCTGGAAGTGGGCAGAGGTGCAGAGAGGAAGAGGCTCAGGAAAGTGATCCCATAAGATGGTTTATAGACCTCTGGACTCATCCCTAAGCTGTGCATGTGTGGATCTGATCCTAATCACCCTGAACCCAATGACCATGCCAAAAACTTTGAGAACTGAACCACAAGAGATATTGTTGTACAGGTCCCTACACTGACCACCAATTGGAATACAGTTGGGACAGATCCAAATAATAATATGAAGGGTTTGAAAATACTGCAGATAGAACTGAAATTGGAACTACAGCCCAAAAAGATGGGCTGATAATTGCAACCCAAATCTAACCATATTGATTGCATGCTAATATATTAACATCTTTCATAGGACTTAAACAATACCCAGAGTCTTATAATATAATAGTCAAAATATCCAGAATGCATTCCCAAAAATACTTGATATACAAAGAACCAGGAAAATCTCAATTCACATGACAAGAGACAGTCAACAGATGCCAGTGTTAAAATGATACTATGCTGTTGTAATTATCTGACTATAACATTAAAACAGCTATTATAATATGCTCCTGCAACCAATCATGAAATTCTTGAAACAACTGTAAAAATGGGAAGTCTCAAAAAAAGAAATAGAAGAGCTAAATGTAGAGTTTAGAATTGAAACCCACAATAACCAAAATTAAAAACTTACTCTATGGAATCAATAGCATGTTGGACATGACAAAGGAAAGAGCGAATAAATTAAAGATATTATCCATACAAATTACTGAGTCTGAACAAGAGAAAGAAAATATTGAAAAAATAAACATCCTTGATTTGTGGTGTTTGCTGAGCTCCATAGTGAGAAAATACTACCATGCTGGCCAATGTCAAGTACCTACTGGACATCACTGAATTCAGAGTTGGGGAGAGATGCTCTTACCCACAAATATCTCCCAACCCCCAAGGAAAAACCTGTAATACTAGAGTCTCAGCCTTCTGACCACACATACACTGAAGCTATTGATTTCTCTTTTAGGCACTCCCAGGCCAATCTAAACTGTCCCTGTTGTTCTCCTCAACCTGATTTTAGATGGATAAGCATGTGCAGAGAGCATACAGTGTGATTGCCAGAGGCCAGTCCCTCCTGCTCTACTCTTTACAGGAGGCTCCTTTGTGAGAGACAGCATTTCCTCACAAGGGAAATGAGCTGAATGAACCCGGCTAAAACCAAGAATGTTTCTCAAACTAGCAGCCTGATAGCTAACACAGATAAAATGTGAAAAACATAACCTAAATGAGCAATACACCCTATACAGAGCAGCAAGACTGAGCTTAGACTTGATCCTTGGGTTCCATCTGCAGTGTCATTACATTCTTGAGCTTTTCTCCAAAAACTGCTGGAGCATTCTGAATACAACCCCAAGTTAGGATTATGCAGCACTCTCAAGAAAGGCTGGAAAGCAAGGCAGGCTGCAAGTTTCAAGGACAGGGATCCCACTCTGCATAAGAGTTGGTTATTTGGCAACTTAGAATAAGGACAGTTCTGGGATTCTTACACAGATTATGAATTCTGAGATTCTGGGTTCCACTGCATCCAGGATCAAAGATCAAAAGTTCTTGAAACAGCTTATGAGTAATAGATCCCCACAGCCACAAATATCCCAGAAAGGCTCTCTCTAACCTAACCACCTTAACTGTACACATTAACATGCAAAGTTCCAAAGAGAACAAACACTTTCTCAAGGTCATGTCATAACTAATGAGTTAGAACAAACAAAGAGGTCTCCTGATTCCCAGTCCCGTGCTTTTTTCCTGACATCATACTTCCTTTTACATTTCCTTCCCTGAACAAGATTTATCTGGTCAGTGGTTACAGGGATTTAAAAAAGTCCTTGTGTGAGTTAGAGGAGAATTAAAAAAACAAAAAATAAAAAACCCAGATGGGCTGACCACAGCTGACTGATAGCATCAAGGAGGAGTTCAAGCTTGTTGTTGTTTAAGCCAGAGAATGGAAACTTGTTATGAACTGGGGAATCTGGACAGTCCCCTATAAGAAATTAGCAGGAACAATGATTTGAGAAGTGCTCAGGGTGCAGCTGCAATGTTATTACAGAGCTGTTGGAAAAGCTCAGTGCCCAAGGTGGTGAACATATCCTGGGTGCTCCCTACCACCACCCCTCCTCTGCAGCATACACTGCCAAGTCTGACCAATTGTTTGACAAGGCAGCTGTGTGCGTGCCTGTTAATTACATTGTGGGGCATCAAAGTGCAGTGTCAGGCAGCTGCCTAGAATATCAAATGGCTGCTCATAGAACAGAGTGGCTATAAGTGCTCTCTTTAGAGAGGTCGTACAACAGCTGACTTCCCCTCCTCCAGCCCCCACCAATGCAGTCCCCTTTAAAGTCCTATTATGAAGGCTGCAATGATATATTTTCACAGCATTAGATTAGAATCCATAATGGAACCAGTGTTGCTGATCTTTCTGAAGTGCCTGGATGGGATGAATGCAAATGTTATCTTACATTTCTACATCTTCTAACACTAGTATCCCCTTGAAACTCACATACCCTTTGAATTTATATATTTAGCCCATCTGATTAGAATTAGTTGGAAGTATTAAGATTGCTTCCAAAATAATGACAGCTAAAACTTACATGGAGCACTTTATAATAAATTCATTTACTCCTCCAAAGAACCACAGGTAGATGCTATTATTATTGCCATTTTACAGATAAGGACACTGGGACTTTGAAGTTAAATAATTTCTCCAGTATCACATAGCCAGTGTGCAGCAGAGCTAGTATTCCAACCTAGGCAACATGGCACCTCCATGCTTTCTAACCACTCTATACTGCTTCAAACAAAAATGGTTCAGGCCCATCATTCAATATCTATCCCACATCTGTAATATGCACATATGTGTTCTTTTGTTCTCCTGCCTGTCTTTGCACAATGCAATAAGCATTTTCTCAGAATCTACTAAGGAGGAAAAATTCACTTCTGAATAGATTGAACAAAGAAGGCTTCATGGAATAGGCAAGTTTTGAGTTGGATGTTGAAAAAGTCCGGAGTCAAAGCGGGTAGGGCATATTGGGCAAAGGAGTCAATGTGAGTAAATTCACACAGGTATGAAAGTTCACAGGAAATAAGTAAAGCTGTGAGGCTGGGCTTGTGTGCCTGGATCACAAAGAGATTTGGCTCCAATATGAAGGGTGGATTAACAGACTAGTGAGGATGAAGAGGAAGTGGAGGAATAAGAGGGAGAAAAGTTGAAGTGTATGAGTTTCTTTGTACATGTAAAATAAACAGAAATAAACTGATGGTCATTTATTCACAATTAGTTTTCTCCCTCCTTCTTCCACCATGCTTCTATCTGTCCATCACATTAACAACTGCTAAGCTATGCCTGATGCTTCTGCATTCACAATTCTGTGCAAGTTAAAATTCAAATGATTAAAAATTTTATTTGTGTTCCCCTAAAACCAAGATTAAACTTCTTACAGAAGTCTGATAACTAATGGAATGCTCTGGCTTACTCAAAACCCCCTGAAATGTAGCCACAATAGAGACTTTTCCACAATTATAAAGCTTACTCTTTTCTACCCTCCGACTCTTCTTTTTTTCCTTTTCAAAAAAACTGAGGTAAAATTTACATAGAGTAAAACTCACTGTGTTGTTAGTTCTGTGAGTGTTGACAAACCACCAATAAAATCAAGATACAGAGCAGATCCATCACTCTTCAAATTTCCCTCATGCCACCCTCTTTGTGGTCAAACCCTGCCCCTATCCCACAGCTCCTGGCAACTACCGATCTGTTTTCCGTCCCTATAGTTCTGCCTTTTCCAGAGTGTCACATAATGGAATCATATAGTGTGGAGTAATTTGAACCTGGCTTCTTTCACTTAGCATAAAGCACTGGAGTTTCATCCAAGCTGGTATGTGAATCAGGAGCTTTTTCATTTTTATTGCTGAGTAGTATTCCATTTTATAGATATGCTGCATTTTTTTAACCATTCACCAGTCATAAGGTATTTGGAGTGTTTCCAGTTTTCAGCAATTATGAATAAAGCAACTATTAACATTTATGTACAGGTTTTTGTGTAAACACAAGTTTTCATTTCAGTTGGCTAAGCACTTACTGACTGATAAAGGGCTTGTTCCCAAAATAGATCAAGAACCCTGAAATTGCAGGTTTGATTCCCAGTCAGGGTAAATGCCTGGGTTGCAGGCCATGACCTCCAGCAACCGCACACTGATGTTTCTCTCTCTCTCTCTCTCTCTCTCTCTCCTTCTCCCTCCCTTCCCTCTCTAGAAAAATAAATAAATAAATAAATAAATAAATAAATAAATAAATAAATAATAAATAAAAAATTTAAAAACCTGAAATCTCAATAATAGGAAAAAAAGTAACCCAAATTTTAAAAAGACAAAATATTTGAACAGACATTTCACCTAAGAAGATATACAGATGTCAAATAAGCAAATGAAAAATGCTAAATATTATATGTTGTTAAGGGAATGTAAATTAAAACCAAAATTATATACTACCATGCATCTATTAGAATATTAACATAGTTAAAAACTGACAATTCCAAGTGCTGGAGAGCATGTACACCAACAGAAACTCTCAAACATTGCTGGTAGAAATGCAAAATGCTACAGCCACTTTGGAAAACAATTTAGCAGTTTCTTATAAGTTAAACATAAACCTACCATACAATCCAGCAATCATATGCCCAGGTATTTCTCAAGTGTTTTTAAACAAATTTTTAAAATGGATTTTTTTTCTGCCTTCTTAATCAGAGTACAGTGAACATAATCTAATCATTTCTGATTACTTGAATTTACCATTATACGCACTAACGGACTCTACTGGGATCTTGTTTCCGTGTCTGCTTTCCAAACAAAAAGAAAATGTCTACTTTATGGGCTAAGTACTGGAATACATATAGAGAGGCAAGATAGTTCCTACCTTAAAGGTGGAGCTGTGCTCAAGGCTCTTGTTGCCCACATACTGTTTTCCCCTTCACTCAATGGCCACAGATGGCTGAGCTTGTCTCAGTATTTATTTCTTTTCTACTCCTCCCCTGCATTCAAACTTTTGGCTGTTATTTCTTCCGGCTCTCAGTGGACCTGGTACTAATAGTCTCTCATTTAATTTGCTGTAGTCCAGCAAGCCAGATAATGAAGTCTATTAGAATTGTGTACAAAATAAGGTTACTGATTAAAGTTAGGATCTGACAGCCTGTCCTGATGCTTCTCCTGCCATGTAAACTTCATGGTCTTTATGATAGTTCTTTTGATATCTCAAAGTCCTCCTTTTTCTTTCCTTCCTGGTTCCAGCCTTGTAGCGAGGCCAGTTTAGATTGCTGGAAGTCTAAAGTACAGATAAGGGGATGTTACCACAGTGTACACCTCTCTGGTCTAATGTGTTGAAATGTTTGCTTTATCTCCATGCTAGACAGAAGGACAAGTGGACCTTATAATCTAAGGGAACTAGATTTGCATAAATTTAATGAAGTTAAAAACAGAGCAATAAAAAAAACAAGCAAAAAGTAAGACCTTTTAGAATAAAAAAATGAGGAAAGATAAAATATATGCCAAGTTCTGCCTCCTACACTCAGAAGCCTCTATTTCTCATTGGGACTACTATATTTCAAAGAAAGTGCAATTTTTTAAAAGTATGTATATTCCATCTCCTGTCCCTCTTGAATTGAAAGTCATTCAATATAAGCATCAGCATCTCACTATACTGTGCAACTGCCCCCTTACATTTGAATGGCTTGGTAACAACACAAAGGTGCTGAATTACCACTAAAATTTAGCAGTAGCAACATTTGTTCTAAAGATGCTTTTCCCTCCTCTCCTCTCTTGTTAAAGAGTAAGATTTCAGAAAATGAAGTTAAAGAAAATTTTTACCTTTAAAACAACCTCTGCTCTTCCAAACCCACTTGGATCTTCTATTGTCTTTTTTTTAACTGGCAGCCTTTAGGCAAGGTCTGCTAGAAAAAGGAATCTAAGACTCATCTTTGCTTTGTGGCAAACACATTGTCTCAAATACATCAGCAATTTTCATTCCAAATAAGGGATGAATAAAATCACTTGCTGAATAAAATAATTTTCCATAGCACAGGAAATGAGGAGATTAGATATTCTATCAGATGGGCAACTGAACAAACAGGGCTCCAGGTGGCTAATGTCACAGGGATGAAGGCACCCAGGGGAATAAGGAGGCTTCTGGCTTTCAATGGCCTTCTCTTCATCAACATCCAACACAATGTAATTGCATTTCCACCATGATAGCAGGATTTTTCCAACCAACCCCCAGATAATAATCTATTCTAACATAATGTACTTTCTTTAGAAGGACACAATTTATTGGAATACTGAGCTATTTATTTTCTTCCTTTCCCTTAATTATCTCTCTTTAACCCTAGTCTTTTTTTAAAAAAATCCCTCTTTCTTGGGCATTTTCAGGCAGAGGTCACAAAGATAGAAAGAAATAGGCCCCTCTTATTTTTATGAAAGACTTTAAAAGGTTGAAAAATTATTTTATCAGTTTATTTTAATGAAAATTGACTGTAGCATTTTTCTTCTGAGAAACATCATTTCCAAGCTCTGCTTCTAAAGTAACTACATGCTTTTTAAAAAATCTTTGAATGACTTTGTGTCAGTAAAATGACTTATAGCATTCACCACTCATGAAAAATGGTTCATTTCTGTTATCTGCATTAGGTAGCTATCCTCTATGCAACATAAATTTCATTCAATTAAATAACACAATATTTTATGTTTAGGGAATATGGAACCATATCCCTTCCTGGGCTGAGCACTACATTGGTCAAGGTGTGCTGTCTTAAAAACCCTTAAATCATTTTAAGGAAATATTGTTAGTTCTTTTAGGTGTGGTTATGTTTTAGTAACATGATTATGTTTTTGGAATGAATTATTATATGTTAGAGATACATACTGAAATATTTATGTATGAAATGATAGGATGTCTGGGATTTCCTTCAAAATAACAGGGCAGAAATAGGGCATGAAGATAAAATAAGAGTGGCTATAAGATCCCAACTGCAAAAAATCACAACTGCTGCAGCAGGGTTATGTCTATATGAGGAGTTGTCATATTGTTCTGGTGTTTATTTTTGTATATGTTTAACATTCTCCACAGTAAAAAGTCAAAAACCTTTCAACATTCTGATACCTAGAGAAATAGAACTTCTAGTCTGCCTTTCAAACACTTCATTAAACTTTGCATTTGCAGAGTTAATTTTTAAACCTAATGCCTACCTATTCCCACTCATCCAACCCATTTACTAACCAAACTGGACAACTGAAAATTCCCTGAACATACCTAGTACATCCCCACTGCTGGATTTTAGCACAGTTCATCTCTTCTACCAAAAATATCTTGCCTTCATCACCTCTATCTCTACCTGTCAAATTCTATCCAGTCCCAACATCAAATACCACTTGTTCCATGAAGAATTCTATTACTTGACCATCAGAAATTGAATTGCTCCCCCATCATATTCCCTTTGTTTTGTCTCTTCAAGTAATTATTACCCCATTAAGTGATATATAAACTTAATTAGTAATTTTTCATAAAAATAATGATTTGGTATGGTTTTGTGTCAAATGGTATTATGTCAAAATATTATTGAATAATTACCTGACACAGAGCACTGTCATTCATTCTTAGAGCATTATATAAAAAACAGAATTTGGTTCCAAATTGAGTATATTTGCACTTAACTTTTAATTAAGAATTTGAGCCCTGACTGGTGTAGCTCAATGGGTTGGGTGTCGTCCTGCAAACCAAAAGGTCACCGGTTCAATTCCCTGGTCAGGGGACATACCTGGGTGCCTGGGTTGTAGACCAGGTCCCCAGGTCAGGGGTGTGCAAGAGGCAAACCAACAAGGCTTCTTTCTCACATTGATGTTTCCCTCCCTCTCCTTCTCCTTTCTTTCCCTTCTCTCTAAAAATAAATAAATACCTTCTGGCAAAGATGGAGGTATAGGTAGACACACTGTGCCCCCTCACGCAACCAAAAGAAGGGCAACAACAGATTTAAAACAAAAAAACAACCAACCAAAACTGACAGAAAATTGAACTGTATGGAAGTCCAACAACCAAGGAGTTCAAAAAGAAAGATTCATTCAGACCAGTAGGGGGTGCAGAGACAGGCAGCCAGGTGGAGAGGACTTGCAGCAAGGCAGCGGCTGGAGGACTGGGGCAGGCAAGGCAGTGGCTGGCAGACCAGACAATGCAGCAACTGGTGGACAGGGTGGCCCCACATTCACATGCAGATAAACTGGAAGGAACAACTGGGGAGTAAGATAGACATCACAACCCAGGGTTCCAGAGTAGGAAAATAAAACCTCAAAGCCTCTGATTGAAAACACCTGTGGGGTTTGAGGCAGCAGCAGGAGAAACTCCCAGCCTCACAGGAGAGCTCACTGGAGAGACCCACAGGGTTCTAGAATGTACACAAATCCACCCACCCAGGAATCAGCCCAGAAGGGCCCAATTTAATTGTGGGTAGTGGGGGAAGTGACCGAAAACTTGCAGACAGTGGAGCAAATGGCACTGTTCCCTCTTGGATCATCCCCCACATACAGTGTCACAATGCAGCCCCCTAGTGAACACCTAAGGCTCTGCTCCTTACTATACAACAGGCCTACTGAGACAAAAAAAAAAATGGCCCAAATGAAAGAACAGATGAAAGCTCCAAAAAAAATAAAACTAAGTGACAAAGAGATAGCCAACCAATCAGATGCACAATTCAAAACACTGGTAATCAGGATGCTCACAGAATTGGTTGAATATGGTCACAAATTAGAGGGGAAAAAAATGAAGGCTATGAAAAGTAAAATAAAGAAAAATGTAGAGGGAACCAACAGTGAGAGGAAGGAAATGGGGACACAAATCAACAGTTTGGAGCAGAAGGAAGGAAGAAACATTCAACCACAACAGAATGAAGAAACAAGAATTTAAAAAAAAAAATGAAGAGAGGATTAGGAACCTCCAGGACATGTTTAAATGTTCCAATATCTGAAGGAGATTGGGGTGCCACATAGGGGTGCCAGAAGGAGAAGAGAAAGAGCAAGAAATTGAAAACTTACTTGAAAAATTAATGAAGGAGAACTTCCCCAATCTGGCAAAGGAAATACACTTTCAGGAAGTACAGGAAGCTCAGAGAGTCCCAAAGAAGTTGGGCTCAAGGAGGAATGCACCAAGGCACATCATAATTACATTACCCAAGATTAAAGATAAGGAGAGAATCCTAGAAGCAGCAAGAGATAAGGAGGCAGTTACCTACAAAGGAGTTCCCATTAGAATGTCGGCTGATTTCTCAAAGGAAACCTTACAGGCAAGAAGGGACTGCAAAGAAGTATTCAAAGTCATAAAAGGTAAGGGCCTACATCCAAGATTGCTCTATCCAGCAAAGCTATCATTTAGAATAGCAAGGCAGATAAAGTGCTTCCCAGATCAGGTCAAGGTAAAGGAGTTCATTATCACCCAGCCCTTATTATATGAAATGTTAAAGGGACTTATCTAAGAACAAGAAGATCAAAAATATGAACAATAAACTGACAACAAACTCACAGCTATTAACAACAGAACCTAAAAAAAAAAAAACTAAGCGAACAACTGAAACAGGAACAGTCACAGAAATAGAGATCACATGTAGGGTTATTAGTGAGCAAGTGGGAGAGGGAGAGAGGGGGAAAAGTACAGAGAATAAGTAGCAAAAATGGTAGGTAGAAAATAGACAGGGGGAGGTTAAGAATAGTACAGGAAATGTAGAAGCCAAAGAACTTATATGTACAACCCATGGACATGAACTAAAGGCGGGGGTGGGGGCGGAATGCCAGTCAGAGGGAGTGTGCAGAGCAGAATGGAATAAAGGGGGGAAATGGGACAACTGTAATAGCATAATCAATACAATATATTTTTTAAAAATAAAAATAAATAATTTTTAAGAAAGAATTTTAATGATGGTGGGGAAAGCATATTATCAATGAACATTTACTAGATGCCCATCAAAAAATGAAACTTCCCATGAACATTCATAACCATTTGTACAGTAACAGTTTCTATCACTCCAGAATTTTCAAACTAAGCCTCAAAATAGATGCAAATGAAACAAACTCAGATAAGCACAAAAACATTCATATTTTAAGAGTAAGCACATTTGGATCTCACCGCCTACTCTACCCTCCAACACTTCAGCTTCCTCAGTGAGTACTGTGGCCACCGGAGAAGCATCCATATTGGAGCAGGACCTGGATGGTCAGAGGAGTCCATCAGCCCAAGCAGCCATGGAGTCACCTAGCCCCCAGACTGACTGGCAGAGTGGAGAAACCACCTCGAAAATAGAAAAGCAGCATTATTTACAATAGCCAAGATATGGAAGCAACCTAGTTATATAGCAATAGATAAATGAATAAAGAATATATGGCATCCGGTCAAGATGGAGGCTTAAGTAAACACGCTTCACCTTCTCACACAACCACAGAAAGAATTACAGCTAGATCTCAAAACAAATAACATCCAGAACCATCAGAAAATTGTGCTGTATGGAAGTACAACAACCAAGGATTTAAAGAAGCTACATTCATCCAGAAGGGTACCTTTGCTAAAATAGGCCACACTACTAACAAAGGGCTCTATCATTAGATAGAGCTGTCAAAACAGCTCTATCTAATACACAGAAACAAACACAGGGAGGCTGCCAAATTGAGGAGACAAAGAAATATGGTCCAAATGAAAGAACAGAAATCCCAGAAAAAGAACTAAATGAAACGGAGATAGCCAGCCTATCAGATCCAGAGTTCAAAACACTGGTGATAAGGATGCTCAGAGAACTCACTGAGTGTGGCAAATGCAGAAGGGAAGAAATAAATGCTATACTAGTGAAATAAAGAAAATTCTGGGACTTCTGGCCAAGATGGAGGCATAGGTAGACACAATGTGCCTCCTCCCACAAGCAAAATAAGGACAACAACAATTTAGAAATAAAATAACAACTAGAATTGATAGAGAATTTAACTGTATGGAAGTTGGATAACCAAGGAGTTAAAATAGACACATTCATCCAGACAGGTGGGAGGGGTGGAGTCAGGCCTCCCGGCGGAGAGGGGTCATAGCAAAAAAAAGTGGTGGCACCAGGCATGCAAGGCAGCAGCTGACAAACCTTGGGTTCATGAGACAGCAGCAGGTGGACCCTGGGCGTGCAGGCGGCAGCTGGCAGACCCCGGGCATGGGGTAGCAGTGGGCAGACCCAGCAAGGCAGCGATTGTGAAGCGGGACACCACACACAAGGTGGCTGGCTGACAAGGTGGTCCCACATTTGCGTGCAGATAAACCAGGCAAAACTGGGGAACGAGACACACCACACAACACAGGGTCCAAGCTCAGGGAAATAAAGCCTCAAAACACTAACTGAAAACACCTGTGGGGGTTGAGGTGCTGAGAGAGACTCCCAGCCTCACAGGAGAGTTCCTTGGAGAGAACCACAGGGTCCTAGAATGTGCACAAGCCCACCCACACGGGAATCAGCACCAGAAAGGCCCAGTTTGCTTGGGGGAAGCAGCAGAAGGGACTGAAATCTGACAGAGAGAGGAGCAAGTGCCCTTGTTCCCTCAGCGACCCCGCCCCCACATACAGAATCACAACCCAGTGACTGGGTTGCCCCGCCCTGCTGAACACCTAAGGCTCCGCCCCTCATATGTAACAGATGTGACAAATCAAAAAAAAAAAAATGGCCCAAACAGAAGAACAGATCAAAGCCTCAGAGCAAATACAACTAAGTGACCAAGAGATAGCCAACCTATCAGATGCACAGTTCAAAACACTGGTGATCAGGATGCCCATAGAATCGGTTGAATTTGGTTGCAAATTAAATGAAAAAATGAAGGCTACACTAAGTGAAATGAAGGAAAATGCATAGGGAAACAACTGTGATGGGAAGAAAACTGGGGCTCACATCAATGGAGTGGACCAGAAGGAAGAAACAACCAAACAGAAAAGAATGAAGAAACAAGAATTCCATAAAATGAGGAGAGGCTTAGGAACCTCCAGGACATTTTTAAACATTCCAACATCCGAATTATAGGGGTACCAGAAGGGGAAAAGGAAAAACACCAAGTGGAAAAGTTATTTGAACAAATAGTAAAGGAGAACTTCCCCAATCTGGCAAAGGAAACAGACTTCCAAGAAATCCAGGAAGCTCAGAGAGTCCCAAAGAAGTTGGACCCAAGGAGGAACACACCAAGGCACATCATAATTACATTACCCAAGATTAAAATGAAGGAGAGAATCCTAGAAGCATCAAGAGATAAGGAGACAGTCACCTACAAAGGAGTTTTCATAAGACTGTCAGCTGATTTCTCAAAAGAGACCTTACAGGCAAGAAGGGGCTGGAAAAAAGTATTCCAAGTCATGAAAGGCAAGGACCTATATCCCAGACTACTCTATCCAGCAAAGCTTTCATTTAGAATGGAAGGGCAGATAAAGTGCTTCTCAGATAAGGACAAGTTAAAGGAGTTCATCATCACCAAGCACTTATTTTATAAAATGTTAAAGGGACTTATCTAAGAAAAAGAAGATAAAAAACATGTATAGTAAAATGACAGCAAACTCACAATTATGAACAACCACACCTAAAACAAACACAAACTAAGCAAACAACTAGAACAGGAACAGAACCGCAGAAATGGAAATCACCTGGAGGGTTAGCAACAGGGGAGTGGGAGAAGTAGAGAGGAGGAAAAGGTATGGAGAATAAGTAGCATAGATGGTAAATAGAAAATAGACAGGGGGAAGGCAAGAATAGAATGGGAAATATAGAAGCTAAAGAACTTAGGACTCATGGACATGAACTAAAAGGGGGAATGTAGGTGGGAGAGGGTATGCAGGGTGGAGGGGAATTAAAGGGGGGAAATGAAACAACTGTAATAGCACAATCAATAAAATATCTTTTTTAAAAAAAGAAAAATCCACAGGAAACCAGCCGTGGAGGGGGTGAGCCTGGGATTCAAATCAATGATTTGGAACATAAGGAAGAAACAAATATTCAACTAGAATACCATGAAGAAAAAAGAATTCTTAAAAAGAGGATAGTGCCCTGGTTGGTGTTGCCCAGTGGATTGAGAGCCAGCCTACAAGCCAAAGAGTTGCCTGTTTGGTTCCCAGTCAGGGCACATGCTTGGATTGTAGGCTGGGTCCCTGCTCGGGGGCCTGTGAGGGGCAACTAATCAATGGACCTCTCACACATCGATGTTTCTTTCCCTCTTTTTCTCCCTCCTTTCCCCTTTCTCTAAAAATAGATAAATAAAATCTTGTAAAAAAAGCGGATAGTAAAAGAAGTCTCTGGGAAATCTTCAAATGTATCAACATCTGAATCATAGGGATGTCAGAAGAAGAGGAAGAATAACAAATTGAAAACTTACTTGAAAAAATAATGAAAGAAAGCTTCCTTAATTTGATGAAGGAAATAGACATACAAGTCCAGGAAGCACAGAGTCTCAAACAAGTCTGATGCAAAGAGGACAACACCAAGACACATAATGAAAATTCCAAAGGTTAAAGATAAAGAGGGAATCTTAAAACCAGCAAAAGAAAATCAGATAGTTACCTACAAAGGAGTTCCCATGTGACTATGAACTAATTTCTCAAAAGAAACTTTTCAGGGAAGAAGGGTCAGGCAAGAAGTATTCAAAGTGATGAAAGCAAGGACCTACAACCTAGATTACTCTATCCAGAAAATCTATCATTTAGAATAGAAGGGCAGATAAAGTGCTTGCTTCACAAAGAAGGTAAAGCTAAAGGAGTTCATCATCATCAAGCCATTATTACATGAAACGTTAAAGGGACTTATTTAAGAAAAAGATCAAAACTATGAACATTACAATAGCAATAAATTCACAACTATCAACAACTGAATCTAAATAAACAAACTAAGCAAACAACCAGAAGAGGAACAGAATCATAGGTATGGAGATCACATGGAGGGTTATTAGCTGAGAGAGGGAAGGGAGACAATGGAGGAAAAGGTACAGGGATTAAGAAGCATAATTGGTACAAAATAAACAGGGGGATGTCAAGAATTGTATAGGAAATGGAGAATACAGGAACAAGTATAAAGGACACATGGACAAAAACTAGGGGGGGTGGAAATGGGAGGGAGGTGGGGAGGGCTGGGGGTCAGCTGGGATGGGAATAAAAGACAGAAAACTGTACTTGAACAACAATTAAGTATAAATAAATAAATAAATAAATAAATAAATAAAATTAATACATAAAAATAAATAATTAATTGATTGATTTTTTTTTCAAAAAAGAACTTATATGCACAACCTGTGGACATGAACTAAGGGGGGATTGCTGAAGGGAATGTGGCTACAAGGCAGAGGGGGTAAATGGGGAAAATGGGATAACTGTAATAGCATAATCAATAATATATATTTTTTAAAAAGGAAAAAAGAGTAAGCACATTTGACATGGGAAATTTCCTCATATAATACTAAGTTGTAAAAAGCAGGATACTGAAGTACATATATAATATGATCCTGATTTTGAAAGAAAAAGCTATGTTTCTATATATACATAGAAAAAAAGAAAAATGAAATACAATGTTATCAGAAATCATCTCTAGGTAATGTTATGATAAGTGATTTTTCTTCGTTTTGTTTATCTGTATCCCCACATTTTTTACAATAAGCATCTATTATTTACATAATTGGTGAGGATGATAGTTAAAAGTATATTTGAAAAATTAAATCACTATATCATTCCTTATACCAAATGGATTAAATGTTTGAATCTGAAATGATAGAACCATAAACATACTAGAAGGAAATATGTGTAATGTTTTTAATAATTCCAGGGAGGAAAAGACCTAAGATTCCATATATCCTAAAAGCCATAAAATCAAAGATTAATTTGACTATATAATCTAAAAATACTGCATCATAAAAGAAAATCATTATCAAGAAATCAAAAGACAACCTGGAAAAACCAGTAACACAAACTAAAGACAAAGGGCTACTTTCCTTAATATATCAATGCTCCTAAACATCAATAAGACCAAGGCCAACAACCCAATTAAAAATTGGGCAATGGATGAGTATAGATAATCCACCAAAAAAAGGTTAATACAAATTTCTCTTAAACATATTTCTATGTTCAATCTCATTCCTGAGGGAAATGCAAACTAAATCTAGAATATATTGAACATAATATATGTCAGATAAAGAAAGACATGAAATTTTGATAACACATTTTTCTTTTGCAACAATGTGAGGAAATAGGCACTGCCATACATTACTGATAGCATTAACAATTATTTTGACCTCAATGGAGACAATTTGAAATTTCTATCAAAACAAAAAAGCATCTACCCCATTTATGACAAACCCACTGCCAGCATCGTACTCAACAAGCCTAAACTACAAGTATTCCCCTTATGATCGGAAATAAGACAGGATTATCCATTTTCACCTCTTGTATTTAACATAGTACTGGAAGTCTTAGCCACAGCAATCAGACAAGAAGAAGAAATAAAAGGCATCCAAATTGGAAAGGAAGAAGTTAAATTGTCTTTATTTGTGGATGACATGATACTGTACATAGAGAGCTTCAAAAATTCCACCAAGAAAATTCTAAAACTGATAAAAGAATTCAGCAAAGTAGCAGGATACAAAATTAATATCCAGAATCTGGTGCATTTTATATGCCAATAATTTACTATCAGAAAGGGAAATTAAGAAAACAAACCCATTCACAATTGCATCACAAAAGAATAAAATACCTAGGAATAAATTTAACCAAAGATGTAAAAGACCTGTACTTTGAAAATTATAGGACACTGAAGAAAAAAAAACTGAAGAAGATACAAATAAATGGAAGCACATATCATGTTCATGAACAGGAAGAATTAACATCATTAAAATGTCCATGCTACCCAAAGCAATGCATAGATTCAACACAATTCCTATAAAGATTCCAATGTTGTATTTCACAGAAACACAAGAGGCCTCACATACCAATAGTGATCCTGAGAAAGAAGAACAAAGCTGGAAGAATCACACTAACATCAAACTACACTATAAGGCCATAGTAATCAAAACAGCATGGTACAGGCATAAAAACAGACACGCAGATCAATGGAACAAAGCAGAGAGCCTATAAATAAATCCACACCTTTATAGTCTATTAATATTTGAGAAAGCAAGCACATACAATGGACTAAAGATAGTTTATTTATTAAATGGTGTTGGGAAAATTGGACAGATACACATGGAAAATGAAATTAGACCACTTTCTAATGCCACCTACAAGAATAAATTCAAAATGGATCAAAGACTTAAATGTTAGACCCGAAACTATAAAAGTCCTGGAGGAAAACACAGGCAGCAAAATCTTGGACACTGATCATAGCAATATTTTATCTGATATATCTCTCTCCAGGCAAGGGAAACAAAAGGAAAATTTTTTAAAGATTTTATTTATTTATTTTTAGAGTGTGAAGGGAGAGAGAGAGAGAGAAAGTGGGAGAGAGAGAAACATCAATGTGTGGTTGCTGGGGGTTATGGCCTGCAACCCAGGCATGTGCTCTGACTGGGAATCGAACCTGCAATGCCTGGTTCACAGCCCACACTCAATCCACTGAGCTATGCCAGCCAGGGCAAGAAAAAAAATTTAAAAATGGGACTACATCAAACTAAAAACTTTTTTGCACAGCAAAGAGACCATCAACAAAATAAAAGGACAACCCACAGAATAGAACATATTTGCCAATGCATCTGATAAGGGGTTAGTATCCAAAATTTATGAAGTACTTGCAAAACTCAAAACAAACAAACAAACAAAAAACCCAAGTAATCTTATTTTAAAAATGAGCAAAGTACCTGAATAGACACTTCTCCAAAGAGGACATATAGATGGCCAATAGACATGAAAAGATGCTCAGCGTCACTAACCATCATTTAATATTAATGAATATTAAAACCACAATGAGATAACACCTTACACCTGTCAGAATGGCTATCATCAATAAATCAACAAACAACAAGTGCTGGTGAGGATGTGGAGAAAAGGGAGCTCTTTTGCACTGTTGCTGGGAATGTAGACTGGTGCAACCACTGTGGATACCTCAAAAAATTAAAAATGGACCTGCCTTTTGACCCAGTGATCCCACTTCTGGGACTATATCCAAAGAAACCCTAAACACTAATTCAAAAGTACATAAGCACCCCTATTTTAATTGCAATGATTTTTACAATCACCAAGATATGGAAGCAGCCCAAGTGTCCACCAATAAATGAGTGGATAAAACAAATATGAGATATTTACTCAATGGAATACTACTTGGCAGTAAAAAGGAAGAAAAATTCACCCTTTGTGACAGCATGGATGGAACTGGAGAACATTATGCTAAGTGAAATAAGTGAGTGAGAGAAAAACAAGTACCATATGATTTCACTCATATATGGAATCTAATGACAAACTCAACTGACAAAATAGAGACAGATTCATAGATGGAGAGCAGGATGACAGCTATTAGGGGCAGGTTAAGGGTTGGAGGGATCCAACAAAAAGGGGAAAGGACTCATGGACATGGACAACAGTGTAGTGATTGCAGTGGGGAGGGGACTATAAGAGGGTTAAATGGTAATGAAAAAATACAATAAAAATGTTTTAGCCCTGGCTGGTGTGGTTCACCAGTGGATTGAGTGTCAGCCTTCAAACCAAAGGGTCGCCAGTTCAATTCCCAGTCAGGGCACATGCCTGGGTTGTGAGCCGGGTCCCCAGTAGGGGGCGCACAAGAGGCAACCACACATTGATGTTTCTCTCCCTCTTTCTCCCTCCTTTCTCCTCTCTCTAAAAAATAAATAAAATCTTTTTTAAATTTTTAAATAAAAAAATAAAATTGCATCTACCCTTTGACTCAGCAATTTTATTTCCAGGGATTTATGCTACAAATATACTCCCACATGTGCAAAAAGACGTTATTTACAAAACTATGGAAAATAAGGGTGGGCTGGAAGATGGAGGTAGAAACCCTTCACTTCCTCGCGCAACAAAAAGGAGGATAACAACCGATCTAAAATCAATAAACAACCACAAGTGCCAGAAAATCAAACTGCATGGAACTCCAACAACCAAGAAATTAAAGAAAAAGTCAACCAGAACAACCAGACTGGTAAAAACCTGCAGCAAGGCCGCAGACTGTGCGGGCAGGGCTGGCTGAGAAAAACCATGATGAGATGGCAGACTGCGTGGAGGGCTGGCTGAAAATGAAATTGAATTGAGACTCAAAGTTGACTGTGGACTATGGCTGTTGCCACAGTGGGAGAAGCTCCCAGTCTCACACAAGAATTCATTGGAAAATGGGCAAGAGCCAAGCAGTTGACTCCATTGTTCCCTCTCTGGCCCCTCCTCCATAGGCAGCACCACAGTGCAGCAGAGGGTTGCCCTGCCCAGGTGAATACCTATGACCCTGACCCCCTTACAACTTAACAGGTGCCTTGAGACAAAGAAATAAGGCCCAAATGAAAGAACAGAGCAAAACTTCATAAGGAGAGCTAAGCAATGAGGAGATACCCAACCTATCTGATGGAGAGTTCAAAGCCCTGGTAATCAAATTCTCACAAAACTGATTGAGCTTGGTCAAGAAATGAAAAGCCAAATGAAAGATACCCAAAATGAAATAAAGCAACATATTCAGGGAACCAACAGTGATAGGAAGGAAACCCAGACTCAAAGCAACAATTTGGAACAAAAGGGAAAATAAGCATCCAACCGGAATAGAGGAAGAAAGAAACAAGAATTCAAAAAAGTGAAAAGAGTCTTAGGAACCTCTGGGACAGCCTGAAACAGTACAATATCTGAATTATAGGGGTGCCAGAAGGAGAAAAACAACAGCAAGAAATTGAAAACTTATTTGAACAAATAATGAAGGAAAACTTCCCCAATCTGGAGCAGGAAATAGACTTCCAGGAAGTCCAGGAAGCCCAGAGAGTCCCAAAGAAGTTGGACCCAAAGAACACACAAAGGCACATCATCATCAAGTTACCCCAGATTAAAGATAAAGAGAAAATCCTAAAAGCAGCAAGAGAAAAGGAGACAGTTATCTACAAAGGAGTTCCCATAAGGCTATCAGCTGATTCCTCAAAAGAAACCTTACAGGCAAGAAGGGGCTGGAAAAAAGTATTTGAAGTCATGAAAGGCAAGGACTACATCCAAGATTACTCTATCCAGCAAAGCTTTCATTTAGAATGGAAGGGCAGAGAAAGTGCTTCTCAGATAAGGCCAAGTTAAAGGAGTTCATCATCACCAAGCCATTATGATATGAAATGTTAAAGGGACTTATCTAAAAAAAGAAGATAAAAAATATGAACAATAAAATAACAACAAACTCACAACTATCAACAAATGAACCTAAAATAAAAGAAAAACAATGAAAACAAAAACTAAGCAAACAACTAGAACAGGAACAGAATCAGCAATGGACATCACATGGAGGGATTTCAGTGGGGAGGGGGAAAGGAGGAATGGGGGGAAAGGTACAGGGAAGAAAAAGCATAATTGGTAGGCATAAAATAGATGGGGAGAGATAAAAATGGTATAGGAAACAGAGGAGTCAAAGAACTTATATGTACAACCCATGCACATGAACTAAGGGGGGGTGAAATGCTGGAGGGTTGGGGGTACAGGGCAGAGGGGGATAAGGGAGGAAAATTGGGAAACCTGTAATAGCATAATCAATAAAAATACTTTAAAAAAGAAAAAATAAAATAAAATGAGGGCGGGCTGTAAGAGTCGAGGTCTGTCAAGAGTAAGGGGGAAGCCACACATTTGGAGTAACGGGGTCTAGAGTTAAGAGAGAGAAAGAGTCTATGACAAAGAAAAGAGGTCCAGAGTGAGTGAGAGAGACATGGGGGTGCACCACAAGGTCCGGTGTATAAGGGGAAGCCATGGGGTCTGGAATAAGAAAGAGGATGCCCACTGGGAAGCCTGCTTGAAGAAGACAGCGGCAGAACTGATGGAGCTGTACAGGATCTGCCTAACCAAGCACGGATTCGTGAGAGATGCCTGGAGCTGAACTGTGACTGAGAATGTTGAGCTGCAGACTTCTTCTCTGAAGGACATACGGAGAAGCCAATCTCTTGGGACGTGTGCCTCCCTGGACCCCACCATGACCCAGTGTACCATGGCACATGTTTCCCTGAACCACCACATGGAGGATGAGAACAGTGTACCCCAGATCCTGAAGGAGAGAGCGGCTTGGAGAGGATGGTGACTCTAAAACCCACAGGAGCACATTCCAGAGGGGATGGAGATATGTTTATGCAGCCAGCTTAAGAACAGATAAGAATATGGAGAACTTCTGAGCATGGTTTTGGCTTATAGCCTGGTGGTGAGCAGGGGAAGTGCTGGGTCTTGTGGGAGAACAGGGCTCTGAGCAGGAAAAAAAAAAAAAAACCACATTGGAACAATGTAACAGCAAAAGGCTGGAAACCATCTAGATGTCCACCAATAAATTACAGTTCATCTAAATAATGAATCAGGTATTTCTAAATGTACTGGCATGAACTACTTCCAAAATAATCTTAAATTAAAAAGGTACATGTAAAAGAGTATATAAAGTATGTTGCTGTTTATATGATATAAATGCTTAGACTATCTCTAGAGAATAAACAAGAAATTGCTAGTAGTTACTGTTTCAGGGGAAGAGAATTGAATGTCTAGGATTATAACAGGAAGAAAATCTCACTTTTTGAGGTTTTTAAAAAACTTGTTTATTTCTTTCTTTTTAGTCTTTGGGTTTTGCACCATGTGCATGTATTGCTTGTTCAAAAATTAATTTTTTTAAAAGTGAACAGAAGTTAAAAGATCACTAAGAAATATAGATATGGGGAGGATATAGCTCAAAACACCCATGCCTCGACAAGCTTTGGGTAAATGTATAAAACCTTAATCCTGCAGATGGAGAGAAGGGTCATGGATTCCTTAGGCCATAGGGAAAAAATGTTAAGCTACCATAGATGATTTAAGAAAGTTAAACAAAGATATATTTGAGAACAGGTATAAGTCAGGAGGGAAGAAAATCCAGAAAGCTCTATAGATATAAAGTAAGAAATATTCAGCAACACTCAGGGATAGAAAAAAAAAAACTTAGGAGAGGGAGCAGAGGGAAGGGGAGAGAAGGATAAGGGAGGAAAGAAGGGGAAAGGCCTAGATAAAGAACAAGTATAAATAACCCATGGACATGGACAACACAGTGGGGACTGTCTGTGGGAGCGGGAGGGGGGCATAGGGCAGGGGAGAACAATGGGGGAAAATTGGGACAACTGTAATAGAACAACAATAAAAAAAGAAAGAAAAAATACTTAGAAAGTTATACTATACCATAGAACTAAAAGCATGTTATCTGGAAAGATCACATGATACTAATGACACTAAGGTATAATAAGAGGAATTAAAGAGGTCAGCTTTCCACTGTATTTGGCACAGACATAACCTTGTTAGCAGCTCTGCTCCAAATTTATTGATCCAGGCTGTTTCTATAGCCAATGAGCAGTTCTTTGGTGATTTGTGGTCAGGCATGCCATGGAAGAATCGTGACTTCTTTCTTGCCTGAGAATCAACCCAGCACACATACACACATTACACATGTCAGCAAGTGCTTTAGATTTTTTTGTTGTTTTTGCTTCTGCTTTCTTGACCCCACTGCCATGCTGATGAGTCATCTGACAACATCGCTGCCTTTAACTTGTGTTATTTATTATTCTTCTTAGAAGCTAACCCTTTTGTGCTCCCCTACCAGACCCATCCAGTCTTACCCAGGAGCAAACTAAAAGAAGTAGAACTTATACGACAAATTGCTCAAACCATCTAAATAAGCAAATATCACTGAAGATACACTGGATTATTTCTTTTTTTTTTATTGTTCAAGTACAGTTGTCTCCATTTTCCCTCTACCACTCCCCCCACCCCAGCCACCTCCACCTCCCACTTTTAATCCTTCCCCCCTTGGTTTTGTCCATGTGAAGACACAATGGATTATTGCATGTGAACACTACAGCAGCCAGAAAACAGGTATTAAGAAGAGCCACAAAATTATCTAAGTTACACAAAATCAGTAAATAAAATTCCCTTGTGATAGGCTGCTCAGAAGCTTTCTAAGTGAAGTGTTGTTTGAAATTGTAAAAAGTACAGGTTAAGCCTCAGGCTACTGGGCCTGAATACCCTCTGTGGGCAACTAAAAACTGTTTAAACAAGCTGGCAATTTTTCACTTGGCCCCATGAGAACACAGATTATGAATATTTGTTGTTGTACATATTCCAAAATAATAATTTAGAATATTTATTGTATCCTGTCTATATTTTACATGTTAATTATTATATAGTTTCTGCAATTGTTTGCTTTTCAGTTTCATCAGGAATGCTACCCAACTAGAAGAATGAAGCCATCAGTAGGAGCCTTGACATTGTCTCTCCTGACATCTAGTGGATGAATGCAAGATACCACAATAACTACCAACATAACATCTTCAAAGGATCCGTTTTGGGTAAAGTGAATCAACCAATCTCTCTCTCTCTCTCTCATCTAATATCTTCAGATCATATTTCAAGGTGAAATGCAAAACTGAGTATCTCCTACTGATGAGTCTGAGTTACTGGTTAGATTTGTACTCACCCAATGGCCATGTTTTTGTTTTTCCTTAGGATAGCCTGGTAATTCCATAAGCATTCCTTTTGGAGGCATCAAAGACAAAGTCCACTAATCAAAAGCATGTATTCATTTTCTGTGGTTGCTGTAACAAATAACACAAACTTAGAAGCTTAAAACAATGCACATTTATTATCTTATAGTTCCAGAAGTCAGTAGTCCTAAAATCAGGGTGTCAGCAGGGGTTCAATTCTTTCTAAGGGTTGTAGGGAATGATGCATTTCCTTGCCCTTCTTAGCATCCAGAGGCTGCTCACATTCCTTGGCTCGTGACTCCATCACTCCATCTTCACTTTTCAGGATACAACTCAGGCAGTTACCCAGTCTTCAATGACATGACAGCATTTGCTTGTATTGGACCAATATCTGGCTTGCAGTGATCAATTAAACTGTAGTGACATTCTTGATGGGGCAGGTGATGCTCTGCAAAACAACATGATCTTTAGCCCCTAAAAGCTATGTTTTTAACTTCAAGTTTTGAGGTATTATACTGGGGTTCAGGAAATCTGGTTCCTATTTCAAGATCTCCTAATTAGCAGGATACTTAGATAAATATTCAGTGACTTAACTGACATAACAAAGATACCCAGAGAATTACTGCCTACCTTCTAATCTATCCCCTAATTATTTCCTAATGCCTGAATTTGAAGAGGGGAAAAGCAGGGGATAGGAAGCCATTTATTCAACAAATGTAGATAAAACTTAATATGAAAATAACCCTGGAGCCCTGGCTGTTGTGGCTCTATGAATTGAGTGCTGGCCTGCAAACAAGAGGGTTGCCAGTTCAATTCCCACTAAGGCACATGCCTGGGTTGCAGGCTAGCTCCCCAGTGAGGGGCACATGAAATACAACCACATGTTGGTGTGTCTCTCCCTCTTTTTCACCCTCCCTTCCCCTCTCTAAAAAATAAATAAATAAAATCTTTAAAAATAAAAGAAAGAAAAAGTCCTGGAAAAGGATAACATTGTAACCTTGATGTAAATAAGAAATAAGCTGACCTATACAAGATCCTGTCCTGAAAACATATTTTAATAGGCCAGAAGAAAGAGACCGTCTGAATGCCTGAGGGGCTGGGAGTATGATGTTCTGGTGGGAGACAGGCCTGGAGTACACACGATTTAGTCTGCTTCATGAAGGTGCATATGGCTGGCCCAAATGTGAGGAAATGGGGGTGGTTTTAAGATCTTCAGAAATAATTCGACAAAAACAAAAACCTTATTATTGCCACTAAGACAGTGACTGACAGGACAAACAACATGTGAAGAGATATATACTTGCCTCTTTAAGGAAGTCCCTTTTAGAAAACTACAGCCACTTCACTCTCCAGTTCTGTACTTTTCCAACAAAGCACCACTGGGGATTAAAAAAAAAAATGAATGCTGTTCTCTTCAACCAAAAGGGAAGGAAATGTGGACGAGGCTCATCCAAGGCCATGAGAGTGGCCACATAGAGAGAGCCCAAGTTTGTGGCAAAGTTTGAGAATGACAGTCAGGAAGACCAAGATGGTGGTCCTACTGCAAGAAAAAGATGACTTTGCCCTGAGCGGTAATCCTCAGTGGGTTGGGCATCATCCCACAAAGCAAAAGGTCACCAGTTTGATTCCCAGCCAGGGCACATGCCTGGGTTGTGGGTTCGGTCCTTGGTCAGGACGCTTATGAGAGTAAACCAATCAATGTTTCTCTCCCTCTCTTTCTCCCTCCCTTCCCCTCTCTCTAAAAAATAAATGAAATCTTTAAAAAAAGAAAAAGTTGACTTCTGCAAGATAGGAGACTTTCACTGAATAGAACTCTTCATAAAGTTTAGTCAAAGCAAAAGCTGTTATCCCCTCCTAAAGTGAAGTCAACATGGAGGTGGGAAGAAGAGAGGTTTTCTGGTCTTTCCTTGGCCTGCCATTTAGTAAATCAGTGTGACAGTGGCCTGAAAAGCAATATTCCTTCCCAAATCCTAATGCCCACTCAAGCACAAAGCATCAACATATCTGTAGCCACCCCAAGGTCACTTTATTTCATACACAATTTTAAAAGTTTTGAGACCCAATTGGAACCTCAGTTATGAGACAATTTAAATAGGAGAAACTGTGATTTCAGGGTATGCGACACTTTTATAGGCCAACAGTCAGGCTCGTTAGTGTGAGAAATCAATCAACAATGTTATGGATTCAGACTGTGCTATTCCTTACTGTGACATTCATTATTCAACAAACTACTAACAACTGTACAATCCAGTACGAGCCGGGCCTCTAAGAGATAAAGGTCAATAAATTTCCATCAAGGGACACATTCCTGGACAGAAGGACAGACTTCCACAAATACAGTAGAAAGTGGTAAATGCCATAAATGAAGTATGAATAATGTGCTACAAAATGTCAGACAAAGCAGAAGCTGTTTCTGCATTGGGAAGGACAGGAGGAGACACAGAGAAGCTTAACTCAGAAGATTGCTTTTGAGCTGGAACTCTGAAAGGTAGGAGTGAATAGGGTTTATTCTCTTCTGTTATTTTATCTACTTATTCCAGTGAAGATAGTTCTCACCCAGCCCCACTACCTAGAGGACTCTGCTATACATACTGCTTAGAGCTTTCAGTTCTCCTCCCCTTAGTCTATTCCCACTTGCTGACTATCATTGCCAGCTGCTCTGGCTCTCAGCTCCTTCACACCTCTGCTGTCTTTCTTATGTTTAAAATCACCAATTGCAAAAGTAACTCCTTGGTACATCAAGATGATACATGATGCAAGCTGCATAGCCCAACACTCAACACTCCTCTCTGACAAAATACTGGTCTTATATCAGACAAACTTTCTTTGAAGATAAGTTGATAATGGAAGAGTCCAAGTTTAAAGAAGCAAGAACAATCTACCACTGCCTGCCAAAGAAGAAAAAAGTAGGAAAGGTCTTTGCTCCATTTTGAAACCTATAAATATTGAGTAAGGACAAAAAGAACCTTTTGCAGCCCTGACTGGTCTGGCTAAGTGGATTGAGCACTGGCCTGTGAAACAAAAGGCCCCCAGTTCAATTCCCAGTCAGGGCATATGCCTGGGTTTCAGGCCAGGTCCCCAGTTAAGGGCATGTGAGAGGCAACCAACTGATGTTTCCCCCACACATTGATATCTCTCTCCCTCCCTTCCCATCTTTCTGAAAATAAATAAATAAAATCTTTTTTTAAAAAAGAGTCTTCTGCAGTTTGAGATGCCCAAATCAGGTATTGGTCCAGCCAAGTGTCAAATACCTATGATAAAGATTTAAGTAGACATCACTTCACCCTACAAAAGATCTGTTTTGTTTATTTATCTATTTAGTTGTGTATTTTAAATGTATTTACTACTTATAATCCATTTTTCTGAATTTGATACAATTAACAAAAAATACAAGGATACATGTACCAAGGATGATAAAAATAAAGATATAAATAACATATTAAAACTCTAATAGAGATAGGAAAAGAGAATTTTACCACAAACCAGGGATGAAGTAATCACCATAATTGGTGTTCAGTTTATTCTAAGCATCCTGAGAACCAAGACCAACCAAGACAACTTCTACCCCCAAAAATCTATAGCTGTCTGAAAAACTGCACTTCTTCCATTAAAAACAAATGTTTTCCTGGTACTAAATTCCAGGTGGTCTTTTTCTTAAGAGTTTTTAGTTAAAAGGCAAGAATATTGTAATCATTTTCAACAAATCATTCTCTGAAAGATCCAGAATCGCTTTATGTGATCATTACATACACTCTCAATAAAAGTCAGTTTTTATGCTCAACTGTATTTAGAGAACCTGAGGGAGTGTGTGCTTAACATTTTAGTGACTATCACTAAATATCTTCAACTATTCTTTGATGTAATTTGACTAGAAGTCATTTCAAGATAGAGTTCTCTGGTAAGTGCCTTAAATGCATTGATGGTGAGGTAAGGGTGGTTAAAATGCTTTATGCAACAGAAAAGTGGGGCATAGGGTAATGAAAATCAAGGGACATGATATGTGTTTTATCACAGATGCTGCTGGTTGGCAGGACCAACATTTTTGTGTGTATTCCTTACTTCTTTAGCAAGAGTGATGATTCTGCTCAAAATGTTAAGAGAATTTGGAACCTCCCAGGGCAAGACTATGGCCCCCATGACTCCATGATCCAGAACTTTCCTACCTCTCTTTTCCATCAAATTTTGCCTGCCCTATTTCTGTCAGTGCAATTCCGCTTATTAACTGTTATCCTATAAACATAGTTTTAGTTGTCCAATAAAGATTCAAATAAACAGAATACTATGAGTATCTCCAGAAAACAGATTTCAATGTATTACCACACAGTAAAAGTACTATAAAGATCCCAACTCCATAATAACTTTGTATGGTACCAAGTGGGTACTGGAAATATCAGGGGGAACACTTTATAAAGTATATGATTGCCTAACCATTATGCTCTACACCTGAAACTAATACAAAAATAATATTAACTATAAACTGTAATTGAAAAATAAAATTTAAATTAAAAAAATAAGATCCTAACTCCAAGTAAGATAAACTAGGAGAGCCCTGGCTGGTATGGCTCAGTGGATTGAGCGCTGGCCTGTGAACCAAAGGGTCACTGGTTGGATTCCCAGTCAGGGCACATGCCTGGGTTGTGGGTCAGGTCCCCAGTGGGGGGGGTCGCATGAGAGGCAACCACACATTGATGTTTCTCTCCTTCTCTTTCTCCCTCCCTCCCCCTCTTTCTAAAAATAAATAAAATCTTTTTTTAAAAAAAGATAAACTAGGAGAATATTTGGACCAACATTCCATACCTGAACTTCAGAAATGACTAGACTGCAGGACTCCCTGTTGAGTAGTGTGTCCTATCACACTAGAGATAAAGTATAAATAGCAGTTGTATAACAAACAGGTGGCACAAGGGTAGTAGGTCTAATCATGTCTTCTGAAATTGAAATTTAACAATGACTCTGTTCACTTATATCTCCAGGAACAGTTTGAATCCTCATTCTTGTATCGCACCTTGTTTTTCAATCTTCCAAATGGAAGATAAAATTGGATCCATTCCTCACACCACAGACCAGGATAAATTCCAAATGGAACAAAGATTTCAGTGTAAAATCTGAAACCATTTATTAAAAATGAACGCTTTCTTACCCCCTTAGCCAAAAATGTGTTATAACTTTACCTACTTTTTCTTTTTTTAGATGTGTTAAATGTGTTTATTGATTTTAGAAATAGAGGAAGAAAAAAATTAGAGAGAAAAATATCAATGAGAGAGAGAAGTATCAATTGATTTGCTCCTATATGCACCCCAACCAGGAACTGAACCCATATCCTAGGTATGTGCCTTGAGCTGGAATTGAACACTAACCTTTTGGTATACGGGATGACACTCCAACTAACTAAGCCACACCAGCCAAGGCTACCTTCTATTTTTAATTTAAAAAAATTAACATTAGGTAATATGGGTAAATATATTTTATTAAAAACTATAATTAGCTCTGACTGGTGTGGCTCATTAGAATGGGCGTCATCCTGCAAACTGAGAAGTCGCCAGTTAAATTCCCGGTTAGTGCATACTCCTGGGTTGTGGACCAGATCCCTGGTTGGGGGCATATGAAAAGCAACCAATCAATGTTTCTCTCACACATCATTGTTTATCTTCCTTTTTCCCTTCCTTCTCTTGTCTCTAAAAATGAACCAATAAAATCTTTTTTTAAAACTGTAATAATTACAAAGTGAATTTGGAAGAAAAAACAATAGGAAATGCAAGGAAACTCAAAAAAATAAAAGCTCAGATGGGAGGGCACTAGTTCCATCAGGTAATAAAATGTACCATAAAATCTCTTATAACATAAAATAAGACAGACCACTAACAGAATAGAAAATCAGACTTCTGGCCAAGATGGAGGTATAGGTAGACACACTGTGCCTCCTCGCACAACCAAAAGAAGGACAACAACAAATTTAACAACAACAAAAAAAAACAAACAGAACTGACATAAAATCAAATGGTATGGAAGTCTGACAACCAAGGAATTAAAGCAGAAACATTCATCCAGACTGGTAGGAGGGGTGGAGATGGGCAGCCAGAACAGAGAGGAGTCCAGGCAAGACAGTGGCTGGCAGATCAGGTGAGACAGCAGCTAGCACAGTGGATGATCCCACATTTTCTTGCAGATAAACTGGAAGGAACAACTGGGGAGCAAGACAGACCATGCAACCCCAGGGTTCCAGTGTGGGGAAATGAAGCCTCAAAATCACTCACTGAAAAACCTGTGGGGGTTGAGGTGGCACAAATAACTTCCAGTCTCACAGTAGAGTTCATTTGAGAGACCCACTAGGTCCTAGAACATACACAAACCCACCCACCTGGGAATCAGCACCAGAAGGGCCCAATTTGCTTGTGGGTAGTGGCAGAAGTGACTGAAAGATGGCAGAGAGCTGAACAAGCAGCATTGTTCCCTCTCATACCCTTCCCCAACATACAGTGCCACAAAGCAGTGATGTGAGTTGCCCTGTCCTGGTGAATACCTAAGGCTTCGCCCCTTATAAAATAAAATAAGACAGACCAATAACAGAATTGAAAACCCAGGCATGCTGAGAAAAGGCCCAAATGAAAGAACAGGTCAAAGCTCCAGAAAAAAAATACAACTAAGTGACAAAGAGATAGCCAACAAATCAGATGCACAGTTCAAAACACTGGTAATCAAGATGCTCACAAATTTGTTGAGTATGGTCACAAAATAGAGGAAAAAGTGAAGGCTACACAACATGAAATAAAGGAAAATACAGGGAACCAACAGTGAAGGGAAGGAAACCAGGACTCAAATCAACGATTTGGAACAGAAAGAAGAAATAAACATTCAATTGGAACACAATGAAGAAACGAGAATTCAAAAAAATGAGGAGAGGCTTAGGAACCTCCGGGGCAACTTTATATGTTCCAACATCTGAATCATAGGGGTGCCAGAAGAAGAGGAGGAAGAGCAAGAAATTGAAAACTTATTTGAAAAATTAATGAGGGAGGATTTCCCCAATCTGAAAAATGAAATAAACTTTCAGGAAGTCCAGGAAACTCAGAGAGTCCCAAAGAAGTTGGACCCAAGGAAGCATACACCAAGATACATCACAATTACATTACCCAAGATTAAAGAGAAGGAGAGAATCTTAAAAGCAGCAAGAGAAAAGGAGAGAGTTAACTACAAAAGAGTTCCCATTAGACTATCAGCTGATTTCTCAAAAAAAAAAAAAAAACCTCACAGGCAAAAAGGGCCTGGAAAGAGGTATTCCAAGTCCTGAAAGACAAGGACCTCCATTCAAGATGACTCCATCCAGCAAAGCTTTCATTTAGAATGGAGAGGTAAAGTGCTTCCTAGATAAGGTCAAGTTAAAGGAGTTCATCATCACCTAGCCCTCATTATATGAAATGTTAAAGGGACTTTTCAAAGAAAAAGAAGATGATCAAAAATATGAACAGTAAAATGACAACAAACTCACAACTATCAACAACTGAACCTAAAAAAAAAAAACATACTAAGCAAACAACTAGAACAGGAACAGAATCACAGAAAAGGACACATGGAAGGTTATGAGCGGGCAAAGGGAGGGAGGAATGGTGGAAAAGGTACAGGGAATAAGAAACATAAATGGTAGCTAGAAAATAGACAGAGGGAGTTAAGAATAGTATAGGAAATGTAGAAGCCAAAGAACTTATTGTATGACACATGGACATGAACTAAGGGGGTAGGGAATGTGAGTGGGAGGGGAATAAAGGGGGGGGGAATAGGACAATTGTAATAGCATAATCATAAAATGTATTTAAAAAAAGAAAAAAGAAATCCAGAAATAGACCCAATTATAGATACAAGTTTAGTTTAAAATAAAAGAAGCACCTCAAATCTGAGAGAAAAATATGGGCTTGTTAATAAATAGTACTGAGGTAACTATGACTCAAAAGCCATTAGCAAAAAAGGTAGATAATTTACAGAAATTTTTTAAAATTTTTCTGTCAAAAACCATTAGTAAAGTGAAAAGATATAAGACAGAAGACATTAATACCATCTCAAAAGGACTCAGAAGCCAGATTGAATAGTCCCAATGGTAAGAGATGGGACAATTACAGTATCAATGAAAATATTAGCTGCACTGGATTGAAGTCGATCAAACATAGAACGGGGAAAAAGTAGGTTTACAGTTGTAAGTATACAAAACAGTTTATTCTTTTTTTTTTTTTTGGAGAGAGGGGAAGGGAGGGATAATGAGAGGGAGAGAAACATCAATTGGTTACCTCTCAAATGCTCCCAACCAGGGACCTGACCCACAACCCAGACATGTGCACTAACCAGGATTTGAACTGGTGATCTTTTTCATTCACAGGCTGGTGTTCAATTCACTGAGCCACACCAGCCAGGACAACAGCTTATTCTTGCATTATTATTTATTAATTATTTTATTGTTTTCCATATAAACAACTGTAAACCTACTTTTGCCCTACCCTGTATACTTGAACCCATGAGTTCATAATTAAGCTAAAGGGTAAACACTAGCCACTATTGAAGGATGCTAATAAACCAACTTATTATTTTGAAACACAGTAATAAGGGAAGAACTCATATATTTTATCCTATATACACTGGAACTCACAGTAATCAAATAGATATAAGGAAGTTGTACTCTCTATAATTAGTCTAGCTAATAAAGAAGGGATGTGATAATTAGAACATCACCATTTTGCAACCCTTAAGGAGTTAATTTACCTTGGTATTGATCATCAGCACTAGGTGACTAACATTCTAAAACAGACTACCAGATTTTGTGTATTTCTCAATGGAAAATCAACATAATACAGCAGGAAACTCTTCAGGATGAAGAATGCACTTTCCTCAACAAATAAATTACAATAAATTAAGAGATGGAGGGGTGGCTGCATTACAAGTTTCCCATTTGGAGAATGAAGTTTATCTTGCCAGAAACAATTGTCACCCATTGCAAAAAAATCCACAATCAAACAGTCAAGAGTGATATGGAGTACCACAGAGAGAGCTTCCAGTCATGGAAGTAGCACCAGACAGAGTTAAGAGAGAGCACTTTTCCTAGCTCCATCATCAATCACTTGTATGACCTTGGCCTTGAGGGTGCCTTCCAGGGTTAATGATCTCTGATATGAACACCTTAATTATCAATGATTCAGAACCAATGTACACAAGAAACTTTCTGTAAGCAATAAAGTGAGCAATAAAGACAAAAAATTAAGAGATGGAGAGAGATCGTATAGATTAAAATAATTAAAACACCAAGGAAATAACCACAATATGTGGTCCTCTTTTGGATCCTGAGTTAAAAAAAGCAATGAAAAAAAAAAGCACTTTTGAGACAATTAAAAATATGGAATACTAGACAACAGAAAGAAAGGAGCTCCTACCCTTTGCAACAGCACGAATGCAACTGGAGAGCATTATGCTAAATGAAATTAAGCCAGGCAGTGAAAGACAAATACCATATGATCTCACCTATAAGTGGAACCTAATCAACAAAACAAATAAGCAAGCAAAATATAACCAGGGACACTGAAATTAAGAACAAATTGACAGTAACCAGAGGGGAGGTGGTAGGGCATAATGGGGGAAAAAGTGGGAAGGGTTTTCAGGAACATCTATAATGGACATATGGACAAAACCAAAGAGGGGTAGGATCAAGGGTGGGAAGTGGGGATGGCTAGGGTTGGGAGGGGGATGGAAACAACTGTACTTGAACCACAAAAATTGTGAGGAAAAAAGAAATATGAATACTGACCTGATATTTGATTATATTAAGAAACTATAGCATTTTAGAAGCAACAACAGTATTGTGGTTATTTTAAGTATCTTTATTCTATAGAGATACATACTGAAATACTACTGATAAAATTTACTTCATTAAATTTAATTCATCAAGATACTATTTGCCATAAAGAAAATCACCAACAAAATAAAAAGACAGCCCACAGAATGGGAGAACATATTGGCCAATACATATGATAAGGTGTCAATATCCAAAATTTATAAAGTGCCTACAAAACTCAACACCAAAAAACAAACAACCCAATTAAAAAATGGGCAAGGGACCTGAATAAGCACTTCTCCAAAGAGGACATATGGATGGCCAATAGACATATGAAAAGATGCTCAATGTCACTAATCCTCAGGAAAATGAAAATTAAAACCACAATAAGATACCACTTCACATATGTCAGAATGGCTATCACCAATAAAGCAACAAACAAGTGCTGGTGAGGATGTGGAGATAAGGGAACCCTTTTGTACTGTTAGTAGAAATGCAGACTGGTGTAGGTACTGTGAAAAGCAGTATGGAGCTACCTCAAAAAGCTAAAAATGGATCTGCTTTTGACCCAGCAATCCCACTTCTGGCAATATATCTGAAAGAACCAAAAACACTAATTTAAAAGAACATAATTACCCCTATATTCATTGCAGCATTATTTACAATCACCAGTATATGGAAGCAACCCCAGTATACATCAATAGATGAGTGCACAAGACAACTCTGGGACATTTACACAATGGAATACTACTCAGCGGTAAAAAAAAAAGAAGAAAAATTTATCCTTTGCAACTGTATGGATGTACCTGGAGAACACTATGCTAAGTGAAATAAGCCAGTCTGAGAAAGACAAATACCATATGATTTCATTAATATATGGAATCTAATGAACGAACTGAACTAACAAGGAAAATGGGGACAGACCGATTGATGGGGAGCAGGATGACAGCTAGCAGGGCAGGTAAGGGGGTAGAAGGATTAAACAAACATGAAAAAGGACTCATGAATATGGACAACAGTGTGGTGATTGCAGGGGTGAGGGGGTTTATAAGGGGAATACATGGTAATAGAAAAAATACAATAAAGATTAAATCAAAATAAATAAATTAAGAAAATGAATTAACTAGGAGTATAACTAAAGCTGTCCCTCCCATAGCCTTCCCCTAAAGAGTTGTATCTGAGAAAAAAAAATTCTGCAATAGGTCAAGAAAGCATTACATATCAGAAAAATTCTTCTGAGTACCAAGAAACAACAGCACAAAACCACCCTTCTGAAATATGCCAAGATATGGCTGAATTAGGAGACCTCTCTCCTAAATTGTGCTATGAAATAGCTTTAATTCAAGACCATTCTTCCAAAATGTGTCATCAGGATATGGCTGAAGGTGAAGACCTCTCTCCTAAAATGTGCCAAAAAACATCTATAGCCAAAACCCTTCCTTCTAAAACATATGATGACATAGCTCACATAGAAGGATGCTCTCTTGATGCACACACCAAACCTGATGTGCCTAAAGGCTAAGCTCTTGGAACACACCAAGAAGAGCTGAACCCAATGAAGACACTACTGAACCAGATGAAGGAATAGCTGGGACTGAAAGTTTTTTTTCCTAAAATACAAGACACAACTGTGCCTAAAGATCTTTCTATAAAAGCAAACCAAGAAACATTTCAACCTGAACACTTTTCTCATGAAGCATACGAGGTCTATCGAGAAAGTATTTAGCCATATAACATGAAAAATAGACATCTATTAAAGAAGATACAAGATACAAGAAACATCATACACAGAATAGTAACACCTCAGTCCCTTTCCAAGCTTGGGACCTCACACAGTTCTCTCAGTCACCATCTGCTGCCCATCATATTTTCCTCAATTTCATTGACAGTCTGAAATCTCTTCCCTTTCAAAGGTGATTTTAGTTTTGGGGAAAAGGCAGAAGTCACAGGGCACCAAATTTGGGCTATAGGGGGGGACCTGAGTCACATGGGTCATTTCATATTTCATCAAAAAAGTTTGTATGAGATATGATGAATGAGTGGGTGCATTGTCATGATAAAGCTGCCAATCACCACTTACCCATACATGTGGCCTTCTGATTCATCCAAATAGTTTCCGCAGAGGAATGTTCAAGCTTAACACAAAATTTGATGCAGATTTGTTGCTCTACTCACTCAGTCATTTTGAATGCTATGACCACACTGTACACTTGCTCACTCAATGGTGTCTACTGCCCCCACTGACTAGTACAGTGAAGTCGTCATTGTTCACACATATGCATTCCAGTCCACTCTCCTTGACTGCCAGTTATATTGATATCACCCAAACCATTCTCCTTATATGAACAATGTCTGGACTTTACCAGAAAGACCTTGTATACTAAAGTAATTGCTGTGCCTAAAGCCCTCTCTCATAAAACAATCCAATAAACATGTACTCTTGAAGAGTACCCATCTGATATATACCTATACTAGGAAACACCTGGGCCTGAAGACCTCTCTGCTAGGACATATAAAAATAGGGATATGCCTAAAGAACGCTTTCCAGAACCAAAACAAGAAGCAGATGGGCCCCAAGGCCAGGATCCTAAAGTACACCAGGAGGATGCTAAGGATGTTTATACTTTTTCTCAAGAAACGAAAGAAAAATCCTAAGCACAGAACCAGAGATACCAGCAATTCCAAATGTTACTCAAGAGATTCACCCACAAAATGACATCTACAGTTATGTTTTGTTATAGAAATGCTTGCCATCACAGTTGTGCAAAAAATATATATTTTATTACATGTGATTTTCTCAAATTATTGTAGAAATCTCTATAATATTCATTAATATTTGACTAATGTTTTTTCCATGTATAGACTATATCTGAAAGAGAGAACTAATGTCTTTTTTTCAGAATCAACCACATAGACAATATCCTGCAGTGTGTGTGTATATGTATATGTATATGTATATGTATATGTATATGTATATGTATATTGGGTGAGGATAGTGATGGAAGAGTCAAAAATAAAAAGGGGGACGGCTGAATAATTTCCCCCTAAGAGCAAACATTTCTTTGACTCTTTTTTCCTCTTCTTTATTTTTTTATTGTTGTTTAAGTACAGTTGTCTACATTTTCCCACCACCACTCCCCCCACCCCAGCCATCCCCACCTCCCACCCTTGATTCTATCCTCTTCAGTTTTGTCCATGTGTCCTTTATAGATGTTCCTGAACTCCCCCCCATTATCCCCTCCCACCTCACCTCTGGTTACTGTCAGTTTGTTCTGAATTTCAATGTCTCTAGTTCTATTATGATTGCTGGTTTGTTTTGTTGATTAGATTCCACTTAAGGGTGAGATCATATGGTATTTGTCTTTCACCGCCTGGCTTATTTCACTTAGCACAATGCTCTCCAGTTGCATCCATGCTGTCGCAAAGGGTAAGAGCTCATTTTTTCTTTCTGTTGCACAGTATTCCACTGTGTAAATGTACCATAGTTTTTTTTCATTTTAATCATTGTTCAAGTACAGTTTTCTGCCTTTTACTCCCATTCCAGCCTGCCCACCCATCCCTCCCCACTTCCCTCCCATTACCACCCCCCCCCCCAGTTTTTGTCCATGTGTCCTTTAAATTTGTTCCTATAAACCCTTCCTATTCTCTCCTGAAATTCCCTCTTCTCTCCCCTCTGGTCACTGTCAGCCTGTTCTCTATTTCAGTGACTTTGACTATATTTTGCTTGTTTCTTTGTTTTGCTGTTTAGGTTCCCATTAAAGGTGAGATCATATGGTATTTGACTCTCTGAGCTTCCTGGACTTCCTGGAAATCTCTCTCCTTTGCCAGATTGGGGAAGTTCTCCTTCATTGTTTGTTCAAATAAGTTTTCAATTTCTTGCTCTTCTTTTTCTCCTTTTGGTACCCCTAAAATTCGGATGTTGGACTGTTTAAAGATGTGCTGGAGGTTCCTAAGCCTTTCCTCATTTTTTTTAAAATTCTTGTTTCTTCATTCTTTTCTGGTTGACTCTTTCTTTCTTTCTTCTGGCCTACACCGTTGATTTGAGTCCCAGTTTTCTTCCCATCACTGTTGGTTCTCTGTACATTTTCCCTTATTTCACTTAGCATTGCCTTCATTTTTTCATCTTATTTGCAACCAAATTCAACCAATCCTTTGAACATCCTTATTACCAGTGTTTTGAACTGTGCATCTGATAGATTGTCTATCTCTTTGTCACTTAGTTGTATATTTTCTGAAGCTTTGATCTGTTCTTTCATTTGGGCCACTTTTTTTTTGTCTCAGCGCACCTGCCACACATAAGGGGTAGAGTCTTAGGTGTTCACCAGGGTGGGGCAACTCATGTTCCTGCTTTGTGGCACTGTATGTGGGGAAGGAGTTGAGAGGGAACAATGGCACTTACTCCACTCTCTGCTGGTTTTCAGTCACTTCCTCTTCTGCCCACAAGCAAATTGGGCTTCTGGTGCTGATTCCCTGGTGGGTTGGTTTGTGTCCGCTCTAGGACCCCATGGGTCTCTCCAATGAAACTCTCCTGTGAGGCTGGGAGTTTCTCCCACGGCCACCTCAACCACCACAGGTATTTCCAATCAGTGCTTTGAAGCTTTATTTCCCCACATCGGGACCCCAGGTTGTGAGGTCCGTCTCGCTCCCCAGGTGTTCCTCCTGATTTACCCATTCATGAATTTGGGACCGCCCACTCCACCAGCTATCGCCTTGCCTGTTTGCCAGCTGCTGCCTTGCTGGCCAGCTGGAGCTTTCCCTGCCCCACTCCACAATCCACCACTTTGCTAGGTCCACAAGCCGCCTTCTTGCCCACCCCAGTCCTCTACCACTGCTTTGCCTCGAGTCCTCTCTGCCCTCCTACCAGTCTGGATAAATGTTTCTTCTTTAACTCCTTGGTTGTCAGACTTTCATGCAGTTTGATTTTCTGTCAGTTCTGGTTGTTTTTTTTTTGTTTTAAAATTGTTGTTGTCCTTCTTTGTTTGTCCAAGGAGGCACAGTGTGTCTACCTATACCTCCATCTTGGCCGGAAGTACTTTTTAAATTCTTAATTGTGGGGGGACTTCCAGGAAGATGGAGGCAGAGCTAGACGCACTGTACCTCCACACACAACCAAGATTAGAACAACAACAATTTAGAGCTAGAATAACACCCAGAACTGATAGAGAATTTATCTGAATGGAAGTCGGACAGCCAAGAAGTTGAAGTAGACCCGTTCATCCAGACCGGTAGGAGGGGCTGAGTGGAGGAGCGGGTGCGGGTAACGGCGCGGGGAGATCGGGGAGAACTGGGCACATAAGGCAACCAAGAGCGCATAAGCCTTCCGGGACGCAGCGGTGGGCCCTGAGTACGCAAGCAGCGGCTGGCAGACCCAGTGAGGTGGCACTGTGGACCAGGGCAGAGTGCGCAACCCAGGATCCCAGAGAAGGGACTGAGATCCCAGGAGAACGGAGGTACTGCCATTGTTCACCCCCACCCCCGCCCCCACATACAATGTCACAATCTAGCTACTGGGGTGCCCAGTCCAGGGGAACACCTAAGGCTCCGCCCCTCACCGTAACAAGAGTGACCAGACCAGAAAAAAAAAAGGAGAGAGAGAGAGAGAGAGAGACATGTGTCCAACAGAAGAGCAGATCAGTCCCCCAGGACTCATCCTTTTGAGCGACCAAGAAATACCCAATCTATCAGATGTACAGTTAAAAACACTGGTGATCAGGAAGCTCACAGAATTGGTTGATTTTGGGTGCAAATTAAATGAAAAAATGCAGGTTACCATAAAAGAGATGAAGGAAGATGCACAGAGAACCAAAAGTGAAGGGAAGGAAACTGGGACTCAAAACAATAGAGTGGACCAGAAGGAAGAAAAAAACAATCAAGCAGGAAAGAATGAAGAAATAAGAATTCAAAAAAAAACGAGGAGAAGCTTAGGAACCTCCAGGACATCTTTAAACGTTCCAACATCCAAATTATAGGAGTACCAGAAGGGGAAGAGGAAAAGCAACAGATTGAGCACATATTTGAACAAATAATAAAGGAGAACTTCCCCAATCTGGCAAAGGAAATAGACTTCCAGGAAATCCAGGAAGCTCAGAGAGCCCCAAAGAAGTTGGACCCAAGAAGAAACACACCAATGCACATCATCATTACATTAGCCAAGGTAAAAATGAAGGAGAGAATCCTAGAAGCAGCAAGAGATAAGGGGATAGTCACCTACAAAGGAGTTCCCATCAGACTGTCAGCTGATTTCTCAAAAGAGACCTTACAGGCAAGAAGGGGCTGGAAAGAAGTATTCCAAGTCATGAAAGACAAGGACCTACATCCCAGATTGCTCTAGCCAGCAAAGCTTTCATTTAGAATGGAAGGGCAGATAAAGTGCTTCTCAGATAAGGTCAAGTTAAAGGAGTTCATCATCACCAAGCCCTTATTTTATGAAATGTTAAAGGGACTTATCTAAGAAAAGAACATAAAGAAAAAACATGTATAGTAAAAAGACAGCAAACTCACAATTATTAACCACACCTAAAGCAAAACCAAAAGAAACTAAGCAAACAAGTAGAACAGGAACAGAACCACAGAAATGGAGATCACATGGAGGGTTAGCAACAGGGGAGTGGGAGGAGGAGAGAGGGGTAAAAGGTATAGAGAATAAGTAGCATAGAATGTAGGTTGAAAATAGGGGGAGGGTATGAATAGTGTGGGAAATGTAGAAGCTAAAGAAATTATAAGTATGACACGTGGACATGACTAAAGGGGGGAAAGTGGAGGGGAGAGGGTGTACAGGGTGGAGGGGAGTGAAGGGGGGAAATGGGACAACTGTAATAGCATAATCAATAAAATATATTTAAAAATAAATAAAATTTAAAATTCAAAAAATATATACATTCTTAATTGTGGTAAAAAAGCATATAGCATAAAATTGATCATATTATAGTATACTTGTTCAGTAGTGTTAAGCATATTCACATTATACTACAGATCTCTAGAACTTTTTCATCTTAAAAACTGGAACTATAGACCCATTTTCCCTTCCCCTCAGACCCTGGCAACCATCATTCTATGTTCTATTTCTGACTTTGACTACTTTAGATATCTCGAGTAAAATTACATACCATTTGTCTTTTTTGTTACAGGCTTATTTCCCTAATCATAATGTCCTCAAGGTTCATCCATATTGTAGTATGTGATGGGATTTCCTTCCACATTTTATCCATGCATCCATCTATGGCATTGTATTGATTCTACCTCTTCACTATTGTAAATAATACTGTAACAAACATGAGTGTGCAAGTATCTCTTCAAGATCCTGCTTTGAATTCTTTTAGTTTGTACGTTCTAATATTCCAATAATAAAGCTTATAAAAATACATGGGGGAGGAGCCAAGATGGCAGTGAAGTAGGTGAAAGCTACGCTAATCTCCTCCCAAGACCAAACTAGAATTACAACTAAATTGCAGAATAATCAATGTGAATAACCAACCAAAGACTAGCTGAGCAGAAGTCTTATCACCAAGGACATGTGGAAGAAACCACATCACTACAATGAGACTGATAGGGAATACAGAGGCATGAGAGGGCAGGATGGGCTCCCATGGGCAGCAGCTGAAGTTCCAGAGGTATATTTCAGAATCAGGGGGGGTAGTTCCCTCAGGGAATTGTAGGGTCTAAACCCCAAGGTTGTGTCGCTAGCCTAGAGCACCAAAACAGAGAAAGGAACTCAAATAACAACCGGCTGTGAAAAGCAGTGGGGTCTGTTGCACGTGGGTCCCCGGCCAGCAGTGACCACGGAACGCTGTGGATGGCTTGACGATAAACACACGAGAAAAAACAATATGCACAGAGACAGACTAGTTTCTGTGGGGAAGTAGGGATGAAATGGCCACCCCCCCCTAGTGGGGAGCGCGCCAATTTACAGTCCATACCTGCTTTTATTGGGCTCATTCTGCATAATAATTCAGGTAAAGTACAGAAGTCATTAGGAGGAAGTAAGGAACCATAGAAAACAAAGAACTCTGCCGGTCTATTGAGTCAGGGTCAAAGAGCTGTAAGACTGAGGAACAAATTAACTTCCTCCTAAGACCCTTCTCATTCAACTGAGAGCATTCTAAACAAAGAAGGTTTCGCAGTAATTTACATGTTCTTTCTTAGGCCTGATCACCCCAGGGAATCCGCACTTCTCAGCACAGAGCTGCACCACCCTGTCATTGTTTCAGGCTTAGGTGGAGCAAGGGAACTAAGGCAACCGAGAGACAAGGAGGTTTTCCTCCCAGATGATGAGAACTCAGGCTATGTTAAAGCCAAGGAGCGAGGGTCCATCACCCCCTTTTGCTGCAGCCCCCCAAGTCCTTCTTTTGGGGGGCCTCCCAAAGTGATCATGCCTGTCTTAGGTCGTTCCCCCCATGGGGAATCTTAACCGTCTTTGGCTAACCGACCAAGCTTTTTGGGGTTCAGTCATGAATAAAGCAGCAGAAGCAGCATTCCTGCCAGGAAGATAAGCTTTTGTCTCCTTGCTGGCTTACAGTTCCAAGGGCGTTCCCTTAGCCTTAGCCTAGGTGGGGGTTTCAGCTCCTGATACCAGTCAGGGCGGTTCCCAACAGGGGTCTCTGTCTGTAAGGGAGAGACAGCTACAGATACAAGAGAGCCTCCTAAAGGGCCAACACACAAATTTCATTCCCAGCCACTTACCCTGGCTTCTGGCAGAGGGAGGGCAGAGTGGTCTAGAGATGTGTGAGGACAATCTTGGGTTGGTGGCTCTGGGGAAAGAACTGAAGGAACACCTGTGAGGATTCATGTGCTAAGTTATTCCCCATACTGCATAAGCCATCTTTCTCAGGCAGAGCACTCCCTTCCATGCGGAATCATCCTGAGGGGAAGCAATAGCTTCACCTGCGGGAATCCCTCTCAAACCACCCTATGGAGGTTAAGTCAGGCCACTAAGAAGTAAACTTGGAAGACTTTTGCTCTGTAAGCCTAACATAAAGCTTTCAGGCAGAGGTGGATCTCTGGGAGGTCTGAGAATTTAGCTGACTAACTCGAGGTGGGGGGGGTTATAGGGCAAAGGGGAACACGGGAGAAAAAAATGGGACAACTGTAATAGCATAATCAATAAAATATATTTTTAAAAAGAAAAAGAAAATATTATAAACACCAATATACCAACAAGTTGGACAACCTAGACAAAATGGATAAATTCCTAGAAACATACATCTTCCAAAATTAAATCAGAAAGAATCAGAGAATCTGAATAGACACATTATACCTAGTGAAACTGAAGCATTAATAAAAAAAAAAGACCCAACAAACAAGCCCTGGACTGAACGGCTTCACAGGTGAATTTTACCAATCATACTGAGAACAACCAACACCTCTCCTTCTCAAATATTACAAAAAATTCAAAAGGAGGTAATACTCCCAAGCTAATTTTAAAAGGGCAGTATGATACTAATTTCAAAACCAGATATAGACACTACAAAAACAAAAAATTATAGGCCAATACCCCTAATGAACATAGATGCTAAACTTGTCAGCAAAATATCAGCAAACTGAATACAGCAATACATCAAAAAGATCATACACCACAATCAAGTGGGATTTATTCTGTGGATCAAGGTTTGTACAACATTCACAAATCAATAAATGTGATGCACCACATAAACAAAATGAAGGAAAAAACCACATGATCATTTCATAAAATCCAGGAACCCTTTATGATAAAAATTCTCAGCAAAGTGGGAACAGAGGGGACATACCTAAAAATAATTAAGGCCATATATGACAAACACCGTGCCAGCATCATACTCAACAAGCCTAAACTACAAGTGTTCCCCTTAAGATCAGGAACAAGACAGGGTTATCCACTTTCACCTCTCTTATTCAACATAGTACTGAAAGCCCTAGCCACAGCAATTAGAAAAAAAGAAGAAATAAAAGGCATCCAAATTCGAAAGGAAAAAGTTAAATTGTCTTTATTTTCAGATGACATGATACTGTACATAGAGAACCCCAAAGATTACACCAAGAAACTACTAGAACTGATAAATGAATTCAGTAAAGTAGCAGGATACAAAATCAATATCCAGAAATCTGGCATATATTATATGCCAATAATTAACTATCAGAAAGGGGAATTAAGAAAACAAACCCATTGACAACTGCTTCAAAAAGAAAAAAATACCTAGGAATAAATTTAACCAAGGATGTAAAAGGCCTGTACTCAGAAAATTATAAGACACTGAAGAAAGACATTGAAGGAGATACAAATAAGTAGAAGCACATCCTGTGTTCATGGATAGAAAAAATTAATATCATTAAAATGTCCATACTACCCAAAGCAATCTATAGATTTAACATAATTCCAATTAAGATACCAATGATGTATTTCATGAAACTAGAAAAAATATTTCAAAATTTTGTAAGGGACCATAAAATACTATGAATAGCAACAGTGATCTTGAGAAAGAAGAACAAAGTTCAATAAATCATGCCACCTAATATCAAACTATACTATAAGGCCAGAGTAATCAAAACAGCATGGTACCAGCATAAAAACAGACACATAGATCAATGGAACAGAATAGAAAGCCCAGAAATAAACCCACACCTTTATAGTCAATTAATATTCAACACAGGCAACGGGGGGAGGATTGAATGTGGCAGATGGGTGGTGAGTAGGGCAGGGGAGAATAATGGGAGAAGATGGGGACAACTGTAATTGAACAACAATAAATTTTTTTAAATATTCAACACAGAAAGCAAGCACATACAATGGGCTACAGATAGTTTATTCCATAAATGGTGTTGGGAAAATTGGGCAGATATATGCAGAAAAATGAAAGTACACCCCCTTCTTACACCACACACACATGAATAAATTCAAAATGGATTAAAGACTTAAATGTTCAACCCAAAACCATAAATTTCTTTGAAGAAAATAGGCAATAAAATCTTGGACATTGTTCATAGCAATATTTTGTCTGATATATATCTTCAAGCAAGGGAAACAAAGAAAAATAAACAAATGGGACTACATCAACCTAAAAAGTTTTTGCACAGCAAAGGAAATCACCATCAAAATGAATAACAACCCACTGAATGGGAGAACATATTTGTTGATACATCTAATAAGGGGTTAATATCCAAAACTTATAAAGAACTTATAAAGCTCAGCCCCCCAAAAAAACAAACAATCCAATTAAAAATGGATAAGGGCCATGAACAGACACTTCTCCAAAGAGGACATACAGATGGCTAATAGACATATGAAAAGATGCTCAACATCACTAATCCTCAGAGAAATGCAAATTAAAACCACAATGAGATATCACCTCACACCTATCAGAATGGCTATCATCTATAAATCAACAAACAACAAGTGCTGTCAAGGATGTGGAGAAAGGGAAACCCTTTTGCACTGTTAGTAGGAATGCAGATTGGGGCAGCTCCTGTGTAAAGCAATTTGGAGTTATCTCAAAAAATTCAAAATGGAACTCTCTTATGACCCAGTAAATCCACTTCTGGAAATTTATCCAAAGAAGCCCAAAACACTAATTTGATAGAATGTAAGCACTCCTATGTACACTGCTGTGTTATTTACTATTGTAAAGATTTGAAAGCAGCCCGAGTGTCCATCAGTAGATCAATGGATAAAAAATCTGTGACACATTCACACAATAAGATACTCTTTAGCCATAAAACAGAAGGAAATCTTACCTTTTGTGACAGCAGGAGTGGACCTGGAGAACATTATGCTGAGTAAGCCAGTCAAAGAAAGACAAATATCATGTGACTTCACTCATAGGCAAAATCTAATGAACAAACTGAACTAACAAGCAAAATAGAGACAGACTCATAGATAGAGAGTAGGATAACAGCTTGGGTGTGAGGGGGTGGGTTGTGAGTATAGGGATTGGGTCAAAAAGAAAAAGGACTCATGAACAGGGACAACAGTGTGGTGATTGTGGGGAGAGGGGATGGATGGAGATGGAAGAGGGTATAAAAGGGATAAACGGTGGTGGAAAAATACAATAAAAAATATGTAAAGAGATAGGAAAAAGACTAGGTAATAAAATGAATAAGAAGAACAACCAAAGTATGTTACAAATGGGATTTTTTAAAGATTTTATTTATTTATTTTTAGAGAGAGGGGAAGGGACGGAGAAAGAGGGAGAAAGAAACATCCATGTGTGGTTGCTTCTTACACGCCACCTACTGGGGACCTGGCGCTCAACCCAAGCATGTGCCCTGACTGGGAATCAAACCAGTAACCCTTTGATTCACAGGCCAGTGCTCAGTCCACTGAGCCACACCAGCCAGGGCACCAATGGGATTTTTATAGATATTATTTAAAACTAATGTTTAAATAGTAAATCTTTCCAACAATTAAGCATCAATTTTATCTACCAATAAAAGCAACTAGACCCTGACTTGTGTGGCCCAGTGCTCAGGCATTGTCCCACAAAGCAAAAGGTCACCAGTTTGTTTCCTGGTCAGGGCACATGCCTAGGTTATAGGTTCAGTCCCTAGTCCAGACAGATCTGAGTCATCAGGTTGATGATTCTCTTTCACACTGATGTTTCTCTCCCTCTCTTTCTAAAAATAAATAAATAAATAAGTGAAGTTTTTTTTAAATTTAAAACGTTAAAATATAGAAGCAACTAGATTTTCTATGTGAACACTACTTTTTGCAAAATAAATGTAATTGATGTACATGTATCAAATAGCAATTCCTTGCAAATAAATCAATGAAACTACAATGTATTTTTCCTTTTATATTAATTACCAAGCACATGTTTGTTTTCTCTGTTATGTGTACAAGAGCAAACACTTGAATTGGACTCTTAATGTTTCTTTTGATTATAAACACTGAATTGTAAGTAAGATACATACGCTTAGCTGCAATATTTGTGTTGTCTCAGTATTTGTGAGGATGTAAATTTAGGCACTTTTCAGTTTCAAAGCAAGTGTTAATAGACACAAAGTAATTAGACTTGAAGTGGCCCTTTTAATCTTTACACTTTGCCTAGCTTTATGTCAGTATAAATTAATATAAAATAGGTAATGAGTAATAAGGTTGATACATGATTATTCTTTTTCATGTAACACATTACAATGCAGGAAAATGAAACAATAATTAGTAGGTGAGTGGGAAACTGGATCAAAGAGAAACTTGTGGTCTGTGTTTCAATAGTTGATGAGCAGATCTGTGCTTCAGAATTAGGAAAATCTGTTACCACAGAGTGTCTTTTCCAAGGCTGCCCTTTGTTTATATGACTTGGCTCCAAGTTTGTTAATTTTCCACAAAGTGTAAGTAATAATGTGATTGTAGAAACTGTACTGGTTTGTTATTCTTGGTCTTGTATCCTTTTAACATCTATGCCTGCCAATCACATGCACGTCTAGAGAGTTCATGAAATTGGTATTAGAATTCATGCCTTCAGCAAAGTTTTTTTTCTTTGATTAAACTACATATTTGGTTCACATTCCATTGGAAACCTATTAGGATTTGGAGCTACAGAATGACTTCAGAGATATAAAAACTTAGTAATATGCATGAGCAAATACAATTCAGCTGGAGCACCCAGTTAACAATCGTGTCAATATATCGTCTGTATCAATAACATGGCCATAGGTCCGGACACAACCCAGAGCATGCTGCACACACTGAGTCAGTCCCTGGGAGAACAGAGCAATCTAATGGGGAATGTATTATGTGCTCCTCCAGTATTTGCCTACTAGCTCACTCTAATCCACTAAGGATTTCTGCCTTCCACTGCATAGGTTATGGCAGATAAAATTTAAAAGTAAGATGTACAATTCTATAATACACCTTCTATATACTGTATTTTGTGTTCACCACCCAAGTCAAGACTCCTTCCATCCATTCAAAAAATTGTTTAATATTAGGGCTTTCCCCTTAAGATCAGTAACAAGACGAGAGTGTCCACTCTCGCCACTTCTATTCAACATAGTATTGGAAGTTCTAGAGCAGTGATCAGAGAAGAAAAAGAAATGAAAGGCATCCAAACTGGAAAGGAGGAAGTAAAACTATCATTATTCACAGATGACAGTGATAATGTACACAGAAAACCCTGTAGTCTCCACCAAAAAACTATTTGACCTAATAAGTGTATTTGGCAAAGCAGCAGGATACAAACTCAATATTCAAAAATGGATGGCATTTTTGTACACTCACAATGAACTATCAGAACGAGAAAGTAGGAAAAAATCCTACTTTTACTATAGCAACAAGAACTCTGAAGAAAGAAATTAAGAAAGATAAAATAAATGGAGGCATATTCCATGTTCATGGATTGGAAGAATTAACTTCACTAAAATGCCCATGCTACCCAAAGCAATCTATAAATTCAATGTGATTCCTATTAAAATACCAATGGCATATTTTACAGATCTATAACAAATACTCCAGAAAGTTTCTATGGAACAAAAAAAAGACCCTGAATAGCCTCAGCAATCTTGAGAAGGAAGAACAAAGTAGGAAGGATTACAATACCTGATATCAACTGTATTACAAGGTCACTGTAATCAAAACAGTCTGGTACTGGCATAAGAACAGACACATTGATCAATGGAACAGAACAGAGATCCCAGAAATAAAACCATGGCTCTATGGTCAATTAACATTTGACAAAGGGGGCATACAAGGGAGAAAAAATATTCTCTTCAATAAGGTGTTGGGAGAATTGGACTGGTATATGCAAAACAAATGAAACTGGACCACCAACTTATACCATACTCCAGAGTAAACTCAAAATGGATAAAAGACTTAAATATAAGTCTTGGTATCATAAAGATCCTAGAGGAAGATATAGGCAGTAAAATTTCAGATATCCCAAGTAGCAACATTTTTGCCAATATATTTCCTAGGACAAGGAAAATAAAGAGAAAAATAAATAAATGACACTACATCAAATCAAAAAGCTTCTGCATGGCTAAAGAAACCCTCATCATAATGAAAAAGGAACCGACAGTATGGGAGAACATATTTACCAATGACACATTGGACAAGGGTTTAACCTCCAAAATACATAATGAACTCACACAACTCAACCCCAGAAAGACAAACACTCAAATTTTTTTTTAAAAGTCAAACAACCCAAATAGACACTTCTTCAAGGAGGACCTGCAGAGGGACCATACACATATGAAAAGATGCTCAGTATCATAGCCATCAGAGAGATGCAAATTCAAACCACAACGAGATATCACCACATACCTGTCAGAATGGCCATCATTAATAAATCAACAAACAGTTCAGTCCTGTCAAGGATCTGGAGAAAAGGAAAGCCTAGTGCATTGTTGGTGGGAATGCAACCTGGTACAGCCACTGTAGAAAATCTCCTCAAAAAATTAAAAATGGAACTGCCTCTTGACCCCATGATTCCACTGTTAGGAATATACCCTAAGAATCCTAAGACACCAATTCAAAAGATCTTATGCACCTCTGTGTTCATAGCAGCACTATTGGCCAAGTACTGGAAATAGCCTAAGGGTCCATCAATAGATGAGTGGATCAAAAAGTTGGTACATTTATTCTTTGAGACTTCTTTTGTCTGGGAAGCTCCTTATTTGGCCTTCCATTTTAATTGAGTGCCTTGCTCGATGGAGAAGTCTTGGTTGTAGGCCTTTGTTTTTCATATACATCCACCAAACCAGCTTTGCAAGAAATGCTAAAGGGACTGCTTTAAGAAAAGAAAAAGAGTGAGAGTGAGAGAGGATCACAGGTATGACAAAATGGCAATGAATAAGTACCTATCAATATTAACCTTAAACATAAATGGATTAAATGCTCCAATTAAAAGACACAGAATAGCTGAATGGAAAAGAAATCATGACCCACACATATGCTGCCTACAAGTGACCCACCTCAGAATAGAAGACCTTCACAGACTGAACGTGAAGGTCTAGAAACAAATTGTCCAAGCAAATGGCCAGAAGAAAAAGCTGAGGTAGCAATACTCATATCAGACAAAATAGACTTCCAAAAAAGGTCCATAAAGAGAGACCCAGAAGGTCACTTCATAAACTCCAGAGAAGAATCCATCAAGAAGACATAAACATCGTAAATATATATGCACCCAACACAGGAGCACCCAAATACATAAAGAATATCTTGGAGGACTTCAAGAAAGATATTGACAGCAAAACAATTATAGTGGGGGATTTCAACACCCCACTGTCAAAAATGGATAGATCTTTCAAACAAAATATCAACAAAGATAATGTGGCACTGAACAATGTTCTACATCAAATGGACTTAACTGATATATATAGAGCCTTTTATCCCAAAGAAGCAAAATACACATTCTTTTCAAATGCACATGGAACATTTTCAAAGATAGACCACATTATAGGACACAAAACTAGCCTCCAAAAATTCAAGAAAATTGAAATCATATCAAGAATTTTCTCTGACCACAAGGGACTGAAACTAGAAACCAACCTCAAGAAAAAAATTCAAAAACACTCAAACTCATGGAGACTGAATAGCATGCTATTAAACAGTAAATGGGTCAAGAATGAAATTAGGGAAGAAACCAAAAAGTTTCTGGAAAGAAATGAAAATGAACTCACAACAACCCAGAACTTATGAGACACAGCAAAAGCAGTCCTGAGAGGGCAGTTCATAGTTATACAGGCCTACCTAAAAAAGATAGAAACATTTCAAATAAACAACCTAACCCTATGCCTACAAGAACTCCAGGAAAGACAACAAAGACAGCCCAGAGCAAGTAGAAGGAAGAAAATAACCAAGATCAGAGCAGAATTAAACAACAGAGACTAAAAGCACAATTCTAAGGATCAATGAATCCAGGGGTTGGTTCTTTGAAAAGATAAAATTGACAAGCCTTTAAGCAGACTCATCAAGGAAAAAAAGGGAGAGGGCCAAAATAAACACAATCAGTAATGAAAGAGGAGAAATTACAACTGACACCGCAGAAATACAAAGGATTGTAAGAAATTACTATAAAGAACTATATGGCAAGAAATTTGAAAATTTTGGTGAAATGGAAAAATTTCTGGACAAATATAATCTTCCAAAACTCAATGAAGAAGAAGCAGAAAGCCTGAACAGACCAATAACAGCTGACAAAATTGAAGTGGTAATCAATAAACTCCTGACACACAAAAGCCCTGGATCAGATAATTTCACAGGAGAATTCTACAAAGCATTTAAGGAAGAGCTAACCCCTACCTTTCACAGACTATTCCAAAAAAACCCAAGAACACAGAAGACTCCCAAACTCTTTTTATGAAGCCAGCATTATCCTAATCCCAAAACCAGATAAAGACACAACAAAGAAAGAAAACTATAGGCCAATATTTCTGATAAACATAGATGCTAAAATCCTCAACAAAATATTAGCAAACCACATCCAGCAATACATTAAAAAGATCATACACCATAACCAAGTGGGATTCATCCCAGGGATGCAAGGATGGTATAATATTTGCAAATCAATAAACATAATATATCACATAAACAAAAGCAAAGACAAAAATTACATGATCATATCAATAGATGCAGAAAAAGTGTAGTAGACTACTCTGTGTGGTGTAGGCCCAGCACAGGACCCATGCCCACGGATAGGTTCTCCTGTGGGGAATCAGGCCTGCAATGTACCTAAGGCTGCTATGAGTCTTGCTTTTTTCTAAAATTCCCTCACCCTGAATTGAGGACATTTACTGCAAAGCAACTTCCTAAAAACCATGCTAAACCTTCCAAGGATGAGTGTAACCAGTTCAACTACTTTTGCCTTTTCATTTACAAATATCCCTCTTCTGTGATGTGATTAGCAGCACTGGCTCCTTTGTTTTCTGTAAAAGGTAACCACCTAAAGCAAACCTGTGCATAGTAAATGAGGACCATCTTGTAATGGGTGAAGAAACCTAATAAAGGCCTGTCATGGTGGAGGCCGCGGCTTTTTCTTCCCTTGAGAGAAAAGCCATGCTGTCCCTTTTCCTCCATGGGACTCGGTAGTCTGTGTGAATGTCTCATGTCATCCATAATGACACAGACACTGTGGACCAGTGTCTGCATCAAAAAAGCATTTGATAAGGTACAGCACCCATTTATGATTGAAACACTCAGCAAAGTGGGAATATAGAGAGCATTCCTCACATAATAAAAGCCATGTATGAGAGACCTACAGCCAACATCATACTCAACGGGCAAAAACTAAAAACTTTCCCACTAAGATCAAGAACAAGACAAGATTGTTCATTTTCACCACTTCTATTCAACATAGTATTGGAATTCCTAGCCACAGCAATCAGACAAGAACAAACAAAAGGCATCCAAATTGGAAAACAGGATACAAAACTGTCATTGTTTGCAGATGACATGATAGTATACATAGAAAATCCTATAGACTCCACCAAAAAACTACTTGACCTAATAAATGAATTTGGTAAAACAGTGGAATACAAAGTCAATATTGAGAGATCAAAGGCATTTTTGTACACTCACAATGAAATATCAGAAACAGAACTTAGGAAAAAAAATCCCATTTGATATAGCAACAAGAAAAATAAAGTACCAAAGAATGAACCTAACCAAGGAGGTAAAAGACCTATACTGAGAAAACTACATAACACTGAAGGAAGAAATTAAGGAAGACACAAACAAATGGAAGCATGTACCATGTTCATGGATTGAAAGAATTAACATCATCAAAATGTCCATACTACCCAAAACAATTTGTGGATGCAATACCTACTAAAGTACCAATAGCATATCTCACAGATATGGAACAAACACTTCAAAAATTTATATAGAACCATAAATGCCCCAAATAGTTGTAGCAATTTTGAGAAAGAAAACAAAGTAGGAGGGATCACAATACCTAATATCAAACTGTATTACAAGGCCAGTATAATCAAAACTGCCTGGGACTGGCATAAGAACAGACACGTGGACCAACGGAACAGAATACAGAGCCCAGAAATGAACCCAGGTCTCTGTGGTCAAGTAATACTTGACAAAGGGGGCAGAAGCATGAAATGGAGCAAAAATAGCCTCTTTGACAAATGGTGTTGGGAGAGCTGGACAGCTACATGCAAAAAAATGAAACTTGATCACCAACTTACAACATACACAAAAATAAATCCAAGGTGGATAAAAGACTTAAATATAAGTCGTGACACCATAAAAGTCCTAAAGGAGAACATAGGCAGGAAAATCTCAGATATTTCACACAGCAATATTTTCACTGATATGTCCCCTAGACCAAGGGACTTAAAGGAAAGAATAAACAAATGTGATCTCATCAAAATAAAAAGCTACTGCACGGCTAAAGAAAACACTATTAAAATGAAAAGAGAACCAACTGTATGGGAAAACATATTTGCCAATGATACCTCAGACAAGGGTTTGATCTCCAAAATATATAAAGAATTCACATGACTCCACTCTAAGAAGACAAGCAACCCAATTAAAAAATAGGCAAAGGCCTTAAACAGACACTTCTCCAAGGAGGGCATACAGAGGGCCCAGAGACATATGAAAAGATGCTCAGCATCACTAGCCATCAGAGAGCAAATTAAAACTACAATAAGATACCACTTCACACCAGTCAGAATGGCCATCATAAGCAAAGCAACAAAAAACAAGTGTTGGAGAGGTTGTGGAGAAAAGGGGACCCTAGTGCACTGTTAGTGGGATTGCAGACTGGTACAACCACTATGGAAAGCAGTATGGAACTTCCTCAGAAAACTAAAAATTGACCTTTTGACCCAGCAATTCCACTGCTGGGATTATATCCTAAGAACCCTGAAACACCAATCCAAAAGAACCTATGCACCCCAATGTTCATAGCAGCACAATTTACAATAGCCAAGTGCTGGAAGCAACCTAAGTGCCCATCAGTAAATGAATGGATCAAAAAACTATGGTACAATTACACAACAGAATTCTATGCAGCAGAAAGAAAGAAGGAGCTCCTACCCTTTGCAACATCATGGATGGAACTGGAGAGTATTATGGTAAGTAAAATAAGCCAGGTGGTAAAACACAAATATGACATGATCTCACCTTTAAGTGGAACCTAATTAACAAAACAAACAATCAAGCAAAATATAACCAAAGTCGTGGAAATTAAGAACAAACTGACAGTAACCAGAGGCAAGAGGAGAGGGGATAATGTGGGAAAAGGGATGAAGGGTTTTCAGGGACAACTATAAAGGAGACATGGACAAAAACAAGGTGAAGTGGAAAGAGGGAGGGAGGATGGGATGGCTGGGGTGGTGGGGAAGGGTGGGAGGAAAAGGGAGAAAACTGTACTTGAACAACAATAAAATTCAAAAGTGTTTAATTAAAAAAATTAAAATTAAATTTACTTATGACAAAAATAAAATAAAAATAGTTTTTCTAACTTCACAAAAAAAAATAGACTAAGGAAACATGTATAAAATACCCAAGACAAGAGAGAAATGTGTCACTGTAAGCAAGGGCAGACTCAACTGCAGGTAATTGGGGTGGATTGGACTTTAGAGGTCAGAGCATTTGGGGTTTGAAAGCCATGGTCAGTCCTATGATCCTTATTCTAAGACCAGTGGGAAATCAACCACAAAGTTAAAGCAGAAAAGACACAAGGTAAGATATTTGTTTCTAAAAGACACCTTAGGTGCAGAACAAATCAACATAAATAGTAGGGAATACACCCATAGAAAAACTAGACAGGTACTAGTGAATTTTTTAAAAAGGTTGGTACATTTACACAATGGAATACTATGCAGCAGAAAGGAAGAAGGAACCCCTACCTTTTGTGACAGCATGGATGGAACTGGAGAATATTATGCTAAGTGAAATAAGCCAGTTGGTGAAAGACAAATACCATTTGATCTCACTTATAAAAAGAATCTAATGAACAGAAGAAACTAACAAGCAAAATAGAACCTGAAGCATGGAAGTAAGGCACAGACTGACAGCTGCCAGAGGGAAGGGGGGAGAGGCATAATGGTGGAAAGAAGGGGAAGACATTAGTCAAAGAACATGTATGAATGGCCCGTGCAGATGGACAATGGTGTGGGGATTGACTCTGGGAGCAAAAGGTGAGATGGGCAGAGGATGGCAAAGGGAGAAAAATTGGGACAACAGTAATAGAATAACAATAAACATTTTTAAATAAATAAATAAGAAAAACTTAAAAAGTAAGGTGTGAAAAAAAGTAAGATGTGGGAGTCACTAGCTAGAGGTTAGAGAAGGGAGCTGGGGCCCTTATGTGTCTGGCCTGGAGGATGCCAGCATATTTAATTTTTCTGGGCACTGTATCATGGAAACTAGCTTTAATTTTTCTGCCAGGGAATAAACTTGCACCTGTGCTCTCCTCTGATAATTTTTTATCAGGTTTATGTGGGAGGAAGTTATCTTTCAGTGACTGTGATTGGGCCAAAGGCATAGCTAAGTCTATAATTACTAGCTGGTAAAATCAGAGTTCTTTCAGAATTGAGCAGCCATTTCTGTAAACTCCTTTAATATTTTTGGATTGCAAACTTGTCTTTTTATACTTATATGAGAACTCAGAGTTGAACAAGTAATAGTTAAGGAAAAGCAAATTTGTCAATAAATTAACAAATGTTCAAAAATGAACAAATCTAGCCACAGGCAGAAAAAATGAGTACTCATTGTAGAGAAAGTATACACTTGCTCCATAACCTTTCACAAGAAAGATATGTCTTTAGGGGTACTTCCAATTTTGGAATACCAAAACTTCAAAATGCGTTCTTCCAATTAACCACTAAAATATTAGCTGAGGGATATCTATGAGAAAACCTGAGTTCAAATCCGACTCTTCCACTTATTTCTGGCTGTGTGTTAACAGAAATCATTTAACCTCTATGGTCATTAAGATTCTCATTTAAAAAAAAAATTCCCAATCACATCACAAGGTTGTTGTAAAAAATCAAATCAAATAACAGAAAGAACATTTTGCACCACCCTTGGTACAGTAATGGCCCTTAATTAATGCTTGGTGGTAATAATAATAATTCCTATTATTGAAGTAAATAGGTTTTCTGGTCTCTCTAGGAGAGAAGGGTGATTCCTTTGCCTATATCCACTCTTATTCCCATCCAACTGCTAATTACAATTACATGGCAGAGTTAATAAGTGAATTCTTTCATGCTGAAGTGAGTAAACTATATTCCTTGAGATTGAGAAAGTCTATTCCCAAATGGTGTGCTTTATTTTCCTCCCTCAATAATGCCCTGAAATGGTACAGTTGATGAGATTAAAGAAAATGCATAAACAACAAGCTAATTATTTCCAAAGGAAATGAATGCTCATATAATTTAATGCAGGTGGTACTTAATAAACAATCCTTTCACTAAGTAAACAAAAGAGGGAAACTGTGAGTAATTTACAGGCATCTAAGTGAAATTGCTTGTGGTGCCTTATGCATGTCTGTCCTAAGACCTATATTCTGTATTACTGTTCACCTCTCAGATACGTGTCATTGGAAGAGTCTAGAAACACAAACATGAAAACATCCTTAATTAAGTGCATGTGTGTAGATCCTGCACTTTGCTTAGACAGGTGGATGGAAAATAATAGGAGTCACTTGTTTATGCATTTGGGCAGCTGTGCTGTTGGACCAATGCCACCCTGATTCCCCAGTGAAACAAAGGAAGCAAACTGTTTTCAAGAAAATAATGCCTAACACTTTGGCCTAACAGTTGTCTTCAAATGTTATCCTCCTTTAAGAACACTGCAATGATTATGAATATATGATTAAACGACATTTGAAAAGATTACCTGTGGGCATGTGAGGTGTTTAAATTTTCTCATTTTAAGCCACTAGTACTCTGGTCATTTACTTGGGCTTTAAAGGGCACTGCCTGACATTTGGTCTTTGGTGGATTTAACAGGCCATTTGTAAACTTAAAGGTTTTTCCTGGTTAAATTGGGTTTTATTACAGAGACTATTTGCAAGTTTATGCTCCATCTCACAGAAATGTCAGTGTTTGCCTTTGCTCTGAACTGGGCATAGCAACTTAAGAATTGTCCCAGAGTGGCTCAGAAAAGAGAAAGTCCTTGGCTTTATTTAGATCCATGTTCTTAACTGCCCACAACCAACCTGTGGAAGTTTTCATTTTCACTAAGGGTGCTATAGGCTTCTGAAAGGCTGAGCAATAGTCTTTTGAGAAAAACTAAACCCTCATAACACTCTACCACATTGTAAACTGCCAATGTTTCCCTTTATTCTTTTCCTGGAGTTAAAAAACCCACCATATTTTGTTAATAAGCTTGAGAAATACATTTTCTATGGATTTTATAAAAATAACTATCTCATTTGACATGGGAGATTGAACCTCAGCTGGGCTTGCACTACAGCTTGGCAGGCCTCTTGTTGACTCCTTCGGGAATTTCTTAGAACTGTTGTTTTAAATCCAAACTTTCCATTGCTCTCAAGTCCCTAGTGTTACTCCAGCTGTCCGCCCTCTCATAGATGACCTCACCATGTATTTCACTGCAAAGGCTGTGGCCACATAGGCTCCCTCATTCCCCTTCTTTCTTCAAACTGCATCTGCATGGTGATTTTGCTCTACTCTAGCACTACTCTCCTGTCTCAAGGAAAGCCACATCTCTATTTCTTTGTCAAGGCTATGTGCTCTACTTGGACACTTGATCCCATCCCTTCTCCACTTCTGAAAGAAACTGTTCCATCAGCTATTTTTCATAGCTCCTTCCTCGTGGTCTATAAACACATTCAGGGCTCTTCTGACTTTGACCCAAGTTACCACCCTATTTCTCACCTTCCTTCCACAAGCAAAACTTCTCACAAATGCAGTCAATGCTCACTGACTCCTTTCTCAGCATCAGTTCACTCCCTAACTCCTTGCAACCCAGCTTCCACACAACCACTTTATTACACTCTATTGAAAGTGCTATCTTGAAAGTCAGCAATGACCTAATAGTTGGCAGACTGAATGGCTTTTTCTTAGAATTTATCCTGCTTGACCTAGCTGTAACACTTACCAATGTTGATCACTTCATCCTCTCTCCTTGGCTTCAGTGAAATTACCCTGATTTTTCTCCTACCCCTTTGACTACTTCTGCTTTGTCTCCTTTATTGATCCCTTCTCCTCTATCTATCCCTTAAATGTAACTATTCTCCATAGGTCTTTGTTCATGGACCTCATCCTTTCTATTCTCTCTCTTTTGATGGACTTAACAATTCCACAGGCTCAGTCACTTTTTCTATGTAGATGATGACCTAATCCCTATCATTCATTCATGGATGCATCCATCAATTACATACTGAATGCATATCACATAAGTAGAGTGACTATACAATTTATCATTCTAACTGGGGCATACTGAGTGAGAAAGGAGGCACTATTAATACTCACATCAGAGCAACAGACATAAAACCAGATTGTCCTGGGAAAACTGAGACATATGGTAATCCTAAGTATAAAGCACCCTGTCAAGTATTGTGAAGCTATAAGAGTAAATCATAAACACATCCTGCCATCAAAGAGTATTAAGCCTAGTAGACTGATGAGACATGAACATAAATAAACAGAATACCATCAGAAAGTTATAAATATCCTGAGAGAGGTCCAGATAAAATATTATGGGTTTTCAGGGTAAGAGGTTTATTTTCACTTTCAAAAATCAGGAAAAGTGCCCTGGTCGCGTGGCTCAGTTGGTTGAACCATCATTCCATTCATCAAAAGGTCACTGGTTCTATTACCAGTCAGGGCACATGCCTAGGTTGCTGGTTTGGTCCCTGGATGAGAGGTAACCAATTGCTGTTTCTCTCTCTTTCTCTCTCTCTCTAAAAAATATTTTTTAAATCAGGAAAAGCTTATAAAATTAGCATTTTGGTAGCCCTTGGACATATGAAGATGGTGTTGGGTGGGAGTTTCAGGTGGAGGGAACAATATGGGCAGAGCCCCATTCATGGTTCTTCAGTTTGTATGCTGCAAAGAAGTGCCATACCTAAGAAGGCACTGTTCACATTGTTGACATCTTGATTATTTGAAAATTTTTATATTTTAATAACTATCTTACTACTCCAAAGATAAATGACATTTATTTATTACAAAAAATTTCTACTAAAAACAAAGTAAAGCATTTTGAGGAAGAGACACCTTTACATGCTTTGCACCAAGATTCCATATGGGCCAGTGATGATCCTGAGTATGTGCAAAGCAAAGACAAAGAGAAAATTGTGAAGCATAAATAGAACAAAGAGAATATATCACTCTGACTAAAGTGTGGGGTATAAGAGAAGACACAATGAAAAAAATTGGAAAAGTGGATTCAGACCAGACTGTGGAGAGCCATGAGTATCAGCATAAGAAAATCAAACTCTAGTCAATAAGTATGAATAAAAATAGTTTCAAGAAATTGCCTTAAGAAAAAAATATAAAATACTTGCAAAAGGCAAGGACTGGAAGTGAACAGTTAAAAGGTTGCTGGCCTTCTGGTGTAGGCCGACATTAACTGTGTGGAATTAACTCTGTGTCTTCTGGATTTTAATAACAACAGACAAGCAGAAGCAGAGTTGTGTGGTTTAACTCAGGCCTACCATCTCTATAACTTCTGACTCTTCCACATTTTGCCCTGAGTAACCTACCAATGCTTCATATTTATATGCCCCAAATCAAACCTGTTATATTTCCCCTCAAAACTATTTCCTTTATGGGAGGAAGAAAAGGAATGTGTGATTTCTCTTTTTAAGGAGACTTCCTGGAAGTATCACAAAACACTCCCTTTTGACTTCATTAACCAGAACTCAGTCACATGAACACATGCAAGGAAAACTGAGAAATTGTGTCTTTTAGCTGAGTGACCATATGTCCAATTAAAAATCCAGTTTTTTACAAAGAAACAGAAGGGGAAGAGGAACAGGGAGGAGGGGAATGAATATTGGGAGGTAACTGGCAGTGTCTGCCACAAAAGGTGAAATCTCTAAGATTGAGTGGGAGAGCAAGGGAAAGGAGGAGGTATCAAGGATGGCAAGATTCCCAGCCTTGGTGCCAGGAAGAAGAGTTTTTCTCTTATTTGCCATTGAATCCTATCCCAATATACTCCTGAGTAGGTTTATGTATTTTAAATTAGAGCTTTAAAATATTTTGCCATTTGCAGCAACTCAGAAGACATTAATATAGTCCCACTAGCAAATCTGGTTATAGTTCCACATATGACTCAGAACTAGCAAAGATCAATTTGGAGTCCTGGCTATTATAGACTGCATTTGTAGGAACCACAATCTACATCACCAGACCTTCAAACAGATGTTATAATACAATAACCCTGCTTTTTATGATTATACCTTGAAATTATATTTCCAAGGAATTCAAATACATTATTGCTTCTTATAATTTTTAATCTAATATGCATGATAGGCATATGAGCTGCACAGGAGACAAGTAATTTAATGCTCATTTTATTGATAGGATCAGGAATAAATTGATGCTTACAGTCATGAAGATCCTCAGATGGTCTCAAGCACCAAGTCCTCTTCTAGTCTTTCCAGTAAGCTCTCTTGTTTCTCCCCAGCAGGTTGGTGACCCCAGCCTTCCCTTCTATTACCTCTCAAAAGGGGCCTGAGTACACATTGTTAACCTGAATAGGACTGAGACTAAACTTAGATCCTTCAACATACCCAGTATACATCTACACAGGACAAATAAGATGATTTAAAACAGATTTTTTAATGTTTTCCCAAATAGAACTCCCCATTTACACAGACCAAGCACTCAAAAGTATATCTAAAGATGCTGCTGGGCTGTTCAAGAACCCAGACCAAGAGGGTGAGACACCTTGAAAAGAGACCTTCTCTACGCCACATATGATCATCAGAAATGGGAAGGAAGGAGAACAAGGAGTTAGAAAGGAACAGGGAATAGAAAAAGAGCTTTTTTTTTTTTTTTTTGCTTTGTTTAGCTTAGCTTTAGAATTTTTTTTAAAAAAGTACTGGACCTAAACAATATCTTAATGAGGCAGGTCAGTATTTACAGTTCTTCGAACCCTGCTTAACCTTTCTGTGACTCTTCTGTTAAGCATGTTGGCCAAGATCACATACCAAATCAGTGACACAGTCATCATGAGGCCACAAGTGCCTGCTTCCCAGTTTCATATTTTAAATAAGCCAAGTACAGATGAGAGGGAAAAACTGAGGCAGAGAAACAAAGTTGGCCTGAAAAAAATTTGTGTTTCAAAATAAAGCCAATTACACAAAGATATGATATTTCTCATCTAAACAGAAAAATAAGTTAGGGCTCTAGCATTTTTCTTTTCCAATGGATATATAGAGGCATTTTCCAATTTTGAGAAGGGCAAAATGATGGATCTATAATCATTATCAATTCATCTATCTGCTGAAGCTCCACTTCTTATAAAATTTATGTAGAGTTAGGGAAACAAACAAGTAAAGTAATTGGCTAATAAAACACAGCTATAAGAAGATTCTCCTAAGTAAAAAGTGTACAAACTGGGCAAATCATGCTGAGCAAATCATGTATAACACAAAGGACAGGTTTTTAAAATATTAGTTATTCAGCCCTAGCTGGTGTGGCTCAGTGGACTGAGTGCTGGCCTGCAAACCAAAGCATCACTGGTTCGATTCCCAGTCAGGGCATATGCCTGGGTTGTGGGCCAGGTCCCCACTAGAGGGCACACAAGAGGTAACCACATATTGATGCTTCTCTCCCTCTCTTTCTCCCTCCCTTCCCCTCTCTCTGAAAACAAATCTATAAAATCTTTTAAAAATATATTAGTTCTTTATATCTGCCCTTTAGATTCCTGATCATCTGAAGTGTTTTTCACCAATTTCTTCTTTTGTTTCCTTAACTTTAGACTCTTAAATTTGTACTCTGGCTTTAAGAACTGCCACTAATCCCATAAATCATGGTACCTCATTCAAAATTTTTATCTGAATCTTGGCTTTCTGGATAGATATCAATTCTACTGGCTTCTTTGACTTTTTGCTCATTCTCATTCTCTCTCTCTCTCTCTCCCCCCACCCCCTCCCTCTTTCTCTACCACACACAAACACACACACAAAAAGGGGGGAATTTATGCAGATTAGCCAGGCTTCTAGTGCTTTCCATCAAGCATCTAGGGACTATGGAAAAGACTCGTTTTTTTTTTTCATTTACTTCTGAGACTAATGCAGTGTGAGGAAAAATGCAGTGATGGGACCAAGTAGCTTTACTCAATGCAAAACTGACTAGAGCCAAGGCAAAGTTGCTGGAACAACTATGAGTGTGTCTGTTTGACTCCTTCTCTACTCCCTAATTGACATTCCTCATATTAATGGGACTCCAGCAACTTCCAGGTTTTCTGGTTCGGAAACAAGGACTGACAACTGGCCTGTGGTGTGGGAGCAGGGAGGACTGAGCAGATGAATATTCTCAGTTTTCTTTAACCAAAGTGATTCCTCTATACCATCCAGAGAGCTCCTCTGGAATACTCTGTAGCATTCCCAGGTGTTACATGTCATGTGTATAACATCATTGCATGCCAGGACATGGAGAATGCAGGAATGTTGCCGATAAAACCACTAAGTTCACCAAGAAGTTTGTTTGCCTTTTTCCATTAGAATGTCTCTAGTAGAGTTTAGTTGTCTTTAACTTCATTCAAAACAATTTTATTAGATTATATTGTGACAGCTTGCATTAAAATATGTATCAAAATTGGTGAATTTTGTGTAGCCATTTTAATATTGAAGATGAAAGAAAATAAGCAACATTTTCGGCATATTATGCTTTATTATTTCAAGAAATGTGTGGGGGAGCTTTGCCTGCAGAGCCCCGCATCTGCCGTGGATGAGAATAAATCTACCAAGACATGATCTGCTTGGGGAGGAAAGGTGGCCGATCTCTCAAAGGAGAAGGGCCAAAAGCCTTTTCCTCAATGGGCTTTTATTGGGTCCAATTTGCACAGGAATACAGGTAAAGCTCATCAATCATTGTCAGGCAGTAAGGATCAAACAATAGATAATATACAAAGAACTAAGAGGGCTTATTCTGAGTCAGGGCCAGTTAGCTAAAGAGCTATAAAACTTTGGGAAATAAACTCATTTCCTGCTCAATTTTCTTATCAGAAAATTGAGAGCATTCTTAGAAAAGCAGGTTTCACAGGATTTAGTGTATTCTTTCTTAGGCCTGATCACCCTGGGAACCTGCCCTTTCCAGCACAGGGATGCACCGCCCTCTGTCATTGCTACAGGCTTAAGTCAAGCAGGGGTAGTAAGGCAGCCAAGAGATTAGGATACTTCTGGTGGACAAAATGAGAACTCAGGCTATGTCAAAGCCAAGGGGCAAGGGTCCATCAACCCCTTTTTCAATGCCCTCCCCCAAGTCCTTCCCTGAGGGCCCCTGTGACCATGCCTGTCTTAGGTCATCCCTCCCTTAAAGAATCTTACCCATCATTGCCTAACCGGTCATGCACTGGAGGCCAGGCAGGGTGAAGTAAAGGGGACAGAGGCAGTGCCCCTGCCAGGGAGATAAGCTTTGTCTCCTTAGTGGCTTATGTTCCCAAGGTCTCTCACTCAGCCTTAGCCATGGGGGTTTACAGCTTCTGAAACCAGGCAGGGTGGTTCTCAATAGAAAGGTAAAAACACAACTGAACCAAAAAAGAAGATTTGTGCCATGTGTGGAGAAGGTGCTATGACTGATCAAACATGTCAGAAGTGGTATATGAAGTTTCATGCTGGAGATTTCTTGCTACACGATGCTCTACAGTCGGGTAGACCAGTCAGAGTTCATAGTGATCAAATCAAGACATTAATTGAAAATAATCAATGCTATATCATGTGGGAGATAGCCTACATACTCAAGATATCCAAATCAATAAAGTTATTGGTGAAAATGAAAAAATGTGTTTTTTATGGAAAAAAAACTAAGTGGACTTTTTGGCCAACCCAATATAACCCTGGAGTGTTACCTGTTAGGAATGGCCCAGTACTCCAGAAAAAGGAAGTAGCCTGCATCCGGCCCATCAGGACCCTACCTGCTACTCCCCAGACCAGGCCCATCCCAACAATGCCAGACCAAGAACTTGGATACTAGCCTTCCAAACACAACTCAGGAGGTATGGAGAGGCAGAATCACAGAGCTTGCCTTCCACCTCAAGCATACCACAGAACTTGTCAGGTACTCAGGTAACCCTGGGAAGTTTTGGCCTTGCTAACCTTGAGGGAGTGGTTTCCTTTCTCCCTAAGCACTTGCTTAGGATTACCCACCACCACTATGCCCACTGTTCTCCAATCAGCCATCTATGTTTGCTTTCATCACCCAGAACCTGGACCCTTGGCTCCAAACCCATGTCAACAAACATATTTACTCCCTTTGGTTTTGGTGATACTTTGGACTCCCTTCCAAAACTGAGGTTTGGATCTCATCCACTTTTCAACTTTGCTGATTTTGTTTGTTTGTTCTTACAAAACTGAAATGGAGTTAATTTTGAATTCAAAAGAACTATATGCTCACTGTAATTTTTTTAGAGGGACCCAATGCAGAATGGTAAAAGTTAAAATAAATTATCCATGATCAAACTGTCACAGGTGGGCACAGGTAACCAGGTTCTTAGTGATCGGGACAAAGAATTGAACCGAACACCCAGAATTTACAGCAGAGAACATGGGAGCAAGCCAACTCCAAGCAGAGATTGACCTCATGGGCTGGAGGGACTCTATTCTTATAGGGCAGATCATTCCTGGTTAGTTTTGGCGGGCTTTTATTGTGCACGTACAAGTAGTTGTATTACTTTAAAGCTACCACTCCTTCTCCTGGGGTCTCCCTGTACTAGGTTCACCTTTCCCTAAGCCAGAGAATTATAGCTCTCCATGTTAGAGATTGGTGAAAAAGAAAGGAGTTATTTATTCAAGTTATACAGACTAAAAGTAATGACTTAATGTCTTCGTCAAAATCCCAAAGTCTCTTAAAACACCCACAAACACACACAGTCCTTCCTTCCCTCCCTTTGCCCAGTCTGGGGTACCGTATCTCAGGGAGAGAAATAGAAGTCCATGGCTCAGGCAGCTCAAGGTTCTTCCCAGTAATCCGTGCTCAGCTGGTAGGCGTTCCTCGGTTCTCAGCACCATCGGCTGTGTTGCTGGGATCTCCAGCTAAAGCCACTTGGTGGTTCTCTGCTGAAGCTGCGTGGTGATTCTTTGCTGAAGCTATGTGGTGGTTCTCTGCTAAAGCCAGGTCGTGATTCTTCTCATGGCTGCGGGTGGGTGGGTCTCCCCACTCTGGCCAAAGCACGTGGTTCTCCTCACTGCCACAGCCGCATGGTCCCTCTCCTTACATGACTGCAGGGGTCTCTACTCAGCCAAAACCACATGGTTCTCTCTTCAATGGCTGCCAAGTCAGGGTTTAAATATCCTTCTAGCTTTACTGGGCTCCATCATGAGTCTGCACAGGGGTGGCCCCATGTTGTGGAGCCAATCATCTCCAAGCTCTCATGCAGGTGCTGTAACTAGGGGGAGTTGCCTCCCAGTTACATCTTGGGGGGGGGGGGGAGTTCCTTCCATCCACCTGGCTCAAAGTGTGGTCACAGCTATTTAACTTATCTATGCAACCAGTTAAAGGTTATAGACATGTTAAATGACCAGGCCAGAGGTTAGCTGCAAAGCTGTTGCTGTGCAAAACAGCTCTCAATGGCCCTGCTCCATGTGTCCCTTCCCCCCAACTCACACCTGTGGTGGAGGGTGAGGACATCCTATACATCTTTCTAATATTTCCTGGACACTTTGAGTTCTGAATCCCATTACAAATCCTTCTTTTGGGGACCCTCTGGCTGCACCCTCCTACACTACCACCCAGAGGATGCCCTTTTCAGCCTTAGGTAAGAATTTCCTGATCAAGCCCTAAGGCAACCCACCTCTTCCATCCAAGTCGTACAGCCTCTGATACTCCCTGCAATCAGATTTGGTCCACTAGGCACAGAGAGATATGGTACTTTGGTCATAAACTGGGTGAGAATACTAAAACTACTCTCTCTCATTGCATGCTGGCCACAAGGTGTATAGGTGGGTCCATCATCCTCACCAGCATTTAAGGCCTACACCCATGTTGGACACCTGGGGCAGATACACGCAATATGTCAAGGAATGACTTCAAACAACTGACTTGGATCTCCTCAAACCTCCCAAGAGCAAGCATATTTAGACATCAATTTGAGATCCTTTAATACTCTTTGAGAGACTGAGGTGTGAGTATTCACACACCTCCACCCCAAACACACAAACACAATACAAATTCATTTGTAAAGTGGTTTATTGCTCAGCTTATTTTAGATTGCATGATATTTTAAAGGATTTCTCATGTTTCTAATTTGAATCTAAATACATCAAATAGATATTTTGATGTTTAGAAGCAATTATTTGTTTATCACAAAATATTTAAAGTTCAAACTTTTCAAAAATTTATTCTTTTGAAAAACAGGACTACTGTTAGTGTACCAAGACAACAATCAATTTTAAGTTGCTTTTCTTTTAACACTCCTTTCATCTACTCAAGTCTAAAGAAGTTAAATTTCAAACTGCTTGTGATTCTAGAATAAGGAAACAGCTCCACCTTATGGTAATGTTTTAAAGTACACCAAAGAAAATGCCCCTAACTATACACTCTGAAACCAATTTTCTGCCTTCTCTCTCATTCCACTTATACAATTTTGAGAACTGTCCTCCTAGAAACTCATAAAGAAGGTGAACCAAAAACATATACCATGTAATCCAACAGACTGCAAATACTCTTCCATAATATGCTCAACGTGGAAAAACGGCCAAAGCTGAGTTAAGATGCAGCAAAAGGTTTCCCTTGCTTATTAGACTGGGTTTTTGGACTAGATAAGAAGCTACCCCTAAATCAGTAAAACAAATACTAGACCTGTTTTGTACTTGATCAAAACATAACAATACTTTTAGCTAACAATTATTGAGTACTTATTATTCACCAGATTATGTGTTATACATATACTAATTTAATACTTACGCATGGAACACAGCAAAGGCAGTCCTGAGAAAGAAGTTCATAGTGATACAGGCCTCCCTAAAAAAAAATAGAAACATTTCAAATACACAACCTAACCCCACATCTACAAGAACTGGAGGAACAACAATAAACAAAGCCCAGAGTGAGTAGAAGGAAGAAAATTCTCAAGATCACAGCAGAATTAAATGATACAGAGACTAAAAGAATAATTCAAAGGATCAATAAGTCTAGGAGCTGGTTCTCTGAAAAGATAAACAAAATTAACAAGCCTTTAACCAGACTCATCAAGAAAAAAAGAGACGACCTAGATAAACAAAATCAGAAATGAAAGAGGAGAGATTACAACTAACACCACAGAATACAAAGGATTGTAAGAAATTGCTACGAACAACTATAACCAATAAATTTGAAAACCAGAATGAAATGGACAAATTTCTAGAAAAATATAATCTCTCAAAATTGAATGAAGAAGAAGCAGAAAGCCTGAACAGACCAATAACAGCAATAAAATTAAAGCAGTAATCAAAAAGCCCTAGACCAGACAGTTTCACAGGAAAATTTTACAAAACATTTAGGGAAGAGCTAATCCCTACCCTTCTCAAACTATTCAAAAAAATCCAAAAAGAGGGAAGACTCCCAAACTCTTTTTATGAACCTAGCATCATCCTAATCCCAAAACCAGATAAAGACACAACAAAGAAAGGAAACTACAGGTGAATATCGCTGATGAACATAGACACTAAAATCCACAACAAAATATTGGCAAACCCCATCCAGCAATATGTTAAGATCAAACACCATGACCAAGTGAGATTCATCCCAGGGATGCAAGGATGGTACAATATCTGCAAATCAGTAAATATAATACATCACAAAAGAAAAGGACAAAAATCACATGATCATATCAATAGATGCAAAAAAATCATTTGATAAGGTACAGCACCCATTTATGATAAAAACTCTCAGCAAAGAGGGAGTAGAGGGAGCATACCTCAACATAATAAAGGTCATATACAGGAAACCTACAGCCAACATCATACTCAATGGGCAAAAACTAAAAGCTTTCCCACTAAGATCAGGAACAAGACAAGGATGTCCACTTTCACCACTTCTATTTGTACAGAGTAGGGAAAAACTTAGACCATGAGAAAATAGGAACCTAGCTAGCTAGAGCCAGGAGATTACTAGGCTACTGAACAAACATCCTGCCTTCCCGCCTTATGCAAGAATGCTTGGTTTGAAAATCCCCCACGCGCGGTCTTTGTAAGCGAATTGCTAACTGCCATGTCTGCTTCTGTATAACGCTTGCTTGCCCGCCCCTATATAAGGACGTAGTTGTAAGCACTCGACGTGTCTCTCATTTGCAGCCCCTTGTGGGTACCGTGTCTCTGGACACTCTGAGAGTTTGCCCCTGCGCAGGTTAACCTTGGCCAATAAAGTAACATCCTTGATTCCCTGAAGGTCTCCGACATTTGTTCTCATGTTTGCTGGATGCAACACTATTCAACATAGTATTGAAAGTTGTAGCCAAAGTGATCAGACAACAAAAACAACAAAAAAAAATCATCCAAATTGCAAAGGAGAAAGTAAAACTGTCATTGTTTGCACACGGCATTATAGTGTACATAGAAAACCCTACAGACTCTACCAAAAAACTACTAGACCTAATAAGTGAATTTGGCAAAACAACAGGATACATAGTCAATACTCAGAAATTGAAGGCATTTTTGTACACCAACAATGAAGTATCAGAAACAGAAGTTAGGGGGAAAGTCCCATCTGTTATAGCAACAAGAAAAATAAAGCACCTAAGAATAAACCTAACCAAGGATGTAAAAGACTTGTACTCAGAAAACTACACAACACTGTAGAAAGAAGTTAAAGAAGATACAAACAAATGGAAGCATGTACCATGTTCATGGATTGAAGAATTAACATCATCAAAATGTCCATACATTTATAATGCAATTTATAGATTCAATGCAACCCCTATTAAAATACCAATGACATATTTCACAGATATAGAAGAAATATTTCAAAAATGTATATGGACCATAAACCACTCCTAATAGCCTCAGCAATCTTGAGAAAAAAGAACAAAGTAGGAGGGATCACAATACCTAATATCAAACTATACCACAAGGCCACTGTAATCAAAACAGTCTGGTACTGGCATAAGAACAGACACATAAACTAATGGAACAGAATAGAAAGCCCAGAAATAAACCCATGTGTCTATGGTCAATTAATATTTGACAAGGGGGAGGAAGCATAAAATGGAGTAAAAATAGCCTCTTCAACAAATCATGTTGGGAGAGCTGGACAGCTACATGCAAAAAAAAAAGAAACTCGATCACCAACTTACACCATACACAAAAATAAACTCAAGATGGATAAAAGACTTAATAACTTGTGACACTATAAATGTCCTAGAGGAGAACATAGGCAGGAAAATCTCAGATATTCCACACAGCAATATTTTCACCAATATGTCCCCTAAGGCAAGAGACATAAAGGAAAGAATAAACAAATGGGACTACATCAAATTAAAAAGCTTCCTTCCACATGACTAAAGAAAACATCAGCAAAACACAAAGGCAATCAACTATATGGGAAAATGTATTTGCCAATGATACCTCAGACAAGGGTTTGATTTCCAAAATATATAAAGAACTCACACAACTCCACACCAAGAAGACAAACAATCCAATTAGAAAATGGGCAAAGGACTTGAGCAGACACTTCTACAAGGAGGTCATACAGAGGGCCCAGAGACATATGAAAAGATGCTCAGCATCACTAGCCATCACAGAGGTGCAAATTAAAACCACAATGAGATACCACTTCACACCAGTCAGAATGGCCATCATAAACAAATAGACAAACAAGTGCCAGCAAGGTTGTGGAGAAAGGGGACTCTAGTGCACTGTTGGTGGGACTGCAGACTGGTGCAGCCACAGTGGAAGACAGTATGGTATTTCCTCAAAAAACTAAAAATAGAACTACTTTTTGACCCAGCAATACCACTGGTGGGATTATACCCTAAAAATTCTGAAACACCAATTCAGAAGAACCTGTGCACCCCAATGTTCATAGCAGTGTTACTTACAAGAGTGAAGTGCTGGAAACAGCCTAAGTACCCATCAGTAAATGAGTGGATCAAGAAACTGTGGTGCATTTACACAATGGAATACCATGCAGCAGAAAGAAAGGAGGAGCTCTTGCCCTTTGCTACAGCATGGATGGAGCTGGAGAGCATTATTCTAAGTGAAATAAGCCAATTTGTGAAAGACAAATACCATGTGATCTCACCTATAAATGGAACCTAATCAACAAAACAAACAAATGAGCAAAATATAACCAGAAATATGGAAATAAAGAACAAGCCAGCACTGAACAGAGGGGAGGGGGATGAGGGATAACAAAGGAAAGAAGGGGAAGAGGCAAGTCAAGGAACATGTACAAAGGACCCATGGACAAGGACAATGGTGATGGAGAGGACTGAATGTGGAAAGTAGGGGGTGGGCAGGGCAGGGGAGATTAATGGGGGAGAATGGGGATAACTGTAATTGAACAACAACGAAAGAAAGAAAAAAAAGAAAAAATAATACTTTAATACTTACACAATCCTATAAGGTAGGTGAGATTATCAATTCTATTTTACATATGAACAAATTGAGCCCTAGAGATGTTACATAAATTTCTCAAAGTCACACAGGTAATAAATAAGTAGTAGAGCCAGGACTTGAAGTTCATTAGTCCAGACTCTATACCTACCATGCCATGCTGCCTCTCTCTGTAGCTCAAATTTGATACACTCTCTTTCAAAATAAATAACTTGAAGCCATTGTCTTGTCTACCTTTTTAGAGAGGGGGAAGGGAGGGAGAAAGAGAGGGAAACATTGATGTGTAAGCAAAACATCAATTGGTTACCTCTTGAATGCGCCAGAACCGGGGACTGTACCCATAACCCAGGCATATGCTCTAACTGGGAATTGAACTGCTGACCTTTGCAGGATAATACCCACCCACTGAGCCACACCAGTCAGGGCTACATTTTTTTTCTCAAAATAAAAAAAGGCAAGACAAATTTTCTCTCATGGCCATCGCACATTTGTAATTCTTTGGCTTACTTCCCATGTTCCTTCCCTACACTGGCAATAATTCTGTTTGTAATTCTGAGTATAAAGTATTGTGACAGAGTACTATAGACTGAATATCTGTGCCCCTCTAAAATTCCAACATTGAATTCTAACCCTAATATAACAATATTGGGAGGTAAAGCCTTCAGGGGGTACTTAGATCATAAGGGGGGCTCATGGATGAGATTCATGTCCTTATAAAAGAGGCCTGAGAGAACTCCCTTGTCCTTTCCACCATGTGAAGACCCAGCAAGAAGACAGCCTCTGTAAATTAGGAAGTGGGCCCTCAGCAGACAGTGAATCTGCTAGCATGCTGATCTTTTATTTCCCTGCCTCTACAACTGAGAAATAAAGCTTTGTTCTTTAAGACACTCAGTCTATGGTATTTTTGCTATAGCAGCCCAAATGGACTATGACATTGAGAGCCTAGATTTTGTGTCCCTTCACCATTTATCTTGTGCCTTCTCCTAACCTCTCTCCCACTTTCATGGCCTTTCAAACATCATTTATCTAAAATCATATTAAAAATGACACATTTCTAGACTTCCGGCATGATGGAGGCATAGGTGGATGCACCATACCTCCATGCACAACCAAGATTGGAACAACAACAATTTAGAGGCAGAATAACACCCAAACTGACATAAAATTTATCTGAATGGAAGTCGGGCAGCCAAGAAGTTGAAATAGAGCCGTTTATCCAGATCAATAGGAGGGGCAGAGACAAGCAGCTGGGCGCGGGTTGGGCACAGGTCGCGGCTTGGAGAAAAGGGAGAATTGGGCACACAAGGCAACTGGGAGCACGTAAGGCATCTGGGGCGCGCAAGATCGCAGTGGGTGGACTCTGAGTACGCAAGCGGCAGCTGGCAGACCCAGTGAGGCGGTGATTGTGGAGCAGGGCAGAGCTCGCAACCAAGGATCCCAGAGAAGGGACTGAGGTCCCATGGAGAAAGGAGCTACCGCCATTGTTCCCTCTCGACCTCACCCTCACTTACAACATCACAATCTAGAGACTGGGGTGCCCAGCCCTAGTGAACACCTAAGGCTCCGCCCCTCACCGTAACAGGAGCGACCAGACCAAAAAAAGAGAGAGAGAGAGAGAGAGAGATGGCTCAAACAGAAGAACAAATCAGTGCCCCAGAACTCATCCTTTTGAGTGACTAAGAGATAGCTAACCTATCAGATGCACAGTTCAAAACACTGGTGATCAGGAAGCTCACAGAATTGGTTGATTTTGGTACAAATTAGATGAACAAATGCAGGTTACCATAAAAGAAATGAAGGAAAATGCACAGGGAACCAATAGTGATGGGAAGGAAACTGGGACTCAAAACAATAGAGTGGACCAGAAGGAAGAAAGAAACAACCAAACAGAAAAGAATGAAGAAACAAGAATTCAAAAAAACGGGGAGAAGCTTAGGAACCTCCAGGACATCTTTAAACATTCCAACATCTGAATTATAGGGGTACCAGAAGCAGAAGAGGAAGAGCAATAGATTGAGCACATATTTGAACAAATAATAAAGGAGAACTTCCCCAATCTGGCAAAGGAAATAGACTTCCAGGAAATCCAGGAAGCTCAGAGAGTCCCAAAGAAGTTGGACCCAAGAAGAAACACACCAATGCACATCGTCATTACATTAGCCAAGGTAAAAATGAAGGAGAGAATCCTAGAAGCAGCAAGAGATAAGGGGACAGTCACCTACAAAGGAGTTCCCATCAGACTGTCAGCTGATTTCTCAAAAGAGACCTTACAGGCAAGAAGGGGCTGGAAAGAAGTATTCCAAGTCATGAAAGGCAAGGACCTATATCCCAGATCACTCTATCCAGCAAAGCTTTCATTTAGAATGGAAGGGCAGATAAAGTGCTTCTCAGATAAGGTCAAGTTAAAGGAGTTCATCATCACCAAGCCCTTATTTTATGAAATGTTAAAGGGACTTATCTAAGAAAAGAAGATTAAAAAAAAAAACCATGTATAGTAAAAAGACAGCAAACTCACAATTATTAACCACACCTAAAGCAAAACCAAAAGAAACTAAGCAAACAACTAGAACAGGAACAGAACCACAGAAATGGTGATCACATGGAGGATTAGCAACAGGGGAGTAGGAGGAGGAGAGAGGGGGAAAAGGTACAGAGAATAAGTAGCATAGACTGTAAGTAGGAAATAGACAGGGGGAGGGTAAAAATAGTATGAGAAATGTAGAAGCTAAAGAACTTATAAGTATGACACATGGACATGAACTAAAGGGGGGGAGTGGAGGGGAGAGGGTATACAGGGTGGAGGGGAGTGAAGGGGGAAATGGGAGAACTGTAATAGCATAATCAATAAAATATATTTTTAAAAAATAAATTAATTTAAAAACAAAAAAAGAAAATGACACATTTCTAAAAATCCACTAGTGTTAATACAACTCAAATCAGAATTTTTCCTGAAGTTTTTATGTCTAAAAAATTTGGAATTGTACTTTTTTTTAAGTTGGTACAATCTATAGGATATTTTTTTCAAGCACTAGTTCTCATGGAAAACTTGAAATAGTGTTTCTTAAGACTTCCAACATTAACACCAAAGTCATATTAAAACATTTCTCATTCATTCATCCAACAAAAATGTATTGAGCTTTTATGACTCCTAGGCTCTAGGAACACAGTAATGAAAATGCCAAACATTAGTCCATGTCCTGATAGAACTTATGGTTGTGAATATTATTCAAGATAGAAAAGAAAGGAGATGACTCTGGCCCAAGGATGCCTTCCAGACATAGTTTAATAATGTACTACCTGCAAACAAAAGTTATTAGCATATACATACTTCAAGTAAGTCACAAAGAGTAAATTTACAATATTTGTGTTTCCACAGACAGAAAGTAAAACCCATGAATATTCCAATGGGGGGAAATAGTATTGGACTGAATTCTAGATTCAAAAATTATCAGATGACATTTTTCTCAGAATGCCAAAACAACAAAATTAGAGAGGCTTAGGGCTGCCCTGGCAGCCACTCTTGTCATGGGCATCTTGCCTTTGGAATTTGGCAATCTGGAAGTAGCTCAGCCTGACACAAATGAGAACCTTGGTTAAATTCCTCCTTGCCTTTTTATGCCTGTAATTCTTGGGTATCACCCAAATTACTAGCTCTGGCTGGACATCAACAATGCAACAATGTTTTTGATGCCATTCCTTTTTTCCTCCCCTCTCTATCCAATATATTGTTCCTCCCATCTCTCCCAACATTTGCCCTGCACAGTCCAGAACTCTTAATCCATGGTGAACAAAGCCCACTCCTATGTCTCCTCTTCTTCCATGAATACTCACTCCACCGCCTGCTGCTAATTGAAAGCTGGTTCTGTAGCCTACAACACCATGTCCCATACAGCCATCTCAGGGCTGCTCTTTCTTCCCCAGACTGCATCCTTGGCTGGGGTGAGGGTTAGGGAGAGCTATATCACCATTCTCCGTACTCCCTGACTGTATTTTCTAAACCGGGAGTCAGCAAACTTTGTCTTTAATGCACCAGATAGTAAATATCTTAGGCTTTATGGATGCAAACTGGCTCTATTGCAATTACCTGATTCAGCTGTTGTAGCTTGAAAGCAGCCATGGATAATATGTTAACACATGGGCATGGGTGTGTTCCAATAAAATTTACTTACAAAAACAGGCAGTGAAATCAGATTTGAACCATGAGTAGTTTCCTGACCTCTAATTTAAACTATTAATCTTTCATACTCATGCAAATAAAAAGGAAAAATCTCTTCTTATTTGAAAATCACACTAACCATATACCCCACCCAACTCTCTTTGCTCCTGTCATATATGAACCCCTGGGTCAGCAATGTTTATGAAAGTTTCCAGCATCTGGTTGACAGTTTCCTCTAGTCCCACCATCATTCTGGATGATTTCCAAATCGGTAAGGATAATCAGTGTATCTTCATGGCCTCACAGTGCCTTCAGTTGCTCAATTCCAATGACTTTCACCTCCATCCCATTTCAACAACACATTCCTTTGGGAGATATTGCACCTTTCATAACTTCAAACACATATCCCATTCTGACCACAACTTCTATGCTACAGACTTTCCAGGTTTTCACTCCCCTGTGAATCTGCTCTTTGACCTTAGAATTCCTCCATTTTCTCCCAGTTAGCTGGCCCCACCTGGCATCACGTTCCCCTACTCAGTCTGAACACCATGCTCAATCACCATGCTCTCTTGCTGGCATCCTCAATGCCTTTGCCCCCTTTTCTTTCCATTGTTTCTGTTTGACTATCAAAGCCATAACCCACTCCTGAATCAATTCCATTGCCAGACTTCTCTGATCCTGTAGCCAAATTGCTGAACATAGCTGGAGAAAAATGTACCACCAGATGAGCCGGAGCCACTGTAAACTAGTGATTCTAAATCTGGGCCTTTATTTCCTCTAGTCTATCCTTTTTAATGGTCTTTGTTTAATTCCCTATGACATTTATCTTAGGCAAGATAACACAGTTCTATAAAAAGATTGCAGGCTTGGAAACCAGACAGATCTGGGTTTGAAATCTGATTCTACCAAATACCAGCTGTATATTGTCTTGAGCAAGTTATTTATCTTCTTTTTGCCTCCCTTTCCTCATGAGTAAAATGGGAATATTATTACCTACTTTATCTGTTAAATAAGATTACCTATGTAAAACAATTAACACAGTGCCAGCAGGCGCTCAATAAGTGATAGGTAGTAATAAGAGCTCAGGTTAAGCAGATGTCTATACCTCCTATTTCACTAAGACCATTAAATGTTTCTTAGTCTGAGTTCCCCAGAAGGCAGTCAATGTGCTATTTGGTTGAGCCACATGACAGTATTGAAATTCAACCATTTTGACATACGGAAACAATACAGTTTAGCCTAATTAATTATTAGAGAGTACAATCTCCCACAAGAGCAGGAGGGAAGGAAAAGGGGGAAATGAAGGAATGAGATAGTCAATAAGAAAGTGTGCTGGTGTAAAGCTTGAGCTCCAGGGACCATTTTCAGAGAGATCATAAATATATGACTTGCATATCAAATCAGCTGACAAGAAGGGAAAGAGAATGTAATGGCTAACACTAGTATTTCATTGATCCAAAGGTTTGCAAAAGCTGTGCTGCGTTGACTCCTAGCATTTTCAGGCTACACAGTGCATGGACACCCCAGTGGTCCCACTTGTCTCATGTCAATGTCCATAGGAAAGCATGAGGCATGCAGTGAGAAGCTGACAGGCTGCCCTGTGTAAGTCCATCAGAGCCCACTCAGAGAAGGGGATGGGACAGAAGCAATAGCCAAATGCCCAGAAATAATATGGCCAACAGGATTTGAATGGGTGGAATGTGGCTGATAGAAAGTTTGAATGCCCTGGAAAACTTTCCTGAAACTATAATCCACTCTTTGTTTTGGGTAGAGGAAGGGATGTGGCTCCTCTTGTTTAGGGCTATTGTCTACTCCTCCACCCATGTTCTCAATCTTAATCCTTCTCACCTCTGCTTGGACCTTCAATTTCTCACACTCTAATAATCCCTTCCCCTCTACCTATATGCCTGCTAAGGTCTTTCGTTTCCTTAAAATATCCTTGCTTTACTTTGAACAGGCTTTGAGCTTTCTTTTCTTTCCTTCTCAGCAAAACACTTTAAATGAGTAATCCAGATTTTCTCTCTCTACTTCCTCTTCTCAGAACAACATAAACTGTTCTCATCACTCTACTAAAACAACTTTGAATAGGACACCACTGACCTCCATATGTCCATGTCCAATAGATATAATTCTAGCCATATCTGTCTTGGTTTTCCTGTAGCATTTGGTCCTGTTGGTTGCTTCCCTCCTTACTGAAACTCTCTCAGTTTAGCTACCATGGCACTTCTCCTAATTGTTTTGCTGGCCGCTTTTCTCTTAGCCTTTATCCACTCTCTCTGGAGGATATTATCCATTCCTTCGATTTCAAGTATCACTATGTTCTGATGACTTACTTCCAGCCAGGCTTCTAACTCTGCACTCATCTTGGAAATGTCAAAGCAAGATATATCCAGCTGCTTGGTGAGCACATCCAACAGGCAGCTCAAACTCAACATATTAAAACTTGAACTCATTAACTTCCCAACCTTCTCCATAAAATCAGTCTGCAGATAAGGCCTGTTCCCATTGCACTTTACACCTTATTCAGCTATTATTAACCACTTACTCTGTGCTGAACCATGTCCAAGATGTTTTCTCTGGTCTCTCTGGTTTTCCATACCCCAGCAATTGGTATTTGTTCCTGACCCCCTTTAAATTCTCCCACCAGGTGAAAAGTTCGGCACTGGGAACCAGAATTGTTTATACAAAAAAAATCTTGGGCTCCTTATAGTACAATTAAAGTCTGCTGAGTAGCTATGCCAAAGTAGGGCTATAGTCCAAAGTGGCACACCCTCCACACTGCCCAGTACAGGGCAGGGGAATGTGCATTGGGCATAGAGATGATGTGAAGGAGTAGTGACCTGCTCAGTGTGGCTCCTTTCACAAGCTATATCTAGTACTACCAATCAGTAGTAGGCACTACATAAAATGTGTAGCCAGTAATTTTAATCTTACCCTCAGTTCAAGGACTAAGGCCTGCACTTCCCAGCCTGATGCACTCCTTCTTCTCCTATCTCTCTTAAGTCCTCCATATATAAACTTCAAATAGTCTCTCCATTTTACATCCTGGAACTGGATACATTAGTACCCATTTTGTAAAATGAAAAAAAAATCCAACACGGATTTTCACTTTCACAAAAAATGCTTTTACCCTACTAATGTAGATTTTTCATGAAAGCAAAGTGGCATAACACAAACTTTTGGAAAGTGGGGGATACCTGTAACTTGATCACATGTCATGGCTTTGGCTTTCAGTTAAAACTCTGCTACTGGTCTCAGCAATGTCCTGACCTAGCTGTCCTGGCCCCAATGGTTGACACTCAAGAACAAATAAGTGAAATGGGTACCTAGGCAAGATTATGAAGGATGCTGAATATCAGATTGGGAACCACAGTCTTAAAAATTTAAGAAGTGGAGTTTCTAAGCAGAAACAGTGAAGTTTCTAAGAAAAGGATGAAAACATTGGCAAAACAGCCCAATACAAAGTCAATATTGAGAGATCAAAGGCATTTTTGTACACTAACAATGAAATATCAAAAACAAAACTTAGGAAAAAATCCCATTTGCTGTAGTAACAAGAAAAATAAAGTACCTAGGAATAAACCTAACCAGGGATGTAAAAGACTTGTACTCAGAAAACTACACAACACTGAAGTAAGCAGTTAAGGAGGATACCAACAAATGGAAGCATGTACCATGTTCATAGATTGGAAGAATTAACATCATCAAAATGTCCATACATATATAATGCAATTTATAGATTCAATGCAACCCCTATTAAAATACCAATGACATATTTCACAGATATAGAACACTTCAAAAATTTATGTAGAACCATAAATCACCCCAAACAGCTTCAGCAATCTTGAGAAAGAAGAACAAAGTAGGAAAGATCATAATACCTGATACCAAACTATATTATAAGGCCACTGTAATCAAAACAGTCTGGTACTGGCATAAGAACGGACACATAGACTAGTGGGATAGAATAGAAAGTCCAGAAATAAACCCATGTCTCTATGATCAATTAATATTCAAAAAAGGGGGTAGGAGCATAAAATTGAGTAAGAATAGCCTCTTCAGCAAATCGTGTTGGAAGATCTAGACAGCCACATGCGAAAAAAAAATGAAACTCGACCACCAACTCACACTATACACAAAAATAAACTCAATTTGATAAAAGACTTAAGTATAAGTCATGACACCACAAAAGTCCTAGAGGAGAACATAGGCAGGAAAATTTCAGATATTTTAAGCAACAATATTTTCACTGATACATTCCATAAGGCAAGGGACACAGAGGAAAGAATAAACAAATAAGATTACATCAAACTAAAAAAACCTCTACACAGCTAAAGAAAACATCAGCAAAATGAAAAAGGAACTAACCGTATAGGAAAACACAGGTCCCCCAGTGGGGGACACGTGAGAGGCAACCACACATTGATATTTATCTCCTTTTCTTTTTCCCTCCCTTCCCCTCTCTCTAAAAATAAATATATAAAATCTTTATTTAAAAAATGATCAAAGGACCTGAACAGACAATTCTCCAAGGACAGAGACATATGAAAGGATACTCAGCATCACTAGCTGAGGCAGGAGGTAGTCAGGAAGGAGGAAACTCCAGAGGTACCCCAGGGGTAAGATAAAAGACAATACAGGACAGAGACCTGTTCTAATACCAGTTGTTCCCACTTTCTGGAAAAGCACTGAATCATGATGAATCATGAATGCACCTACACAGAACATGCTACATGACCCCTGCTTCATTATAATAGCATTATAATGAATTAACATTGAAGGACCCACTTCCCCAGTGGCCAATCAAGGAAAATCATGGGAGACCACATGTGCAGTAGCTTTAAAGTAATGTAACTACTTGTACATATGCAATAAAAGCCCACCAAAAATAGCCAGAAAGGATCTACCCTATAAGAATAGAATCCCTCCAGCCCCTGAGGTCAGTCTCTGCTTGGAGTTGGCATGCTCTCATGTTCTGTAGAGTGTACTGTCACTTAATAAATCTCTCTCTCTCTCTCTCTCTTTCTGCTATTAACTCTCTGTGTGTTTGGTTCAATTCTTTGTCTGCGATCACCAAGAACGTGGTTACCTGTGCCCACCTGTGACATAGCCATCAGGGAAATGGAAATTAAAACCACAATGAGATACTATTTCACACCAGTCAGAATGGCCATCATAAGCAAAGCAACAAACAACAAGTGTTGGAGCGGTTGTGGAGAAAAGGGGACCCCAGTGCACAGTTGGTGGGAATGCAGACTGGTGCTGCCACAGTGGAAAACAGTATGGAATTTCCTCAGAAAAATAAGGTGGTACTGCCTTTTGACCCAGCAATTCCACTTCTGGGATTATACCCTAAGAACCCTGAAACACCAATTCAAAAAAACCAATGCACCCCAATGTTCATAACAGCACAATTTACAATAGCCAAGTGCTGGAAGCAACCTAATCAATAAATGAGTCGATCTAAAAACTATGGTATATTTACACAGTGGAATACTATGTAGCAGAAAGAAAGAAGGTGCTCCTACCCTTCATGAGAACATGGATGGAACTGGAGAGCATTATGCTAAGTAAAATAAGCCAGTTGGTGAAAGACAAGTATCATATGATCTCACCTATAAGTGGAACCTAATCAGCAAAAACAAACAAGCAAGCAAAATAGAACCAGAGACATGGAAATAAAGAACAAACTGACAGTGACCAGAGGGGAGAGAAGAGAGGGATAATGAGGGAAGAAGGGGAAGGGTTAAGTCAAGGAACATGTATAAAGGACCCATGGACAAAGATACCAGGGGTGGAAGGGATGATTGGATGTGGGAGGTGGGGGTGTAGGGCAGGGGAGAGTAATGGGAGAAAAATGGGGACAACTGTAATTGAACAACAATTAAAAAATTTTTAAAAAGAGGATGATCCTTCATTATGCTAAGTGAAATAAGCCATTCGGTGAAAGACAAACACCATATGATCTCACCTACAAGTAGAAACTAATCAACAAAACAAACAAGCAAGCAAAATATAACCAGAAACATTGAAATAAAGAACAAACTGACAGTAATGAGAGGCAAGGGGGGAAGGGGGTTAATGGGGAAAAATAGGGGAAGGGTCATCAAGGAACATGTATAAAGGAGACATGGGCAAAGCCAAAGGGAGTAGGTTCAAGGGTGGGAGGTGGGGATGGGTGGGGCAGGGGGCCATGGTGGGGTGCAAATGGAGACAACTATATTTGAACAACAATAATAAAAAAAAATTAAAGAAGAGGATGAAAACAAAAGTTTCTAAGCAAGAGTATGAAAACAAAATCCATGTTTTAGCACCTGGTAGAATAGTAAGAGTAGTAGTATTGAAGATTATCAGAGGAGGAAAACTGTAAGCAAGGAAATCTATTAGAATTCTAATTCAGGAATCCAGGAATGAGCCCAGCCCAGTCAACCACACCTGCCTCATCTCTTCATGCTTAATCCCTTGTCAAACAACGTCTAAATGGAGAACCCTCAGGCAGCACTGGAGGACAGATGGCCATATCTGGAACAAGACAGATGGCCATATTTGAAACAAGTTCTGAACATCACAATGGCCAGTGATAAAATTGGTATCACTGCTGATCACTTTGATGGTTTAAATTTTTAAAGGGAGGTCCTTTGCCACTTCAACATATATGTCTAAAGTGTTCCTTTTGCTTTAAGCACTAAAATGTGGGGCTATTTACTAACATACTGCCAATAATAGAAGATGACTATCTTCTAGATTATCCTTGCCTTCCTTTGCTAATTGCCCTTCATTAGGTTCTCATTTTAAAATCAAATTACAAGATTAAAAAATATACATTTCTAAATGTTCTCACAGCTTTCACATGCATCCCTGAAAAGAGGGTATATAAGATTCTGTGCACCCCAATTACAAAGGTGGAGAGATAGGGTTTCCATGGCACCAAGCAATTCTCCGACACCAGCTGGGTGTCCAACAATTTAATGCAGCCCTGACACTATCTACCAAGAGACAGCATCAGATCCTACAGTTTAAGGATTCAGTCTCAAAAGGCTCCCCACCCCCCACTTCAGATGCCAATCAGAAATCCAAATTGTTACCTGTGTTTCTAACCAACACATTATAAATTGGAGGTTTCCAAGACCCCCTCCTTGGATTTCAGTGCCAGTGGCAAGTCCAGCTTGTTACCTGTGCTTCTGACCAACTAGTTATAAACCACGGGTTCCAACAACCCCTTCCTTGGATTTGCTTAATGTGCTAGATCAGCTCACAGAACTTAGAGAAACATTTTACTTATGAGATTACTGGTTTATTATAAAAGAATATAACTTAGGAATAGCCAGATAGAAAAGATGCTGTCATGAGCAAGGGAACATCCCCAAAAGGAGTCACTCACACATGTTTATGTCTTTCCACAATGCCAGGTTTATTAGGGGAGACCTCCCTAATAATCCAGTAGAGTCATACACTGGTTACATACAGAGCAGGGGAGCTTACAGGATAGAAGTGAGCAGAGTAAGTGTCCCACACAAAGTCCCCATCACTGGTTTCATCTGCAAGTGGAGAGGCCACCATCAGTCTCAAGCCAGGCAGCTGCAGTGGTGACATACGTCTGGTAGAGTGGATTCTGGCAGGGTTCCAAGCATGACCCGAGGTACAGCCAAGCTTGAATGTTGGGTGGTTGGAGCTCTGAGTTCTTAAGGTCCACAATGGGCAGAGGTCCCACTCATATTGGTGTCCAGATAGAGTCTTAACCAAGTGTCCAGACTTGTGGGTTTGAGCATTCCAGGCCCCTCCTAAGGGCATTTGCATACAGCCCATTACCTGTCATCACATAACACTTGACATAACTGTCATGACTGACACTGACTCCAAATTGGATTTTCAGGTGTCCAAAAAGTCTGCTCTGGTCTTTCTCTATATAGATGCATAGGACAAGGAATGGGAAAGAGGATGGAGCTTCCATACTCTTTCCAGGCATGCCACTCTTCCCAGGATCTCCACATGTTCAACAAACCAGAAGCTTTACAATCCCTGTCCTTTTGGGTTATATGGAGGCTACATCACTTAAACAATTAAGTCATTGGCCATTTGTGACTGAGTCAACCTCCAGCTCCTCCCCTTTCCCCGGAGGTCAAGGTGGGACTGAAAGTTCCAACCCTCTTATCACAGGTTGGCTCCTCTGGCAAAGGACCCCATCCTTACATGCTTTCCAGAAGCCACCTCATTAACATAAAAAAGACATTATCAGTCTTATCACTTAGGAAATTCCAAGAGTCTTTTAGGAGCTTTGTGTCAGAAACTGGGAATAAAACCAAATATATATTTATTAGGATAAACCACAATTTTACAGGATGTTAAATTACTTATACCTCTAGAACTAACAAAAACTAATACAAAAACATTTGTATGGATCTTTAGATAATCAACTCCAGCTTTATTTACTCATATAAGGAAAATATTTTTTCTCTTTTTTCCTTACATGTAACTGATTTCTTCTCACTTATTTTTTATTTTTACCCTAGGACATGCCTATTGATTTTAGGGAGAGGAGAAGGGAGGGAGAGAGAGGAGAAAAACAGTGATATGAGAGAGAAACACTGATTGGTTGCCTCACATACAATTCCTGACAGGGGACTAAACCCACAATCCAGGCACATGCCCTGACTAGGAATTGAACCCACGACCTTTTGCTTTATGGGACGATGCTCAAACCAATAGAGCCACACCAGCCAGGGCTGACTTCTCATTTGATCCTACTAGAGATGATCCATAGCTACTATAATCAAAATATAAAGTGTAGATGTGGGAAGAGCAGTAGACAATCCTGTAGCCAAAGATCATAAGCTTTTATTTTAATAATTCAGAGGAAACCAATTTGATAAAATAAGACTAAAAAGATAATTAGAATTAGGAGACAAATATCCATAATTCACTAAAACAAAATGCCTTGTACTTGTGATACAAAATTTAATAAAGGTATTGGAACACATTTTCTGTACCTCAGTTATGTATATACTATACATGGTATCTAAAAGACTTAGAGATATTTTACATAATCTATAATAAATTAGATCCAGTTTAATAATACCATCTGGATATGAAGATAAATAATTTCTATCTACCTGTCAGAATGGCTATCATCAATAAATCAACAAATAACAAGTACTGGCAAGGATGTGGAGAAGGGGGAACCCTTTTGTACTGTTGGTGGGAATGCAGGTTGGTACAACCACTGTAGAAAACAGTAATGAGAGACCTCAAAAAACTAAAAATGGATCTGCCTTTTGACCCAGTGATCCCACTTCTGGGACTATATACAAAGGAACCCAAAACACTAATATCAAAAGAACATAAACACCCCTATGTTCATTGTAGTGTTATTTACAATCACCAAGATATGGAAGCATACCAAGTGTCCATCAGTAGATGAGTGGATCAAACAACATTTACACAATGGAATACTACTCAGCCCTAAAAAAGAATAAAATATTACCCTTAACAATAGTATGGATGGACCTAGAGAACATTGGATAAGTGATATAAGCCAGTCAGAGAAAGACAAATACAATATGACTTCACTCATATGTAGAATCTAATGAACAAACTGAACTAACAAAGAAAATGGAGACAGACTCATAGACAGAGAGCAGGATGATAGTGGAGGGGAGGGGACAGCATGGAGGGATTAAGCAAAAAGGAAAAAGGACTCATGGACATGGTGTGGTGATTGCTGAGGGGGAGAGGATATAAAGGGACTAGATGATAATGAAAAAATATAATAAAGATTAAATTAAAAAATAATGTTCATCTAAATTTTAAAATATAAGATCAACTAGCACATTTCCCTTGATCACTACACTGCAAAACAGAGCAAAGCTATACCCTATCCAATTAGACAGAATTATAACCAAATGCCATTTAAAATAGGATTATAAAGATAAAGTATTTTTACTGTTGAATACTGTCTCAGGTATTCAGAAAATTATAGGAGACCGTTCTGCGTGGTGTGGGCCCAGACAGGACCCACACCCACGTATAGGTTCTCCCGTGGGGAATCAGGCCTGCAATGTACCTAGGCCGCTTTGAGACTTGCTTTTGCTAAAACTCCCTCACCCTGAATTGAGACAGCAAGTGCTTAATGTAACTTCCTAAAATCCATGCTAAACTTTCCAAGGATGAGTGTAACCGGTTCAACCACTCTTCCCTTTGCATTTACAAATACGCCTCTTCTGTGATGTGATTAGCAGCACTGGCTCCTTTGTTTTCTGTAAAAGGTAACCACCTAAAGCAAACCTGTGCATAGTAAATGAGGGCCATCATGTAATGGGCCCAGAAAAGAAAAGAAGGTCAGTCAAGGCAAGGGCCAAGGTGTTTTCTCCCCTTGAGAGAAAAGCCATGCTGTCCCTTTTCCTCCACAGGACTTGGTAGTCCATGTGAATTTCTCATATTTCATCCACAATGCAGCAGACCCCACAAGCTGGGGTCCACATCAGAAAATCATTTAAATCATTAGAAAACAGAAGAGGAAATCAAATTCAAATCCTGACCTATGATTTTTCTGTCCATGTTAGTATATACTATTAACTACTTTTAACTTTATTCTCCTTAAATGTAAAGAAAGACACAGCTCTGAATACTAACACACTTGTTTTCTATTAGTTTTCTGAGATGTCCTTATGATTAGCCATGAATAAGTTTATCTTGCCTCTAAGAGGTCGTGAAATTTTTAGGTCAATCAACAGTTGTAACAAGTGATATGAGTGAAGGTTAATACCTATATCTATGTCTCATGGTAGGCAACTTTCTTTTTCATGCTGCTTGTGTCCATGCCTATAGAAAAAAAACTATAATTGCTTTGAATTTCATTTTGCAATGAATAAAATGAAATCAAAATAATAGGCGATGTCAGCATGAACAGAGAAATAGAGTGAGATCAGAGGTTTCTTAATAATTATTTGATCTTTATTTTATTTTTTTATTGTTGTTCAAGTACAGTTGTCTCCATGATATAAATCATGTAGAGCTCTTAAAGCACCCCACCATGCCCCCCTGCCACACCCATCACCACCTCCCTCCCATGAACCTACCCCCTTTGGCTTTATCCATGTGTCCTATATACAAGTTCCTTGATGGCCCTTCCCCTATTATCCCCCTCTCACCTCCTCTCTGGTTACTGTCAGTTTGTTCTTTATTTCAGTGTCTCTGGTTATATTTTGCTTGCTCGTTTGTTTTGTTGATTAGTTTCCACTTATAGGTGAGATCATATGGTATTTGTCTTTCTCTGACTGGCTTATTTTACTTAGCATAATGCTCCCCAGATCCATCCATACATGTAGAGCTCTTAAAGCACAGGTGGCAAACATGAGGGCTGCAGGCCAAATCCAGCCCTCCCCCTTGTTTTATCCCGCCCAGCACCTTGTTCCTACCAGGCGGCATCACTGAGCTCTCACTTAACTGTTAAGGAATAGTTACATTGATACAGTCCTAAAATTACACTTGGCCCTTTGAAGGCAACCGCAAAGCTGATGCAGCTCCCGGTGAAAATGAGTTTGAACCCCTGTCTTAAGGAAAGCTAGAGGACAGCATGAGAGCATTCCCTCATTATCACACTTTTCCTAAAAATGTTATCCGTACTGGAATCATTTTTATGTTTAGGTTTGGTAAGAATGGTCAAGATGAAAAGACAGAGAGAGAGAGAGAAAGGAAGGGAGGGAGGCAGGGAAGGGGGAGGGAGGGGGAGGAAGGGGGAGGGAGGGAGAAAAGAAAAAAATCGTGAGCACTAGAAGAAAATGAGGGTGAATATATTTTTTAGTAAGAAAGTTCTTTCTAAACATGGCACAAAACATGAAGCTATAACATAAAAAAACTAATAAATTTGACTACTACTAAATAAATAAATAAATAAACTTATAGGTCTTAGAGAACCACAAAGTCAAAAATAAACTAGGGCTTATATCTAAAATATATGAATAAGTAACTCTTACAACTCAATAATAAAAAGACAAATAACCCAGTCTTAAAAGGGGTTGAGAGATTTCCAGTATACAATCTGTCATATAAGAAGCTTGGAGCCCTGGCTGGTGTGGCTCAGTGGATTAAGTGCCAGCCTGCAAACCAAAGGGTCTCCAGTTTGATTCCCAGTCAGGGCCCATGCCTGGGTAGCAGGCCAGGTCCCCAGTATGGGGCAAGTGAGAAGCAACCACACATTGCTGTTTCTCTCCCTCTTTCTCCCTCCTTTCCCCTCTCTCCAAAAATAAATAAATAAAATCTTAAAAAAAAAGAAGCTTGGAAGTTATTCCTCTATCCAAATACATGTAAAAAGCTAAGCAGACTAAAACAATAAATAACTCTTCTTAGATCCATCAGAGAAATGAGGTCACAAGGCAAACCTCTGATCCCAAAATTGGAGATAGTGACAGGCAAATACTGAGATCACAACTTATTGGGGCAGAAACCCCTCAGCAGAAACATCTGTGGGAACCAGTACCAAGGTAGGAGAAACCTGTACTGTACCTGACAGATTGCTAGAGGCTCAAGTGTAACTTTTTAGATACAATACCACAGGCATGATCCATGAAGAAAATAATTGACAAGCTGCACTTCAATAAAATTAAAGATTGCTCTGCAAAAGCCATTGTAAAGAAAAGAAGAAAAGTCATAGACTGGGAAAAAATAGTTGCAAAGGACAAGTGATAAAATACTTTTATTCAAAATACAGAAATGGACAAAAGTAGGCTTACAGTTGTGAGTATGCAAAGCAATGTTTATTCCTGTGCTATTATTTATTAATAATTGTATTACTTTCCTTATGAATTGTAACCCTACTTTTTCCTAACCTGTACACAAAGAACTCTCAAAAGTCAAAATGAACAACTTGATTAAAAAATGTGCAAAAGCCCTGGATGGGTGGCTCAGCTGCTTAGAGAATCCTCTCATTCACCAAAAGGTTGTGGATCCAATTCCCCACAAGGGCACATACCTAGGCTGTGTATTAGATTCCCAGTCGTGGAATGTACAGGAGGCTACCAATCAATGTTTCTGTCCCACATTAATGTGTCTGTCTGTTTGTTTCTCCCTCTCTCTCTCCCCTTCCTCTGTCTCTAAAGTCAATAAATACATACTCTTGGGTGAGGAAAAAAATTTTTTAAATGTGCAAAAGCTGTGAACAGAAACCTAACCAAAAAATATACACAGATGGCAAAAAAAGCATATGAAAAGATTCTCAACATCATACATCATTAGATATTGCAAATTAAAATAACAATGATTTTTCTCTACACAACTATTAGAATGGCCAAAATCCAAAATAGTGACAATACCAAATGCTGACAAAGATGTAGAGCAACAGAAATTTTCATTCAACACTGGTGGGAATGAAAAATGCTATAGCCACTTTGGAAAACATTTTGGTAGTTTTTTACAAACCTAAAAATACTCTTTTTTTCTTTTTTTCCACATTTTTTATTGTTGTTCAAGTACAGCTGTCTCCATTTCCCCCGCCCACCATTCCCCTGCCACCCCAGCCATCCCCACTTCCTAAACATACTCTTATCCTACAGTCCAGCAGTTATGCTTTAGTATTTACCCAAATGAGCTAAAACCATATATCCACACAAAAGCCTACACAGAGATTTTATGGCAGCTTTGTTCAAAAATAGCAAAAGTTTTAAGCTAGCAAGATATCCTTTAGTGGTAGGTAAATGGCTAAATAAGCTGGTACACCCAGAGAATGGAATATTTTTCACCACTTAAAAAAAAGAGTTATCAAGCAGTGAAAAGACATTGAGGAACTTTAATGGATATTACTAAGTAAAAAAAAAAAGCTAATGTGAATAGGGTACATACATGTTGTTTGTTTCCAACTACATGACATCCTGGAAAAGGCAAAACTATGGAGACAGAAAACAATCAGTTATTGCCAGGGATTATGGGGAAGGAGAGGTTAATAGGCAGAGCACAAGTTATTTTCAGGGTAATGAGACTACTCTGCATGATACTATAATAGTGGATACATGTCATTATACATGTGTCCAAAACCATAGAATGTACACCAAGAATGAATCCTAATGTAAATTATGGTCTTTGGGTAAGTATGATGTGTCATTGTACATTCAATAGTCTTAACAAATGTGCCACTCTGATGGGGGATGTTGACAGTGAGGGAGGCTGTGCATCTGTGGTACAACAGTTGAAACAACAATAACAATTTAGGGAAATATTAAATTGTGTTAAGTGTGCTAAAGTCCTTCTCAAGGTAAACAGAAGGACAGGAGCAGTGAATAATTTGCTGACTTTATTAGAAAAAGTGTATTTAAGTATGCAACTATAAGTATATAAGTATACTTATGTAAATAAGTATACTTTATGTAAGTATACTTTATGTAAGTATATAAGTATAATTTAATAAGTACAAAATCATAAGGGATACCTTAAAAGAATAAAAATACAATATAAAGTTCCTAAACAAGCAAAAGAAATAAAAGGAACACAGAAAGCTTCATTAATGCAACAGAAGATTGGAGAACAGAGGTACAGAGGGTAGAAAAAAAGGAGATAAGGTTGGTAAGCAGAACCTAAACTATGTGAAAACAAGCAAGTTGAAGAATGATAAATAGACACAACTCATATCAAGTTTAAACAACCCAGAAAACAATACTACTAATTGTTTATGGGTACTGAAAATAGTCCCTAGATCCAATTCCAATTTGGGGGTTGAGGGAATAATATCCCATACCAACAAACAATTCTCTTGACACCAGCAGGCTGTCTAAGAATTCAATTCAATTTTCATACTATCTATTCAGAGACAGCATCAGACTCCATAAGTTAAGGTGTCAGTACTACAAGACTGCGCCCCCACCACACATACACACTTTCACACTTCAGATGCCAGCCACAAGCCTGGTCTGTGCTTCTGACCACCAGCTATATAGATGGGAGATTTCAACAACCCCTTCCTTGGGCTCAATAAATTTCCTAGAGCAGTTCACAGAACTCAGAAAAACATTTTACTAACTAGACCATGGACGTATTGTAAAAGGATGAGCCTGATGAGAGATTATTCATAGGCAAGGCATGTAGGAAGGGGTGCATTGGGTTTCCATGTCCTCTCTAGGTGCTATGCTCTCTCTGAATCTCTACATGTTCACCAATCCAGAAAATCAATGAACTCCTGAACCCCATCTTCTTGGGTTTTTATGGAGCCTTCATCATTTGTCATGATTGATTAAATCATTGGCCATTGGGACTAATTCGAACTCCATCCCCTCTCCCCTCTCTAGAGATTGAGAGGTAAGACTCAAAGTTCCAGCCCTCCAATCTCAGGCTTGGTTCTCTGGGCAACCAGCCCCCATTCTTAGGTGCTTTCCAAAAGTCACCTCATTCACATAAGACACATTTATCACTATCAATACTTAGGAAATTCCAAGGGGAAATTCCAAGAGTTTGGGGAGCTATGAGTGAAGAATGGTGGATGAAGACTATCTGAATGACCAAATACATATTTCTACTTAAGAAATGTCCAAACCTAGCCCTGGCTGGCGTAGCTCAGTGGATTGAGCACGGGCTGCGAACGGAAGTGTCGCAGGTTCAATTCCCAGTCAGGGTACATGCCTGGGTTGCAGGCCATGGCCCCCAGCAACTGCACATGGATGTTTTTCTCTCTTTCTATCTCCCTCCCTTCCCTCTCTAAAAATAAATAAATAAAATCTTTAAAAAAAGAGAAATGTCCAAACCTGTTGAGGATTTTTATAAGAATTTATTTGAACCAAATTGACAACATATCCCAAGGAGCAAGATCTCAAATGCTCTGGAAAATAACAGTTTTGCAATTTACGTATTTGAAATTAAGCAGGGAATGTAAGGAAGTTTGGGGAAAGTAACATGGGAGCTGAATACCAGGATAGTTAACATATTCTGTACTCTTTTGAGGGTTAATATCCCATTCCAGGGATATTGCTTCTGGTATTTCAAAGGTGTATTACCTTAGTGCACAAAAGAAATGGACAGGGCTGACTTACAATCTTTCACTAAAGAAGTTAGAGGCTTGCGGCCTGACTATCCACCATGACCTGCCCAGTAAGGAATTTATAATAAGCTTACCCTGTGAAGTTATTTCCTATAGAGTCCCCCTTTTATTTTGCCCACATATATATTTCTTTTTTCATCCTAACCCATATGACACTTTTTCATTGTTTTTTAGAAAGAGAGGGAGAGAGGAAGGGAGAAAGAGAGACTTTGATGCGAGAGAGAAGCATTGATTGGTTGCCTCCTGTACACGCCCTGACCAGGGATTGCACAAACCCATACTAGGAGTTGAACCCGGCACAATCTAAGTATGTGCCCTGACCAGGAATTGAACCTACCCCCTTCAGTTATGGGATGATCCTCGAACCAACTGAGACAAACCTGCCAGAACGTGTCTACCTATATTTCTTATAAATCACAATATTGAAGACACCTAAATAATAAAAACAAAATTGGTGATAACAGCTACCTCTGGAAAAAAAGGAGAATAGGAGAAAAAAGGTTATATAGGGGATTGCAACTCTGTATATTTTCATTTCTATTTAATAAATCTATTACTTAAAACAAAACATAATATTAAAATTTTATGAAGGTGGGCGGTGGGTGCCAAAGCATTTACTATTTTATTTTCTATTCTTGTTTCTGTTTTAAATAATTCCTACTTTAAAAATGAGCTTAAAAAGAGAAAAGAGCAAGTAATGAAATATCATTCATGTACATATATACATTTTATATCAATAATTAAAATAATATATATGTTAGAATAAGCATGCAAAACAATTCTGGAAAATATATACCCAACTCTAAGAGTTACTATCTCTGGAGGACAGGATTGTAATCTATTCCCATTATCTGTTATATATTGGATTTTTTATTTTGTTTTGTTTTACAATGAACATACATTACTATAGTAGGCAGCAAAAATCATTTTTTTAAGTAGTGGCAATGAAAACGAAATCAAGGGAATCTGAACACAACTTCAGTCTTCATTAGAAAATATCAAAGCAACAATAGTTAAAACAAAAGAAAAAAAACCAGGGACTTCCAACCAAGATAGAGACATAGGTAGATACACTTTGCCTCCTTACACAACCAAAAGAAGGACAACAACAAATTTAAAAACAAAAAACAACCAGAACTGCCAGGAAATTGAACTGTATGGAAGTCCAACAACCAAGGAGTTAAAAAAAAAAACATTCATCCACACTGTTAGTGGGGGTGGAGGTGGACAGCCAGGGCAAAGAGAACACGTAGCAATGTGGAGGCTGGAACACCAAAAGCATGAGGTGGCAGCTGGCAGACCAGCCAGTCCCACATTTGCATGCAGATAAACTGGGAGGAACAACTGGAGAGCGAGACAGACCTTGCAACCCAGAGTTCCAGCACAGGAAAAGAAAGCCTCAAAACCTCTGGCTGGAAAAACCTATGGGGGCTGTGGAAGTGGAAGAAACTCCCAGCCTCACAGGAGAGTAAACTGGAAAGACTCACAGGGTCCTAGAACTCACACAAATCACCCACCCAGGAATCAGCACCACAAGGGCCAAATTTACTTGTGGGTAGCAGGGAAAGCAACTGAAAGCCCACTGAGAGCTGAACAAGCAGCATTGTTCTGTCTCTGACCCCTCCCCTACATACAGCACCACAGTGCAGTGACTTGGGTTGCTGCTCCACCCTGGTAAAAACCTAAGCTTCCACCCCTTACAATGTAACAGGTGTGCCCAGACAAAAAATATATGGCCCAAATGAAAGAACAGATCAAAACTCCCAAAAAACAACTAAGAGACAAACAGATAGCCAACCAATCAGCAGAATGTAACCAGGATGCTCACAGAAATGGTTAAGTATGATGACAAAAAAAAAAGAGGAAAAAATGAAGGCTATGCAAAGTGAAATAAAGAAAAATATACAGGGAACCAACAGTGAAGGGAAGGAAACTGGGACTCAAATCAATGATTTGGAGCAGAAGGAAGAAACAAACATTCAACCAGAACAGCATGAAGAAACAAGAATTCAAAAAATGAACAGAGGCTTAAGAACCTCCAAGGAAACTTTAAACATTCCAACACCCAAATCATAGGGGCACCAGAAAAGGAAGAGCAAGAAATGGAAAACTTATTTGAAAAAATAATGAAGGGGAACTTGCCCAATGTGGCAAAGGAAATAGACTTCCAGAAAGTCTAGGAAGTTCAGAGTCCCGAAGAAGTTGGACCCAAGGAAGCACACACCAAGGCACATCATAATTACATTACCCAAGATTAAAGATAAAGAGAGAATCTTAAAAGCTGCAAGAGAAAAGGAAACAGTTACCTACGAAGGACTTCCCATCAGCCTGTCAGCTGACTTCTCAAAAGAAACGCTTCAGGCAAGAAGGAGCTGGAAATAAGAACTCAAAGTCATGAAAGGCAAGGACCTCCATCCCAGATTTCTCTATTCAGCAAAGCTATCATTTAGAATGGAAGGGCAGATAAAGTGCTTCCCAGATAAGGTCAAGTTGTAGGATTTCATCATTACCAAGTCATTATTATAAAAAATGTTAAAGGCACTTATCTAAGAAAAAGAAGAGCAAAGCTATGAACAAACAGCAAAATGACAACGAACTCACAACTATCAACAACTGAACCTAAAAACAAAAACAAACAAAGCAAACAACTAGAGCAGGAACAGAATCACAGAACCAGAGATCACATGGAGGGTTATCAGCAGGGAAGGGAAGAGGAAAGAATCAGGGGAAAGGTACAGGAAATAAGAAGCATAACTGATAGGTACAAAATAGACAGGGGGAGGTTAAGAATAGTACAGAAAATGGAGAACCCAAAGAACTTATATATATGATCCATGGACATGAACTAAGGGGGCAGGTGAATGCTGGTGGGAGGAGGGATGCAGGGCAGAGGGGAATAAAGGGGAGAAAATAATGGGACAGCTGTAATAGCATAATCAATAAAATATACTTAAAATAAAATAAAACAACAAAAGAAAAAACATGCTGGAAGAATTTAGTATTATAGTACATTATGTCAAAAGGCTGGGAGGCCCTGGCCAGTATGGCTCAGTTGGGTGTATATTGTCCCACAAACCAAAAAGGTCGTGGGACTGATTCCCTGCCAGGGCATAAGCCCGGGTTGCAGGTTCAGTCCCCAGTTGAGTGCATGCAGGAGGCAAACCCGGTCAATGTGTCCCTATCACATTGATGTTTCTCTCCCTCTCGTTCTCCTTCCCCTCCCCTCTCTCTAGAATCAATTTTTTTTTAAAAAAGAAAAAAATGCTTGGAGGAGCTTTTATCAAATCAATGCAAAATGTAGTTATTTTGTAATATTCTCACTCAGCATTTCCATTATTGCAATAGGCAAACTGAAAGAATAAGATATCATTTTGATTAAAGGGATGCCTATGCTATCCTATGACAGCTGATCTTGAAGATTAGGCCATTCTTGGACTGTAATTGGATAATGCTGGCTTTGTTGATTTGAAGTAGAAGGCTAATGTAGGCAGTTTACAGCGATGACAAAACTGTAAGATTGCTGGCATAGTAACAGGAAAAAAGAACGAAATGTACTGAGACACTAGAACAGTCTTCTTGCCTATGTCTAACATTGGTGGCAGGTATCATTTATTGTACATGGGGTTGCAAGTATGTTTATATCTATTTTATTTTTTTTTAAATAATGCTTTTTAAAAAATATTTTATTTATTTATTTTTTTAGAGAGGGAAAGGAGGGGGGGGAGAGAGAGAGAGAGAGAGAAACATCAATGTGTGGTTGCTGGGGGTTATGGCCTGCAACCCAAGAATGTACCCTGGCTGGGAATCGAACCTGGGACACTTTGGTTCCCAGCCCGCACTATATCTATTTTATTTTAAAAATATTTTCTTCATTCATTTTTAGAGAGGAGAAGGGAGGGGGAGAGAGAGAGAGAGAGAGAGAGAGAGAGAGAGAGAGAGAGAGAGAGAGAGAGAGAGAGAGAGAGGGAGAAAGAGAGAGAGAGAGAGAGACATCAATGTGTGGTTGCCTCTCACATACCCCCTACTAGGGATCTGGCCTGCAACCCAGGCTGTGCCCTGACTGGGAATCTAACTGGCAGCCCTTTGATTTGCAGACCCATACTCAATCCACTGAGCCACACCAGCCAGGGCTGTTCATATTTATTTTAATATAAATGTTACATATTTGCAAATATAAAAAACTTTATGTAGATATTGAATGAATATAGGATAATGTGTATGTTGTGTGTGAGGGTTAATTTCAAACAGGTATCATAGTTCTGAGATGTAACGTTTGTGCTATGTCAACATATCCTGAATAGAAACATATTACACTTTTTCAGTATTATGTGGCAATATCATTTGAGCATGCTTTATAAAATGTACCCACAAGTAGGTTCATTATCTTTAATGGAAAACAAGCATTGCCATAATTATAATTCATAATCCTATTACTGAAATAGAAATAAGTTATATGGTACCTGTTAGAACATGAAAAGGGAAACAGAAAAAAGGATTTGCATCAAACAATGCTATGTCAAATACAAGGTTTTTTTCCAACATGAGTAGGGCATTTCTCATTAATTTTTTTAAGGCCTAATGGCCAAAATTTAAAAGATAATTTTAGATTAATATTTTCCAAAAATTGACATAAAAATTACCCAAAATGGTCTCTACAAAACATAGGACAGAATAGAGTCTACCAAGGAGCTCTGAACAACTTTTTGATTCACCTGGAGTAAAGGTAGTCTCTGCCAACGTGATCCACCTTCTCCAAGAACTGCCTCTAAGTAAAAGCTACTGTGAAATTTGACAGCATTTGTTAAAATTGTAACTGTTTATAACCTTTGAGTATAGCTTTTCAAATTCTAGGAAATTATTCTATAGAACCCCATGAGAGCACAAAGATAAAGACAATGGATATTTATTTCAGTATAGTTTGTGCTGCTTTGCAGCAACTAAAAGCTGGTAGCAATTTGAATGCTCATCAATAGGGGCTTCTGGTCAAGATGGTGGCATAGGCAGACATGGCTCACCTCTTCACACAACCACATCAAAATTACAACTAAAATATAGAACAACCATCAGTCAGGAATGTCAGAAATCGAGTTGAATGGAAGTCTGACAACTACTGAATTAAAGAAACCACATCCATTCAGACTGGTAGGAGGGGCACAGATGTGGAATGGTCTGGCCCCACACCCAAGTGGATAAAAATTCAGGAGGGATATCTCGGGAGCAAGGAGTTCTAGACCCATACTAGGCACTCCCTGCCCCTGCCCAGGACTCCAGTGCCAAGAAGATAAGTCACCACAACTTCTGGCTGTGAAAACCAGCGGAGATTGAGTCGGTGGAGGAGGATACTGGAGCCCTAAGCAGTTTCTCTTGGGGTAACCGACACATGGACTCACCTACTGAGACTTGCTCCCTATGAGCTTCTGCACTGCAGTGGCATCTTGAAGGGCACCAGTGGTGTTCAGGGAGAGACAGAGGTGTCTGGCATTGAGGCGAGCAGAGGCCATTGTCCCTCTGCTAAGCCCTTCACACACAGAGCGCCAGTAGGCTGGTACCATATCTGAAACTCCATCAACCTAGTTAACACTGTGTGAACTGTCTTGAAGATCCACAGAGGCTCTACCCTACCTAATTTATAGGCTCACCTAAGCTGCTTTTCCATAAGAATGGCTGGTCTTGGTTCCTAAATTCTATCAAACAATCAACAGCTGGCTTCAGTGAACCCCAGGGAGGATAGTATAAACAACTTCTGGGACAACTTCAAGAGGTCCAACATTCACCTCATAGGGATACCAGTAGGAAGAGAAAAACAGCCAGAAATTGGAAATCTATCTGAAAAAATAGTGAAAGAAAACCTCCCTAATTTGGTGAAGGAAATAGACGTGCAAGTCCAGGAAGCACAGAGAGTCCCAATTATAATGGATGCAAAGAAGCCTACTGCAAGACACATTATTATTAAAAGGGCAGCCCTGGCTGGTGTAGCTCAGTGGATTGAGTGCCAGCCTGAAAATCAAAGGGTTGCCAGTTCAATTCTCGGCTTAGGCCACATACCTGGGTTGCGGGCCAGGTCCCCAATACGGGGCATGCAAGAGTCACACATTGATTTTTCTCTCTCTTTCTCCCTCCCTTCCTCTCTCTAAAAATAAATAAATAAATAAATAAATAAAAGGTCAAAGGTTAAAGATAAAGAGAGACTCTTAAAAGCAAGAGAAAAGAAGTTAGTTACCAGAAGGTTGTCAAATAGAAGGGGGGAGGGGTGAAAATGGAGGGGGATTAAGAAGTACAAATAGTTAGTTACAGAACACCATGGGGATGTAAAGTACAGTATAGGAAACAGAATAGCCAAAGAACTTAAATGCATGACCCATGGACATGAACAATGGTGGGAGGATTGCCTGAGGGAGTGGGGGGTGCTGGATGGAGGGGGGCAAAGAGGTAAAAATCAGGACAATTGTACTAGCATAATCAATAAAATATAATTTAAACATGCTCATCAATAGTGAGGTATTTAAATAAATCATGGTATATGCATATAACAAAATGGTTGAGATATATATTATAAATATAATATATATATTTAAATAACACAGATTCATAGGTACCACCCACATAAAGATGTGCGTGGCATATTAAGCAAAAAAGTACACAATAAAATGCTATAGAATTCCTTTTACATTGTTAGTATCTCTGTGTAAGGAAGAAAAATCAGAAGAGTAAACTGTAAATACAGTGCTGACCTGTTGACCATGGAGATTATGGAAGACTTCATTCTTCAGTTCATGTATTTCTATACCATTTGAATCCTGTATAATGTACATATATTTATTTTATACTAAGAAAAAATCATTTTAAATTTAGACTGATTAAGTGATGAGACTGGGATTTTGCATACACACAAACACACATACATATACAAACTCCTTTGAGCATTTTGACTGACCTAGGGTAAACTGATCAAAAATATATGTACATTCTTTTGAATTGGTGTTTCAGGAATCTTAGAGTATAATTCCAGTAGTGGAACTGCCAGGTCAAAAGGCAGTTCCATCTTTAGTATTCTGAGGAAATTCCATACTGTTTTCCACAGTGGCTGCACCAGTCTGCATTCCACCAACAGTGCACTGGGGTTCCTTTTTCTCCACATCCTCTCCAATACTTGTTTGTTGATTTGTCAATGATGGCCATTCTGACTGGTGTGAAGTGGTATCTCATTGTGGTTTTAATTTGCATCTCCCTGATGGCTAGTGATGCTGAACATCCTTTCATATGTCTCTGGGCCCTCTGTATGTCCTTCTTGGAGAAGTGTCTGTTCAGGTCTTTTGCCCATTTTTAATTGGATTGTTTGTCTTCCTGGAGTGGACTCATGTGAGTTCTTTTATATTTTGGAGATCAAAACTTTGTTGAGATATCATTGGCAAATATATTTTCCCATACCTATGCACACCAATGTTCATAGCAGCAGAATTTACAATAGGTAAGTGTTGGAAGTAACCTAAGTACCCATGAGTAAATGAGTGGATGAAAAAACTGTGGTACATTTACACAATGCAATACTATGCAGCAGAAAGAAAGAAGGCACTCCTACCCTTTGCAACAGTATGGATGGAACTGGAGAACATTACGCTAAGTGAAACAAGCCAGGCAGAGAAAGACAAATACCATGTGATCTCACCTATAAGTGGAACCTAATTAACCAACCAAACAAGGAGCAAAATATAACCAGAGACATTGAAATAAAGAATAAACTGACAGTAAGCAGAGGGGAGGGGGAGAGGGGAGGGAAATATCAGGGAAAGAAGGGAAAGTGTTGTCCCTTCTTTATATATAAAGTGTTGTCCTTTATATATAAAGGACCCACAGACAAATCAAAGGGGGGAAGGATGGAGGGTAGGGTGGAGAAAAATAGTGATGAGAAAGTAGAGACAACTGTATTCAAACAACAATAAGAAAATGATTAAAAATATATATGTATGGGGGAGATTGGTTAGGGGAAATGCAGATAACTGTAATTGAACAATAATAAAATAATTATATGTGTGTGTGTGTATATATATATATACACACACACACAGAGACCAGGCTATACATGTTTGTTTTTTTTCTTTAACATGGTGTTATGAACTAAATTGTATCTTTTCAAAATTCATATTTTGAAGCCCTAACCCCTAATACTTCAGAATGTGATTGTATTTGGAGATAAGGCCTTTTAAAGAGATAATTAAGTTAAAATGAGGTCAATAGGGTAGGCCATAATTCAATATGACTGGTGTGTTTACAAGAAGAGATTAGGGCACAGACACACAGACACACAAATAGCACCAAGCATATGATAGGACACAGAAAGAAGGCGGCCATCTCCAAACCAAAGAGTTGGCTCAGAGGAAACCAACCCTGCTGACATCTTGATTATGGACTTGTAGCCTTCAAATTTGCAAGAAAAAAAATTTTTATTTAAAATGCCACCCAGTCAAGGCATTTTGTCATGGCAGCCCTAACTGACTAATATAGATGGTAAACTGATAAGGGAAATTATTTAAAAAACTATAGAACTACATTTCAAAACTTTGTAACAACATGGATGATGCCTGAAAACTATGCCAAGTGAAAGAAGTCAGCCACAGAAGACCATATATTGCGTAATTCCATTTATATGAAATGTTCAAAATAGACTGAGCTATATAATAGGCAGTAAGAAGTTAGTGGTTGGCTACCTGAGGGACTTGAAGGAAAATTAGGAATGACTGCTAATGGCTACAGGGTTTCTTCTGAGGGTATAGAATGTGTCCTAAAAATTGATTGTGGCCCTGGCTGGGTGGCTCAGTTGGTTACAGCATCATTCTGATATGCCAAGGTTGTAGGTTTGATCCCCAGTCAGGGCATATACAAGAATCAAACAGTGAATCCATAAATAAGTTGAATAATAAATTGATGATCTCTCTCTCTCCCCCTCTTCTTCTATGTAAAATCAATTAAAAACTTTTTTTAATTGACTGTGGTATTTACTATACATCTCTGAATATACTAAAACCATTAAAGTGTATACTTCAAATGGGTGAACTGTATATTTATGAATTATATCTCATAAAAGCTATTTGTTAAAAAAACTTTTACAGAAATAAAGAAGAAAATCACAAAATTAAACAAAGGCAAGTAACCAGAGACAGATGAAATAAAAAAGAATTATTGTATAATAATTTAATCAACTCTATACAACTAAACTTAAAAACCTGGATAAAATGGGTTATTTTCTAGGAAAATACAAATCACCAAAATTAACCCAAGAAGATGAAAATAAACCACCAATTCACTATTACAGAAATTGAAAATGTTGTCAAAGAGTATCCCCCACAATGTATGAGGCCCAGAAATTTCAGTTAATTTCTACCAAATCTTAAAGTACTGAGTAACGCCAGTGTATTTCACCTGTTTCATAGCAGAGAAAAACTCAAATTGTATTTTTCGAATTTCAAACAAAGTTGTATCTCAATCTCACTTATGAATATCAATGTAAAAATCCTACACAAAATATAAACAAATAGAATTGGGCAGCCTGTTGAAAGAATAACATACCAATGACCAAATACGTTTATTTTCTGGAAGGAAATTATTTAACATTAGAAATCCATTAAAACAATTCACTATATTAACAGATCAAGGGAGCAAAATAATATAATTTTCACAGATGCTAAGAAGGTATTTGACAAAATTCAACACCCATTGCTGATTTAAAATACTCTTACTAAAGTAGGCATAGCCATATACTTGCTTCACATTATGGTATTTAAAACAGTTTGATATATAAAGAGACAGACAGACATAGCAACAGAACAGAATGTAGTCCAGAAATAGAGACAAATATATACAGGATTTCTGTATAGGAATAAAAGTCACATTTCAAATCAGTGGAGGAAATGGTTGCATTCAACAAATGGTGTAGTGACAACTGGCTAGACATACACTAGATACCTACCACATTCCTTGTACCAAAATAAATTTCAGATGGGATTAGTTTTTAAGAAACTAAAACATACTAGAAAAAAATCAGTTGGATGTTTCTGACCTTGGGATAAGAAAGGTCCATTTTAAAAAGACACAAAATAAAATAGCCATAAGGAAAAATTGTTATATTTGACTACATTAAAATAAATATTTTCTGCCAGGAAAAATGCTCCTTATCTCAGAATAATTCTAGATGGATCAGAGACTTAACGTTTTTTTCCTTTTTTTAATTGTTATTGAAGTACAGTTGTCTCCATTTTCCCTCCACTGCTCCCCCCACCCACCCATCCCCAACTCCCACCCTGGATCCCACCCTGCTTTGGCTTTGTCCATGTCCATGGGTCCTTTGTACATGTTCCTTTATGACCCTTCCCCTTTTTCACCCCCTTATTCCCTACCCCCTACCCCCTGCTTACTGTCAGTTTGTTCTTTATTGCAATGTCTCTGGTTATATTTTTCTTGCTTGTTTGTTTTATTGATCAGGTTCCACTTATAGGTAAGATCATATGGTATTTGTATTTCACAAACTGGTTTATTTCACTTAGCATAATGCTCTCCAGTTCCATCCACACTGTCATGAAGGGTAGGAGCTCCTTATTTCATTCCACTGCATAGTATTCCATCCTGTAAATGTACCACAGTTTTTTGATCCATTCATTTACTGATGGGCACTTAGGTTGCTTCCAGCACTTGGCTATTGTAAATTGTGCTGCTATGAACACTGGGGTGCATAGGTTCTTTTGAATTAGTGTTTCAGGATTCTTAGGGTATAATCCCAGCAGTGGAACTGCCAGGTCAAAAGGCAGTTCCATCTTTAGTATTCTGAGGAAATTCCATACTGTTTTCCACAGTGGCTGCACCAGTCTGCATTCCCACCAAAAGTGCACTAGGGTTCCCTTTTCTCCACAACCCCTCCAACCCTTGTTTGTTGATTTGTTTATGATGGCCATTCTGACTGGTGTGAAGTGGTATCTCATTGTGGTTTTAATTTGCATCTCCCTGATGGCTAGTGATGCTGAGCATCCTTTCATATGTCTCTGGGCCCTCTGTATGTCCTCCTTGGAGAAGTATCTGTTCAGGTCCTTTGCCCATTTTTAATTGGGTTGTTTGTCATCATTAAAATAAAAAGCTTCTGCACAGCTAAAGAAAACATCAACAAAATGAAAAGGGAACCAGCCATGTGGGAAAATATATTTGCAAATGATATCTCAGACAAGGGTTTGATCTTCAAAATATATAAAGATTTAACCTTTTTAATCATAAAAAATGACATGAGATTTTAAATATATATCCCCAATGTAAGGAAGGAATTTCTAAACAGGGCATAAAATCTGTAAGCCATAAAGAACATACTGACAAACTTGAATGCATAAAAACTTTTAAAATCTGCATGGAAACAAAAACACCGTGACCAAAGTCAAAAGATAAGTCAATAGACACAGCAGTAGTTTTCTTAATGTATAAAAAAAGTTTTTTCCCTGGCTGGGTGGCACAGTTGGTTGAAGCATTGTTCCCGTGCACCAAAAGGTTGCATGTGAAAGTTGATCTCTGGTCAAGGCACATATGGGAGGCAACTGATCAATGTTTCTCTCCCACATTTCTCTCTCTCTCTCTCTCTCTCTCTCTCTCTCTCTCTCTCTCTCTCTCCACCTTCTTTTCTCTATAAAATCAATAAATATATCCTCAGGTAAGGATTCAAAAAATTAAACAAAAAACAGATAAACAGATTAAAAAGCTCCCACAACTCAAAAAAAAAACAATAGAAAAATAGGCAAAGGATATGAACTAACAATTAGCAAACAAAACAATAAAATTGCTTTTAGTATACCAAAATTACTGAAGCTCACTCCTAATGAAAGAGACATTCAGTTACAATGAGGTACCATTTTCACCTATCAAAAATTCAAAGATCCAAAAGTCTGATCACACTGTTTTTTATGAAGATGTGGGGAAACAGGCACTCTTACATTTCTGAGGGGAATGTAAATTGGTACAACTAGTATGGAGATAAATTTAGCAATATCTATCAAAATTTAAAATAACTAATCCAGCAATTATGTTTCCGATAATTTATCCTACTGTTGAACTCCACGTTTTCAAAATGACACATATATAGGAGTACTTATTGCAGCATTGTTTATATTAGCAAGGGTTGGAAGCAACTGAATGCCCATCAAATACGAGAACAGTTTAAGTAAAATAAAAGATCTATGTGATTATACAAGTGGTGTCTAGAACATATATGAAAAATGATTGGCTATTTCTAAGGAAGAAAACTGAAGAACTGAGGATCAGTGATTAGAAAGATTTACCTTTCATTATGTACTTTTTTTGGACTCCAGTTTTTTACTCCGTAAGTCATGTACCTATTTTTTAAATTTTATTTACTTAACAAACATGTCAAAATTAGTATTTACAAACACTATCAGCTTTCCAAATATTAACTCAGGTATTTTTCACAACAACCCTATGATGTAGGTGCTATAGTTATATCCATTTCACAGATGATGAACCACAGACACACCTGTCACTTTATGACTTCTCTGGGCCCTGGATTCTTTGGTCATTGTGGGACCAAACACACACACACACACACACACACACACACACACACACACACTCTGAAAGCCCCAGCTGGGTACCTGAACTGGTAAGAGTGTCGTCCTAATATGCTGACGTTGCAGGTTCGATCCCTGGTAAGGGCACAATCAACCAATGAATGCATCAATAAGTAGAACAAAAAACCTGTGTTTGCCTCTCTCTCTCTGTCTATGTCTCTCCCCTAACCCCCCTTTCTTTCTAAAATCAATAAATTAAATTTTTTTTAGCCCTAGCTAGTGTGGCTCAGTGGATTGAGCGCCAGCCTGAGAACCAAAGGACCACCAGTTTGATTCCAGGTCAGGGCACACGCCTGGGTTGCAGGCCAGGCCCCCAGCATGGGGTACGTGAGAGGAAACCACACATTGATGTTTCTCTCCTTCTCTTTCTCCCCCCTTCCCCTCTCTAAAAGAAATGAATAAAATCTCTTAAAAAATGTTTTAATGCCCTGGCTGGCGCAGCTCAGCGGATTAAGCGCAGGCTGCGAACCAAAGCATCACAGGTTCGATTCCCAGTCAGAGCACATGCCTGGGTTGCAGGCCACTGCCCCCAGCAACCCCACATTGATGTTTCTTTCTCTCTCTCTTTCTCCCTCCCTTCCCTCTCTAAAAATAAATAAATAAAATCTTTTTAAAAATGTTTTAAATTATTAAATAAAAATATTGAAAATTATATTTTACAAGTGTTCTGGCATATAAATATAAATACAATCCAGGATGGATTTATTATTACATATTAATTAGTTTTATATTCATTTTTATTCTGATTTTAAAATAAAGTAAACTTAACACATTTTTATGTATTCCTAAAAGTATAACAGATCCTAGGCACCATGCCTACTGTGCCTAGTATAAGTCAACCTGTAGGTTGCTGATAACTTGCCCAAGGTCACACAGGCAGTAAATGGTGCAGCTGGGATTTCAACCCAGGTAGTGTGGGTTCAGAATTTGCGTTTTCAATCTGTATGGTAAATAAATAGAGCAAATCACAGGGGGAAATTATGTAATTATACATGTGCTAACATGGAATTACCTCCAAGATAAATTAAATGAAAATATCAGGGTGGGGAATAGTGAACATATATATTTTTTAAAAGGTTTATACACATACGTGCATGCTGTCTCAAAGAATTATTTTTTCTTATGTCTGGAGAAAGAGATTGAGGAATTGGGGAGCTGGGAGACTTACTTTTCATTGTATGTTCCTTGCATTATTGGATTTTCTTTTTTACCATGAGCAGATGAAGTAACTGAGGCTTAAACAGGGTTAAGTAACTTGCCTAATGTTACACAGTAGTAAAAAAAAACCCAATAGCATATAAATATGAACTATTCAGCTGACCAATAATAAATCACTTTTCTGAAGAACAGAACTTTCAATGTATCCCTGTTAAATTTCATCATTTTAACCCATAGGGCAAGTCAGCCAGGCTCTTTTTGTGTCGTGATTCTGGATCCATTGCATTCATCTTTATGATCTACTTAAATTTGGCAAGCATGCTTTCCATGTTTCCATCCAGACTATTGATGAAAATAAGCTACCAATCCAATTGATTGTACCATCTATTACTCCACTTATGCCACCCAATTTCCCCTTGCTCATAGGATATCTGAAGATCCAAATGTCACAGAATTTTGGAATGCAGTGCCCACAGCATTCCCTTGCTCACTAAACTGCTCTGAAGCCCCTTTTACAGTACGTATTTAAAATTAATATACAACTGGTTTCTTTACTATATTTTGCAGGCTTCTGAAGTTTACAACCTGGCCAATTCCACAGAACCCAAACATAAACTGTGTCAGAAAGACTATGATATTCACTCCCCAATTTTTCATAACATGTTTTAACAGGACATTTTAATAGCAGAAATATGTAGCACTTTTCCCCACTGGAATGAACCCACTGACACCTGAAATAGCCCAGACAACTGAACACAGCAGCTGGCAAAGGATAGATGTCTCTAGCCTTCATGAGAAGGGAGCTAAATGCATGCCACAGGGAACTGTGGAAGAAGCATCAGTCTCTGCCAACCTCTCACTCTATTTCTAGCTACAACACACACTACAGTCAAAGTGTTGGGAGAACATGTTTCCTTGTTTCCCTGTTTCCCTGTAATTACACACTATGGTATTGAATGTTTACATAGGTAACCCTGACTGAACACAACTGCTAAGTTTCTGAAAAGTTTACTGTAAAGCAGAATTTGGTGAACAAATAATTCACTTTTTCATTGATTTGACCTACCAAATTGAAGCCACATTGCCCTGCAAAGAATTTTGTGCCCTGGTTATTTTTAAAAAGTGCATTTACAAATGCAGCAAATTTTTCTGTTACGTATTTTAGAGGGGAAAATGTAATTAACACTAAAATAATAATAAGTAGCATATTTTACTCAAAATGTCACAGAATAGAATGACTAAAAGCAAAAACATAGCAGAATATCAGAGATTCTGGTAATTAATAAGATTACTTAGCTCATATTGCCTCATATGTTGTTCTACTATGAAAGCTCAGTTTTGCATCATTTCTAATATTTTCCCATTTTAGATTTACCATTCCCTTTTCAGACCTCCTCATCAGATGAAGTTTGTATCGTTTTTTAGAGTATTTGTTTTGATAGGAAAAGATAATTTAGGTGTCTAGAACCAGTCTCCCCAGGATGTACCACCGTGGTATGCAGATTATTTCGAGCTGAAAACAATTAAAATCTAACAAACTCAAGAAGAGGTTTCTCTTTACTTCCCCCGACCTGCTTAAAGGAATTCAAATTTTAAAAAAACCTGCTTCTGGAAGGCAAACTTTGCATATTCACTTTAGCACATATGAACTAAGTGTGGCAGACTGGAAGGATCCAAGCAATGTCTGTCAAACTCTCATCAGCATGGAGCCACCCCACTGTTCTGGGTGGCTCAGCAAGACTTTGATTATCACATCTTTGCTCTTTCTCATCTACCATCTAGTGAATAGCCTACTTTCCCTTTGAAGTTCCAGACCCCTGCCTCTCTCTTCTTAGTCCAGAATGGCATGTAAGCCTCAACGGCCCAGCATGTTCACAAGTTTCATATTCTTATGAAACCCCAGTATGTACACATATAAAAAATTGGGTCATTTTTTCCATTAATCTGTCTCATGTTAACTTGATGATTAGTACATCCAGAAGAACTTGGAAAGAGGAAAATTATTTTCCACCCCCACAATAACAATGCATAAAGTAGGTATGTTGAGATGTGCAGTTGACTGGTAGCTAGTTAATATCCAAAACATGATTAGTTAATTAAATGTTCACTATACTATTCCCAATGTAATGGTTAAAATGGTGGAATTGCTCTAATTCAGGTATGTTATATCAAAAGATATTTGTTGAGATTGACAAAATGATTATAGTTAGGTATTTCACTCTTTGTTGTCATTTATCATTCCAGGGTAGAGTAATAATAGCTAACTTTTACTGAATATCGACTATATACCTGATACTGTGGGAAGTGTTTTACAGGTATTATCACATTTAAGGCCAACAACCACCCTATAAGGTAGGAAGCCTTGTTATCCCCATTTTATAGAAGAAACTAAGATACAGAGAGGCGAATTTGACAAAGATTGCATAGCCAATAGTGGGAGAATCTATTAATAATATGAAGCCTGACTAATTTCAGAGCCTGAACTGAACCACTACACTGGGAAAAGAATTTTGCATTTCAATTGATGATAGATGGGACAGTAGCAACTTCATTTTTTTAAGTGGGGTTGCTGTTTATATCTAACGGAATGCATTTTTTGTTTTTGGAGTTTCTCTGAATCAATCAGTAACAAATGAGAGACACCTGCACACTTAGGCTAGCCTCTGTTAGTATTCTAGGTATCTGTAAATGGCTCTTAATTAGATTACAATTGAACTCCACCACCACTACCCCAATATGTAGCTTTAATTATGCCTTTTGGGTTAAGTGATAAGAGAGCATTCCTATAGAGAAGGGCCAGGAAGAAAAATGGAAAAGATTGTTTTCCTGAAGCTGGACTGGGGGTTTTGGCAGGAAACGTCTGGAGGTACATTTATTAGGAGCACATTGATCCAGTGTTCTTAAGACTCAACTCTTTTTTGTGTATAAATCATTAAAATTCTCACACAGCTAAGAATAACAATCCTCATTCGATGTTATGTTCAATAAACACAATTCTAACTAAATATGTTAATGCACTAATACTGATATTTCAGATTATTGTTTTTTAGTTAAGAAGTCATATTAACAAATAGGGATTCTAAAACAATGATTTTGACTTTTTTTGAGTGATGTACTTTTATATGTATATATTTAATAGCCAACTGAGCTGCATCCTATCTTTGAATTACATACAGGTTCTTCTCCCCTTGTAACAGGGTACAGAGTGAGGGTCCCCTGAAAACAGGAGAAAACCCCCACAGCCCTTGATTAGGGGATGGCAGAAGTGGATGATATGGTGTTTAAGATACTTTGCATAAAAATGGCTAGTTAACAGCTGTGCCTTTCCTGAAGGGAAGGGGACTGCCACTCAGGGCAAAAGGTGTATGTGACCTTAAGAGCATATAGTGATTTGTGACAGTGTCAGGGGAGGCAGATGCCCACCCTGAATGTCCCTGTGTCACTAAAAACTCTTGCCCTAACTAAAAATGGCAGCCAAAAGAAGGCAAAAGATACTGGGGGACTGGCAAAAATGGCATATCATAGGACAGGTCAAATATGAGGTCACATAGGAAGTTCTGGGCCGAGCATTTAAAATAAGGGTGGATGAGAGAGAAGGCATGGTAGTCTGTAGTGAGAGAGGAGCTACTGGAGTAAGAAGAACACCATGGCAGAGCTGATGGAGCTGTGCTGGGACCTGCCTAACCAAACACGGATTCATGGGAGATGCCTGGAGCTGAACTGAACTGTGACCGGGAATGTTGAGCTGTAGACTTCTGCTTTTCTGAAGGACAAGCAGAGAAACTACTCTCTTGGAATGTGTATCTCCCTGGACTCCACCAGGACCCAGTATAACATGGCACATGTTTTCCTGAACCACTACATGGAGGCTGAGAACAACGTACCCCAGATCCTGAAGGAGAGAGCTGCTATGAGAGGATGGTGACTCTGAAACCCACAAGAGCACCTTCCAGAGGGGATGGAGATCTATTTGCATGACTGGCTGATGGACAGATAAGGATATGGAGAACTTCTGGGCATGGTTTTGGCTTGTAGCCTTTGGGGGAGCAAGGGAAGTGACAGTTCTCACAGGAGAGGAGTGCTCTGAGTACGAGTGCTCTCAAACACCCCCCTCCGAGGATGGAACCCTGTTAATAAAAACCTGTTTCCTTCAACACTAATTGTTGGATCATATGTCAAGGCACCATGTGGTCAAGCCCCAGTTTGCTCGGTTACACCCTCCCTCCCTTTTCCAAAATCATCTCTATAGGGTCTCTCAAAGTCCCTCTTGAATAACAATTGACTGGTTATCCCAAAACCAGTCCTACATATGTTCCCCTAAACTATATACAAATTACCTACTTTCACTCTCACTTCAAAAGAAATAAATCCCACACACACACATACATCCCAAATCAGTTACTGCTTTTATGCTCTTTCTCTTGAGTTAGGGGTGGTAACATTATTATTATTTCTAGTATTAGTCACAGTCTTCCAGAGAAGAACAAGGCTACAATTCATGCTTTACTGCAATTGATAAATCAGGGAAGTGAAAAACAGCAGAAGTGCATAATTTAAATCTTTTTTGAGTTTTTAATCTAAGTCTCTGACATTTGAATTAGGATCAGTAATATTGGTTAAAATTAAACTATGAAGCAAGCCTATATACTTTACTATAAAATCTAACTTGCCCAGAAGCTCATAAATTAAGAAATGAGATTGAAACTCTACTTTTAATACTTAGTATTATACCTGAATACTAAAATACATACCATGCTAAATAAATGTATGTTTTCATTTACATTGCCTTTTTCATTTACATTACATTTCATTTACATAGAGTAAGGCCTTTTAATCTAAACTAAAAGGCAAGAATTTGCAGCTGACAAGTTATTCCTCTGAAAGCATAGTTTTTTTCAATTAATGAAATTCCAGAAGGTATTTTTATGTCATTAAATCTACACTCCATTTATTCTAAGTACAGTAGTAATACGAATTGTATTCTATTTTCTCTTATTTGTGATTTAAGTCTACACTTAAGACATGTTTTCTTTTCCATCCTCTCCTTTTCCCTTTGATGCCTGTTTTTTAATAAGCTAAAATTGCATAAGATTGGAACATTGTTTATAAACAAAAGGATTACCAGACTATTTCAGATAATGCAGATGTAAGAGGTGTTTGATTCTATGTCACCAAGTTACATATGAATGGCTGCCTCATTAAAGTAAAAGTCAACATTTCCCTATTCTTTCTTCTATCACTGGGGTCCTCCTCTTCTCCTAGTTTCTCTTTGCTCACTGCTATATTGCCTACATAGTATTTCTTCCACCTAGTCTCAGTCCCATCTTCCTTCAATGATGACTGGTAAATAGAGACAGGAGAAAGAAAGGGATGCTACTTAAGAGGTATGGAAGAACTCACATTCGTTGAACACCTTTTTGTGCCAGGCACTGGGTCAAGCATTTTATACATTTCATCTCATTTGATTCTATAATAGCCCTACAAAACTGAAGCTATTATCCTCATTGGACAGGTAATGAAACTGAAGCTAAACACCTTTTAAAAAAAGTGCTGATAGGCACTTAGGTTGCTTCCAGCACTTGGCTATTGTAAATTGTGCTGCTATGAACATTGGAGTGCATAGGTTCTTTCGGACTGGTGTTTCAGGATTCTTAGGATATAATCCTAGCAGTGGAATTGCTGGGTCAAAAGGCAGTTTCATTTTTAGTTTTCTGAAGAAATTCCATACTTTTTTCCACAGTGGCTGCACCAGTCTGCATTCCCACCAAGAGTGCACTAGGGTTCCCTTTTCTCCACAACCCCTCCAATACTTGTTGTTTGTTGATTTGTTTATGATGGCCATTCTGACTGGTGTGAAGTAGTATCTCATTGTGGTTTTAATTTGCTTCTCCCTGATGGCTAGTGATGCTGAGCATCTTTTCATGTGTCTCTGGGCCCTCTGTATGTCCTCCTTGGAGAAATGTCTATTCAGGTCTTTTGCCCATTTTTTAATTGGGTTGCTTGTCTTCCTGGAGTGGACTCATGTGAGTTCTTTATATATTTTGGAAATCAAACCCTTGTCTGAGGTATCATTGGCAAATATGTTTTCTCATATAGTTGGTTCTCTTTTCATTTTAATACTGTTTTCTTTAGCCATGCAAAAGATTTTTATTTTGATGATATCCTATTTGTTTATTCTTTTCTTTATGCCCCTTGCTCTAGGGGACATATTGGTGAAAATATTGCTGCATGGAATATCCGAGATTTTCCTGCCTATATTTTCCTCTAGGACTTTTATGGTGTCATGATTTATGCAACCTAAGTGCCCATCAGTAAATGAGTGGATCAAAAACTGTGGTACATCTATACAATGGAATTCTATGCAGCAGAAAAAAAAGAAGGAGCTCTTGCCATTTGTGACAGCATGGATGGAACTGGAAAGCATTATGCTAAGTGAAATAAGCCAGGTGATGAAAGACAAATACCATGTGATCTCACCTATAAGTGGAACCTAATCGACAAAACAAACAAGCAAGCAAAATATAACCAGAGACATGGAAATTAAGAACCAACTGACAGTAACCAGAAGGGAGATGGAAGGGGATAATGGGGGGAAAAGGGTGAAGGGTTTTCAGGGACAACTATAAAGGACACATGGACAAAACCAAGGAGGGGGCGTGGAATCAGGGGAGGAAGGTGGGGATGGCTGTGGGGAGTGGTGGGGGGAAAGGCAGACAACTGTACTTGAACAACAATAAAAATTTAAAAAGAAAAAAATTAAAAACATGCTGAATACTTAGACAGCTAGCAAAACTCAGAAAGGAAACAAGGGAAATCAAAAACTCAAAGTAAGACAAACTTTGCTCACTTTACCCTCTACCACCCCTCTCCAACCCTCAACCCAAGGGTTCATCTTCATGGAACCAGTTGCCTCCAATCTAATATTTTCAATGAGCCTTCAACTATAACCCTTAATGCTATCTTAAACTTAACTCTTAAATGCTAGGTACAATAAAATCATGCATACAGTCTAAGACAAATGCAGTGACAGGAAAAATTTTGGACTTCCATTTCTAGGAATATGGAGAACTGGATGTCCTTAAAAATTCTCCTGCTACAAAATAAATAGAAATTCTGTGGTTTTGTATTTAATCTTTTTCATGTATAACCCAGCAAGAAAGAAGAGGAAATCTCCACAGGTCAAAAATAGAAAAAAAAAAGAAGCTGATAGCAGAACAGTAGACAGGTGCTAATACTTCAGCAGCCTGGGGGCGGGGTGGGGGTGTTGTACTTGTCAGTAATCACTATTCAAAGAGATATTAGCAGAGAAATTTTTAGAACTTCTGAAACTTATAAATCCTCAAATTCAGAAAGCACAAACCATAGACAGGATTAAAAGGAGAAATTCCAAATTGAGAGAAAAACTCAGATTTTCCTTCCTATGTAGGGGGAAAAGACCCTCAGTTCAGTCTACCCACTATGTTCAGAAAAAACATTTTTCCCTCATGTGTTTCTCCTTTACCTTTACATAGACACCATGCTCACATGGAACCCTTCACATCTGATACTTCTGGTCACCAAATGTGGGGAGGTTTTGCCCCATGCTAAGAAATTCTCTATACACCAGCTAGGTGTCCTATAATTTAATTCAATTCTAACACTATCTAACTGGAGATAGTGTCAGATCCCTCAGTCCCACAAGACTGCCTATCACAAATAGTAGATCCCTAAGTTAACCACAACTTATGTATGAGTTGGCTACAAATCAGAAATTCCTATGAAACCCTCCTCAGATGTGATTAATTTGCAAAAGTGGCTCACAAAACTTAAGGGAGCACTTACATTTACCAGTTTCTTTAAGGATATGATAAAGAATCCAGATGAACAAATAGAAATAATGGCTGAAAATTTCTCAAAGTTGGCACAAGGACAAGACATAAATCTACATATCTAAGAAGTGAGGGAATCCCAAAGAAGATAAATTCAAAATTTCACACCAAGGTACATCACAGTCAAATTTCTGAAAACAAATGACAAAAACAAATCTTGAAAGCCTCAAGAGAGAAGTGACACCATACCTAAAGGGGAAACCAATTTAAATGACATTGGATTTCTCATCTGAAGCCACTCAGGCCATAGGGAAGTGGCATGATACATTACATATGCTGAAAGTAAAGAACTGTCAGCCTGAACCCTATATAAAGTGAAAATATCCTTCATGAATAAAAGGGGAATCAAGACATTCTAAGATGAAAGCAAACTAAGAGAACTTGTCACCAGCTACAATAAAAAATGGCTTTAAAAATGGAATCTTGGAACATCAGAAATAAAGAAAGAATATAGTAAGCAGAAATATGGGTAAACAGAACTTTTCTTAGCCTTCCAAATTTTGTTGGATAATGGAAGTAAAAATCATAACACCACCTAATGTAATACTAAATGTACGTAAGTATAAAAGGAGGTAGTTTCTACACTTCACTTGAACTGGTAAAATGAAGACACCAATAGACTGAGATAAGTTATGTATATAATACCTATAACAATGATGAAAAAGAATATACAAAGAGATACACTCAAAATTGATATACATAAATTAAAACTGAATTCCAAAAAATGTTCAAGAAACCCACAGGAAGGCAGAAAAATGAAATCAGAGAAATAAAAAACAAATAAATTAAAATGGTAGATATAATTATAAAATAGCACCTTGGCTGGTGTGGCTCAGTGGATTGAGCACCAGCCTGTGAACTGAAAGGCTGCCAGTTTGATTCCCAGTCAGGGCACATGCCTAGGTTGTGGGCCAGGTCCCCAGTTTACAGCGTGTGAGAGGCAACTAATCAATGTATCACTTACACATTGATGTTTCTCTCCCTGTCTTTCTCCCTCCCCCCACCTCTCTCTACAAGTAAATAAATAAAATTTTTGAATAAAATAAAATAGCAATGATTACATATGTTACATGACATAAATGTACCAGTTAAAAAAAAACAGACTGGCAGAGTAGACTAAAAACATGACCCAGGTATAGCTGTCTACAAGAAACTCACTTTATTTATTTTATTTTTAAACTAAATTTATTGGGGTGACATTTGTTAATAAGATTATATAAATTTCAAGTGTGTAATCCTATAATATGTCATCTGTATACTGCATTGTGTGCTCACCACCCAAAGTCTAGTCTCTTTCCATCACCATATATTAGACCTCCGCTACCCTCTTCATTCTTCTTGCAACCCTCTCCCTCTCTAGTAACTACCATATTGTGTTTATACAAGTTTTATAGAAGAAACTCACTGTAAATATAATATTATAGTTAGGTTGAAAGTCAAAAATGGAAAAATTTATATGATACAAACATTAGTCAAAACAAAACAACCGGCTATATTAACTTCAGAATATATATAGAGAAAATATATATGCTAATATAAATTAGCTATATATGTATATTATATATAATAGCTAATTTTATTATTTATATATTATATATTAAATTAAATATATGTTAATATAAATAATAATAATATAAATCTAGACAGAGTATAGTATAAAATATATTTCAGAGCCAAAAGATTGAACTGAGACAGATGACATTATATAATGATAAAAGGGCCAATCCACCAAGACATAGCAACCCTAAAAGTGTATGCACCAAACAACATAGCTACAAAATATTCATATAAAAAGCAAAAACTAAGCTAAAAGGACAAACAGACAAATCCACAATTATAGCTGGAGACTTCAACACACTTCTTACAATAATTGACAGAACTAGACAGAAAATCAGCAAGGATATGGAAGAACTCAACAACATCATCAACCAAAGGTAGCTAATTAACATTATAATACATTCCACGCAATAGTGAAATACACATTCTCTTCACATACAAATGGAAAACATATCAAGATAGGCCCTATCCCAAGCCATAAAACAAACCTTAATGAATATAAAAGGATTGAAATCATTCAGAGATGTCCTCTAACCACAGTGGAATCAAACTGGAAATCAATAACAGAAAGATAATAAGAAAATCTCCAAATACCTGGAAACTAAGCAATTCACTTCTAAACAATTCATGGATCAAAGCGGAAGTTTCAAGAGAAATTAAAAAAATATTGATGTTTAAATGAATAAAATGAAAACACAATATATCACACTGACTAGCATGGCTCAGCTGGTTCAGCATCATCCAGCAAAGCAAAAAGTCACTGGTTTGATTCCCAGTCAGGGCACATGCCTAGATTGTAGGGTGGTCCCTCGTTGAGGAGTGTGCAAAAGGCAGCCAATTAATGTTTCTCTCACACAGCAATGTTCCTCTGCCTCTCATTTTCCCTCCCTTCCCCTCTCTCTAAAAGTAAATAAATCAACTCTTTTTAAAAAAATTTTAAAAAGAGAACACAACATATCAACACCTGTGGGACAAAGCTAAAACAGTGCTAAACAGAAAATTTGTATCACTAATTGCATACAACAGAAAAAAGGAAAAGTCTGAAATCAATAATCTATATTCCCAGCTTAAGGGCCTAGCAAAAGGAGAACAAAATAAATCCAAAGCAAGTAGAAGGAAAGGCATAATAAAGATAAGAGCAGAAATCAATGAAATTGAAAACAGAAAAAAAATCAATGAAACAAAGCTGAGATTCTTTAGAAAGATCAAATAATTGACAAACCCTGGCTGGTGTAGCCCAGTGGACTGAGCACAGCCTGTGAACCAAAGCATTGTGGGTTCGATTCCTAATCAGGGCACGTGCCTGGGTTGCGGGCTAGGTTCCTAGTAAGGGGTGCACTAGAGGCAACTACACATTGATGTTTCATGCCCTCTCTTTCTCCCTCCCTTCCCCCCTCTCTAAAAATAAATAAAATCTTTAAAATTAAAAAATAAATAAAAAACACAAGTAATTGACAAACCTCCAGTAAAACTGATAAAGAAATAAGAGAGAAGACACACATTATATTACATATCCTTCAGACATCAAAAGAATAACAATGCTATGAACAACTGTACACATAAATCTGTCAATTTAGATTAACTGAACCAATTCTTGAAACAACACAAATTAGAGACTTCTGGTCAGGATGGCAGCATAGGTAAACATCTCATCTCATTGCACAACCACATCAAAATCACAAGCAAATGAACAAAATATAACCAGAAACATTGAAATAAAAAACAAACTGACAGTAACCAGAGGGGAGGTGGGAGGGGATAATGGCAGGGAAAGGGGAAAGGCTTGTCAAGGAAAATGTGTAAAGGACACATGGACAAAACCAAAGGGAGGTAGGATAGAGGGTGGGAGGTGGGGATGGCTGGGGTAGGGGGGAATGGTCGGGGGGAAATGGAGACAACTATACTTGAAAAACAATATAAATAAATAAATAGAAATTTTTAAAAAATTAAAACTAAAATACAGATCAACAATCATTTAGTACCATCAAAAATGGAGTTGAATGGAAGCCTGACAACTATGGAATTAAAGAAACCACATCCAACCAGACTGGTAGGAAGGACAGAGACATGGAATAGGCTGGTCCCACATCCAAGTGTGGTAGACAAAAATTCGGGAGGGATATCTCAGGAGTGAGGAGTCTCAACCCCAAACCAGGCCCCCCAGGCCAGGGTTCCAGTGCCAGGAAGATAAGCCTCCATAATTTCTAGCCACAAACCACTGGGGATTGAGTCAGTGGAAGAAACTTCTGGAGTCTCAAGCAGTTTCTCTTAATGAACCCAAACAAAGACTTCATCAGACTCACTCCCTCTGAGCTCCAAACCAGGGAAGCAACTTGAAAGATACCAGTGTCATAAAGGGAGAGAGTGAAGTGTCTGGCATCAAATAAAGAGCTTGGGGATAGCATTCTCTCAACAAAAAGACAGGCCATTGTCTAATTTCTGAACCCTCCCCAAACAATGCCACAGAGCCCACAGTCTGGTGCCATATATGAGACCCCATCAACCTAGGTAATGTAGTTTGCCCCACCCTAGAGATCCCAGAGACTCAGTCACGGCCAACTTATGGGCCCACACCAGTTGCTTTCCCATATGAATGGGTAGTCTTGACTCATGCTTCACAACTTCCCAAATCCTCTCAAATGAACAACAGCCAGCCTCAGTGAGCTCCCAGCCCTCATACCTCTTGCGAAAGGACCCCACACCCAGCACTAACAGCAACCAGCCTAGGTTCACAGCTTAACTTGGCTTGGCTTGGGAATCTCCAGGCCAAGCACAAGTAGCAGCCATCTCAGATTGTTTTATACCTCAGGCAGGGTGGCCCCAGGCAAAGCACAGGTGGGTGCTGATCTTGACCAGTACCATCCAGGAAACCCCAGATACTGCGCACCCAGTGGACAATTACAGACTATGTGAGACCACCACCATCCCACCCTTGCACAGCAGATCCTCCACAGAGGGTGAGTTGACTGGTCTGGGTGAATCCCTCCCATTGACCTGCCAATAGTAATCAAGGCTCAACTACAAGAGGAGAGTGTATTCAGTCCACATGAAGGGTGCACCTTGAGTACCAAGCTTGGGTGATAGGGGAGGACCTTACAAGATACCTATTATATTAGGCCATTCTACCAAGACAGGGTGTCATAGCAGTTCTGCCTAATACATAGAAATACAAAGAAACAAACACAGGGAGGTTGCCAAAATGACAACACAAAGAAACATGGCCCAAATGAAAGAACAGATCAAAACTCCAGAAAAAAGAGCTAAACAAAATGGAGATAAAAAAAATCTATCAGATGCAGAGTTCAAAACAATGGTTATAAGGATGTTCAAGGAAACTAGTGAGGACATCAACCATACAAAAAAAGATCCAGTCAGAAATGAAGGACACACTAATTAAAATAAAGAACAATTTCCAGGAAAACAACAATAGAATGGATGAAGCTGAGAATTAAATCAATGATCTGGAACATAAAGATGCAAAATCTACTAATCAGAACAACAAGAACAAAAAAGAAATGAGGATAGTATAAGCAGCCTCTGGGTCAACTTCAAGCAGTCCAACATTTGCATCATAGGGGTACCAGAAGAAGAAGAGAAAAAGCCAAAACTTGTAAATCTATTTGAAAAAATAAAGAAAGAAAAATTCCCTAATTTTGTAAATAGACATGCAAGTTCAGGAAGCACAGAGAGTCACAAATGAGATAGATGCAAAGAGCCCCAATCCAAGACACATCATAATTAAAATGCCAAAGGTTAAAAATAAAGAGAGAATCTTAAAAGCAGCAAGAGAAAAGAAGTTAGTTACCTACAGGGCATTTCCCATAAGACTGTCAGCTGATTTCTCAAAAGAAATTGTGCAGGCTAGAAGAGATTGGCAGGAAACATTCATAGTCAGGAAAAGCAGGGGCCTATAGCCAAGATTGCTCTACCCAGCAAAGCTAACATTTAGAATTGAAGGGCAGATAAATAGTTTCCCAGACAAGAAAAAGCTAAAGGAGTTCATCATCATCAAGCCACTATTACATGAAATGATAAAGGAACTTATTTAAGAAAAAAGATCAAAACTATTTACAATAAAATGGCAACAAATACTTATCTATCAACAATTGAATCTAAAAGACAAACTGAGCAAACAAGAACAGAGACAAAATTGTGGATACAAAAAGTGTCTTAATGGTTCCCAGATGGGAGGGCTTGTAGGGGAATGGGTGAAGAGGTCAGGGGATTATGTAGTACAAACAGGTATTTACAGAATAGCCTCATGATGTATACTACAATATAGGAAATGGAGTAGCCAAAGGACCTACACATGACCTATGGACATGAACAATGGTGGGGGGATTGCCTGAGGGAGTGGGGGTGCTATTTTGAGGGGGGCAAAGGGGGAAAAATTGGGACAACTGTAACACAATAATCAATAAAATATAATAAAAATAAAATAAACATAAAAAAACAAATTAACACTTCATCCAATATGAAATAGATTATTTGAATAGCATTAACTATAAGGAAATTTAATTAGCAATTTAGAAGACTTCAATTTTAAAAACAGAAATTTCCAATACTCGCCCATGTGGCTCAGTTAGTTGGAGTGTAGTTCTGTGCACCAAAGGGTTGTAGGTTCGATTCCCAATCAAGGCACGTATGTACATTGTGGGTTTGATCCTCGGCCCAGGCACATACAGGAGGCAGTCTATCAGTGTTTCTCTCTCACATCAATGTTTCTCTCTCTCCTTTTCTTTATCTCTAAAAATCAATGGACAGGAGAAAGGAGAACCCTTTAACACTGTTGGTAGGAATACAGACTGGTGCAGTCACTATGGAAAGCAGTATGGAGATACCCCCCAAAATTAAAAACAGATCTGCCTTTTGACCCAGTGATCCCACTCCTGGGGATATATTCAAAGGAACCCAAAACACTAACTCAAAAGATCATAAGCACCCCTATTCTCATTGCAGCATTATTTACAATCACTAAGATATGGAAGCAGCCCAAGGGTCCATCAGTAGATGAGTAAATAAACAACTATGAGACATTTACACAATGGAATACTATTCAACCATTAAAAAGAATAAATTTAGCCCTGGCTGGCGTAGCTCAGTGGATTGAGCGCGGGCTGGGAACCATAGTGTCCCAGGTTCGATTCCCAGCCAGGGTACATTCCTGGGTTGCAGGCCATAACCCCCAGCAACCGCACATTGATGTTTCTCTCTCTCTCTCTCTCTCTCTCTCTCTCTCTCCCCTCCCTAAAAATAAAATAAATAAATAAAATCTTAAAAAAAAAAAAAGAATAAATTTTACCCTTTGCAACAGTATGGATGGACCTGAAGAACATTATGCTAAGTGAAACAAGCCAGTCTGACAAAGAAAAATACCATATGACTTCACTCATATTTGTAATCTAATGAACTGAAATAACAAGCAAAATAGAGATAAACTCATAGATAGAGGGTAGGATGACATCTAAGAGAGGGGAATGTAGGGGCTGGAGGGATTGAGCAAAAAGGAAAGACTCATGGACGTGGATAACAGTGTGGTGATTGCAGAGGGAGGAGTATATTAAACAGCTAAATGATAATAGAAAAAAAATTTAATATTTAAAAATAAAAGGGTCTGGAAAAATAAAAATAAATGAATATACCCTCAGGTAAGCCTTAGAAAATAATAATAGTAAATAATAATAACAATAAACAAATATTTTAAAATATATGTTATTGATGATCCTATTACAATGGTCTCAATTTTCCTCCTTTGCCTCCCTCCATCCAGCACCTCCTACTCCCTCAGGCAATCCCCCCACCACTGTTCATGTCCATGGGTCATATGTATAAGTTCTTCAGCTACTGTATTTCCTATCCTGTACTTTACATCCCCATGGCTATTCTGTAACTACCTGTTTGTACTTCTTTTTTTTTAAGATTTTATTTATTTATTTAGAGAGGGAAGGGAGGGGGAGAGAGGGAGAGGGAGGGGGGGGAGAGAGAGAGAGAGAGAGAGAGAGAGAGAGAGAGAGAGAGAGAGAGAGAGAGAGAGAGAGAGAAACATCAATGTGCAGTTGCTGGGGGTCATGGCCTGCAACCCAGGCATGTACTCTGACTGGGAATCGAACCTGTGACACTTTGGTTCACAGCCTGCGCTCAATCCACTGAGCTACGCCAGCCAGTGCTACCTGTTTGTACTTCTTAATCCCCTCACCTCTTCACCCATTCCCCTACACCCTACTTCCATCTGGCAACCATCAAAACACTCCCCATATCCACATATCCTCAGATGAGTATTAAAAATAATAATAATAAAAAATAAACAAAGATTATTTTTAAATAAATAAATAAAAGATGGTTTCGCTGAACTATTCTACCAAACATTTAAAGAAGAATTAATACCAATTCTACAAAATCTCTTCCAGAAAAAAAGAGGACGGGACATTCTCAAATCATTGTATTACCAAAATATAAAAACTATAATACAAAAATATAAAACATTAGGCATGTCTCTCAAAATTACTCTGCAGCTGGTAGGAAGACACAAACACTGCCAGTGATTTCAAGAACGTCTCTGACAATAGTATCCAGCACCACGCTTCCTCTCTCTTTGTGATCAGAAAGCCAGCTTTAAAGAAGTGCAACCTGCACAGTCACACAGATCCCCCACGCAGAAGGGTCCCTGCTTGATTTACTGCTCTATTATTGCCATCTTGAAATTCTTAATAATTTTACCTTTGAATTTATGTTTTAGAAGTGAAGTTCAATGGGACAATGGACCAAGCCATGTGAGCAGAGAAGATATGTGATAGAAAATAAAAGCTTTAGCCCTGGCTGGTGTGGCTCAGTGAATTGAGTGTCAGCCTGTGAACCAAAGGGTCACTGGTTTGATTCCCAGTCAGGGCACATGCCTGGATTGCAGGCCAGGTCCCCAGTAGGGGGCTTGCAAGCAGCAACCACACATTGATGTTTCTCTCCCTCTCTTTGTCCCTCCCTCCCACTCTGTCTAAAAGTAAATAAATAAAATATTTTTAAAAAAGATAAGTAAAATGCAAAAAAAAATTTTAAAGCTTTACATTTTTTGTACTTTCAACAACAATTTTTTTCTTGGTTTTGAATAAACCATTTTCACTTTGCACTGGACCTGGACAATTAGACAGCCAGTCCCACATGACCACTGTTTTCCCTGAAAGACACATCAGCAACTGCCTCAAATCTGCCAACCAGATACTCTAGCTCCACTTCAAGAAACCTAGAACTTTATGCTTTTTGTGTTTTTCCCCTTAATTTCACAAATATATTTATTAAAGGGAAATTGAAAAATATGCTTAATCAAAAAGAAAAATGATATTAAAATCCTTGCTAACCCCAAGACACAGAGATAAGCACTTTCAATATTTTAGCACATTATCCTCTTTACATGCACATGTACTCATTTTTATAAAAACAAATGTTAAAGCACATTTTCATAATCTGCTCTTTTACTATATTAATACATTAAAAGCATTCTCATGTTACTAAATATATACATTATTTTTATTTTGAAAAGGAAATAAATTTGTTGAGTTTTCTCATTAGAAAATATTAACTCATTGAGGGAAAGCATTAGACAACAGAGAAACATATATAGTTCTTAAAGACTTTATTTATTTTTAGACAGAGGGGAAGGGAGGAAAAAAGAGAGGGAAACAGACATCAGTGTGTGGTTGCCTCTCTTACACCCCCCACTGGGGACCTGGCCTGCAACCCAGGTATTTGCCCTGATTGGGAATCAAACCAGCAACACTTTGGTTCACAGGCTGGCACTCTGTCCGCTGACCCACACCAGCCAGGGCTAGAGAAATATATTAACAAAAAAGTGAAAATTGTACTTCACTTTCCACCAATGGAAACTATCTGCCAATAATCACATCACTATTCACCAACAATCACATCTAAAAATATAATAATACAGATAATATGAGACTTTCATACACATACAGACACATATAGACACATATATATAAACTATATATTACATACACATATTTAAACAAAATGGATCGCTCTATGTACAGTCATATAATATTTTCTATTTTCCTACAGAATATGGATACACTTCCCTGTGAATATAAATCACTATAGATTTTTACATAAATAGGATTATCCTATACGTAATATTCATCCTAATTTTTCTCCTAACGTTATAACTTAGATGTCTTTCCCATTCTAATACAAAGAGATTTCTCTTATTCTTTGTAATGACTGAAGACTTATTTAACTAAGAGTTAGTAACACTCATACATATTTATTACAATGTAACTATTACTCAGATGATAAACATTCATGCAACTTCTAGTTTTTCAAATTTTATTTTTTTTATTTTACTTATTTATTTTTAGAGAGGGAAGGGAGGGAGATAGAGAGAGAGAAAGAGAGAGAGAGAAACATCAATGTGCAGTTGCTGGGGGTTATGGCCTGCAACCCAGGCATGTAACCTGGCTGGGAATCGAACCTGGGACACTTTGGTTCCCAGCCCGCGCTCAATCCACTGAGCTACACCAGCCAGGGCCCTAGTTTTTCATATTTTAAAACAATACTATGATGAACATTTGGTTTTATGTGTGTTTATGTTTATGTGAGAGTATATCTTTGGATTCTTGTCCAATTATTTCTTTACAATAAATTAATAGATGTCTAATAGCTAGACTAAAGGATATAAACAGGAAATTTATACTTTCAGCAAATAGGTGTAGCTACTTTATTTTTTTCTATCTAAAGTTTCTCAGAAGCCCTTATGCCTCTGAATGATACAGGAGGCATGCAGATGTAAACTTGTCAATTGAAGATATCTATCTTTCTTTCTTTTCAAGTACAATTACTTTCAATATTATTTTGTATTGGTTTCAAGTATGCAGCATAGTGATTAGACTTTTAAAAGTATTCCCCCTAATATTTCCAGTACTCACTGGCACTGTACATATTATTGACTATATTTCCCATGCTATACTTTACATCCCTGTGACTATTCTGTAATTCTCAATCTGTGCTTCTTGATTCCCTCATTTCTTTCACCCAGTTCAAACCCCCACCCCTCTGGCAACCACCAATCTGCTCTCTGTAAGATATGTTTAACTCTTTTTTAAAAAAGATTGTATTTATTAATTTTTAGAGAGAGGGGAAGAGAGGGGGAGAAACATCAGTGAGAGAGAGAGAAACATTGATCAGTTGCCTCTCACCCACCCATTGAGCTACACCACTCAGGGCAGATAACTTTAAATCTTGAAGTTTTTTTTAAAGATTTTATTTATTTATTTTAGAGAAAGGGGAAGGGAGGAGAAAGAGAGAAACATCTGTATACTAGAGAAACATCTATCAGTTGCCTCTCACACACACCCAACCAGGGACCTAGCCCACAACTCAGGGATGTGCCCTGATGGGGAATCAAACCAGCAATCTTTCAGTTTGCAGGCTGACACCCAAACTACTAAGCCACACCAGCCACAGCTAACTTGAACTTCAAAAAATATTTTCTATTTTAAATAATCTCCTTTGAATAAAGGTTGAGACTTTCAGGGTTTCTCTTACTCCTCTTCCCCAAGATGCCCTTATGGCAATTGAGGGCGGGACCCTAGCCATTGATTTTTCTTGGGGTCTCTGTTGGTCTTTCATTCCACATTGCATGTGGGTACCATATGAAGCTCATGGGGGTTGCTGCTGGTATCTTGACCTAGTCTGGTCTTTGAGACTAATAATGCCTACCTTCTTGGCTCTATTATGTGGCACCCCCACCATAGCTTATTGGAATGGGACATCCTACACAAGCATGACTACTGTCCTTATGATTCACCTCCAGGGATCTGTTACCCATAGCCTCTGCTTGGTGTCTTCTCATCCCAGTGTCATTTGGGGGGTAAGCTGGCCCATACCCCATTAACTCTCCAGAGCCTTCTCCAGGTCCTAGCTATGCCAATCTTAGTGCCATGATAAATTAGGGGATAATTTTTTCTTCTTCCAACTCATTATGCCATCATGCCATTTTTAACCTCTTATCTGGGTGACATCGTGTTGGACATGATCTTCTCTAGGGGAGCTGACTATTTTCCCAGTTTTCACTTGGGGATGCAAAGAACTGTCTCTATTGCTCTAAGAATCTCCCAAATTTACATTTACACAATGGAATACTACTCAACTGTGAAAAAGAAGGAAGTTTTACCCTTGGTGACAGTATGGATGGACCTGAAGGACATTATGCTAACTAAAATCAGCCAGTCAGAGAAGACAAATACAGTATGATTCCACACATATGTGGAATCTAATGAACAAACTGAACTAACAAGCAAAGTAGACACAGACTCATAGATGGAGAGCAGGATGACAGCTAAGGGGGGAGGGTAGGCTGTGGAGGGATTGAGCAAAAAAGAAAAAGGAGTTATGGACATGGACAATAGTATGGTGATTGTGGGGAAGGTAGAAGGGAACTAAATGGTAATGGAAAAAAATTAAAATAATAAAATAAAATAAAACAAAATAAAACAAAATAAATAAAATAAAATAAAATAAAATAAAAAGAATCTCCCAAACTTATCTGGGATGACTCCCTTCTTCTTCCCAGGCAGCCCTTCTAGAAATCAGAAATGGCTACATCTTATGCCTTCCTCCTATCTGGAAAAGACAAAATATCCCTTCTCAAGGTAGCATTCACTCTCTCCAGTCCCTCAGGACTTAATAAGGAAACACACTGCGAGGTGTTTAAAAAAATATATCTATATCGCATACATGTTAAGGTCTTAATACTTTTACTGAATTACCCTACAAAATATATGTGGTCTGTCCAGAAGCTATCCAGCCATGTACTATAAAAAATAGAGACATTTACTGAAGAAGATACAGGATACAAGAAACATTATACACAGGACTATAACACCTCAGTCCCCTTCAAAGTAGGCACCTTGGGATCTCACACAGTTCTCCCAATCACCATCAGCTGCCCCGTTGTATTTTCCTGAATCTCATCAATGGTCTGAGACTCTGCATGAGATGTGATGCATGAGTGGGTACATTGTCATGATGAAGCTGCCCATCACCAGTTGCCCATACCTGCAGCCTTCTGAATCATCTGAATAATTTCTGCAGAGGAGTGTTGAAGATTAATGCAAAATTTGATGCAGATTTGTTGCTCTACTCGCTCAGTCATTTTGAGTGTGAGGTCCCACAGTACACATGCTCACTCAATGGCATCCACAACCCCCACTAATTAGTAACATGAAGTCGTCATTGTTCACACATGTGCATTCCAGTCCACTCTCCTTGGCTGCCAGGTTACATCAATGTTACGCAAACCATTCTCATATTAACAATGGCTGTACTTTTCCAGACTGGCCTCATCATAAACAAGTATAGTACCAATTTATGCTCCCAGTAGCAGTTTATGAGATGTCCTTCCCCATAGTCCTTCCACCTCCATCATAGTAACCCTACTAGCTGAACTTGGGCAACTGGTTGCCCAAAATCATGTCATCTCAATCTTTTAATATGCATTTCTTTGAGGTTTAATGAAGTAGACAGTTTTTGATGTTTATTTGTTCTTTTGTGAATTTCCTGTCTATGATCTTTGTCCATTATTCTACTCATCTTTTTGTATTTTTCTTGATTTATGAGAGTTTGGTATACAATAAGAATATTTACCCAAGTTGCCATTGTATTTAATTTTATTTGTGGTATTTTTTGTAATTCTTATGAAATAAAATCTATCTCATTTCTTCCTTTTATGTTTCATTTTTGTCTTCATGATTACAAAGCCTCTCTACACACTGATTATATGAATTGGAATCTACAATTTATTCTGTACTTTATGTTTTAATGTTTTCATTTAAGTATGTAATATATTTGAAATTTATTTTGGTGCAAGATGCAAGGTAAGGCTCTCTATTTCCCAAATGATTAACAAGTTGTAATAATGTCCTGTTCCTCTCTGAAAAAAAAATATAATGGTCTTGATTTTCCAGAACATTATAGCTTCAATGCAGTAACTATTGAATGTAAGTGTCTACCATAAACTTCATTTTTTTACATTACACCAACTGTGAGGGACCTAGGTCTAACCAAAGTTCAATCTCCTACGTACAAAATCAACTGGACTTGGGTGAGTGGTAAACAGAAAGGCACCTTCGAAATGTATCTTAGAGAGGTAGAATGTCTGATAATGCCCTCTGCCCTGTGTCACACACCCTGACTGTTACCATAGGAAACTGGGCCAGAGCAGATCTGCCTCTGGCTGGCCAGTAGTGTATGGATTCTTTACTTAATGCAGGAAAGATTTCACAACATGAATACAGGTGATTTTAAGAGTGTATTTAGTAAAGCTGGGGACAGTGGGAGTTTAGGAGAAAGAAAATAAAAAGCTGACACCTGAGATAAGTCATGGGCGTGTTCTAGCCAGAACTGGGTCTTTTGTCTTGAGGTTTTTTATCTCTCTTTTGCAGATGGGAGTCTTATGGGAGTCTTATGGGAGGTCTCAGGGGAGGATTTCAGCAGAATATTCATTAGTTTTCTAGATGTGTTCCTTAATATGTTGATGTATGAAAATTAGTGCATGGAGGGACCAGGATCATTTTCTGGTCAGCTTTGCTGCTATCTTGAATTTGTTTGGTTTTAATTGGATTTTTTATGTATTCCCCTGACTTCAACTGTCCTTAAGTTTGTATCGCACTAATGGCAATAATTGGGTCTCTGTTATTTATCTCCCTGACCAGGGTGACTTAAGCTACTTACTTTCTGATTAGGGAGGAGAAGGGTAAACTATTTGTTCTCTATTGTCCTTGGTTAGGGAAGATAAGCTCTTGATATTTACTAGCTGGGTGTAAATTGCTTGCTTTGTTTGGCCCTATTTGTCTAACCATTTGCCTCAGTTTCCCTTTTCCCACTGGTCAAGAATTCTCCTAAAATCTAGTTATCCTGCCTCATGACCATTTTCCAAAGACCAATCACTGGGATTTCTCACACTTTCCTGGCCTGAGTTTCCCTAGTCTTGAAGAACTCCCTGCAACTCGGCTGTCAGTGTTATTCTTGAGCCAGTCCAGAGATGTTTATTTTGGAAAGCTTAGAAGCGCCAAGGACAGTTTCTTCAGCTGAGATATCTTTGGAATGCTAGATGAAGTATGAAGTATCTTGGAGTGAAAACCCCCCTGAACTATTAAGGACGTCAACCAGTTACTGGATTTCCCCCACTTTTCCACTTCTACACAACTAACCCTACTAACAGACCTTCTTAAGAAGAAGGAAGGCTTTTAACTTAGTCCCTGATGCAGCCACAACATGTCAGCAACTAAAACACCTGTTTACCTGTACCTTCCTCCTTGCTTACCCTAACACAACAAACTCCCAAGTTATTAAAATCAACCTCTAATTCTATAGAATTAGAGGGTCACTTTTTAACATAGTATGCAAGGCCATCCATTACCCAGCCTTTTCTTACTTCTCTATATTCTGACTTCCTCACCACTCTCCGTCTTGCACATCATGGTCAGGCAATTCAAACGGTTTATAGTTCTCCAACTGCACTAAGCTACTTCTCTCTCTGCCTTGCTGTCTGTTGCTCTTCCCTCTAAGAATGTCTCACCGCCACACCCCCCACCTTCATTTACCTAAATCCTACATAATTCTTTAACACTTACCTCAGGTATTATCACCTCCAGAAAAATTTTCCCTGGTACCATCTTCTTAAAGACTGGGTGTAGCACCTCTCAGACATCCTCCTATAATATAGAATGCAAAGTTCTATCAATTTTTAGCTCATTGTATTATAACTACATTTTGTGTGCTGATGAACTCACTTGATCATAGCTCCATCTTAAATGGAGAGACTATGTTATCTCACTGTATATCCTCAACATCTAACAATATGTGGTATACAATAGGCCCTCAATAAATGCTTGCTGATTAAATTAACAGACAAATGAACTGCATCCTATCATTTGATTGCTAAACCAATCCCCCTGCCCCAATCCAATAGTGAAGAAGTGCCATGGGGCACATGAAGAAAATAAATCTGCTACAATCCCAGTCAGAAACACATTTTAAGAAATTTCTCAAATTTAACTGAGACAGGTTAGCATTGTGCATATATAACTTCTATCCACAAACATTGGGCCAAAAGGTCATCATCACTGAACTGACTGTTCTAATAAAGAATAACTTATATTCTTAAATTTAACTAAGACTATTTAGCATTGGGCATATATAACTTATATACACAAATATTTGGCCAAAAGGACATCATCACTGAGCGAACAGACTGTTCTAATAAAGAATAATTTGTATTCTACATCATTTTTTTAAATTTTTATTTATTGATTTTAGAAAGAGGAAGGAAGGGAACCAGGAAAGGAGAGGGAAGAAGAGAGAGCAAGGGGTGGTGGGAAGAGAGAGAGATAAATCAATCTGCTCTGCTGTTCCACCCATCCATGCATTCATTGGTTGATTCTTGTATGTGCCCTGACCCGGGATCAAACCCACAACCTTGGCATATCGAGATGACACTCTACCAACTGAGCTACCCAGCCACAGCTCTACATAATTTCTTATTGTGATTTTGTTTATGTACCTGTGTCTTCCATAAGACTAAGAGTTTCTCAAAGCTCCACACCCAGTACAATGCTTGACACATAGTAAGCACTCAATAAATGCTTCTTAAATGAATATACAGGGTAGGGCAAAAGTAGGTTTACAGCTGTTCATATGAAAATAATACAATAATCAATAGATAATAATATAAGAGTAAACTCTATTTTGCATACTCACAACTGTAAGCCTATTTTTGCCATACCCTGAATAAGACATACACTCATGCTGTCTCCTCTACTAGAAATGCCTCTTCTCCCTCTCCTTTTCCCCCTAAAAAAAATTATACTTTTCCTTCAGAATTCAGTCAACTGTCAACCCTTTCTGACTCAGCATAAAGCAGAAATAGTCACTTCCTCCTCTGGGCTACAGTACTTCATTATATATATCATTCTTGCAGCATCTATTATTGTACAGTGACTGTAGTTAGTTAAATTTAAACCCCATCATTCACTACTTGTGAACTCCTCAAGAGCAGGAACTTTGTCTTATTTCTACTTATATCTTCATGTTTTGTACCTAAAAATTGCAGGCCCTAAATAATAGGTTATTAAGTTAGATTGAAGGAGGAGCACCAGTAAGAATAGAAAAGAGGAGATAGATATACAAGGTCCAGCAGAAGTAATGCCTGATTGAGTGTGGTTAGTAGGGTAATACATGGGTATAATAATTTATAGTTTTAATTTGAACATTTCACCTAAAATGGTATATGGTGTGCTTGAGTATGATATTGTTATGTTACAGGATTACATGCTTACGAGTTTGCAATAAAAAGGGGCATTATATGCACCAGACCCCTGTATGTTATGACAAGGGGTAGAGATCAAATCAAAACAAATTTCTAAATAAAAGTAGTAAGAGGGAGGAAAGAAGTAGAGAAAAAATCAAGAATGATTAAGGTTTTGAACCTGAATGACTAGAACAACTGGGTCATTTGATCTTAGCTAACAGAAGTAAAGAAATGAGTACCAGGCACAGGTTTGGGCAGCTGTGGGCAATTAGGACTTTATATTTGATTTTGAACATACTGAGTTTAAGGTTCCAGGAAACATCCAGCCAACATTTAAAACCCAAATCTAAATTTAAAATACGAGAAATGTAGGCTTAGCAGTCAGTCATTTATGGTTGGAGCTATCAGGAGATATGAATGACTAGGAAAAAATATCTACTTTCACCATACTGGTCTTAGTAAAAAAATAAAATAAGAAGTCAGTGCTAAATATTGGGAAGGAAGAGACAACTTATTTGCTGATGATATAATGATCTAACTGGAAAAGTATAAAATAAAAACTAATAAAATAGTAGCAGTCAAGATAGAGGGTGAAGCCCTGGCTGGTGTGGCTCAGTGGATTGAGCGTGGGCTGTGAACCAGGCATCACTGGTTCGGTTCCCAGTCAGGGCATATGCCTGGGTTGCAGGCCATGACTTCCAGCAACCGCACATTGATGTTTCTCTCTCTCTCTCTCTCTTCCTCTCTCTCTCTCTCTCTCTCTTTCTCTCTTTCTCTCTCTCCCCCTTCCCTCTCTAAAAATAAATAAATAAAATCTTTTAAAAAAAGATAAAGGGTGAATACACAAAAGTTCACTGCTTTCAGTAGAACAATAATACCTACTTACAAAATGTAATGAAAAAACCTATTCATGATAAAAGCAAAACTATAAAATGCTTAGAAAAATGTTAAGCCTATATGAAGAAAATCATAAAGCTTCACTGCAGCACATTAAAGAACATCTTTAAAAATGGAAAATGCACCCTGGCTGCTATGGCTCAGTGGATTGAGCACCAACCTGTGAACCAAAGGGTCACCAGCTTGATTCCCAGTCAGGGCACATGCCTGGGTTGCAGGCCAGGTCTCCGGTAGGGGGAGTGCGAGAGGCAACCACACATTGATGTTTCTCACCCTCTCTTCCTTCCTCCCTTTCTCTGAAGATGGATAAATAAAATCTTTTAAAAAATGGAAAATCCCACCAAGTGACTAGATGGGATGATGCAGTATCCTAAATAAAACAATTCTTCCTAAATTAATGTATAAATCTAAAGCAATTTTTAATCAAAAACCTAAAGAAAGTTTTGGAAATGTTAAAAGTTAATTCTAAAACTCAGCTGTAAGGGCATATTTCCTAGAAATATTTGAAAAATAAGAATGAGAATAAACTTTCTCTATGAGAAAGCAAAACTTACATAAAGCAATAATTAATGCAGTCTACAAAGATATCAATGCATTTCTGGGGATTTAGTATTCAATAATAGTGACATTTCAAATCAGAGGTGAAGAACATGATTACTCAATAAATGAGCTTAGTGCAGCTTCTTTTTTATTTTTTTAACATTATTTTATTTATTTACTGATTTTAGAGAGATCAAGGAAAGGGAAGAGAGAGACACTCAGACAGATACATCAATTTGTTGTTCCACTTATTTATGCATTCATTGGTAGATTCTTGCATGTGCCATGACTGGGGATCGAACCTACAACCTTGGTATATAGGGATGATGCTCTAACCAACTGAGCTACATGGCCAGGGCTGGATTCTTTGGAATGTCTACTTTTAACCATATACAAAATAAATTCCAGGTGGATTGAAGATCTAAACAAATTAAAAATATAGAAGAACAGAAAAAAATACAAAGGACTTACGTGACAATATTGACATAGGAAAAGATTTCTAAGCAACTCAAAACCCCAGACATAAAGTGCAAAAAAAAAAACACACACAATAGATCTGACTGCATACAAAGTTAAAATTGTATAACAAATGACAGCATAAACAAAAATCAAGAACTTTTATTTAATTTTATTTTTTATTTTGTTAAAGATTTTATTTATTTATTTTCGGTGAGAGGAGAAGGAAGAGAGGGAGAGAGACATCAATTTGTTGCCTCTTGCATGCCCCCTACTGGGGGCCTGGTTCACAACCCAGGCAAGTGCCCTGACAGGAAATCGAACTGGCAACACTTTGGTTCACAGGCCTGCGGTCAACCCACTGAGCCAAACCAGCCAGGGCTCAAGTATTTTTTTTACTGAGTAGATTCACTCTTTTCATTTCTTCTTTTTTTAAATTTTTTATTTACTTATTTTTAGAGAGGAGAAGGGAGGAAGGAAGAGAAACATCAATGTGTGGTTGCTTGTCATGCACCCTACACTGGGGACCTGGCCAGCAACTCAGGCATGTGCCCTAGACTGGTAATCAAACCAGCTACCCTTTGGTTCACAGGCCAGCACTCAATCCACTGAGCCACACCATCCAAGGCTCAAATACTTTTATTTTAAAACTAATAAATACAACTGGAATAAAATATATCAATAAGTTAAGGAGTTAATATACTTAAAGAATAAAGAGTTCCTTCAAATCAATAAGAAAAATAAATCCAAAGAGAAAGTAGGCAAACAGGCAATTCAAAAAAAGTACACATTTCAAATAAAACAGTTTTAAATGTTTGGCCTACTAATCATTAAAACACACAAGTAAAAACAATGAAAGCCTTTTACTACCAGGTTGATGAAAATGAAAACAATGATGCACTTGTTAATATCCAGTGCTACTGATGAAGACTTGGAAAAATGGCCTCTCTTTAAACCCTATTGGTGAGAGTGATTGTAAAATGCTTCAGAGTTTTGAGAAGGCAATTTATTGACTATAAAAGCTCTACAATAAATTTCATAAAATTATTAATTATATATTAACTATCAATTATAATTTTACATGTATATACCCACTCATCTAGCAATTGATTAGTGTGCCTTACATATCCTTCTGTCACACCAGTCATCCAAGCTTTTCATTTATCATAATTTATATCAATTCTCACACCACTCTCTTCCTCTTTTAAAATAACCAAATCTCTCACTCACCTTAGCCTCCCAAATTTTTCCACTATGTCCTCTGGAACACCATTTGTATCCACATTAAACTTTGTTATATCCTTAGCCTCTTCCCTAAATGTTCCTTTCATCTTCTTCTTTTTTTAATTTTTTAAAACATTTTATTTATTTATTTATTTATTTATTTTAAAGAGGGGAAGGGAAGGTGAAAGAGAGGTAGAGAAACATCAATGTGTGATTGCCTCTAGTGTGCCCCTTATGGGGGACCTGGATCGCAACCCAGGTGTGTGCCCTGACTGGGAATCGAAGCAGTGACCCTTTGGTTTGCAGGCCCACACTTAATCCATTGAGCAACACCAGTCAGGGCTTCCTTTTACCTTCTTTTTCTCACCAAGACCTCATACTTCCCTAACTAAAGACACTGTTTTCCCTGAAACCCTCTCAGGTGAAGGCTGTGTCTCTTCCACATAAGTCACATTATTAGACTTGGAGGTAAAGTGCCCTCCTTGTTGCTCATTATCCTCACAGCCAATTTCTAATTTATTTCTCTGTAAAAGTCACCAGCTGCACACCTTGCTACTGTCATCTAGTCCTCAGTCATTTAACACTCTGCCATCAGTCTTACATCCTGCTCTCCAAAACTACTGCTGTCATTCTTGGTGACTTTGACATTCACATGGATGATCATTGAACTCCTCTAGTCAATCAACCAAAGATTTTTGCTGTTGTTGTTTTTAAAGAATTTATTTATTTTTAGACAGAGGAGGAAGGAAGGAGAAAGAACAGAAGAGAAACATCAATGTGTGGTTGCCTCTCATGTGCCCCCCCGCCACTAGGGACCTGGCCCATAACCCTGGCATGGTCCCTGACTGGGAATTGAACTGGCAACACTTTAGTTCGCAGGCCAGCACTCAGTCCACTGAGCTACACTGGGCAGAGTAACCAAAGATTTTTTCCCATGCTACTTTAGCTGCCCACTTTTACTGCCATAACTTACACCTTGTAGTCACCATAACTGAACCACACATCAAAGTCACACAGAAAATTCAAAGATAATAGAGCAATGCCTTCAAAATTTGGATGAAAAATATTTCAAAACTAAAAGTCTATATTCAGCCAAACTATTAATCAAGTGAAAGGTTAAAGACATTTTAAATAGGCAAGATCTCAAATAACCCCGATGCCTGGGTCAGCTGAGGATTCTCATCCCCGTCTTCCTCAAACAAAAATGCACATAGTGTTATGACCTATTCCTGAGAGCTGGAGGTTGACCATGGTAAACTTAAAATATAGAGGGCAGCCCATTCCCTCTGGTGATATTCTGAAGAATGTTCAAAATCTGGTCCACACTGCCACAGACTTGACAAATACACTAACCGCTGAGAGCTCTGTTTTTCAGATAAGTGATTTGCTGGTTAGCTGGCTCTCCAAAATATGTTTTAATCAAAAGAAAAAGCCCTAATTATAGTTTGTCAATTTTCATGATGTAAATATTCCTATTATGGCCAATTTCAAGCTGCCAGGAAAACATCAATTTTCTGAAAATATAACCATTAGTCAATACAAGCTTGGTCCAGAACACTACTGTGTGACACTGCAGGACTGACAGCTTTGCACATGAACTTACTCAGAAGGGACTATTATAAACTTTTAGGGATGGACTCTGCCCCTGAGACTCTTCCTCCAAGAGCCTTTAATAATAGCAATATTGCCCTTTCCTCATATGGCAAGATTAATGTTTGCTTCTCAATTTTTGAAAATTAAACAAATACATTATACACAGGTGGTTAATATCTAAAGGGAAAAATGTTTCTCTTCAAGATGGAGGCATAGGTGTCACATATACCTCACCTCACTGCACAACCATAAGAAGGAAAACAACTAATTTAAAAACAAAAACCACTGAGAACTGCCAGAAAATCACCCAGAAAAACACCCAGAACTGTACAGAAGTCCTACAACCAAGAATTTACAGAAGCTATGTTCATCTAGATGGGTAGGAGGGGTGGAGCCAGGGAGGCAGGGCAGAGAGGACTTGGTGTGGCAGTGACAAGCTGGGGCCAGAGGCAGACAGGTGGCCGTGCAGCAGCTAGCAGAACAGGCAGCCCCATATTCACGTATGGTGGATAAAAATCAGGGAGACACCTTGTGAGCAAGCAAGGCCAGGGCTCCAGTGCCAGAAAAAAGAAAGCTTCATAACTTCTGGCTGTAAGCCCAGTGAGGGTTGGGGTAGCAGAAGAAACTGCCAGTTTCTCAGGAGAGCTCAGAATGTACACAAACCCACCCACCATTAGAACCACAACCAGGACAACAGCTGGAGGGGTGCCAGTTGCACAGGGGAAGTGGGTCAAGTGACCAGAAGTGAGGCAAAGGCCAGGTAAGTCCCCAGAAGTCAGCCAGCAGTGGCACTGTCCCCTCTTCAACCACTCCCCACCACATGGAGCCACAGTTGCCCCACCCTGGTGAATACCCAAGGCTTCACCCCATACAACATAACAAGTGCACTAAAGTGGAATCAAAGCAGCTTTACCTAATACACAGACACAGGGAGGCTGCCAAAATCAGGAGACAAAGAAATACAGTCCAAATGAAGGCACAGATCAAAATTCCAGGAAAAGAACTAAGCAACACAGAAATAGCCAACCTATCAGATGCAGAGTTCAAAACACTGGTAGTTAGTCAGAATGCTCAAATATCTCATTGAGTATGGCAAAAGCATAAGGGAATGAAGGTTCTAGTAAGAGAAATGAAGGAAAATCCACAGGAAACCAACAGTGAAGGGAAGGAAGCTGGGGTTCAAACCAATGATTTGGAACATAAGGAAGAAATAAACATTTAACCAAAACAAAGAAATAAGAATTCAAAAAAAAAAAAAACAAGGAAAACTTAAGAACACTCTGGGACATCTCCAGACATGCTAACATCCAAATCATAGGGATGCCAGAAGGAGAAGAGGAAGAGCAAGAAATTGAAAACTTATTTGAAAAAATAATAAAAGAAAACTCCCCTAACTTGGCAAAGGAAATAGACCTACAATTCCAGGAAGCACAGAGAAACCCAAACAAGTAGGACTAAAGGAAGAACACACCAAGACATGTCATAATTAAAATGTCAAAGATTAATGATATAAGCCCTGGCTGGCGTAGCTCAGTGGATTGAGCACGGGCTTTGAACCAAAGCATTGCAGGTTTGATTCCCAGTCAGGGCACATGCCTGGGTTGCAGGCCACGGCCCCCAGCAACCACACATTGATGTTTCTCTCTCTCTCTCTCTTTCTCCCTCCCTTCCCTCTCTAAAAATAAATAAATAAAATCTTTTTTTAAATCTTTAAAAAAAGATTAATGATATAGAGAGAATCTTAAAAGCAGCAAGAAAAAAGAAGAGAGTTACCTACAAAGGAGTCCCCAGAAGACTACCAGCTGATTTCTTAGAAAAATCTTGGCAGGCAAGAAGGGACTGGAAAGAAGTATTCAAAGCGATGAAAAGCAAGGACCTACATCCAAGATTACTCTACCCAGCAAAGCTATCATTTAGAATGGAAGGGCAGATATAGTGCTTCCCAGACAAGGTCAAGCTAAAGTAGTTCATCATCATTAAGGCCTTATTATATGAAATTCTAAAGGGACTTATCTAAGAAAAAGATGATCAAAACTATAACCATTAAATTGACAACAAACACAGCTATCAACAATTGAATCTAAAAAACAAAACCAGAAACAAACTAAGCAAACAATCAGAACAGAAACAGAGTTATAGATATGGAGATCATTTGGATGGTTATCAGCTGGGAGGAGGAAGGGGGAGAATGTGGGAAAAGGTGTAAGGATTAAGAAGCATAATTAGCCCTGGCTGGTGTGGATCAGTCAATTGCGCACCAGCCTGAGAACCAAAGGGTCGCTGGTTAAATTTTCAGTCTAGGGTACATGCCTGGGTTGCAGACCAGATCTCCAGTAAGGGGTGCTCAAGAGGCAACTACACATTGATGTTTCTCTCCCTCTCTTTCTCTCTCCCTTCCCCTCTGTAAAATAAATAAATAAATAAATAAAATCTTCAGAAAAAAAAAGGAGCATAATCGGGTAGGTACAAAATAGACAGGGGGATATTAAGAATGGTATAAGCAATGGAGAAACCAAAGAACTTAACTGCATAATCCATGGACATGAACTAAGGATGGGGGATTACTGGAGGGAAGGGAGAATCCGGTGGAGGAGGGCAAAGGGGGAAAAACTGGGACAACTGTAACAGGGTAATCAATAAAATATACTTTAAAAATGAAAAAAAGAAAAAAAGAAATGTTATTTTTAAAGACATGATAGTGATTACCTCTTGTGGTGAGGGAAGTAGACCCAACTAAGAAGTACACAGGGGCCTTCTAAGGTATTGATAATATTCAGCTAGATAGTGGGTGGACAGGTGTTTATTTTATTATTAGTATGCCTATGATATTTTCATGTTACATATTAAATGAATTAAAATGTTTAAGTAACAAAATAGAAAATGAAAGAAAACACTTAAAAGTATGTATTAAAATACAGTGGAATATTTTTATGTGATCTTCAATTGAGAGGAGCTTCCTTAGCAAAGCTCCTCGCCCAAAAATACAGAAGATTGACAGATTTGATTACATCAAAAAATTAAACTTCTGTACAATAAAGGATAACATAATGTTAAAAGACAAGTAACACACAGATGATACATTATAGAATTATATGCCTATATAATTTTTTTATTATTTTTTAGAGAGAGAGGAAGGGAAGGAGAAAGAGAAGGAGAGAAACATCAATGTGTGGTTGCCCCTCGTACGCCCCCAATTGGGGACCTGGCCCACAACCCAGGCATGTGCCCTGGCTGGGAATCAAACCAGCGACACTTTGGTTCACAGACCTGTGTTCAATCCACTGAGCTACACCAGCCAAGGTGAAACCAATATAATTTTATTACCCAATGTCACTCCAGTAGATTTAATAAAAAATTTTTAGAGGAGAAGTAAGAGGGTAGGAAGGATTTTTTATTATGGAGGAAAGAATACTTAAAATTCACGAAAAGCACCTATGAATCAATGAGAAAAAGACAAATAACTTACCAGAAAAATGAGTAAAGAATACCAACAGTTCATATAAAAATACAAGTAAAGCCCTGGCATGATTCAGTGGATTGAGAGCCGATCTGCAGACCGAAAGGTCACCAGCTCGATTCCAGGTCAGGGTACATGTCTGGGTTGCAGGACAGGTCCCCAGTTAGTGGCACATGAGAGGCAACCAATTGATGTTCTCTCAAACATCTATGTTTCTTTCCCTATCTTTCTCCCTGTTTTCCCCTCTCTCTAAAAATAAATAATAAAATCTTTTTAAAAAGAAAAATGTAAATAGGAACCATGAGATATATTCAATCTCACTAATGTTTTGGGGAAAATAAATTAAAAATTAGTAAAATGCCAATTTTAACCTATCTTGTCAGCAAAGATAAGAAAGACTAATGATACCCAGTGTTAGTGATAATATACAGAAACACAGTCTCTCAAACACTATTTATAAGAGTGTAATTGGGTACATTCTTCTTAGAAGACAATCTGGTTGTATTTCTAACAAAATATTAAATGCATTTTTTTACTCTGCAATTTCTCTTCTAGAGTGCCAGCCTTCAGACAGACTTGCATAAGTGTTCAAGGTATAACTATAAGAATAAAAGTAAATGCTCATCAATAGGGGACTGATTAAATATATTACAAGATATTCATACAATGGAATATATGCATCTGCTGAAAAAGAAGATACACTGACATGGGAAAATGCTTCATTTATAACATTAAAATAAAAGCAACATGTAGATCAATATTCATGGTATGATTTTATTTATGAAAAACCATGTGTGTGTGTAGAAAAAAAAGCATATGTGAGGGGGGATCAAAAAAAACCAGAATTATCTTCTGGAAGGCAGGTCCCTTGTAGTACTGCCTTCCCCTGCTGGGGGGGGTGTTCTAGGAACCCATCTGTATCAGTGTACCAGCTGGCGTTGTTGTAAGATGCTGCATTCGGCTTCAGTGAATTTTTTTTTGAAGACTAAACCCACTTGCCCATTTCATGATGGGTGATTTATGAGCTCACCTGACCACACTGTGCTGAGTGTTCAGCAGTTTTTGATCAAAAACAGTATGAACCCCGCCCACCCTCCCTATTCACCCAGTCTTGTCCCCAGTGACTTTTGTTGCTTTCCCCAGATAAAAAAAGTGCTCAAAGGGAAATGTTTTGCCTATGTGGAAGAAGTGAAACAAAAAATGGCAGCACAAAAAAGCATCAAAACTGACGAATTCAAAAAATGTTAGAAGCAGTGGAAAAAATATCTCAATAGGTGTACTGGATAAAATGGAGAGTACTTTGAGGGTGACTGAAGTCTAAACATGTAAGAATAAATACACAATTTTTTATAAATAAAGTCATAGTTTTTTGGATCCCCCCTCATTTATACAGGTGTCCCTCACTTTCCAAAAGTTAATGTACATTTTGCAACATAAACTTTTGGAAAGTGAGGGATACAAAAGCAAAGTGGTACACTCTCCTTTTAGAAAGGACCTACATTACTACCTGTTTTCACTAAGCAAAAGAAATCCAAAGAGGATTTTCAGTTTTACAAAAAAAGCCACCACTGTACTAAGGTAGGTCTTCACTTTATGCCATTTTGGCTTAGGAAATATTTCATAGGAACACTCTACTTTTGGAGAGCAGGGAAAACCTGTATCTATAAAAGCATTAAAAGATATTTTGAAGAAATCTCTCTGCACTGTTAGTTATGGTTATCTCTTGTGGGGGAAAAGGACTGGGGAGCAGTTGTAGGAAGACTAACAATTATAAAATTTAACTTCTATATTGTTTGAATGTTTATAAGCATGTATCTGAAGATTTCTTATATGTATATTTCTAACATAAAAATACTAATGTTTGCATATTTGGCAAGGAATGTTTTAAAAATATATATTTGAACCCTAACCAATGTGGCTCAATGGGTTGGGCATAGTCCCATAAACCAAAAGGTCACCGGTTCAATTACCAGTCAGTGCACATGCATGGGTTGTGGGCCAGGTCCCAGGTTAGGGGTGTAAAATTCTCTCACACATTGATGTTTCTCTCCCTCTCTTTCTCCTTCTCTTGTTTTCTCTAAAAATAAATAAATACAATCTTTAAAATATATATTTGATAACATTTAATTTACTATAGCTTTGATTGGGGCCTCTTTCTCTTTTTCTTTTTCTTTTTTAGTGGACATCTAAGAGTAATCCAGATTACTTTTGTCAAAGCAGGTTATGGATAATATGGGATCACAACCACAAAATGGTATAGCTCTGACTCCAATCCCGTCTGTTCTGCAGAAATTAGAAATAATCCTTCTTAAGTGTTTCCCAAATATTTCTGGCAATAAGTCCCCAGAGCTTTCTCACATATGCTCTATAATGTCTCCCCTTTACTGCCATGTGGTGCCTGCCATTTCCCTTCAATAATGATGTCTCCCCTCCCTATTATCACCAAGAGCAGCTAGCATACCAACAATACCCATGAAGGCCACATGAGCTGATGTCTGAACTAAAGGCACCAATGCTGGTTATCAAATACATTGAAGGTACCAGTGCCAACAGAGCTACTGCCTTCAACAATGCTACTGCCGATGTTGCTGCCTCTATCACCATCATTTTGGTACCTCTCTGTCTGTCAACATCCCTCCATCCAATTAATCCGTAAGTCCTATGGATTCAACCTCCAAAACATATCTCAAATATGCCAACTTCTTTCCAAGTCCTTTTTATCACTGTGGCCCAAACTGCAAATATCTTACTTGTACCCTACAGATTGGTCTCTCTGTTTCTATTCTTCAATTCAATTCATTTTCCACAATAATAGTAAGAATGACCCTTTAAAATATAAATTAGGTTTTATCATTTTCCTGCTTAAAACAAATTAGTTACTTATATTATACTTATATTAAAATTCAGATGTTTTACAATGACTTACTAGATTGTACATGATCTGGCCTCTGACTATCTCCAGAACCTCATCTGTGTTACTCTCTGCTCAATCAATATAGTCCAGAAAGATCTGATCCAGTCATATTGGCCCCCTTTCTTCTCATCAAACATGCCAAGCTTACCTTTGGGTCATTGTATTTGCTGTTCCTATTGCCTAGAATGCTCTTCTTATGGCATTTCACAAGAGTGCCCCCTTCTTGTCATTCATTCCTTACCTTAAATGTCCCCTCTGCAGAGAGCAACCTTCCCTCACCTACCCATCCAAATAGACAACCACTCATTCTCTATCACATCACTCTATTTAATATACTGCACAGAAGCTTTGATGTATTCTAATTTTTGACAGTAGCTGCTCTATCACCTTGAGTCTCTAGGTGGTAATGTGAACAGAGTCCTCCAGCTGACTCACATGTAATGGAACATGTAACATGAGCAAGAAATAAATATTGTCTTAAGTCACTGGGAAAAATACTCTGCACAGCACTTCTCACTACTTGACATTGTTTAGTTTGTCCATCTCCACCAACAAAATCACTAGAATCCATGATCCAAAAGATAAACAACCCATCAATCCTGTTTGCCACTGTATCCTCAGCAACTAGACTAGTCCCTGGCACGTAGTACAGGCCCTCGATAAAATTTTGCTGAATGAAGAAATCACCATCACCAGCATGGCCAATGTTGTTGACAACGTCAAAGCTGTTGACTCTTTGTGCTCAACTCAGCCTTATGAAATTTCTTTGTCCTGACCAGTGTGGCTCAGTTGATTGGGTGTCATTCCGCAATGCAAAAGGTAGCAGATTCAATTCCTGGTCAGGGCATTTGCCTGGGTTGCAGGTTCAATCCCTGGTTGGGATGCAAATGAGAGGTAACCGATCGATGTGTCTCACTCACATGGATGTTTCTCTCTCTCTCTTTCTTGCTCCCTTCCCCCTCTCTAAAAATAAATAAATAAAATATTATTTAAAAAATAAAAATAAAATTTCCTTACTCAACTCAGTAGCTATCTTAGTGAGTTTCAGAGGACACTGTTGTTTTAGCTTTTACTCTCTTGTAACTACTTAAGCCTAAGTCTTGGGTATGGCAATTCAGGTATGGCCTTAGATATAACTCCCTGGGGGCAAAACCCAAGGGCAATTGGATTAATAGACACATGCTGCCCCCAGAATCAGTTGTCCCCTGTCCCCTGCCATATAAGCCTTGACTCAACCCTGTGCATCTCTAGGCTCTCATCCTCTATAGCAGTAGTTCTCAAATTTAGCTGCACAAATAATTACCTGAAGAAATTTCATAATTATTAATGCCTAGCTTGGTCCCACCCTCAGAGGTTCTGATTAATTGGTCTGGGATGCATTGTAGGCAGCAGGATTTTTTGTTTTAATCTCTAGGTGATTCTGATGTGTAGCCAAGGTTGGCAACCACTGTTTCAGAACAAAACAGGTCAACTTCAAGTCCTCTTGACTTCTCCCTGAATATGATGAATAATAAATTTAGGCTCAACTTGTTACCTTTGCTGCATAAATGTGTTCCCACATAGTAATACTGAAATATTATTAATGTAATAATATTTTGACTACACCAGGATTCTGAAGATCCATTTCATATCACATGAACTCAGTTGAGGCACTTTTAGGAAATGTAGTATGTGCTTGTTGTCACTAGAGGGCTGTCAAGAAAGGTGAGTAAAAGAGAAAGAAACAAAATTTCAAACTTTAGAGATTCCATTTACTCCCATAGTTCCTATCATTTTGATGAGCACAAATGTAAACTTTCCATCGCTGGCACGAAATACTTTTCAAATGCAGTTGTGTATATTCAAGTGCATCCTAGTGATTTGCTCCTAATTACCCATCACTTTACATCTAACTACACAGGAAAATCAAAAGTGTCTCCCAAAACTGACTTCCTTTTCTGACTTCTGTTTCTGTCAATGATTTTATCCTCCTAGTCATTCAAACAAGAAACTCCATGTGTCCCCTCTCTCCGTGCTCTAAGCTAATTTTACCTCCTGAATATTTCTCATATCCATTTTTCCCCTTCACCCCCACTGCCATGGCCTTGATTCAGACAAAGGACTACTCATCTGAATTTGTATAATAACCTCCTAAGGGATCTCTCTGACTCAGTTTGGAGTCCTCTACTCCTTCCTTTACACTGCCACCAGAATGAGCTTTTAAAACCAAAAAGCTAATCATGATCATGGCAGTCTCCTGCTTAGAACCCTTCTGTGGCTCCATACATAATAAAGTTATGAGTACCTCTTTAGGGTCCTTAAGTTCTGGCTCTTGCTACTTCCCCAAACATATCTTTCACAGACCTCATCTGTGCCTTCGTAAGTGCTATTCTTCTGCCTATAATGCCCTTCCTCCTCTTTTTATCCTGGTGAGCTACTCATTCTTCAAAATTCAGCTTTGGAGTTTCCTTCTCTTTCTAGGCCATAGTAGTCACCTGGGCATCGAGACTTTTCAAAGCTCTCCAAGTGATTCTGACATGTATCCAATGTTGAGAACTACTGCTACCATATATCTCTAACACTAGGCTGTATTTCAACCACTTTGTAGCATAACTGTCCTCCTTTCTAAACTGTAAGGTCATTGAGGGAATAAACCATGTCTTATTCAGTTTTGCAATCCTAGTATCTGTGAAGAAAAAAAAAATGAATGAATGAGTAAGTGAATAAACCCTACAAGTAATATAAAAATACAAGTTTCGATTAACATTTTTGTCATACCATAACTAGGTATAGTTCACTTTTATAGTATGATGTAGCATTACCTTATAAGAACATAAGAATTGTCTTCTAATTTAAACTAAATATTGTCACCAAGAGTATAAAAAACACAATTGTCCTCACAGACAATTACCTCAACCTGCTCAAAGATATACTTCCTGTAGTGATGTTTATAAAACCATTATACACGGGTTAATAAATCTCTTCAGGAGCTATACATAATTTTATCTAGTCCTATTTTGTGGGGATAAATTTACTATTGGCATGCACCAACATTTCAGAGCCTAGTAGTAGACACAAAGTTCAATGAACCACCTAAAATTTTCTACTTTTTTTAGATAGAAGTTGATCCTGGGACCAAGGACAATTTATCCCCAGAGTAGCTTCCCTAGATGCCTTCATTACATCATCACATTCTTATCAACAGCTGCTTAGCTAAAAAGTCCTGAGGACAGCTCAGCCAGTACAGACCAAAAAACTTGAAGATATTTCTGGGATTAGAAGAGAGGTATCTGAGAGACCCTGAAAATAGATGACATGTGTTGTTGTCATTCTACAACAAATAATGCACTTGTTAGCCTGAAACCTGGCACCTTTATCTTAGGCAGGAATGCCTAACCACAATTTGGAGGTCTCTGGCCATGGAGAAATGTGAAGGCCTAACCTGGGTAGGGTCTGGGACATGCATTCCCCTAATCTGCACCCTGCTTTGTCAACAGTGTCCTGTTAAAGGACCCCCTCATCTCCTTTCATCTCATTTACCTAGGTGCACATAGGGTATTTATAGGCCAGGACCATTACTCCTTCCCAAAAGAACAGGAGTCTGACTATTTGATAAACCATAGACTGGCAGCAAGAAAGTGCCTTGGGGCAAGTGCAATCAGATCAAGAAAGCCAGGGCTCAAAACTAGTTGTAATACAGATCAACAAACTCTTATGTAGGAACATAGTCTAAAGCTACAGACAGCCAGGAGGCTAGTTGTTGTTTCGACCCTAGACTAAGGAGGATTGTTGAAGGTAAAATAGTCCCACTGACAACTAGAACTGGAAGGAGCAAGTTTTCCTAACATTTTTCCAATTTCCAGGATTTAAAAGGTAAGCATCTTGTTCTTTAACTTAAAGTTTTACTGAGATTGTAGATGGGATGAAATGGACCTAGATGCCACGTAACTAGGCTTCTCATTTTTTCTCTACTGATCAGCTCCCCTGGCCTATTCCAGATGCAAGTAGATTTAAAACACTGAGAGGAAAGTTTGGGGGAACAACTATCTACATTTGTAGCGATGGCAAAGTAGTGTTCAACTTTGCACAGGTTAAACTACTAATTAGGTCTTTCCAGTGTTCACTAACACTCTCTGTAATACAGAGGAGCAACAACAGTCACTAGCCCTACTTCCACCTTCCAGTTCCAGATTACAATATAAATTTGAATTTCCTTTTTGGTCTTTCAAGGGGCAGAGTCCTTTGTTATCTGGCCTTCAACAAACGTGGTTTTTGGCTTCAGATTGAAACAACACTAACTTCCTGACCACCTCTCATCACACATTTGGCTAGATTCACCCTGGCTGCTCCCAGGATGTCCTGTTTCTATCTCCTTCTCCCAGCTTGTGACAGAGGCCCTCCTCCAACACTGCTCCCGGTTCCTGCCCCCACGATTAGAGCATGCTGAATGGTCTGCAGTTTCTCTCTAGTGCCTCTTTGCAGACTCTCCCTGGCTGCTGCACTTTCCAGCTTCTATCATGTACAGCAGGCCTCAAATAACATAATCTCATTCAACATCATTTCATTATAACATTGATGAGATGCCTTAACCACTTAACTCTTGTTTATATCAGTTAGCCTGTAGTAAAACTGGTTTCATTAAAATTTGTTTCACTTAAAAGTCACAGAAGTTATCACCGACCTTAAGTGAGGACTTCCTGTACCCAGCTCTGTTAAACTTCTTTATCCCTGATTCTGGTCATCACATGTTTTTCTCTTCTCTTCTCTCTCTCTCTTTTTAATGTAGAGCTGCATTTCCTTACCTCCCTCTAATTTAATACACATCTTCAAAGGCACCTAACACACACTAATTTCCATCAAGCATTTACGAATACTTTAAGATCCTTATGTTTATATTTTAATAGTGCCACTGTTAGACCTCCTCTCCCTAATTTCACAGTCACTTTGAAGAAGGAAGGCATTTTTTTTCTATAGGTGTCTCTGAGTATTTATGGCTGGAATCCTCAGTCTGAAGGTCAAATGGCAATCCTTACAGTATGAAACTAGAATATGAAGCTCCCTCAAAAAAACCTTGCTTGAAGTGTTATCTAAGGATCACTTGTATCAGTTACCTGGGGGAAGCTTCTTAAAACACTGATTTCAGGACTTCTCCAGATCAGAATTCAACAGGAACTATATTTTAGCAGGCTCTCTAGGTGAGTATATAGTTTGAAAAACCATTGCACTAAGACATGCTTCTTACATAGCTCTGTTTGCTTCAGGTGTTAGGATCTTGAGTGTGGTCAGCAGGAAATGCACCCATAACAGTATGTGGAACACTCTAACTTGGGACTTTATGAAGACAGCAAAACTACCTATTGAGAATAACTGAGCCTGAATTCTAATAACAAGAGTTATGTACCTATTCATACACACACAAACGCACACACATTGCTCATTTATTTACTGTATATATGTAGATAAAACAAACTATAAGCCTAGTTTGTTTTAAGCCTATAGTGAGTTTTAGTATCAATCCTCATATCCTTTCTTTTTTATTATATTTTATTGATTATGCTGTTACAATTGTCCTGATTTTTCCTCCTTTGCCCTGCTTCACCCAGCATACCCCACTCCCTCAGGCAATTCCCACACCACTGCTCATGTCCATGGGTCATGAGTTGAAGTTTTTTGGCTACTCCATTTCCTATACTGTGCTTTACATCCCCATGGCTATTCTGTACCTAACTATTTGTACTTCTTAATCCCCTAACCTCTTCACTCATTCCCCCATACCCCTCTTCCCTCTACAACCATGAAAATACTCACCATATCCATGATTCTATCTCAGTTCTTCTGCTTTGCTTAGTTTTTTTAGATTCAATTGTTGATATTTATTTATTGCCATTTTATTGTTCATAGCTTTGATCTTCTTTTTCTAAAATAAGTCCCTTTAACACATGGACAATAACAAGGGAGGGCAGAAACAAGGAAAGGAGGTGGGAATGGCTGGGGTATTGGGATGGGGTGGGGGGAAAAGGCAGAAAACTGTACTTGAACAAAAAAAAAGAAAGTAAAAAAAAATAAGTCCCTTTAACATTTCATATAATAATGGTTTGGTGATGATGAACTCGTTTAGTTTTCTCTTGTCTGGGAAGCTCTTTATCTGCCCTGTGATTCTAAATGTTAGCTTTGCTGGGTAGAGCAATCTTGGCTGCAGGTCTCTGCTTTTCATGACTTTGAATATTTATTGCCAATCCCTTCTATCCTGCAAAGTTTCTTTTGAGAAATCAACTGACAGTCTTATGGGAAATCCCCTGTAGGTAACTAACTTCCTTTCTCTTGTTGCTTTTAAGATTCTTTCTCTTTTTAACCTTTGGCACTTTAATTATGATGTATCTTGGAGCAGGTCTCTTTGCATCCATCTTGTTTGGGACTCTCTGTGCTTCCTGGACTTGCATGTCAATATCCTTCACCAAATTAGGGAAGTTTTCTTTCGTTATTTTTTCAAATAAGTTTTCAATTTCTTGCTCTTTCTCTTCTCCTTCTGGCACCCCTATGATGCAAATGTTGGACATCTTGAAGTTGACCCAGTTACTATCCTTGTTTTTTTGGATGTTTTTTTCTTCTTATTGTTCTGTGTGGTTGTCTTTTGCTTACATTCCAAATCATTGAATTTATTCTTAGCTTCATTCACTCCACTGCTGTTTCCCTGTAAGTTGTTCTTAATATCCATTAATGTATCCTTCATTTCTGACAGGATCTTTTTTATGCTGCTGAAGTCCTCACTAAGTTCCTTGAGCATCCTCATAACCAGTGTTTTGAACTCTGCATCTGATAGATTGCTTATCTCCATTTCATTTAGCTCTTTTTCTGGAGTTTTGATCTGTTCTTTCATTTGGGTCATGTTTCTTTGTTTCCTTGATTTGGAAGCCTCCCTGTGTTTGTTTCTATGTATTAGGTACAGCTGTTTGGACCCCGCCCCGTGTCTTCATAGTGTGGCCTAATGTAGTAGGTGTCCTGTAGGGTCCAGTGGCACAGCCTCCCTTATCACCCAAGCTTGGTACTTGAGGTACGCCCTTCATGTGAGCTGAGTATATCCTCTTCTTATAATTGACACTTGGTTGCTGTTGGCAGATCAATGAGAGGGATTTACATAAGCCAGTCACCTTCAAGGACTGGCTGTGACCACTGACCACCAATCTCTACCCTCTGTGGAGGATCACGGGTGCAGGGGCAGGGTAGTGGTGTACCAACCTGGTCTACAGCGGTCCACTGGGTGTGCTGGCCCTGAGGTTTCCCAGGTGGTGCAGGCCAAGGTCAGCTCCCACCTGTGTTTTTCCCTGGGCCACCTGCCTGAGCTATAAAGCAATCTGATATGGCTGCTGCTTGTGCTAGGCTTGGAGATTCCCAGGCAAAGCCAAGCTGTGAAGCTAGGCTGACTGCTGTTAGTGCAGGGCCTGGGGCTCACTGAGGCCAGCTGTTGCTTGTTTGAGAGGATTTAGGAAGTTGTACAGTTTGATCCAGGACCAGCCATTCATATGGAAAAGCAGCCTGAGTGGGCCTGTAAGCTGGGTGGGACAGAGTCTCTGGGGATCACCAAAGTGAGTCAAACAGTGTTAGCCAGGTTCTTGGAGTCTTAAATATGGCACCACGTTGCCGGCTCTGTTGGGAAGAATGTTTAGAAATGGGACAATGGCCTCTGCTCGCCTTGATACCAGACACTTCAATTTCTCCCTGTATACCACTGGTGCCTTTCAAGCTGCTACCCTGGTGCTGCAGCTCAGCAGGAAGGAGTCTGAATAGGTAAGTAGTGTGTGGGTTCCTTAAGAGGAACTGGTTGGGGCTCCAGACTTTTTTCCACCAACTCAATCCCTTCTAGCATCCAGAAGTTGCGGGGACTTCCTAGCACTGGAACCCTGGGCTAAGGGGCCTTGTGTAGGGCTGGGACTCCTCACTCTGTAGATATCCCTCCTGAATTTTTGTCTACCACACATGGGTTTGGGACCAGCCCATTCACCATCTGCACCCCTCCTACCAGTCTGCATGGATGTGATTTCTTTAATTCCATGGTTATCAGACTTCCATTAAACTTGATTTCTGATGGTCCTGAGTAATGGTCATTCTATAGTTTAGTTGTAATTTTTATGTGGTTGTGCGAAGAGGCGAGCCATGTCTGCCTATAGTGCCATCTTGACTAGAAGAGCCCTCATATCCTCCTTTCTAAGGAACTAGCCCCCTGTACGTTTTCCTTCCCAGTTCTGGGGATCATTGTCTGTCTCCCAAGTGGTTATTATCCCATGCTGACTGACTCAGAAATCCAATCCTTGCTTTAGAGTGCTTATTAGGAATCCAATTCACTTGCTATAAGTGTTGAGAAGTATTGATTTCTACATTAAGTTGTATTTCCTTCCAATATGTTCTGAAAACAGCTGAGTACCTACTGTACTTGTTAATTGAAATTGGCGATATTGTCAGTAAGCGTCTAATTTGATGCTTCTAAAAGAAGGGCCAGTGAGGAGGAAAGTGGAGAGTTTTTTCAAGTAATATGTGCCCAGGATACCTGAAATTTTAGCAAGACCCAAGTTTGTGGATGGAGTGAGGAATTCAGGATAAGAATTGCTGATCTAACCAGCATTCTGCTTCTGTGTTCTCTGGAACAGTTGGATTCTCTTATTTTTTTAAATCTATTCTTCAAGATAAGACAATGGAAGGTGCATTTCAAATATATTTTGTTGGGAAAAGCCACTCGTGGTTTTGAGTCTAATAAGAAATTCTCTTACTTCTCTCACTACACAGGTCCATAACACAACTCTTTTCCTCTCTAACTTCAAAAACATCCTCCACTATCATCACAATCCTTACTATAGGGTAAGCATCAACTCAGAGTATTACTAGTTAATCACTTCTAGCCTTCTAACCTTTTATCTACAGAATGACTTTTGGATATACAATGGGCATCCTCAGAGATTGACAGTGTCCAGAGTCCTTCCTAGGGCTAGAATGAAATATGGCTTGGCAAGCCATATTTCAAAGACATTGAAATTGAGAATAGGCTGACAGTGACCACAAGGGAGAGGGGAGGGGATAATGGGGGCAAAGGATGAAGGGTTAACAGGAACAATTATAAAGGACACATGGACATTAACAAGGGGGTGGAAACAGGGGAAGGAGGTGGGAAGGGTTAGGGTGGTGGAGAGGGTGGGGGGAAAAGGCAAAAAATTGTACTTGAACAACAATAATCTCTAAAAAAGAAATATGGCTTGAATTTCAAGATTCCCACATATGGTATATGACCAGGGGAAATGGGTTTCTGTTACTAGCCTCATTGACTTTCATTCTTCAACCAAAACGATTAATGTTGAATAGCTGTGCACCAACCAATATATACCCAAAGGAGGAAGACTCAGGTCTTGATCAAAGAAATCAATGACTCCTTAGACAAAGATTATGGATCCTCAGTAACAAAGTAGTTCAGTTTCAAACAGATTGAATCTCTATACTTCCTACAAAGACTAAATATCCTTGTACACTTATGGAAAGAGGAGATTCTCACCTGCCACACAAACAGTGCTTGATCCACTTTCTGCAAATTTCTGGACCAGAAAGTATCCTCTTCAGGACCTGCTGCTGGTAGACATAGTTATGGCATACTACCTAATCCAGGACCTCAAACATCCTTATTTTTTCAAAGACAGTATAAATCTGGTAACAACATATCCACTGCTATAATTGTGTAATGGCTTAATCAATATAAACGCAAAAGCAGAGCTTCTGTACAGTTAGTTCTACTTTTTGCCTGAAAGACTGCTTCTATGACAATTCCACCATAACTTAATCCACCTATTCAAATTTCTATCCTTCTTTGGAATAGAATTGAATTGAGGTAATATGGCTGGAGAAATGGCTGAAGAGCCTTCAGTATAGCACATATTAAAATGATAGACAAGATAGATAGAATATATCCTTTTAAATGCAAGGCTGATGGTTGAAATGATTGCCAAATGTCAGCACTAATCCAGAAAAGAAGGAAGCTGTGAAACTGGTATTTACCTTGGGATGGCTGCTGGTTCATAGTAACCCTAGAAAGTAGTTTTAATGGCCCAAGTACAAGGGACAAAAGAGACAAATCCTGGGGCCTAGGCAAGGTTAGAACTTTGATCAGGTGCACACCATCCCCCTCCTTCTCTGTTGAAAGTCAGCCCCCAAAGGATGATAACAGATAAATGGAGGCAGAGAACCACCACCCAAAGGCAGATGGTAGGGACATGGCTTTGTTGGGTTTGGCTCTGGGTAAAATAGGGAAAAAAAAAGAGGAAAAAATCCCTTTTAGACATTATAACTCTAAATCTGTAGTCAGGCAGGTCTGGGGCCAGAATTCTTACCTGTATAACCAAACACATCAAACCAGAAATTTCATTAAAGTAGTTCTAGATTAGCAATATTCCCAAGTGACTGGCAAGAGTAAATGCAACTCTCCTTTGGAAGAATTCACTTCAAACCCAGGTCTCAAAGAATCTCCAAAGAGAAAGTTCCTAAGAATGTGTGCTTACAAGTAAATCTCATAACACATACAAGGGAAAATACGAAAGACAGGCTAAGACATATGGAGTATATAATGAGAAAGATCAATGTGCATCTAATAGGAGTTTTAGAAGGAACTATTAAAGACAATAAGAGAGAGAGATTATATAATAGGTAATGATGGAGAATTTTCCAAAATTAGTGAAATATACAAATCATCAGATTCAGGCCACATTTAATTAGCACCCTAACTCTGTCTACTAAACTTAGTAGGCTAATGCCAACCCTTCATACCCCCACATCAGAATCCTGGATTGACCACAGTCAGGGTACCCGGTCATGTAATCCTTAAGAGGAGCGAAAAATGATGAGAGGAGCTGCTCGAATATGCCTCAGGGTTTCTTTTCAGAATACCAGAACTTAAATTATGTACTGTCAAACTAGACCTTTTCTTCAGTCTGAAGTTGTATCTAGTAGATGACCTCTGTTAATTCTACCTCCTCGCTTAGACATTCTGCAGCCTTCAAAAGCAAAAACAGAGATAAAAGTATGCATTTTTGTGCAGTATACTGGTAAAAGCATGCATTTAAGGTCCAGGTTCACGTAAATTCCAATTCTGACCTTGCTACTGTGCTTCAGCACCTACCTATAAAATGGTGGGGGAAGGTTTGAGAATTGAGTAACTGAGAATTTCATAATATATGAAATGCCAGCCAGATCATCATATATAATACATATTTATTCTCAAGGAACATGTATAAAGGACCCATGGACAAAGACAATGGGGGGTGGGTTGAATGTGGGACGTGGGGGTGGGTAGGGCAGGGTAGAATAATGGGGGGGAAATGGGGACAACTGTAATTGAACAACAATTTTTTTAAAAAAGTAAAAAAAGTATTCCCTTTTCATCCCCCATTCTTCTTAGGTTATGACTTTCAGACTTTTGCCCAAGACTGAGGCCAGATCCATGATTAGTTTTTAAACAAGTTATCTACTCTTGACAAAATAGAAAATTTGGCCCTGGCTGGTGTGGCTCAGTGGATTGAGTGCCACCTCCAAACCAAAGGGTCACTGGTTTGATTCCCAGTCAGGGCACATGCCTGGGTTGCGGGCCAGGTCCCCAGCTGGGGGTGTGTAAGAGGCAACCACACATTGATGTTTCTCTCCCCCTCTTTCTTCCTCCCTTCCCCTCTCTCTAAAAATAAATAAATGAAATCTTTTAAAAAGTAGAAAATTTGTTAGAAAATTTAAAAAACTAAAATTATGTCTACTATTTCTCAACTTCAAGATTCATATGGACAAGCCATCTTTAAGAGTTGTGTATTGGCCAAGCACAACAGCCAGCCAATGTGACTCAGGTGGACACAGTGACTGAAGTAAGTGAAAAGATCTGGCATGGCAAGCAGGATTTCAAGTCCATAACTTAGCACGAGCAAGGAATAGAGAAAGACTGCGGACAAGATCGACTGGAGAAAGCTGACTTTCCGAAGTTTAAGCTTCAAAGATGAGAAAAATAGGCAAAAGTCATACATGAAAAATTAGGGATTTAGTTATTCACAGGCTGGGCAATGACTGCTGGGAGTCCCATCCCCATATGATCTGGTCATATGTGTCATATTCTAGACATGCAAGTCTTACAAGCCAGGATCTGAGGATCAAGTATTCAGATGACAGAGATGAAAAGCCCCACTCAGAGGGACTAGGCCATATCACTGTTAACCTACCACATAGCACAATGCCTGGGACATCCTAAATAAAGGAGGGAGGGAGGGATAGCAGGCAATCACAGTGAAGCCAGATAACAATACTGGAAGGTCAGTAGTAAAATTAACATTGAAACAACCCAAATTCTAAAGGCAAGCAGATTCGCTCAATGGCAACAGACCACAGAAGCAGAGGAACAGACCGTCTCTAATATGACATAGATAGTAGCAGGACTGTGGAAACTCTGGAGAATATTTTACAAATGGGATTGAATTTTGAGTGCAGTGTATATATACGTGTATGTGAAGCAAGATACTTCTTTCATATTAAATGCATGTTATTTTTTCTGAACTCATTGGCTTTGTCTTCTGTTGCATTACACTTTAATGTTCACTCTAGTGTTACATTTATTCCCAAGTGTATTCCAGGATTTCAGAAAGCAAATAGCACCTGTTGATGTATATAAACGTTTTAGACCATGGCCTACCTAGATCCATGGTTCTTAAATGGCAGAGGAAAGATAGGGATAATTTTATTGCTTCATAACAAATTAGTGGCTTTTAAAAAATACTGATTTCTTAGCTCACAGTTCTGTAAATCATAAGTCTGAATACAGTGTAACTGGGCTCTGCTAAGGATCTCACAAGGCTGAAATAAAGGTGCTGCTGCCCTGGCTGGTGTGGCTCAGTGGATTGAGCACCGGCCTGTGAACTGAAGGGTCACCAGTTCAATTTCCAGTCAGGGAACATGACTGGGTCATGGGCCAGGTCCCCAACATGCAGCACGCAAGATGCAACCACACATTGACGTTTCTCTCCCTCTTTCTCCTTCCCTTCCCCTCTCTCTAAAAAATAAATAAATAAAATGTTTTTTAAAAGAAAGTTGCTGGCCAGGCTGCATTCTCATATGAAGCTAAGGGTCCTTTTCCTAGTCCATTCACGTTGTTGGCAGAATTCAGTTCCCTGCAGCCATAGGACTAAAGTATCTATTTCCTTACTATCAACAGGGGGCCACTCTCAGTTCTTAGAGGCTACATTCTACACTTCATAGTAGAGGTCAGCTTTATTTCAGGCAAGCCAGAATGCATTTCTCTGACTTCCTCTTCCCCACCAGCCAGAGAAAACTCTACTATTAAAGGGTTCATGTGACTAGGTCATATCTACCAGATAATCTCCCTATCTTAAAGTCAACTGAGTTGGGACTTTAATTAAAACTGCAAAATCTCTTCACAGCAGCACCAAGATTCACGGTTGAACTGAATAACTAGAAGAAAGTGAGTACACTAGGGGGCTAGAAAATCTTGGGGTCTATCTGGAAATTTTGCCTCCAATAACCCCCAATGTTAAGATGTACCCACTTAAAGAATACCATAAAAAATGGCCCTGGCCAGGTAGCACAGTTGGTTGGAGTGTCATCCCATTCACCAAAAGGTTGTGGGTTCAATTTCCCTTCAGGGCACATACCTAGGTTGTGGGTTCAAAACTCAATCAGAGCAAGTACAGGAGGCAACCAATTGATGTTTCTCTCTCATATTAATGTTTCACTCTCTCCCTCCCTCTCTTTCTAAAATAAATAAACATATTCTTGGATGAAAGTTTTTTTAAAAATTAAAGAATAACAAAAATTTTAAAAAGAAATGATGAATTGCTTTAGTTTTTTGTTGTTGTAATATTTAGAGACTTCACTCATTAACATAGTTCAACTGGACAAGCTACTGAAACTGGAGTTATCTCTAGGGAGACAACAAAAAAAATAAAATAAAATTGCCCTGGCTGGTGTGGCTCAGTGGCTTGAGTGCCGACCTGAGAACCATAGGGTCATTGGTTTAATTCCCAGTCAGGGCACATGCCAAGGTTGTAGGCCAGGTCCCCTGTAGGGGGCACATGAGATGCAACCACACACTGATGTTTCCCTCTCTTTCTGCTTCTCTTTCTCTATCTCTAAAAATAAATTTAAAAATATTAAAAAATAAAATAAAATAAAAGTGTGACCTTGAGCTTGAAGGGAACCAAAGTTTTACCACCTTGAAGCTGCCTTTTGGAATATTGATTTTAAGCCTGTTACTGAGAAGCAAAAGACTCAGAAAGAACTTTGCCCCCACCACACCCCATTCCTGCCCAAGAGGTTCAGATAGAAAATTCTGCTTCAGGAAGGAGATCCTAGGATGCTGCCTTAGCCTAATTTGAATTAATTATGGTATGCAGGAAGGCTTCCGGCAGGGCCTGTTAGCTAGTTACCCACTATGTCGCCTTGTTTGAGTTGCCAAGCAAGAATTTCCCTGCCATGTTTGTTCAGTTCTTCCTCAACTACCTGTAAATGGCCCAATCTCGCTTTTGAAATCTAAGACCCTATTATCCCCCTTTTTCTTCTTTGTCCAAAATGTCATATACCTAATGTTGCTTCACTGCCTTTGGAATTTTCATGCATATGTGAATTCTCCATGTGCATGTATTATAATAAAACTTTATTTTCTCCTGGTAATCTGTCTCTCTTAGTTTAATTAGTAGTCCAACTAGAAGAACTTAGAAGGTGGGAGGAAAAGTATTCTTTTTTTTAGCCCCCACAGGCTCAAATACTGACCACTAAATGCCAGCTGTGAAACTTTGGGTAAGTAACTGAACTCTTCTAAACCTCAGTTCCCCTACTTATAAATGGTGAATAATTGTATTATTTTCCTCATATAGTATGAGTAGTAAGTGAAATAATATATGCAAAGTACTTAATACAATGTCTAGCACTAATTTAATGATAGCAATTATTTTATTATCATTTGATGATGCAAGAGATGTAAAACTATCTCAGAAAGTATAAAGAGCTATTCTAATGTAACATGTCACCAGGAGCACATAGAGAACATATCACTGGACAGGTACCCTATGCATAGGTGGACAGGTTTAGGGTATACATGTTTATCACATATATATTTATTGTACCACCTTAATTGTGCACTTGAAATTCCTATTTATCTTTCTCTCTGAACATATTCAGTATAAACATATCAGTATATGTTCATGTTCCCAAAATAAACAAAAAGAAGACTGATAACCATCTTTGAACAGATTAAAGGTTTTATATGGACTTAGTAGCCAGAATTATAACTAGTGGATAGAAATTACAGAAATGCAGAATTAGGCTAAATACAATGAAGAACTTTGTTAGTATGTATTTATCAAAAAATTGACTGAGTAAATAAATAGTAAGCTCCATACATCTGAATGACCACTTAGGGAGTTTATAAAAGAAATCCATACATCAGATATGAGGCTGGGATTACTAAGTTTTTTCTTTTTTTGGCTACAAAACATGTTTTATTTTTAACTTAACTTGTAAAATGGGCAGATACAAAGTATGGCAAATTTGATAAACAGAACAAAATAATGTTATTCAAATTGAATAATTTATTGCTGATCTGAGGTTTGCCTTGTTTTACACTTAAGTAGAACTTACACTGTTTCCTCGAACAGCACATATAAATATTTATAGGAATTAATAGTGTGTCATTCGATAAGGCAATCATCTTTTTAAAATTTTGTATTTATTTTTATCCTGTCATCTCTTTCCCTAGGCAGCCATTCTGTTAAGCATATATTTGTTTTTATTCACATGTGCTCCACTTTCTGTGTATTATGCATATATTTTAAGTATATTTTATTGATTATGTTATTACAGTTGTCCCAATTTTTTTCTCCCCTTTGTCTCACCTCTGTCCTGGACCCCCCAACCCTCCAGCATTCCCCCCACCTTAGTTCATGTTCATGGGTCATACATATAAGTTCTTTGGCTTCTCTGTTTCCTATACGATTCTTAACCTCACCCGTCTATTTTATGCCTACCAATTATGCTTCTTATTCCCTGTACCTTTTCCCCCATTCTCCCCCTTCCCTCTCCCCACTGATAACCCTCCACATGATCTCCATTTCTGTGATTCTGTTCCTGTTCTGCTTGTTTGCTTAGTTTTTGTTTTTGTTTTTTAGGTTCAGTTGTTGATAGTTATGACTTTGTTGTCATTTTACTGTTCATAGTTTTTGATCTTCTTCTTTTTCTTAGATAAGTCCCTTTAACATTTCATATAATAAGGGCTTGGTGATGATGAACTCCTTGAACTTGACCTTATCTGCGAAGCACTTTATCTGTCCTTCCATTCTAAATGAAAGCTTTGCTGGATAGAGCAATCTTGGATGTAGGTCCTTGCCTTTCATGACTTTGAATACTTCTTTCCAGTCCCTTCTTGCCTGCAAGGTTTCTTTGGATTACAGGAGAAAAATAAAAGATCTCTTCTCCAGCTTTAGACCTGGAATAATTTTTTGAAGCATAAAGTTCATGTCTTAGTTTTTCTCTCTTTAGATCAGGCCATGTACACTGGTTATTATTTTGAAATCAAAAACAAAATTATACTTAGTCCATATTATTAGAAGTGAACTTCAGCCCTGGCCAGGTAGCTCAGTTGATTAGAGCATAGTCCCAATACAGCAAGGCTGTTGGTTCAATCCCGGGTCAGGGCACATACCAGAATCAACTAGTGAATGCATGGATAGATGGAACAACAAATCACGCGCGCTCTCTCTCTCTCTCATCAATAACTTTTTTTAAAAAAGAAGCAAACTGCTAATAGTATACTTTGTTTTTAGAAACTCCACATAGTCCATCATTTCACAGTTTCTTTGGAAAACATCATTACCATTCTCTGTGTTAAGCCTACAGTACAGAAAATGACTTTTTACTTGGTAGACTAATATGAACACTGCAAGATTCACTTTGTGGGTATATTTTCCAAGTTCAGCTTCTTAGTGGCACTTATTAAACTATTCCAGAAGCTAAAGTGTGTTCCAGAAGCTAAGTCCCAGAAGTTAAGCAATAAGCCCAGGACTCATAGTCATGCACTATATTGGGAACTAATTTCAGGTCTTAAATGTAAGTTCACCTTGTATATGATTGGTTATATATTTCCTTTTACTATTTTCCCCTTCTCTACAAAGTAATACATATTCACTCTAGAAAATTCAATCATTATATAAAGGTACAAATAAGGCACAAATCTCTTGCTATTATTTTTTTAAAGATTTTAGTTATTTATTTTTAGACAGAGGGCAAGGAAGGGAGAGAGAGAGGGAGAGAAACATCAGTTAGTTGCCTCTTGCATGCCCCCAAATGGGGACCTGGCCTGCAATCTAGACATGTGCCCTGACCTGGAATCAAACTGGTGACCTTTCAGTTCACAGGCCACCGCCCAAGCCACTGAGCCACACCAGTCAGGGCCTCTTGCTATTATTTTAATCCGCAACCAAAGACAATCACCATCAATGACTTGTGAACATTCTTCCAGCAGTTTCTATGCTTATATACACATATAGATATGTAGGTAAATAATTTTACATAAAGTGGAATTATTCTACATGTAGTATTTTATAACTGTTTTCATTTAACATGTCATGAGCTCTTGTCATGTCAATGAATATAGAGACTGAACTCTTAATAACTTGTGGTTAGCAAATTATTCCTGCCTGCTAGTAACCCTTTCTTGAAAAAACATCCATTACATAACTCTGTTTGGTCCCAGTGAGGAAGACAATCACAGTAGTATCCCCCACATGGTTTGTGGCAGGAAATCAGCTGACCCAGGCCTGACAAATGAGAGTTCTCTGCTCTTAGCTGGAGAGATTTCCAAAGACTAATTGACATCATCCCTGAGATGCAATATATGAACACTGAGTGAGAGAAAGTCTCATGTCCTTTGGACTGAGATTTATTAAGATATTATAAACTGAAGTTGCTTATAGTCTTGCTGACAACAAGAAGGAAGCAGCAAAGTACAAAAAGAAACAGAGATAAGCAAAGATGAGAGGTGGACAAGAACTGAGAGTATTAACATATCTTGCACCCTGCATTAAGCACTAGACTATAGTCAGTGATGCTATATGGCAACATATGCTTTCTTAAAAATCAATGCACTATGCAAATTTGTTCAATAAAACCCACTGGGTTTATGGGAAAAAATGGGGCTAAGAGTACAACATTTTAAAACTTTGTAAGTGACAGATACACAAAAACATACAAATCTAATATAAAAATGGTAGCAGAGTTTTATACATGTTAAATGGTTAAGAGATACATAAATACTATAATAAATATAGCACTTCATTTTCAAAAAGACCTGAAATTTGCTTGTGGAAACAGACATCAAAAGGATTGCTGCTTGTGAGTTGTTGCAAAGTGATGGAAGGTAGGTTATCTGAAATCAGAGGGAAAGTTGTAACACTAGATGTGGATGGGTGTGACTCAAAACACACCCAATGAACTGGAGTAGATAGTAGATGTTTACAGTGTGTATGTGTGCATATTTTGTGTATTCCTAAATGACTTAATTCACCTGGACATAGTTTTCTGCTTTCACCTAGTGTTTCTAGCTAACAAAATTGCACATAAGCAAATGCAAAATTCACCTTATGCTCATACTGCTCTCTAACATATTACGGTAACCACAAAGGAATAGGCAAGAGTTATAGTAGTCTGTATTTGGTTATGTGAGTGAACAAATTCTCTTTTTTTGTTTAAGATAATTTCAGTTACCTTTCTTCCAGAGTCCTGAATAGTAATGCATGCCTACTTAATATTCCATCATACAATAGTAACATTTAAAATTGCAGGGTGGCTTTTCTTTATCTCCTAATACATTTGTAGACTATCATTCTCTATCGGTTCTTGTGTGCTCAGAAATTGAAATTTAATTTTAATATTAATATAAACAAACCCTCATTAATAAGGTGAGGTATATTTGAAAAAGATATAAAGATTCCAAAGCCAAATAGAAACTATTTTTTTTTATTTTTGCTATTATTATCTGTAACACAACTGACCTTTTGGATAATCGATGGTTGATGATTTTTTATAGAATTTCATCTTGGCCCTGACAGTTTGGTCAGTTTCAAAATGTTTCTTGTGTACTTCAAAATCTAGAAAAACTCTTAACAGATTTCAATATTAAATCTTTTCATGTCAATACTGTATCTCAAATCACCTAACCCTATACATAAAAAGCCTACATGCATTACAGTGTTGTCACTAATGTTGAGTGATTACCCTTGGTTGGAGCAAAATAGCCCCAAGAATACTGCCAGTTTATATTCTTGTCAATAGGAGAAAGCAAGTACCCCATAAATTTGTTCAATACTCTAGCTTTTGGAACTCCTAAGTAGAGTTTATACTAAGCAGATAAGGAAGTATAACAAGTTTCCTTAAACCCACCTCAGTCTTAGACCTGTGTAGTTTTTAAAGTCATTGTGAACAAGCCCTGACCAATGTGGCTCAGTTGGTTGGGCATAGCCCAACAAAGCAAAAGGTCACCGGTTTGATTCCTGGTTAGGGCACATCCCTGATTGCAGGAGGCAACCGATCAATATTTTTCTCCCTCTCTTTCTCCTTCCTTTCCCCTCTAAAAATAAGTAAATAAAATCTTAAAAAAAAAACAGCCCTGGCTGGAGTGGCTCAGTGCATTGAGCACCAGCCTGCAAACAAACAAACAAACAAACAAAAAGCCATTGTGGCTCCAGCTGGTATGGCTCAGTGGATTGAGTGGATTAAAGGCCTGTGAACCAAAGCATTGCTGGTTGGACTCCCAGTCTAGAGCACATGCCTGGATTGCAGGCCAGGTCCCCATTCAGGGAGTGATAGAGGAAACTACACATAGATGTTTCTCTCCTTTTCTTTCTCCCTCCCTTCCCCTCTCTCTAAAAATAAATAAATAAAATCTTTTTAAAAAAGTCATTGTGAATGAGCCAGGTGAGAAAAGCCTTTATCTTCATTTTTAGCTGTAAATATGATTCTGTGTTAAAACCGATTAAAATAATCAGTACTTTCAGGTCTGGGGTACCCTGGAAAGTACTACCCTATGGATCAAGGGTTGGCAAATTTTCTGTAAGAGCTTGAGTGTAATTATTTTAGGCTTCGTAGAACATATATAAACAAATAGGCTTGACTGTGTCCCAATAAAACTTTATTTACCAAACCAGACAGCAAGACAGATTTTTCCAGTGTACAATAATTTGCCAACCCCTGCTTTGGACCAATAGTTTCATTTTCTATTTTTTATGGTTGTTCAGGTAGTACAGTTGTCCCAATATTTCCCCCTTTGCCCTCCTCTGCCTAGCTCACCCCCCCTGCTCCCACAGTCAATCCCCACGCCATTGTTGTCCATGTCCTCCTACCTTTTGCAACAGCATGGATAGAAGTGGAGAGTATTATGCTAAGTGAAATAAGCCAGTCAGTGAAAGACAAAGACCATATGATCTCACTTACAAGAGGAATCTAATGAACAAAATAAACTAACAAGTGAAAAAGAACCAGAGACGTGGAATCATTTTCTATTTTTTTAATAAAACCGTGGGGATAGTCTCTGGAGCCTTAGATGGCCAAGCAGGTGGGGAACTGAACTATCCCTGCTTCAACTAGAGAAGTTTTTACTTTTATGACATATGGACTGTGCATGAAATAGGTTTGATTAAAGGGTTCCATTCCTAATAAGGAGAAAAGCTTCAAAACCACTGCCTTGGACTAAAACCTAAAACCTGCTGCTTTAAAACTCAAGTGCAGATGTTTCAGGCAAAACAAACACATCTTTTCATATCTTTTCACATCTTTAAAAAGGATGATAGTTATATTAATATTATGAACTGTTACCCCAATAAATTTATTTTTTTAAAAGTTGTTAAGTGGTACATATGTTTTAATGTTCCCAGAAAAATTCGCTTTCTTGTACCATTGATCAAAGCATTTAAATAGACAACTTTAATAACTCTAAAAATGTTATCAGTTTATCATTCCTATTCTATTTTGACTTTTTCTAAATATAATGTTTAAGGTACCTTAAACGGTCCAAGAGAGGTGATATGGTGTAGTGAAAAAAGCACCAAATTAGGACTCTATATTTGTCTTCATTGGTTAGATTGAGAGCTCCTGAAGACAGGAACTAAGTTTTCTTCTTCATGGTTGAATTGTCCTCAGCACCTAGAACAGCACATGATAACACAGTTTAAACTTTAAGGCAAACAAATTTACTATTAGATAACTAACAAGAAAATAAATTCAGGTAGTTTATTTACTTACATCTTTCCATAATTCTTAAGGGAAAAAAATCATCTTTCTTGGTGAGCAACAAAATAAAAAGCCAGTACTTTGAAATACATTTTTGTCCCTAAGAAATTAACATGTTTAAAACACATAAAAACTAACAATTACTGGATTGTGACAAAAGTCATATACTAACAATGTTCTAGAAATCCCTTGCCAGCAATTCTGAAATCCAAAAAGCTCTGGAAACCAAAAATTTTTGTTTTGTATTTTTAGTAACTATTTGATAGTCAAATGGATCTAACCTAAATTTATTTGGCAGTAGTATCTGACCTAAATTGAATGAGGCTGTTTACTGGTATTTATTTACCCTGTATGAATAATCATATGGTTTGCTGCAAGAAATATTACCATATTTAAATATGCAGTGTTTTTCCTGAACTGGCTGGAGTGTTACAGTATGCATACAGCACATGGCATTTGGTTTCACACAACTCTGCCAGACAACGCCAGGCATTTTCCTGCTTGCTTTACAAGGAAGAATCTAGAGTCCTATTCCAAGCTTTCTGAGGCCATGTTCCTGGTCCCAATTCAATCTTTTCTGCTGTCATCTTAAGCAATATCTGAGGCTGTGCAAACAGCTCAGAGAGCCTTTCTGTCATGTCAATGGGAAGAATAAACATACTTCACAATGATATAGAAAGTTCATGTTATCACTTTGTCAATGATCCCTTGTTTAAGATAGAGCATCTTAGTCTTTTATAAAGTACCTGTTTTCATCACTGGACATTCGGTACCGAAGGATCATAATTTCTCTAATTGGTCTTAGACTTGCAAGGGTATCTATCTGCTCAGCATATAGTATTTACCATTTGACTGACGCACATCTGGGCCAGAATGTAAGAATTTCTCTCACATTAGGTGTGGGCAGCAATGGATAGTTGTAAAGAGAAAAATACCCGGAAGCCTTAATAGGCTCAGCTCCAGCAATAAACCCCTTTTTACTCCCTGGAACTGGCTCACTCTCCACGTATCTTTCATGGACCCCACCCTGTGGCCTGCAGAACCATATCTAGGGATCTCAATTAAAGATCTCCTAGTAAATAGGGCGCGCTATTCCTGTAACGCTAGAGGTAGTGGACCTGCCTATGCCCTAGGGTGGGCTATTCCGGGCTTGGATAAATTAGGTAAGATGATGTGAGCGCAAACCACAATGCCAAGGTTTCCCCAGAGCATTTCTTCTTAAGAAAAAAAGCAGACTCGAAAATGCCTCTCAAGAACAGCAGAGGTAGTGGGTAAGACGCTCTACCAGACCCCCACCTACGTCCGGCACGAGCCCTCAGGGACGGGGTACCGGGCGACTCCAGCGCAGATTCTAAACTCCTCCCTTCTGGAGCTCATCCCGATCCTTACCGGCTACTTCCGGCCCTCGTGAACGCCCTCAACGCGCTTGCGCCGTTTTGATAGGCTTCTTGGGTCGAAGAAATCCGAGCTGTGCCTCTCTGGGACCGCCCCAGCCAGCCTTTCGCCCCGCCCACTCTTTAGCGGGCCCCCCCCCGCCCGAAATCTCGCGAGGGTAGGTGCGCGTCAGTATTTTACGAGCAACTAGCTCTTGCAGCTGCTGTAATTGCTGCTGCGGGAGAAAGTGGACTGTCTCCAGTCCGCGAGCCCGCCCTCCCCGGTTGAGGAGAGCCACCGCCTCTTTTCTTCTCCTGTTACACCTATTGCTAGGAGCGCGACGGCAGCAGTCCCTGGGCTCAGTGCCGTCTCCTCTCATCAGACGGCAGCTTTGCCGGTCATTCCTGCAGCCCGGCAACTGACGGCGCCCCTCTGCCCCTAACTGGCTCCTCTCTCCAGACCGTCTGTTCCCTCCTCATCCTCGCGCAGACCCACCTCCCCACGGTCTCGCCAGGGTGGAGGACGACGAGCAGGAGACAAGAGTCACCCTCTCAGGCGACGTCGGCCCCCTCGCCCGCGGGTGTGTCCTATAAATGGCGTCGGAAAGCGACACGGAGGAATTCTTTGATGCCCCCGAAGATGTGCACCTAGGCGGCGGCTACCCTGCAGGGTAAGTAGCTATGGCCCAGAAGTCGGGTGCCCTGATCCCCCGGCTTCCCGCGTGCCTTCCCCTTCTACCCCTCCCAGGTCTCACTGTGTCCGCCACCGCTGCTCCTCAGCCTCGGGCACTTCAGGGTGAGTCGGGGGATGGGGGAATGCCCACCTCGGGTAAACCTCTTCTTTCCCTGGCGAAAGGCCCCTGGGGCTCTCTCGGAACCCCTTTCTCATCTTGCCCAGCTTTCTGCGAGGTGGGACAGCTGACGTGCCTTAGAGCCGGCGGTTTGTGTTTGTGGGGTTCAGCGCTTACCTTTCAAACATCCGTTTTGGCCTTGGGGACCGTAGATTAAAGGAGCAGTAACAGGAGAAATTGCATTTCCCATTTATTTTTTTTCTTTCTTTTGCCGCTAACTTACCTCTTCATTTTAGAGGAAGCTGTAACTCTCCCGATTTTCCGTCTTTTCCTTGCACAGAAATAAAAGGAGCGGTGGAAAGGGTTAGGTGTTTACTTAGGAAAGTCCTCTGTCTGATGTACTCTAGATCAACAGTGTTTTATTAAATTACCACCTTACCGTGAGGCAAAGGAAATAGAAGGTCCTTTACCAATAGGGAGAATGCCGTTTTCGAAGGTATCCGCACATAAACGTACACAACCGACTACAGAGATCGAAACAAGTGCTGAGTAATCTGGTGGTTGGAAGGAGAGCCACAGCTTTGTGCTCTTTATCTAATTCTGCAAGATGTTTTAGTAGTGATTAATATGGGAGATTCTGAGTAGGAAGTACAGTAGTTGGACTGCTTCCCTTGACTGAGACTTCTGTTTACCCACTCTTCCACTATTCAAAGTTGGAATAATGTTTGTAGCGATTTTGCCGAATTCTTCTATGGACTTACGTGGGGCTAGAGGCAGTAACGTATATTTTCATGCTGTGAGAACTTGAGAATTGGTAAAATTTGTATGTTAATGTAAGGCACTAATATGGTTTCAGTAGCCAATTACCATCAATTTTCAAGCTTCCCCCTTGGAAGAAAGACCTTGTTTGATGCAAATAAAGTTACCTGTACATTCTAGAAGTCGTTCTAAAACCTAATATATATTACCAAAAAATTACAGCAACAAAGTCAAAGAAACGTACATTATATTACAAAAATTAACAGCAACAAAATCAAAGAAATTTATGTAGATAAATCACTGATGTGTGTGTTTCCACCAACCTTTTTCATATTACTATTAGGGGATTTTAGGGTGGCAGTGGCCAATCATGAGATTGCACTGAATCTCCTTTGAATTCAATACCTGAAACAAGTTCGTAGCTAGGTGGTAGGGGATAGAAATTCCATTTGGATTTCCAAATACATTGAATCTCTTTGAAATTAAAATTTATTTTGGTTGTTTCCCTTCAAAGTAATGAACTGTCACTTCAGCTTCATTGAGAGACCTAATAATGTGTATGTATGTGGAGGGGGTAGGGAAATCAAAATTGATGTATGGGATTGTAATCAATTTATACCTATGTGAATAGTGTTCATTTTTTTTAAATTTTTATTTATTCATTTTTAGAGAGAGGAAAAGGGAGGGAGAAAGAAAGGGAGAGAAACAGCAATATGTGATTGCCTCTCACTTGCCCAATCCTGGGGACCTGGCCCACAACCCAGGCATGTGCCCCAACTGGAAATCAAACCAGCGACCCTTTGCCTCGCAGTCCCATGCTCAATCCACTGAGCCACACCAGCCAGGGCGAATAGTGTTCTTTTTTAATGAATAAAACAAATTTAATTTTGAAGGACAGTCATATCAGGACCTGTGTAAACTGCCAAGCCCAGCACCAAGCATGTAGAAAGAACTCAAATATTCATTCCCTTCTCCTTCCTTTCTTGGAATTAGCAAAATTAACTTCATACAGTGCTTACTTTGGGAGGAAGTGTGCAGAACTCAAAACTATTTATCTACACCAAATGAGTCATTTTGATAGAATTGATAGAATCATTTCTTCCCTCATGGTATAATATAGCTTCTCAAGCTCTTTGATCCCTTGATGCTACTAGGGAAAAGTAAAAAACAAGTTTTCTTTGGACCCAGTATTCTCATTTTAACTCTAACCTGCCCAAATGTTTAGCTTGTTCAGCCCTATGAATAAAACTACTGTGTCAGTCTAAATTGCAAGGCTTCATCCTATAATAGTCAGGGGATTTGGAAGAGAATTAGCCTCACCTGGAGAACTGAATCTGAAAAGAACTAGCTGTACTGGGAAGACAGCAAAAGGTTGGCATAATTAACATATCCTCTCTCTTTTGTGACAAGTTTTGTCGTTTGCATAGGTACTGTGAGGAGACTTGGCTGGGTAACTAACAACCTAGAAATGCAGTGAGAAGTCTTGATTTGTGGAAACAGATGGTGTCACTAGATATCTGGCCATCAGAAATATCTTCTGTCCTTTAATGTGAACTAGAATAGCAAACCTTTCAAACTCTGAGAGGTTATCAGACTGAGTTTGGGTGCTTTAAAAAATGTTTCTTGCTATTGTATGTTCTAGAATACACAGATCATTTCACCAAATTTGTAGTAAACTGAGTAGGCAGTTAAGAGTTACCTCATTTTTGTTCATCAGCAGAATCCAAACGCACAATCCATTTCCTAATATTGATTTCTTCTATTTCCCCTCCAATGGTGTCTTCAGCTTTATTCTACTCTTTGAAAGCAAATTTAATAAGTTAAAACTCATCCCATTTTTTTTTATAGAAAGACTTTTGACTCCGATGCAGACTACTTTTCCACAGTGGCAAATCATGTCCTCTTGACCAGCTTTGCAATGTGTACCACACTTACAATGCTTTATATCAGGTTTCCTTATTCTTATCTGTCTTTATATATGAGGACCCTTAGGATCAAAGAGTTTAAGTGACAGCTGGGATTTGAAACCAATTCTTTAAACTCCTACTTTCAGAGTTTTTGCAATACATCATAGCAGCCCTACACTCTCTGTATGTAGAGGGTATCCTCTTCCAAGAGATCTGGAGTAAAATGCTTTAGGACCAACTTCCTGAATTGAACTGATGCATCTATTTAAAACCAGCAGCCCAAAATTTTCAGTTTTCTTGGCTAGAAGTTCTCACTTTCTCTTTCAGGAATGTGTGTTTTGTTTCAGTCAGATAGGAATTTTATAAGATCATAGCATGCTACAGTTAGAAGGGACATCTAGTTAAACTCCTTCACATAAATTGTGGAAACCAAAGCCTGGAGAGGGAAAGTGACTTGTCCAAGGTACCACAGCAAATCAGTAGCAGAGTTAGGACTAGAGTCCCAGATCACTATCACAGTCTAGCGTTTTTTCTGCTACCATGCTGTCTTTTGATGAAGCAGGAAGGGGAGGAGGAAGTGTGCTATGGTAGAAAAAAGCCCTGGACTATATGAGTCATTTCATTTCCTCATCTTTAAATTGAAGAGATTCTGAGAACCCTTCCAACTCTAAAAGTCTCATTGTATGGAGTTTTAATAGTGTGCTTTTATTGATAAGCTTTTGTTCTTGGGAAATCTTTCCATTATTTTTTTGAGTTTTTAGTTGAACAGACTTGATAATATTGGTACATGACTCAAGACCCATAGATTTCAAATTAAATATTTACTGGGTAAATTATATATGAGATAAATGTTCCTGCATTTCTGGATTATACATATGTATATTAAAGACTGGTACTGAGAACATGTTACAAAATAAATGTGACATTTTTAGCATTCTTTATTTTTAAAAATTTTTCATGGCAACCAAAATATTTTTGAGATGTTGGGAGGAAGAATAGAGTGCTAACATTTTTAAAGTAGGAAGGGGCCAGAGATCATTTAGTTCAGCCCTCCCATTTAACTGAAAGCAATCTAGGCTCAGAGAAGGGAAGTAACACATTGCTGATTAGTGGCAGACTGGGAACTAGAACCCCAGCCTCCTGATTGCTCATTTATTCCATGCAGCTTTGTCTGTGGAAGGAGGGGAAAGTATTCCTGGGTATCCCTGCCCTAGGTCTCTGGCACTTACCCTCTTAGCAGGCCTCTTAAGGTGGTCTACTCTCATGGACAGTGATTCTGTTTTTTCATGCCCTGCTGTCAGAGGACACTGTTCAAAGATTCTAAATTTTCTCCAGGTCAGGATGAGCAAAGATTGAAGGAGAGTTGATCTAAGAACAGTCGTGGTCAATTATTTTATTTTTAGCAGTGTAGTTAGTGTCAACAGCAGCCTATCTTTGCAGAGTGGAATAATGGAAAAATCTTGATTTTTAAGCTGTGAGTACCGAGGTCAAACCGTCCTGAAGAATTCATCCTAAAAAAAAAGAAAAGATGCCTTTGTTGAAAACTCAGCTTCTCACTTAGGCATCAGAAACATTTCTCCCTGAATTGAAAATTGATGCAGGTTTCACTGAAAATATTTGTGTGATAAGGGTTATTTGTGGAAAGATTCCTTAAAAAATGGCTGTTCATGGGTTGGCATTTAATCATTATATTTGATTGCTGTTGGCTTTGTGGGTTGATAGGAATATATTTGTAAATGATGTTTTATCACATCCATGAAACATCATATTTATTGAAGCGGGGGAACCTACATATTAATTAGTAAATTTAAGTTATAAATTTAGTGGCCTCCAAATGTCAATTGGTGACTTATGGAGGTAGGACAGTGGCAGTAGCATGGCAGTTTGGGGGCTCACTTTGTATCTGTACAAACTCCTGTAAACTGAAAAATTTATTCTGTTCTTGTGATAACCTATTGCATAAACTGGGGTAATAAATTTTTATTTAAACGTTAAAAACCTAGGTAGCTGTAAGATGTTAACAGTTCAGCGGTAGTCCTGCAGAAGAAAAAATAATTTCCAGTTGTTGGTATTTGAGACTTAGTTTATAATGTGTACATAACACAGCAATCCATGTAATTCTGTTCAATTCACTGTTTAACTTTGACAAAGTCAGGTGGATTGCTAAAGAAGCCCATTGGTGAGGCTGGCTGTTTCCTCATACTCTGCCTGCAATTCTAGTAATTACTTCCTGGGTTAGTATGGGTGGAGGAAGGGGGTGATGATGAGGGTGGTAGTGATGGATGGAGATGGAGGTGGTGAAGGTAGCCCTACAGACTGTATAGAGAGTGGGTTATAAGGCTGCTCCCTGGGACATGGATAACTGAGATACAACAAATCACACCACTTAGTATTATTTTAAATATGTATCTACATAGTGTGAATTAAATCTTTTATTTTTACATTTTATTTTTATTCTTCACTGCTACAGAAAATATTTTAAAAGTATTTTCTTTTGCTATGTGAAGGGTTTCCTTCTCATTTTCTAAATAGAGGCTGGCTTTTCAAAAATAAATAACTAAATCAACAGCTCTTTCTGTAAGAGATTACTAATGGCCCGAAAAAATACTTCAAACAAAATTTAAAGTAATAAAAAATTTTTGGCCCTGGCTGGTGTAGCTCAGTGGATTGAGCGCGGGCTGGGAACCAAAGTGTCCCAGGTTCGATTCCCAGCCAGGGTACATTCCTGGGTTGCAGGCCATAACCCCCAGCAACCGCACATTGATGTTTCTCTCTCTCTCTCTCTCTCTCTCTCTCTCTCTCTCTCCCTCTCCCTCCCCCTCCCTCCCTCCCTTCCCTCTCTAAAAATAAATAAAAATCTTTAAAAAAAATTTTTGGTGCTTCATAATATCCTTCCGATATTTAACTTGAATTGATAATTAACATTTCTGTTTTCTACCCAGAGCTAAGCTATTTACTACCAACTTTCCTAAGGTCTGTTCTCCTCTCTAACTGTTGGATGTTATTCTGCTGACCAGCTAAACCTTTAATTGGGTGCTTTCCTTACTTTTCAGAGCAGAGCCCTATTTATTCTCTTATTTCAGACTGAGCAGTCTTTGTGTTAGTCTGTCATCTCATGATTCAAAATTGAGGAGAAAGCACATAAGACATAATGTGGGTTCAGGCTTGATGGCAACCCCAATGTTTTTCCCCAGTCAGTATACAAATTTATCTTGGTTACTATAGCAACCACCCTATCAGGTATTCTTCTAGCTCTTTAGCCTTCTCTCAGATGTTAGGATTATCATATAATCAGGTTCTGCTAAAACTCTTCAGGTCTTAGAATTTTATTACCAGCTGCAGCTGTTTGGCAGTTTACAGTTTGGCATTCCATCAGGGTCCATTGGTTTCTGGTCCACGACACCTTCCTGTCTCCAAACATTTTAAAACATACAGAATTTAATGAGGATGCATTTAGGCAACACTTTTCTCATACTAATTTTCTCAGTTCCACTGTTACTCATTGTCTTGAAGATTGAATGCATTGCATCACTGACTTTCAATGTCTGTCCTTTTGTAGTATCTAGAATAAATTTAAAGATCAAGAGTGACCATTTAAGAAATGTATTTCCAGATGTGATTTAGATCTGGACCAGCACTAACTACCTGAAGTGACTTAAAAAGCACCTTGATTCATCAGCAACCACCAAATAAATAATCTGGCTTCTAACAAAAATGATTTATGTAGGTTGTAGAAAGAATGTTTGTCCTTATGGATTAATTCATTCTAATTTGGGAAAACTGTTCAGAAATTTAATAGGGAAGTTTTGCAGCCTTTGAATAAACAGAAAAAGAAAAATAAAGACTGAATAGTTATATGGATCTTTATTGTGTCTTTCTGTTTTCTTAACAAATACGTCTTTTTATCTCTTAAAACTTGAGAACTCATAGAATTAAAATAGTTTTAGATTATAAATGTTGTCATGCTAAAAAGGCTGTTGAAGAAATAGGGTATATTAATTTATATATTAGTGTTTGTGTTAGTGTTTCTTTTGAGTGCTCATGCTTGTTAATTTTCTGTGGTGTAGCAATACCTTGTAAATATGCACAATTAATCTCTTCAGTTAACTAAATTGGAGGTGGTTAATCTGTTAGTGATTGAGCCAATATTGATGTCTATTTTTGTACATAACAACAGGTAATATATTTTTTTAAATCAGTAAATATTAGTCTTAGGACATCATGTGTGCTTTTCCAAAAATGTTAAACTTTCCAAATTAGAAGATTATGCAGTAAATAGTAACTTTGTAAAATGATTAAATTAAATCTTCCTGACTTGAATTTGTATTGAAATTGTGATTTGACTGATTTTATTGTAACACTAGTATATCCTAGTCATACTGTGGTTAAATTCTGATAATGCCCCAAGGAAAACTTTATTTTAATTGCACAAATAGACTTATAAGCAGAAAAAGTTTTACTTTTTCCACAGGGCCCTAATCCTTAAAATTTTAAAAAGGAAGGAGGGGGTGGAAGAAGGATAAAATGTTTTTAAAACAGAAAGGCTAAGGATGAAGCATAAAATTTTTGGAAACTTCTCACAGAAAACTTGAACAGTATTTCCAGTAGGCAGTTTGTAACAGAGCAAACCATATCTGTATAATATCTACCTGACCACTAGTAACTGTAATAGACTATTCCAATACCAACTCATTGAACCATGAACATTCTTATGAACCACAGGTCAAGCTTTCTAGAGAACCAATAAATAGAATGTAGAGCTTTATTCAAACTCACTTTCTCAGAAGCAGGTATCCTGGTTATTAAGTAGGCTAAAGAGAAGAGGTGGGAGTGTTCACTCTGGCATTGCTCGTGAACTGGAAAGACTAGCCATGGATGACTTAATATCCATAGTCCTCTTTTAAATTTGTTCTTGAAAGTTTTTATTTAAATTTGAAGACTGAGGGAATCATTTTTCTGGTTATTAGCAGTAGTGTTAACAATTTGTATGTTTTTAAAAAAATCTGTTTTAAAATATACTTCTCTACTCCTATCGAACTGATAATAGCAGGTGGTTTGAACATTTTCTCCAGCCCCATTTCCACCCCATTCACCTGCAGATTTCTCCTTCCTAGTTTATACAGTATCATTAGTTACAGAGGTTTTCTAGCATAACTTGTCGCTTACAACTGAGAAGAGACATTAAAATAAAATGGATGAAATAAAATGGGTGTGTCTTTGGGAGTAAGAGTAAGGGAAAGATCCATTAAATTGAATGTGGGGGATGCATTGGTAAGTGGGATTGGTTAGTGTCACAGGTGGAGGGTAGGTTATTGGGTTAGTGAAAGATAGGTGAGCAGAATGAATAGATAGCATGATAAAACTAGTACCTTTGTTGAGTGAAAGTGTAGTTTTGTCAATATTTTGGAATTGGTATTTTATCTTTATTGGATTGACTTTAGAGATTAAGGCTAATGCCTGAGATCAGCCCTTTTTTCCTTTAAGTGAAATTTACTATCCCTGTTTTGTCCCAGATCATAGTTCTTGCCTGGTGACTTTCATTAACTTTTGACTTATTTCCCAGCATAAAGATGTGCACAGTTGATGTGTAACAGTGACCAAAAAAAGGTGTAAGTGGCAAGTAGGCAGGCATGCTCCAGTGTTCCCTACTCCTCACACTTCTACTTTGAACTTCTGGTTCTTTCATATCTCCGCCCCACCCCCTCTTCCTATAAGAGTGAAGAGGGAGGAAACAGGAAGGGGCTGAGGCAAGGACGGTGGTTTGGATTCATATTCATGGGACCTTTGTAACTTGGGGACATTCTGTACACAGTAAATATTAAATGTTAACAGTGAAACCTTGGGAAGTGTTGCCAGTTATCCTGAAGTCATACCAGTTCCTTATTACCAACGTTTTTCCCAGGGATTAATCTGTTCACAATAAAAAAACTAATATAGTCTTACATGTTGTTACATGGTAAGAAATTATACTGCCATACTGTCAACTAGTGTTAGCCTTTAGTTTTTCTAAGAACTTTTATTCACATTACCTCTTCTGATTATTCTGTAGTTCTGTGAGATAGAAGGACAATTTTTGTGAAGTAGGTAGGGCAACTATTATCCTAATTTTACAAATAAGAAAAGTTAGGGTGGATAAGGGACAGCCAGCAAAAGTGGAACTTCACTAATTTGTGGTGATTAGATCATGGTTTTGGATGGAGATGTAAAATTTTAGGTTCTTCCCTACTTTTCCTTTTGTAAACTATAAACGTTTCTGATGCTACATCTTAAATATGTATTATTAGAATGATGAGGCTAACTCTTCTGCCATTTAGAAGTGTATAATTTACTGTTTAAAATAATAAAAGCAATATGTTTATGCCTTTTTTAAGCTTTGACAGAATTGATTATGTTTTGGTAGTTAGGCCAGAAAACGACCTTGCTACTTAAAGTGCTGGAATCCCAGACACTGCTAATAAGCATTTCAAAGATATGTTCTTTGTTCCTGAGGGAAAACCCCTCAAGATGTGAGCCACTGCTGATTTGGGCTTCTGTGCTTCATCAAAAAGGCTTGATCTCAGATTTTTGTTTTCTGTGATTGTTTTGTAGATAGTTGTCACTTGTTTACGCAGGCCACAGTGTTTGGTTTTTCAGTTTGGGGGGATGTTGGTATAACTCTGATTCATATTTTGGCGACAAGCCACTAATTGGAAACACAATGTTTCTCCTCCCTCCAGAGGTGTCTTCTAGCAGTCATAATAAGTGCATGTGGTAGTTATTAATATTTTCCATTTAATCAATCCTCTGTAGACTGTCAAACAGGGAAAATGCATTTCTATTAGCTAGGTAATTAGAAAAATTACATTATTAGTGATTACTATGTAAGACTTAAATAAGATTGAATAATCTTTTTAAAAAGATCTTATTTATTTATTTATTTATTTATTTATAGAAAGGGGAAGGGAGGGAGAAAGAGAAACATCAATATGTTGTTGCCTCTCGCATACCTCCCGCCAGGGAACTGGCCCACAACCCAGGCATGTGCCCTAGCCTGGGAATTGAACCTGTGACCCTTTGGTTCACATGCTGGCACTCAGTCCACTGAGCCACACCAGCCAGGACTGAATAATCTTTCTTATAATAAATAAAAAATTGGGCCTACCAAATGTTTTATGTAGGGAAGCATTCTAGGTAATTTGAGATTTTTCTAAAATATTTATCAAATCTTTAATACTTGTTTTATTAAAGAATACAGAAATAGAAATTCAAATACGTATATAAAGCACATAAACAGAATTTATAAAATAAAGTACTTAATATTAAATCTTACTAAAATATGTTCAGTTTTCTATTATTGATGATATTGAGGGGAAAACATGAATAATTAAAAGCAACCAGTTATACCAAAACCTCAATTCAGTCATTAGGTCACAACTACCTTTCCCATCAAACCTTTTATCAGGTAACAGTGAGAAAAACTTATAATTTAAATTATTAAATGGTTTGGTTTGATTTTTTTTTCTTTCTCTGCCCATCTTTAGTGCTGAGCAGTGAACTTAGAAGGAGGAAATTAAAGAATCTCAAATCTAAATAATCAGATCATTGATAATAGAATTGATTTATTTAAATATTTTAAGAAGGGAGGTTTTGACAAGTTCTTTAGAGCTCTAATTTTTATATAAGATGACCTATATAAAGTTATTGGCATTTACTTTTTAAAAAAGACTTTATTCATTTTTAGAGAGAGGGGAAGGGAGGGAGAAAGAAGGAGAGAAACATCATGTGAGAGAGATGTCTATCGATTGGCTGCATCTGGCCCACACCCCAACCAGGGACCTAACTCACAACGCAGGCATATGCCCAGACCAGGAATCTACCTGCGACCTTTCACTTTGTGAAATGCCACCCAGCCAACTGAGCCATACCGCTCAGGGTTTGGCATTTACTTTTTAAGATTAGTACACCATTGGATGTTTTAGATAACTTACAAAATCATATTAGCACATTAACTTTTATAATACCAGCTTGTAGCCTGACATCTCATTTACTTTTCATAAAGTTACAAAGTGATTTAGCGTGATAGCATTAGCGTTGACTTCCAAAGACAGTCATAAATTTAGTTATCTGTTGCTGTTGTGATTTTATTATAAATCACTTTAAATCATCCCTGACTGGTGTGGCTCTGTGGTTTGGGTGTCATCCCACAGACTGAAAGGCTTGGGTTCAATTCCCAGTCAAGGTACAAGCCTGGGTTGTGGGCCAGGTCCCTGGTTGGGGGTGTATGAAAGGCAACCAATTGATGTTTCTCTCTCACATCAATGTTTCTCTCCCTATCTCCCTCCCTTCCTTTCTCTAAAAATAAATAAAAGAAAGTTAAAAAAAGAAGTTACTTTAAATCATTAATACATATGACTCTTCTCTACTACATGTTGACAAATTGGAACATTGTGATACAGGCACCCTACCTTGGAGTTCCTGTTTTAATGCAGGCATTTTTCTAATGGTCGTAGATGTAAAAAGTAGAATGTTTTTGGTTTAGAATTTTTGTAGGCCCAGGGACCTGATATATTTTGTTATTTTTTTAATAAGTAGATTATCAAGTTGGGTGTGTTTTTTCCAGGAATATGGCATAAAACTAAATTATGTAAATCAGTTTTGAAAACTCAGGTTGTCATTTTAGACAAGATAGTTGTGTCAAGGTCCACTTTAAGTTTGTAATTACTTTATATGAGGCTAGATTTATATTTTATTATAAAATTTCCTTTGACTTCAATATAGATCATTTATTTTTAAATATTTCCACAAAACTTACTTACAAAAAAAACATAGCACCATTGTGCAAAATTTCTTCATCTATTTCTATTAGTATCATTTATAAAATACTTACTAGGTATTTTAGGTATATTCTACTTCTTGGCTTTCATAGCATTTAAAACTTAAAATCCTCTTTCAGCCCTGGCTGATGTGGCTCAGTGGATTGAGCACCAGTCTGTGATCCAAAGGGTCACCAGTTCAATCCCCAGTCAGGACACATGCCTGGATTGCAGGCCAGGTCCCTAGTAGGGGTGCATGCAAGAGGCAACCACACATGGATGATTTTCTCCCTCTCCTTCCTCTTTTCCCCTCTCTAAAAATAAATAAAATCATTTTTTAAAATAAATAAAATATTTTTTAAAATAAATAAAATTGTCTTTGAAATGATAATAAAAGTAGTAATTCACATCTTGACTTAATTCCCCATTAGGATAACTGTCATGTCCTGATCTGTGTGGCTTAGTTGGTTGGGCATCACCCGACAAAGCAAAAGGTCTCGGGTTTATTCCTCATCAGGGCACATGCCTGGATTGCTGGTTCGGTCCCAGTTGGAGCACAAACAAAAAAGAACTGATCGATATTTCTCTCACATTGATGTTTCTCTACCTCTCTTTCTCCTTCCCTTCCCCTCTCTCTAGAAATAAATAAAATCTTTTAGAAAGACCACTGTCATAACTATATTCTTGGCTTTTGTTAACCTTGTTAATAAACCAATATTGCCATATATCTAGGGAAATTTAAGCAATTCCTACTTTTTGAGTGCCCAGTTAAAACATGACATTTTACTTTTTAAGATTTTATTCATTTATTTTTAAATAGAAGGGAAGGGAGGGAGAAAGAGAGGGAGAGAAACATCAGTGTGTGGTTACCTCTCATGTGCCCCCTCCTGGGGACCTTGCCCGCAACCCAGGCATGTGCCCTGACTGGGAATTGAACTGGCAACTCTTTGGTTTGCAGGCTGGCACTGAATCCGCTGAGCCACATCAGCCAGGGCTATATTGTTGTTGTTGTTGTTGTTGTTGTTGTTGTGTGTGTGTGTGTGTCTAGAGAGAGAGAAAAAGAAAGGGGAGAGGAACATCCATTGGTTACCTCTTGCACTCCTCCAGCCAGGGACTTAGCCCGTGACCCAGGCGTTTGCCCTGACCAGAACTGAACCAGCAGCCTTTCAGTTCACAGGCTGGTGCTTAACTCTCAGCCACACCAGCCAGGGCTAAAACATGACATTTTAGGTTGTACTAGGAAAATAAGACTCGCTTATGATTGCTTAGCATTTATTTTTTCCTGCTCTTCCTAGATTGTTCGGTTTTGCTGGGATTGTAACTTTGTTAGTAGCCAACCTAAATAGGACTGTGAAAATGGGTGTCGCACTGTCATTAATGATTTGAGTTTGAAAGGCCAGCAGATGATTTTCTCTTACATCTCGTTTCTTTGAGTACTGTTATTAGATTGAAGGTGCTGATTGACTCCCAATCTTCTATCTTATATGATTAGCATATAATCTAGAAAATTTGTGATTGTAATTTGAGATTGTAATTTATTCATAAAATCAGTATATGCATTTCAGTTCCATCAAATATTACAGCATACCAAAATTTTAAATCTATGCACTTAGAGCAAGATTTAAAAAATAAAACAGAATCTTGTTCTCCAAATTTTAACTTTTTAAAATTCTTGTTCTACCTTGGATTTGGTTTTGTTTTAGCTGTTTACCGACCTGCCTAAGTGGTGGGAAAAATCCTCATGTCAGTGTTTTTTGAGCACCAGAACCCTTCCAATTGCTAAATCAGACTTAGCACTTTTAAATTGGTATTAGTTTGCCATCAGATCTTCCTATTTCGGCTAGCTGGGCTTTAGAAAGCAAAACCCTTTAATTACCTGCTTACTTTAATGACTGGCCTTATCTGCTCATATCCTGTTTACCTCAAGGACCTTGGAATCACAGCACCTTCATTGTACAGGCACGGTGTTTTTTACTCTGCTTGATTCAGTTCCTTGAGGTGCTGCTTAAGCTCATGTTACTTCTATATTTTCCCGATGGTGAAGGCAAAAAGAAGAGGGGGTTAAAAACAAAATCAGGCCATAGGGTAATTCTCTGTTAAGCCCTTTTATAGTCATCTTCCTATAAGAAAAATGTTTCCCAAGCCACCAGGTTTAGTCTAGCCAACTCATTCTATATTCCCTCATTTTTTACTCTTTTGGAGGGCTCTTTTTGGAGCCCATCGGGAATTTTGTAACCTGACAAGAAAGAAGCTTCTTCAGAGCCAACCACCTTTTTTCCTCAGAGCCTTACAAAATGAGTCTTCTTACTAACAGAAAAAGAAAGAAGACCTTCTTAGTTCATTTTTCTGTGTGTTGTCCAATTTTTTTGGTATATTCTTCTCACCCCATATAATGAGATGTCTGGAGATGGGAATGTTAAGTGTGAGATCACTCATGTTTTATTAGTGTACTTTAGAAGGTAGGACTTTGAGTTCTAATTGTTTACTGTGAAACAGGTGTTAAGTGTTAGGCTTAGTCTGTACACTCCTTCCTCCCTGTTCTCAGAAGGCTTACAGAGTTGGTTGGTTTGTGTTTTAAATAACCCGCAGGTTAGAGGTAAAGAAACATCAAGCCCAAAGGGCAGAGGATCTGCCTATAGCTAACGGGTGAGAAACTGGACATAGGATCTAGCTCTTTGAAACCAGAGAAATTCAGTATTCTTTTCTTAAAGATTATTTTTAGAGAGAGGGGAAGGAAGGGAGAAAAAAAGAGAGGGAGAGAAACATCAACGTGTGGTTGCCTCTCACATACCCCCAACTGGGGACATGGCCGGCAACCTAGGCATGTGCCCTGACTGGGAATCAAACCTGTGACCTTTTGGTTTATAGGCCAGTGCTCAATCCACTGAGCCACACCAGCCAGGGCTTAGTATTCTTTATAAAATTAGACTTAAGCACTTGCACCATAATTTTACGTCCTAATTACCCTAAAGCTATAGCACCTGAATGATTAAGATTTGAATTTAAAATTGAAACAGGTGATCTAATGATTGCCTGGAGAGAAACCATTCACTTGAAGCTCTGAAAAAGCAAGTTAGACTCTTATTGCCATGTCAATGCCTGGTTTTGAATCATGGGTTTTGCAATAAGCCAAGCAGGCAATGCAGTTAGCTTCTATTTGGGGAATCTAATCTATATGGGTTCTTAGCACACACTCGTATTGATTGACATTCAAGTCTAGGAGCTATTAGTGCTTCTGTTTGTGGGAGGATGTTGAGATTATGTCTTGAAAGAATTGAGAAGTAAATTCTATTTCATATTGCAGAATGCTTATCAGGTTTTTGATTGTTAAAGAAATGATACACCTGAAATACTTCTAATACCCTTTTTATAAAGTGTCCTAAAATGACTTTGTATATATAGGAACTGAATCCCTTTTTAATGATAACATTTTTCTGAAAGATTTTATTTATTTTTAGAGAGTAAGAGAGGGAGAAAAACATCAATGTGTGGTTGCCTCTCATGTGGCCCCCCACTGGGGACCTGGCCCGCAACCCAGGCATGTGTCCTGATTGGGAATCAAACCAGCAACCCTTTCGTTAGAAGCCCACACTCAACCCATTGAGCTACAGCAGCCAGGGCTGATTTAAAAAAAATTTTTTTTCCAGTTTATTGATGACAGAGAGAGAGTTTTGTTGTTCCACTTATTTATGCATTTATTGGTTGATTCTTATAAGTACTTCGACTGGGGTTTGAACCAGCAACCTTGGAGTATTGGAATGACACTTTAGCCAACTGAGCTACCCAGCCAGGATGATGATAATGTAATTTTAATTGATACTTATCTAGAAAGTTGGCTTTTGATTTTCATTTGTCCCATATATAAGGTTAACCTCATTTTGAATATGTTAATTGAGGACAGTTTTTAAATGATATAAAAGTGATTATAAGTCAGTTTATGTACCTAGAGATTTTGTCAGTTTGTTACAGTAGCCATCTTATTGGGGCGGGGTGAAGGGGTTTGGTGGAAGACAAGCTAAGCTAAAATAATGAAGCTGTCAATACATCTTTCTACTCTTCACTGAGTGTTGTATACATAATAGCATATATACAGTATTTGCATTCAGGCATATGCACTTAATGTACTGTCTGGAAAAGCTTTGACTAGATTTCACACCTTTACAATTTTTTCCTAGTCAGTGAATGATATTGAATACTTAGATGAATATTTATACAATGATATTGGCCATGCAGTTCCTCCCACTTTGTCCCTTTATCACACACTAACAAATCATAAGATGAATTCTCCACTTAATTGATTTGGGGGTGGGGTAGAGTTGCCAGATAAGGACTCCCAGTTCAATTCTAATGGCAGATAAACATACTGAAAATGTATTTGTTGTTTATCTGATACTGGAATTTAACTGGGCAGCCTCTGTATTTATAGTTGTTAGATCTGGCAACCCTAAGTTGGGGAGAAGCAGAAGACTAGCGGATACAGGTACAATCGTGAGACTTCAATACAACTAGAATGCAATGACAAGGGTAGCCTTTACTAAGACAAAAATACTAAAAGTGCAATGTCGATTTTAGAGTCCAACACCTTTTTCTTTGGAAGTACATTGGTGAAAACAAAGCTCACAAATAGCAAAACTTAACAATATATTATTTAGAGATATCTTAACATTTTAAAAATGTAAGGGAACAATAAAATCTGGGCTACTGATTCCTTTTAAAAGAAAAAACAGCAGATGGAATAAGAGCACACAGTAGCTGCACTACTCTTGATTCTGTTCTCATTCTCAGGTGACATGATGAGTCATAGTTAATTTTGTTTATGTTTTAGAATTCCATTTGTACTCTTTTGTGCTATCAAATATAGAATAACAGTTTAAAAGTTAAATTAAAACATAGGCTTTGCCCTGGCTGGTGTGGCTCAGTGCATTGAGCACTGGCCTGCAAACCAAAGGGTCGCCAGTTCAATTCCCAGTCAGGGCACATGCCTGGGTTGCATGCCAGGTCCCCAGTAGGGGGTGGGTGAGAGGCAACCACACATTGATGTTTCTCTTCCTGTCTTTCTCCCTACCTTCCCCATCTCTCTAAAAATAAATAAATAAAATCTTATAAGAAACATAGGCTTTAATAAGAAACTTAGCTAGTAAGCATAGTTTCATGGCTTGTACTTTCCAAAATAAACCCAGGTTTAAAAAGTTAGGGCACTTATTCCTTTTCTTCTCCAGATTAGCCTCTTTAGTTCTTTATATTACCTTCTCTGTTTCTAGAACATTCACAAAATTGGTTTCTCTCTTTTGGATATGTTCTATTTTATCAGTGTTTCTTTTTAAATGTGGTGTACCAATAGTATACAGTGTTCTTTTTTTTTTCTGGTACACAGTATTTTTAAGTGTGCTCTTGTCAGCAAGGAGTAGAATAGAATTTCCCACTCCCCTTATCCTGGACATAATAGTTCTGTTAATTCAGCATAAGATCACACTAGTTCTCTTGGCAGCCGTTTCACAGGCTTTTACTCTGAGCAATCAACAAAGATACCTAAATGTTTTCACACAATTTGTTGCTAAGTCATTATCTCACCAATCATGCATTTTACACTTATCCTACTATATTTCATTCTGTTAAGATTTGGCCCATTGTTCTAACCTCATGAAATATTTTTGAATCCTGTCAGCCAGTATACTCCCTATCCTATCTCAAATTTTGTGTCATCTGCAAATTTGATAGTTATTCCATAGGTGTCCTCATCCAAGGCATTAATAAGAACATCAAGTAGGATAGAGCACAAGAGAAATTATTTGATGTTTTCTTATGGTCTTCCTTTGAGCCATTAATCAGCACAACTTGGATAATGTTCTCACACCAGTTACAAACATACCTAAGTGTATTCTAGTCTACATCTCTTTGTTGTCTAAAAGGATATCATGAAGAGAATTCTAAAATTTAGTACTTAAATCTAGGGGTTTTTTTGCATGTGTACAATCCAGGGTGGGGCAAAAGTAGGTTTACAGTTCATATAGAAAAAAATACAATAATTAAACGTACGTTTGCCCCATCCTGTATATTCTAGGCCAGTAACCCTATCAAGAAAGGAAATTAGGTTAATTTTGCATGATTGACATCCTGTGAATGCTTACTGACTCTTAATGAGTATGTTCCTCCCAGGACTAGGGTCCTTAAACTAGTGTACTGAAGCATTTTACTTGGGATTGACATCAAGGGAATCTGTTTATAGTTTGTACCATCTACCTGCTTTACAGTGTTGATTTTTAGAGTGTCTACTTATCATCTTCTTCCAGCCTCCATGATTCCTCAAAGGTTCCATCCTCCATGATTCCATAGGGATTGAGCTCTGTAAATTCTTAGAGTATGCTGGGATATAATTTGTCTGGGACAGGAGAACTGAATTCATTTAGATTAGCGAGGTACTTTTATCTCCTTGAATGCTTTGGGATTCAGTTTCCTCATTCTTACATTTTGATTTTCCCCGCCTGGTTTGACTATCAGTAATTTTAATTGGAAAAGAAAGAATTGAAGCAGACTTTTAAATTATACTATTTATCCACATATAAGCAGCCCTACACTTTCTTTTTCTTGTTTGTGTTCTGTTTAGTTATAAATTAAAATAAAGAAAAGCTTTGTCTAGTAATTTTTAAATCTTAGCACATTCTGAGAGCTGTCTTCCTGATTACTGTTCTGATAGGTTTTTGCATTTTTCTTTGGCTATGTACCCTTTCCATCCCTCTCATATTTTCTGTGTGTTTTCATTTAATTTTTTCCTACCCTGGCTGGTGTGGCTCAATGGATTGAGTGCTGGACTCTGAAGCAAATGGTCACTGGTTCGATTCCCAGTCAGGGCACATGCCTGAGTTGCGGGCAGGTCCCCTGTGGGGGGCGTATGAGAGGCAACCATGCATTGATATCTCTCTCCCTCTCTTTCTCTCTCCTTTCCCCCCTCTAAAAATAAATAAAATCTTTTAAAATAAATAAATAAATAATTTTTTTCTTATGACATGTCACCATGGAGATGCAATGAACAAAATTCAGACCATAAGAAATTCTGCAGGATGAACAACCTTGCTTGCTTGTATGTTTGTTGTTTGTTTGTTTAAGACTACTTTTTGGCCCTAGCCAGTGTGGCTCAGTGGATTGAGCACCAGTCTGCCAACTAAAGGGTCACTGGTTCAGTTCCCAGTCAGGGCACATGCCTGTGTTGCAGGCCAGGTCCCCAGTAGAGGGCGCTCAAGAGGCAATCACACATTGGTGTTTCTCTCCCTCTCTTTCTCTTTCCCTTCCCCTCTCTCTAAAAATAAATAAAATCTTTTTTAAAAGACTATTTTTGGAGAAGTTTTAGGTTCACAGCAAAATTAAAAGGAAGATACAGAGATTTCCCACATACCACCTGCCCCCACACATTCACAGCCTCCCCCATTATCAACATCCCCCACCAGAGTGGTACACTTGTTACACTTGATGCACCTACATTGACACATCAGAGTCACCCAAAGGCCGCAGTTTACCTTAGAGCTCACTCTAGGTATTTGTACATTCCATGGGTTTGAACAAATATATAATGACATGTATCCATCCTTATAGTATCATATAGAGTAGCTTTGCTACCCTAAAAATCTTCTTCGGGATAAACAACCTTGTTTCTCAACACATGAACTGCAAGAAATAAGAGATCAAGGGAAACTACTGACTGAAGGAGGCATATTAACTGATATGGACCTTATTTGGATATTGACTGAAATGAACCAACTATAAAAAAATTGAGATAATTAAGGAAATATTAACTGTATATAATAAGGAATTATTAAGTTTGATAATACTGTGGTTATATCTTAAAGAGAAATCACTTTTAGATACTCAATCAAATGTTATGGGTAAAAATCAAATAATTTCAGAGATTTGCTTCAAAATGATCTGGCAGGAGAGTTAAGGGAGGGGTATTGATGTTGACCATATTGAACATGATCAATGTGTTGTACATGTGGGTTCATAATATTATTTTCCTAATTTTGTATATGTTTGAAATAGCCAGAATTAAAAGTTGGCCCCAAAATATTTTTTATGGGTATATCCATTGTTATTGGCAGATTCAAGACTAAAAGTCAGATCTCCTGATTCCAGCTCATGTTCTTCTACTATGTAGCTAAATTTACCGACCTTCTACTTCCAGATGGATGTCAAGTTGCCCTTTCAGTCTCTGGGACCCCCAAGCCTTCCCCAGGAAATTTATGGTGGTATTTCTAGACTTTGGTAAATGGTCAGTTTCACCTACCCATGTGAAAGCATGAGGGGGATAATAGAATTATTAGGGTAAATTGACAGGCTGCATAGGTTGTTAGAATCAGCAAAGAGACTTGGGTGCTAGTCCTAACTTTGCCTTTGATTTTAGCATAAGTTGTAGGAGGTCAGGGATTATGTCTGCTTGGTTCACTGCTTTACACCCCTGCCAACCTAGCACTGTGCTGTTACATGGTAAGCACAATAGATAAATGTTAAATGAATGGGTTACTTTAACCTTTCTTGGCCTCATTTTCTTCACATGTGAAATGAGATAGTTGATCTAAATGATATTCAAGTTTCCTTCAAACACTAAAAAAAATTATTCTTCCCTGCCAATTTTTAAAAAAAAAACCCTTTTAGGATTTTGAAAAGAATTACTGGATATCTTTAACATCAATAGGTAGTATACTCATTTCTAACACCTGTGACAGAAAACCCACAGCTATGTACCATCCAACTCTCTTAAAAATAGCCTACTGGTATGCATTTTCTATTGGGTTGATTTTGTTTCCCTAAAGTAAATGAATACTTTTCACATTATTAAATTAGAGAGTCAGGTTTAAAAAGTTTCAAAGTCAAACTCTGTAAGTGGTTCATAAAATGTTGGGTTGCTTGCATATTTGTACTTTTCACTGAAATTGTATTGATTGCAGTATTATGTTAGTTTATAAAGTTTTTGACATTTTACCTCCTGCTGAAACTTGGTGGGCAACTTTTGGGTAAGTTTCAGTTATTGTCACCACATCCAAATCTCGGTGACTAAGCACCTGCCTTTGGGACTAATGACCTTATTACTCTGATGAAGTTTTGCCTCAGGTATCTGAAGGTCATCACTGGATCTGGTCAGAGTTTATACAAGAAAAATAATTCCTATACTGTCCTGTAAAATCATGAAAGCAATGCTCTGAAGCAATGTAAAAATTTTTAAGTAATGAATATTGTGCAGATATAAAAATGCCTTGGTACTGAACACAAACACCGTAGCTGCAAAAGGAAAACTCCTATAATTTAAAATGCTAAATAGATAGGGACTAGAGAAAGCATCTGTCACACATTATTTTATATTCAAACATGAGCTTAGTTAGTATAAACTCAACACAGTGAGTGTGTGAAAATAATTTTTATAGAAAACAGGATATAGTGAATTAAAATATTCTATTACAAGTTGCTGAAGTATAAAATTTAGATCATTAATCATGGTATAAATTACATCTTTACTCCCAAAGTAATAAAAGGTCTTAAAATTTCCTAAAATTACAAGAACTCTACATTTATTAGAAGAATTTATTCATTTTTTAGAGAATGGGAAAGAGAGGGAGAGAAACAACCCAGGCATATGCCCTGGCTTGGAATTGAACTGGTGACCTTTTGGTTTGCAGGCTCATGTGCTCAACCCACTGAACAATACTAGCCTGGGTTAAAATTACAGGAACTCTAAAAACCCTTGCTTATAGGTCTTACAGCTACTTGGTTGGGAAAGCCAAGAGTTGAACTTAGTTTTCTTGACTTCTGGTCTCCTATTTTTTCTGTCCCCAACTCAAATATGAATATGGTCATGCATTCCACCAACAGGGATATGTTTTGAGAAATGTATGGTCAGGTGATATCATCATTGTGGGAACATTATAGAGTATACTTACAGAAACCTCAATTGTATAGCCTACTACCCACCTAGCCTATCTAGCCTATATGGTATAACCTATTGCTGCTAGACTAAAACCTATACAGTATGTCATTCTACAAAACAATATGATATTAAATCAAACATAACAGAAAATAATACAATCAAGAGATTCAGTAAACAGGACATGTAAGATGTTGATGCCAGCATAATAAGGCATACTATTTTTCAGGAAATTTTTTTTTATAAGTAGAAAGAGTACACTCTAAAACAACATTAAAAAGTATACTATACCAAATAACATAAGCCAGTAACATAGTTGTTTATTATTATCAGGGGTTGTGTACTGTACATAATTCTATGTGCTATACTTAATTTTTTTAAATATTTATTTTTAGAAAGACGAGAAGGGATGTAGAAAGAGAGGGAAAGAAACATCGACATGCAAGAGATACATCTCTCAGTCACCTCTTGCACGCCCGCTACTGGGGACCTGGCCCATAAGCCAGTCATTTTCCCTGACTGGGAATCGAACTGGCAAACTTTGGATGCCAGGCTGGGGATCGATCCACTGAGCCACACCATCCAAGGCTGTGCTATACTTTAAAGAACTAGCAGCACAGAAGGTTTGCCTGCACCAGCATCACAAACATGTGAATAATGCACTGTGCTAGGTAGGACCTTAGGATAGGAAATTTTCAGCTCCAGTGTAATCTTAAGAGACCACCATCCTGTATTCAGATCCTCATTGATGGAAATGCTGTTATGCAATGCATGAATGTAGTTGTTTTCTTTAGGCAGATAATCACTCTGAAATAATATATTATTATTATCCCTACTTTTAAGTTAGAGACTGAATTACAGAGAGGAGGTGAGTGATTCTCTGGGGATACCAAAGATTAGCGACAGCTCACTTATATAGGAGATACTTCTATATAGAACCAGAAGGAAGATAATAATAATTCACACAACTGGAAATAAGAAGTAATCACTTAAAATATCTTCTGAAAAATAAAAACAAAGTGCCATAAAGTCATGTACAAAATTTCAAATGGGAAAATCTCTTCGAATATCTGGATTGTTTGCCCACGCAATGCCATTTTTGTTTTTGTCTTTGTTTTTGTTGTTTTTTAAGTATATTTTTTGAATATGCTATTAGAGTTGTTCCATTTTTTTTCTCCCCTTTATTCTCCTCCAGCTAGTACCCTCATTCCCACCAGCATTCACCCTTATACTTCATGACCATGGGTCATACATGTAAGTTCTTTGGCTTCTCCATTTCCTATACTGTTCTTAACTTCCCCCTGTTTATTTTGTAGCTACCATTTATGCTCCTTATTCCCATACTTTTTCCCATATTCTCTCCCTCCCCCTCCCCACTTATAACCCTCCATGGGATCTTCATTTCTATGATTCTGTTCCTGGTCTACCTGTTTGCTTAGTTTGTTTTTGGTGTTGGTTTTGACTTTTAGGTTCAGTTGTTGATAGGTGTGAGTTTGTTGTCATTTTACTTTTCATAGTTTTTCATCATCTTCTTTTTCTTAGATAAGTCCCTTTAACATTTCATATCATAATGGCTTGGTGATGATGAACTCTTTTACCTTGACCTTATCTGAGAAACACTTTCTATGTCCTTCCATTCTAAATGAAAGTTTTGCTGGATAGAGTAATATTGGATGGAGGGCCTAGCCTTTCATGACTTTGAATACTTCTTTCCATCCCCATCTTGCCTGCAAGGTCTCTTTGGAGAAATCAGCTGATCGTCTTACAGGAACTCCTTGTAGGTAACTGTCTCCTCTTCTCTTGCTGCTTTTAGGATTCTCTCCTTATCTTTCATCTTGCATAATGTAATTATGTTATGCCTTGGTGTGTGCTTCCTTAGGTCCAGCTTCTTTGTAACTCTCTGAGCTTCCTGGACTTCCTGGAAGTCTATTTCCTTTGCCAAATTAAGGAAGTTCTCCTTCATTATGTTTTCAAATAAGTTTTCAATTTTTTGCTCTTTTTCTTCTCCTGGCACACCTATGATTTGGATGTTGGAATATTTAAAGTTGTCACAGAGGTTCCTAAGCCTATACTCATTTTTTGAATTCTTGTTTTTTCATTCTATTCAGGTTGAATGTTTATTTCTTCCTTCTGGTCCAAATTGTTGACTTGAGTCTCATTTTCTTTTCCTTCATTCATGGTTCCCTATATATTTTCCATTATTTCACTCTTCATAGCCTTCACTTTTTCCTCTATTTTGCTACCATATTCAACCATTTCGGTGAGCATCCTGATTACCATGTTTTGAACTCTGCATCTGATAGGTTGGCTATGTCTTCATCATATAGTTGTATTTTTTCTTGAGCTCTGTTCTTTCATTTGGGCCATATTTCTTTGTCTCAGCGTGCCTGTTACATTGTAAGTGGTGGGACCCTAGGTATTTTCCAGGGTGGGGCAACAATTCACATTGCTGTATTGTGGCACTGTATGTAGGGGAGGCATCAGAGAGGGAGCAATCCTGCTTGGTCAGCTCTTGGTGGGCTTTCAGTTGCTTCCCCTACTACTCATAGGCAAATTAGGCCCTTCTGGTGTTGATTTCTGTGTAGGTTGTTTTGTGTACATTCTAGGACCCTGTGGGTCTCTCCAACGAACTCTCCTGTGAGGCTGGGAGTCTCTCCTGGCACCTCAACCCCCCCAGGTGTTTTCAATCAGTGCTTTTCGGCTTTATTTCCCAGTGCTGGGCCCCTGGGTTGGGTAGTCTGTCTTGCTGCCCGTTTTCATCTGGTTTATCTGTGCGCAGATGTGTGACTGTGGACAGCCTGCTGCTTTGCACGCCTCACTGGGTCTGCTCGTTGCCTCCCTGCACCCGGGGTCTGCCACCAGGGTCTGCTAGTCACTGCCTGTGCCCTGCATGCCTGGGTCTGCCAGCCACTGCTCTTTCCTTCAGTGACCCCTCTCTGCAGGCCGCCTACTCTGCCCCTCTTACCAGTCTGGATGAATGCTTGTTGGGACTTCTGTACAGTTCAGTTTTCTGTCTGTTCTGGTTGTTTTTTTTTGTTTGTTTCTAAATTTTTGTTGTCCCTAATTTTGGTTGTGCGAGGAGGCACAGTGTCCACCTATGCCTCCATCTTGGCCAGATCTGCAGCTCCTTTTTTTTTTTTTAATTAAAGATTTTATTTATTCAATTTGAAAGAGAATAGAAGGGGAGGAGAAAGAGAGAGAGAAACATTGATGTGTGAGAGAAACCTCAGTTGGTTGCCTCTTGCATGCCCCCAGCCCGAGACTTGGCCCATATCCCAGGCACGTACCCTGACTGGGAATTGAACTGACAACCTACTTTGCGGGACAATGCCTAACCAGCTGACCCATGCTGATGAGGGCTTCAACTCCATTTTTAAAAACCTGGTTTCCCAGCTTAATGCAGATCAAAAGCAATCATTAGAGACTGGAGGGATGGGGGAGCAAAGCCAGTTGTTGTAAGAAGTGACCATAGAGGAAAGAGCTGCAAAACTGCAAAACCACAGACATTCCAAGCATAGTAATGTAGAGTCCTGTAGTGTGAAGGCAAATAAATTCCCTGCACCCTAGGGTCCCTGAAGTTCATTAAAGTATTAAAATACATTTAGTGCCCTGGCTAGTGTGACTCAGTGGGTTCAATGTGGATCTGTGAACCAAAGGGTCACTGGTTCATTTCCCAGTCAGGGCACATGCCTGGTTGTGAGTCAGGTCCCCAGTAGGAGGTGTGGGAGAGGCAACTACACATTGATGTTTCTTTCCCCTCTCTCCTTCCCCTCCTCTCTTTATAAAAAGTAAATTTAAAAATCTTTAAAAAATGCCCTGGCTGGCATAGCTCAGTGGATTGAGCGTGGGCTGTGAACCAAAGTGTCGCAGGTTTGATTCCTAGTCAGGGCATATGCCTCGGTTGCAGGCCACAGCCCCCAGCAGACACACATTGATATTTCTCTCTCTCTTTCTCCCTCCCTTCCCTCTCTAAAAAATAAATAAATAAAATCTAAAAAAACCCTACAAGTCCTAAAAAAGGTAAAAATTAGAATTAAATTTTTAAAAATCTTTAAAAAATACAATGTAATATTTGATAAAAGATAAATGATAAATACCCTGAGTCAGTAAGAAAGGTAAAATTGTATATGTTTTGTTTAAGAAAGTATTTTCAAAGAAAATTTTATTGAACAGCAAGGTTTAGCCTATAATGTACTTATTTACAAGCTGCTTTTCAAATTTGAAATTCAAAAGTAATTAAAATACTTTCAGAAGTTCGACACTTAAAGAGAAGTGTCATCTCTGGAAATTTTATTTATGGAACATTTTATTATTCTATTCCCTAGTGATGCTAAATCAATTAGGTGTAAATTGTAGTTGTTAAAGACAGATCAGGAGTCAGTGCCTTTGACTTTTAATCAGTTTAGTCCACCCCAAGAAGCAGCACTAAATGCCTTTAGTTTGGTGCTCATTCGTAGCAGCATTTACAATATTTTCATAACCATCATCTTTTAAGAACTTACCCAGAAAGGAGGCAATATTACAAAATACTTGAGAGAGGGAGCCCTAGAGTCAGACTGCCTGAAGTCAAATTTTGTCCCTACTGTTTACTAGTAATACAATTGAAATTACCTAATCTGACCCATGCGTCAGTTTTTTGTTGTGTAAAATAGAGAAGGTAATAAAACTATCTCACAGGAAAGTTGCGAGGACTAAAGCTAAAGCAAATCAAGTCTCAACACAGTTTTTGAACCCTGCTTAATAAATGATGGCCATTGCTTTATTACAAGACCCCTATTAGGAGTGCGTCCTATGGAAATACTAAGTAATAATTTATTGTTTCTTTCTATGAAATGAATTGTTCTTTTCTCTCTTCGGGCATAATGCAAATCATTTTAGCCAACTTTGGCTAGTATAAACATCCTTTTACTTTTTACTAGATGCTGATGTTCTATAAATTGATCAAAATGTATCACAAAAAAATTCTGGTTTTACAGATTACCCTGTTAGAGACAATTTTAGGCTTATTTAGACTGGAAGAAGCTATAGTAGTCTGAAATGTTTTACTACCTACCAAGTGCTTAACAGTTCTGTAACATCCAAAATGTGTTTCGACATAAGTGTCTTTTGTAATTAGTTTTTTGTTTAATGACATCATCAAATGCAAGCAGGAGCCCATGTTAACCACCAGCTCAATACAATCTGGCTTTTTTTCATGTTCCCTGTTGTTAAGTAGGCTGGAGCTTGTCAGGCTTTAGTATATAATTCCTGTTCCAGAAATTGATCTCATGCTTACCACTCCTGACAGACTGCCAGACAGTGCCTTGGACCAACTTAGTGAAGTTCATCATTTGAGTTTCGGTGGAGCAATTCAAAGCTGCTGATGAAACTACCACCTACTATCTGTGCCTCGTGTGCTCTCTAACTTAATCCTTGTAGTAGTCCTGTGAAATAAGTGGTTTTACTCCCTTTTACTGAGGAGAACACTAAGGCCTGCAAAAATTAATTTGGTCAAGATCACACATAGGAAAAATGGTGGGAACAATATTCAAGCAAAGTTCATGCGCTTGAAAATCCATGCTCTTTTCACTATGTCCCCTTGTCTCTCAGAAGGACATAATAAATTACTCTTTGTAGTTTGTACACAGCTATGTGTAAAGCCCCACCAGAACTAATCTGGAATATTTCTGTGTGTGTCAACAGTTGGTCTATAACTTAGATCCTGTGAATCAACAGCCAGAAAGGGCTCATTATGGAACCATACATAATATAAATATGACTCCCTGGTCTGTTTTTTGTTTTGTCTTGTTTTGTTTTCTTTTGTTTGTTTGGACAGACATCTAAAAACCTGGTCAGATTTCTCAAAATGAGGGACATGGGGAAGGCAGATTTTTTTTTCTCCCCTTCTCTACCTCATATGGAGCTTAAGTTTTTTTTTGTTTTTTGTTTTTAATCATATTTTCTCTTACTGCTACACTTCTATTGCAGATGATTTTCCCCCCTTATTGGCACTTAGAATATGTGCCCTGTGGAAATTTGATCCCCTTCAAGGTTTTTGTTTTTCTTATTTTTGTTTTGTTTTCATTGCACTTGTATTATTGCAGATATACTTTGTGTCAATTTTTTAAAAGTCTTCAATACCCCTGGTTCTAATCATCTGGATAAACATGATTTTGCGACATAGCAGTATAGGTTTGCCATAGAAACCAAATAATTGGGGGTATAAAAATTTTCATTTCTGGAAATTGTACTTTGTTAATATGAAAATATATTGTCTTGGCATTGCAATTAAGTGGGCAGGCACCATTGTCTATAGCTACCTTTTAAAAACAATCTTTGAACCCTGGCTGGCATAGCTCAGTGGATTGAGTGCGGGCTGCGAACCAAGCATCGCAGGTTCGATTCCCAGTCAGGGCACATGCCTGGGTTGCAGGCCATGGCCCCAGCAACTGCACATTGATGTTTCTCTCTGTGTCTCTCTGTGTCTCTCTCTCTCTCTCTCTCTTTGTCTCTCTCTCTCTCCCCCTTCCTTCCCTCTCTATAAATAAATAAATAAAGTCTTTAAAAACAAAACCAAAAACAATCCTTAAAACCCCCTAAACTAGAATTGTGTCTTATTCACCTTCCTATCTCTAGTCCCTGGCACATAGTAGGTATTCCATAAATATTTTTGAATAAAGGGATTCATTTTCTGTTAAATGGCAGAAGAGATTTTTATCACACTTATGTTTTGATTAAAGGTTAAGGATTCCTCTACCAAATATGGATTACTATTCAATTTGGCATGTGAAGAGCATGACAGTAGGACTCAATGCTTTTTCTTGGTTCTGCTCCTAAATATGTGACTTCAGGGAAAGTCAGTCTCTCGGCACTTCAGTTTTTTTCCTGTCAACAGAAGCTGTGTGATTAGATTATCTTGAAGGTGCCTTTCAACACAAAGTTGTATCATATGTGATCATTGCATTTTATAAAACAAAATTAGGAATGGCATATTAATATTAATCATTTGAAAGTATTTTTATATATTTTATTGATAATGCTTTTACAGTTGTTCCATTACCCCCCTTCACTCCCCTCCATACTGCACACCCTCTCCCACCCACATTCCCCCCTATAGTTCATGTCCATGTGTCACAAGTTCTTTAGCTTCTACATTTCCCATTCCATTCTTGCCCTTCCCCTGTCTATTTTCGACCTACCAACTATGCTACTTATTCTCCATACCTTTTCCCCCTCTCTACTCTTCCTACTCCCCTGTTGCTAACCCTCCATGTGTTCTCCATTTCTGTGGTTCTGTTCCTGTTCTAGATGTTTGCTTAGTTTGTTTTTGTTTTTCTTTTAGGTATGGTTGTTAATAATTGTGAGTTTGCTGTCATTTTACTATACATGTTTTTTTAATCTTCTTTTTCTTAGATAAGTCCCTTTAACATTTCATATAATAAGGGCTTGGTGATGATGAACTCCTTTAACATGACCTTATCTGAGAAGCACTTTATCTGCCCATCCATTCTAAATGAAAGCTTTGCTGGATAGAGCAATCTTGGATGTAGGTCCTTGCCTTTCATGACTTGGAATACTTCTTTCCAGTCCCTTCTTGCCTGTAAGGTCTCTTTTGAGAAATCAGCTGACAGTCAGATGGGAACTCCTTTGTAGGTGACTGTCTCCTTTTCTCTTACTGCTTTTAAGATTCTCTCCTTCATTTTTACCTTGGCTAATGTAATAATGATGTGCATTGGTGTGTTCCTCCTTGGGTCCAACTTCTTTGGGACTCTCTGAGCTTCCTGGACTTCCTGGAAGTCTATTTCCTTGGCCAGATTGGGGAAGTTCTTTATTATTTGTTCAAATATCTTTTCCACTTGTTGCTCTTCCTCTTCCTCTTCCCCTTCTGGTACCACTATAATTTGAATGTTGGAACATTTAGAGATGTCCTGGAGGTTCCTAAGTCTCTCCCCATTTTTTTAAATTCTTGTTTCTTCATTCTTTTCTGTTTGGTTGTTTCTTTCTTCCTTCTGGTCCACTCCATTGATGTGAGTCCCAGTTTTCTTCCCATCACTATTGATTCCCTGTGCATTTTCCTTCATTTTACCTAGAGTAGCCTTCATTTTCTCATCTAATTTGTGACCAGATTCAACCAATTCTGTGAGTTTCCTGATCACCAACGCTTTGAACTGTGCTTCTGATAGGTTGGCTCTCTCTTGGCCCCTTAGTTGTATTTGCTCTGAGCTTTGATCTCTTTTTCCATTTGGGCCATTTTTTTTTGTTTTGTCACATCTGTTATGTATGAGGGGTGGAGCCTTAGGTGTTCATCAGGGCAGGGCAACCCAGTCACTGGGTTGTGATGCTGTATGTGGGGGCGGAGTCCGAGAGGGGACAATGGCATTTGCTCCACTCTCTGTCAGACTTCAGTCCCTTCTGCCACTTCCCCAAAGAAAGCTGGGCCTTTCTGGTGCTGATTCCCGTGTGGGTGGGTTTGTGCACATTCTAGGACCCCATGGGTCTGTCTAACGAACTCTCCCTGTGCGTCAACTCCCACAGGTGTTTTCAATCAGTGCCCCGAGGCTCTGTTTCCCAGCACTGTGACCCTGGGTTGGGACCTGGGGTTGCACACTGTGCCTAACTTCACAATCGCCATCTTGCTGGGTCTGCCAGTTGCCTCTCCGCACCCAGGGTCTACCAGCCACTGCCTGCACACCCAGGGTCCACCCACTGCAGTCTTGTGCACCCAGTGCCACAGCTTTTTGTGCTGCAACCCCTTTCCGCCCAGCTGCCAAACTACACCCTTCCTACAGGGTCTGAATGAATGTGTGTATTTTAACTCCTTGGTTGTCTGACTTCCATACAGTTCGATTTTCTGTCAGTTCTGGTTATTATTCTGTTTCTAAACTGTTGTTGTCACTATCTTGGTTGTGCAAGGAGTTACAGTGGGTTTACCTATGCCTCCATCTTGGCTGGAAGTCTTGAAAGTGTTTTTTTATTGCGGAACCCTAAAATACATTAAGCAGCTCTAAGGGTTATGTCTCTTCTTTATGCTTTATAGTGGATATCAAACTGTTCCTACTTGAAAAATGTGGTGAGGGTGTGTGATAATAATTGGTGAAAAGTACTTTAAAAATTATTATGTCTACAATTGTCTGTATTTAAGAATAGAGTTTTGCTCCAGTAGACAAATGAGCCACAAACAAAACTGGGTTACTATCTTCAAAATCACTGGAAATGTCTAATGCATATAAAACTTTTAATCCACACCATATATCAAATTAACAAAACAATGAGATATACTTCCTATCAAAATGTAAAATTTAAAAACTAACACTTATTTTTGGCAGATGTTAAATAAACATTCACTCAAAACAGTAAGAATAAACTGGCACAAATGTTCTGGAGGGCAAGTTGAAAGTTTTTCAAAATTCTGACCTTTTGGACTGAAGTTCTACTTCCAGAGACATTTAAAGAAATTTATCATGGAAGAACACAAAATTTTCTTTAGTAAGATGCTTATTATGTCATATACAGGGAGGGATAAAGGTAGATTTATAGTTATGAGTTCATGAAACACAGTTTATTCTTATACTTTATTTATTAATCATTGTATTAGTTTCCATATGAACAGAGTAAACCTACTTTTGACCCACCCTGTATATATCTGGGAAGACAAAAAATACTCAAATTTCTACATGGTAAGATTATGGGTCACTTTAATTTTCTTCTCTACATTTTTTTTTTTGTTTTCTACATTTTCTGTATGCACACAGACTTTTTTAATCACCAAATTTATATGTGTTTTTGGTTTTTTTTAAGATTTTATTTATTTATTTTTAGGGAGGGAAAGGAGGGAGAAAGAGAGTGAGAGAGAAACATCAATGTGCAGTTGCTGGGGATCATGGCCCACAGCCCAGGCATGTGCCCTGACTGGGAATCGAACCTGCCACACTTTGGTTCGCAGCCTGCGCTCAATCCACTGAGCTATGCCAGCCAGGGCTATATGTGTTTTTTTTTTATGTGGACTTGTCTTTAATAAGTATATAGAAGTATTTCCCTTCTCACCTGCACTATTCAACACCACCTTGCTTTTATTTCTGAACAGGTCTTCAGAAAAGGTTGGAATTTCAACATTAGAGGTAAGTTGTGCTTTCTGAAAATTACATTTCTCCAAACTATACACTTTTCATTCATTTTTCTCTTTTATGTAATTCTTCAGTTTTTGGTTTTGCTTTCTGTTCCTTGTTTTTAGCTAAATAATATTGTCTTTGTATTTTACTAGGTATGATTAAATCCTCTAGAAATATCTAATCATATATTGTACTGAGGGAAGGGACTATAAATATTTTTTAGATTTCACCTAAATTTTATTTGGGTTATAATTTTTAGAATAGGAGGACACTGTAAAATACTTGTGTGTGTATGTGTTTTAATTGGAAAAGTAATATTTGCATGACAAAAATGTGGAGTAACCAAAACACTCGTATACTTTTTTTTAAATTTTTGAAGATTTTGTTTAATTTTAGAGGGGAAAGGAGGATGAAAAAGAGGTAGAAAAACATAAATGTGTGGTTGCTTCTCACGTGCCCTCTATTGGGAACCTGGCCTGTAACCCAGGCATGTGCCCTGACCGGGAATAGAACCTGTGACCCTTTGGTTCGCAGGCCGTTGTGCAATCCACTGAACCACACCAGCCAGGGCCACTTGTATACTTTTATGGGCACATGCATTAGTATCATCACCATATATATGAAAACAAATTCCAGAATTATATCCAAACAAAGGAGTTTGGTATGAAGACATTATGTCACTGAGAGCCATTTTAAGTAGAGGAATATCACCAAATAGATATTCTTTGATGTTTGATATTTTACATCAAATAGGATATATACTATGTGTGTATGTTTGCATGTGTTTCTTTATGTTGTGTATGTCTCTACATATGTATCTATAATCTCAAACATGCTTTATTTTTTCCACTTCCAGTGTCCCTACCTTCTTCTTATATACACTGGATATTGATCTGTTTTATAAATTGTGGTATATTTGTATGGAATATTCTACAGTAGTGGATATGAAAGAGTTAGCTATATACAATAACATGGATAGCACCATAATGTTTAGTAGGGATAAAAATTCACAGAAAAATATATGTAGTAATATTCCATTTATGTTCAGTTCAAAAGCATGCAAAATTAAAGAATATATTGTTTAGAGTTACAAGCATGTTGAAACTAAAAAGAGTAGCAGAGGAATGATAAACACAAACTTTAGGATGTCAGTCATCTCTAAGAGGGAAAGAATGTAATGGACATGGACAACGATATATAAGAGACTTGAAAGCCAATGGGAACAATGTTGTTTGTCTTAAATTGAATGCTTAAGAAAGGTTATATCATAATTCTTGCTTACATTTTATGAGAATCCTTTTATATCCCATTTAATAAAAACAATTTTTAAAATAAGATACAGATATGGATCAGATTTGCTCATTGCAAAAGTAGATGATTGAGTATGTAACTACCCTGCCATCCCTCATCTTCCCAATTCCCATTTCCAAAAACTATTGCTAGTTATTATGCTTATAGGTTTTAAAAGCCACTTAGCTCTAAGATATTTTTAAGTTATAAAAATTGGTTTTGGGAATTCACTTTATGTTGGTAATTATAGGTTGTCCTTAACTTCAATAAAATTAGGTAAATAATGTACATATTTAGTAAATACATATGAAGTTAGATATTGTTCTTTTTATATTTTTCATTTTGAAATTATTATAGAGTTGAAGGGAGCTGCAAAGACAGTACAAACAAATCCTGGTATTCTTCACCCACTTATTTCCCCAGGGTTTATATTTTATTTATAGTACAATATCAAAGCCAGGAATTTGACATTGGTGCAATGTGAATGTATAGTTCTGTGTCAACTTATTACATGTGTATATTTGTGTAACCACCATCATACTTAAGATGCAGATCTGTTTCATCACCACAAAGATCTCCCTTGTGCTTGCTACCTGTTTATAAAGTAACACCTGCCACTTCCCCCATCATTCATTACCCTAAGGAGCCACTAATCTGTTTTCCAACACTATAATTTTGTCATTTGAGAATATCCTATAAATGGAATCATATAGCGTGTGACCTTTTGAGATTAGCTGAAAGAATTGAGATCCATCCAAGGTGTTGCATGTATCAGTGGTTCCTTCTCACTGTAAAGTACATTCCATGTCATGTATCTACTTAGAGTATTGAATACATATCATGTATAACAGCACATCGATTGATATCTTCTCACTATAAAGTATATTCCATGTCATCTATTTACTTAGAGTATTGAATACATATCATGTATAACAGCATATCGATTGATATCTTAAGCAATCCAAAGAAAAATGTCATGTAGTCTCAATATTTGATGTTTTTATAATCTCACAGAACAGACATGTATACAAAGGAATGACCTATGAGATACTGATGTTCAAATGTAGAATAGACAGACCTTAAGTGCTACCAGGAGTTTGGAGGAGGAAGGGAGAGACCAGGTGACCATGAGAGTGCTGTTACTTGGAATAGCAGAGAAAAGTTTCAGGGAGAAGGTAGAACTTGTGCTGGGCTTTGAAAATTGGGAGAGGTTTGTATAGGTAGATAGAGAAAAATTTGGAAAGCATTGTATACTAGGCATAGTATGAACTAATTAATATGCAAAGACAATTTGCTGGGAGCCTTGAAAAACTGCTGCAACCTATGCAAACATTTCAGTTATAGAATGTGGGAAGAGTAAATTGGGGCCATACTTAATGAGCCTTGAATGTCAGGTTAAAAACTCTGGGCTTTAAAATTTTGAAGAAAGACATTTAAAACATCAATTTTTATATGTCTTACAGTTGTGTTCTCCAAGGTTTTTTGCTGGGAAATTAACAAAAGATAAGTGGTAGAAGGGCAGAAGAATGTTTGGAGGAAAGAGACCAAGTGCAGAGTGAGAGTTGTTAAGAAGCAATTAGAGTATCAAAACATAAATAAGACTCCAACAAAGGGACAGTTTTGATAGGAATGGATTGATGAATATGACAACTATTTAAGAGTTGTTTCTTGTTTTTTCTCTTCTTTGAGTGTAGATCACATTTGTACAAATGATTTGTGAAACTGAGTTAGTCTTTTGTTGTAGTGCTTGTTAAAATTTAAAAGCTCAAATCTCATAACAATACTGTAAGGAGGGTCCAAGCAGCTCTCTGATATCCAACACAAATGGAGGTGGTATGAGTTGCTAGCAATTGAATGATCTACTACACTTTTTAAAGGAAGTGTGTTTTTGAGACTGTGATAAATAGGAGTTAGAGAAATGGCCTGATGGTGGGAAGCTGGGATTTAGTAGGTACAGTGCTTTAGTAATGGGACAGCCTAAATCCAGAAGGCGTAATAAATGGAGACTGTCTCAAGTCTAGCTAAGTTGGTGTTAGTTTTCTGCAGGCACATGCTTGGCTTCTGTTGCTTTATCCCCAAAGCCTGATTGAGGTGCTAGGGGAAGATCTGGACCTTAGACAGTACTGGGAGAGAATCATATATGACCTATATATAGATACATATAGAGCGATATATAGATACAGATGTATGTCTCTATACATATCTATATAGGTATATCTATACTAAATATAGATATACTAAATGAGATTTGACTAAGAAATGTTTTAATTTAACTTCTCTAGAGATCAGATCCTCTGGTAGGTGGCCATATCACTCCTGTAAACTTATGACATAATAACAGTTTAACTTACAGCAGTTGATAGCTTTCAAAGGTTCAAAGTCCAAGACAGTTTTTTTAAAGCCAAATAAAATAGAAGTCTAATCACTGCTTGCAGCTTTGGTCAGTATAAGAATGCTAAGTGAGCCCTGGCTGGTGTGGCTCAGTGGATTGAGTGCCAGCCTGGGAATCAAAGAGTTGCAGGCCAGGTCCCCAGTAGGGGGTGCGCAAGAGGCAACCACACATTGATGTTTTTCTCCCTTTCTCCCTCCCTTTCCCTCTCTCTAAAAATAAATCTAAAAAAAAGAATGCTAAGTGAAATAAGCCAGGTGGTGAAAGACAATACCATATGATCTTACCTATAAGTGGAACCTAATCAACGAAACAAACAAATAAGCAAAGTAGAATCAGAGACCTGGAAATAAAGAACAAACTGACAGTAACCAGAGGGGAGGGTGGAGGAGGATAATGGGGAAAGAAGGGGAAGGAGCTAGCAAAGGAACATGAATAGAGGACTAACGGACTTGAGCAATGGGGGGATATTGACTGTGGGAGTGGGGCACAGGACAGGGGAGAGCAAGGGGGGAAAGGTGGGAAAACTAACTGAACAACAATAAATTAAAGAAAAGGAAAAAGTGTAAATAAAAAGAATGTTCATCTGTGATCTTTGTAGTTAATTCAAACAAATTAAATTGAGGTACAGGAATTAACTGCATGAAATTTTGCTTAGGTTAAGTTAGGGAAAATATTCACAGAATTAATTTGTTCAATGCTTCTGATTTTCCTACTAATGAACAGTTGTTGAAGAATAATTGAATACTTATACTTAATTTGTAGGACAGTTAAAGGTATTTCTCTCATATGCATTAACTATTCTTTTTTCCCTTTTTTCCACTTTTATTGAGATATAATTGACATTGACATACATCACTATATAAGTTTAAGGCATACAGCATGATGGTTTGATTTACATATATTGTGAAATGATTACCACAATAGATTCCACTAACATCTGTCTTCTCATGTAGATAAAATGAAAAGAAAAGAAAGAAAAAATAGGAAAAAATATTTTCCTTGTGAAAAGAACTTTTTACTCTCTTAACTCTCCTGTATGTCAAGCAGCAGTGTTAGCTATAGTCATTGTGTTGCTTGTTACATACCTAGTACCTATTTATCTGCTAACTGGAAGTTTATACCCTTTGACAACCTTCCTCCAGTTCAATATTCTCCCACCTTTAATTGCTTTTGATTAGAGGGGTTTTTTTATATAAAACCAGGATTTGATTAAAAGATACATAGACTTAAGATATGTGTATTAAATGAAGAAAAGCCAGAACATGCATTAATCAGCATTCATTCAAGCAAATTATTACTTTTGCCAGGCACAGTGTTAGGTACTGGGTAAGCAGTGGTAGATAGAACAGACAAGGTCCCTGCTCTCATGGTGCTAACATTCTAGTGGGGTAGGGAGGAGACAAAAAATAAGTAAACAAGGTCATTTCAGGTGGTGCTAAGTGCAAAGAAGAAAAAGAAAATCAGATAATGTGATAGAAATTTAAGGGGGTGAGACTATTTTAGGGTGATCTGGGACTGCTGTTCTGATATAATAACCCTCAAGCTATGACCCTAAGGCTGGTAAGGAACCATCCAGTTGGCCAAAGTGTAATTGTGGGGTTTTAGTGGGATAGGTAGGTGAGAACTGTTGATGAGGTCAAAGATGTAGGTAGGCGCAACATCATGGTAGGCCCTCATGGGCTAACATAATAGTTTCGATTTTATCTCACATTTAAAATTCCATGAAATAGTTTTTTCTAGTAGAAACTATATAAGGTTGGTAGTATTCCCCAAATGCTGGGAGGAATTCAGTGAAACAACTTGTCAGCCTGAAGATATTGGAAGTCCTACAGAAATTTCTCTAGCACATTGTATCTTCAGCATTATAATCTCTGAAGTAATTGTATCCTGATACTTGGTAGAACTGCCATGTTAATACTTACGTACATCCTTATGTGCCTTAGGTTGCTTATCTGACAAAAAAAAAACGGGGTATACTAACCTTCTTTAACTAGCTCTGTGGTATGCTCCAAGAATTATGAATAGTTTTTTTTCTCAGTATCAGGAGTCGTGTTCATATTGCTGTACTTCTATAAATGTAAAGACAGCTTAAGATGGAGAAAAAATGTGTTAAGTCCTGCAAATATATGATTATCTTATTTTACTCAAATTTTTTCCAGCAAAAATGTAGTATCCATTTCTACCTTCTCTAACCTCCCAAATATATATATATATGTACGTATGTGTATATGAATGTATACGTAGATATATATGTATTTTTGGTGGGTTTAATTTCATTCACCTGTTGCTATTTTGGGGACTTCATTTAATTTCTGGTTAAGTCTTTATTCCTTTTATCTGAAGCATATAAAGTTTTTAAGAAAACAAGTGTCTGAATGTGGTTTTTTGCATTATGTACTTTTGTATTTATGCAAATGTATGGAGCAATACTTTGGGAAAAATAACAATTCTGTTATGTTTCTTAAATCCTTAATCCTTTTATGCTGTGAAGGTACTTAGTAGTTCTTACCTTCCTGTACAGATTTTAAGATTAGAAAGTTGGGCACTTTTAAAGGGAAATATTCTATTGCAGTAGAAAATTTAAAAATTGGTGATTAATAACCTTCTTATGCAAGTCATATTGTCCCAGTTGGCATAAAATCTCTGGGCATCTATCAATATACAAACATTTAAGTCCTTATGGGCTTCTGATTTATCAATGCTACATTTTCTAATTTGTACCCATTTTAAACAGTTTCAAAAAACATATCATTTGGTCTCTGTTTCTTTTGTTTTAAAATAGGAAACAGAGAACACTCCACACAAAGTTGGAAATGAGTCACCTGTACAAGAATTGAAACAAGATGTGTCTAAAAAGGTTGGTAAGGTAGAATGTCAATATTAGTTTAGCAGTTGTTTACATGGAATATATTTTTTAATTTTATTTATTTTTACATGGTATATTTAAAGTGGAAAATTTCTATATTCTTTTAGTATCATGCTCTCTGCATGCTGGATGTTCAGTATAGCTTCCTTGAGCCTATTGAATTTGTGATTGAAGATGGCATCAGGCTTTGTAGAAGTTATTTAGTAATTGGTAATTTATCCTTGAAACCATATTCTTATTATTAAATTTATTAGAGTGACACTGGTTAATAAGATTATATAAGTTTCAAGTGTACAACTCTGTAATACTTCATCTATATATTGCATTATGTGCTTCTTGCACAAAATTTAGTCTCCCTCCGTCACCATATATTTGACTCCCCTTCCACCTCCTCCCAGCCCTTTTCCCCTCTGGTTTGAAACAGTACTTAGAAAATATTTTGTAATGGGTCTTTATTTTTTATGCCTGTAGTTTTATTAAAATAAATTATAACTACCCAAGGTTACTACCAAAAGTTAGTGGTATTGAAAAGCTCCATGCAACAAATTCTATAGCTGTTGAACATTATAAGAATTCATTACTCTCATAGTACCTTTGGTCCTTTTAAAGAATTGATACGCCCTGGCTGACGTAGCTCAGTGGATTGAGCGCAGGCTGTGAACCAGGCATCACAGGTTCGATTCCCAGTCAGGGCACATGCCTAGGTTGCAGGCCATGGCTCCCAGCAACTGAGCGCAAGATAAACATTTTAACAATAGGGTAGTTCACAGCTTCCGGATACCCGAACAGAAAGGATGGTGTGTTTTCATTCATTTATGTTGAGTGTTTTCTGCACCTCAGGCAGTATTCTAGCCAATAGGTTTCCAGAAACCAACAAGATGATACGTTTTCTACTTTAGAGTTTTTCAGCAGGGACACTGTTGACATTTGGGGCTGGCTAATTCAATTCTTTTCTTTTCCTTTTTTAATCCTCACCTGAGGATATGTTTACTGATGGGGGGGGGTGTAGGGAGGGAGGGAGAGGCGGGAGAGAGACATCAATGTGAAAGAGAAACATCAATCTGTGGCCTCCCGTACACACACTGACCAGGGATCAAACAAGCAACCTAGGTATGTGCCCTGACTGGGAATGGAACCCCCAGCCTCCAACCAACTGAGCCACCTGGCCAGGGCAAGGGCTGGCTTATTCTTTGTTGTAGAAGGAAGGGGAGACTCTTCTGTGCATTGTAGGATGTTTAGAAGCATCCCTGACTTCTACCCACTAGATGCCAATAGGTTCCCTCCACCCCATCATGACAACCAAAAATATCTCCATACATCACCAAGTGTCTAGGGAAGGGTCCCATGCAAAATCACTCCCAATGGAGATCCTACTTTATGTAATTTAAAATTTTAATGGACTACATATTTTAATATTGATCATGCTTTTTTCTTTTGGGGAGAAATGGTGGCACTGTGTATTAGCATAAATAATGAGAGTGGTACCTTTTTAAAAAATCATAAATTGCCTACTGTATGCACTTCAACAGCTATCTTGATTTTTCAACATTCTTTCCCTTTTTTCCTCTAATAGTAGTGTAAATAGGATTTTGTATTCTACCTTTTTCTCTTACCATTTTTAGATTTTCATCATATTTCTACATGATTTCAGTACTCAGTTTTCATTTGATATATTATCAGATTCCATCAAGTGTTATATTTGATATATAATACAGATTCCACATGTATTTACACATGTGTCTAGCCATTTTTATTGGCAAAAACTTGAAATGTTTCTACTTTTTCCACTAGAATTTTTCTCTTCTTAAGAATTTTTTCCTTAGGAAAAATTACAAATGTGTAACTATCTATAGTTAGTAGAAGAAAAACAGTGGTTTTTAAGGAGAGTTTAAAAGCTGCAAAAATAGTGAGTAAACACCATGGGACAGAGAGTGAGGCTTAAGACTCCAGGTATCACTTTTTAAGTTTTAGCCTTTTTAGTTGAATTAAGTATCATATGTTAATGATAAAGGCTGTGGCGATGTACCGTGCACCAGGACAAACCCCTGCCCCCAGTAGCTTACATTTTGATAGAGGAGGAAACTATTGGGTAGGCCAAAAAGTCTGTTTGGGTTTTTTCCATAAGATGGCTCTAGTAGTGCTTAGTTGTCTTTAACTTCATTCAAAACAATTTTGTTAGATTGTATTGTGACAGCTGTCTTACCAGGGTGCATTTAAAAAAACTTATCAAAATTGGTGAATTTTTGTTTAGCCATTTTAATATTGAAGACAGAAGAAAATAACATTTTTAGCATATTGTGCTTTATTATTTCAAAAAAGGAAAAAACACACCTGAAATGCAAAGACTTGTGTGGTGTATGAAAAAGGAACCGTGACTGATCGAATGTGTCAAAAATTATTTGCGGCCCTGGCTGGCGTAGCTCAGTGGATTGAGCGCAGGCTGTGAACCAAAGTGTCACAGGTTCGATTCCCAGTCAGGATACATGTCTGGGTTGCAGGCCATGACCCCCAGCAACTACACATTGATGTTTCTTTCTCTCTTTCTCTCTCTCTCTCTCTCTCTCTCTCTCTCTCTCTCTTTTCTCTCTCTTTCCCTCTCTAAAAAATAAATAAATAAAATCTTTAAAAAAACTTAAAATTTAAAAAAAATTAAAAAACAGCTAATTTTAAGGCATTATATATAAAAAAATTATTTGTGAAGTTTTGTGCTAGAGATTTCTTGCTGAACGATGCTCTACAGTGAGATAGACCAGTTGAAGTTAACAGCGATCCAATCGAGACATTGATTGAGAACAGTCAACATTATACCATGCTGGATATAGCTGACATACTTAAGATATCTAAATCAATAAAGTTATTGCTGAAAATGAAAAATATGTCTTTTATTTTATGGAAAAAACTAAATGGAGCTTTTGGCCAATCCAATAGATAAATACAAAGCTGAATGTAATGTAGAAAGCTTAGAAACTATTATAAGAACACAAAAGGAGACTCTGCTTCCTTTTGGGGGTTAGGAATAAGGAAGACTTCATGGAGGAGGTAGCATCTGAGCTGGTTTTGATGAATGGATAAGATTTGCACAGGCAGAGATGGGAGAGAAAAGGCATAGCCAAATAAAGGTGCAGATGACGAGTGTGCAAAATATTTAAGGATGAGTCTAGAGACCAACATTAAGGCCAGATTATGGGAATGCCTTATGTCATACTAAGACATCTGGTTTTTATTTTAGAATTACTGGGAAAGCAGTGAATTTTTTGAAGCAGAGAGGTGATGTGAAGGAAACAGTTGCTTTAGCATGATCACTTCCATGTTGGTTTTGATTTTCACTATTCTCTTGCTCTTTCCTTCTTTGCTACCTCCTAAAACCCAGAGGAAAAATACAGGGGTAGACATGGTAAATAAGTGTTATGGGGGTATATCAAGAGTTAGAAAGTATGGGCCTTGCTTCCCAGGAACTAATCATCCTGTATGGAGAAAATATTTATACAGAGCTAGCCCATATACTACCATGTATTAATATTATAGCTCATAGTGTAGTGAGCAGTAAGAATGATAGGAGTTCAGAGAAGGGAGAGATCGTTCTCAGATAAGGGATTAGGGATTTATGATTTTCTTTTTTTAAATATTTTATTTATTTACTTTTAAAGAGAGGGGAAGGGAGGGAGAGAGAAACATCAATGTGCCGCTTGCACACTCCCAACCAGGGACCACAACCCAGGCGTGTAACCTGGCTGAGAATCAAACTGGCAGCCTGTCAGTTTGTGGTATGATGCCCATCCCACTAAGCCACCAGTCAGAGCATGACTTAAGTTTTTTTTTTTACCTCATGGGAGTAAAAGGGAGAAAACTGTACTTGAACAATAATTAAAATAAAATTTAAAAAAAAATTTTACCTCATTTTGACCCCTCTAATGTCATGGGCCTTTCCATTATGCTTAGTGATTATTTCAAACCTTTACATTCACCTCATGCTCACTGTGCCCACTTGTGTCCCACTCATTTTCAGCAGATGACCTTGTTGCCTACTGCATATAGACTTCAGAGGCTAAGAAACCTGAATTCACTCATTTTCATCATCTCATATTTCCCTTACCTTCCAACTTGCTTCCATCTTGAATCTCTTTCATGTAATTGTTGAGAATTTAGTTTTATTTTCCTGCCCAAAGTACTGTGGTATAATATAAAGAACTGTGGATTTGCCCTGACTGATATGGCTCAGTGGATTGGGTGCCAGCCTGTAAACTGAAGGGTCCCTGGTTTGATTGCTGGTCAGGGCACATGCCTGGGTTCCAGACGAGGTCCCAAGTAGCGGGCGTGCAAGAGGCAACCGATTGTTTTTCTCACACATCAGTGTTTCTTTCCCTCTCTTTCTCCCTCCTTTCTCCTCTTTATAAAAATATACAAATGAAATCTTTTAAAAATAAAAAATAAAGAACTGTAGATTTTTTTAAAGAAAAACCTGAATTTCAGTTTTGAGTTTGTAATTTACTAGCTCTGGAACCTTGGGCAAAATTCTTAATGCCTTTACCTCAGATATGTGCTTTTGTAGAAAGGAGATAATTCAGCCACTTCACAGGGTTTGTATGATGATTAAATAGAAAATGTGTATCCTGAATCTAGTGCATAATAGACTGTCTCCTTTCTTCTCCAGAACCTTATTACCTTCCTTTCTTTTGGCCCCTTCCCCTCAGTTTATAAAAATGCTGGGTCACTTTCTTGCATCCTCTTCCATTTATTGCCAAGGTTTTGAAAACCATAGACCATGCTGGCTATCTTCACTTCTCGTTCATTCTTAAACCCACTGTAATCTGGCTTCTGTTATCACTAAGGCACTCAGTGCTGCACCTAATTATCAAATTAGGTGGACGCTAGTTAGTATTCCTCTGGTAAAAGTGATGTACTTCTAGGATTAAATATTTGAAGGTTGAAAAAAAGTAATATATGGGATGTGCTGGGCAATCAGGAATTAATATTATTCAACAGCAATAACATCCAGTTCCAGTTAGCATGTGACGCATTCTGTTATCTTTTGGGAGCCAGAGTATTGAGAAAGCAGAAGTCATCCATGGTCGGACATGGTGGAGAGATAAGTGGACTGCAAGATTTATTGTGTTAATAATGACAGAACTGGATAGAAAATATATTTTCTTTGAAATGTTGGTAGAATACATAGAAAGCCTATCTGTGTTTTTCAGCTATAGATAAGAAGTAAAGGGGAATAAAGGCAGGGTGAGCTGGGTGTGTGAATGCTTCATGGTCCTGCCATCCCTCTGAGTAGTGGGGTATTAGGTGTATTCTGTTTAAGAACGTTAACCTTCTAGACAACTATACTTGAACAACAATAATAATAATAATTAAAATTAAAAAATAATGTTGACCTCCTTGTATCTGCTGGCTTTTCCTGTCATTGGCTTGAGATAAACAACTTGAAGTCTTGTACAAGGTGGTTTGTGATTCTCATGATTTTGTTAACTAGGCTCAGATCAGCAGGTTGCTACTACAACTAACTTGGCATAAATATGTAAATGAACTATGACATGAAGAGTCTGAATGTAATTTTAGGTTTGAACTTTGTTTTTTTAAGATTTTGTTTCTTTTTAGAGAGATGGGAAGGGAGGGAGAGAAACATCAGTTGGTTACCTCTCACGCACCCCCAACTGGGGACCTGGCCTGCAACCCAAGCATGTGCCTTGGCTGGGAATCAAACCAGTGAACTTTCAGTTCATAGGCTGGCTCTCAGTCCACTGAGCCACACTGACCAGGGCAGGTTTCAACATTATTATACAGAGTTAGCTGAACTTTTGTGATTACATGTACTAACACACATTCCCTATTATAATAGTTAAGAGTACAAAACTAAACACTCTAGTTTTATGCCAGCTTCATCACTTACAAACTTTGCAACCTCAGAAAAACCATCAGGTCCCTCTATGGCTTAGCTCCTTCCTTTGTATAATGGTGATAGTAACAGTGCTATCTCTTAAGGTCGTTGTATAGATTAAAATATGTAAAGTGTTAAGAACATTGCCTGGCATATAGTAAGTACTATATAAATGATTAGCTGTTATTATGTTCTTGTAAATGGCTTCATTTTTAAAAATTGCTTTTTAACCTTTCATCAGATTATTGAAAGTATTATTGAGGAGAGTCAGAAAGTACTACAGCTTGAAGATGACTCTTTGGATTCCAAAGGAAAAGGACACTCTGATCAGGCTACTGCCAGTCCTCTCATGGCTAGAACAGATCCTAGCAATATACCTGGACTGTTAGCCATAGATCAAGCACTACAGGAAGATTCCAAAAGGGCAGAGAGTCAGAATGCATTTGAAGAAACTGAATTAGAATCAAAAAAAGATTTTCCTTCTGAGGACACCTGTGAGAAGCCAGATGAAACCACTAAGTTAAATGAAATAAGTTCAGCTGAGCAGCTTAATGTGCCTGAAACTGAAACGGAAGTATTGAACAAGGAAGCAGTGGAAATCAAAGGAAGTGACATTCTAGAATCTGTGTCCTCAAACTCCTCATCTGCTAAAGATTGTGCTACCATGGAAGATTTGGCTCCTGCCAAACCCCCAAGACAGCTTACTCCAGAACCTGATATAGTGGCTAGTACAAAGAAGCCTGTTCCAGCACGTCCGCCCCCTCCAACTCATTTCCCACCTCCTAGACCACCACCTCCATCTCGACCTGCTCCACCACCAAGAAAAAAGAAAAGTGAATTGGAGTTGGAGGCTCTTAAAACACCTGATCTGGATGGCAAGTGTTAATTGAGAAATAAGTATTTTTGTGGGGAGATTTTTAAGTTGAACTTGTTTACATTTGTGATTTTGTTTCAATTTACATTATGTAACTACATTGATGGCTGACTTACAAAAATTATTTTAGTAATAAAAGTGAAAGCATTTACAGTGATGATTAATTACATTACTATGATTGAACATTTCAGTAGACTTCGAACTTTCAAATCTGTTACCATTAGAGAGAGAGTGTGGCATGGTGTACAAAATATGGGATTTGAGAGTTAAGATTTGAATTCAAGTTCTAGAACTCTTTTTTTTTCACTTTTTAATTTCTAAATTTATTGGGCACTAGAACTATTAATGTTTCAGTTTTACAGCCTTGAAGAGTTTAAACACCTTGTTTGAATCCTGATTTCTCCATATGTAAAACGAGGGTAATAAAACCACTTTCATCACAAGTTGTTACAAGAATCAGACAGATAAAGGTTAAAACACATTTCAGGCTCTGTATAATGTCCTCTGTAAACATTTGGTGTTATTATCATTATTATTAATTGCAGTTCCCAAAGAGAATATTACATCTGATACTCTAACAATGAACATGGCTTCAGAGGGTACCGTCAAGGATTCTCAGCCTTCTCTTGATTTGGCAAGTGCTACCAGTGGAGATAAAATAGTTACTGCCCAGGTATGTTGGTGAATTCATGTTACATTTGATATAGGTGGTATTAGTTTTCTGCAACTGGCTCATTTGTTGATTATCAAATCTTCTTTCTTCTTCAGGCCAAATATTTCATTATCCCCCAAACCTGGCCTCCTTACATCCCTTGTCAGCTCTGTTAATGAGTAGCTGGGTGACTCTAGGAAGCTATTTAACATCTGAATCTCAGATGCTCCAGTGATAAAATGGAAGGAAAATCTTCCTTGAAGGTCTCTTGCAAGCATGAGTACCAAGTCCCTGACCATGTAGTATGCATTCAGAAAATGATAGATGCTGCTATTTGTAATATTGATATTAACAAATATCACCTATGATCTTCATTAACCTGAGCTCTAGTGGACAAAATTGGGAACTTTTACTTTTTATAATTTCCTTTTCTTAACCAAGAAAAAAAAAAACTCCATACACTATGCTATATATATATCTACATATGAGGCCATGGTAAGGACTTGATAATGAGAACTTTTTCCACAGCCAAATTCTTAGACTCAAGGGTTACTTATATGGTAACTGTGATCAGGGCAGGTTAGCAAACTGGGAGATAAGACACTGTAATAGTCTTATCTCAGCCTTGGAGCAGAGGTTGGCAGTGGCCTTTTTGGTAGGGTCCCCAAGTTAAGAATGATCTTTGCATTCTCAAGGGTATTTTTTTAAGAATACTTGACAAACACTATTTACGAAGCAAAACGCCTAAAGTATTTCCTACCTGGCTCTTTACAGAAAAAGTTTGTGGACAGCTGCCTTTGAAATATCCACACATATAGCCCTGGTTAATGGCAATCTTTGTGCTAGCATTTTACTAGTAGAGAACTGCTTTTGGGTCAGGTTCAAATAGTGCATTTATTTGTTTTCAAGACTACAAAGACATTGCATGGGCGGCAGTAGTTTTGGCACCTAATGTTTTTCAGAATGCTGGGAGTGATAAAGGGCTGAAATGGAGTGTTCCGTTTAAATTTTCATAGGTTCCATTATCTGAATAATGGAATTTTTAGAACCAGGTGTGGTAATGAATAATTGAATATTTATAGAAATTGATTCAGTCTACTTTCTGTTTTTTAAATTATAATTTCAGGAAAATGGAAAAGCACCTGATGGGCAGACAGTAGCAGGTGAAGTGGTGGGCCCTCAGAGACCTAGATCCAACTCTGGGAGAGAGCTTACTGATGAGGTATAATTATATTTTTTTGTTCTTAAAAACAAAATATAAAAACTATAATAGGAAGGTGGAAAAACTCTGAAGATGGATGGTGGTGATGGTTGCACAGCAGTGTGAGTGTACTTAATTAAAGCCAATGAATTATACAATTCAAAATTGTTAAAATGATAAATTTTATATTGTGTATAATTTAAAATATTTTACTGTTAGGCAAAAAATCATAATATAGAATAAAAAACGAAAGTGAAGATTGTCTTGGGTTTTGTTTTTTTAATATTTTGGAGTTTGCAACTTCAACTTAAACTTGCCCTTTTACATAATTATATGGTGGAATAAATGTATTGAAAGCAAGACCTACGTTTTATAGAAAGTGGACTTAAAAAGAACTTCATGTTATAGATATGTATATGTTTCTATACTTATTAGATGATATAGTACATACAGATTTAATACTTCTTACCACTAAAATTTATTATATATCTATTGGTCAATTTATTCAGAATGAAGTTTTAAAGCAAAATGTTAGTTTTTGTTTCTTGTAAACAATACATTTTTAAAATTACTATACTTTGGAAAATAGTCTGACAGTTTTTCAAAATATTAAGCATTGAGTTACCATGACACATAAATTCAACTCCTGTGTATACACCAAAAAGAAATGAAAACATGTCTCCATAAAAACTATACACAGTTTTTCATAATAGCCAAAGTATAGAAACAACACCAATGTCTATCACTGATGAATGGGTAAATAAAATGTGGTATATCCATGCACATGGACTATTTTCGGCAATAAAAGGTATTAAGTTCTGAAACATGTACAGAATGAATGAAACTTGAAAACATTGTGCTAAGTGAAAGAAAAGCCACTCACAAAAGACCACATACTATATGATTTAATTTATTTGAAATGTCCAGAATAAGCAAATCCATAGAGACAAAAATGTAGATTAGTGGTTGCCAGGAAATGGAAGGAAAAGGAATAAGGTATGACAGCCAGTGGGCTTGGGATTTCTTTTTGGGGTAATAGAAATGTTCTCAACTTAGATAATGGTGATGGTTGCACAACTCTGTGAATATACTCAGAATCATTGAACTATTTACACTTTAAATGAGTGTATTTTGCAGTGTGTGAATTGCATTTCACTAAAAATGTTAAAAAGTATTGTACACAGCACTGACTGTATCTAGAAAGTCCTTAACTTAAATTTTTGAGGATTTTGTAGACTGAAAAATATACTTAAATTATAATTTCTCTTGGTGTTATGTTTTTACTTCAGGAAATTTTAGCCAGTGTAATGATTAAGAACCTAGACACTGGAGAAGAAATACCTTTGAGTCTTGCAGAAGAGAAACTACCAACAGGTATTAATCCTCTCACTCTGCACATCATGAGAAGGACTAAAGAATACGTAAGGTATGACCTAACGTTACTATTTATCATTTGAAGTATTTCATTCAGAAGGGTGAAGATGTCTCTGTTTATGAACTATGGCAGTCCCTAATTTGGTTTTATTCAACCTTTTTTAAATTTGCCATTAAAATACTTAAAATATGTATTCTTAAACTTTGTTTTCTCTTAAGACTGTACAATTACTAGGGGGAAGATAGTATATGTCTTCAATCCCATAGTATTTGGTTTCTCTTTTCATATGATTGATATTATACTAGAGAGTATTAAAACCTATTGAGGCTAAAAGGCCATGCTTGGGATGAACATCTAGTCTTCTGAAACCTTGCTTAAGGATCAGAAATTTTATATCTAACTTGGAGGGTCAGAAAATGCCTTTAGAGGAAGGCAATTGACTTTACTGTGGTATATATGTAGATCTAAGGAATAATTTCTCTGAAAGCAAAGCGTTTTAATGTATAATACATGATGTGCCTGGTGAGTGAAGAGGAAGATATTTACAAGCTAATTTGTCATTTCTGTGTAGCATGTTTTGCCCATCAGAAAGCTTTATCGTAGGTTTTTCTTAAATTCCTAAATTGCATCCACTTGCATTTTGTACATTGTACCTTGCTTAATGATTATATTCTTTGATTTTTCATGTCTTTTTAAATTCTCAGGAACATTATTTAAATTAAACATATATGAAGCATTTTAACAGACTTACTCTAATTTACTAATTCAATAGTAAGTATATATAGAGATTTTTGAGAAGTGTTAAGGAAGTGGCTTCTTTTAAAATTACTTCTTCCCCTTGTAGTAATGACGCAGCACAGTCAGATGATGAAGAGAAGTTACAGTCTCACCCAACAGATACTGATGGTGGAAGGTTAAAACAGAAAACGTGAGTTACAGTACATCCATTTTCTTCATTTCAAGCCTTTATTTTTAAAAAATATGAGAACTACTATACTATTTTAAATCTGTACTCCATCCAATTTGTAAGTCCATTCACCACCATGACTCCCTGCCATCAGCCCATGGATTATGAGGTCTTTGAGGCTGTGTTGGTCATATAGCATCTGATATATATAGTAAATGATCAATAAATTTTGCAGCATGCCTGTATTTTGTTCTCACAGTAGGTACCAGAAGTGTTAGTAGAAGAACTTGATGGTCCTTGAAGTTGCCTTTTCTCTTTCTCTTCATCTGTGCAAATGTTCTTTGTCCTTCTAAACCCAACTAGATGAGATTCTTCCTGACTTCTTCAGTTCACAGTACATTTCTTCCTTTTCTCAATTTCAGTGATACCTATATTCTATATAATTTACATTAGCCCTTTATTTTATGTTACCTTAAACTGTTTTCTGTTCTAAAAAGAAAACAAGGTAAATCGATATTAAACAATGAAACCATGTGTTACAAAAGGATTTTGATCATGCCATTCTTCTGTTTCCCCTACAAAAACCTAGCACAATGGTGGGCATAGAGATTTTGCTTGATTATATGCAAGTCACATAATTGGCAATAATTAGTCTAAAATGTAAAATAAATATAAATACAAAATAAAATAGTTCAGGCCCAAAGTGAATTCTCCACTCAAATCTGATCTTTCCTAGTGTGGAAAGGGTAGCAAAGAAAGCTTGGATAATTTTTAGAAAAGGTATGTACTCACAATGCAGGTCTGTGATAGCACCTTCAGATACATGGACCTTGGCTGTCTAGCAGTGACGACTCTCACAAACCAGAGAATTAGGAATTATTCAGGAGATATATAAATATCCACGAAAGATGTTTTATATTCTATACCTTAAAGCTCATCATTTTTCTAAAAGAAAAAAGCTCCTAAGATACTTATCACAGAATTTTTTAAAAATCTGGTTATCTGGTATCTGAGTTCACAGCAAAATAGAAGCACCAAACTATGAAACCTATAAGTTGACACATAAGAATGTCAGATAATATTCCAATTACAAGAGAGGAATCAGAAAAATAATAAAAGGACTCTTACATAGCACAGCCATTTTGTATGGCAGTGGTTTCAACTTTTCCTCAAGTAATGACACACATAGAACAGGGTGGTACTGCACTGAATGCTAGAGTGAACTAATGGTCGGAAGAGATTGGTCCAGAGTCAGGCTTCCCTGTGCCCTGCCCTGTTGTCTCAAAGGCTTAGAGCCAATATTGTGGCCCACTTGCAAACCATTTGAAAGGTCATGAACATATTAAAGAAGAGTAATGATGGTAATTGACCCCATTTATTAAAGAAAGAAATGTATTGAACATTAAATACCCTTGAAGAAGGCACAAAAGTATATATTTTAGAGATGTTCTCATCCAAAATTATTGAAATACCTGTTTTCTTGCTTAAAATAGTAGTACATCTATAGTTACCCAGAAAATATAACTTCAGAATTATAGGATCACAGACCTCGTAGTGATTTTTATTTATTTTTAAAGATTTTACTTATTTTTTGAGGGAGAGGAATGGAAGGAGAAAAGGAGAGAAACATCAATCAGTTGCCTGTCACACACACACACCCCCCCCACTGGGGACTGAACCCACAATCCAGTCATGCGTCCTAACAAGGAATCAAACCAGTAACCTTTTGCTTTGTGGAATTACACTCATCCCACTAAGCTACACCAGTCTAGGGCGATACTGATTTTTAAAATGGTTTATCATCTGTGTTTTCTGATTATCAAAAGTTATAGAAAATTCTTCCCTGGCTGGTGTGGCTCAGTGGATTGAGCACAGGCCTGGGAACCAAAGGGTCTCTGATTCAGTTCCTAGTCAGGGCACATGCCTGGGTTGCAGGCCAGGTTCCCCAGTGTGGGACACACGAGAAGCAACCACACATTGATGTTTCTCTCCCTTTCTTTCTCCTTCCCTCTCCCTCTCTAAAAATAAATAAATAAAAGCTTTAAAAATTTTTTTAAATAATGCAAAAAACTGAAAAATAAGTATGTCATATGCCCAACCCCAGACATTCTCAGTATTAATAATTAGATGTAACCTAAGTGCCCATCAGTAAATCAATGGATCAAAAAGCTATGGCATATTTACACGATGGAATACTATGCAAAAGAAAGAAAGAGCACCTACCCTTTGTGATGGCATGGATGGAACTGGAGAGCATTATGCTAAGTGAAATAAGCCAGGTGGTGAAAGACAAAAACCATATGATCTCACCTTTAAGTGGAAACTAATCAACAAAACAAGCAAGCAAGCAAAATATAACCAGAGACATTAAAATTAAGAACAATCTAACAGTGATCAGAGGGGAGGTTGGAGGGGATAATAGGGGCAAAAGGGGAGAAGGGTTTTCAGGAACAAATATAAAGGACATATGGACAAACTGACAAAACCAAGGGGTGGTGGAATCAGGGGAGGGAGGTGGGGATGGCTGGGGTGGGGCAGAGTGGTGGGGGGAAAATGCAGACAACTATGCTTGAACAACAGTAAAATAAAATAAATAAATAGGTATATTTTCCATGGAATTATTTTTCTAACAAAAGTGGAATTACACTGTGCCTATAATTTGTCATCTCACTTAAAAAATCTAGTGTATGATGGGCATCTTTTCATATCAATACCAATAGTAAACTATTGTAATCTTTCTATCAGCAGATATGGGAGTTTAGTGCTGCAGATACAATAGTTAAGTAGCCAAGTGCTGGAAGCAACCCAAGTGCCCATCAGTAAATGAATGGATCAAAAAACCGTGGTACATTTACACAATGGGATACTACACAGTGGAAAGAAAGAAAGAAAGGAGCTCCTACCCTTTGCAACAGTATGGATGGGACTGGAGAGCATTATGCTAAGTGAAATAAGCCAAGTGGTGAAAGACAAATACCATATGATCTCACCATTAACAGGAACCTAATCAACAAAACGAACAAGCAAGCAAAGTATAGCCAAAGACATTGAAATTGAGAAGAGGTTGACAATGATCAGAGGGGAGGGGATAATGGAGGAAAAGGGTGAAGGGTTTACAGGAACAATTACAAAGGACATATGGACAACAACAAGGGGGGTGGAGGGGGGAAACAAAAAGAAAAGAGCCATGGTCTCATCTTTCCTAGACCTTCCATTTCAATAGGAGAAACAGGCATTAAACATGCAATTACACAGATAAATCTAACTACACTTGTAGTAATTGCTATAAAAGAACTCTGTGGGGTACTGTGGGACTATATAACATGAAAACCTCTGTTGAAGAGTCAAGAAGGGCTTTTTTGAGAGAGAGCTGTTTGGTCTGAGACATGTAAAGAGGAATGGAAATTAGCTAGAAGAGGAGTATTATAAGGAGTAGAACCACACATGCAAAGGCCCTGAGGTGACCAAGAGCTTGCTACCTTTAAAGAACTGAGATTTGCCTCATTTATTTTATTGCATTCCATTGCAAGGATAAACCGTCACTTATTTGTTCATTTCTCTGTTGGTGAAAATTCAGTTTACCTCTACTTTTTACCTATTCTAAACAATACTGCAGTGAACCTCTTTGTATATATAGCTTAGCAACTTTTTCAAATTTTATCCTTAATATCATGAGCTCCCATTAATTGGTAAAAATTTACCCCTGCTTTGTACATTTTGTTTTGGCTGTAAAAATCATATGCTTTGTGTTGTTTTTTTAATCATTTTAATATATGAAATTAGAGATGTAGATAATTGAAAAAGCAATAAGCCCTATTTATGGAAACTTGAAATGCATACTTACTTACATTACACTGTTTGGGAATACCTACTACAAAGTTCTGCCTAACTGTATTGCCTGCAAATACCCAAATACCCAAACTGAAAGAGAAGGGACAAGAGGCTATCTTAGGCTACCACAGTGTTCTGTTTTGGGTTCTTTTCTTTTTCTTTTTTTATTCTTGTTCAAAGTGTTCTACTTTGTAAGTAAATACATCTTTAGTTTTTTTGTTGTTTGTTAAAGTTTTTAAGGATGAATCTCGAGCAGGGGTATCAAAACTCATTTTCACCAGGGGCCACAACAACCTCGCAGTTGCCGTCAAAGGGCCAAATGTAATTTCAACTTCTTAACAGTTAAGGAGTAGTTACATTTATACAGCCCTAAAATTATTTCAGCTGATGTAGCCTCCAGTGAACATGAATTTGACACCCCTGCTCTAAAGGAATCTTCTCAAAGTGATTCTCACTGCAGATTCATAGCCTCATCCCAAACCCCCTAAATCAGATGACCTGGGGATGGGGACTAGATATCTGTACTTTAAACACTCCCCTCCCACCTGTTCCTTGCCAACTGATTATCCTTCACCATTGAAAACTAATGCTCTAGAGTATACAATATTATATATTGGGAGAAGTGCCTGTATTACCTTTGTGGCCATATTGACTTAAATATATACCATGTGCAGGAAATAGGTTTACACTTGTGAGTACATAAAACACAGTTTATTCTTGTATTATATATTACTTTCCATATGAACAACTATAAACCTACTTTTTCCCCACCCTGCATTCTATACAATAAGGAATTTAGGAACTCCAAGACCTACTATTTACATAAAAAAGGGTTAATTCAAAATAATATGCTTTCCCTGTATGGTATAGCTCAGTGGATTGAGCGCAGGCTGCAAACCCAAGGATTGCCAGTTCGATTCCCAGTCAGGGCTCTTGCCTGGGTTGTGGGTCAGGTCCCCAGTGTTAGGTGCGTGAGATGCAACCACACATTGATGTTTCTCTCTCTCTTTCTCCTTCTTTCCCCCTCTCTCTAAAAATGAATAAGTAAAATCTTTAAAAATAATATGCTTTACCAGTCATAATGAGATTATCAGTGAATTGTTGAACTTATATAGTTAGTTGAATTAATAAGAAATAATTTTGTTTATTTTTTTTTGTAAGGACTCAACTAAAGAAGTTCCTAGGAAAATCAGTGAAGAGAGCAAAGCACCTTGCTGAAGAATATGGTGAACGTGCTGTAAATAAAGTTAAAAGTGTTAGAGATGAAGGTAAGTGAAAAAGAACATTTCAGTCGAATATTTGGTTGGTCATCATCTAAATTTAGCCTGTAGTTAATAAGAAGCATTATATTTTATGAAAAGTAATAAACCTTTATAGATATCTTAGCATTTCAGTAAATTATGTTACTCTCACTATCACATAACTTTATAAGTAAGAAGAAAATGAATTTATATATCATAAACAATTTGTACATACTCTGTGACTGTGACAACCTAGAGGAGTTGAATGTTCAATAATCAGTTGTAAATTAGTTATGTAAGGCTATTTAGTTCTTATATTTTCAAAATTAGGTAAATTTTCCAATTTTGCAGAGACCTTAACTTCCTATGCCCTTGTCATAATTGTACTCATTTGTTTTATTTAATAGACACTTACATAATATTTTGTGCCAGACACTGTTCTAAGCACTTTCACCTGTGTTAACTCATTTAATCCTCATAAAAACCCTTTGAGGTAAGTACCCTATTATCCCCATTCTATAGATGAGAATTACTGAAGCACAGAAAGGTCAAGTACCTTGCCTATGGTCACATGGATAATAAATGAGACAAAGCTGAATTTAGGCTCAGATCTGGCACTCGGCTCCATGCTCTTAGTCAATATGCTATTTAGTAATAGATTTTGGTTCTCCATGTAATGAATTTTCTTGGTAAGCAGTGGATATAAAAATATCATAGTAACTATATCTACATTAGCTAGTAATGATTTCTGTTGCATTTCTATTTAGTGTTTCATACTGATCAAGATGATCCTTCATCAAGTGATGATGAAGGAATGCCATACACAAGACCAGTTAAATTCAAAGCAGCGCATGGTTTCAAAGGACCTTATGATTTTGATCAGATAAAAGTGGTGCAAGATCTTAGTGGTGAACATATGGTAAGCAACCTTTGTATTTTTCAGTATTGATTCTGGTATTTTTTAAAGATTTTATTTATTTATTCTTAGAGCGAGGGGAAGGAAAGGTGAAAGAGAGGGAGAGAAACATCAATCCATTGCCTCTCATTCACACCCCAACCTGACCAAACCCGCAACCTAGGCCAGGCATGTGCCCTAAGCAGGAATTGAACAAGTGACCTATTGCTTTGTGGGACAATACCCAACCAACTGAGCCACACTGGTCAGGCCATTATTGATTCTTTTTATTGAGAGAAATACTTTGGCTTCTATAAAGCAGGTCTGTATGTAGGTAATTGTGCTAGCCTCACTAAAGAAGAATAAATTGATCTTAATACGATTTAACGAATAGGTAATACAATCTCTCTCTGAATTGTTCAGGAAGTGAATTATTGAATTAAGTAAACACTAGTCCTATCTCATTACAAAAGCTATGTATGTTAAAGTACCAAACTTTAAAACAGTTAATTAGAGAGTGACCTATCACTTTGAAAAATGTTTCAAGTGCCCTGACTACTATGGCTCAGTGGGTTGGGCGTCATCCCACAAACCAAAATGTCACCAGTCCAATTCCCAGTCAGGGCACATGCCTGGGTTGCAGGCCAGGTCCCCGGTTGGGGGGCATAGGAGAGGCAACCACACACTTATGTTTCTCTCTCACATCAAGGTTTCCCTTCCTCTTTTTCTCCTTCCCCTCCCTCTAGAAATAAAGAAATAAAATCTTTTTAAAAAGATAGAATATAGAAGATAAAATATCTAGCAACATATTTAATAAGAAAAATGCAAGATCTGTATGAAAAAGTTAAATACTTCTGGACACCATAAGAATGTTTAAAGTGTTCTTCATTATATTTTAAATAATTTACACAACTATTTCAAAAGCTCAATATATTTTGTAAAATGACGGCTAAAACAAGGACAGAGGTAGTGGTACAAGTTCTCTATCAGAGTTAAAATGTACCCAAGTAGATATAATATTACAAATTATATTACCCCTGAAAATGCTAAGAATATAGGGGAGGAAGCAATAAACTCAAGGCTGGATAAATGATACTGGGAATGCATTTACCTATTTAGACTTTAAATCTAAAAGTTGGCCTAACTGGAAGGAAGCAACCACAAACATATCAGATGGCAGCCAGGTTGGAATTTAAACTTTGGTGTTTATAATGTAGATATAAAATGTTCAAGTTGATTATAGTCACTCCCTTAAGGCACCTGATGAATTTCCTTGTACTCTATTGACTCTTTCATTATTTGCATTTTTAAGTAAAATCTCATTGTAGTAGTCTCTAAATGACAAATTTCTTAATACACTTGAATTTTGTGGAAGTGAATGCTATTCCAGTAAATGAGCTGTTGCCTCTAACTTGTATAATCTTTATCATCTGCATAGATGTGTGGTTTAATAGTAGTTGTAACAATATTTGTTATAGTAGAATTTGGCCTTTCCAATTTAAGGATTCACATTCTTTTTTTTTTTTTAAGATATTATTTAGAGAGCAGGAAAAGGAGGGAGGAAGAAAGGGAGGGAAACGTCAGTGTGAGAGAGAAACATTGATCGTTTGCCACTCATACATGCCCCAACTGGGATCCCCAGGCCAGGCATGTGCCCTGACCAGAAATCAAACCATCAACCTTTCACTCTGCAGGACAATGCCCAACCAACTGAGCCACACCAGTCAGGACAAGGGTTCACATTCTTTAACCCTTCCCCAACATGCACACATAACACACAGACAAACTTCCCCACTGTTTCCAGTGTCTGACTAGGAATTCTAGCCATATAATGCGAAACCTTGTTTGGGGGGAGAAAAACAGGAGACCACACCATTCAACACTTATTCAAATGTCCGGTACTAAGATGGTCACTGCTAAGGTAGGTTGTATTCTTCCCTCAGCCCTGGTCAGGAGTTGTTGGTGCTATGCTAAAGGCTCTGCCTCCTCCTATCCTACTCCCAAGTTCAACTGGGAAACTGAGATCCCCAAATAAGATTTGTGCTTTACTTTGAAGTTTTCCAGCCACCTCAGAACTACCATCTCCATTAATATATGGACAAACTTTGGGATCTTGAAACTGTTAGTTTAGATTATAGCAAACTGCAAGTATGTTATCTCGCCTTTTTTTGAAGAGACCCTCTTTATGGTGTTGTTCCTACCTTAGACTGTTGGTTTTAAGTGGTGTTAGTAATGTGAGCATTATCTTAGTATGTATAATTTGACATGATTTTTAAATTCTGACTTAATTTCTCAATGTTTAAAATAATAACTTTGAACCTTCCTTTGTTTTCATAGGGAGCTGTTTGGACCATGAAATTTTCTCATTGTGGCAGATTGCTTGCCTCAGCTGGACAAGACAATGTAGTGAGAATATGGGCTTTAAAAAATGCTTTTGACTACTTCAATAATATGCGAATGAAATACAATACTGAAGGTAGTTTTCATTTATTTGTGGGCTTTAAAAAATCCAAAGGTGCCTGGCATTTTGACATTTTAGGCATGGTAATGCCTCTTAACTGGTAATCATTTGCAGCAACCACTACTTTGTATAACCACAGACCTAAAAAGCAAAACAGAAGTCAACAGCAAAAAGCATTTAAACTCAGTGAAAAAAGCTACCACAAAGCTTTTAACTTTCAGGTGTAGTGCACAGTTAATTTCATTAACTATTGAGAACTAAGTTATTTTGTTTCCTTTGGCAATCTTCAGTTCTGTTCCGGGTTAAAGTGAAATTCTGATTAATCTAGAGCAGGGGTGTCAAACTCATTTTCACTGGGGGCCACACCAGCCTCATGGTTGCCTTCAAAAGGCTGAGTGTAATTTTAGGACTGAATGAAAGTACCTACTCCTTAGCAGTTAAGCAAGAGCTCGATGTGGCCACCAGGTAGAAACAAGGTGCCAGGCTGGATAAAACAAGGTGGAAGGCCGGATTTGGCCTACCTATGATCTAGAGAAAGAATTAGCATAATGTATACATCCAGTAAATAAAGAATGATTAAGGAAACATAGCATGGCAAGCAAATGTGATTTGTCAGTTCATCAAAGGATATGTGGGAAAAGGTTAAATGGAAAAGAAACCTCAGAATATGGCCTATGTATACAATTACTACAACTGTGTCAAATAATTATGTATCGTGGCAAATTATCAGGAAAAGTATGTCATAGAATTTATGTAAATAGGAGCTTTAAGTTTTGGGGATGCTTTTCTCGTGATTATTTAACTGCAATATATTTTCTCCACAAACCCCTCCCTCCCTGTCCCAACCCCATCTACAATCATCCAAAGCTGGGAAACAAGAAGCTAAGGGATGGGAGAAAGAAGAATAGAGCTGGCCATGGGCAGGAGTATAGAGTATAGTCAAAGCAGCAATTTGAGGAACAGAGAAATCTAGGAAGGTACACTAAACTAGCAAGTAAAGCCCTATATACTTTAGGGCTTTGTGTATTGCTAGGATTACACAAAATACCCTGTGTGTATTGCTAGCATTATGTTGTGCCATTTTGTTATAATACATAATTGAAGGTAATAATGAGTTGACAATATAGTAAACAAAATTTATATTTCTTTTATGCCCTAGATGGAGCAAAAAGACTATTTTCAGTGGCCCTTGAGGCTTACCGCAGCCTAGACCCTTCTTGACCCTTGATTGTTCATCTTGCTACTTGTTATGATTGACAAGAATGTATTCGCTATGAATAATGAGAATGTAACAGTATTGGATTGGCCAAAAAGTTCATTTGGCTTTTTCCATAAGATGGCTATAGTAGCGCTTAGTTGTCTTTAACTTCATTCGAAACAATTTTGTTAGATTGCATTGTGTGGCAGCTGCCATATCAGGGTGCATCTAAAAACAACTTATCAAAATTGGTGAATTTTTGTGTAGCCATTTTAATATTGAAGATGGAAGAAAATAAACATTTTCAGCATGTTATGCTTTGTTATTTCAAGAAAGATACAAACACAACTGAAACACAAAAAAGATTTGTGTGGTATATGGAAAAGGAACCGTGACTGATCAAATGTGTCAAAAGTGGTTTGTGAAGTCTTGTGCTGGAGATTTCTTGCTGGATGATGCTCCATGGCCAGGTAGACCAGTGGAAGTTGACAGCAATCCAATAGAGACATTAACTGAGAACAATCAATGTTGTACCATGTGGGATATTTTGAGTACCATATACTCAAAATATCATCAATAAAGTTATTGGTGAAAATGAAAAAGGTGTCTTATTTTATGGAAGAAACTAAACAGACCTTTTTGTCCAACCCAGTACTTTGTTAAAAGCAGAAAAATGGCTAGGTCATTTTATAAAGATTTTGTATAGAAATGATTAAAACAAATATTTGGGTGCCTAAAGAGTTAGTGCTTTGCCTGTATTTTTCTAGAATGTTACATCCTATGACATTAATTAGGTGCTCCTGTGTCATTATTTCTGATTGGGTGTGTGCATATGTACATGTACATGCCTTTTTACAGTTATGTTATTTTTCAGGACGTGTGTCCCCATCACCTTCTCAGGAAAGCCTAAATTCATCAAAATCTGATACAGATACTGGGGTATGTTTGTTATTGTATAGTTACTATTGTTAAATGCTATGATTTGTTTACTAAAAATACCTTATTTTCTTCCTTTTGGAGTTTTTTTTAAAATACCTTATTGTTTATGAGACATTACAGTTGCATGAAAGCATTTAATTAAAATGAATATGTGTTAGGATAGTTTCTTCTTTTAGAATTGGTAAATTAAAAAAGTGTGACGCTTAAAGGTCAGACAGTGAATATTACTCAAGCTACCAAACTACTCATGTAAACTTAAATGAAACAAAATCCCCTCCCCTCCCTTCCCCTCAAGTCCATGTTAAATACTTTTAAGAAATAATAATGGATACCTGAATAAGAGGTAATTAAGGAATGAAATAAGATACTGAAATATTTTAGTTTTTCCATCTTGGTTTGACAAGTGCTTTATCAAACAGTTGACCAACAGCTTGGTTTGACAAACAGTTTGAGGTAGTTTAAAATATCTAAGTGATTTTCATTTAGTCTCAGAGCTGGAGGATTAAATATAACCAATTTTAAACCTAAAAAGTAGAATACATAATATTTTAAGCTCTCCCCTGTGCTTATGTATTGACCTAGGCAAGTGTGATATAAACAAAGAGACCTATGTCCACCTGCTCAACAGTATTTTCCTAGGATTTCATTGGCTCTAGTGTATTTGACATGAATTTTTCCCTACTCTAAACATACTCCTCTCAGCTTCCCATGGTTCTGGGTTCTGTTTTTTGTTGTTCTCTTCCTAGATCCCTGCTGTCTCTTCCACCTCCTTAAATGTTGCTGTTTCTCAGGGTCCTGTCCTTGGCCATTCTCAGTTGACTTACTCACTTGTTATCTTTAGCCCTGAACTGGCTTTAGCTGCATAATTCTCATTTCCTTTCAATAGCATTATGTTTTTAAACAAGAATGAGATCTTTTTGTGCATGTTACCCTTTCACATAACTATATACCTATTATATAATATACATATATATATGATCTCTCCACCTATATGTTCTTCAAGCACATCGATTAATAGGTCTCAAGCAACTCCTTCAGCAAATGTTTTCTGAGTGCCTGGTCCATGTGCCAGACGCTGCTAAATTCTGCAAAGTCAAAAGAAACTTATTCTATGGCCTCAGGGACCTTGCTGACCACTGAAATAGACATAGCCTCAGTTATAGTATTGGATGGTAATATGCTACAGAGGGTACTTCACAAGTAGCCTATTGAATCAGGATGTCAGTATAAGCTTCCCAGAGGTTTTACTGTTTGAGCTAGGTGTTAACTATAATATATGAAAGAAGGAAGAAAGGAGCATATCTGAGAAGACAGCAAGTGCAAAGGCGGGGAGGCTGCAAGAGTATGGCTTTTTAAAAGCACTACAAGAAATTCCACATGGCAGAAGCAAAGTGTAGGAGAGGTAGGCAGGATTGGGGGTTTAAATGGTCTTTTGTATTAAGCCATGACATTTGAACTTTATCCTGCAAGCTACTGAGGGAGAAGGTGCTTTGAGGGGTTTTGATCAGGATCTTAATTAAAATGTGCAGATTTTTGGTTTAGAAAGAACGTTCTTGTAGCACTGTAAAGAACAGATTGGATGACTCTGGCAGGAGTGGCTTGGTTAGTTGGAGTGTCATTTCGACCAAAAGATTACAAGTTCAATTCCCAGTTAGGGCACATACCTAGGTTGAGGGTTCAGTCTCCGCTCAAGGCATGTACAGTCCTCAGTCTGGGTGTGTGGGAGGTAGCCAATCAATGTTTCTCTCCCTTTCTCTCTAGGAGCAAAAAAAAAATGTTCTCAGGTGAGAACTTAAATTTTTTTTAATAGAATAGATTGGTTGGGGGCTGCAGTGTAGAGACAGGGAGACCACTTAAGAGGCTGTTAACTCAGAAGAGAAATGAGTACTTCAATTATGATACATTATGATAGTGGTGGGTCTAGAATCCATAAAGATGAGCTGAATTCAAGAAAAGTGAAAAAAAAATCTCTAGGATCTCTAGGACTTGGTGACTGACTAGCTAGTAAATGAATAGGCTAGAAAGATTCCCAGGTGTCAGGCTTACGTAACTGGAGAGATGTTAATGGTCTTTCACCAATATATTTTTATCTGTACACAACCCTGCTTCTCTCTTTCAAACCATCTTTAATGGCATCAGCATCCATAAGTTACCTTTTTAACTCAGTCAAAAACACTCTGTTAATTTTCCTTCCTTACCCACATATCAGATTAGTTACAAATTCCCATCCACTCCTACTTGTGCCCACAGAATCTGTCCCCTCACCTGCCATTGTCATTCACATCATCTCAGCCCTTGACACTCATGACACTTATTTAAATGTTTGCTGTAGCCTTCTAATCAGTTTTTCTTTCTCTGGTCTCTACCCAATTCATTTTCTACACTGCCGCCAGCATTTTTTTTTTTTTTTTTTTGAAAATACAGTACTGACTGCTATTTTGTGGTTTAAAAATCTTCGGATGGCTCCTTGTAACCTACAGAATAATATCCTTCCTGATATTGCTTCATCTTTTTAACTCAGTTCTAATTCCCTAGGGCCTGTGCATCCTGTTTGCTTTGCTAGATATAGGTGTGTACCCAAAACACTCACTTTCATATCTATGTCCATGTTTGATTTGCGGGGAATGCCGTTCCTGTCCCCTTTCCTCATAGGACAAAGCCCTAGTCATCCCACAAGATTCAGCTCAAATATGTTATCTCTCTTTTTATTTTCCCTGAATCAAACAGGCAGAATTGTTCCTCATTTATGTTCTAACAGTACATCATATATACTTTGACACTGATATCACCATGTCTTTCTTGGCAGTGTGTCTCGCTGGGCTCTGGGCTAATTTAAGGCAGAGAACTGTACTTCACAGATCTTAGTATCCTTGGAACCTGACCCCATGTCTAAATGTGATAGTCTTGAGTCAGTGTTGAATTCTTGCTTCTCTGCCCTTACTCCTATTCCCTTTATCTGGATGCCTGCAATCTCCCTTCTTTCTATTCCAAGCTTGCCCAGTTTTCAAGACCTACTCCCTCCAGAAAATCTTCACTGACTAATGTAGTAGATGGAGACATTTTTAACTGCTTTGTTTTAGGGGAAAGTGTTTGCCCTTATTAGTTTAATTCACCATAAAGTTTCTAGGCATTGGTTACTATTAAAAACAGGGACTATTTGTACTATCTTGTTTTATGCTTATTTCAACAATCCTACTTACAGATTTTTAATTACTTCTACCCATGCACCCCAAAACCTTCCGTAACTCCCAATTTGTTCGAGTACAAAGCCTTTTAAATGAGGAGCACAGTAGTTTTTTGACACAAAATGTAGTGACCCCCTGGAGTACTATTGTTTTGTTTTGTTTTGTTTTGTTTTCTGGAGTAGTTGAGTATCATTTTCTATCTATTGTTTTCAGGAAAAGATTGTCTGGGGTTTCTTTTACTTATGTAATTCTATTGGGACAGTTAAAAGAGGCCTCTATTCTATTTCATATGCCTTTGGAGTTCGGTATCAGTTGTTATCTTTTAACCTAGTGCTAGCTGCAGTAAGGCACAGTAAGCACAATGGAGTTTATTTTCCTGATGTGTGTGTTCTTTTTTTCTCATGATAGTGATATGTTATATCTCTTTTGAACTACATTCTCACTCTTGTCTTAGCATCTATGTAAAACTGTTATACAGTAAGGCCTACAGCATGTGACGCACACCAGATTCATCACCTACTCATTAGTCACACCAAACCTAGGATTCTGGCTGTTATACTCTCTGTTTTTGTTGATTTTCAAAAGTAGCTCAGTAAGCATAAGGTAGAAAAGAAGAGTGACATGCATAGTTTGCTCCATTATGCTAGAGACTTGTAAAATTTCTTCTTGACACTAGAGGTTGTACGTATGCAATTTACCTAAAGTAAATGCTTTTATTAGGTAAATCTATGTTTGGTGGGCTTGATTAGTAGAATATCAATATGGGCATTATAGCATTTAACTGGTGCTTAGAACTTTTGAGAATAGATTATAGAGGAGGAAAAAAAAATCCCTCTACCCTCATAGTTTCTGCAGCTGGGATCTACAAAATAACCCGACAAGGGACAGATTATGAGGGGACATGGACCCTGGCTGGGATGCTCAGTTAGTTAGAGCATTGTCCCAATATGCCAAGGTTGCCTTTTTGACCCCCCAGTTAAGGCACATAGAGGAATCAACCAATGAATACATAAATAAGTGAAACAACAAATCAATCTTTCTCTCCCTCTCTCCCTCCCTCTCTCCCTCCCTCCCTCCCTCTCTCTCTCTCTCTCTCAAATCAATAAATAAAAATTTAAAAAAAATTTAAGGAGCCATACGGACTCTAAGTTTTCCTATCTCTCTCTTTTTTTTAAGATTTTATTTATTTTTTATTTTTAGAGAGGGAAGGGAGGGAGAAAGAGAGAGAGAGAGAGAAACATCAATGTGCAGTTGCTGGGGGTCATGGCCTGCAACCCAGGCATGTACCCTGACTGGGAATCGAACCTGCAATGCTTTGGTTTGCAGCCCACGCTCAATCCACTGAGCTACGCCAGCCAGGGCTAAAATTAAAATTTTTAAAGAGGCAAAATGATATGCATTTGGAGGCCTTCATAGAAAAATATGGCACCCTGGCTGGTATGGCTCAGTAGATTGGGTGCCGGCCTGCAAACCAAAGGGTTGCTGGTTTGATTCCCAGTCAGGGCACATGCCTGGGCTGTGGGCCAACTCCCTGGTAGGGGGCACATGAGAAGTAAACATTGATGTTTCTCTTCCTCTCTTTTTCCCTTTCCCTCTCTCTAAAAATAAATACATGAAATCTTAAAAAAACAAGATCAGCAAAATCAAAAGCTTGGAGAAGGGAGTTAACTGTAAAGGAAAGAGAAGTGATTTTTGTGGAATTCTACATATGCAACATTTTATTTAAAATATGAATTGGTTTAGACTTGATTTAGTCAACAGTGTGTTAGGCACTGAAAATACAAAGATGCAGTGGACGATCCATGCCAAGTACCTATATGCATGGGGGGAGACAGGTATCAACAATGTTAATATATCTCCAAAACAGAATTCAGCACAATATATATAATTTTCCCAAGAAAGCCACTCCTTTGACAGTGTACTTGATGTTAGTTCACTGTTTAATAATACCGTCTCCTGAGTTAGAAACTGGTATCACTTTTTACTCTCTTCCCTCCCTTCAGTGTTTGCTCATTTCCCACGTCTTGCCCAAATGTCTTTGGAATCTGGCCATTCCTTTCATTTCCACTGCTATAATCCTAGCTTTATCTCTTACCTGGACCATTAGAGCTCTTTCCCAGATTCCAGTCTTTCATCCACAATGCCAGCAGAATTACTTTCCTGTAAAACAAATCTGATCATGTTACTCCTATTTAGTCACTCCTTTTGGCTCTCTTTTCCTCTAGAATCAAGGCCAAATTCCTTAGCTTGACTCAGCCTTTTTAGAGATCAGTCCGACCTCAGTTCATTTTATTTCCCACCCTTCCTTCTGACAAACCTCATCTTCTGAGGCACTCGTTAGTCATTGTTGCCCTTTTGTGGATTCCATGTATTTAAACATATGCTATTCTCCTTTACCTCATAAGTTCATTTCAGAGTCAGGTCTGCTCCCGGAAGCATTCCTTGCTTCATTTAATGCATAGTTATTCATATGGGTACTTTGCCCATTTTTCTGTTAAACACAGTTATACTATATCAATGTATGTAAGAACAGCTAACATTTTATGTGTCCTTACTATGTGCCAGGTACTTTGCTTAGTGCATTTGATGTCTCATCTCATAGAACCTCACAACAGTCCTGATACTGTTGTGAAATACTCTCAAGAATTCTGTTTTATAGATGAAGAATAGAAGGCTTAGGAGATAATAAGTAACTCACCAATTCACACAGTCGATAGGTACACTGTCAGAATTAGAACCCAGCTCTGATCTGTCTGTAGAGCTTATGTTCTTAAGCATTGTGCTCCACCAGTTGGCATCTTAAGGTCCAGCACTATCTTAATTTAGTCCACAAGTATTTATTGAGTGCCTACTGTGTATTATTCACTGCTCCAGGAATTGGGGATATAGTAGACAAAAGAGACACAAATAGGAAATTCAAATTCTAGTAGTGGGAGGCAGAGAAATAAGTAAATTCTGTAATATATTAGAAGGTGATGAATTTTATGAGTAAAAGGAAGCAGATAAAATGGAGTGACCAGTAGTAAATAAGGTGGACAAGCAAAGCTTCATCAAGAGTTTATCATTTGAGCAAAATCTGAAGGAGGTAAGGAAGAGATATGGCTGTATCTGTAGAAGAAAATTCCAGGTAGAGTGAGCAGCAACCAAAACTGCTGTAACGTGGGAGTTCTGTTGTGTTGAATGAAGAAACACCATTGAGGCTTGGGTATCTGGAGCCAGTGAGTGAGGGGGAGAAGAATAGAAAATGAAGTCACAAAGATGTGGACGGGGCAGTCATAGCATATGGGCCATTGCAAGGACTTTATTGTTTTGAGAAAGATGGAAGCTAATGGAGGGTTTTTGAACAGAGAGTGATGTAAATCTGACATATTAAAAAGGTCATTCTGGCTTTTAAATATTGAGAATAGGTTATAAGACAAGGAATGTCATTTATGTGGTATGTCAAGTAGCTAATACAGTATCTGGTAAGTGCTAATAAATATAAAAAAGGCTTACAAGTTTTCATAGCAGTCCAAGTTTAAAATTATATTTTTAGATAATCAGGGTATTTGAATATGGATTAGAGAGTAGACCAGGGGTGTCAAACTTATTTTCACCAGGGGCCACATCAGCCTTGTGGTTGTCTTCAAAGGGCTGAATGTAATTTCAACTCCTTAACAGTTAGGGAGTTGTTACATTTATACCGCCCTAAAATTATTTCAGACCTTTAAAGGTAACCACGAGGCTAATGTGGCCCCCAGTGAAAATGAGTTTGACACCCCTGTATTATATGATACAAATTGTATTTTTTAGGTGTGGTAATGGCTTTGTCGTTATGTTTAAAAGCGGGCTTGTTAGTTAGAGATGCGTATAGAGTATTTACTGATATGCTCCAGCAAAAGTAAGCAAATACATAAAAGTGGAAGGATTGATAAAACAAGATGAGTAAAAATCATGATTATTAAAGCAGGCGATGGATGCATGGGGTTCATTATACTATCTACTATATTCTATTTCCATATATGTTTGAAATGTTCATAATAAAGTCTTTTATATTTATGTATGAAAACATTTATGTAGACATATAAATATCTAGATACAGATATCTATTTAGAGAGATATATAGATTAGATAAAATATATTCTATTTAGTAATTCTATTTTTAATCATTCTACCTTTAAAAATCGATTATAAGGAAGTAATCAGATATGCCCAAAAATGTAGGTAGTAGGATTTTCATCTCACTATTCTCACAAGAGCAAAAATTTGAACAAGCTAAATTTTTAACACTTGGAAAATAAAAACTGTTATAGTCCATACAGTAGAATATTATTCCATTCTTAAATTGTTTTCAAAGACTACTTAATGAAATTAAAAATATTCAAAATAAAATGTAATGTGCAAAAAGCAGAGTGAAAGTTGGATACAATATTATCCCAATTTTGACTAAAATGTCTGTAAATATTTATAGATAAAATACTTAAAGGATACATTCTAAATTATTACTAGTAGTTATCTGTAGGAGATAGGATTTTCAGTCATTTTTTAACTATACTTCTATATTTCTTGAAAATTTTTTAAGTAAATTTACCTGCTTTTATTAAAACAAATAACAGAAGATACTATAAAAGTCTGAGGTTTAAACCTTTTGACCAGGTAATAGTCCTTATATTAGAATTTTTTTAAAAAATCAAATAGGAGCCCTGGCTGGCATAGCTCAGTGGATTGAGCGCAGGCTGGGAACCAAAGTGTCCCAGGTTCGATTCCCAGCCAGGGTACATTCCTGGGTTGCAGGCCATAACCCCCAGCAACCGCACATTGATGTCTGTCTGTCTGTCTGTCTGTCTGTCTCTCTCTCTCTCTCTCCCCCGCCTCCCTCCCTCAAAATAAATAAATAAAATCTTTAAAAAAATTAGTAAAAAAAAATCAAATAGGGATGAAGATTCAGGTTCCAGATTGTTCATTAAATTGCTATTTATGTTAGAAAAAAATGGGAATGCCTGAATGAGCAAGATACTGGAGAATGATTACATTATGCAGCATTCATATGCAGCTGGTAAATGTTTTCAGAGTGGAACACAGAAAACACTCATGGCATGATAAAAAGGAAGGTACTGAGTCATGTATGTAATGTGATTTCAATTATGTTTTTTAAAAAGGAAGTTTGAAGATCAAAATGTTAGCAGATTATGGGTAGTATTAATTTTAATCACCCTACTTTCTTGGGGGGATTTGAATTATCTACACTGAACATGTATTACTTTAGAATCAGAAAAACATTAAGTATTTTATTTAAAGGTAGAGTATGGGGAGAAGAAAATGTATGTTTAAGGAGGAGGAAATCTGGAATCACTGCTAGAGGAAACATGTTAAGGAGTTAATTACATGTAAACAATTATTTAAGACAAGGCAGAATTTGATGTAATGGAACAAGCCTGCCTAGTTTTATATGTTCCAGCAGTGCCCCCAGGGCTGGCAGCAAAATTAGGGGAAGTAGCTATAGTCCTCTAGGATTAGTAGTACTTGGCAAAAGGTCAGGGCATTTGTGTGGCTGGTCTATCTACACAGAAGCTGTGAAGATATTTTTATTAGCTGTAAAGTTCTAGACCAATAAAATTGGTAGCTTTTCATCTAGCCCCATGCCCACTCTTCTAGTTTAAACCCTCATTATTCTTACTTAAACTTACTGGCTGCTCTTCCTGCTTCCATTCTCTTTCTCCAGATGGTCTTTTACACTATTGCCCAGCATTCTCTTTCTAAAGCACCAGTCAGATCATGTTATTTTTTTTTATTTTCAGAAACTTGTGTTCATTCTCCATGGCATTAGAATGTTTAAACTTTTAAGCCACAAATTCGAGACTCTTTATGATCTGGTCTCAAAGTACCTTGACCTTAATCCCCATATACTGTTTTCTCTATCCTCATCATCCTACCTACCCTTAAGGCTTAGCTAACATTCCATATTTTTGCTTATGCTAATATCTTCCATAACATTTCTGGAACAATCTCTGAACTTGAAGTTGAATGGCTTGTATTTCTGCTTTGGTTTTGCTGTTTGCAGGTGGCTATGTGACCTTGAATGTGTTATTTTAACCTCTTTGAGCCTTGATTTTTTTCTTCATCTCTCTATCTTCATAATGCTAATACCTACCTCTGAGTTGTTAGGATTCATTGAGATAATGACTATAGAAGCATATTGTAAACTAAATGCATGACACAAAAGAATGGCATTATTTTTTCACCTACCTTTGTCAGGATGCTTTTGACTTCCAATAACAGAAATCCAACTGAAAATGCCTTAAACAATGAGGAAGCAAGTCTGGAGGTAAGGCAGTTCCAGGGGTGGCTAATTCAGCAGCTCAGTAGTATCATCAGGGACACAGGGTCCTACCATCTTCCTGCTTTACTATTCTTGATCTGTTCTCTTGGGTTGGTTTCCCTCATGGTCCCTCCGATGTTCACTACACTTATAGGTATCACAAGCAGATAACAGTGTTTGGAAGCAGGAAAGAGAAAGGACTCTTTTAGTACGCCCTTTTAAGAACGGAGAAATCGTTTTAGAGCCTCCCCCTACTGCCTCCCACAATAAACATTCCCTCATGTCTATGAGATCAAAATTGTACCATCTGCCCATTTCTAAACCAGTCATCACTGAGAAAGGGAATGAACTTGTTTTAATTAGCTCATCACCCCGTGGTGCTGGCTCTGTTAGGGAGGGAAAAGATTGTGTTAGCACAGTGTCTTCAGTTGATTATCTTGTTTTGTTACTTATTAGGTCAGGGAGGTGAAGAGGTGATAATAGCAAATTCAGCATAAAGAGGAGTTTGCTTTTGATGGATCAAGGTTTCAATCGAGCACCATGCAAAATGATGAGAGAATAGATGGGGTGGGAAGTGCATAAAAAAGCCTTTGTTTCACTAGTTATCACATTTGTCTTTGTCTACATAGGTATGCAGTGGAGCTGATGAAGACCCTGATGATAAAAATGCACCATTTCGACAACGGCCATTTTGCAAATATAAAGGACATACTGCTGATCTCCTTGATCTTTCATGGTCTAAAGTAGGAAATTTTATTTGGATTGTGTATTAATTCTATGTAACTATACTTTAGGATAAAAACATTTTTATTTGTATAATTGTCACACCATCAAGTGTTTGAATGTTCATATATATATACTGTGTGCGGTTTGTACAAAATAATTGAAATTTTTAAAAGATATCACATTAGGCTCATAAGAAAATGTTTATATTGCCTAACAGCTTCTATCTGTATCTGTTTATGTACTAGACCTTTTGCCTCTTTTATAATTTTGCTAAGTATCTTAAGCAAAATGGATCTGACTTCATCAACAAAGGTGAAGTGTGATCTTACCTAATCAAGACTGCTTTTGGGCTAATCTGCTACATTAGTGAAATTATAAATTTAGGTTTAACATTTACATTCTGTGAATCAATGATAAACCTTAATCTTGTGATTTTTTTCCCTTAGAACAAAATTATTTCAGAAGTAGAAGATCTGTTTGGCCACTGATCAGATATTTTCACAATTTTGTAAAAATTTAAAGAGATTTTGAATTTGACGGAAGGTCTTTAAAGCAGGAATCAGTTTTTGAATTTTTGCATGACATCTTACACTTTCTTTATATTGAAATTTGTCAATAATCAGAATGTAAAATATATTACGAATTTGATAGGGGGAGTAGTATTTAAAAACCTTAAATTGAGAAAAGTCAACTGAGTTGACAAAATACTATGAAGGATACTGGCAATGCCCATTATATCATAACCATGTCAGGAGAACCTCATGTGCCACAAAGATACTACTTGTATAAATTGGCAAGTTCAGATTTCTCTGAGCTTCAGCTTTGAACCACTTCATTTATGATTTGCTGTTACTATCATGGTTATTTAGATGTCTAGATGCTTTTCATAGCGCATCAGTCATGACTTCCTCTAACCTGGAAGAAACTTGGGCCTTACTTTGTAGTCTGGTTTTACACTGAGCCCTAATCATGTCTCTGTACTCCTCTACCCTGTGTGAAATCTGACTGAGTTGTTAGAAGATGGAAAGGTAATCCTTAGTCTGATCATCATATTCATCTGGAGCAGTCAGTGCAAAGCACACATTTGGGAGCCTTGCACTAATTTTATTTTATTTTCTATTGTTCTTCAAGTACAGTTTTCTACCTTTTCCCCTCACTACTCCCCCCCACCCCTTGTTGTGCATATGTCCTTTACTTACTTTTTTAAAGATTTTATTTATTTGTTTTTATACAGAGGAGAAGGGAGGGACAAAGAGAGGGAAAGAAACATCAATGTGTGGTTGCCTCTCATGTGGCTCCCACTGGGGACCTGGCCAGCAACCCAGGCATGTGCCCTGACTGGGAATTGAACTAGCGACCCTTTGGTTCACAGCCCGCACTCAATCAACTGAGCTACACCAGCCAGGGCCCATATGTCCTTTGTTCCTATAAACCCTTCACCTTTTTCCCCCATTATCCCCTCCCTTCTCCCTTCTGATCACTGTCAGCCTGTTCTCAATTTCAGTGTCCATATATTGGCTATATTTCGCTTGCTTGTTCGTTTTGTTGCTTAGGTTCCTGTTAATGGTGAGATCATATGGTATTTGTCTTTTACCACCTGGCTTATTTCACTTAGCATAATGCTCTCCAGTTCCATCCATGCTGTTGCAAAGGGTAGGAGCTCCTTTCTTTCTACTGCATAGAATTCCATTGTGTAGATGTACCATAGTTTTTTGATCCATTCATTTACAGATGTTGGGCACTTGGGTTGCTTCCAGCACTTGGCTATTGTAGATTGGGCTGCTGTGAACATTGGGGTGCATAGGCTCTTTTGAATTGGTGTTTCGGGTTCTTAGGATATAATCCTCGCAGTGGAATTGCCGGGTCAAAGGCAGTTCCATTTTAAGTTTTGTGAAGAAATTCCATACTGTTTTCAATAGTGGTTGCCCCAGTCTGCAATCCCACCAGCAGTGCACTAGGGTTCCCTTTTCTCCACAACCTCTCCAACACTTGTTTGTTGATTTAGCTGTGATGGCCATTCTGACTGGAGTGAAGTGGTATCTCATTGTGGTTTTAATTTGCATCTCTCTGATGGCTAACAATACTAAGCATCCTTTCATGTGTCTCTGGATCCTCCGTATGTCCTCCTTGGAGAAGTGTCTGTTGAAGTCCTTTGCCCATTTTTTAATTGGGTTGCTTGTCTTCCTAGAGTGGAGTCGTGCAAGTTCTTTATATATTTTGGAGATAAAACTCTTGTCTGAGGTATCATATCTTCCCATACAGTTGATTCTCTTTTCATTTTAATGCTGTTTTCTTTAGCCATGCAGAAGCTTTTTATTTTGATGAGATCCCATTTGTTTATTCTTTCCTTTATGTCCCTTGCTCTAAGGGGCATATCAGTGAAAATATTGCTGCATGGAATATCTGAGATTTTCCTGCCTATGTTCTCCTCTAGGACTTTAATGGTGTCACGACTTACATTTAAATCTTGCATCCACCTTGAATTTATTTTTGTGTATGGTATAAGTTGGTGGTTGAGTTTTTTTTTTTGTTGTTTTTTTTTTTGCATGTAGCTGTCCAGCTCTCCCAACACCATTTGTTGAAGAGGCTACCTTTGCTCCATTTTATGCTACTGCCCCCTTTGTCGAATATTAATTGACCGTAGAGGCTTGGGTTTATTTCTGGGCTCTCTCTTCTGTTCCATTGGTCCATGTGTCTGTTCTTATGCCAGTAGCACGCTGTTTTGATTACAGTGGCCTTGTAATACATTTTGGTATCGGGCACTGTGATTCCTCCTATGCTCTTCTTTCTCAAAATTGCTGCAGCTATTTGGAGTCATTTATGGTTCCATATAAATTTTTGAAGTGTTTGTTCTATGTCTGTGAAATACGCCATTGGTACTTTAATAGGTATTGCATTGAGTCTGTAAATTACTTTGGTTAGTATGGACATTTTGATGATGTTAATTCTTCTGATCCATGAACATGGTATATGTTTCCATTTATTTGTGTCTTCCTTAATTTCTTTCTTCAGTGTGGTGTAGTTTTCCAAGTACAGGTCTTTTACCTCCTTGGTTAGGTTTATTCCTAGGTATTTTATTTTTCTCGTTACACTAATTTTATTTTGTTAAAGCAAACTAGTATTTTTTCTGAAATGTCACATTAAGTGGAAAACATTAGTTCTCCACTGATCACTGTATCAGCCACGGTACTCCAGAGTAACAGAACCAAGAGGCTATGCATACATAAGAATTAAACTTTCATTTTTTTTACTTAACTACTAAGATTTGTTTGTTTGTTTTTACACAGAGGGGAAGGGAGGGGGGCGAGAGAAACATCAGTGTGTGGTTGCCTCTCACATGCCCCCCCCCCCCGCCACTGGGGAACCTGGCCCGCAACCCAGGCGTGTGCCCTGACTGGGAATCAAACCAGTGACCCTTTGGTTTGCAGGCTAGTGCTCAATCCACTGAACCTCACCAGCTAGGGCTCTGAGTCTTATTTGCAGCAAGATTCTAAGCCCTTTGAAAGTAGGGACCAGATCTTATTTTGCTATTGTTTCTTTTCAGTATCTAGCACAGTAGGTGTTTACAGTGGGTTTTCTTTTTCTTGAAGATTTATTTTGTACCAGGTAACAAGAATTACCTCATTAATTCTTACAATAATAACCCTATATGGTAGACAGTATTTCATCTTGTAGATTAGAAGACAGGGCCTCTGGCCCATCCAAGATCACAAAACTAGTTATGGTCAGAACTTAGATTTGAATCTAATTTCTTTGACTCCCAAGATTATGCTTAGTTTAATAAAATAATTTAATTTTACCAATTCAATAAGTATTTATTGAACAGAAATCTCTTGGCATATTAGAATAAATCTTAACATGTCTTAAGCATCTTCACTTTTAGGCATATCTTCATATTTTATTCATATACTTCAAGCAATGAATGCACTATTGCATGAATTAAATAAAGTTAGTTTTAATGAGCAACAGACCATAGATTTAGTTTTTATATAGTTGTTTTTAAGAGGAAATATAAAGTAAACTGCACATACTTTTCAAAACTTGTCTGGAACTAAGTAGATCTTGAAAATAAAAATGATTGTTATTAGATGTTTTAAAGTTATTTTAAATCCTTCAAAATTCTGGCTTTTTTCTGTTTTTGTTTTTTGATTTCTTATATTTTGAGAAGTTTATTTTTCAAAATTCTGTTTTTTAATCACAAATACACCATCTATTTAAAACTAGATAAACCATGTAAAATGTATGCCTTATAAACTAGCCCAAAGAGCATATATGTATCAGTACAGTTACATATTCAAATCGATATTTATGCTTAGTCTTTCTACATTTGTAGATGTAAGATTTTTATCACTTCTCGGCCTTTTGGCTGAGATCAAGTGTAAAAATGTAAGATTCTTTCATTGCTTTAAGTAAATGAGAAAGCATTTGGTTGTTTTCCATAGTGTCTTCTACTCAAGCACTCTGCAGAACAGTGCAGTGATTAGAGCCCATTCCTAGAGCCACACTGCCCACTCTGCCACCGACAGGCTGTGTAGTCTCAGACGAATCATTTGACCTCTTTGCCTCAGTGTTCTCTTTTGTAAAAGGGGCTGATAATATACTTACCTCGAGGTATGATAAGAACAGTGTTTAGCACATTGTAACTACATATTAAATGTTGTCAGTACTTCAGTTTCTTTAGCACTTTTATGCATACCAGAGAATGCTAGGATCTCATTTGGATTTTCACATTCACTATAACTCACAGTTCTCCCCTTAAATAGATTGTGTTTAGAAATAAAAGAGTTTCTGCCAGCTAGAAGCTTTTTTTTTTTTATCCTCACCTGAGGACATTTTTTCATTGCTTTTTTTGGCAGGCTGGTGGGGGGGGGGATCAATCAGTTGCCTCTCATAAGCTCCCTGACCAGGGATCACACCTGCAGCCTTTCCACGCATGGGACAATGCCCCAACCAACTTCCAGGACAGCTGGAAGCATTTGACGGATAGATGTTTGGTTCCTGAGTAATGCTCCATCACAGTGCCTAAATCAGTAATACCGCCCTTTTCTAGCTTTGAAAATTCTGTGATCTTTTCTGAGAGATTTGACAGTTTCTTTTTCTTTTTACTTTTTTTAATTGAATATTTTATTGTTCTGTTACAGTTGTTCCAATTTTTCCCCCATTGCTCTCTGCTGCCTCACCCACTCCCTGCTCCCACCATCACTCTCCACCCTGTTGTCCATGTCCATGAGTCATTCATACATGTCTCTTGACTAGTCCCTTCCCCTTCTTTCCACCATTATCCTCCTCCCCTCTGGTCACTGTCAGTCTTTTCCTTGTTTCCATGCCTCTGGTTCTATTTTGCTTGTAGATTTGACAATTTCTGTTCTCTAATTTTCTTGCCTACAGTATGACAGGTGCACAATAACTTCTCATTCCATGCTGTATTATAGAGTAATCTTTTTGAAGGCATTTTACGAGACAGAGAATCCATGTGAGTTTAAATTCTCCTGTGTTGTCAGTGTAAAAATACCTGAAGTGACAATCAAATGAATACCTGCCTTAGATTCATAGCTGAATTCCAATATAATTCCAGAATAGGTAATGAGAAAAAGTCTTAGAATCTAAGACATAATGGTATTTAATCGTTTTGAAAAAAGTTGGGGTCTTCTTCCCAACACACAAAAGCCCGGGACCTGATGGTTTCACAGGAGAAGTCTACAAAGCATTTAAGGAAGAGCTAACCCCCATCCTTCACAGACTATTCCAAAAAATCCAAAAAGATGGGAGTCTCCCAAACTCTTTTTATGAGGCCAACATCATCCTAATTCCAAAACCAAATAAAGACACAACAAAGAAAGAAAACTTCAGGCCAATATCACTGATGAACATTGACGCTAAAATCCTCAACAAAATACTGGCAAACCGCATCCAACAATACATTAAAAAGATCATACACCATGACCAAGTGGGATTCATTCCAGGGATGCAAGGATGGTTCAACATTCGCAAGTCAGTAAATGTAATACATCACATAAACAAAAGCAAAGACAAAAACCACATGATCATATCAATTGATGCAGAAAAAAGCATTTGATAAGGTACAGCACCCATTCATGATAAAAACACTCAGCAAAGTGGGAATAGAGGGAGCATTCCTCAACATAATAAAGGCCATATATGAGAGACCTTTAGCCAACATAATTCTCAATGGACAAAAAATTAAAACCTTTTCCATTAAGATCAGGAACAAGACAAGGCTGTCCACTTTCACCACTTCTATTCAATATAGTACTGGAAGTTTTAGCCACAGCAATCAGACAAGAAAAAAGAAATAAAAGGCATTCAGATCGGAAAGGAGGAAACAAAACTGTCACTGTTTGCAGATGACATGATAGTATACATAGAAAATCCTATAGACTCTACCAAAAAACTGCTTGACCTAATAAATGAATTTGGCAAAACAGCGGGATACAAAGTCAATATCCAGAAATCAAAGGCATTTCTATACACCAACAATGAAACAGCAGAAGCAGAAATCAAGGAAAAAATCCCATTTGAAATAGCAAAAAGAAAAATAAAATACCTAGGAATAAATCTAACCAAAGAAGTAAAAGACCTGTATTCAGAAAACTACACAACACTGAAGAAAGAAATCAAGGAAGACACAAACAAATGGAAACATATACCGTGTTCATGGATTGGAAGAATTAATATCATCAAAATGTCCATACTACCCAAAGCAATTTACACATTCAATGCAATTCCTATTAAAGTACCAATGGCATATTTCACAGACATAGAACAAACACTCCAAAAATTTATATGGAATTATAAACGACCCCGAATAGCTGCTGCAATTTTTGAGAAAGAAGAGTAAAGTAGGAGGGATCACAATACCTGACACTAAACTATACTACAAGGCTACTGTAATCAAAACAGCCTGGTACTGGCATAAAAACAGGCACATAGACCAATGGAACAGAACAGAGAGCCCAGAAATAAGCCCAAGTCTCTATGGTCAATTAATATTTGACAAAGGAGGCAGCAACATAAAATGGAGTAAAAATAGCCTCTTCAACAAATGGTGTTGGGAGAACTGGACAGCCACGTGCAAAAAAATGAAACTTGAGCACCAACTTACACCACATACAAAAATAAATTCAAGGTGGATAAAAGACTTAAATATAAATCGTGACACCATCAAAGTCCTAGAGGAGAATGTAGGTAGGAAAACCTCAGATATTTCACGCAGAAACTTTTTTACTGACGTGTCCCCTAGAGCAAGGGACATAAAGGAAAGAATAAACAAATGGGACCTCATCAAAATTAAAAGCTTCTGCACAGCTAAAGAAAACAGTACCAAAATTAAAAGAGAACCAACTGTATGGGAAAACATATTTGCCAATGACACCTCAGACAAGGGTTTAATCTCCAAAATATATAGAGAACTTACACAACTGCACTCTAAGAAGACAAGGAATCCAATTAAAAAGTGGGCAAAGGATTTGAACAGACACTTCTCCAAGGAGGACATACAGAAAATCCAAAGACACATGAAACGATGTTCAATATCCCTAGCTATCAGAGAGATGCAAATTAAAACCACAATGAGATACCACTTCACACCAGACAGAATGGCCATCATAAACAAAGCAACAAACAACAAGTGTTGGAGAGGTTGTGGAGAAAAGGGGACCCTAGTGCACTGCTGGTGGGACTGCAGACTGGTACAACCACTATGGAAAGCAGTATGGAACTTCCTCAGAAAACTAAAAATGGATCTGCCTTTTGACCCTGCAATTCCACTGCTGGGACTCTATCCTAAGAATACTAAAACACCAATTCAAAAGAACCTATGCATCCCAATGTTCATAGCAGCACAATTTACAATAGCTAGATGCTGGAAGCAACCAAGATGCCCATCAGTAAATGAATGGATCCAAAAAACTATGGTACATTTACACAATGGAATTCTATGCAGCAGAAAGAAAGAAGGAGCTCCTACCCTTTGCAACAGCATGGATGGAGCTGGAAAACATTATGCTAAGCGAAACAAGCCAGGCAGTGAAAGACAAATACCATATGATCTCACCTTTAAAAGGAACCTAAATAACAAAACAAAGAAACAAGCAAAATATAACCAAAGACACTGAAATAGAGGTCAGGCTGATGGTGACCGGAGGGGAGAGAAGAGGGAATTTAAGGGGTCAGTGGGAAGGGTTCACAGGAACAAACTTAAAGGACACATGGTCATAGACTAAGGAGAGGGTGGTAATGGGAGGGAAGTGGGGAGGGTGGGAGGGGTGTCTGGATTGGGAGTAAAAAGGAGAAAACTGTATTTGAACAATGATTAAAATAAAAAAAAAAGTTGGGGTCTTCCAAGTGAATTGGATATAATCTTTTGTACTTTCTTATGCTGTGTAGCTTTTTTTCCCACATGGTAGTAAAATAATCAATGGCAATTTTTCCGTAGAACTACTTTCTGCTTTCTTCTTCGATGGATAAAACAGTCAGATTATGGCATATTTCCAGAAGAGAATGCCTTTGCTGTTTTCAGCATATAGATTTTGTCACTGCCATAGCTTTTCATCCACGAGTAAGTAATTGTTTATACATTTTTTGTTATACTATAAGGCAAGGAAACCAGGTTTCTCTGGAGGGTAGTTGGATTACAGAAAAAAAAATAAACAGCCACATAGTTTAGAACAACTTAATTTAGTCTTTCATTTTGCTTTAAAAAATTAGAAAGGAAATAAATATTTTGCTAATTTCTATTAGAACTGGAAATGTTATGTTCTGAATATAACAATGAAAAGTCATTCTAAATCTTTAGTAAGAAATGCAGGGTATAAATAAAGGATCCTATTAAAGATGAGAGATCAGAAATGGTAGAAGAAGAGAAGAGAGCAAATGAGTAATGAAAAGCATATAGGCAGGAATAGTTGTGGGAGGGCTGGGAAGGGAAGAGACAAACAGCAAAAGGTTGAAAGGAGCAAAGTCCAAAATTTGTTACAAGATAATGCTGAATTCCTGTTTAATGTCTAGAAGCATGGTTACTCTTTAGATCACTTCTTTTTTATTTTCTCTCTTTTTTTTTTTGAGAGCGAGAGAGAATTGTATATTTTAGCTTATTGGATACATCATAGTTTTCCAAAACAGGTGCACTAATGTGCACTTCCATAAATAGTATATTAGTCAATCTGCTTGACTGATCAATCAAGTAGTGTATGAGCCAGTGTTGTGGGGGTTGTAGTTGTAGTTTAATTGGCATTATTTTCACTGTAGAAAATCCTTTAGTATCTTTCCTCTGGGAAGAAAGCTTTTCTTATGATTTCAACTAAAAGAGAAAAGTCTACTGTCATGGAATTGCAGACCTGTCTTCTGCCCATATAGGATAGAGCCATCAAACCCATAAGGCTAAATTAATTTTCATTGTTTATGACTATATAAGCAAAGGGAGTCGCATGTTGTTTCTACCTCACTAGCTAGGTTGAAGTACGTGGGGAGCTTAAGCTGACTCAGGTTGATGTATGATTACTTTCCTTCTCCTGCATTGATGTATGATTACATTTCCAATCACATCCTCATCTCTATATGATTAATGCCCATTGCCCTTTTAATGCAGTGTTTCAGTTATATTCACATTTCTTCCTCTTTTTCCCCAGATTAAGACAGAAGAGTGACTTTTTTGTTTTCCTCAATGTAACTCCCTTCCCTGGGCAAGCTTATAACATAGGCAGTAATAATTCTGAACCCTTAAAAATTTGGTTAAAAACTTTTCAAAATTAAAAATGTTTAATGTATGTGAATACCTTACCATTTTTAACATCAGGACTTTCTGAATAACACCCCCACCTGTCAACCAAGATTGCAATAAAAGGATAGATTTACCCTTCTCTGCAGCTGTGAACAAAATCCTTTACTGTAGCTCTATTTTAACTATGATGTGTCAGTGGAAAGAGAGAAGTATTAGATGTATCTATATAGTACATTATTATTAAGGTTTTTGTTTAGTTAGTAATTTTTCTATATCTTTTTGGTTTTATTTTGGAAACCGAAAAGCCCTATTTCTAAAAATTCTACTGACCTAAAGATTTTTTTTAAGAGGCTCTAGGGAAGAATGGAGTGATGTTGATATTTTCTTATGAAATATGACTCTATTAAATGTTACCTCAAAGGAAGATAGAATTATAAAAGAAGGAGCAAAATGGATATACACACATATATACAGATGTATTTATGTATACATGTATGTAAATAAAATTATGACTTGTAAAGCCATGGTGAATTATTTTTACTTGTTAAGCTGTTCTGCTGGTAGACATTGAGTCAAGCCTACTATACTATAGCCATAAAAATACCCATTCTGTATAGATTATTTTTGACAGGCTTCAAGATGGGTAAGAAGAAGAATCTGTTTCTAGTTTTGGCATCCCAATTGTTTTATCTTTAATTTTTATATACCAAAAATTAGGCCAGCTTACTGGTATGCCTGGTTTTATTTTAGAGCAAGGTTTTTCAACCTTGGCACTGTTGACATTTTGGGCCAGATAATTCTTTGTTTTACAGGGAGGGAAGACTATCTTGTACACTGTAGGATGTTTAACAGCATTCCTGGCCTCCACCCACTTAGATGTCAGTAGCACCCCACCCCCAGTTGTGACCATCAAAAATATCTTTAGACATTGCTACATGTTCCCTATGGAGCCAAGTTGCCCCTGGATGCAAACCCCTGGTATGAAATTGAGAATTTGATTGAATCTTTGATTAGTGAAGCAATTCTCTGCTGACATGGTGTCAGAGTTCCAAAAATTGACTGGTTCCATGGGCTAGCTGGCATTACTTTTTTGTCCCAGCTGTTAACATGTGTCCCAGAAAAGGATATGGGCAAATGTATCATTATAGCATGGTCTTTCCCAAAGCATGTTCCTCAAAGGTACTAGCCCTGCTAAATGTTCCTACCCTGACCTCCTACCAACTCTCCACAAAAAAAAAAACAAAAACCCATGGTTAAATAAGCAGGAAAATGCCACCTACTTCACCTGCCTTTTCAAACTGAGAATCTTGATTCATTTTCTGTAACTCAGAATTTTTTAAACTTACCTACATAATTAACATTTCAGTGTTATCTATTCACATTCGTACTTTGGGAAAAGAAGTTTAAGGATATGTTAAAATGATCACAATGTCATTTCTACAAAAGTAATACTATGTTTTCTAATTGTTATTTTTAGTGAATAAAGTAATGCTTACTTGAAGAATAGTAATTTTAAAATGATATCTACATATTTTAAACTTTTCTAATAGAGTTAATGTATTGATTTTCTATAATGAGTTTTTCTTGGTGTGGTAAACTGAAAGCTTTCTAAACTTTTGTCACACCTTTAGGATGACAGGTATTTTCTAAGTGGGTCGTTGGATGGAAAGCTCCGCCTTTGGAACATACCTGACAAAAAAGTGGCTTTGTGGAATGAAGTAGATGGTCAAACAAAATTGATCACAGCTGCAAATTTCTGTCAAAATGGCAAATATGCAGTAATTGGGACATATGATGGCAGATGCATTTTCTATGATACAGAGGTAAATGAATATCTTGTGTAAATTACATAGTTGAATACTTAGTAAAATGTTTTTTGTGGTCTTAAATAAAGCTGATGTATCCTCTCTGTGCTTTAACTGCCTTATCTGTAAATTGGAGCAAATAATGTCATGTCTGTGAGCTGGATCAGATGCTCTTTGATATTCCTTCTAATGCTGATCTGTTAAATTTGTGATTTCATTTTAGCATTTGAAATACCACACACAAATACATGTCCGCTCTACCAGAGGACGCAACAAGGTTGGAAGAAAAATTACTGGCATTGAGCCTTTACCAGGAGAAAATAAGGTACTAAGTATTCAAAACCATCTCTCTCGGTACTGTGTGTAGACTTCTGAAAGTTAGTTCTTAATATCTTGGCTAAGAATATAGTCCCTTTTCTATGGAATACTCCTTTTTTTAATTTTGAAGTGCATTCTGTATGTGTATACACCCTTTTTTGATTATAGCTTAACTTAGATGAAAAGATTATATATTTAACTTTTCTCTGTTTTTATATTTAGATACTGGTAACCTCAAATGACTCCAGAATCAGACTATATGATCTTAGAGATTTGTCACTTTCCATGAAGTATAAGGGTTATGTCAACAGCAGCAGCCAGATCAAAGCAAGTTTCAGGTAACTGGCAATGAGAAATTCCCAAAAGAGATCACATTTCTCCCCTGTTCCCATTTTCCATTGATCTACTAGGCCTTGTGTCTATATGATGTCTTCAGATTCTTTGAACTTTTACAACTGGTATCTCAGGTTATTATCATGCAGTACTTACCTTATCCACCTGTATGACAGATAGAATTGCCCCTATTCTGCAGGTGGAGAAAGCAAGACCCAGAAAATTTAGTAATTTGCCTAAAGTCACATTGGTCAGTGCAGAGCCAGGATTAGAAGACACTCAGCTCCAGAATTTGTACTTTTGTACTTTTATATAGGGATTTTTAGAGGCAGTTTACCACTCAACCCACTCAACACTCTTGATTCTTTTAGATAAAAAAGCTAATGAAGTATTTTAACACCGTGAAGTAGAGTGCCCTACATTTACACCTTTATATATCATTGTTACTTGAACACTAGGGGTCTGGAGACTCTCCTGAATTACCTGCCTCTTCTCCTTTCTAACCTTCCTTCTATTAGTCTTTTTCTTATCAGTTCTCTTGTTTTCTGTGATTACCTACTATAGTAGTCCCCCTTTAGGCATAGTTTCAGTTTCACATGATGAACCATAGTCTAAAATATTAAATGGAAATTTTCAGAAATAAACAGTTCATCAGTTTTAAATTGTATTCCATGAAGGGTAGCATGATAAAATCTTGTGCTGTCCCACCCAGGACATGAATCATATTTTTCTTCAGCATATCTATACTTTAGGTACACTACAAAAATATTTTTAAATTATATTTTGTTGATTATGCTATTACAGTTGTCCCAATGTTTCCCCTTTGTCCCCCTCCACCCAGCACTCCCCACTCCCTCAGACAATCCCCCATCATATTTTCATGTCAGTGGGTCATGTGTATAAATCCTTTGGCTACTCCATTTCCTATGCTGTACTTTACATCCCCGTGGCTATTCTGTAACTATTTATTTGTACTCCTTATCCCCTCACCTCTCCACCCATTCCCCACCACACCCCTCTTCCATTGAGCAACCATCAAAATGTTCTCCATATCCATGATTCTGTCTCTGTTCTTCTTTGCTTAGTTTGTTATTTAGACTCAATTGTTAGTAAATGTGTATTGCCATTTTATTGTTCATAGTTTTGATATTTTTCTTAAATAAGTCCTTTTAACATTTCATGTAATAATGGTTTGGTGATGATGAACTCCTTTAGTTTTGTCTTGTCTGGAGAGTTCTTTTATCTTCCCTGTGATTCTAAATGTTAGCTTTGCTGAGTGGAGCAATCTTGGCTGCAGGTCCCTGCTTTTCATGACTTTGAATATTTATTGCCAATCCCTCTAGCCTGCAAAGTTTCTTTTGAGAAATCAGCTGACAGTCTTATGGGAACTCCCCTGTAGGTAATTCTCTGCTTTTCTCTTGATGATTTTAAGATTCTCTATCTTTAACGTTCGGCATTTTAATCCTGATGTGTCTTGGAGTGAGCCTCTTTGGGTCCATCTTGTTTGTGACTCTCTGTGCTTCCTGGGCTTGGGTGTTTATTTCCTTCACCAAATTAAGGAAGTTTTCTTTCATTGATTGTTCAAACAGATTTCCAATTTCTTGCTCTTTCTCTTCTCCTTCTGGCACCCCTATGATGCAAATGTTGGACATCTTGAAGTTGTCCCAGAAGCTACTTGCAGCATCCTCACATTTTTGGATTCTTTTTTTTTTCTTGTTGTTCTAATTGGTTGTTTTTTGCTTCCTTATGTTCCAAATCATTGATGTGATTCTCAGCTTCATCCACTCTACTGTTGTTTCCCTATAAATTGTTCTTTATTTTAATTAGTGTGTCCTTAGTTTCTGCCTAGATCTTTTTTATGTGGTTGATGTACTCACTGAGATTCTTGAGCATCCTTGTAACCAGTGTTTTGAACTCTGTGTCTGATAGATTGCTTATCTCCATTTCATTTAGCTCTTTTTCTAGTTTTAATCTGTTCTTTTATTTGCGCCACTATCTTCGTGTGGGCTGAGTACACACTCCTTTTATAGTTGAGCCTTTTATAAGTAGAAAGACTACACTCTAAAATAGAGTAAATAATGACTCACAGACATAGTTGTTTATCATCAATATCAAGTTTTAGGTTCTGCACATAATTGTGTGTGCCATACTTTTATAGACTGACAGTGCAGTAGGTTTGTTTATGCCAACATCACAAATACCAGTAATGCATTGCCCCAAGACATTACAATAGCTATAGTGTCACTGGGCAATAGGAAATTTTCCACTCCATTATAGTCTTGTAAGACTCCCATGGTATATGCATTCGGTACTTTCTGTGATTCTGGGGGTGGTCACACATCCCATGTGGAAAAGGGGGCTGGGCTACTGTAATTACCCAGTAATTTAACTGGTAAAATATTCCACTTCTCTGTTTCATCTATTAGGGAGGCTTTCCTCCCACTGTGGGTCACCAGTAGCACAGGAACCTAGAGCTTTGATGAAAATACTAATGCCTCTGGCTCCCATGTCAAACCTACACAGTCAGAACCTCTGGAGTGAGATTAGGAGTCCCTATTTCAGCAAGTTCTCCTGGGTGTTTTCTTAGGTGTTTTAAAGTAGGAAACTCTTGGGGATGGCTGGGGGTGGGGAGCGTGGGTGGGGATGGAGACAACTGTACTTGAACAACAATAATAAATGTAAAAATAAAATAAGAAGCTCTGATAAAGGGAAACCTTAAAAAAACTGTTTGGTTTTTGTTTTTTTTGTTTGTTTTTTTCTTATCCAATTTTAGCCATGATTTTAGTTACCTCGTTAGTGGCTCAGAAGATAAGTATGTTTATATTTGGAGTACTTACCATGACCTAAGCAAGTTTACTTCAGTCAGGAGAGATCGTAATGACTTTTGGGAAGGTATTAAAGGTAAGCAAATACCTTCTTTTGTGTATTTTTTATGTGAATAAAGTTAAAGTGAATAAATTTTAAGTGCAGATGTACTAGAAGCAAATTTGTATGGATTATTTCAGAGAGGCAGTAATAACTGCTTTTGCTCTTTATTTGACTTTGTTGGATTTTTCTGTACCAAGGAAAAGCTTATACTTGTGTAAAATTTGAGAAGTCGTGGGATCTCAGTACTGGTATTTGGTATTTTTTTTAGAAAATACATTTGGGTTTTAAATAGTTCTAGTCACTTAAATGTTAGCTTTAAAAGATATTTTGCAATTAACATACACTATTATATTTTTTGCATATTTTTACTGTCTTGATGTTTAGAATCAAATCTATTTGTTATCCTGAAGTATTTTTTTTTCCCCAGCGCATAATGCAGTTGTTACTTCAGCCATCTTTGCTCCAAACCCAAGTTTGATGTTGTCTTTAGATGTGCAATCTGAAAAACCAGAAAGTGAAGATGCTGAAGTTTTAGATACCATGCCCTCTGGTAGGTACTCATATTTTATGTGTCCTACATTTTTTTTCTGGTCGGAATTTAGTAGCCTATTTGACCTAAGATTGAGTGTTATGAGGTTTTCATAAGTATGAAGAACATTTTTGTTTACAACATAATGATTGCCAGATATTGATTTCTGAACACTTCAGTAACACAGTTCTTGCAAGTTTTACTTTTATTAACAAACTATAGAAATGACCCCTGAAAGTATAGTCTTAAGTTGTACTTTTATAAAATTCACCCAGGAATTAAAAATGAAAAATTTGAAAGTTCTTAATTTCTTTAATGGGCAGCTGTTCTCCTTGGAGAAAAGTAAACAAAGACATACAAATATTACAAAATTTATTATGGTTCCTTCTATTAGACTGTGATTTCTGCAAAGACAGAGACTTTGTATGTCTTATTGATTGTAGTGACATTGCCTAGCACAGTACTTGCCTGTATATAGTGGCTGCTTAATAAACATTTGCTGAAAAAATGATTTAAACCAAAATGAAAGTAGTTTTTACTCTACTTGCTATATATTTATAGCTTCTCTTAGATAGCTGTTTACAAGCTGTACTTCCTTGTCATCTGCAGCATATGCTTTGAGAGTGAATACTAATTCCACTTCTATAAAATGTTCAGATTAGAAAGCGAAAAGAAACCATAATATTGAGTGCCAGTTATGTAAGAGGTGGTCTTTGAGCGTATGATAAAATCATGTAAATCTGGACCGCTTGTTAATAAAAACAAGTTTGTATTATTAAAATCACTTGCAGAATAGTTCATTACATGTGTTTTCTCACTTTAGAGACTACAACCTGGCCTTTTAAAGAGTTGTAAAGCCACAAAAATAGATACAGTATACAAAAAATGCTTCTCAAGGTATTTGAATGCTTAAGAGTTCTCAAGTATTTTTATTTCATTTAATCTGCAGTAATTTCCTTGTGGTATTATCCACACTATACACTATTCTAAATATATTTCTTCTGTCAGGAAAATTTTGATAGCAAAGAAGAACTTCAGTGTAGCATAAATTATAGGATCTAGCCCTGGCTGGCATAGCTCAGTGGATTGAGTGCGGGCTGTGAACCAAAGTGTCACAGGTTCGATTCCCAGTCAGGGTACATGCCTGGGTTGCAGGCCATGGCCCTCAGCAACTGCACACTGATGTTTTTCTCTCTTTCTTTCTCCCTCCCTTCCCTCTCTAAAAATAAAAAAATAAAATCTTTAAAAAAAATTACAGGATCTAAAAACAAATCCACTCAGAATTATTAAACCTTTACTAGATGCCTGTTTAGAAATCTTTATTTTCATTTTCTTTTTTTTTTTCCTCAGAATTAAATCCAGCTTCTCTCTTCTAACTTAAGTCATTTGGGATTTTTTTTTCCTTTTCTTTTTTTCCCAGTGATATCTTTTAACAGTCTACACATTTCCCCTACACATTTCACAAGAAATTCTAGTTTTTAAAAACAATTTGAGGAAAAAAGAAAAGTTTTATTCTTTAAATTTTGTTTTAAAGAGCCACAACTTTTAATGGGTCATACTCAACTTTGTGTTTGCTGTTTTGTACCTATCTAGGTATAATCTAAGAATAAAATTTTAAACCCAGGGTATGATATCATAAAATATATCTGATCACTCTCCCTCTTTATTCCTGGTATATTTGACACTGTAAGCTTCAATTTTCCTCATGTGTTAAATGGTGATAATACTCAATTTACAAAGTTGTGATAAGAATGGAAGATAACATATGGCTAGTACCTAGCAAAAACCTGCCATATGGTCAACATTAACATTTTCATCTTCATTATTATTTTAAGATGAATTAATTTTTTTCTTTAGCCTTTCTCTCATAACCCTAAATGCTTTACCACTGCTTCTGCTGCATAGCACTTCCTTGAGATATGCCTAAAGGGTAAGAAGGAATGTTCTAAGGCTTAGGATATGTTCTTAGCAAATCTAAGTGAAACAGTTTTGTCTAACTCATCCTTTACACGACTTTCCTGTTAAAGTCTACATTATTTCCTTCCTTACTATTCAGTCCTAAAATCCACAGATTTTGCCTATGCATAATAGAACGAGTTTACACTGGATTTTGTTAAATGCTTTTACTGGTAAATATAAGAGGTAAGAGTGCTTTGCATTCATCATGGCTAGTTATTCAGCTCTTCAATATGGACTGTAGAGGGAAAAGGTGCTGTCAGCACTCACAGATCAATCATGTGTGCTTCATTTCATGGCTGTTTCTGTATGTCACTGTACGATAAACCTTGCCCTCAACCTCATTAGAGAACCCCGTTAGCAATAGACTTGCCCAGCTGCTCCCGTCTTGCCAGCACTTTCAGTCCTGGGGCTGAGTAACACACTAGCCTCTTGCCATAAAATGAAGCATTAGATGCCTCAGAGGCCTAGGCTACCTGGGAGTAAATCCAGGCCTCCAGGCCCCAAGAGACTGTAATCTACCCAAGCCAGGGAAAGACCGGCTAAGACAAGGTAAGTGGAAATGAGCCCCAGAGAGGAGGAGAGGTACAGGAGGATGAAAGATTACAGGATTGGGCCAGGAAAGAGAGACCAAAGAGGCAGAGAGAGTGAGGATCTTCCACCCCAAAGGTCATGGGCATGGGACAGCTGTCACAGCAGGCTTCGTAATCCTTTTAAATCAACTAAAAATATTTTTTATATTTTAAGGTATTACGAAGACCGATAACACAGAAGTTCTTCTCTCTGCTGACTTCACTGGAGCAATCAAAGTGTTTATTAACAAAAGGAAAAATGTATCTTAATTTGAAATGCCATTTAAAATAAATATATCAGTAAGTTTCTATATGTATCAGAACTGAAAAAATATTACAGTGTTTCAGGCTAACATCTTTTTTTTTTATTTTTTGTTGGAAGTTGTTCAAATATAATATATTTTTGGAGAGGCAGTGTTAATGATCTAGTAAACCCCTGGACTGATAGACTAGAAGGGAATGTGGCTAGAATAACATTGCCAGACATATGGCTTTACATTTTGTTATATTTGTGTTTTTGTTATATAATTGTGAACTTGCACAGGTTTCTGCATGAAAATATATTAATATATTAATCCCATGTGTGTGCCTTTTGGTTACATGCACTAAATCTTAACAAAGTTAAATTATTTCAATGGCTCATTTGGCCTCTTAATGGGGAAAGAGTCTTGTTTCTAGCTTAAACAATTTCTTTTGCACAAAATTTAATTTTTTTAAAAAAAGTGGTATCTTTCGACTGAGTTATTGTTTTAAAAATGTTATATAGGTTTTCAATAGGTCAACAACCATGTGTAAATGGTTTTTATAAATTTCTCAATTGGGGACAAGATTTTTCTTGTGGTCTAACTTGTGGACTTAAGATTCTTTTCTTTGTATGTGTATATATAATTTTTTTTGCCACACTGGAGCACAATGTTTCTATGTAAAGAATTTTTTTCATTCTTTATCCATGAGCACCAGGCTTTGCTCACTTAAAAAAAATTAAGCCACATTAAGGAGTGAGTCTTCTTTTTTACAATAATGTAAAAATGAACTGTTTACATTTTTTAAAGCATTGTAGTTTTAAAAACTAAGCTGTTTTGTTTTGTGTTGTCAAATTTGAAAGCCTTTGCAAATATTGCTATAATGTACCAATGAAATAACATCTGGGGCAATGGCACCCTGATAATGTTGTTGACGGTTAGCATATGTTTCTGAAAAATAAATAGTTTATTAAAAGTTGGTTGCCAACACTTGTTAAACATGTGACTTCATTTTCAGATGACTGGTAATTTGAGAAATCAAGAAAAACAAAGTCTTGTTGTATAATTTGATCTTCAGCAAGCAGAAGACCAGACTTTAATTCCGTAATGCATTAGCTAGATACCTTTATGAAAAAAGAAATTTTAATTCTGGTTCTAAAATGAACATTGCTGAGAGTTTATCTATCTGCTTATATGTTCTTGACTATTGTACATTTGCTTTCAGTATATAAGAAAGGAGCTGGGGAGCCATGATCATGTCCTTGTTAATCAGCATGGTCTTAGAGTGCTCTGGATTTTCTAGTTAATTGCATATTATTTGCCTTGGTTAAGCCTATGCCACTTTCTTCCTCCTGCCAATGCAATACTCCTCACCCCTCTGCTCACTCCCCTGTCCCCATCTCTGTCTTCTCTCTCTTCTGTACTCTGCCAGACAGATGGAGTTGTTATGCCATTGGCTTTCTCACCAGTCCATTTCTTAATCTCAAGGTCTGAATTGGTACAGTGTTTCAAAGAATGTGATGTCCATAGATCTTGGAGGCAGCTCAGCTTTCACTGGCTTCTGCCTGGGGAGGACTTGTAGTCAGTTGTGGTGCTGGTCTTTTCAACTACAGATAATTGGGGTATGGCCATGTGACTATTTCCTGATAGGTTTTATGCTGCTTGTTGAACAAAAAGGCAAAAAAAAAATAGTTGGGATGTCAGCTTAAGAGAATAATACTGACACTTCTAAATTTAGTTTTTAGATGCTTGCTGTCACTATATAAATACACTGCAAAGTAGTAACAAGTCAGAAAATGAATTTGAAAAGGTAGCAGCCTGATGTATGCAAAGACAAACTAAACAGTATTCTTCCCAAAAATAAGTATTAGAAACTCGCTGTAGTAAGTAGTGTGGTATTCTAGGAAAAAGCACAGATTCTAGAATTAGATAAACTTGGATTTGGTTCCCTGTATTAGCACATTCTTTGGCCAAGCTATCCTATATTAATTTCCATTTTCTTAACCAATATGAGAATACCTACCTGAAATTGTAAAGATTTACTAAGAAATGGTGTATGTGTGAAGCTTGATGCCTAGGCAATAGCTATACTCAACAAATATACATTTCTAACTGCCTCTCCAGAATCTCTTGAGTACCCTTCTAGACAGAAAAAATAGTATATAAGTATATGGAAGCAATTTCTAGGCATTGGGATTTCATGAACAAATAGTATTTTAGAGATTGATGTAGGGCCCTGACTTTTGCCAACTCGACACTTTTTAAACTGCCAACATCTACTTTCACCTCTTCAAAAAAGAACATTTTAGTACTAAAAAGAAAGTCAAGCACAATCTTATCACCTTAGAGGAACAAACACTGTTAAAGTAAAGAAACCTAGCTTTTGAAAAAAATAACCATGTTACTTTAATTTCTCTTTTGGTGGAAATTTCACCAAGGACTTGGTGTGGAAGGCTGAGAACCACTGTGCTACACGGAAATGTTTAAAACCAGCCCTGCCTGGCTGGTGTGACTCAATGCATTGAGCACTGGACTGCAGCAAAGGATTGCAAACTACTATATTGCATAGTGGTTTGATTCCCAGTAAGGGCACATGCCTGGATTGCGGTCAGGTCCCCAGTAGGGGGTGCGCAAGAAGCAATCACGCATAGATGTTTCTCTCCCTCTTTCTGTCTCCCGTTCCCTCTCTCTAAAAATAAATAAAATGTTTAAAAAAGAAAGAAAGAAAAAGTTTAAAACCACATTTCATTAAAAGGCCTTCGAAGAATTATGGTGAAACTTTTTCCCCTTGTGTTTAACCTCAATTAGAATTGAAATATGAACAACTCAAAATAATTTAGCATGCCATTTTTCTCAGCCACATTATATGGCTGAGCAGTGGCTTTTTATTCTTTGAAATATATGTTAAACATTAATATATCCATCCCCCAAAATTCTAATTTCAGTTGTATAATTTTGAGAGTTAAAGGCCAGATCTCTCCCACTGATGTAAAAAAATCAAATTACGAGAATATTTTTAAGTACCTTAATTATTATGAGGATTCAAAATAAAGACATTTTGGAGATTTGATGTTTCCACATGTTTTCAAAAGAAAAACATTCCAAATTTCAGTGGTTTCTAGGTTCCTGCCTTACTTATTATTGAACACCTATTATGTACAGAACACTGCTAAGACTAGAGAAGAATAAGGTGATAAACTTCTAGTTAAGATGATGGCATAGGTAAACACAACTTACCTCTTCACATAACTACATCAAAATTACAGCTAAATCATACAACAACCGTCACTCAGAACCGTCAGAAATTGAAGTGAATTCAAGTCTGACAACTACAGAGTTAAAGAAACAACATCCATCCAGTCTGGTAGGAGGGGTGAAGATGCAGAATGGGCTGGTTCTACATCTGTGTGTGGTGGATAAAAATTCAGCAGGGACCTGGCTGGTGTTGCTTAGTGGATTGAGTGCCAACCTGTGGATCAGGGGATCACTGGTTCGATTCCCAGTCTAGGGCACGTGCCTGGGCTGTGGGCTGGGTCCCTAGTGAGGGGGGGTACACAAGAGGCAACCACACATTGATGTTTCTCTACTCTTTTTCCCTCCCGCTCCCTCTCTCTAAAAAATAAACAAATTTTTTTAAAAAAAAATTCAGCAGGGATATCTCTGGAGTGAGGACTCCCAGCCCTGCACCAGTGCCCCCAAGCCCAGGATTCCAGTGCCAGGAAAATACGACCCCATAAATTCTGGCCACAAAAACCAGCAGGGACTGAGCCAGTGGATGAAACTTCCAGAGTCCCAAGCAGTCCCTCTTAAAGAACCCACACATGGACTTACACAGACTCACTCCCTCTGCTTGAAAGGCACCAGTGGCATACAGGCAAGAAGTGAAGTGTCTGCCATCAAGGTAAGAGCTAGGGGACAACTTTCTCCTAGACAAAAGGGCAGGCAAAGGCCGCTGTCCCTTTTCTGAACCTTCAACCCACAGAGCCACCAAGCCAGCAGGCTGGTGTCCTATCTGAGATTCCATCAACCTGGCTAAAACTGTTTTTCCAGCCATGAAGATCCCCTGAGACTTAGGCCCACCAAACTTACCGCCCACAGCAAGCTGTTTTTCTATATGAATACCTGGTCTTGGCTCATGCTTAATTTCCTAAATCCTCTCAAACAAGCAACAGCTAGCCTCGGTGAGCCCCCAGCCCCCCATACATCTTGCTAAGTGGCCCCAGGCCCAGCACCAGCAGAACCAGCAGCACCAGCCCACATTCACAGCTTGGTTTCACCTGGGAATCTCCAAGCCCAGCACAAGTAGCAGCCACCTCAGATTGTTTGCAGGGTCGTCCTGGGCAAAACAGGTGTGGGTAGAATTTGGCCTGCACCGCCTGAGAAACCCCAGAGCCTACACACCTAGTGGACAGCTACAGACCACATTGGAACACCACCACCCTGCCCCTGCACAGCTGATTCTCCACACAGGGAAAAAATTTACAGGCAAACAACAGTAGAGTGAACAAAGCCAAGAATCAAATCGATGATTTAGAACATTAGGGAAGTAAAAAAAATGAGAAAAACATGAAGGAAAAAGAATCCAAAATATGAGGATAGTGTAAGCAGCCTCTGGGGAAACTCCAAGCATTCCAACATTCACATCACTGGCATGCCAGAAGAAGAGAAAGAACAAGAAATGGAAAACTTATTTGAAAAGAGAATAAATCTTCCCAAATTTGGAGAAGGAAACACATGTAAGTCCAGAAAGCACAGAGAGTCCCAAACAAGACAGACCCTAAAAGGGCCATACCGAGACACATCAGGATTAAAATGCCAAAGGTTAAAAATAAAGAGAATTTTTTTTTTTGCAATCACATCACCTAGAGTTTATTTCACCCACTACTTTGGCCACCAGTCTCTTATCTCTCTTCAGCAATGGTGAGGTGGATACCCTTTCCACGGGGAAGGGGAATCCATGGTTTGTTGCCTTTGCCAATAACAAAAATGTTGAAGAGCCAGGTGGCAAAGCTGTTGCCATTGTCATCTTTCACGTGAACCACATCAAAAGAACCAGGGTGTCTCTCTCTGTTGGTTATCATGCCAATCCTTCCCAGGTTAGCACCTCCAGTCACCATACACAGGTTACCAGTGTCAAATTTGATGAAGTCAGCGATTTTGCCAGTCTCCAAATCAATCTGAATGGTGTCACTGACCTTGATGAGGGGGTCAGGGTAGCGGATGGTGGGAGCATCATGGGTCACCAGGTGGAGGGATTCCTTTTGTGCCCACAAAGATCTTCCTCACTTTGCACAGCTTGTACTTGGCTTCCTCAGGTGTAATGCGATGAACAGCAAGGCCGCCCTTGGTGTCATAGATCAGACGGAAATTCTCTCCAGTCTTGTCAATGCTGATCACATCCATAAAACCAGCAGGGTAGGTTATATCAGTTCGGACCTTGCCATCAATCTTAATGAACCACTGCATGCAGATCTTCTTCACTTCATCTCCTGTTAGGGCATACTTAAATCTGTTCCTTAAGAAAACTATGAGAGGGAGACATTCAGCTTGTGGGGACTGGTAGATGGCCGAGGAGCAAACACACCAGTCAGTTTATCCAGCATCCAATGCTTTGGAGCTGCTACGTGCTTCAGATGCTTCTTGGGACCATGAGCCATGGCTGCACTAGGCACAGAAAGAGGCAGAGAATCTTAAAATCAGCAGGAGAAGAGCAGAGACTTACCTACAAGGGAGTTCCCATAAGACTGTCAGTTGATTTCTCAAAAGAAACTGCAGATTAGAAGGGATTGGCAATAAATATTCGAAGTCATGAAAAGCAGGGACCTGCAGCCAAGATTGCTTCACTCAGCAAAGCTAACATTTAGAATGGGTAAAGGGCAAATAAAGAGCTTCCCAGACAAGAAAAAAAAAGTTCACATATCTATCAACAACTGAATCTAAAAACAAACTAACCAAACAAGAAGAACAGAGACAGAACCATCAATAAGGAAAGTGTTTTGATGGGTGCTAGATGGGAGGAGGGCTTGCTGGAATTCGGTGGAGAGCTGAGGGGATTAAGAAGTACAAATAGGGCCCTGGCTGGTGTGTCTCAGTGGGTTGAGCACCGGCCTGTGAACCAAAGATTTGCTGGTTTGATTCCCGGTCTTGGTACATGCCTGGGATGCAGGGTAGGTCCCTGGTGGGTGGCAGGGGGAGTGGGGGGCAAACACATTGATCTTTCACCCTCCCTTTCTCTCTCCCTTCCCCTCTCTCTAAGGATAAATAAATGAAATCATTTTTAAAAAAGAAGTACAAATAGGTAGTTATGAAATAGCCATGGGGATATAAAGTACAGTAGAGGAAGTGGAGTAGCCAAAGAACCTATACAAAACCCATGGATGTGAACAATGGAGTGGGGATTGCTTGAGGGAGTGGGGGTGCTGGGTGGAGGGGAGCAAAGTGGAAATAATCTTCCCTGGCTAATGTGGCTCAGTGGATTGAGTGCCAGCCTGCAAAGCAAAGGGTCGCTGGTTCAGTGCCCAGTCAGGGCACATGCCTAGGTTACAGGCCAGGTCCCCAGTACAGGGTGTGGGAGAGTCAACCACACATTGATGTTTCTCTCCCTCTCTTCTCCTGTACAAAAATAAATAAAAGATTGATTTTATTTATTTCTTTTTAGAAAGGGGAAGGGAGAGAGAAAGAGAGGGAGGGACACATCGATCAGATTGGGAAAACTTTAATGGCATAATCAAGAAAATATAATTTTTATGTATTTTATTGATTATGCTATTACAGTTGTACCGTTTTTTTCTTTATTCCTCTCCACCCTGTACCCCCCTCCCACCAGCATTCCCCCCCTTAGTTCATGTCCATGAGTTGTACATATAAGTTCTTTGGCTTCTCCATTTCCTATATTATTCTTAACCTCCCCTGTCTATTTTGTACTTCCCATTTATGCTTCTTATTCCCTGTACCTTTTCCCCCATTCTTCCCCTCCCCACTAATAACCGTCCATGTGATCTCCATTTCTGTGATTCTGTTCCTGTTCTTGTTTGCTTAGTTTAGTTTTGGTTTGTTTTTTTTTTAGGTTCAGTTGTTGATAGTTGTGAGTTTATTGTCATTTTACTGTTCATAGTTTTGATCATATTCTTTTTCTTAGATAAGTTCCTTTAACATTTCAAATAATAAGAGCTTGGTGATGATGAACTCCTTTAACTTGACCTTATCTGAGAAGCACTTTATCTGCCCTTCGATTCTAAATGAGAGCTTTGCTGAATAGTGCAATCTTGGATGGAGGTCCTTGCCTTTCATGACTTTGAATACTTTTCAGCCCCATCTTGCCTGCAAGGTCTCTTTTGAGAAATCAGCTGATAGTCTAATGGGAGCTCCTTTGAAGGTAACTGTCTCCTTTTCTCTTGCTGCTTCTAGGATTCTCTCCTTATCTTTAATCTTGGGTAATATAATTATGACATGCCTTAGTGTATTCCTCCTTGATTCCAACTTCTTTGGGACTCTCTGAGCTTCCTGGACTTCCTGGAAGTCTATTTCCTTTGCCAGATTGGAGAAATTCTCCTTCATTATTTTTTCAAATAAGATTTCAAATTTTTGCTCTTCCTCTTCTCCTTATGGCACCTCTATTATTCGGATGTTGGAACGTGTAAAGTTGTCCCAGAGGTTCCTAAGCCTCTCCTCATATTTTTTTTTTGAATTCTTGTTTGTTCATTTTGTTCTTATTGAATGTTTATTTCTTCCTTCTACTCCAAATCATTGATTTGAGTCCTGGTTTCCTTCCCATCCCTGTTGGTTCCCTGTATATTTTTCTTTATTTCATTTTGCATAGCCTTTATTCTTTCCTCTATTTTGCAACCATACTCAGCCATTTCGGTGAGCATCCTGATTACCACTGTTATGAACTCTGCATCTGATAGGTTGTGTATCTCTTCATCATTTAGTTCTATTTTTGGAGCTTTGATCTGTTCTTTCATTTGGGTCATATTTTTTGTCTTGGCATGCCTTTTACATTGTAAGGGGCAGAGCCTTAGGTATTCGCCAGGGAATGCCAATCCAGGTCACTGCATTGTGGCACTGTATGTTGGGGAGTGTTCCAAGAGGGAGCAGTGTCACTTGCTTGGCTCTCAGCTAGTTTTCAGTCACTTCCCCTGCTACCCACAAGCAAATTGGGCTTTTCTAGTGCTGATTTCTGGGTGGGTGGTTTTGTGTACATTATAGGACCCTGTGGGTCTCTCCAGTGAACTCTCCTGTGAGGCTGGCAGTTTCTCCCACCTCCAAAAACCACACAGGTTTTCCAATCAGAGGTTTTGAGGCTTTATTTTCCCACACTGGAACCCGGGGTTGAGTGGTCTGTCTTGCTCTCCAGTTCCTGGGGAGAGAAAATCAATCAGTTGCCTCTTGCATGTTCCCATCTAGGGACAAAACCTATAACCCAGGTATATGCCCTGACTGGGAATGAACTGGCAGTCTCAGTGTAGGGGATGACACCCAACACACTGAGCTATCTAGGCTCCTGGGGAACCCAGACAACCCATCTTAACCACAACCACTGTTCTGGTGTACATCTATGCACATGAAATATATTCAGATCCACACAGCAGGTTTGCGGGGTGGGGCTAAGATGAGGGGAGAGATCCACTGCAGGGTCCCCAACAAATCAAATGCATTATGTAAGTTAGCTAGGGTGGTCCAACAGATAAATTTTGCTTGTACATCTGTCTACCCTCCATTACGTTTTTAAAATGAAATTTCTATTTTGGAATAACTAGATTTACAGAAAAGTTGAAAAGACAATACAGAGAGTCACCACATAATCCTTACCTACCTTCCCCTAATGTTAACATTTTACATTACCATGGTACATTTGTCAAAACTAAGAAACCAACCCTGGTACATTACTATCACATAAACTCCAGACTTTATTCAGATTGCACCAGTTTTTCCATTAGTGTCCATTTTCAGTTCTAAGATTCAATCCAGAATACCATATTGCACTTCAGCACATAATGCTTGTTTTTTTGTTGTTGTTGTTTAAATAAACCCTTTATTTTAAAATAATTTTAGATTTTTACAAAAGTTTGCAAAGAGTTCACTTAACCACCAACACCCTACATTGTAAACACACTACTGTGGTACACTTTTCACATCAAGGACCCAACATTGGTACATTACTGTTAACTAAATGCTGCACTTTATTTGGATTTCACTAGTTTGTACGTAATGTCTTTTCTGTCCTAGGATCCCATCCAGGATATGACATTGCATGGGCTCATCAGATCTCTTCAGGCTCTTAGCTATGAGAGTTTCTCAGACTTTCCATGGTCTTAGTTATTTTTTAATCCTCAGCTAAGGATATGTTTGTGTTGATTTTTAGAGCAAAAAGGAGAAAGAAGCAGGGAAATCGATGTGAGAGAGAAACATCAATCAGTTGCCTCCTGTACGCCCCCTGACTGGGGATCAGACCCACAACCTAGACAAGTGCCCCGAATGGGGTCGAACCTACAACCTTTTGGTGTACATGATGACATTCCAACCAAGCCATCCAGCCAGGGCAGACTGTCCACACTTTTGATGACCTTAACAGTTTTGAGGAGTGCTGGTCAAGTATTTTGTTAAATGTCCCCCAATTTGAGTCTGTCTGATGTTTTTTCCATAATTCAGCTAGGGTTCTGGACTTTTGGAAAGAAGACTACAGAGGTGAATTGCTCTTTTCATTACATCACATCAAAGAAACATACTATCAACATGACATCACCTGGCTGAAGTAGTGTTTGTCAGGTTTCTCCACTATAAAATTACTTTTTTCTCCTTTTCCATAAATCTCTTTGGAAATGATTCACTAATTCAAACTCAAGGGATAGGAATGATTTAAAGCCTACCTCCTTGAGGGGCAAGTATCTATATAACTTATTTGGGATTTTTTTTTTTGTGTAGGAGACAAGTCTCTTCTCCCTCATTTATTTATAAATTCAGCCATTTATGTCAGTATGGACTTACAGCTATTTGTTTTATACTTTAAGTTACAAATCCAAAACGGCATGATTTTGTTTTTCAACTTGTTCAGCCTGAACCATTGGGAGGTTTTTTTATTGTTTATACTATTACAGTTGTTCCACTTTCCCCCCCTCTACCCCCCACTTCCATAATCAGTCCCTTCACCAGAGTTCTTTTATGTCCCTTTGACATGCCATCATCTTTTGATTATTTTTTTTGTGTGAGCACTTCTATACGATTTCTGTGAGTCCAACATACTCCAGGTTCATCTTATACATTTCCTGCCCCAGCCCTAGAATCTGCCATTTATCCAAGGAGCCCTGGTTCCTTTATTAGAGACTGGTATTAGAAACCAGGTGTACTTGTTGCACTGGAAAAATATTGGGAAGTACCAGGAAGGAAGAAAGGGAAGCAGATACGGGAGATAGGAAGACCACAAAACAAACTCCATAGACCTCAGTTTTTTTGCCTAGGGTATTCCTAGCTGTGTCACTGTTAGAGGCCATTCCAGGATTACTTTCCTCCGATATGTGGAATGTTAGACCAGGTTGATGATAATAAATGGGTAGCTCACAGCCCAACCCCAACAGTAACCAAAACTAGCAGGGGCAAGCACCAGTGGCCCCAAGTCAGAGCATCGCTAAGCTACATTGCAGAAACTTCAGCTGCTCCTGGGGCTGGCTGTATTGGGCCCATGGCAACTAGCTAGTAAAAGTAGGCCCATCACCTGTCTCACCCAACTGCTAAGACCTGTTAATGTCTTTATGTTTATGCTGACATAATTTCTGACCTGTGGTACCAGGATGGCACACTCAGTGACTGAGTTTCACCCCTAAAATTTCTAATTACAACATAGAGAAGCATTTTTCCCTAATATTTTTTTACACAAACACAATCATCTGGATCAATAAATACTGTCTCCTCTAGGTGGTACTCAACATTTAAAACATTACAGTGAATATTATTCATTATCTAGATAAGAAGACCAAATGCATAACACAAAATTGCTAATAGAATGAAGACCTTAGATTTTTACTACTCCTAGTTAGGGGTGGGTGGGGAGGAATATGGCAGCAGATAGCAGTGCTTTGCTTCTCCTGGGACCAGACCAAACAGAGAGGCAACCCAAAAGCAAGAATTAACTATATTAATCAGCTGAAACCCCAAACAACTTTCACATATATTTTAGTGAGCCATGAAACTAACCTAAATTATTTACAAAGCAAGAATTTAGTAAAGCAGTGCAAGTCAGAACTATTTTCTAAAAATATTGAATATGAATAAAACGTGTCTATTAAAATAATGGCCAACAAGAACTTAAATTGAATCTCACTTTGGTAAGTCAAGAGTCTATAATCAGGAGAATCTTCTAAAAGGTGAGTTTGGGGTGAAGTGAAAAAGAAAGGCACACTTTCTCTTAATGAAGATGTACATGGCAAAAGCAAACCCTGAAGCCTGAGCAAGGGGCAGCACAGACAGACTACAGAGGTAGCAACAGCTAAAATAGACACAGGTGGCTGGCAATAGTGGAAGGTGGTAGAAAGCTTTCAAACTCCCTGGGAATCAGGTTGAAATATAATAGATACAGAAGGCAGAAGAGATTCATTTCACGTCATTGTTGGTTATTATGAACTGACCCATAGAAAGCATATGAAAGTTGATCACAGGGCTTTGCAAGTATGAGGTGCTCAAGAAATGTTCAATCTGAATTGAGTGTGCTGCTGTGCACAGTACAATGGGGAAAAAAAGTTAGAGTAATGGGAAAGAGAATGGAAATTGTGTGACTTCTTTGGCTCAATTTTTGCCTTGACTTGGGAATTCACTAAATCAAAGAAATAAACCTTTACAGGCTGGGATCACGCAGCCCAGCTTTCAGGCAATCTCCATTAGGGAAAATATTTATTTTAAGCTTATAAATATAAACAATTACATGAGAGCAGCCTGCCCTCATTCATTAATGTCAAGAACAGGACATTTTGTTTCTCCTTTTCCAAGATCTTCTCCCTTCAGTCTGATAGGGCAGCAGTTCCCAAATTGTGGTCTGTCTGATTGGTCCACCTTCCTCAGAAGCCCAAGGGAGCTTGTTAAACATGCAGATTCCTGGGTCACACTGAATCAGAAACTCTGTGGGGAAGGAGGTAGGAATAGATTTTTAACAACTTTTTAGTAGATGGTCTTGCATCCTAAAGTTTTTAAATCCCTGAGTTAGGAATGGAAGTTCAAGCAGCTAAGTCATTTCAGCAAAGGCAGACAAGTAGGGCCATGGGTTTGCACAAAGCCAACAAACAGAGATGGGTGTACTGGTAAATGCAAAAACAGTCAGCTCTTTTAAAAAAAGCTGCAGCTTCTAGCATGTGCCATTTTCATCGTGTAAATACTCTCTCCATAGCCAATTGCAAGCTACCAGTGTGATGTCACCTACTGTGAACTTGAGAAGACACATGCAGTAGTACAGTTTTGTATAATAGTCCCACCATAACAGATGCAAATAATCTCAAGATCATAAATAATAATTAAATGTAGGGAAATCATTATGAAATGATAAGTGTTGAGTATTACCTTTGTCTTTATTATCATTTAGCTTGCTAATTTAATGATCAACCCTCACAGATATTACAAGCTGGCACCAGCACACGCAGCCTGATTCTTGAAAGACACACAAACCTTCCTTCAGCCTGTGAAATAATAATCACATATGAACCATCTGTGTGGCTACACAGAACCTATTATATATTAGGCATCTGTCCTATTTTAGTCTCATTTAGAGGCCTGCCCTAGAGCCTGAGGTAAGAATGTAAAAGGCCACAGGTGGTTGGGCATGTGTGTATGCCTGCAGCCCACAGGTAAACTGTCCTCTGCATCTTATACTCTAGCCCAGGATTTCTTCAGTATCAAGAACAGACAACCCACATCAGGTATGGTGAGAGGACGAGGTATGCTTAGAATGCCAAGTCCTGGGCGTCTCCTCAAACCTGAATCAGAATCACAGGAAGTCAGGCCCTGGAATTTGCATATTTACAAACTCACCAAGCAGTTCTGATAAGCACTAAAATTTGAGAACCCCTGGTGTGGAGCAACTGTAGTTAAAGATAAGTACACATAACTCTGAGGGTGCATAAAAACTCTCCAAGGCATATATAGGCACATGGAATTTTAAAGGAATTCATTTCCAGATGCTCTACTTTATACACGCTCACATTTCCTAAAATGCGTCTGTCTGAGGAAGAGGCGACCTGCAGAATCCCCATCCCTGCCTCCCCTTTCATGATCGCCTGTATCTGCCTTGACAGATAAGAGAAAAAAAAAAAAAACTTTCATCCATCCCAAAACTTAGTATGGGGCATGGCCTCAGAGTGTAAAATCCTTCACGGTGACAAACAGAAAATTTATAATACAAGTGTTGGGGCTCAGAAAATGAGTAACTACAATAATGAGGTAGCATATATTCTTGCCAGTCAAATGGTTTCCAATTCTTTGCTTTCAACAAAATTGAAGGAGTATCTGACTGTCAGCTAGCCATTAAAAAAATAGCTTTGATAATTCATCAATATTTTTTATTTATTAATTTTAGAAAGAGAGAGAAACATCAATTTGTTATTCCTCTTATTGATGCATTCATTGATTGATTCTACTACCCACTTTGACCAGAGATCAAACCCGCAACCTTGGCATGTCAGGATGACACTCTAACCAACTGAGCTACCCTACCAGGGCCAATCACTGCCATTTTTATACTTGGCAAGGGTTCAAGGAATTGAGTGGTATTGCTTATTCATGTACTTAAATTTGCAAATAGGGTTCCTCAATACTTATATTCATAAGAGGAAAGAAAAACAGGATTAAAATTGAGATTAAACCCTGTTTCCTTTTAGCAGTAAGAAACAGTCATTCACAGAAATACGAACTGATTGAAAACTGCTCATATATCTCATTTGAAGCTGTATCTGCAATGAAAATTTACTCTTCGTGTTTAATAAGTATTTATTAATTTAGCCTTGGCCAGGTAGCTTACTTGGTTAGAGCATCTCCCAACACACCAAGGTTGCAGGTTCAATCCCCAGTCAGGGCACATACACGAGTCAACCAATGAATGCATCAATAAGTGGAACAACAAATCAGTGTTTCTCTCTCTCTCATCAATAAATAAATTAAAAATTAATAAGTTAACCCTGGCTGGTGTAGTGCAGTGGATTGAGCTCGGGCTGCGAACCAAAGTGTCACAGGTTCGCTTCCCAGTCAGGGTACATGCCTGGGTTGCAGGCCATGACCCCCAGCAACTGCACATTGATGTTTCTCTCTCTCTTTCTCCCTCCCTTCCCTCTCTAAAAATGAGTGAATAAAATCTTAAAAAATTAAAAAAATAATGTATTACATTTATGTTGATTGAGTGTGTGGTAATATAAATAAGGCTAAGTAAATTGAGAATGGAACTATTAACATTTAGACTATTATGGTAGATAAAATGAAAATCACAAGTTTAACATGTATCCGTATATTTGCTGCAAGGAAATATGAAAGGACAATCAACATAAACACTTTCTTTTTTTTATTTTATTTTATTTTATTTTATTTTTTTAGAGAGGGAAGGGAGGGAGAGAGAGAGAGAGAGAAACATCAATGTGCGGTTACTGGGGGCTCTGGCCTGCAACCCAGGCATATGCCCTGAGTGGGAATTGAACCTGCAACACTTTGGTTTGCAGCCCGCGAACATAAACACTTTCAAGAATAAAAATATATTTACATTAGGAAGAAAATCTGGGAGAAGAGGAAGGGAACTATGTGTTCAAGAAGAAAAGAGGGTGATACATAGTTTTTAACTGTTAAAGAGTAGCTTATCCATTTGTCTTGGAAAAGAATGATGGTAGCTGTCAAATTATGGTATGGCCCTGGCAGGTAGCTCAGTTGGTTAGAGCATTGTCCCAACAGAAAAAGGTTGCAGGTTTGATCCCCAGTCAGGGCCCATACAAGAATCAACCAGTGAATGCATCAGTAAGTGGAGCAACAAGTTAGTGTTTCTCTCTCTCCCACCCACCCTCCTTCCCTTCTTTCCTGTGTGTCTAAAATCAATAAAGAAAAAAATTTTAATTATGGTATGAACTTTGTGGTATATGAAATATCTTAATAAAGCTATTATTAAAAAGGAAAATTGAAAATGGGGTGGGTTGTATGGTTTTTGGAATAACTACTGACTATGCCCCCATTCTTAACAGCAAAGTTCTGAAGAAAAAATATTGAATAACAAAGTATTACAAAATGTAAATAAATTCTACACGCAAATGGTCTAGCTTTTTTTTTTTAATAGAAATTTTTCAAGGATAACTTTAAAGTGATGGGACATACCAGGGGACAGCATGTGTTCTGGCTCTGCCATCAACTTTCTGACTTTGGTCAAGTAGCTCCCCCGTCCCTAAGCTTCATTTTCCCTATATGCAAAATAAGGGGTTGGACACAAGAATATTTCAAGTCCTTCCATCTCTGACTGGTGGTTTCACTACCTAATTCACCTAGCTGCTTTTTATTTTCCCTTCAGCAATGTTTTTTGGGCCATTGTATAATTTCGGTTACCTCCACTAGAGGGTAGCCAGAGAAAGGAGATGATGAGCTCAAACTAGTTACATGTATACTTCTATTCTTTGCAGCCAGTCCTTTGCAAACAATAGAAATAAAAGGTTAGCAGGAGAAATTGATGTTACATGGCAAAAATAAACCTTGGATTTTTGTTAGCTTCATGTGTCTTAGCAACTGTACTCCTATATTACACAAAGAAATTATGAGAGAGGTGTTTTACAGAATTTTCTTTTTTATTCAATATAAGGATATTAGGTATATACTTGCCTATCCAGACTGTCTAGCCCTGGCTAAAAAATTTAATCTTTACTAAAATCAATCTTCAGGTTCACCCCTTGCCCATTCTTTTTACTGGCATTTCTATTCAAGAATTCTGATCAGGAAACTTCATTGATTTCCATTTACTTGCCACAACAAATTCCTGCTCGCTGGACAACTTTCTTTTCTAAATTTATTTGTTTTCAGAGAGAGGGGAAGGGAGGGAGAAAGAGAGGGAGAGAAACATCAATGTATGGTTGCCTCTCACATGCCCCCAACTGGGGACCTGGCCCATAACCCGGGCATGTGCCTTGACCAGGAATCAAACCAGTGACCCTTCACTTTATGGGACAATGACCAACCCCCTGAGCCACAGTGGTCAGGGCTCTCTGGAGAGCTTTGTAATCACCTCTATTTCCCATTACTCCCCCAAAATGACCCTAGACGCCACAGATGTACTTTTCTATAAAAATCCCACAAATGTAGCCTTGGTGTTTGCAGGGCTGACCCAGCTGTGGTGTGACAGAAAGAGCGGCAAGCTGGAGTCAAAAGATCTTATTTCACAGAGCTCCTTGGAGAAATGGCTTTCAGGACTAGGCAAGGTAGGCACAAGATGAGACTGGAACATATTATGCCAGAAATGAAGGAAGTACCCAAAATAAATGATGGGGGTATGTCACAAGGACAGGAACCAGCTTGAAAGGACAGTAGGCCAAATCTGTGACAAACTAAGAACCAAAATATAGCAATGAATTATGAAACATTGAAAAAATAGAAAGTCATGAGTCCAAACCAATAATAAACAGGTAAGTAAAATGGAGATCTTGTTTCAGCAGAGTGCAACTGGTGAAGGTGAAAGCAGTGCTTGAGTTGGAAAATCAGCATTTTGCAACCATCATGTTAAATATTGGTTAGACAAGAATCATCATTCACTTTTATTTATATTTATTTACTTATTCATTCATTTATTTATTTATCTCCCAGAGAGAGGAGAAGGGAGGGAGAAACAGAGGAACATCAATGTGAGAGAGAAATGTCTATCAGTTGCCTCTCATACACACCCTGATCAGGGACCAAACCACAACCCAGGCATGTGCCCTGACTGGGAATTGAACCGATAACCTTTCACTTTTGTGGGATGACCCTCAACCAACTGAGCCACACCAGTTAGGGCTCGTCATTGACTTTTGAATAGAAGTAGGATGTTTGCATGGTCTTAAAATATTGCTTGTTAATTGCATAGTTTTTAAAAAAAACCTGTATCATGAAGAAACTGAACAACACCTTAACTAAGTGATCAAATTAATATAACCAATGAGGTACAGATAGACAACGTGAGTTTGTAGATGTGAGACCCTCAGCAGAGCCCAGCATCACTTACAAGTACAAATGAATTATAAGAGTAATAATAGGTAGTCTCTGTACCATTCTTATACTCCCAACTTGTTTTTTCATTTTGAAATTATCTTTAAATGTAAAAGCTTAAAAACATATGTGTTGTTGCAAATCCTGACCAGACCCCTAAAATCTCTATGACCACTGGTACGATATATGATTTCACAGCAGAGGCAGTTACCAGTCATTGAGCACTTACACTATGGTAAGCATTTTACCTGCATTATCACAGTCCTCAAACAATACTTGAAGAGAGGTTTTATCCTCATTGTATAGATAAGAAAACTGAGGCTCAGAGTAGTTCAGTAACATGCTCAAGATCTTCTCGTTATTAAGTGGCAGTGTTGACATTTGAACCATGGCCTGATTCTAATATGCAATTTCCAAAGAAAATAATAGTACTTAGTCATATTTTGTTTTTGTTTTTCTTTTTTTAAATATTTTATGTATTTATTTTTAGAGAGGGGGGTGGGAGGGAGAAAGAGGAGAGAAACATCAATGTGTGATTGCCTCTCATGCACCCCAAACTGGGGACCTGGCCTGCAACCCGGGCATGTGCTTTGACTGGGAAATGAACTGGTGACCCTTTGGTTTGCAGGCCAGTGCTCAATCCACTGAGCCACACCAGGCAGGGCTGTTTTCTTTTTCTAAAACAATCATGATATTCTAAAATATTATTTAAGTGATTTATTTAACATTGTAACCATTTCTTTTCTGTCTTTCCCCACTACCCACAGGGGCAGAGGTCTTTGATTAGTTTATTTAACCATAAATTCCCAGGCATCTGGAATAATTTGTCTTGCACCTAGCAGGTACTCAGTAAGTAATGTTTTTAATGAAGACTAATGCCTTAGAAGTGTTGGGAGGCTTACATAAAATGTTGTATAAATAATACTTTGGTATCTTTTGCTGTGACTTTTTAATCAGTTTGTAACTTTTTTCCTTTGAAATGGGACTCAACTTTATTAGTTATCAATGTAAATTAAACCAAAATCCAAATTTCTATATACCAACAGGATGATTAAATTTTAAGTGCTCCTGCCTTTATTGTTTTTTAATATATTTTATTGATTATGCTATCACAGTTGTCCCATTTCCCCCCCTTTATTCCCCTCTGCCCTGCACACCCCCTCCCACCCAAATTCCCCCCTTTTAGTTCATGTCCATGGGTCATACATATAAGTTCTTTGGCTTCTACATTTCCTGTACTATTCTTAACTTCCCCCATCTATTTTCTACCTATCATTTATGCTACTTATTCTCTGTACCTTTTACCCCTCTCTCCCCTTCCCACTCCCCCACTGATAACCCTCCATGTCATCTCCATTTCTGTGATTCTGTTCCTGTTCTAGTTGTTTGCTTAGTTTGCTTTTTTAGGTTCAGTTGTTAAGAGCTGTGAGTTTGTTGTCATTTTACTGTTCATATTTTTTATCTTCTTTTTCTTAGATAAGTACCTTTAATATTTCATATAATAAGGGCTGGATGATGATGAACTCCTTTAACTTGACCTTATCTGAGAAGCACTTTATCTGACCCTTCCATTCTAAATGAAAGCTGCTGGATAGAGTCACCTTGGATGTAGGTACTTGTCTTTCATGACTTCAAAAACTTCTTTCCAGTCCCTTTTTGCCTGTAAGGTTTCTTTTGAGAAATCAGCTGATAGTCTAATGGGAACTCCTTTGTAGGTAACTGTCCCCTTATCTCTTGCTGCTTCTAGAATTTTCTCCTTTATTTTTACCTTGGGTAATGTAATTATGATGTGCCTTGGTGTGTTCCTCCTTGGGTCCAACTTCTTTGGGACTCTCTGAGCTTTCTGAACTTCCTGAATGTCTGTTTTCTTTGCCAGATTGGGGAAGTTCTCCTGCATTATTTGTTCAAATAAGTTTTCAATTTCTTGGTGTTCCTTTTCTCCTTCTGGTAGTCCTATGATTCTGATGTTGGAATGTTTAAAGATGTCCTGGATATTTCTAAGCCTCTCCTATTTTTTTTTTTTTTTGAATTCTTGTTTCTTCATTCTGTTTTGGTTGAATGTCTCTTTCTTCCTTCTGCTCCAAACCATTGATTTGGGTCCTGGTTTCCTTCCCATCACTGTTGGTTCCCTGTAGATTTTTCTTTATTTCACATAATCCAATTGCTGCCTGGGTCTTTTTTATGCTGTTGCAATACCCAATGAGTTCCTGGAGCATCCTAATAACCAGTGTTTTGAATTGTGCATCTGATAGGTTGGCTCTCTCTTTGTTGCTTAGTTGTATTTTTTTTTCTAGAGCTTTGAACTGTTGTTTCATTTGGGCCATTTTGTTGTTGTTGTTGTTGTTTTGGCATGCCTGTTATATAGTAAGGGGCAGAGCCTTAAGTGTTCATCAGGGCGGGGCAACCCACGTAGCTACTTTGTGATACTGTATGTGGGGGAGGGGTCCAAGAGGGAACATCGCAGCTTGCTCCACTCTCTGCTGTTTTTCAGTCACTTCTCTGCTACCCACAATCAAATGGGGCCCTTCTGGTGCTTATTCCTGGGTCATTGGGTTTGTGTACGTTCTAGGACCCTATGGGTCTCTCCAATGAACTCTACTGTGAGGCTGGGAGCTTCTGCTGCTGCTGCCTCAACCCCCACAGGTGTTTTCAGTCAGAGGCTTTGAGGCTTTATTTCCTGGTGCTGGAACTCTGGGTTGCTAGGTCTGTCCCGCTCCCTAGTTTTTCCTCCCAGTTTATCTGCACACGAACGTGGGACCGCCCAGTCCGCCAACCATTGCCTTGCTGTGAGTCCTCTCCACCTGGCTGCCTATCTCTGCCCCTCCTACTGGTCTGGATAAATATTTCTTCTTTAACTCCTTGGTTGTCAGATTTCCACATGGTTTGATTTTCTGTCAGTTCTGGTGGATTTTTGTTTTTAAATTTGTTGTCCTTGTTTTGATTGTGCAAGGAGGCACGGTGTATCTACATACACCTTCATCTTGGCCGGAAGTCCAGAATCTGAATCAGTTTGTAACTTTTGAGCAGATTCCCTATCAATTCTCTAAAAACTTTGGGAGTCACAAATCTCTCCTTCTCAGACAACAAAGGTGGAAAGGCCTCTACCTTGTATGCCTGTGACCAGAAGACATCCAGGCCATAAGGCATACTCTGCATACATATATGAAACACCTTAAAGGTACTAAATTACTGGGAACTTTTTCACATGGGTAGTTTCCAGTCTTTTTTAACTCCTGGATCTCTGTGTGTTCCATTAGAGTTTTTATATGACCCATCTTTCATTCTAGAATCTCAGAGTATTTCAGAGTTCAGAGATGCCACCTATAATCACTTCAGAGAACAGAGGTCACTGTTGGGATTTATAAAAAATGCTACTAAAGGACAAAGTTTGTTCAAGAGCTTCTAGAGGAGAAATCTACAAGCTGAAATTCAGGTCTGACTGTGCAATCACAGAATGCATCTGGAAAACTTGAATAAAAAAAGGTCTCTCTGATGTCATGATTTCTGGCATTTATCTAGCAAAGCTGAATAGAGATAACATTATCCAGTATTGCACAAAATGTCCGGGACATAAACCAAGTAGGCAAACGAGAAAAACTCCTTTCACAAGTTTCGAGGAGAAAAAAAGAAATCATTACTGCCCATTTACTTAGTCATGTTCAATAAATCTTGAGTTATTAAATAAAATGGGCCTTATTCTCAGTTAACCCCCTGAGGGCTCCCTGTGCAGTAAGACTTAGATGTTCTGTGAAGAACCTAATTGTTGAAATACAGGGAGAAATCAAGTGCCTGTCTCACAGAGAAGCAAAGGTATGCCCTTCCATGTTCAGCACCTTGTTTTCACAGAAATAACCCAAAGCAGAGGTGAATGGATGCTGTAAGCATATGATTTCACTGAAGCTTTGTACTTTAAAAATGCATTTAAATTTTGCTTTTTATTCCATAATGTGTCCAAATTGGATGTAATATGAAAATACTGTTTAAAATTACTCATCATCTAGTATGGACACTCTAGGAAGATGCTCCTTGTTGCTTTACATATGACCCCTTCTCCATCCGTCCTACCCCACTCTTCCCTGGTTTCACTTATCTTTGTTTGAAAAACAGGTCTTTTGATCCTTGTGCTGAAGCTATTAACCAGATTATAATGTTTAGATCTGCTTGGCTAGACTTTGCCACCTCATACAGGAGGGAATCTTAAAAGGGATGCAAGAGGGAAGTTGAGTGTCTCTTAAGCAAGTGAAAATCAAACAATCAGAATCAGCAAAAGGGAACTGTTACTTCAAGGGGTTCTGTTTTAAGCGATATGGAAAGAAGCAGTGAGCTCTTTGGCTGTTCTTCCCCCATGGCCTAATTTAGAATATCATTCTAAAATCTCATGCCTCAAATCCCCACCCCCAGAGAAATCACCTAGTCTGTTTGCACAATGGAAATTGTCTGCCTGATGGGGTATAGATTGTCCAACAAGATTAAAAAAGAGGTATCTTTTTGTGATCACAAGAGTAATTTGTGTTCATTGTGTGACAAATTGGAAAGGGTAAACATGCCAGAAAATAATAAGCTGATGACCCAGAGCAACTCCATTTTGGCATATCTTCTTTCAGCTTTTTTTCTGCCTTTCTAATATTTTTATTTATTGATTTGTGTGTGTGTGTGAGAGAGAAACATTGATTAGTTGTTCACTCATTTATGCATTCATTGGTTGATGCTTGTATGTGCCCTCACCAGGGATTGAACCTGCAACCTTGACATATGGGGATGACACTCTAAACAATTGAGCTATGGGGCCAGGGCCTCTTCCTGCTTTTAAAACAAAAACATAACAGAGCTCACACCACATTTTTACCTTGATTTCATCATTTTAATATACCATTGTCTTAAATATTCCTCTATTAATTTTGTTTACTGATAGTACATTTTCCTGGTATCAAGATGTGCCAATAATTTACTCAATCATTCTCTTAATGTTAGAGGTTTAGGTGATTTCCTATTTTCAGTTTTATAAATAACACTTAGAGGAATACCTTTGTGCACAAATTTTTGTCTGTATTATTAAGGAAGTGTCTGAGGATGGAGACTTAAAGTATATGCACACTTTAAGAGTCTTGATACATACTGTCTATCAATCAGGGTTCTTAGTTGCAACAGAAGCTGACTGGAAGATTAAGGAGCAAAGGAGTTTATTAAAGGGTATTGAGTCTTCCACAGAAGCATTGAAAAGACTGGATAATCAAGACCAAACTGCCAGAAATGATGCCCCAAACCAGGTCACAGAGCAAGCTTGATGAAAAAGATATAATAGTCTATGTAAGTGGCATATCCTAGAGTTGTACATATACGGTGGCCTTGAACCTCACTCTTAAAGAACCCACTACCCTGCACTTTGCCAGCACCAAAAAAAGCAGGACCCCCTCATTTCTTCACCCATGTCAGCAAAAATGGATGCTGCAAGCAGAGCCTACTTACCGTTCTCACTGTCAAATCTAAGTCTCCAGAAAGCAAAGCCAAGGTCACATGCATGCAGCCTAGCTGCAGGGGACACTGATAATCTGAGATGGAATTTATAAACTTGGAATTTCCACAAATATAGAAAGTAAGATTGCCATATAAAATGGTGGCTGGTTAAATTTGAATTTCAGATAAGCGATAAAAAATTGTTAATATAACCCAAACATTGGTGGGTTATACTTATATTTGAAAACTCCTTATTGTTTATCTGAAATTTAAAGTTAACCAGAGCCCTGGCTGGTGTAGCTCAGTGGATTGAGCACCAGCTTGTGAACCAAAGGGTTTCTGGTTCAATTCCCAGTTAGGGCACATGCCTGGGTTGCAGGCCAGGTCAGGCCCCCAGTGCGGGTGTGTTAGAGGCAACCACACATTGATGTTTCTCTCCCTCTCTTTCTCCCTCCTTTCCCCTCTCTAAAAATAAATAAATAAAATATTGAAAAAAAAGAGTCAACCAGGTGTCCTGCATTTTATTTGTTAAATCTGGCAACCCTAATAAAAATGCCATTCAAAAGATGACAGGTAGTTGTGAGTGACTGTTTCAAACACCCATGACACTATCATATCATTTTAGCAAGAAGAAACACCAGCAATGAACAGGAGCTTCTAACTCGCCAATATTCTCATTTCGAAAAAGTGTTGGCTAATTTCATAGGCAAGAAATGATATTTAATTATTGCTTTAATTTACCTTTCTTTGTTTTTTAGTGAACAACTTTTCAAACCTTCATTATTTTTTTATCTCACCCTTTGTGAACAGATCAATTTGTGCTGGTTATTTATCTGCTGGGGTCATTCTGTGTTCATTATCAGAGAGAGCATCAGCTTCTAATGCAATAAGAATATTATCTCTGTGCCTAGTTTACTGTCCATCCTTTAATTCATGATCTTTTTAATTACAGAGCTTTTATATGATCAAGTCTCTTACTCCTTACCATACATGGAACAACTTTCCACATCAAGAGATCAGATAAATATTGACTTATAATTTCTCCAATTTTTAGTGGTTTGATTTATTTTACTTTTTATTGTGCAGTGATGATAAGTGGACATTTTTCTACATAGTTAACCAATTATCCTAGTGGGACTTTAAACCAGCACATACCAGTAATGACAGCAGTGTCATTTGTACTCTTCTACTTATTTTATGTATCTGGATTCAAGTTGGATGGCACTATTCTTTGGCTTAAAACTCATCAATGGTTTTCTCATTGCTATTAGAAAAATGAACAATTTGAACTTAAAAATATACAGTGTTCCTCTGGATCAGAAATGTTGTGCTCCCTGTGAGGCAAGGTATGGATGTAGAAATAGGAAAGGCATATTTGGGGGATAATGAGTAAAATTAGTCAAGCTAGAAAGGAGCTTTAAAACGATGTAAATGAGGCCCTGGTCAGTGTGGCTCACTCACTTGGCTTGGAGCATCAACCCATAAACCATAATAAGGTCCCGGGTCCGGTCAGGACACATGCCAGGGTTGCAGGTTTGGTCCCCCAGTTGGGGTGTTTATGAGAGGGAAGTGATCCATGTTATTCTCTCACATCTGTTTCTCTCCCTCTCTTTCTCTTTCCCTCCCCCTCTAAGATCAATAAGCACATCCTCAGGTGAGAATTTAAAAAATGGTGTAAATTATTTGAAAGCTAATTGAGGGTCAGGTAAAGGCATTTGACTTTATTTACTAGATAGTGTGGAACCTATAAGGGTTTTAAAGCAGAACATGATAAAGAAATACAGTCTTTGGAAGACTTAAACTGAGGGCAAAATGCAGCCTATTGTTAGCAAGGACTAAAAAATAGAGGGGGAACAGTGGAGATGGGAAAAAAAGGAATGGATACTGTGTGTTGTATAATATGAACCAGAATGTTCCAGGGGTTAAAGAATAGTTCAACACCAGAAAGTTATTTAATGTAAATCACCACCTAATGAATTAAGGTAAAAAAATATGTGATCATGTCAATATATCCAGGGGGAAAAGTATCTGATAAAATTCATGGGGGTGGGGTATAATGGGACTAAATGGTAATAGAAAAAATATAATATATTTTTTTAATTCACTACTCATTTGTGATAAAACTATGGTGAGTTTGGATTAGAATGGCCCATCTTTAAGTTGATGAAGAGTATCTACCAAAAAGCTTGTAGCAAAATCATCCTTAATGTTAAAAGTACTTTAGAAGCCCTTGCTGGTGTATCTCAGTGGATTGAGCACCAGGCTATGAACCAAAGGGTCGCCAGTTTGATTCCCAGTCAGGGCACATGCCTGGGTTGAGGGCCAGGTCCCCAGTAGAGATGCTTGACCACACACTGATCTCTTTCTCTTCTCTCTCTCTCTTCCCCTCTCTCTAAAAATAAATAAATAAAATCTTTAAGAAAAACATAGGTTCTATATCACTGGCTGTTGTAGCTCATTGAATTGAGTGCCAGCATGTAAACTGAAAGGTCACCAGTACCATTCCCAGTCAGGGTACATGCCTGACTTGTAGGCCAGGTCCCCATTTGGGGGCATGTGAGAGACAGCTGATTGATGTTTCTCTCATACATTGATGTCTCTCTCCTGTTCTTTCTCCTTCCCTTTCCCTCTCTCTAAAAATAAATTAACAAAATCTTTTTTTAAAGAATGGGTTCTATATACTAAGAATGAGTAATCAGAAAATAACAGAGGAAAAAAGATCACATTCAAAATAGGACTGAAGCTATTAAATAATTAGCTTAATTATAATATGACATTTCTGAAGAGCGAAGTACACTATGTTCAGTAATGGGAAAACAATATAAAGAGATCATTTCTCCCCCAATTGATCTAGAAATACAATTCCAATTAAAATCCCTATGGTTTTTTGGTTTTGGTGAATTTTAATAAATTGATTCTCCAGTTCATATAGATGAGAAAAGTGCCAATAACCAACACATTTTGAAGAATAATATGAGGATTTTCTTTACTGGATATGATCACTTATTATAAAGATATAGCAATGAAGACACTGTGGCACAGGGATAAATAAGAGATTCAGTGGAATGGAATAGAAAAGCTAGAATAGATTCATCCATATATGGAAATATTGTATATGACAGAGATGACTTCACAAATACAAAAAGAGAGGATGAACTATTAACTGGTGCTAGAAAAATGGTTGTTCAAGTTGAAGGAGGTCACTACCACACCATGCAAAAAATAAATAAATCTGAAGCTAATTAAATGCTGAAATATGAAAACAATGTCAATGCTTCTCACCCCCCATCCATAGGTAAGTTTATTGGCAAAGCTCAGACAAGGCAAAGTCTTTTTTTATTGTTGTTTGAATACAGTTGTCTCCATTTTCTTGCCACCACTCCCCAACCCACCCCATCCACCCTTACCTCCCACCATCCATCCTTCCCCGACTTGGCTTTGTCTATGGGTCCTTTATACAAGTTCCTTGATGATCCTTTCCCTTCTTGATGCTTTTATTTTTTTAGTATGTTTATTGAGTTTTAGAGGAAGGGAGAAAGGGAGAGAAGGAACATTGTCGTGAGTGAGAAACATAGATTGGTTGCCTCCTGTGTGCACCTGACTGGAAATCTGGGATTGAGCCTATAACCTAGGTGCATGCCTGACCTACCAGGGCTCAAACCTGCAACCTTTTGGTGTTCAGGACTACACTCCAACTAACCAAGCTACCTGGCCAGGGCTAATGTCAAAGCTTTTAGAAGAAAGTTTAATAATACCAAATTATTATGAGGATTGAGGAGAAAGGGGCATTGTCATAAATTGCTTGTGCAGGACCATACCACCACTTTGAAGAACAATTTTGTACTTTATGGGGAAGATGAGAATGGGCCTGCCTATACAAACTCTAGCCAAACTCTTTCATAGGTGCATAAGAAGACATGCACAAGAATATTAATTCCAGCCCTGGCTGGTGTGGCTCTGTGGATTGAGTGTTGGTCCGCGAACCAAAAGGTCACTGGTTTAGTTCCCACTCAGGGCACATGCCTGGGTTGTGGGCCAGGTCCCCAGTTGGGGGTGAGCAGGAGGCAACTAATCAATGTATCTCCCACATATTGATGTTTCTCTCCCTCTTTCTCCCTCCCTTCCCCTCTCTCTAAAAATAAATAAAATCTTTTTTAAAAAAGTATATTAATTGCAGTATCATAGGTGATGGTAAGAAACTGGAAATAACTTATGAGTCCATAGGAGAGTGGGGAAACAAATCATAATATATTCATACGATGGAATAGTATATAGCAGTTTAACAGAATGAACCAGAAAGTATTAATATGGATAACATTCAAAAACATTATGTTGAATTACAAAAGTAAGTTGTGGAATGATATGTACAATACACCATTACGTACAAATTTAAAATATACAAAAGAATACTATATATTGTTTATGGATAAGTGGATAAGTAGTAAAAGTATAATACCTTGGAATTATAGAGAATTTAGATACTGATAAGGGAGTGTCATTGAGGAGAGGTAGAGATTTCAATTGTATTAATTTTTTAAATTTTTTAATTGATTTTTTTCAGAGAAAATAAGGAAAGTGGAGAGAGAAACACCTATTTTTTGTTCTACTTATTTACACATACATTGGATGCTGTATTAATATTTTATTTCTTGAAAAACCCTGAAAAATCTTTTTTTAACTATACCAAGAGATGGAATGTTAACTGAACTTATTGTAGTAATAATTTTGCAATACATGTATGTGTAGTCAATATGCAGTATATCTTAAACTTATACAGAGATATATGTCAATTATATCTCAACAAAACTGGGAATCTTTTCTTTAAAAAACCCCTCAAGCCCATGTGGCATCATATTAAGATTTGTCATGTCTGGGCGGTAAACAGGTATTTTATTCTCTGCTCCTTCCTATGTGTTTGAAATATTTCAAAAATGCAAAACACCAAAAGAAAAAAAGAATCAATAACATGAGGTGAGGCTCCAAATCCTGCTGTGCCCCTGGGGCCCCTGCCACTGCTTTCCCCACAGAGCCACGCTGAGCAGAGCCCACCAGCTAACCCAAACCAGCGAATGAATCATAGCCCACCAGTGGGTGTCCTGGAGGCAGTGGCGCAGGGAGTAGCCAGATACGTGCTTGTATAGAGGCCAGCTCACTCACCTCTATGACTGCCAGGAAGAGGAGATCTTGGAGCTGAGGACTGATGGGACAAACTCCTGGACATGGACAGTGATGACACAGTGCTGCCAAGGTCAAGGAGCTGCTGGTTGACTGTTACAAGACCCGGGCATGCAGAAGCTGAGCATACCCTGGAAAAAGTAAGGGTCCTCAACCCAGGTGAATGGTGGCTACCACAGGACAGTTACTGACCCCTGACCTTGTAACAACAGCAACACCAAGGGCTCCTGTAGCCAGGCTGGGTGCCATGCACAGGGCTTCCTATGCCCCTGGCTTTCGGACCTCTTCCTTGCCCCCTGTTTTCCATCGGGGGGGGGTATTTTTATTAAACTGATGGGACTTTTTTTAAGATGTTATTTATTTATTTTTAGAGAGGGAAGGGAGGGAGATAGAGAGAGAGAGAAACATCAATGTGCGGTTGCTGGGGGTTATGGCCCGCAACCCAGGCATGTGCCCTGACTGGGGATCGAACCTGCGACACTTTGGTTCGCAGCCTGAGCTCAATCCACTGAGCTACACCAGCCAGGGCTTGATGGGACTTTTAAAAAACCACTAGGTGATTGATAGACTGTGGGGGTCAAGTCAAGAAAGGAGTCAAAGATGACTCAGTTATCTGATGATGATGTCATTGACAGGAAAAGAGAAGCTAGGGAAGCTGTCTTTGTGGAAGATGAGCTTTATTTCTGACATACCCAGCTTAGGGAAACAGCAGAACATCTAGCTAGAAATGTACATGAGGACATGTGAAGCTGCAATTTCATAGAGAAAACTAGCCTGTCAAAAGGGAGTGGCAAAGCAGGATATTTGCCCTGAGTCCCTGTCTCTCATCACATCATAGTGATCAGGCCATACGAATGTTTAAGGGAGGAGAGATTCCAGGAGGGTATGAGGAATAACACAGAGTCAGGCAATAAAGACTGAGCAAAGGTTATTGAATATGGTGATGCCTTTTAGGTGAGAAGATTGTGTCATGCAGTGATGAGAGTCCCAGTGGCAGGCAGTTAAGAAACAAGTAAGTGTCAAAGGAAGGGAAGCAGTGGTAGTTCATTCATTTTAGAAGATGGGCCATGAAAAGGAGGGGAAAATACTATACATTGCTTAATGATAAATAGATATGTAGCAAAAGTAGAAAAAAACTTGCATGGAGAAATATATCACAGACTTTCTGTATGTATATATATGGAAGTGCATATATGAATATATGTATATATGTGTCTTAGTCCATTCAGGCTGCTGTAACAAAATACCACAGATTGGGTTGCTTATAAACAACAGAAATTTATGTCTTACAGTTCTGGATGCTGGAGGACTGAAATTAGACTGCCAGCATGGTTGGGTGAGGAACCGCTTTGGGTCACATTCTCAGTGCATCCTCACATGGCGGAAGGGGCTAGGGAGGTCTGTGGGGTCTCTTTTATAAGACCACTAAACCAATTCATGAGGATTCTACCCTCATTACCAAATCACTTCTCAAAACCCCACCTTCCTTTTTTTTAATTTAAACTTTATTGTATTTTTCCCATTACCTTTTAGTCCCCTTATACCTCCTCCCCCCAAACCCCATCATCTAATACCATCACATTGGAGATTAAATTTCAACATATAAATTTTGGGGGAAACAAACATTCAGACCACAGCAATATGTATATATAATGGGATATATTTTGATCATTCACAATACTAATGAACAGACTATTTGAAATTTGTCACAGTGAATAAAAATGTTAAATGTATGCACAAATATAATCTTTGTAATTATGCAAGGACTGTCCAGAAGCTATCCAGCCACATAATATGAAAAATAGAGACATTCACTGAAGAAGATACAGGACACAAAAAACATTGTACACAGGACAATGACGCCTCAGTCCCCTTCAAAGTAGGTGCCTTGGGACCCCACGGTTCTCCCAGTGTCTCTTCCACTGTTCAAAACACTCTGCAAAATCATTTGTTGGAATCGCCATCAACTGCTCCATCGTATTTTCCTGAATCTCATTAACAATCTGAAATCTTTTCCTCTCAAAGGCGATTTTAGTTTTGGGAGAAGCCAGAAGTCACAGCGTGCAAAATCTGGGCTGTACAGGGGCTGAGTCACCTGGGTGCTTTAATGTTTCCCCCCAAAACTCTGCATGAGACATGATGCATGAGTGGGTGCATTGTCATGCCGAAGCTGCCAATCACCAATTGCCCATAGCTGCAGCCTTCTGAATCATCCAAATAGTTTCTGCAGAGGATTGGCCAAGCTTAACTCAAAATTTTTTAAAGCTTTTGTTTATTTATTTTTAGACGGAGGGGAAGGGATGGAGAAAGACAGGGAGAAAAACATCGTTGTGTAGTTGCCTCTCATCCGCCCTGCACCGAGGAATGTGGCCTGCAACCCAGACATGTGCCCTGATGGGGAATCAAACTAGCAACCCTTTGCTTTGCAGTCCAGTGCCCAATCCAATAAGCCACACCAGCCAGGGAAAGCTTAACACAAATTTGGATGCAGATTTGTTGCTGTGCTTGCTCAGTCATTTTGAATGTGATGGCCACTCAGTACCCATGCTCACTGAAAGGCATCTACTGCCCCTACTGACTAGTACAATGCAGTCGTCATTGTTCATGCATGTGCATTCCAGTCCACTCTCCTTGGCTACCAGGTTATATCATTAAATTGACAATGGTTTGGCTTTTTCTAGACAGACCTTGTGTGTGTGTGTGTGTGTGTGTGTGTGTGTGTGTGTGTGTGTATTCAATTTTTTAACTTGTGAGAAGAGGATGTTAAGAAAGAATTTAACATTTAGGATGATCCCCAATCCAAAATTTCAAATGGACTACCAGTCACAATAACAGAAAAAAATAATCTCAGGAGTACTGTAAGGAGGACAGGAAGTCAAAAATACATTCATTCTGCCCTGGCTGGCATAACTCAGTGGATTAAGCACGGGCTGGGAACCAAAGTGTCCCAGGTTCGATTCCCAGCCAGGGTACATTCCTGGGTTGCAGGCCATAACCCCCAGCAACCGCACATTGATGTTTCTCTCCCCCCCCCCTCTCTCTCTCTCTCTCTCTCTCTCTCTCTCTCCCTTCCCTCCCTAAAAATAAAATAAATAAATAAAATCTTAAAAAAATACATTCATTCTGTAGACATTTTAAGCCATTTCAAGAGAAAAATGAAACTGAAGTCAATAGTCACTCAGGATTAGATGAAAAAAAAATCCTCTAAGAGGGAAAAATTTCTCTCTAACTATTTGTGGCAAAACAATACAATGACAAAGCCCTGGATGTGGATAGATTTGGGATTTCTTACATTTACATGTCAGGGGACAAGACTAAGTAACCATCTGAAGTCACAGAATAGGAGGAAGTCCAGAAAATTAAGTAAAGGACCAAGGAGATGGAGTAGTTTCCACAGGATAATAGACTAAATGGCATTTCCCACATGTATTCGACCAAGGAACACTGAAAATTATCACGTGCAGCTGGAACTCCACCAGGAACTCAAGGTATAATGCTTATTTGAATTAAAGTAGACAACCAAAGAACACAAACATTTCACTGACACATTACTTGCCCTAAAAAATGATTACAATTTGATTCACATGTTTTAGAAATGTTGTAAGATACCAAAATACCTATAATACATTTAGAAGATTAAATTATTTGTATTTTATTAAGAATAGCCCTGGCTGGTCTGGCTAAGTAGATAGAGTTCTGATCTACAAACCGAAAGGTCACTGGTTCAATTCCCAGTCAGGGCACATGCCTGGCTTGTGGGCCTGGTCCCTGGTTGGGTATATATGAGAGGCAAATGATCAATGTATCTCTGCCACAACTGATGTATTTCTACCTCTCTTTCTCCCTCCCTTAACCCTCTCTAAAAGTAAATAAATAAAATCTTTTTAAAAATGATTCCATTTATCCATTTCTAGAGAGGGGGGAAGGGAGGGAGAGAGGGAGAGAAACATCAGTGTGTGGCTGCCTCTCACGCGCTCCCCACCAGGGACCTGGCCTGCAACCCAGGCATGTGCCCTGGCTGGGAATCGAACCAGTGACCCTTTGGTTCACAGGGCAGCACTCAATCCACTAAGCCACACCAGCCAGAGATAAATAAAATCTTTTTAAAAAAGAATAAAATATATTAAGCTTAGATACCTTATATTTTCAAGTTTCATTATAAAATATAACATATAAAAAGCAGTGTTTGAAAATGAGAACAGTACTTTTGTGTCTTTTTATTACATACTTTCTTCATATTATGTACAATAGTGCTGAATAGGAATTTTATGTCATTCAGTCATTCAACTAATATTTATTGAGCACCTGCCATGTGCCAAGCACTGTTCTATGTGCAGTGGATATAGTTATGAATAAAACAGACAAAAAAACTTGACTCACACAGAGCTTACATTCTACTGGGGAAAGACAAATACTAAACAAAATATTTAGGTAGTAAGTGCTTTGGGGAGAAAGTAAAACAAGGGAAGAGAAAACAGAGAACCTGGGGGGTGAGTATGTGTTGCAATTGTATTTTTATTTTGTTTTTAAAAATATGTTTATTGATTTTAGAGAGAGAGAAACATAGATGTAAGAGAGAAACATCACTTGGTTGCCTCCTATATGTGCCCCTACCAGGGATTGAACCCACCACCTAAGCAGATGCCCTGACTAGGAATCGAACCACCAACTTTTTGGTGTATGGGACGATGCTCCAACAAACTGAGCCACACTGGCCAGGGCATGGGGGTTACAATTTTAGTAAATTGGGTGTTCAGAAAAGACCTCACTGAGAAGGTGGCAGAGAGGGAGCCAAGTATATGTCTCAGGAGGAGGATAAGTAAATGCCCTATAAAGATTCTATTTATTTATTTTTAGAGAGGGGGAAGAGAGGAGAAGGAGAGGGAGAGAAGCATCCACATGTAAGAGATACATCGATCGATTGCCTTTCGTTCACGCCTGGACAGGGGACTGAACCCACAACCCAGGCATACGCCCTGACAGGGGATCAAACTGGCAGCCCTTTGAAGCAGGCTGACACTCAATCCACTGAGCCACACCAGCCAGGGATTGAGCTGATTTTCATTTTAACAGGATTACTTTGGTTGCTGTGATATGAACAAACTGAAAGGGGCCAAAGCTGCATGCAAGGAGACTATGTAGGAGGCTGATGCATTTCCTAAGAGATGACTGTGCTTGGGACCAGAGTATTGGCAGTGGAGGTGGTGAGAGATGGTCTTATATTTTGAAAGTCAAGCCACCAGGATTTGTTAATGGGCTAGATAGAGGGTGTGAGAGAAAGAGAGGAGCCTAGGATGGCTCAAAGATTTTGGGACTGAACAACTGGAAAAATGGAGTTGCCATTAACTGAAATATATAAACCTTTTGAAATGACTTTTGGAGAAGATGAGAAGCTTTGTTTTGGACATAGTATTAAATTTGAGATGCAGGTACTAAATGCAGGTAGGGCAGTTGAATAGACACTTAAATGTACAAGTCTACAGTTCAGGGGAGAGATCTGAGCTGGAAAAAAAATTTGGAAGTTGTCAGCATCTAGATCTGTGCTGACTAATAGTAACCACTAACCTCATGTAGCTATGGAACACTTGAAAGGGGGCTAGTCTGAATTAAGAGGTGATGTAAGGGTAAAATACACACCAGATTTCAAAGACTTAATACAGTAAAAAGAATATCACATCAATAATTATTTCATACTGGTCACATGTTAAAATTATAATATTTGTATATATTGGCTTAAAGAAAATATATTAAAATTAATTTCCCCTGTTTTTTAATGTGACCTGGCAGCTGAGGAAAGTGGACTGGAATCCATGTGCATGAACAATGACGACTTCACTGTACTAGTCAGTGAGGGCAGTAGATGCCATTGAGTGAGCATGTGTATCATATTCAAAATGACTGAGCAAATACAGTAACGAATGTGCTTCAAAATTTGTGTTAAGCTTAAACATTCCTCCGTAGAAATTATCTGGATAATTCAGAAGGCTTCAGCTATGGGCAACTGGTGATTGGCAGCTTCATCACAACAATGTGCCTGCTCATGCATCACATCTCATGCAGAGTTTTTTCATGAAACATCAAATGACCCAGGTGACTCAGCTCCCCTACAGCCTAGATTTGGCACCCTGTGATTTCTGGCTTTTCCCAAAACTAAAATCACCTTTAAAGGGGGAGAGATTTCAGACTCAGGCCATTGATGAGATTCAGGAAAATACGACGGGGAAGCTGATGTTGATTGGGAGAACTGTGTGAGGTCCCAAGGTGCCTACTTTGAAGGGGACTGAGGTATCATTGTCCTATGTACAATATTTCTTGTATCTTGTATCTTCCTTGGTAAATGTCTCTATTTTTCATGTTGTATGACTGGATATCTTCTGGACAGACCTCGTAGATACATATTTATGTAACCACCACACTATATTTTGTTTTAATTGCAACTTTATATGAAGAAGCCATTTGATATTATTGGAGCAAAGGGAGGAACACAAATACCCTGTTTTATAATATTTAGGTACTCTTTAATTCAGCTGTTTCAGAAATCATTATTTCACTCGAGAAGTCAGCTACTGAGTTTTTAGAAATGAAAGGCTCTAACTGTTTATGTTCACTTGTAATTATTCTAACTATCTTTGTTAGATTCAGACTCAGTTTGAGCCCCAGAAGACTCTGGTTTTTGTTTATTTTGTTTGTTTGTTTGTAACTTTTCTTTCAACCAAAATATTCCCAGGAGGGAAGAGAATGAGTTTACATAGCAAAGGCCACTTACAGACAGCTGAACAGCCTGTCCCTACATATCTCCAGGGTCTGCCATTTGCAACATCTAGAATGTAATTGGTGTTCTCTAGAATAGCTCAGTGTGGCAACCCTGGTGGTGGTGCATATGTTTAATGCATAATTCCGAGTGTCACAGAAACTGCAATCACTGGGGAGACAATATATTTCAGTGATGTAAAAGTGGTAAATATCGCCTGTTCAATCAGTCTGTATCATGTTTTTGTTCCCCTGGCAAACTTTTATGGACGTTCAGTAATTGGTGGGCATGGCACACCATTTGAAAAGGCAGATTATCACATAATAATAACTACATGAATGTGTCCCCTTAGACATCATTGTTCCCAACACTCTCCAGCTTCCTTGGAAGTCTTTTTTCCACCAAACCAGCACACACAAGCAGCTTATTATGGCATGAATAACTTCAGCCTTTCAAAGTAAAGACATTTTTGAAAATAGACAATATGTTTTATATTTGTACAGCTTTACAGTACTTCTCTCTTTACTTTTCACGACAGAAAATTGTATATATTGTACATCATATGCAAAGCAGAAAGGATAATATAATGAGATCCTCATTTACCCATCATCCAGCTTCAACATTTAACAGGCTTTTTGCTAATCTTCTTTCATTTACCACCCCACCCCTATTTTCTTTTGTGTAGTACATTTTTTTTATTGAGCTAAACTTCTATAACATATAGTTAACTATTTAAAATTTAAAAAAATATGTTTATTGATTTTAGAGAGGGAGAAAGGAAGAGAGAGAAAAAACATTGATATGAGAGAGAAATATTGATTGGTTGCCTCCCATATGCCCCTTGACCAAGGGATTGAACCCCCAACCTTCTGGTGTATGGAACAATGCTCCAACTCAGTCACACCAGCCAGGGCCAGTTACCATTTTTAAATTAAAAATTAATTCTGCTGCCTTGGCTGGTGGGGCTCAGTGGATTGGGTGCTGGTCAAAGGGTCCCCAGTTTGATTCCCAGATAGGCATATGCCTGGATTGTGGGTTAGATCCCCAGAAGGGGGCATGTGAGAGGCAACCACACATTGATGTTTCTCTCCCTCTCTCCTTCCCTTCTCTTCTCTTTAACAATAAATAAATAAGCCCTGGCTGGTGTAGCTCAGTGTATTGAGCGCAGGCTGTGAACCAAAGAGTCACTGGTTCAATTTCTAGTCAAGACATGTGCCTGGATTACAGGCCAGGTCCCCAGTGGTGGGGTGTGAGAGGCAACTACACATTGATGTTTCTCTTTCTCTCTCCCTCCCTTTCCCTCTGTCTAAAAATAAAATAAATAAAATCTTAAAAAAATAAAATTGACCCTTTTAACCATTTCTATGTGTACTGTTCAGTAGTGTTAGCTATACAGTGGCACCTTGGTACTCATCATTAGTTAGTTCTGGAACTTGTGATGAGTGCCCAAACTGATGAGTACCAAATAACAAAGCATTTTCTCTTGTATGATGGCGTCATGACTCATACAAGTTCTAGCTAGCACAATGAGTCCAGAGCAAGTGCCAACTACAGAAACACTTTTTTCTAGTCAAAATGCAACAACTACATGGTTTGATGAGTTCTGAAGCTGACAAGTACTGGAGTATGACTGCATTCACATTGTTGTATAAACAGATTTCTAGAATATTTTTATCTAGCAAAACTGAAATTCTATACCCATAGATCAACTCCCCATTTTCTCCTCCCCACCCCTGAACTCTGGCAAATACCTTTCTACTTGTTTTTTCCCATAGTTTTGACAATGTAGATATCTCATATAGTATTTGTCCTTTTGTGACTGGCTTATTTTACTTAGCATAATGTCCTCAAGGTTCAATGATGTTGTAGTTGTGTCAGAATTTCCTTCTTTTAAAAGGTTGGATAATATTCTACAGTTAATTGTTTTTTAAATGTACGATTTTAGTGCCTTCAAAATGTTGTGCAGCCCTGACTGGTGTGGCTCAGTGGACTGGGCATCATCCTGCAAAGTGAAAGGGCGCCAGCTCCATTCCTAGTCAGGGCACACGTCTGGGTCTTGGGCCAGGTTCCCAGTAGGGGTGTGCGAGAAGAAACAGATAGATGTTTGTCTCCCCCTCTTCCTCCCTCCCTTCCTCTCTCTCTAAAAATAAACAAATAAAATCTTTTTAAAAAATGCTGTGCAACCACTACACCTCTCTAGTTCAAAACTTTTTCATCATCCCAGAAGAACAACCTACACTCATTAAATAATTACTCCCTATTTCCCCCTCTGCCATCCTGGCAACCACTAATCTGCTTTCTGTCTTTATGGATTTTCCTTTTCCTGGTACTTAATATAAAAAGGATCATACAATATGTGACCTTTTGTGTCTGGCTTCTTTCACTTAGCATAATGTTTTCAAGATTCATCCAAGTCGTAACATGTATCAGCAGTTCACTGCTCTTATGGCTGAAAATATTTCAATTATATGGTATGCTACAATTTATTTATCTGTTCATCTACTGATGGACATTTGGGTTGTTTTCACCTTTTGGTTGTTATGAATAATGCTGCTATAAACATTCATATACTAGTCTCTGTATGGATATATGCTTTTACTTCTCTTGGATATATACCTAGGATTAGAATTACTTGATCATATGATAATGCTATGCTCACATTTTTGAGGAAACACCAAAAGGTTTTTTCTTAGCAGATACACCATTTTACATTCCCATCAACAATGTATGAAGATTCAAATTTCTGCACATTCTGACCAATAACTGTTATTTCCCCCTTCCCTCTCCTTTTGATTATACCCATCCTAGTGGGTAGGAAGTAGTGTCTCATTGTGGTTTTGATTTGCATTTCGTTTCTTTAAAGACCAATAATGTTCAGCATCTTTTCATGTTGACTGTTTGTCATCTATTTGCTAGTTGACTATTTGTATATCTTTGGAGAAATGTTTATCCAAGTCCTTTACCCATTTTTTAAATTGGGCTGTTTGTATTTTATTGGGTTATAAGAGTTCTTGCCCTGGCTGGCGTAGCTCAGTGGATTGAGCACGGGCTGCAAACCAAAGCATCGCAGGTTCGATTCCCAGTCAGGGCACATACCTGGGTTGCAGGCCATGACCCCCAGCAACCGCACATTGATGTTTCTCTTTCTCTCTCTTTCTCCCTCCATTCCCTCTCTGAAAATAAATAAAATCTTTAAAAAATATATTAAAAAAGAGTTCTTTATATATTCTGGATACTAAACTATTATTGGATGTATAATTTGCAAATATTTTCCTCATTCTGTGGGTTGTCTCTTGATAATGTAGTTTGATGCACAGAAGTTTTTAAAATTTTGATTAACTCTTATTTATCTTTTTTTTTCCTTTGGGGTCTTGTGGTATCAAATTTAAGAATCAATTGCCGAATCTGAGGTCATAATGATATACATATCTCTGTGTTCTTCCAATAATTTTATAGTTTTGGCTTTTATTTTTTTGCTTTTATAACTATATCCTAGATCCATTTTGGGTTAATTTTCATATGGAGTGTGAAGTAGGGGGTCCAAATTCATTCTTCTGAATGTGCAAATCTGGTTCCTCCAGTACTGTTTAGTGAAGAGACTATTTTTTCCCAATTGAATGGTCTTGGAACTTTCTGTAGTATTTTCAAGCAAACACTTGACATCATGTCATTTCATTTGTAAATAATTCAGTTTCCATGTCAACTCTAAACTTTTTAAACATAACTTTCATGCTATGATCAGATCTAGTAAAATTAGCAATTATTCATTCTTTAATATTTAATACCATTTATATTCAAATATTTTTTTAGATTTTCTTTATTTATTTTAAAGATACAAGATTATCAACATTTTTTAACATATTTTATTTATTTATTTTTAGACAGAGGGGAAGGGAGGGAGAAAGAGGAAGAAAATCATCCATGTGCAGTTGCCTCTCACACGCCCCATACCAGGAAACCTGGCCCACAACCCAGGCATGTGCCCCAACTGGGAATTGATCCAGCAACGCTTTGGTTCACAAGTCAGCACTCAATCCACTGAGCTTCACCAGCCGGGGCTTTATTAATTTTTAAAAAGATTTTATTTATTTACTTTTGGAGTGAGGGGAAGGGAGAGGGAAAGGGAGAGAGAGAAACATGAATGTGTGGCAGATACATCCATCAGTTGCCTCTCACATACCCCCAGTGTGCGACCTGGCCTGCAATCCAGACATGTGCCCTGACTGGGAATCGAACCAACCTTTCGATTCATAGGCTGACACTTAATCCGCTGAGCCACACCAACCAGGACAGATTTAATTTATTTATTTTTAGACAGAGGGGAAGGGTAGGACAAAGACAGAGAAACATCAATGTGTGGTTGCCTCTTGTGCCCCCTACTGGGGACCTGGCCCACAATACATGCATGTGCCCTGACTGGGAATTGAACCGTGACCACTTGGTTTGCAGACTAGCACGCAATCCACTGAGACACACCAGCCAGGGCTATATTAAAATATTTCTTATTGTTTCAAATTTCTCATGTTAATTGTAACCTTCTCATAGGCCCTCACCATGTGGGTTGTTACGCTCCTGTTAGTTCTCCAGGCTGATCAGATAACAAGTTATTATAGTGTCTGGAACACAGTAGCTCAAAAGAATTTTTGCTCCACTCTTTTCCCCTTAGTATACCCTCCAATCTTCATTGCATTTATTACCATTAGGCACTATTTTGGGCATCAGTAGAAGTAAGGTCCTCTTTATCCAGTAAAGATTGATTGAACACCTACTAGGTGTCAGGCTAGGTGCTTCCTCTGGCCTGTGACATACCACATGTCTTAAGTCATTTGCTTTCCTGTGTCTGAATTAAACCCAGTCTTCCCTATTGTACAATGAAGCAGTATGAACTAGAATCCAGTCACTAGGTGATTTGTTAAGTCTGCTCCAGCTCTAAGTGTCTGTCCTCCTTGTCTTTGTTCCTACTCCGATCCTAGTCCCTGAAATTTCCTGGACACAACCTATCTGCCCTTCAAGGCTCCTGAAAGTCTGCCTTTGCTCTTTTCAACTCTGCTGCAGACATAGCTTCCACTCAACTTGCTTAGCACCAAGTCCTCATTTTCTTTCCCCAGCCTAGACCATTCAGTGTTTTTATGAGTTAACCATTCAGGAATATACAGTTAACAGTACAAGTAATACCTAGTGCCTACATTTGAAATACTGAAGACCCTCCACATTTGCATTTTCAGAGACACATCACTAGCCCCCTGTAGAGGGAAGGGTCATCCTTAAATCCACAAACACTTTATGGGTACAGCATTTTTATTACACTCCTGGAAGATGAGTTTAGAAAAAGAGGGTGAATTTTTAAAAAAGTGTGGAGTTTGTGGCTTTCTCTGGAAAATAAAATTCTCAACCTTCCAAATGGTGTAATAGGCTGTTAACACATGGTCAGTAAGGTTTATATTTAAAATGTCTTACAGTTGCAATAGGTCATTTAACTTTTTGAAATACTTATATATTGTATCCAGTCTGACCCCACTACTATAAGTTCACGGATGATGGACCCATAATGAGATAAAGTGAGATGGAGTTTTTCTCAGGGCCATTTGTGTTATCTGACACTATGTGGTGTATTGGAAAGAGAAGTATTGCCAAGTATGGTGTGACTTATCTTTCTCAGTTTCTTCAACTATAAAATGGGAAAAAATAGTCTTGGCGCTCCCTATTTCTCAAGATTGTTTTGAAGATTGAAAGAGATCATGAATATCAATGTGTTTGGAGAATATACAGCTATCCACAGCTACAGTTTGCTTGTTGTAAGCTTATCTTATCCAAGTAACCACAAATATATTCTATTTGAAAAAGCCTCACACAATAAATTTGTATATTGTAATTAATCACTGAATGGCCCTTAGGTGCTGGGTCTTATATTTTGGGCCCACCCTGGCCAATAGCCACCAGCAACAAATGGCTATTGAGCATGTGAAATGTGGCTAAAGCAACTGAAATTGTAATTTTAATTAATTTATATTTAAATATAAAAACTGATGTGATACAAGTAAACTTGGATATGTAAATAATCTAATCTTTCAAACAATATAATGAAATCTAAATACAGATCATGGATTTCTGATGAAAATTTGGCATCTGAATAATTTTGAACACTTGCTATAGAAAAGTTTTAAAATCTTCATTAATAATTTTTATACTGATTTTGTGTTGAAATGATAGAATTTTTGGTCTATTGGGTGAAACAAAATATACTATTAAAATTAATTTCACTGACTTCTTTTTTTTAAATGAAGATTTTATTTATTTATTTCTAGACAGAGGAGAAGGGAGAAAGAGAGGGAGAGAAACATCAATGTGTGGTTGCCTCTTGCACACCCCCCACCAGGGACCTGGCCCACAACCCAGGCACATGTCCTAGACTGGGCATCGAACCAGTGACCCTTTGGTTCATGGGCCAGTGCTCAATCCACTGAGCCACACCAGCCAGGGCCATGTATGAGAGTTTTTATTTGGCATTGATTCATAGAGATGGAACTTCTAGGTGAAAGCTTGACAGCATTTCTAATACCTGAATCTCTGTTTCAATTAGGATAGTGTTAACATGACAGGTAAATCTCTGATAAGATCAGATATTTAACAAATGTGGATAAGAAATCATCCAACAAAATGCCCTATTGGAAGCTGTACTATTGTGTGCTCCTACAATTTTCCCTTACTATATGTACATATTCATGTCCAAATCCTATTCATCCTTAATGTCCAGCTCAAACACTCCCTCCCTTCAGGAAGCTTTCCATAGACACTAAATGGATATGATCTCACCTGCCTCTCTACCTTAAGTACGGTCCTTATCACAGACTATCTTGAATCAGAAATATATCCTTTAGTAGACATTCATTTTTCTTCCTGAAGGGGCTGGACAGTACCATTAATTCATCCTGCATCCTCCCTCAGTGCATAGCTCAATGTCTATATAATTAAACAGAAGCCCTAAAGTGAAAAGGTGAAACCTACAGTCTCAGGAATAAGCACAGAGCCTGCACAGTGATCAGATAGTGTTTGCACACCCATCACTGTGACATATGCTTCCAATGGTTCACAAGGCTCTGCAGAAATTGCCAACTTCTCCAACTCTATGAGCTCTTCATATCACTCCTTTTCCTTCAATACACCATCCACACTGGCCTTTTTTTCTGGCATTGAACACATTAAGTCTGCTCCCATTCCCAGGCCTTTATGTCTATCATTCCTTTTGCCTGGAGTACTCCACTTCCTGATTTCTGCTGGCTTCTCCTTTCCTTTCAAGACAGCTCAATTTTCACCTCCCCAAAGAGGCCTCCCTTGACCCTCTATTTTAAATTAGGTCCCCAACTCCAGTTACTTGTTCTACTATATCACCTTAACTTAATTCTTTACATAGCATTTGTCTGTCTTAAACATGTTAATTTGGTTGCACTAGAATGTAAGATCCACCAGAAAAGGGACCTTGTCGGCCGTGCTCAACTCTGCATATTTTCAATGGCTGCAATAAAGTCTGTACAAGTAAGGATGATTTTGGCTGAAAGTAACAAAATATGCAACTAAAAGTTGCATAAACCGAAAGGGTTTATTTGTACCCCATAAAAAGGAAGTGAGGTCCTGGCTGGTTTGGCTCAGGAGGTTGAGCACTGGTCTGTAAACCAAAAGGACTCTGGTTCAATTCCTGGTCAGGGCCCATGCCTAGGTTGTAAGCCAGGTTGGAAGTTTCTCTCCCTTTCCTTTTTCCTCCTTCCCCTCTCTGTAAAATAAAAAAATACATAAAACCTTTAAAAAATAAAAATAAAAAGGAACTCATCTGCAGGCAGTACTAGGGTAGGTTCAACAGTTCAGTGCTGTAAAGATTATGGATTGTCTTCTTATCAATGATTTTGGCCTTCCCTTGTGTTTGCAAAATGGTTGCCAAGAGTAGATGCATTACAAGAAAATACCCCTCTTAGGACGAAAGGGGGAGCAGATGTTTCCCTGCCCATCCATTTTCATAAATGTAGAAAAACTTTGTCAAGAGCCCTCCTCCCACACTTCATCTTTCCATTTCATTGGCCCAAACTGAGTGGGAGTAAAGACCATCTCACTAGTAAACAGAGAAAGATTATCATGATTTGTTTTTAACCAGTCATAATTTATCACCTGGACCTGGGCCTACCTTCTTTAAGCCCTGTGGCTCTGTCCTATACCTGAAGCATATTTGGGCTCTGATAGCAAGGGAAAAGTGTGGCTGTTGTGGAGCTAACCAACAGTATGACACATACAGACATTCAAGGTATAGAGGGCATGAATTCATGCTGATCCACCTTCATTCAACAATGAACAAATTAGCCCCAGTCAAGAATCTTGGTTGGTTAGAGCACTGTCTGGAAATGCAAAGGTTGTGGGATTTGATCCTCTGGCAGGGCACATACAAGAAGCACCCAATGGTCCTGGATGGGTACTCGATTGGTTGGAGCATTATCCCAGTGTGCCAGGGTTGCAGGTTTGATCCCTAGTGGGGCAATCAGTGAATGTGTAGATAAATGGACCAACAAATCAATGTTTTTCTCTCTCTCTCTAAAATCAATAAAGAATCAACCAATGAATGCATAAATAAGTGGAAAAACAAATTGATGTTTCTGTCTCTCCCTCCCTGTAACATAAAAAAATCACACACACACACACACACACACGCACACGCACACACACACACAGTGTGCAAAGCAAAGACTGGTGATACAAGGCCTCTCTTCTTTTAGAGGACTTCCAGTTCCCAGGCCCTTCAGTATCTTCCATCTGTGCTTCGTCCAGACTAATATGATGGCTGCTCAAATAGACTTGCTGCTAAGAGACTTGGCCTTTGCTGTGTTCCCAGAAACCATCAACCATGCCCTTTTTTCCACAACGAAGTTCCTTATGTAGGTGTGACTGCTTGGTCTTTGAAGTTGGGAGAAGTGCACTCTGGCAGTGGTAAGAATTCTCAGAAGGGCTACGTGGTTCCCCAGAAATTATGGGCCATTTTCAAACTCTGGACAAATGAAGTAACCAGACAGAAATTGCTACGACCAGTGGAGCCTCTCTCACTTTGCACTTGGGGAGGTTTTGCAGGGGCACTAGTACTTCAAGAGTCTTATTTCTGCCTTAAGCATGTTTTGTTTTACATCTAGTTGGAAAACGTTTGATTCTTGGAAAACAATGTTTGGAAGGTGAAGAGGATAATGAAAGTAGTATGAAATGGAGAGGTGATGGCAGGGCACGTGGAAAAGCTTCTAGAAGGCTGATAAGTCCTCCGGAGATCAGGCCTTCCCAATGCCACCCCCACCACACCCCTGGTGCACAGTCACTGCGGAGCTAGACAACCTGCCACAGGCTCAGGCTCCACCACCAGGTCTCCCGGTCCGGTGGTGATGTTGGTGGGGTACGGCCATAGCAAGTTTCCACTTCTCACAGCCTGCTCCCTCCAGGGGTGGCCTCCGTGAAGAAGGACCTACTGGGTAAGAAAATAGCTGTGGGCAGGGAGAGGACCCAGGCTAGCTGCTAGCTCGTGCCAGAAAACCTCTCTCCCTCCTTCCAAAGGGGCGCGACCCCTCCCCGGCGGAGCAGACAATAGGCGGCCGCTCCACGCTGTTTCCCATTCCCTAACAGCCTGTGACCCGGGAGCTCTCGGGGTGTGTGTGGGGGGGGACACAAAGGTCCCCAGCCCTTCGGTGGGCATCGCAGCCTCTGAGGCAGCAAAGAAGCACTGGGGTAGCGCACGCCCCACACTTGGAGACACTTGGTTACACCCCTCAACCTCCGTCTCCCTCCCCCGCACCATTACCACCACCACACGGGCGAAAAAAGCAGCAGTCAGACGTCTCCTCCCGGGTAGGCAGCACCAGCAACATCAGGAGCGGGCGGAGCCGGAGCTTTTGCCGCTCCCCCCTCTTACCTCGTGACCTCGCCCCCCCCATCTACCCCCACCTCGCCTCCACACACCCTTTCTCCCAGACACGCCCTCCTCCTTGGCTGGTAGCGCGCGCAGGGCTTGATTTTTCTTGGGGAGGGAGCGGCTGCAGTCGCCGCGGGGCAAGACAGCGAGCTAGCAGGCGCGGGAGGGGAGGAGGAGAAGAGGGAGGAGCCACGGGTGGGTGGGAGGGAGGGGCGGCGGGCGCCCGCTGCGATGTGGCCAGCCGGCAGGCGGGTAAGCAGAGGGAGCAGCAGGGGCTGCGGCCGGCCGTGCCCGGGGCACTGAGCACGTCCGCCGAAACCTGCACCCGCGGCCATGGCCGAAGTGCGCAAATTCACCAAGCGGCTCAGCAAGCCCGGCACAGCGGCTGAGCTCCGGCAGAGCGTGTCGGAGGCCGTCCGGGGCTCGGTAGTGTTGGTGAGTGGCCGGGGGACGGGGCGTCTCGGGGGACGCGATCCGGGTGAGAGCAGTGGGGTAGCTTCCCTCGCGCCGGGGCCAAGACCGAGACCGCGCTCCGGGCGGCCCCTGGTGTGCCCGCGCTCTCCGTCTCTGGTTCAGTAAGTTTGCGCACCAGCCACCGCTGGCTGCAGTCCGAGTCCTGGGCGCCCGCTGACAGCGCTGCGGCTGCCGGGCGCGGCGAGGGCGTGAGCCTGGCTGGACGTTGCAGGGCCATTGGGGGCTCGGAACCCGGGCCCGGGCCCGAGGTGTGAGCTGCGGAGTGGACCCCTCGTGGTCCTAGACTCGCCACAAAGAACCAGGGACCAGGCGCGAATAGATCCCGATTCCCTCCTGCCCGCACCTGAGGCAGCCTAGGCGGAAGGATGCGTTGAGCGTTTTGCACTTACACACTCGCGCGCGCACACACACAGTGTATACAAGAAAGAACCCCACCCAAAAAGCACTGGTCGCCCAAGCTTCGGCGGGCGGTGAGAACAGAGGAAGCGGAGCGACTTCCTCCTGCTAGTGGGGAGAAAGAGGGTGGTGATGGGTGTTGAAGGGGTGCTGCTGCTGCTGCTGCTGCTGCCGCCGCTGCCGCGGAGTGAGGGGATGGGAAACAACGGGGTTCCCGGCCGAGTGGGCGCGGGTTTGACCGACTCTGGGCGAGGGTATCTGCTGGTACGCCGGAGGGCTCCAGAGGCAAGAGGATAGGGGGTGGAGGGGATTTGGGAGAAGATGGGGTGTGCCAGTCCAAGGATGGAGAACCTGGGGTGAGAGCCCCATCGCTTAGGGATGGGGGATGGGGATTTGAAAGCGTGCTGACCCCTTGGGAACCCTCCCATCACACCCTCCGCCTCATCCGGCTTATCTGACTCTAGAGAAAGGGGATGGATGCTAACGGACATTCGTCCCTTTTCCTGTTTGCTAGAAACTCGTTACTAATTTTCTGGACTAGCGAGCAAACCCTAAATAAGCAGCCAGTCTGGTTAACTAGTTTGTTTTGTTACTTTGGCTTTTTGTTTTGTTTTTGGTTGTTCGTTTTTTGTCTCTCCACTCAACCTTACAGCCCATCGTCTGCTGTGTTTAAATTTAATCATTTAAGAGGGTGCTCTTTTTGTTAAAACAACTTATCGGAAGGGAACTTCACAGATTTTCCTTTCAATTTTTCTGTTGATCTTGTAGAATCTGCGATAAAACTAACACTAAAAGGCCAGGGGCCTGATCCCAACAGTGGAGAAAGTTGACATTAGTGGGAGTTCTGGAGGAGGATCAAAGGTAAAATATATACCTTTGAGATGAAGATCAGATCCCTAATAGCTACAACTGTGCAAAGCCAAGTGACTTTAAAGAAGTCTCTATCGTGGCTGAACCCTTGGAAGCTTAATCCTGCTGTTTAGCAGAGCAAAACCCAGACCTTGAATGTTTTAAATGGACTTGGCTTATTGTGCGTCTCACCAATTTTAGAATGAGGTCCTGTTGGATCAGTTTAGAACCTTCATTGTCATCAGCCAGTTAAGAGAGGAAGGCAAGCTGTGTGCAGGGCATTTATACCAGGGCTCTCTCTTCTGTAATTGTTAACAAGTGATTCAATCTGCCTAGCCCAGAAAATGCTTTCCTAAATTCAGGAAGAAAGAAAACCTTGCTCGAGCATGGGTGGCTGGCTTAGCACATCGTGTGAAGGGAGCCTGTGAAGTGGACAGATGGTCTCAAGAGAATAGATGGGACTCTGCAGATGGTCAGTGGGATTTGACCTGCCACCCTCAGTAGCAAAAAGTTAACCTTAGCATTTTTGCCCAGGTTTTGAAAAGAATTTTGTGTAGCACAGGTGCAGCTGACCCTTCCTAACCATTGACTCTATGGCAAAGCTGGAAAAACTGTTAGTGGGAGGAAAATCTTTTAGGAGATGGTGCCAGCCTAGCTTACTTGAAACTGAGGGTACAGCTTTTTACCATGCAAGGCACACTGGTATGTGATCCACATTGAGATTTGGGGGGTGGGGGAGAACAGATTCTAGGCATCTTAATCAACCAATATTTATTGAACCTCAATTGTACAACATACAATGCTAGATGACCTATAGTTATAGGTGGATGTGGATGACTTTTTCTCCCATTTGTTTTTATGAGTTCCATCCTGAGTTGGGTCTCTCTGTGTGCATGTCAATAGAACACCCAGAATATATACACAAGTCAATTTTAGGTTATTCACAGTACCTAGTGAATTCTACTTTAAAGCAGGTCAGTCGGTTAAGAAATAAGCAAACAGTCTTAAATGGAGTGTGCTCTCCTAAATGGCTGTGTTTCTTGGCCCCTGCTTTTCTGACACAAAGAGCTGGTATAACCAAAGTTAGCAAAGCCACAGTGGCTGGAGAACCAGTGGACCTCATTGCAGCTGCTGCCATAACTTCTGATTTTTTTGATTTAAGCCCTAAAATGTTTGTTAGGGCTCTCTGAAGTTGGACTTACACACACTTGCTGCTGTAAACCCATGGCACTCACGTAATTAGGGCTTCAATAAGGAGCCACATATTCATTGGATTTAAGTGTGGAGTCATTCCCACAGCAGTTCAAACTTTCCACTGGTGGTACCTCTCACTACACCTTTGAAAACCCACCAAGCTGAATAAATATACAGTACTTCCTGTTTGGGTGTTTTCTTTTTACAATTATATCCTTGTTGGTATGTTGCTAACATCATTCTGTTTTGCTCCGTTTGAAAAATTCAGAAGGTGCAGGCTATACATAGCATTTAGTTGTACATTCAAGACCTTCATTCAGTTATTAGTACTTTCACAAATCTGAATCTGTTAACTATATAATGAAGCAAACAGAGACTGTTTGATTGTTGCATTTTCCTGTAAGTTTGGCATTTTTATGAAGGTCAGTATTAACCCAGGGAAATGGGTAATTACAGAATTGAACTTTGGCAGAGATTTCTGAAGAGAGGCTTGGGGAGGAATATTATAACCTGAGAGTGTATGAGATTAACTGAGAAGTGTTTATATATATACATGTTTTAAATGCAGAGTTTTAACACTGTTTTTGTTATAATTCAGGATATAGCTATTTGTGTCTGGGGGAACAAAGGCAGTTGGTAAACCTATTGTATTCTGGCTCTCCTTAAGAGGAGTCATTGTGCCTGGGAAAGTCACCTACTAGGTGTTTAAATACTGTTTGCTTGCTGCTGATGAATTTACCCTCAATTCCTTGTGCGCCAGAGGATCAGGAAAGAGTTGCTAGATATTACGGATTGTAGCCCCGTGAGGCAGTGTAATGTGTGCAGTGTCTCCTGGCTGGCACCAGCCAGATTTCATACAACTCCAGTGGAGAAAAACTCCCCCGAAGCTGAGAGGGGCTGTAAAGATTCTGCAGTTGCTGACTCCCCCCACCTGGCACACACTATCTTTGCATGAAATGTTTGTAAGGTTGGAATTTAGAGAAGGCCTGAAAAGGAATCAGGGAGCTCCCCTGCTCCCTCTTCCCCTGGGGAATTTGTGGAAAGTACTTAATATAGGACAAAACAACTGACACTGGAATAAAGCCAGTTTCAATGGGCTTGTTGACCAAGCGTTTCCAATTCAGAGACTTAGCTTGCATCTGAATGAAAGGAGAGTCAGGAGGGTTACCCTGAGTGTTGGCTCCTAAAGATGCAATTGTCTCACTACCCTGTGGGCTTTTCCAGGGTACTAGGACCCAGGGCAAGCAGCTCCTGGAGGATCTTTCCAAAAAGCCCAGTGTAGAGTTGGCTGTGAAACCAGAGAGGCCTCCCCACTGAACTTTATTTGAAGCACCAAATAGTAGAATTTGTTTTCTAAGACGAGCATGTTAAATTCTCTGGATTGATTCATTTCCTAATCATCAGTAAACCTTCTTTTTGGAATGTTTATTATTTTTTATTTTTATGTATTGATTTGAAAAGGAGGGAGGGGAGAGAGAGAGAGAGAGAGAAAGAAACACCAATTTGTTGCACTTATTTATGCATTCATTGGTTGATTCTTATACGTGTCCTGAGCACCTGGTGAACCTGCAACCTTGGTGAATCTGGAAGATGCTCTTTAACCAACAGAGTTGCCTGGGTGAGATATTGTTTTATTACATGATAAATACATGTGTGTTGTAGAAGAGTTAAAAAACAAAAGAATCACCAGCATCTCATCACTCAGAGGGAACTCAGTATTCTAACGTATATATGTCAAAACTCTTTTCTCTGTCTCCTTTGTGTATTATATGTGTGTATATATGAAAACATGGATTGAATAAATATATCATACAATCTTTAAAATAGTTCTTTCACTTAGCAGTATCTTCTAGATATTTCTTCACAGCAATCAATAATAAATCTACAGGCCCTGGCTGGCGTAGCTTAATGGATTGAGCATGGGCTGCGAACCAAAGCATCGCAGGTTTGATTCCCAGTCAAGGCACATGCATGGGTTGTGGGCCACTTCCCCAGTGGGGGCCACATGAGAGGCAACCACACATTGATGTTTCTCTCTCTCTCTTTCTACCTCCCTTCCCCTCTGTAAAAATAAATAAATAAAGTCTTTTAAAAAATTAAATCTACATAATCATGTTTAATGACTGCCAAAATTTCACTATAGGTGTACCATAGGTAATCATCCTTTATTGTTTGATATTTTTACTTTATTGATTTTAGAGAGGAAGGGAAGGAGAGAGAGACATAGATTTTGTTGGTCCACTTACTGATGCATTCATTGGTTGTTTCTTGTGTGTGCCCTGACCAGGGATAGAACCTGAAACCTTGGTGTCGGGACAATCCAGGGCCTGGGTATTAATATTTTTTAAATTTGCACAATCTGATAGGAGATAAATGGTACATCAAGGTTCTAATTTGCATTTTTGAAACCTCTTGAAGTTAGTTTTTTTATATGCTGATCAGCCATTTATATTTCTTTTTTAAAAAGATTTTATTTTTAGAGAGGGGAAGGGAGGGAGGGAGAGGAACATGGATGTGCGAGAGGCACACCTATCAGTTGCCTCTTACACGCCCCCAGCTGGGGACCTAGCCCATATCCCAGGCATATGCTGTGACGGGGAAGTAACCCAGGGTTGTGCTCTGGCTGGGAATCAAACCAGCAACCTTTCGTTTCGTAGGCCAGTGCTCAATCCAGAGCCACAGGAGCCAGGGTTGCCATTTGTATTTCTTATTTTTGAGGATTTGAGTGAACCTTCTTACAGACTATTTCCCTGTTTGTAATTCCTGCAACAACGGTCTCCACCCCCAAGATTCTGTTTCGATAAGTCTGGGGTGGGGCCAGACATCTGTATTTTTAGAAACTGGTGAGCCGGATGCCCACTGAATCTAGACCACTTGCCCACTGAGGGCAGGAATGTCCCTTATACATACCCCTGAAGAAAATGATTGTCTTTAAACACTCCCTGCTTTTTATTTTATTTATTGATTTTAGAAAGAGAAACATCAATTTTGTGTTCCATTTATTGACACATTCATTAGTTGATTCTTCTAGTACCCTGATTGGGGAATTGAACCCACAACCTTGGGTTAGCAGGACAATGCTCTAACCAGCTTAGCTATTTGGCCAGGGAAACATTCTCTGCCTTTTAGAGGGCTATGTTAGAAAACGTTCTTCAGCTGGAATTTAGTCTGATGTTCCACCATGGGTTAGGCTCCTAGCTCTGCTGTTTGCAGCTACACAGAATGTATTTGCTTCCTCTTTTACATGACAACCCTTCAAATATTTGGAGTCAGCCACCATGTCATTTTAAAATTTACTCTTTACAAAGCCAAAAAAGCCCTTTTCTTTATTTTTCACATTACTTGGTTTCAAAATTCTTCACCATCATGGTCATCTTGTTTCGACTCTTTTTCCAAAGTCTCAATATCCTACTTAAACTGTGGGACACAGAGCACAGGCTCAAGAGTCAGACATAGGGTTGAATCTGACCTCTGTTACTGCTTGCATTGTGAAATGGGGATAAATAGTTGTAACCTACCTGTGGAGTTCTTAATGAGGATTAAAGAAGGTAGTGTATGGAAAGTGCCTAATGTATAAGTGAAGCATGAAGGTTAAAAAAAAAGCGGTCTGGTGGGGAAAAAGTTTTCTGGAAGGGTCTGTCAGAATATAATGGGGAGGGGGCAATATTTTTTACTCATTCTAGATATGAGTGAAAAAGTCAAGCTGTGTATCCATCTCTATTCCCAGTGTTTCACCAAGCACCTGGAATGGAATAGGTACTCAGGGGGAAATGCAGTGGCAACAATATGTAGGATGGATCCAATGTTGGGTGACTGGAGACTGGGTAACTAGTTAAATTTAAAGTACATAGTTCCAGAGAGAGATAACTGCAAGCTTTAACTTGAGGCACTGAGAATGGAGATAAGGGGGAAAGTGTGAGAGATATTTCAGTGATAAAATCAACAGGATTTGGTAAGTCTTGAAGAGGGAGGAAAAGGGGGGAAGGAAGAAGTGGGAGGAAGAGTGAGAAGAACAGAGGAGGTGGAGTCGAGATGACTGAGGTTTCTCGGCATTGGTGAACTGGAGGAAAAGCATGTCTGGTGCTAGGGGAAGGGAAAAGAAAGAGAGCCAACTCAACTTGAGAGGGTTGTCAGGGTAAAGCCAGGTTTCATTTAAGCAAGGTGGTGGAGAGAACATTCTAGGAAACGGCTCAGCAATGTAGCACTGTGTTTTGGCAAAAGACACAATGTTCTTGAAGGCAGAGAAGTTCCAAGTGGGATCAGGAGGGGGAGGAAGGGCTGGGGCTGAGAAGACAGAGAGATTATGAGATTAGCTGATTAAAGACGTTTTCACCATCGAGGGTGATTAGGGAAGTGGGAGGCAGGGTGTGGAGGAATGGTCTGGAGGCCTACCCCAAACTTCTAGTTCGAACGGTGATGATAAATTAGGTCACCCCTGAGCAGCTCTGCTGCCAGGGTTTGAGCAGTGGGAGAAAGGGGGCTAACTAGCCTCCTCCCCCAGGTACCTGAAGAAGCTGAATAGGATGTTTCCTGTGTTTAAGGGACTCACAAGCTAAGGAGGGAGATTAGATAGACGTAAGCAGAGAACAGAAAAGAAGCACAGCAGGGGCTAGCGGTTCTGCCTTCTACTTTCAGTTAGTCACCACATCTCTGCCCCCCCCCAGCTCTTTTATTGTGAATTTTTCTATGTTCAACGATGTTCAGTAGGCAATTGCTAATGAACTGTGGTAAGCCAGTGCATTTCTCACATTTATTTGATTATAGTGGCCTTTTAAAAAATAGGAATGGGGGAAGTAAATTGTAGGTCTAACCCTATGAGAAATTCGCATGTAGTGTACATGTGTAAGTTATCTTTACTTGACCTATGTGAACCGTTCAAAGTGCTTACTCCCTTGCCATGTCCCCAGGGTTCCACCCCAGGACCCCCTGTTGCTTGTTTGAATTCAGAGGAATCCACCTGCCTGGTTCAACTACCTGGTTTTGCTTTTTTTCTGAGATAACAGAATTGTCAGTAAGGCATGTTGAAAAACTATTAGTTTAAAAAAAAAAAACACAGAAAGGAAGGCCAGAAACCACAGGAGGGAAAAGTAGCTAGAGCTGTTTCCCTTTTTTCTGTAAATGGTAACGGTAATTTTATGATACATATCTTTTTGGGATTTAGATCTTGTTTTCCTTTAGCCTTCCTTTGTCAGGAGTGCAGAGGGGTTCATGGGTAACATTGGCCTTCAGCTTATGTCAACTTAGAGCCAGATGCCTTGTTGATTCTTGCAGGGCCGCACCCTGGAGACTCCCAGAGCAGTAAGCAGGGCAAAGGGACAGTCTCATTTTGCTGGAATTTGCCTGGAAGTTTGTCCTTGTTAGAGTGGAGTGTGGAGTGCTTTGGAGTGGGCTTTGGGATCACACAGCCCAAAGTTCAGCTTATCTACTTATTAGCTGGGTGACCTTGGGCCGGTTATATTTCTGTGCCTTGATAACCTCTTGTGAGCTTGTTGAAAGGCTTAAAGGAGTTTTTGCATGTGAAACTCTTAGAGGAGGGCTTGGCATATCGAAAGTACTGGATGGCCAATGGCTCTCATTATTATTCCCAGGCTTTACGGTGGGCAAGAAACCCTTTTAGTTGTTACAAGTCAACAGACAAAAGTAAATTGGCAGAAGGGAAGCAGGTACTGTTGCTTTTAAATTTTATGTCCTTGCTCCAAATCGTGCCCCAAATGGTGAGCTACATGGCTGAGCCAGGAATCATACCCTTCCTGGAAAAAGGAAGCTAGCAGACCCCTCTCCACCTCCATCACATTCTTGGTAATATGATTTCCATTCGGACTTGGTCATAATGAAGAACCCATGGGGATGTGAGTTGAGTTAGGGCCCTATGTCTTTGGCAATTCTCACCTTTAGGCTAGTCTGATGAGGGTAAGCTGCTCCTTTAGTAGGGAGGACTACCCAGTCCCAAGCCCAGAGTGAAGGTTCTCCAATCTGGGGAGCTTGTGTGTGTGGCCTCTGGGAGAAGCAGTCACGTTTCTAGCAGTCTATACAGTGTGGTTTGTGCAAAGGGTGGATAAAGGAGAGTTGGGGTCTGTATGGAGAAGCAGAACTTCAATGCTATTTCCTTTCCCTCTCAAAACTTTGTCATCTCTTTCATTAATCCTCACTTTCAAAAGTCACATGAATATTAAAATTCAATGCTCTTTTGTTTTTTTTTAAAGACTTTATGTATTTAGCCCTGGCTGGCGTAGCTCAGTTGGATTGATCGCGGGCTGCGAACCAAAGCATCACAGGTTCGATTCCCAGTCAGGGCATATGCCTGGGTTGCAGGCCACGGCCCCCAGCAACTGCACATCAATGTTTTTCTCTCTCTTTCTCCCTCCCTTCCCTCTCTAAAAATAAATAAATAAATAAATAAATAAATAAATAAATAAATAAATAAATAAATAAAATCTTTTTAAAAAAGTACAGCATGCGCTAAAAAAAAAGACTTTATGTATTTATTTTTAGAGAGGGGAAGGGAAGGAGAAAGAGAGGGAGAGAAGCATCAATGTGTGGTTGCCTCTTGCGCGTGCCCCTACTGGGGACCTGGCCCACAACCCAGGCATGTGCCCTGACTGGGAATTGAACCAGTGACCCTTTGGTTCGCAGGCCAGCACTCAATCCACTGAACCACACCAGCCAGGGCCAAATGCCTTTTTACAGGTTTATTTTGAAAATATGTATTTTAAAAAATTCTCACCTGAGGACATTTTTTCATTGCCTTTTAGAGAGAGGAAGGCAGGGGTGGGGAGAAGAGCATGAGAAAAACATTGATGTGAGAAAGAAATGCTGATGGGTTGCCTCCCATATGTGCCCAGACTGGGGATTGAACCCAAAACCCAGATATGTGCCCCAACCAGGATCGAACCCACAACTTTTCAGTGTACAGGGTGACACTTCAACCAAGTGAGCCAAGCAACTGAAAAACCAACTGAGCCTACCAACTGGAAAAATTTTAAAGCTTAAAGGTCTCCTAAGAAATTAATGTACTTTTATATTTTATATTTGGCTCTTCTGGTTTTGTGGCAGCAGGATAAGTTCTATTAGGAATAGTGTATATGGGTTTCCAGCATAGTCAATACTGCAGAAATTATGCCAATTGTTCCAGTGACATGTGGTTTACCTATTGTTGTCTGTGCACAACTTTACAACTATCAGGCCTAAATTTGCTATTAATGATTTCCTGCAGTTCTTCTGCACCTCATTTTTTATTGCCCATTGAGTTTATCATTCACAGGAAGCTGTATTTTTGCCTTTCCTGACAGCTTATGTCAACTTGTGTATGTTTCAAGCTGCTGAGAACTGCTTGAAGATATTCTTGTACTGCAGCTTTCCTATCATGTTGCTTTTCCCTAATGACTGAAACATTTTACTGGGTGAGATTTAACTAAGAAGTCAAGTGTTCTTCCCAGCCTCTGGGACAGAACATCTTTACTTGAAGTGTTTCAGTGAAATGTGTCAGGAGGCCAGGGAATGCCTTTGTAGGAAATATTTTTTAGACGATGACAGGAGCTTGTATTTTTATAGCCCCACACTTATGAAAAGTTAAAAATGCTGTTACACCTGTGGCCCTGCATGTTCTTACAGGTCATGATTAAACACAGACTACATTGTTGTCACCTCTGTTCTCTTAAGTGGGGAAACAGCCATGGTTTCAAGTGAGGTAGACTGTAGGTCATCCATATTTACTAAATGACAGAACAGGTAATGAACTGCAGGTGTCTCAGTTCCTTTGGAGTAATTAGGTAAAGAAGTAATAGCTCCTGGACCAGATTCCACAGTAAAGCAGGTGGAGGAAGCTCTTTTTGTATGTTTTTGGTGATGATCTCTTTCTATTGGGAAATAGTGTTTATTTCAGAACAAACTTAGGTCTTGTAGTGGGAAAGTAGGAGGTGGGGGCAAAAAAAATTTTTTAAGGAGGGGTGGGGTTGTTAACTGAGAAATGTGGGCATGATCAGTATAGATTTTTCCTTGCCAAAGTAAGCCTAAGGATTTTGAGAACTGTTTGCAATTGGCCGTTCTTCCTTTCTTCGCTGTTTGAATAACTGTATGGAAAAAAAAAAAAAAGCCCTGCAGAGGTCCCTGGGACCACGTTCATGGAATTGTTTTTATGACTTTTTTTTAGTGGGTTCGTGCTTTCCAAAAATAACAACATATACATTTCTTTCCATGCCTTTTATGTTAGTTGAGTTTTCCCACTTGAGAAACTGCCAGTTTTATGCCTTGCAGGACCCACAGTCAGTGTTCAGAGTGTGAGGGGACGATTGCTGTTGGCATAACCAGTTTATTCTCATAGGTTAACAAGTTCCTAATGCTTCGCTGCATTAAATGGTTTCCCAGAGACCCGAAGGAGGGAATGCCACCTTCTAAGGTGACTAATTTACCACTGAGAAATAAGTTCACCAGTGCTCTGAATCAGCTCTTGCAAAAAATGAACTAAATTGTTATTTAAAAGCTCACAGGGGCCAATAGTGCTCCTTCTGTCCAGCAGCGTATTTACATCATGCTCTATTGCTTATGGGGCATATAGAAGGCTCTCTTTGCTAACCTGTTCCCCAGGTGGCAGGGGAGAACTGCTCCCCCACTACTGGTGACCAACATGACTGCTTGCAGAGGAGCTTGGCCTCTGTTTGCCCCCTTCCAGACAAAATGGTCTGGCAGAATTGTCCAGTTCTGTAAGTGAAACCTGGCTCCTTGTCCCTGTCTCCTTCTCTCCTGTCTCTGAATGTAGTTGGGGCTACTCTGATGTCCAGAGCTAGCTCAGCATCGCATCAGGTCCAGAGATGAGCCTGGATCTATACAGGGGACATCAAAAGACTGTCATTCATTGAGAGCTCAGGTTCTGGGCCTCAAGTCCTATAGAACATTGGTTCTGCTCTGTCTTTAAAATCCATTTCCAGTCACTGGGTTTTATCTTTTTCCTTGTCCCCTCGTGTCAGCATCCCAGTCCCTGTGTCCTTGTCTTG